>NW_026622952.1:34382684-35582684 GCF_023065955.2 Ursus arctos | reverse complement strand
TGCGTGTGCACTTCTGTTGCTCTAAGCAAGCTGCTCTCTGGAGGTTTGGCCCGTGTCTCTGGATCTGCTTTATAAACATGTTGGAACGGTGAATGCTGGCTCTGTGAAAGGTCCCGCGCCGGGCCTGGATGAGCGCCCCACGGTGAAGCCCTTACATGCCCGGCTGGAGAAACAGCACCATCGCATGCGGCAGCCCGCGCGGCCAAAGCAGCTGAGTTTAGTAACATAACTGTTTTTGCAGGTGCAAAAAATTCCAGAGTGATTGCACCTCTCGGTTTCAGTTTTGGTTGAGAAGAACGTTTTTAAAATCTAAACACCCAGGCACCCATCCACATGAATCATCAGGGAAAGAGAATACCCGAGATGTTCCATCTGCTGGGAGCTTGGGTCATAGATCAGAGAACGCTCATGTTCTCCGCATTCTCTCTAATGCACCCGTTCAAAGGTGTGGACATTTTCAATCCACAAGTTCTGTTTGAACCCACTGTCTGAAGTTTCAGGATAACCTTAGCAGCTAAAGGGGGTGAGTTCCTTAGCATTAGGGATGACTAAGAAATAGAAATGGCTTAGAAATAACATTGATAAATATTCTCTGGGGGCGCCTGGGTGGCTCAGTCAATTAAGCGTCCCACTCTTAGTTGTGGCTCAGGACGTGATCTCAGGGTCACGGGATGGAGACCCGAGTTGCGCTCCATGCTGGGCATGGAGCCTGCTTAGGATTCTCTCTCTCTCTCTCCTTCTCCCTCTGCCCACCCCCCCCCCCAAATATTCTCTGGAGTTCACGCTCCTGACTCTCCTGGCTCCCGAAGAGATCATGGACTTGGACTTCTCGTGCCTTCCCCGCGGGATCTGCTGCAGCACCTTCTCTCTGGGAAGTTGACGAATCGTAGTTTTAATGTAACTAGGAAATACAGAAGAGATTTCATTTCCTAGGCTGAGCCCTGACACCTCCACTGTATAGGCGAGCAGGAATCTTAGTAAAAGTGCGAAATATAGCTCAAAGCCTTTGCTCAAATTTCACCTGATGGCTTCAGGGATCGTTTGCAACACGGCTGTGATACGGGAAGGAAACCACAGGCTGGTTTCACAGATTTGAGTTTGCAAACTTTGATTTGCAAGGCTGATTTAAAGTAACGTAATTCCGGGGCACCTGGGTAGCGCAGTCGTTAGGCGGCTGCCTTCGGCTCAGGGCGTGATCTTGGCGTTCCGGGATCAAGTCCCACACCGGGCTCCTCCGCTGGGAGCCTGCTTCTTCCTCTCCCACTCCCCCTGCTTGTGTTCCCTCTCTCACTGGCTGTCTCTGTCACATAAATAAATTAAATCTTAGAAAAAAAAAAGTCTTAAAAAATAAAGTAACGTAATTCCAAATGCCACCTCGTGAATTTAGTTAGGGTAGCCAGTCATCCTAGTTTGCCCAGGACTGAAGGCGTTCCTGAGATGTGGGACTTCAGTGCTACAACTGGGAAAGTCTCAGGTAAGCTGGGAAGAGTTAGTCACCTTAAATTTAATGCTAAGATCCAGAGAACAGATGTCACATTGTGTTCTTTCAAGATGTTTCTAAGCCTAGGTAGAAGCTTCATGGAGAGTCATCATGGAGGGCATATTGTTGATGAGTTGATTAGGAACACGTTAATTTAATAGTAGTGTTCTGTTAACATAGATTCGGGGCACCTGGGTGGCACAGTCGGTTAAGCATCTGACTCTTGGTTTCAGCTCAGGTTGTGATCTCAGGGTCATGTGATCGAGTCCCACGTGGGGCTCCGTGCTCAGTGCAGAGTCTGCTTAAGACTTTATCTCCCTCTCCCTCTGCCCACTGCCCTGCCCCTGCTCTCGCTCTCTCAAATAAATAAATAAATCTTAATTAAAAAAAAAAAGAAAAATAGATCCATTCATTCAGCACTGTGTATTACGTTCCCAGTCTTTGCCGGGGCTGTTCTAAGCCTTAGAGAACTGTATAGACACGAACAAAACCAAGTCCTTGTTCCTGTGGAGCTTAAATTCTAGGAGGGGTGGACATTCAACCAATAAATTATCTTTGAGTGACAATGAGTACTATGGAGAACAATAAAGCTGGATAAGAGAGATAGGGAGTGAACAGGGGATATTCAAACTTTCGTTTTAGAGCTTATAGGATCGGTTGAAGTGTTGGCAGTTGCAAAGACCCGCAGTTAGTGGGAAAGAAGGAAAACAGTATGTATCAGCAGGGTTCCGTTGCAGGAAACAGAAACCACTCCAGCTATTTTAAGCAGAAAGGCATTGAACAGAGAGAAGCAGGTGTTTCTAGCATTGTGTGGAAGGCTAGAGGAGCCGACTTTAGGGCTGTTTCCTCATCCGCCATGGCTGTGAAGATTGGTGAACAGGAGGTTGTCACTGGAAGTGGTGACTGAAAACATACGTCTGCCCTTGAAATGTAAGAATCAGAAAGTCCATGTCACCCCCATTCTGACTATCTCCTGGTGCCCATTAAATTAGTGACCCAAAGCCCCAGTGTCTCCATGATCATGTTTGCCGAGGGTTACAGCCAAATCAGCTGGAAGGTGGATTTTGCTGCCATTCTGACTTCCGGTCTCATGAAAATGAATATAATTAGTTGAACATAATTCACAGTTAGAAGCCCCAGCTACAAAAAAGACTAGGAAACATGGTTCTAGATTTCCAACCTCTGCATTAGAGAAAGACATACTAGAAAGAATCGGGAATGGGTACTCGGGGCCTACTCAGGACATCCAGGCACCTCGAAGAAGCCAGTCTTTGCCAACAACCAAAGGAAGTAGGAAATCCCAGGTAAGACTGTCCAGGGAATGGAAAGATCCCCCTGTGCACCCACTGCATATTGGAAGGCAACATTGTATAGTGGGAGGAGATTAGGTTTTTGAAATCAGATAAATCTAGGTTCAGTTCTCACTTGTTGATGACTTTGAGCAATCTCTTAATATCTATGAGAAGTGGATTCTTTGTGTATAAAATGGGGTATTAGCACCTTACTTGGAAGGATGTTGTAGGCATTAAATAAGATAATGCTATGAAAATATGGAGCATATTGTAGGCATTCAATTTTATCAACCATACAACTTGTATATAAAATAGCTAATATCCATATTTTGGAGTGCTGATTCTAAATGACCCATCTCCCAGACTTAGATTAAGGATTTGTCGCTGAGGACCCCAGAGCTCAAACATGCGACCCTGTTTCTAAGCAGCTGAAGTTAGTGGGTCTTGTTTTTTGTTTTTGTTTTTTAAGACCCTGGACCATCCTTTATGGGGACAGGCTAATTCTATTATTGAGTGGCTTAGAAGGAGCTAAGAAAACATTCCTGTTTGGTAGAAGTTGAAAGGGTCAGAACCTGCTGGTAGTTACTTTTAATTTTAACAACATAGACACAACAAATTTTTTAAATGCCTTATAAAACCACCAAGTGGAATTAAATAAGCTTTTGATTATCGAGGTGGTTCTGATTTGCTTCATTCTGGGTCAGCAGTATAATACCCTACTGTATTTCCCACAAGATTCACGTGATGCATGATATTTGACTCAGCAATTTCGAAACTAGGTGTATTTCAACATACATATAAAAGAGACAAACAATTAAGCTTTTGTGCTTTCTTGATATATTCCTACCCCCCTAGAATGTTACCCCACTTCGTGGATGGGACGAGGGAACTTATATGGCAGATGCTCTGTCAGAGCCCAAACATATGCCAGGTGTGAGCACAGGAGTACTTCCTTCCAGGGCCTCTGTTTGCCTAAACTGATTAACACAGGCTGAGAAGGCTCTGGAAAAAGAGCTAGAAGGGTGTGTCAGAGACTAGATCCTGGTATGTGACCAGCTGGAGCCAAACAGACTCTGAAGATGGTAGGCGAACAGATGAGCTGTTCTCAGTAGTGTCAAGACTGTTGCTTAAGCCCATAAGGACACCTGTTCCCTGAGGAGAGAATGACTGAGGGTGGGGAAAGCTACCACCTGAGGGCCCATCCCCCTTCCTTATTTCCTGAGCTAGTGGTTTAATGAGCTGTGGCCTGAAGCTGAGTGGCCAGAGTGACAAGAATTACCCGGGAAAGGGCAGAGGCAGGTGGCCAGGAGAAGCTCACAGACATTCTGGAGTAGGATCACATCAGCAGAGCATGTAGCAGCCATAGCCAAGAAACGAGAATTTGGCTAAAAGTGGCAAGGCCGTGGGGCTAGCAGCCGGCCCAGGGAAGCAGCAGCTCCAAGGCTAGAGATGGAAGAAGTGTACTTAGTAGATTGGTACACAAAGCAGAGAGCCTAAGATACAAGAGCTGGAGAGACCTCAAAAAATGGGTGGTAGGAGTGGCAGGGAGTTATGCTTCTGAAAGCCTGAGGTTGCATAGGTTGGACTTTCAAGTTTAGGGCAGCTAGTCTATGTGTCTTATGGCATCATTTGTATACAAGTTGGGAAACACTGGGACGTTCAGATTATAAATGAATAACAAAAACAGTTTTTTCATTATAGTGTGACCATTATGATGTAAAAGCATATTTCTTTCGTTTCTTCAAGATTCTCAAGATTTCCCCTCTTGTCTTTTTCTTCACTTCCAGAACCGCAAGGAACACCACTGCTTCTCTATGTGTCTGATTCTCTTCCAGAAGCAATGCTTCTCTTAGTGCTGTCTTCACTCACATTGAAGACCCTTCAGGGAATCAATACCACACACACGGGCTCTCCTAGGGAACTCTCTTGAAGGATGAGCTGCTTCCAGCAAGGGATAAGTGGGGAAATTTCAACAAAAGCACTGATCGTGAAAATGCATGTAATTGTGTAGCTAAGACCAAAACAAGGGTGGGGACATGATCAAATAATAGTATGTAAACATCATGTATTCTAGCCAAGAGGGAAGAATAGTAGAAGGGAGAGAGAAGGAACAATTGTCATGTTCATTATTCATTCTCTTGTATTATTCATTATACCAATGATATTGATAGATATGGGGTATAAGTCCTATCATACCACTTAAAATGGACAGAACAGACAGTAAAAAGCTAAAAAAAAAAAAAAAGAACCAAAGTATTACAAAAGGCATAAGTCTAGAAGTATCCAAACATTCCTGCATCAAAACAACTATGGCAAAATATCCTGATCCAATATTATGGCTGCTACAGACTGAATGTTTGTGTCTCTCCAAAATTCATATGTTGAAACCTCTTCCCCTAAAAGGATGGTATTAGGAAGTGGGGCCTTTGGGGGTGATTAGGCCATGAGGGTAGAGCCCTCATAAATACTATTCATGCCCTTATAAAAGAGGCTCCAGAGAGCTCCCTCCTCCCTGCCATCATGTGAGGAAAGAGCAAAAAACAGCCATCTGGCACCTTTATCTTGGACTTCCCCCCTACAGAACTGTGAGAAATAAATTTCTGTTGTTTATAAGCCACCCAGTCTATGGTATTCTTGGTATAGCAGCCTGAATGGACTAAGACAATGGCTCTGGAAATTACTCAGTTCAGTGATTTGGAGCAGAGGATAAGGAAATGTTCACACACCAGAATCTGACGAGGGGAAAGTGTGTGTCTAGAAAGAAAATAGTAGTGCTTTCTCTCATTGCTTTGATTTGGTTTTAGTAATATGATTTCTTCTATTTTGAGTTTTATAAACATTTCAATCGTGTATGAGATTTTGTGATGATACAAAGAGAAAATGGGCCCAAAGGAGTTAAGAAGCACTAATCTAAGGGAGTTTCCATATTTGGAGGAAAGGTGTAGCCACCTGAAATCGAATCTCTTCATACAGACCTTAAATTCAACAGGAGCACAAGAAAACCACCCATGGTTCATGACTTCAGCATTAGAAGAGAAAGAATACCTCAAACGTCAAATTACCAATAAGTGTAGAAATGAACTCCATATCCCAAGAGAGTTCCTATCACTTGTCACTGTAAGCTGGGTACAGAGTGTAGGAGAGAGGAGACTTATAATCTCCAGGGAAAAGAGTAAAGAGACACGGAAAGAAACTAAGGAGAAAACTTAGGATCTTGCAGAAATGACATATAAATGTGGCATGATGGCTCTGCTCCTCTTACTGTCCACTGAAGACATTTTGCTTCAGTGTACTGATAGCTGAGGGCTGAGGACATTCTTGAACTAGGAACTCTGTTACAAAATGCCCAGGAAAATAAAGAAAAATCAACCTAACTCCATAAAGAGTTGCTATTAGAAGAACACAGAAAATAAGAATCACAACAGTTGAACTGATAAAAATTCTCCACCCCAAACCAATCACAAAGCAGAAGAAAACTGTACAGCAACACTCCAAACTAAAGTAATTATTTTCAAGCAACTAGAGATGTTTCGGAAAACACCAAAATCATACATTTAAAAAGTAAGGCTGTAAATGGGCACAAAATAGGAAGAAATTGCAATAAGAGTTGATTGACTTAGGGAAATAAATTGAAGAAAAATACAAAAACTTTTTGAAAATGAAGAATAAATACAAAGTGCTCAAAAGAAAGTAGATTTGGATGTTATATGATTTCAACATTGGAGGAGGGCAGAAAAATAATCAAGAGAATGAAAATAAAATTAAGAAAGGTGTAACCAGAGTTCAAGACAATGTGATTGAAATGGAACACAGGCAAATAAGGTCCAACACACATACAGTAGCAGCTCCTGAAGAAGAAAAACAAAGCAATGAAACGTACCGACAACTCAAGAAAACTCTCCAGAAATAAGAAAAAATGTAAATCAATATTTGAAAAGTCTCACCATATATCTAGGAAAATTTATCTAGAAAGAGAAATTTTGAGACAGTTTCTAGCAAACCATGAGATTTTAAAGACACACAGACACACACACACGCACGTGCACACACACAAAATCCTCAGTGCCTGTATTAATAATAACATACCTCAAACTGGTGGCTTAAAACAACATAAATTTATTTTTCTACAGTACTGGAGTCCAGAAATCCAAATTCCAGATGTCAGCATGGCCACGTTCCCTCTGAAGGCTGTAAGAGAGAATCTTCTATGCTTTCCTCAGCCTCTGGTAACTCCAGGTGTTTCTTGGCTTGTGGTCACATCACTCCAATCTCTCTTCTGTCTTCATGTGGCCTTCTCCTCTTTATCCCTGTGCACTTATTCCATTGCCTCTCAAATTTATGTCCCTGTCCTTTTCTCTTATAAGAACACTTGTCATTAAATTTAGGGACCATTTGGGTAATCTAGAATGATCTAATATCAAAATTCTTAATTACATCTACAAAGACCCTTTTTCCAAATAAGGTAAGATTCACATGTTCTGGGGACTTAGATAGATGTATCTTTTAGGGTTGCTATTCAATTGAATACAGGGCCTCCTAACTAAATGACCAAACTCCTTATAAGGGTAAGAATGTTAAAGGGACATCAGACTTCTCATGAGCAACTTATAAAGCCAGTCAATAAAGGGCAGCATTCATAAGAGGCTCAAGAACAAAGAGTATGAGCCAAAGATTTTGTATCTAGCCAAGCTGTCCTTCAAATACCAAGGTTACAGGAAATGGTTTTAACATGCAGTAACCCAGGGAACACTGTACACGGGCACTGTGGGGCTCTTCTAGAAGATGAGCTTTATCTACCCAAGAGATAACTGGAAAACTTTAGCAAAAGGACTGGTGGTAAAAATGTTATTTTATGGGGCGCCTGGGTGGCACAGCGGTTAAGCATCTGCCTTCGGCTCAGGGCGTGATCCCAGCGTTGTGGGATCGAGCCCCACATCAGGTTCCTCCGCTATGAGCCTGCTTCTTCCTCTCCCACTCCCCCTGCTTGTGTTCCCTCTCTCGCTGGCTGTCTCTGTCTCTGTCGAATAAATAAATAAAATCTTTTAAAAAAATGTTATTTTATGATGTTGTTTTATTATACTATTCTATTAATATTAATTAATTATCATATTATCTATGTTGTAATATATTTACTTGCATAGCTAAGACTAAAACAAAGGTGAGGATATGGAATGAAGAGTAGTATCTCTATATTTTATGTTTTGGAAAAGTAAAAACAACCAAAAAAAGACAGGGAAGGGAGAGAAACAGGAAGGGAGAACAGTAAAACTGACAGTTGTATAGTTAATGAGTGAAGAAGGACATACCAGAGGGCAAAGTCTCAGTATGAAAAAAGAAAAAGGAGATTAAGGGCACCATAAATGGAACAAATACCAAGACAGCCGCTGGAAGAAACATACACACATTCTGAAATGGCAAAAATGATGAAAAAATAATTAGAATAAATAGCGAAGAAAATATGCCCAATTAAGAAGGAAATACAGTAAATACAACATGCCTAATTATAACGTGATGTGACAGCTTTGAGACTAAACATGTAAGTCATGTCAGGTAATGGAATGGACTTCGCTGGTTTCTTCTCCTTTCTTGCTATAGGGACAAATGAGCCAATTCTCAAATTAGGTCACAAGGCAGAAGCGGATCCCATATTATATTTAATAGACACACCCCAAACACAGTGTTTCAAAAGACCCAAAATAAAGAAATGGCCAAAAATATACCAGAAAAATAAAAACAATAAGAAGACAGGGTAGTGACTCATACCAGTTAAAGTGAATTCAGGCCAAAAAGCTTTAAAGGAGACAAAAAATACACTTACGGCTGATCACCACAATTCACAATGAAGAGAAATTACAAATATCTATGCACCAAATAATACAGCAACCACCAACATAAAGCAGAAATTACATGAGATGAGAACCGAAGACAGAAAATAAAGATTTTAACACGACGCACTCAGCATGACAGGTCTAACAGAAGGGAAATAAAGATATAAATGTTTTGAATCACTTAATAAATAATAAGGTAGAACTTGTGTATATATTTTATACTGTGCCCTCATAATAGAGATTCTATCTTCTTTTCAAATGGAAGGACATGGATCGTTTTGAGACCTTGATCACATACTCATAGTTACAGCCAAGTTCAATGAACCCGGATAACTTTTATCGTATGAGATGCATGGGCACTGAAAACAGTTCTTACTTTAACATGTATCCCTGACCCTTTCCCGACACAGCACAACGAATACCTCCTTTTGAAGGACAGCACGTGGGATGCTTAAAATACAAAATGCTTCCAGACATCCGTGTCTAGGGGTCGATGACTCCTCCAAGTCTCCGGACCTCCCGAGAGTTGTCGCTTGGGCAGGCCGCTTGGTAGGCCGGCCAGTTGTGCTGTGTGGTCTGCGCCTTGGCCTGTGAGGTGTAGGGCGTCGTCACGTTGCCATTCGGCAAGGTCAGTGGCAAACACCGGAAACTATGCGCTAGTCGTGCGTGTAATACGGGCAGGATACCCAAGTGGAGTGTGGCCCCCACAGCACGTAGACCAAGTACCCTGAACGCTCTTGCTGCGTGGTTTTGTCATATATCGTATGGTCTGAATCCACAACTATTTATTTTGGTATTTAGTAATTCCTTCTTTTCTTTTATAATGAACAATTTGGGGAGCAAGATGTGTTTTACAAACTATGTGCTTAATGAAAAAAAAATATTACTATCTTTCTGATTCTCAAGGAAGTTACGATGAAATGTAATTTACACCGAATTTCTGTTGACATTTACCAGCCGGCCAGGGACTGACCACAAGAAAACCTGTGGACGAAATCTGCTCAGGAACAATCAGCATCAACGTCAAAAGTTAGTTGTTATTTTGAGAAGAATGTGCTTGAAGATGGCGAGCTAACACGAGTAGATACGAAAGATGTGTTTCTGTATCTCACTGTGACGGTGCGGACTTTTTATTTAGGTCAAGGGTCTGTTCTCCTAAATGAATTTTTTCATTTTCAACAGTGGTGCCCCTGGGAAGGGCCTTCGGTTCAG
Source organism: Ursus arctos (assembly GCF_023065955.2). Lineage (NCBI taxonomy): Eukaryota > Metazoa > Chordata > Mammalia > Carnivora > Ursidae > Ursus > Ursus arctos. The sequence continues at coordinate 35,572,872 of NW_026622952.1, read as the reverse complement.
GGAGAATGGCACTGCTGTTCAGCCTCGGCGGTGTCAAGTGCCAGAAAATTCCACGACTTCCAAGTGTGCCATGCAGAGACAGTCGGTAATGGAAAAGGAGTCCTTTTCTCGTGGAAGAAATCTCGGTAAGATAGATCTGAAAGCTTGCATCGAATGTGGAGGATTTCGTGGCCAGAAATGAGAGGAAAGGGTTTCTAGCCACCCCAGGAGCGATGTTGCACTTTCCTGTCCAGCAACCAAGTGCTGCTAAGGCGGGAGGAGCAGAGGCCTGTGGTCCCGTGTGCTGTCTGTCTGTGTGTGACACGGCCGCACGTGCACCAGCAGGGGCGCGTGGCTGCAGGGGACAGAGGCAGGGCACTCATTCTCGCCCTGCGGCTGGCTTTCAGGGAGAAGCGCTGAGCCCCCACAAGGTGACTCTTTCTTCCGGATACCTGCATCTTGGCCTGGTTTGGCTTTGCCCTCCCGTGTGGGTTCTTGTCACGTATTTCCAGACTGGGGGGCTTACTCGGCCTTCTAAAAGCTGGGAATTTTTCCAGAAGCAGCAAGGTAAAGCTCTTACTACTAAAACAGGAAGGGAGGAGTTTTGCCGTCCGAGAGCTTGGAACCACGTTTCAAAGTTTTGGCTTTATGATTTTATTCAAAAAGAAAGAAACAAAATACACCCCAAACAAAAATAACCATACACGTGAACACACAGACTGCAGGCTACTTTTCTAGGATTAATTCCTAATTCCTGTTATCACCGGTGAGTCGGTGTTTCACAAGAGCTAAGTCAAGTGAGGTTCAAGGCCCCAGAAAAGGGAGCCGCCATGTTTTAGCAGAGCCATGAAAATACATATTGGCCCACGAGCCTTCCAGGAAACCAAGTCCGATCTGAAAGGAATTAGGCTTATGGCATTTCAGGCAGGAAGTTTAAAATAAACGTTAACTATTGTCTTCTTCTTCCTTTTTAGATTGGTTTTCCCTCCAAACTGTGATGTGAATTCTGCTATCTCCAAGGTTGGAGCTGGAGGGGGAGTGGGATTACAGAAAGTGTAGACAGAACTTTTTGGTTATGGATTGGTTTGGCTCGTGGATAGGGCTCCAACTCTGTGGGCTAAAGAGAAGTCTCAAGGCCTTGTGAATTTATTTTTATTTATTTATTTTTTAAAGATTGTATTTATTTATTTGACAGAAAGAGAGAGCAAGAGCAAAAGCAGGGGGAGTACCAGAGGGGGAGGGAGAAGCCGGATCCCCACTGAGCAGGGAGCCCAATGCAGGGCTCGATCCCAGGACCCTGGGATCATGACCTGAGCCGAAGGCAGATGCTTAACTGACTGAGCCACCCAGTCACCCCTGGCCTTGTGAGTTTTGAGAGCTGTCATATTTCCTCTAAGACTCAATTTTTTTTTTGTATGTTAACACTTACTGAATCGAGATCTGTAATGCACACTCTGTCAAAAATATTTGCCAGTTGCTGGGCAGAAGAGTGAGGGGCCCGCGTGGTTGGCATGGCCCACGGCCACATAGACTGAGCCAGTGGTACAAGTACCTCTTCACTTCGCCACTTCTGTTTCTTTATTTGGTGGCACTCTTAGCTTAGATTTGTGTCTGGAAATGTCTTCACCAAGATTACACTCCTTTGCTGGATTGAAACAAACATATGTCATATGTGCATGAGATTGCCCAGCGCATGCCAGGCATCACAAATCGCCCCACCACACAGAGAGGGTTAAAAAGTTTTCAAAGCTAGGAGAAATAGTTATGACCATTTCATGCAGCATTTAAAACAAAACCCAAAAAACCAAACCCTGTTATTCAGAACTCAAAATCTATAGAAAATTTTTAGTGACTTCCAGTAGAAGCCGTTTAACGTTTATCCTTAAAAAAGGAAAAACAAAATTATAAGTTTATCCAAAGAGGAAATGCCAATAAATCCCTAGGAGTCTCCACGATGCCTTCAAATTACATGATCAATCTTAAGTGTGTTAATAAGGCCAAGCTCTTAAGTGTGGCTGAAAAGCAGCAGGTCCCCACAAGATTATGAATAACTGTGGGGATCCAAAATAATCTGGAAGAATATTTAATCTCTATGAAATAAGCCAGAGTGAAGCTTTGGTAATTGTGAATGGTGGTGGGGTCTGTGTCTAGAAACTTTTTTTTTTTTTTTTTTTTGCATGTAGACATCCATTGTTCTAGCACCATTGGTTGAAAAGACTATGTCCTTTCCCCCCTGTATCACTTTGCTCCTTTGTCAGAGATCAGCTGACTATATTGATGGGGATCTGTTTCTGGGTTTTCTGTTCGGTTCCATTGGTCTGCTTGTCCTTTTCAACAATACCACACCCTCTTCTTTACTATAGCTTTAGAATAAGACTTGAAATCAGGTAGGGTCAGTCCTCCAATTTTGTTCTTCCCCTTCAATACCGTGGTGGGTATTCTGGATCTTTTGCCTCTCCATAGAAACTCTAGAATCAGGTTGTTGGTGTCCACAAAATAACTCGCTGAGATGTTAGTGCGATTGCCTTGAACTTATAGATCAAGTTAGGAAGAACTGGCATCTTGAAAATACTGTCTTTCTATCCATGAACAAGAAACATCTCCCCATTTATTATTGGTTTAGTTCTCTGATACCGCTCATCAGAGTTTTATAGTTTTCCTCGTGTCGATCCTGTACAGATTTTGTTAGATTTGTACCTAAGTATTTAATTTTGGGGAGTGCTGAAGTACATAGTATTATGTTTCTAATTTCAAATTCCACTATTCATTGCTGGTTTATAGGAAAACAATAGCAGCATGTAATTGCATAGATAAGCAAATGCTAAAGAATTTAAGAGAATATGCAGTAAATTTAGCCCCCCACTCTCTCCCTGTCTTTTTCCCTCCCCCTTTCTTCTTAACTTCTCTAATTTCCTTTCTTCCTTCCTTTCTCCCACCAAAAGGCTTCTATTTAGTGATAGGACAGCTTACTATCAATAGCATCTCAGAACTGGGGAAATAGCATCTCAGGTTGCTTGAGTGAAGCTTTATGGGATGAAGGGCTGGGGTGCCTTCAGACAAGTGAGATTACTGGGTCTCTTTAGAGAAGAAGCTGAAGAAATAGAATCACCATAGCAAAGTTGAGTGCAGATAAACATAAGCAAGGGCCAGGTTCCTCCAGCCTATTTGGGGTGAATGGAGAAAGGGCGAATCTTGGTTTTGTGAGCATGGCAAGTGGGTCCGATGGGCAGATCAGCAAGTGGCATTCTCAAAAGAAGAGAAGGCAGTAAAGTGTGAGCATTTAAAGATAAGGTATACAACCTCCCTCAGGGCCTTTGCACCTCCTGTTCCCTTTGCCCAGACCATTCTTCCCCTAGGTAGCCTCATGATTTTCTTCCTCATCTCCTACAAGTTTTTGCTTAAATTTCAATTGCTCATTGAGGTTTTCTTTGAACGCTATATTAACAATGACAAATTTCTACTCCCCACATTCCGTAATCTCCTTCCCTGCATTTTCTCCCATAGTATGGCAAAGGACAGAGAAAGAAATTCTGAAAGAACAGGGGGAGGTGTCTCTTCCCTTATTTTCAACAGGGATGATTGAGCCTCTTATTTTTAATTTTCATTTGCCCTCACAGCATGTAGAACAATGCATATGGTAGGTCCTCACTAAATATTTGTGGGATGAATAAACGAATGATGGATCCTAGTGTGACTGTCGGAATGTTTAATCTGTGATTTCAAACCCCAGTTACAAATTATGTTCCATGTAAACATAGTTCCAAGGGATGTGAATGGGCTTTTTTTTTTTTTACTTGTTTGACATTCATTCTCTGTCATTTTTTCCTTTATCCCCATTTAAAATGATTGTGACACAACTTACATGCAATAAAATTAACCTTTTAAATGCATCCAATTCTATGAATTTTGACAAATGCACAATTGTGTAGCCATCCCCTCAGTTATGATGTAAAATGTTTTCTTCACCTCCCAAACTTCCCTCTTGTCCCTTTCTAGTCAACCTTTGGCAGCCACTTGTCAGCTTTCTACTCTTACAAGTTTTGCCTATTCCAGGATGTCATATGAATGGCATTATACAATATGTAGCCTTTCAAGTCTGGCTTCTTTCCCTGCATACAATGTACTTGACATTCAGCCGTATGGTTGCATGTGTCAGGAGTTGATTCTTTTTTGTTGCGGAGCAGTATTCCATTGTACGAATGTATCAGTTTGTTCGTCCATTCATTCCTTAAATGTGTAGGGGAAGAAAAACACTTTTTCCTCTACCTTCCTAGGTTCAGTGGCTGGAGGCCTGCAAATTGAACTGAGAAAAGACAAATTAACAGGGGAACAAAAGGTTTATTTCATGTGCATAAGGAGGGCCTCACAGAAATCAAAACCCTAACAATGCAGTCAGCCCTGAAAGCTTATATACCATTTTAGCAAAAGGGCAATAAATTTGTGGAGATGTAACAAGACACAGGAGAAGGATTTGAGCTCCTAGGGGTGGTAAATTGGGGGAAGGTAAATATATGGGGAAACTAATGGAAGATAAGGATTATTTAATACAGATTGCTTGTGTAGGTCCCTCTTGGTGCCAACTTTCCGTCTTCTTTCTGGCCATAAAATTCCTCCAGGAGAGGGGATTTATGGCAGTCCTCATTTCTCAGAAGTTTCTGTTCTTAGTCAGCTCTGAGAAGGCTTCTTTCTTCATCTGTTCATTCATTCTCAGTTGCCTCCAGCTTATACAAAAGTGGCATATTTTGGAGTGGCATATTCTGGTCCCCTTCAGAGGACATTTGGGTTGTTAGTAGGTGATGATGAATAAAATATTTTAAGCATTTGTGTCCTAGTTTCACATGGATGGAAGTTTTCATTTCATTGGTTAAATACCTAGGAGTGAGATTGCTGGGTGTATAGTAAGCATAGATGACAGACTGAACGTGAGGACAAAGAGGAGGCGACCATCTGTAAGCCAGGAAGAAAGTTCTCACCACAAACCAACCATCCTGGCACCTTGATCTTGGACTTGCAGCCTCCAGAACTGTGAGAAAATAAATTTCTGTTGGCCAAGCCACCCAGTGTACGGTATTTTGTTACGGCAGCCCTAAGCTAAGAGAGTATGTATTTAACTTTATTTTTAAAAACTGCCCAGTTGTTCCCCAAAGTTGTGGTACCATTTTGTACTCTGACCAGTAGTACAAGCGTTCCATCTGCTCTGCATCCTCACTAATACTTAGTATTGCCAGTTTTTTTTAAGTCATTCTAATAGAGTGTTATGTTTTAGATTTTCACTTCCCTAATTAGTAATGATGTTGTACATCTTTTCATGTTTAACAGGGCTTTAAACTAAGTTAAACAGATTTCTTTCTTTATTGCAGGACTACTTTAAAGTGCAGTGTGAATCACCTAATGGAAAGATAGCTGGGACTGTGATTTTTACTTGACCATGGAACTCTTTTCTTATGCTCAAGATTATAAGGCTAGTATTCCAGTGAGACTATTTTGACAAATGCTGGCCTGTGTGTGGTCAAGTACATACCCTGCAGCAGCGCGTTTAATCTATTTGCAGTCAAGTCATTCAATCTTACTTCCCTTTGTTTCCTATTCCTAACAGAAACACTTTTGAGGTATCAGTTATGCTACCTCTGAACCTTTGCTTGTGCCATTCCACCTGCTTGAAATGCCTTCCCCCTGCCCTTCCTCTCCCTTAACTCACCCAGCTTTGCCCATCTGGCCCATGACCACAGGGAGCTTTTCCAGCCCACAGTGATCTTTCTCAGACCTCCCCAGTGACTGGGCCACTCATGGGGACTCTTGATCACATCCTGCCTATCTTGTTTCGACATTTTCCCGAAGTTGCTCTGCTCTACTTTTGTAACTGGATAGTTAGCGGAAAGCTCTGATATCCTAGATTTTTTTAAAAGTCCCCCGATGCATTGAGTTGTGTGCATAGCTCCTACTTAGAAACCCCTGTTGACTTCAGCTAAAGTAAATTAATAGGCATTTACATCAGTTCACTTGAATGTTAACTCTCCATTTATCCAGGCACCAAGGACAAATGTCAAAAAGAGAAGTTTGTTCACAGTTCCTGACTGAATGGTGAGAAGAAATTTAATGGAAATACGAAGCTCATGCCTAGGTCTCCTGGAACTTGTAGGTGAAACTAGGAGTTTGTGGCCAAGCCTACCAAACATATGTCCCAACTGTGTCTTCTCCTTTGACACGCTGGTCATGAAATCAAGAGGCTGGAGTGGAGAGCACACAGTCCACTCTTGTCTTTAAGTTGGATTACTAGAAGAAACAGTGGAGCCTGTGGCATTCAGGTTTCCGTGTGCTCTCTCCTCTCATTGGTTGTCTTACAGGGCTCAGCAAACCGTCCACACCCAGTTCATTAGTCAGAGGACTGGCTAGCCTAGCTGGATGGTGAATCAAGAGTGCTTAGGGCTCAAGTGGCCCAGGATGACTGTCAGAAGTGGTACAGCTGCTCTCCCACATATTAGCCTTTACCGAGCACTCTAGCCCTGAGGCAGCGTCAGACTCGGTGGCACAAACTCTCGTGCAGCCAGAAATCAGTCAGTGGAACACGATGTGTCCAGCTCTGCAGAGATCACATCCTGTAGCTCTCTATCCTTTGTCCTTTCAACAAGCACAGATCGAGCATCTACTGTAGCTCGGGCACTACAGGAGTTCTTGGGGGATACAGGCATGGATGGAACATGGCCCCTGACCCAAGGAACTTACAGTCTTGATGGGAGACACATATATAAATAAAACCTTCCAACACACCCCTGGATGTAAGCCATGGTTCCTAGGTTATGCCACTGATGGTGATGGGAGTTGGGATATGAGATCCAACTAGAGTCAGAGATTGTATTGCTCTGGTTCTCACTCACACAAGTCTAGGAATTTCTAAGTTCTTCCATAAGGTTATGAAGACATCATGGCTGCCACAGTACAGCACAGGTCTTTCTCTGTCTGCCCTTGCTCCCTGTGGGTCAGCGCTCCTGGATCCTGTGGCACGCAGATATGAATGCCCACCCAAGGCACCCTGCGCTCCAGATACTGGCTGAAGGCACTAGATATATGTCCCCCCCAGTTCTGTGATAGGACACATGCCACTTGCTCCAGCCCACTGCTCCAGCCCCAGGAGCATTCTCTCCTCGAACCTGTTTCATTGGTCACTTCACTTGGGCCTGAGTCCTCTTCACCCCGACTTCCACTCTATTCTTTAACTATGCTCCAGACTGGTACTTTTTAAAGTATAACTCAAACTGCAGTGGCATTTGGGCTGCCCTAGTGCATACAACACCCCTCTGAAGATTGGAAACATGCACCCGCTTCCTCCAAGTAGACACAGCCCCATGCAAGTGTGTGTGCTTGGTAGGTGGAGGATAGGCTGGGCTTCAGCCCAAACTCTCCCCCTTGGCTGGTTGTCCTCAGCAGGGCACAACCTAGCCAAGTGACAATCCTAATGACATGGCCCCTGTCTGTATTATTGCAACACATTGGCTGTCTTCACAGTTGTTTGCTGGCTGTTCATGGTTGTTTCCCAAAGTTTGGTCTGACCTGAACTCAAGGGTAGGTCTCACGGGACCTTCTGTCTTGACCTTCTGGTCACACTGCAATCGACCCTCCCAAAGATCATGTCTCTACTGGGCACACCTGGCCTTTTCCAGAGATTGCTCCTGCTACCAGCCTGAGGGAGGGGATACCACTCTGTTCTGTGTTCTGTCTATCAACTGCATGGGCCTGGGTTTTCATTAATTCCTCATGGCATGACCGAGACAACACTATAGCGTTTAACAAGGTTTTACTCCGGGGGCACCTGGGTGGCTCAGTCTGTTAAGCATCTGACTCTTGATTTTGGCTCAGGTGATGATTTCAGGGTTGTGAGATCAAGCCCTGCATGGAGCCCCGTGGAGCCTGCTTAGGATTTTTCTCTCTTGCCCTCCCTCTGCCCCTGCCCCTTTCTCTTAAAACAAAACAAAACAAAACAAAACAAAAAACAAGGTGTTACTCGTTTCAAAGATAAAGGAAGGAACAAAAGACCACACACACATATGTGTTTCCTCCCCCATCCCCAGAGCTGTAGAGATGATAGATAGATAGATAGATAGATAGATGATAGATAGATAGATAGATAGATAGAGAAAATGGTATAGATACAGATAGAGACTTCCCAGGAGTTAATTTATAAATATAGCATAAACTAGTATCTGCCCTTCTTGGCTTACTTGCATGTGACAAGGGGAAGCTCATCTCACTGTCAGAAATAACCGGGACACTTCCATCCTCAATCGAACTGAGCCTTGGCTTCAGAGACGAGGAAGTTGTATCCCTTCATCCCAGCGCTGGGCCCTTATTTCCTGTCCCAGAATGTATCTTTTGCCAGGATGACTGCCAGCTGCAATGTTACACCCTTTAGAGAACCACAGCCCCACGTGCAAGAGGTGGTCTGGCTATAACAAGATAACCACACCAAGAAGTGACATCAACATATTTTTCAAAGTTTGGTCTCAAAAAGCCTAAGGATACAGGGTCACCCAGGGCTTTGTTTACAAAGATTTCAGCAAAACCAGGCTTTAAATTGCTAACGTGCTGCCACGATGGTCTCTCTCGACAGACCCCAAGAAGACTGAGCTGCAGGAGAGTCACTGTGCCGATCTCCAGACAGAGCTAACGCAGCCCCCGTAGGTTCCGAATCCGAAATGATGGGCGAAGTCTTGGAGCTCAAGAGAAGTGACTTTTGGCTGCATGAAATTATGTGTCACATTGTATAGTGGATGGGTGAGAGACTTGAAGGGACTTTGGCACATGAACGATGTGGGTTAAGAAAGGGCTATGTGTGTAAACAAAGAGGCAATCTCCAAACACATAAAAACCCTTTCTCTTTTCTACTCTCAAGGATTCCTAAAATGCTTTGGTGGAATAGGAACTTCAAAGTGATGCCAAGGTCCTTCGGTTTCTCGGAGGAGTCGTTGTACAATCATGTGGGAAACTTCAAGTCTATTATTCAGAGAAGTGATAGAGAGCCTGTCTTTGGAAGCAAAGGCCTGGGTCTGAATCTGGCCTCAGCCGCTTACCACCTCTACGTTCTTGGTCATAAAGGTAATTCTATCAGGACTCGCAAAATGGAGGCCGCCCCAGTGGCCTGGCCCACTGCACAGATTGAAACCTAAGTCAGTCACACTTAAGGGAAATGCGTCACTGTCAAAGAAACCTAGCATACACCCGTCACCCTCCAACTCAGCATTAGCTTACCTTCGCCTCGAAAATAGGAACGTTTTGCCTTAGAAGGAAGTCCCTGACCTCCTAGCCAGTCACGCTCTGCGTCTGAGTTACTGTTTCTTATGCTCTGAACGATCTGCTCTTGCCCAAATTCCCTTGGGAAGAGTGCTTTACCACTCAAGAAGCTCTGTACCCTCCATCCGTGGGTTGTTTTCCTTTAAATAAAGGACATCAAACTCATTATTGTTTTATTTTTGTCATTTGATATTGGGAAAACCATTTACCCTCTCCAGATTTTAGTTTCCTCCTCTGTAGCATGGACATGAGAACTCTTTTGTGCACAAACTCATAGGCTATTGTCAACATTAAATAAGAAACTGTGTGTAGGACCTAAATGCTCAATGAATGGTTACATCTTATGAGCTCATTTGGACTGTAAGTTCCTAAGGCTCCCGCTACAAATAAAATATAATGAAATAGATATGTATTTTTACATGTGAGCATTCTCACTTGAAGCAATTGAAGCAATTCTTGGGGAGTTCGTGACCTTGATCTGTTTATTTATTGTATATGAAGAGACATGTGGCAGGGGTCCTTCACATAACTCCATCCCACGGCTGTCCCCATAAGTGGTTACGAATCTTAAGTGGGTGACATTGGGGTTCACTGGGAAGCACCAAGATCGTTCCATCACACCTCCTGAAGTTACTTTCATCAACAAATGCTAACTTTGGGATTTTCCCTATGAAAGCTGATTCTAGTCTTCCCTGGAATTCTGAAAGAGCTCAGCAAGCATTTGAGATCTGGTGTAAACAAGGAAACCATTTGCTTAGGAAGAAATAAATTTCCTTTAAGTGCAAACACCTTTGCAAAACTCAGCCACGCTCTCAGCACTTTTTCCCAGCATTTTGGGGGCCAATCCACCTCATCAAATGCTATGCAAGAGACTTTTTTTCTGGAAACAACTTCCAGCAAGGGATTAGCACCACTTCTGAGATTCCATTTGTCTTGTTTACATTCCTTGTGCAATGTCAGAACACTGTGTTCCCTTTCTTGTCATTGCACAACAAAAGCCCTGCCACACAGCGCTGGGGAGTCTTCCTCTCCACACCAGGACTCCCTTCGGGCTGGTGATCTTTGCAGACAGCTCTGGGACCCCCAGGTGGGCTGGTTCGGGGAAAGGAACGAGGGCTTCAGAGACAGTCCGAGAAACCTGGGCTCGAGCTCTGCTGCTGCCTTATGTGATGAACTTGGTTACTCTGACTCGGGTTTGTTTTTTTTTTCTGTAAAATGGAAATAACATTACAGTCTTTGCGGGATCATTGTGAAGGTGGAGTAAGACAATGTGTGCAGGTCCTTCAGCACAGCGCCTGGCAATCTTAAGTCCGCCAATAAAGGAAGTCCTTATTTTAACTACGGCACTTGGGGATTGTGCGGCCTTCTTTCTTCTCTTGTGATCTCCAGCACCGAAAGGCTCTGCCTTTGCTTAAAGTCTCCAGAGAAACACACGCAAATGTTCCACCAGAGAAGGTGCTAAGTGATAGGGATTCTTGGCTTTAGTAACGATCTTTTAGAATATTCCATGGCTTAGCAAAAAAGGCTGTCCTGGTTCACTCTTCGGATCGGTGCTGCTTTTGTAACATCTCTAGAGATGGAGGGGGGACACCTGACTGACGGTGAAGAAGCTGATATGTGAAGGGAGGAGACATGGGCCTTGTCAGGATCCTGACATGAACACAATGATCCAGAACAGCTGCGGCCGAGTCTGCGGCTCACCCTTCGCGTGGCTGAAAAGGAGGGGGTGTGGCCACGATCATGGGCTATTGCTGTGAGTGGTTACGTACAACGAACACTCGCTTCGCAATGAATCCATTGTCATCAAGCTTCCTGTGCGTGGGGCTTACTCTGTCCGGGGGAAGGCCCCAGGCTGGCCCCCAGCAGTCTGAGAGGCCTTCCGCGGGTGAGTCTCGCCAGGCAAGGATGAGTGGGTTGGTGTTTGCCTTGGGTGTGCTAGCGTTTGCTCTTGGCAGCTGGGGGTGAGCACCTCCCGGCGTGTTCGTGGGGAGCTGGCCGTACTCATCGCACAGCGTGGGGGAAGGAGAGCTCGTTTTCGACTTACACAGTTCTGGACTTGAGTCTCAGCTCAGCCACGCTTCATCCACCTTGAACAACCTGCTTAACCTTGCTGAGGTTGAAACAAAATCCATAATGTGATTTTACAGAACAGCTGTTCCTGGTATACATGAAAAGCTGTATACTGAACTTTGCACGGTGCCTAGTACCCTAGGATCACAATAAATGGGGGTTTACACGGCCATTACTTAAAAGTAATCTAGATCTACATAAAAGGAGGGTGATGGGCCCACAGAGCAGGCCACTTTATTATGCAAATGAGCAGTTTTTACACAGGCCTGGTTGTCCTGGGCATTATATCATTAGTAGCTGCTCGCAGAAGAATGAGGGCAGCTAGAATTTATTACTAGGTGAGATCCCGGCCGGGGCCTAGTCCCATGGCAAATCTTCTTGACGCCTGCTGCTGGCTTCCCAAAGCTGGCTTGCAGGTACCCACCATGCCAATGTGTCCATCTGTCACTGAGGATGGAAGGAACGCTCTCCTTCTTCATAAAGTCCTCGCACACATGGGAGAACCCCTTGGAACTGGGAACATGAAGGGTCATAGCACCTCTGTGCTGTGAGTGCGAGCTGGGCCAGCACGACCTCCCCCATCTGTGCCACGTCGTCACAGGAGGGACTGTCTCCCAGCTCCATAGCACTGCTCCAAACTGAATACAGTGCTGACCAACCGACCAAGACAGCAAAGCATGGGTCTGGTGGCACTGGGCTTGAGCTGATCATCTGTGGCACTACCCACTAGGCTTGGGATGGATGGCATCCGTAGTGGAAATGAGATGGTGGGCAGCAGTGTCAGTGGTTCGCCAAAGAACTGTGCTCCCTTCTGTGTTGCAGGGAAGTGGATACTCAGCCTGGGGGGACATTGCCCAGCAACACTTGCATCTAATTTGGGCCATAAGATGAGTTCTGGCCACTAGAATGTAGGCAAAAGGGATGTAAACCCTTCCAGGCTTGGCGTCTAGAAACATGATTCTTTGCCCTCCGTATCTTGGGGTGCGTTGGATGTCAGTGCTGTGGGCAGTGCTATGGTCCACGTGCTGAGGACTCTCACGAATTTGCTCTTCCAGCTGGGGTCTCCACCGGGCTGTGCAGAGTGGAGCCTTGGTCAATTGGACACCATGGGAATGGGAAATAAATTTCATAAGTAACATTCTGTATTTTATATAGATTAATACTACAATTTTGCCCATAAGTTTTGATGGTTTATGTGTGATAGTAGCCAGCCCCATCATAACGAATACAAGATGATTTATGGGTTGTTGTTTTTTTTTTTAAGATTTGTCAATTTGAAAGAGAGAGAGGGCATGCGGAGGGGAGGGGAAGAAGGAGAGGGAGAGAGAGTCCTAAGCAGACTCCACACTGGGTGTGGAACCTGATGCAAGGCTCGGTCTCACGACCCTGATCAGGACCCGAGCTGAAACTAAGAGTTGGACACTTAACCGACGATGCCACCCAGGCGCCCCAATCGTATGATTTGTAATTGACTTTTCCCAGAATGTCAGCACAGGTATGCTGGAGATTTCTCTATTTAGTGATCCGATAATTGAGGGTGTTGGGTAGGTGATTACACTAGGAAACACCTACATACCTTAAACCAATACTCAGTTTGTGTTTACCCTTTTTAGGATAAGAAGAAGGAAGCCTGGTATTTAAAATGTAAGTCTGGAGCCTTGAATGTTAAGTAGCTTTATAATGCATAATAAACCACAGCTAATATGGCAGGAAACGTCCATTTACTACAGATTTCAAAAAGTTCTCTCTTGGAATTTCTTTATCCAAACGAATAGTTTTGGAGTTTCCTGCTCAGTAATTACTGCTTGATTGATTAATTTAATTGGGGAACATCATCCAAGAACTTTAGATTCCCAACCTGGTCTGTGCAAAATTATTTAGTTGTCTTAAGCAAAGAAAAAATAGTAGTCCAAATAATAATTTCTTAGATTCCTAAATGTCTTCACGATATCGGTTGACAACTACTTAACTGTCAAGACAACATTACAAAGCCTACCGACTTTTGTTTTTCTTTTCAAGTCTTCCCTGCATGAGGACAGGGTCCCCTGTGAGGACAGCTCACTTTCACTTCAGTGACTTTGCTGGGGATTATTCTCCTCTCCTTCACGAGCCTGTCACAGAGACTCCTTGGACTGGGGAGTTTGCCGATTCCTCACACGTCAGCCACAGGGGGTAGGACTCACCGGAAGCGTGCACTTCCTTTTTCTTCCCAGCAACAATTACTTCGTCCAAACCCCAGGAAGTCCTGTGCACTGTCAGCTGTACGTGTGCGTGTGTGTGTGTGTGTGAGACCCACAATGTGGCATAAAAAAGACATATATTAGAAGCAACAGAAAGGGCTTTCCTCAGAACTGCCTAGAAATTCCTAACCTGTCTGAGATGCTTCCTTTGCTGCTTGCCTCCCGCAGGGACCCCGCCTGCCTAAGCTGGGTGGTGGTCCTCCCTAGAGCAGGGGCAGTTCCCCCCCAGGGGGATCATGGGGAAGGAGTTGTGCCTATTTTCAGCAGACCGTACGCACCCACATTCTGCTCACTTTTCCCTTCTAGATATACTCCCCCCAAATATTTTTTCTTGCTTCAAGTAAAATAAGTGTCTTAGAGTCGATCCTCCTCATGTTCTTCTCTCATCCAGCCCTGTGTCTGAGACTCTGGAGAAGCCGCTGACTGTCCTCTAATTTTCCTGCTTGTTAGCCTACCTGATATCATCATGGCTCTAGTAATGACTGATTCAGGAACACTCCCAAACAGTAAGTTCAACGAAAATACGTATATAGCTCATACCTGGTACCCCCGTTACTGCTGCTACAGAGGAAGTTACCTCCAAAGTTTAGCGGCTTTAGACAGTTTTCTTATTATGCTCATGGATTCTGGGGCTTTGAAATTGAGACAGAGGGAATGACTGTTCCATAACATCTGGGGCCTAGACAGCTGGGGGTGACGTGAAATCGGGGGACAAAATCATCTAAAGATTCCTCCACTCGCATATCTGGTGTCTGGTTGGGAGCATCTGAAGATGAGCACTGTTCACTGACATCCATCCAGGGCCTCTCCACGTGGTGTCGTTTCCACACAGCATGGCAGCCTCAGGGTAGATGGACGTTTAACCTGGAAGCGCAGGGCTCAAAGTGTAAGTGCTTTGGCAGCAAGATGAAGCTCAGTGAATGGCCTTTGTGACCTGGAAGTCATGCAGCTTTGTTTCCACTGCATTCTGTTGGCTTCAATCAAGCCACAACCTTGCCCAGATTCAAAGGAAAGAGAACTAGACTCTACATCTTGACTGATTAGTGGCAAGGTGCCGGAAGTGCCTGCCTGGGGAAAGATGTTGTGATCTTTTCATATTCGGAAAATACCATCAGCCACAGCGGAATCAGCTTTTAGAGGTTGTGTGGGGATTTGTGTTGCAGAATTTGAAGCCACACGTGGTCAGTGCCCTGCACTTTGTAAAGAAAGTGCTCTGGGGGTCCAGGAGGGGAAGATCTTTATGCATCAAGATGAATCTGGTAGCATTTTAGCTAAACCTGGAAAGGTATGGCGGACAAGAGGAGACAGCACTTTTAAATACAGGGAGGTGGGATAAAGAAAATAAAGAAGATGTGGTATGTATATACAATGGCATATTACTCAGCCATCAAAAAGAATGAGATTTTTGCCATTAGCAACGATGCAGATGGAACTAGAGGGTATTATGCTAAGTGAAGTAAGTCAGAGAAAGACAAATATCATCTGATTTTACTCACGTGTGGAATTTAAGAAACAAAACAGATGAACATAGGGGAATGGAAGAAAAATAAAATAAGGTAAAAACAGAAAGGGAAGCAAACCATAAGAGACTCTTAACTCTAGGGAACAAACTGAGGGTTGCTGGAGTGGAGGTGGGTGGGGGGATGGGGTAACCGGGTGATGGGCATTAGGAAGGGCACGTGACGTAATGAGCACTGGGTGTTATACGCAACTGATGAATCACTAATCTCTACCTCTGAAACGAATAATACACTATAGGTTAATTTAATTGATTTTAAATACAAATAAATAAATAAATACAGGGAGGCGGGATGTACTGGGAAATGTGACTGCATCATGCGACCACTGTCTTGGAGAGCGGTTCAGGGGCAGATGGAGACAAACTTGAAATGTCGAGGGAACCCGGATTCATTTGAGCATTTGATGGACAAAGCAAAAGACCAGGGAAGCTGCTTCTGTCAGTTCCTCCTGCCCTCCCCCGCCCTCCAAGAGTCTTTACATCTTAACATTTGACTTGTATCTCTTTAAATAAAGTGTGCACTCCTTTGCTCTTTGGATATATTTATTTAGTCATAAGCATACTTTGATATCTTTTCGGGGCGCCTGGGTGGCTCAGTCGTTAAGTGTCTGCCTTCGGCTCAGGGCGTGATCCTGGAGTTCTGGGATCGAGCCCCACATCAGGCTCCTCCGCTATGAGCCTGCTTCTTCCTCTCCCACTCCCCCTGCTTGTGTTCCCTCTCTCGCTGGCTGCCTCTCTCTCTGTCAAATAAATAAATAAAATATTTTTTAAAACCCACAAAAAACAAGAAAACATACTTTGGTATATTTTGGGTTCTCATTTTTATACCACTACATCTTTGCACACTTTATCTTGGCCCCTCCCTACCGCTTCAGTCTTCCCCAAGACCTTCCTCAAAATGTGCAGAGAATGGACCCCCTTTGACTCTCTGCCGCCCTGGGCGTCTGCTCCATCAGAGGCAGCTCTGTCTTTGCTCTGTAAAACTGCGCTTGATCCCGTCTTGCACTTACTTCTATCTTTAGTTTTATGTGTTATTCATGTTTTTAAAAGCCTGGATGCTGACCAGTCATCTGGAACATTTTGCAAGGCAAATTTATTGAAAATTGGGGCAACCCATACCTGGAAGTACACCTGGGTGTTATTCAAATCAAGAGTCAGGAAGGAAAGTTAATTTAAAAATACCCTCTTGGGGCGCCTGGGTGGCTCCGTCAGCTGAGCGTCTGCCTTTGGCTCAGGTTATGATCCTGGGGTCCTGCGGTCAGGCCCCGAGTCAGGCTCCATGCTCAGCGGGGAGTCTGGTTCTCCCTCTCCCTCTGCTCTCTCTCTTCCTCTCTCGTTCCCTCTTGCACACGCATGCTCTCTCTCTCTAATAAATAAATAGAATTTAAAAAAAAAAAAGAGAATACCCTCTGACTATCTGAATTGGGCAATTGCTGTGGGGAATAAAAAGATAAAGCAACAGTCCCCTTAATAAAGTAGGAACACACAGAAGGGTAAATAACAGAGCGGTAGCAGAATAATGTCCCCCGTAAAACGTCCACGCCCTTGTCCTTGGACACCGTGACTATGTTACTTCACGTGACAAAAGGGACTTTACAGGTGTGATTAAATCAAAGCTCTGAGATGGGAAGTTATCCTGGATTATCCAGTTGGGCCTAAGGTAATCACATGGGTCCTTTAAGGGAGAAAGAGAGGCAAGAAAGTCGGTTATGCAATGAGAATGACTTGACTGGCCAATGTTGGCTATGAACCAAGAACTGAAAACAGGCTCTAGCAGATGGAAAAGGCCGAAGGGAACAGAGCTCTGTCTAGCCTTGATTTTAGTTCAGTAACACCCGTTTTGGACTTCTCATCTTCAGACCCGAAGATAAGATATTTGTGTTGTTTTTAAGCCACTGAGCTTACAATCATTTGTCAGAGCAGCAATAGACAACTAATAGAAACAGCAAAGGTAAATGATACAAGAATCCAGAAAATGGCGTCATGGGTCAATAGCCACAAATTTTCAAATATTGGGGTTTCTACGATAATGCCATATATACATTCTCCTCTCTCCCCCAAAACCCGTTACTTCTGCAAAATCAAGAGTGAAAAATAGCTGGGCTTATAGGAAAAGTATGGTTGGGGCAGATCATTCGAAGCTCATGGAATTTATAACCAGAGCACTAATAAAAACAGTAACAATGCTAATAAAGATGTCAGCTCAGTTCCTCTCTGCTGACATGGCCTCTACGTCAGCCTGTCCATCCCAGGCTCGTGCTTTCTCCTGGAGAATGGAATGTTCAAAGGGCAGTTGTTTCGGACAGTGACCTGCTCCATAAAAATTCACAGTACAATGTTGAGATAGCCTTTGCCGGCCAATCAGTTCTTCTTAGGCACTAGGGGCAACGTCTTCGCAAATCCTTCATTTTCACTTATGACTTCCCCAGACACACTGGAAAGTCCAATTTCTTGAAGTTATGAAACCAGCTCTTACCTGCACCAATGGAGATACTTCGGCAGGATATTCAGATTTTCTTTTCTTCAAGTTTTCATTTAGTGCTAAAACTTTCTATGTAACTCTGAAACCCTTGCTGATCATTGATTTCAAATGCTGACCTGCTTGGAAAAATTGAGCGAAAGCAGACTGCAGTGGGTAAAAGCAATGAGTGCCAGGAGTTCAAATAAGGCTGGCAGTGCTGGGAAAGGCCTCCTGCTGGAGGTGGTCTGGAGCAGAGCCTCGAGCACGAGTTAGAGTGTGGACGGTCCAGGCGGAGCCAAGAACGATGGCGGCACCATCCAGCATGGTGTGTCCCTGGTGAGCTGTGCTTGGTTCCGGTACTACCGGCGGGCGCAGTCGCGATGGCCAGAGCCAGCGGACCTCCATCCCCGTGGCTGCTTCCATGGTGTCAGAGTGCAGGCACCGAGAAGGTCCTCACAAAGAGGCAGTGTCACCCCTGTGCTCATACTTACATACACTGCGGCTGCCTCACGCACCCTTCCAGCTGCCTCGTCCCTGTAATTCCCCCTTCAAATCAGCCTCCTGTGAGTTTGTGGCACTGGAACTCTTGGGGGAGATAACAATACAGAAGAGCAGGTTCCAGACACCCGTGCTTTCCCAGTTTTTCCAGCCAAGTTCCTTCAAACGACTTCAATGCCTCTGCCTATCACAGGATCTTGAGAGAAAAAGCCTCACCAACAAAGCCACCTGTAGGATGAGGGGTGGCCTTCAAATGTGTACCCCACTGACAGATTCTAGGACCTCCTGTGCATTAATGTGTACAATGAATCTATAACATCCTCTGTGACCTGTGGGGTCAATTCCCACGCCCCCACCTCCTCCCCCTGCCCACACTCCTCTCTCGGTGCCTCTTCTCCCCTTCGCCTTCAAATACATCCTCAAAACTGGAAGATGGCGATCAAGCTGGGGAAGAGCTGGCAGTGCTCTGGGTGCAGCCGCAGAGCCCCCCGTGTGGCCACCGGCTCCCTCCCCAGGGTGCACCCTGGAGGATCTTGGTGTCGTGCTTCTGTAATTGCCAGCTGCCACACGGGTCCTGTTGGTGCTCCTGGACTCAGGCTTGGCCTTGGCCTTTGCTCCAAAAGAGCGAGCGTTCATCACAGCTTTTTCAGAATCTGTCCTGCCTGTTTGCCTGCTGTTCACTCAGAAGGAACTCGGTGACCCCTTGCTGTCTGGGCTGCGAAACACACTCTGTCAGGGGTGACATAAATCCTGAAGAGCGTTCAAAGGAGAGCCACCAAGACGACTGAGGCCACAGAGGCCACACAACCTGGAAAAGAAGGCAGGGCGCTGGGGGACTTGTAAATGGGATTCTTCCACAGAGGATGGGAACCCCCTTTCTTTCTGCACAAGCAGCGCGAGAGAGTCAGCGTTCACGGAACTGCTGCTAAAAGGGAAGCACTGCAGGGAGGGGGACACGAAGGATGGGGAAGCTGGCCTCGCTCTGTCGCGATCACAAGATGCAGAGAGAGACCCACGCGTGAGATAGGCACATGCAACTTCTTCACTCCCGTATTCAGGAAACAATGGTGAAAAATGAATTACATGGAACGGACTAGTAAGGGCCGACAAGGCGCAGATTCAACGTGTAAGTGCGCTGGATTTAGATGACACAGGAAGGAGCTCCATCAAGGGCAATTCTCAGTCCTTCTTTGGAAGGCTTTGTAGAGAGGGTTGGTTAAACGCGGTTTAAACGGGGACTTGTTGCAAGCAAGAGGAAAAGAGTCCTGGAGGGAGCCCTCTGGGTGCAGCGCCCTCAGTCCCGCCTACCCCCCCCCCCCCAAGCAGCGCCTGCAGGTATAAATATTTTCCTGCAAATCCTCGTTCCGCCGCACCCACCCGCTTCCAAGGGAGCCGATGTTAAGCCGGGGCGGTGAGAATGGTACTGGCCTTGGTGTTCTGAACGAAGTACAGCGGACCTTGGCCTTTAATTACCATCACAGGGAAGTGATCTCCATAACCCACGGAACTCCCCTCATCCCACTGTTTAGCAAAACTGTCAGGTGGTTTTTGGTTTGTTTTTAACCCCGCACCATATTCCAGGACCGTGCTCTAGAGAGAAGCTGGCGAGTTGGCACCTGTGTGGTACAGTAGGGGGCGGGGGCGGGGCTGCAGGGAAAAGCAAAGGACTTGCATGTTTTTTAAAACCGCTGCCAAAAGATAAGGTTGTTTATTCAACTTCTAACACTGATGAGGGCAGGACTCTGCGAAACCACGACAGAAAGAACTTCGGTCAGCAAATAAATACACAGTTCACATTAGCCAGGCAGGGAGAAGCGTTGCTCCGGGTCTGGGTCTGTGAATAGTCATGGAGCAGTCACTTGAAGGCGTATCTGGGGCTGGTGTCTGATTGAATTTCGTTTGTATAGAGTGATGATTTGGAGTTTACATTCAGAAAAACAATTTATCTCATGAAGCACCAGGCTACAAACACAGGTCTCTTAAGAGACCCAGATGGTCAATGGGTTAAAACGATGACCTCCCACGTCCTGGGTGCCAGATGGCTCTCCCACTGGCCTCACACTGACCTCTGCGAACAGAGCCTCGCCATCAGGGAGCAGGCTTCGGGGAGGCGTGGAGGCCAACTGGGGTGTTATAAAAGGAGTCAGTTATCTCTGTGAGTCCTGGCGATTACCAGGAAGCGATCTAAAACATGAAAATAGATACGCATATCAGAAGCTCAAACAGTTTACTGAAGGGCAGTTTGGGGAGGTTACATTGACTTCAAGGTATTAAACCCACTTCCTCTGGGTGCGGAGACACTGAAATCTCCTTGCTGCTGTGGGCTCTGAGTGTGAACAGACCACGTAGGGGGCCTCTCAGGTGGGCAGGCCCCAGGAGGGAAAGCCTTCCTCGGGTCATTTTGAAGAAGAGCAGAGACTTTGATGAAAGCTTCTTTGAGTCCGTGACAAGCTCTCGCATCTACCGTTGGAGAGTCCGGGAGGCAAGTTCCAAAGTCCTCCTTAAGGGGTCCTCGAGGAGATCCAAGGACATGTCATAAAGCCTGGGGAATTTACCCCACATGGGGGAGTGTGGCTCTGGGACTCGAATCCAGCCATGGTCGGGGCTTTCTCAGCAGAGGGCCCCCCACTGGCTGTGCCCGGGGGCTCTCCCAGGGAGACCCCAGCTCAGAGGAGATGGTCTGAGGTGTGTGAATACGCATGTGACTGTCAGTGACTCTGGATACAGCTCAGTGTGGGACACCGTGAGACCTCGGACTGAGGTTTCAGTGTTGGCCGAATGCTGACGTGGGCATTATATTTTTAAGTTGTGACTTCCTTCCGCGTGTCGTGGCCAATGCATAAGCCAGCGGAGGGACCGTGGGTGTCACTCTACCAGAGACGTTTCCCCGGACTTCTGGGTGGATTCTCGGGTCGGCAGAATCTGATGGTGCTGAGATACAAGGCAGCCCCTCGAGCACAGCCTCTCGGCCCCCAGACCGAGCAGCAGGCCCATCCTTCCATCCACCCATTCCTGTTTGGAGCTGAAGACTCCAGAACAGTGGGGAGGTCACTCCTGCAGTAGCATCTGCTGTTCCAAGGCTGAAAGAGGAAGGAAGATTGAATGCAGGAGTGCAGCATTTTGAAAACACTGTGGCGTTCACGGAGAGTGAACCAAGCAATCTGTCTCTAAAGCCTCCCAAGAAATTGTCGCTGGGGAGATATTGCTTTCCGACTCTCGGGATGGTCTGCCTTGTAGCTGGGGTGACACGGGAGAACTGCCCCGGCGCCCTTCGTGCTTGTCTGCTCCCTGCTGGAAACGCGGTGGGTGGCAAATACCGAGACCAGCACTGAACTCCTGGCCCAGAGGAAATCCCTGGTTCGCTGCTTCCCTGGGAATGCTTTTTCATCAAATGGTGTTTCAAACATTTTTCTCTAGATGATATTCACCTGCAGTGGGAAACCGGGCTAAAGCAGCTTGTTCTCTGTCCTCAGGTCATCTTATGTTCTTTCCCTCTCCTCTGTTTCTGAGCTCTGTTTGGCTTAACCTTGTTGAGCCTTCGGCCACTGAGATCATGCACAGAACTAGGTTAGGAGGGCAAAATGTTGGGATAGAAGCAATTTTTTTTTTTTTTGGCAGTGATTCCCCAGGCACACGATTTCCTTTTTCTAACCTTTTTGTTCTTCTTCAGAGGGGAGCAGGGTACGTGCAGTGAGGACATGCAGGCTGCCTAGGCAGGAAATACTGTCCCATGGCACCGTTTTTAAAAGAAAGAGATTTTAGAAAATGATAACGTATTTTGGGTTACTTCTTTCATTTTGTTCCATGCCACTGACTTCGTCATGCTTTGTGGTTGTCCAAAACGTTGCTTGCAAATCCCAAAGTGAGCCCGTGAAACTGACATTAGTTAGTGGCTACGCTTTTCCTAAAATGCTGAGGATTTTTTTTTAAGTTAATGTGTTTTTTCAGTTGGTCAGAAGATATTTAGAGACCATCCCCTGGGTGCTATGGTGATGCAATGGGTCTTTAGGGACAGCAATTAAAGAGCAGGCCTAGGCTATGCCCAGCTGTATTTACAACCTTTTGAAAAGGGAGGGCTCCTGTGGAATGAAAGGCTTTACCCCTAGAGCTGGTGAATTGGGATGCAGGCAGCGGACGCGGCAGGGAAGGGGCCCACCGTGGGGGAGATCAGCAGAAACATTCGTCCGGGACCCCAAAATCAAAGTTATACAGGGTTCTGGAAAAAAATAAAAGGAAGTGGCCCAGACCAGTCTGCACCTCTGAGAGCCACAAGCAGGGAAGGGGGGACATGAGGAGTAGGGGAATGGTGATGCGCGCACGGCCATTCCAGCCCGGGCTCTCCCCTCTCCTCTGTTGCTACACACTTCTGTCCAATCCAGTCATCCAGCTCCTGTCCAGCTCCGCACAGTGCTCTCTCAGAAATGGAGTGGCTACCGTCATGGAAACAATATGGCTTTGGAGGAAGTCAGACTTGGGTTTCAAATCCTCTGTCTGTGCGCCGTCACAATGTGAGACTCTGTGTTCCTTTGCTGTAAAATGGGCGCACTGAGACCTACCATTCAGGGGACTGAGGAAGACTACAGCAGACCACGTGCGCCAAACACACAGCGCAGTGCCTGGCACCGGACAGACGCTCAATGAAGGCTTGTCCCTCAGGCCCCTTAGGGGGAGCCTCTCACAGGGATTTGTCCTCACTCCTGTGTGGGTGGAATAGACAGGGCATTGATTCTGGCTGTGTTGCTTCCCAGATGTGAGGTGCCCCCAGCTTCCCTCTTCCTTAAGAGGAGATGATGTCATCACGGCGTTGTCAGGATTGAAAAGGGAAAGCGATACAGCTGGCTTCCATCTTCAGCTTCTTTGTAATATGCCATCCCTGCACCCGAGACGCCCCCACACGCAGCTGTATCCCTGTCATTGCCTTCGCGGGAGCCCCATCGGGTGCTCAGCCAGGTATGGAAGCTGCCTTGAGGTTCCAGGGGACTGCCCCTTCCAAAACGAGCCCCGCTTCACTTTCCATTTTTACGACCACCTTCACTGCTGAGTGTGACCTGATTTTACCTGAGAAGCCAATTCCAGGGTCCAGATAGAGTTTTCCCTGTGCCCTGATCAAGCCTCATCTGACAGAACGGCTCTGCCCTATCACTCTTGTCCCATCCCTTCCCCTCTCCAGGGCTTGTCTTGCAGATAAGGAAAAATCAGGCTCAATAAGCCTAAAAGAAAACCGAAGAAAAGTCTGAAGAACTCGGTGCTCAGGTGTCGAGGGGAAATGACCTTGTTTCATAAGGGGCGGTTACCGCTAGTTCACTAGCATCATTGTGGATCCAGCAGACTCCACGTGCGTAGGGGAGGAAGAGTAATTTCCCTCTATCCTTCTGAGTTCTTAGCTGAGACCTCCGAAATCCAAGATTAACAAGACAAAAACAGATTTTTATTAACGTGTCTACCTCATGTATATGGGGGAGATACCCAGGGACAAATGAGTAACTCAAAGAAGTGACTTCGAATTCAGGTTTAAAAAACATCTTTTTCTTTTTTGAAGATTTTAGTTATTTATTTGAGAGAGGGAGAGAGAGAACAAGTGAGGGGAGGGGCAGATGGAGAAGCAGGCTCTCCACTGAGCAGGGATCCCGGTGCAGGAAGCAATCCCAGGACCCTGGGATCATGACCTGAGCTGAAGGCCTAACCGACTGAGCCACCCAGGTGCCCCTTTTTAAAAGCCATCTTAATAGAGAAAGGGGAAGGAAATGTAGCCCTCTTAGGAGAGAGGAAATGATTTTTAGGAAAGACGAATGGGTCCGTGAAAGAGTAGGTGGAAGGTAGGATAGCTTGTGACAACGTGTGTCTGGCTGTGGGGTTGACTTCTAGGCTCCCCTCCTGTGACAAGAGTCAGTTGTCCCTGATGGATGATGCTCCCAGGGGGAGATTTATGGCAGCTGAGCTCGTTTTGGAGGCTCTCTCTTTAGGTAGATGAGGGTAGTCCAGAGAAAGCCTCTCCCTGCGTCTGCCTACAGCTCAAAATAGTCAATATAGCAAAGCCGCACATCTGGGGGTGACACGGCCTAAAGTCCTACAGTCCTCTTTTGGGGTGGCCCAGTCTGTTATCCTTCGTGTGCAGTCGCTGATTAAAGGTTACAGACGCTTTTGAAGAGAAAACCAGGAGCACCTTTCGGGCCCATTGAAGGGAAAACAAGGAATGTGCTGCCCTTTGCACAAGCTGCCCCTTACGTACGACTTTAAAGAAGCACTTTCAAGCGGATAAGAGGCAGGAGACTCGAAAGATTTCACTGGTAGTTTGCACAGGGGAGTGTAAAATGCAAGTGTTTGCCAGTATTTACACATCCCCGGCCAAAACCCTAGGAGGAAAGGAGGAAAGGGCCACGAGGAAGTCGGGTTTGATTATCAGATGCTTCGATGTGGCACGAGAGCGTTCTATCAAAGTTTTAAAACATTCAGCATACGTTCCCTTTGCTTCTCACAGACCCGACTGGAAAACATCTGGAGGTGCACACAGCGGTCCCACGTGAAACATCTGTGTATAAATGCCACACCGCGCTGCTTGCCCTTTGTTGGCCCTCGGCTCCGTTCCCGCCCTGCCTGCCCTTCCTTCTCCGAGCGGCTGGAAGCCTGTGAACTACACTTCCCAGACTCCCCAACCAGCCGGCTTCCACTTAGGTTCTGCCCATGGGACACGCTGGTGGGAGACTGCAAGGTAGGTGGAGGCAGAAGCCCATTTTCCTTCTACTTCTGCGGGAGGCTGGGGCGGAGGCAGCAGCAGCAGCTGGGGAAGGCGGGTTTGCGCTCAGGTGGTGGAATTTGAACAGCGGGGGGAGGGGGGGGGGGCTCCTGCAGCTCAGAATTCCTGAACTCTGGCTCTGGCGCAGTGACAGGCAACCTTGGGTGGGAGTTCAGCCCCCCTCCAGCTTCCTGGAAGACGTTCCCGCAAGAGCAGTGGAGCAGCGGGTATACCAGCAGCCTCAGCAACAGAGCAGTTGTGGATTCCGGATCAGGCCATTTTCCCCGTACTCAGTCCGCCTTAGGACGGTAGTAGCTTCCTGCTGTTACTAATCTCTGAATGAACTCAGCCTCCTTTTTTCTCCTCCAGCCCTTCACATTTTGTTAACTGCCCCTCTATTTAAAATTCCTGTAGTAGTTTCCTCTGACTGGACAGTGACCAGTAATATGCTAAACACAAAAATTGAAGGCAAATTGGGCGCCTGGGTGGCTCAGCGTGTTAAGCGTCTGCCTTTGGCTCAGTCATGATGTCAGGGTCCTGAGATCTGGCCCCACGTGGGGCTCCCTGCTCATCAGGGAGTCTGCTTCTCCCTCTCCTTCTGCCTCTGACTGCCCGCCCCCGCAGCTCATGCTCTCTCTCTCTAGCAAATAAATAAGTAAAATCTTAAAAAAAAAAAAATAGAAGGCAAATCAAGATACTATTTCAATGTGTTTAATCCCCTACTCCACTTGCATTTTGGAGTTTACGAAAAGGAAGGGATAAGCAAGATTTTACCCTAAAAATGCAACAACAAAACTCAGTTCCTTGTCAGATGTCCTGCAGCCTCCTCCGAGGAAAAGAAGTTAGCACAACAAGTATTTTAAAATAAGAAATTTTCCTTGAGGGAAGCCTGTCTATAACCTCAGTCTTCAGCGGCATTAATAATAGGTATGCTTTCTAGTGTTTTTTAGATGTGAGGCCCATCAAATATGTTATTTTATTTAATTATCCAAATAACTCTAGAATTTAGAAATTTATTCTAATTTCATAATGAGGAAAAGAAAGTATTTTTAATGGCACTGGTTGATTGTTTAGTGGCCGTGTACCCCTCTCTAGAGTACGTATTCTTCACCATGGGACCTAGCCGTCCCTCCCATGCAGCAGCGTAGTTAATTTCTTCACTCCCCAGAATTTGTGATGACCCTTGTCACCTGCTTGGCCTAGAGAATGTGCCAGAAGAGACATGCATGTGAGTTCCAGAGCCCAGGCTCAAGAGGTTTGGCAGGTTCTGCCTTCATTCATTTGGACCACTGGCCTGCAGTGTCTGTAAATGCAGCGTGTCTGGCCCTATTGGAAGATACGAGGCCATGTGAGGAAGGAACAGATGCACCAGCTCCTGGCCAGTACCCACTTCCTTCATGGGAGTGTGGCCATCTTGGCCCTTCCAACAAGTTGCCTTTCACTGAATGCACCTATCTGAGCAAGCCAGGTGAAGCTAGACCAGCTAACCCACAGACTTATGAGAGAGAAGAAATCCTTGTTTTCTTAAGCCACTAAATTTATAGGCAGCAATATATAACTGATAAAGTGCCACTTGTTTTTTGCACCAAGCATCTATCCTTACCATCATTTGCTGATAGCATCCCAAGTCCCTCTTGTTGTACTTGCCAATAGGATACTTGTCCCTCCCCTGGTCAAGGGGCAGGCATGTGGCTTGGACGGGTCCACTTGGATGCTCTGTCTCTGGAATGTGATTCGCGATCAGAGGGAGGAAAATTCTGGCTGAAATTATCGAGACTTGGTTTCTGCTATCGAGATGCTTTGGAGATGCTGGTTCTTATCTATTCCACATTTTAGCTTGAATCAATTTCTGATGCTTGTGACCAAGTATCCCCAAACTGATATACCGTGACAAATTAAGAAGCTAGCTCTAAGTCACACCACCATGAATAGCAGCACTACGACTTGAACCCACATCTGTCCCATCTACCTTCCACCTATCCATGTTGCCTCTCCAATTCCTTGCAATCCAGTTTCCTTACTCATTTGAGCATCTTGAAGACGCCTGGCCTTTCTCAACAGGTGCATAGCTTAGAAGGGCCAGTGATCCCACTGTGAGCTGTAACTTGACATCAATAGTGGGTCTCTCACCCAATAACCAGGTGGTAGTAACCACAGAAGGGGCTTTTTAAACTGGAGAAATAGTGTATTGAGCACAGAGTAGTGGATTTTTTTTTTAGATTTATTGAAGTATAATTGACATACAGTAAAAGGTACAATACTTGATGCACATGTTTAAAGTGTACAATTCGTGGGACACCTGGGGGGCTCAGTCGGTTAAGCGTCTGCCTTTGGCTCAGGTCGTGATCCCGGGGTCCTGCATCGGGCTCCTTGCTCAGTGGGGAGCCTTCTTCTCCCTCTGCCTGCTGTTCCCCTTGCTCTTTCTCTCTCTCTCTGACAAGTAAATAAATAAAATCTTTAAAGTGTACAATTCGAGAAATCATACATATATGTAGACACCCACAAAATCGTCACCACAACTGAGATGGTGAACATCCATCTCTACCAGTAGTTTCATTTCCCTGTGCCCCGTTGTAATTC
The DNA here is from genome assembly GCF_023065955.2 of Ursus arctos. Taxonomy (NCBI): domain Eukaryota; kingdom Metazoa; phylum Chordata; class Mammalia; order Carnivora; family Ursidae; genus Ursus; species Ursus arctos. The sequence goes on along the minus strand of NW_026622952.1, from coordinate 35,545,507 downwards.
CCCCACGTCTCCAGCTCACACCGAGTAACCCCAGTCTGCTTTCTGGCATTAGAGATTCGTTTTCACTCTCCAGAATTTTATGTAACTGAAATCACACATTCTGCATTTCTTTCTCCAGTTTCCTTGACTCAGCATAATTTTGAGATTCATCTGTGCTGTCATATATCAATAGTTTTCTTTATATTGCTGAGTAATACTTCAATGCACGTATACACCACAGTGTGTTTATCTGATCATTTGTTGAAGGACCTTTGGGTTGTTTCTTGTTTTGGGCTATTGCAAAAAAAGCTTCCACGAACATTCATGTACGAGGCTTTGTATGGACATTGCTTCCATTTCTCTGAGGTAAATATCTAGGAGTGGAATGACTGGATCATATAATAGGTGCCTATCTAAATTGTTAAGAAACTGCTAAACTATTTTCCAAAATGGTTGTACGATTTTACACTCTCACCAGCAGTATATGAGGGCTCCAATTCCTCCACATTCTCGCAAAACTTGTCGTGTTTAGTCTTGTGGATTCTGACCGTTCTAATAAGGTGGAATGGTATCTCACCGTGGTTTTAATTTACATTACTCTAATGACAAATTCTGTGGAGCATATTTTCATATAATTATTTGTTTATCTTCTCTGGTGAAGAGTCTGTTAAAACATTTTGCCCATTTAAAAATTGCATTTGTTTTTTTATTATTGAATTTTGAGGATTCCTTATATGTTCTGGATATAAGCCCTTTCTCAGAGATGTGCTTTGAAATTATTTTCTTCTAGCCTGTGACTTGTCTGTTTTAATAGCATCTTTAGAAGAGCAGATGGTTTAAATTTTGATGAAGTTAAATTTATCAATTTATGTTTTTAATGAATCATGTTTATGGTGGTGTATCTAAGAGATCTAAGCCGAGATCACAAAGATTTCCTTCTAGAAGTTTTACGGTTTCAGGTTTTACATTTAGATCCATTTTGAGTTAGCTTTTATATATTGTGCAAGGTATGCCTTGAGCTTCTTTTTGCATATGTATTATCAATCACGCTGGCATCATTTGTTGAGATGAAACAGTAGAAACATAGAAAAGACTCATTTTCCATTTACTGGCTGTTGCATCTCTGTAAAACATTGATTCTCCATATATGTGTGGGTCCCCTGTCCCGTCTCAACTTCCTCTTCTGCTCCCTTAATCTATTTGTCTATTTTCATGCCAAAATTGCACTATCTTGATGACTGTACCTCTAAAGAAAGTTTTGTGATCTACTCATATTTGTCCTCTTCTTTTTAAGTTCATCTCTTTGTTTTAAAACTGTTTTGACTATTCTAGGTCTTTTGCATTTCCATAAAAATTTTAGAATCAGCTTATTAATTTCCATACCCATGAAAACCTGCTGAGATTTTTATTGGAATTGCACTGGATCTAGAGGCCAGTTTTGGGGAGAACTCTCATCTTATTAACGTTGGATCTTCTTTCCCTGAACATGGTATATCTCTGTTTAGATCTTCTTTAATTTCTCTCAGTAATATTTTAAAGATTTACTTATTTATTTGAGAGAGAGAGAGAGAGAGAATGAGCAGGGGGAGGTGCAAAGGGAGAGTGTGGGAGAGAAATTCAAGCAGACTCCCCACTGAGCACTGAACCCAAAGTGGGGCTCGATCTCAGGACCCTGCGATCATGACCTGAGCTGAAACCAAGAGTCAGACACTCAACTGACTGAAGTCACCCGGGTGCCCCTCTCTCAGCAATATTTTATAGTTTTCAGTGGACAGATCTTTTGGAGTTTTGTCAGATTTATTCTTAAGTATTTAATATTTTGGATCCTGTTTTAAAAGGTGTTGTGTCTTGGGGCGCCTGGGTGGCACAGCGGTTAAGCGTCTGCCTTCGGCTCAGGGTGTGATCCCGGTGCTCTGGGATCGAGCCCCACATCAGGCTCTTCTGCTGTGAGCCTGCTTCTTCCTCTCCCACTCCCCCTGCTTGTGTTTCCTCTCTCGCTGGCTGTCTCTATCTCTGTCGAATAAATAAAAAAAAATCTTTAAAAAAAATAAAAAATAAATAAAAGGTGTTGTTTCTTGTAATTTCAGTTTCAATGGTTTGTTGTTAGTGTGTAGAAATGCAACGTCCATTCTTAGTAAAACAAGAAAAAAAAAACCGAAAACCCCAAACTCTTAGCAAACTAGGAATAAAAATGTCCTCAATCTAATAAAAAGCATCTGCAAAAAAGCTAAAACTGATATCATACCCAATGATAGGACTAAATTTTTCTCCCAAAGATCCAGAACAGTAGGCGTATCTATTCTCATCACTGCTATCAAACATTGTACTGCATGTTGGACCGTATCAAGATAGTGCAATTAAAAACTCATCTGGATTGCAAAGGAAGTAGAACGGTATTTATAGACAACATTCTCAGTGTAGTCCAACGGAGTTCAGACAAAAAAATCCACTAGGAGTAATAGATGAATTTAGCAAAATTGAAGTATACAGAATCAATTGCATATATCAGTTGCTGTTCAGCTTTACAGCTGTCGCTGATAGACATGACGTAATGGATACTAAGGAATTCATTTTTATTGCATCTTTACTTGTACACTTGTTCTTATATTGGATTTATAATTTTTATAATCTTAACCATCTTGTAGATATAACAGTACCTCATTTGATTAGTAAACCCAAGTAGAATGAAAATATATCATACTTAATGCTGACAGTCCAGAAGGCATACCTGTTTTTACTAAACCAGTAATATCAGACTAGTCTTGTTTATCAAAGATTTATTCGAATCGCATGAACTTGAAAAACATTTGGATTAGTATCTATATTTCTGGGAGTTTTGGGAATATTTAAATTATATAAGCATTTTTTAAACATTCTTTAAGCTAATTTAAATAGAGTTCCTTCACATTATTTTATAAATTAATTTGGTAATACCATCCGGAGGTAGAAAAATACCATGTGTACATATAGAGGTAGATAGAGAGATATATACATCTCTATAGATATATATATGAACAAATACAAATGGAGAACTTATTGTTTTCATTCTAAAACCTTAGCTATGAGTCAGGTAAATGCAGTAATTCAAAACTCACTGGTTTATATAAATAGCTGGCTTTCATCTTTGATCCACTTTATACATTTTTTTAATCTGAATTGTTTCTGGCAGATGGTAAAAGTTAAAGTTACCTGTTTAATATGAGGGCTAAGGCTTTCCACCAATATTGGTGGAGGAAACTTTTAAGATTTTCTTTGGCCCTGATATGTAGTTGTTTTGGGGGGGGGGTCCTTAAATTCCTTGAGAGCCCTTGATGGGGCACAGGAGGCCTAAAGTTCAAGTGACTGTGGGAGCTGAGGGGCCAGAGTGGGAAGGGGAAAGTCTGGCAGGGTGGACAGAAGGACGGAGCAGGTAGGGGCTTAGAGAGGGACGTAGGAAAGGATTCAAGGGAGCGGAAGGGAAGTTCGAAAGTGATAAAAGGAGGAATGCGAGTGATGGGAAGGGAGAGGTCTTAGGTAGTCAGTCTAGAGAAGCCACTGAAGTCCAAATTCTCCAGAGTGAAATCATGGCAACAAGCAGTAACGGGGACGGACGTAGCAGGGTAGTGGTCAGGAGGGATTTGGCGGTGGGGGGAGGGGGGGTTCAGCTGACTGAGAAGTTCCTATAGAGAGAGCAGAATCAAATAAAATGAAGAGGCACAAAGAGCCAGGAAAAAATTTCTAGCCCAAGCATCAGGGAGTGACTTCCCATGAGAAAGGAAGAGCGGGAAGGACTTCCAGCCCAGCAGTTAAGGGAGTGTATTTGTGCTGGAAACAAGGAGCCAGGGAAGAGCGTCTAGCCGGAAGGTACCTTTCAAACAAAGAAGCCTGAGACTAGCCCAGCCTCGGAGAATACTTTCAGAATCTTAAGAATCCAAATCTGTCCTTACCATGCTTCAGTGGGTTGTCATCAGGAGTACTGGCTGAGGAGCTGGACTCACCAGTGGGTCCTCAATCCGTGAGTCAGGAGTGAAGACAAAGGCTTCAAAGATGTGCATTTGGGGTCCTGGGTGAGAGGCCCAGGGGTCCAATGGGGAATCCGATCTTGAATCATGGTACCATCACTGTTAAAGAAGAAATTATTCTGAAGCTTGTTGAAATGGTAAGGATGATTTATTCAGGACTATTGTCATAGGTGTCAAGACTATTACAATAGGGGAGATAGATGGGGCCCAAGTCTGAACACACAGCTGGAGATTTATAGTCAAGGAACTGAATGGGGGTTTGAGGGGTTGGTAGATAGAAAATTGCTAAGAGGAGACGCCAAGGGTAGGGGGAATTCTTGCTAACTTGACTTAGGATTCTTGCTGAAGGCAGGCTAGGGTGGTCAGATATTAAGAGTGGGGGAAATCTCACCAAGGCAACTTAGCAGGATTCTTGCTATAAATGGTCTAGGGAGGCCAGAGACAGGGCTCAACCGTGAGGTCCAGTCAGAAAGCTGGCTCGGAGGGACCTGGCTAAAGTGTGGTTAAGAAGAGTGTCTTTGCCTAAGCTCCCCCCCACCCCAGTGTGATATATTTATGATGGTGTTTTGGCTGGTGTTAACTGGGCTGATATTCTGGTACTTTCCTGGCAAATCAAAAACATCAGGTCACGTTAAGAGTTACAGAAAGAAAATGTTGAAATTCAAATAAATTGCTTGAGTCCGTGGCCTAATTGCACTGATGAGCCTGTGAAGGAACCAAGCTCTAAGCCTGGTTACCATCATCTTCTAAATAGGGTTGGCCCAAGGAGCAAGAGTGAGGAGATAGGCCTGTTTGTCTCTGGGCAGATTCTGCCCAAGACTCGAGACCACGGCAAGAGGAAAGATAGGGTTCTCTTAAGTTTAGAGCCCAAACTTGTAGCCCCTGTCCCTGTCTGGGCTCTGACTAGAAACAATAAAATGCCCTAATACAAATGCTGTAATATCTGCAACGAACTTCGAAGAACTTCAGCACAGGCAGTGCGGTACCGGTCTCTGGGGCGCTAACGGACAGCGCAGGTACAGGCAATGCTGAAGGACTCTACCCACTTCGGGGACCGTGTGTTGGGATTTGAAGGGTTATCAGGATGCTTTTTCTCTAGAGGCAGGTCTAAGCACGTCCCCTCTTCAGTCCCCATAAGAACCAACGTCTTTGTGATTTAGCATAATGGATCTTAGAAGTAATAATGCTCATGGGTGACACTGAAGGTGTTCAAAATACGTAAGTTGGTTGAAAATACTGTATCAGACACTCCTGACCTTACTGAAGCAGGGTATTATGATCTAGAAGCCTCCATGATAGCGCATGCCCTTACGAATGCTGTCTCCGTCTTAGGATTTGAAACAGACCTGTATCCAGAGCTTGTAGGAAGTTTCTCACATCCGATTGACTAGACATTGGGCTACATCTTACTGTTTGAATGTTGTCACATCTGCCTTGAGCAAGTCTGTTATGCAAGGAATTTGTCAGACAGCCAGTAGGACAGAGAACTGTACTTCATTGAGTTTCCAGAACTGGTTGTACAACTTTTTTGTGCCTGCTGGCTTCCAAATGTTTATTTTACAGCCGAGTTCAGTCTGAGACTGGCTTTCATTGTAACAAAGCACCTGGTAATGAAGCCGAGAGAACTATAGTCCTCACCGACTTCCAGGGCAGGCATAGAGGCCCACATCTGAATGTCTGTGTCCCTCAGTTTTAACAAGTTCCCCACAGCTCTGGGGCCTGAAGAAAGCCTGCATGTGTTGTTAAGGACCTTTGTTGTGGCAGGTGTTCTTATATTTCTATGACCCTGCATAATGGCTCTTCACCATTAAGCCCTTTTATACTAAACCACCTCAGCTCATTTATTAGAAGGACTCATAAAACTCACTAAATGGCACTGAGCTAGGGGGTGAATGAAAAGAGCACACTGCCGCCTCCAGCGCCTCCAGGAACCATTTTTTTTAAAATGCCTGTGTTCCTGTTTCTATGTTAATATATGTGGGTGAATCAGTTTCCGCTTTTGAATGATCCTAAAGACCAGGCTGAGGTCCCACAGCCAGCAAAAGCCCCCTAAAGGCTGCAGTTTTCCCCCTCTGGCCAGAGTCCAGTGTTCTCTTTACATAATTGCAAAAGGCACAGAAAACCTCCCCCACACCTACTTATTTTTACACTGAGTCAGTTATTTTATTTGTTTGTCCTTTTCGTATTTGTAGGTGCCAACGCCCAGGCTGGGTGCTTCTCTCTTTGCTCCCAAGGTCACATCTTTGTCGCACGCGTATACCGGTGTGTGACTAGATGTCTGTGTTGTTCCACTTTTGTTTTGCCAAGTAAGAAATGGTTACTTCTGGCCCTTAAGTACGCTGTGAAATTCCTTTTGGGAACCCTGCAAATAAAATAAATAAGAACATCAGGAGTCTTTAGACTTATTAAAATTCCAGACTCTCTAAAAACGGTATTTCCTGTCTAATCTTAACGTTAACGAAATGATCAATTGCGAGCCAAAGCATGATTGCGGGATGAGCTCTTTTGGACATTATCTGCCTGGTGTTGAGAATAGCCAAGTCATCGTCTCCATTAACTTGTCAATGTGAAACTCCCCTTTTTCTGATATGTATATGTAATGGGCAAGCGTACACACACCACAAAACAGCAGAGAAAGCTGACAGTCCCATGTCACTACCAGGAAAAGTCGTACCTTGGGTTTAACTGTTGGCCTTGAACTTAGCTTTGTGGCTACTCTGAGAACAAAACCAACATGAATATATCGTCACACAAAATTCTCATGTGTGGAATGATTCCACAGAGCTGTTACTGGACAGCGAAGTTTTCAGAAAGGACCTTTGCTCTTTGTTAGTGGCAAAAATAAATAAATACATAATAAATAAATTTCCTTAGGAGGGCAGTTACCTCTTTAAAAGCCAGACGATGGGAACGGGGAAGGGAGAGGGCTGTCTGATGGGAATTTATGCCAATGGAATGCAGACGAGTTGTACTTAGAAGGCCTTGTGCTTGTTTAGCTGGGAGCGGTGCTGTTCAGGAAAGCCAAGGAGATTGTGTTTTTTTAGACACATCAAAATACTGTGATCATTTTTTCATTAAAACTCGTGATATTTATCATTAGGTTCGATGTCGTAGAATGATTCCCGGGTTTTGAATCAAAACTCTGGGTGAGAGGACCCTTACCTCGTTCCTTAACCATTCGGAGCCTGGAGCTTTCTTTAGTAGAACGCAGATCAGTATCTCTCACCAGCCCGGCAGCTTATCAGGGGGCTAAACGAGAGTTCCTATGCCAGTACCTGGGACAGAGCAGATCCTCAATAAGGGTTAGTGCTCTCAGTCTTGTCCGAAAACCAACAGTGTATGTGTACTCTGTGTATAGCCTTGGTTCACTTTTTCAAAGATTATTTATTTATTTGTCAGAGAGAGAGAGAGAACAAGCAGGGAGAGCAGCAGGCAGAGGGAGAAGCAGGCTCCCCGCTGAGCAAGGGCCGGTGGTGGACTGGATCCCAGGATCATGACCTGAGCTGAAGACAGACACTTAACCGACTGAGCTACCCAGGCGCCCCTAGCCTTAGTTCATGTTTATGTTTGACTCCCAGGTGTAAAATCTTTGAGGGTAGGGACCTTATCATTTTTTTCCCTGAAAAATTAATAGCAATAGACATAAAGAATTGGTGTGTATTAAATTTTTATCACATGAATTACACCTTTTCTTAAAAATACTTTAAAAATGCTAGTATAAGGCAACTTCCTCTCACCTCTGGAGCTAGCCTGGAGGTTGCCCCTATGACTCAGTGAAGAAAACCCCTCAGTACTGGGAATGGGATAGCCGAACTCAAGTTAGGAATTCAGGGAGTAACAGAGCATTCCATCTCCATACTTACGTTTGTAGAATCCCTTCGTCTGTACTCGTGAGACAGAAATCAGAGTGCAAATAGTGTTTTGGTCAGCACCAGATCAAAACACAGGCTGCATCTTTGCTTTCACTTTTAACACACTGGCACCTGGGCAGGAAAAGAGCAGAAAAGGCACACAGGTTCTTCAGGCTTCCGTGGCCCCTTCTGTGTTCATCAGCGAACTGGAGTTCAGAGACTCTCCGTGCTATGCGCACAGAGGCATGCGCACAACGGACTCCTCCTTGGGTACTGGCTGGACCAACCAACAGTATGTTACGCTCTCTGAGGTCTACATGGTTGAACTCGGGTCTGACAAAATGTCTTGTCTTACGGGCTCACCCAGCTTCATCTTAACATCAGGACGGCAAGTAGTAGCGGCTCTCCGTCACTGACACCAGGAGTGTCCATGTTGCTTTGCCTCGACCAACTGGTCACCCTGAGTGTTGTAGAAACTGGATTTATTCTGGTTCACAGAGGCATGGGTTTTCTATCTTACTCTCTTTACTATAACTTCCTTCACTAAAAATGAGGTTGGGAAAGTATGTTGAAGTTTAAATACTTGAACAGGCTCTCAGAGTCAGGAGGCTCCCAATATTTCTGACATTCTTTCAGTTTTTCCAGAATCTATCTCCTTTCTCCATTTACCCTGTCATCCCACTAAAATATAATTCTCAGGCACCTGACTGGTTCAGTCCGGAGAGCATATGACTCTTGATCTCGGAGTCACGGGTTTGAGCTCCATGTTGGGTGCAGAGATTACTTAAATAAATAAAGAAACTTAAAAACATAAAACATAATTCTGTGTCTTTGCCTTGGAACCACCTAGCCTAGGGTTTGGTAAACAATTTTTGATTCCATGACTGCCAACCATTCATCTATCCATTATTCAATGGCTCCAGCTTTTCCGAGCTCCTACTGCATACCACTAACTCAATTTTATAGATGAGCAAAACTGAAGCTCAGAGAGTATGTAACTCAACAGATCTAATTTCAACATCTAACAAAAATAAACTGGCTATAATCCACCCATAATTATGGATCATTTTGCTCTCAAATACTTTTCCAGCTTTCTACCCAATTAGCTGCCTGCATTACCCTCCTAAATATTTTTGTCTTTATTTTCTCTAGGTCAATACACGATCAATTCAAGAGAAGAATAGGTTTGAGATTGGAGATTGGGGATATCAGTTCAGAGTGGGCCATGCCTTAATCGCATGGTCTCCTATATTTTTAATGATACCGTAGGGAAGATAAACTTTTTTCTCTACCGCCCTACACTCAGTAGCTGGAGGACCTGTGAATTAAGTCCGCAAAAGACAGATTAACAAGGAAAAAAACCCCAGATTTAATTAGGTAAGGATGCATTGGCGTTCACAAAGAAATGTGACCCAAGGAGGGAGTGTTAGTATTTGGGGCATATATACCGTCTCAGGCTAGACAAAGGGAAAGGGGTTGGGGGCTTCTGTTGGTAACTGACTGGGAAGTTAAGGGAAGGAAAAGTTAAGTAGGGCTGTTTAGTAAGGTTTGTTATGTAGATAAGAGTCAGCTCCTGTTGGAAGAGCTCTCTGTGGTAGTTCTCTTCTGGATGGGAAGAGAGACATACCTTTAGTTTTTTAAATTTTTTTATTGTTTTTTTTATTATATTATGCTAGTCACCATACAGTACATCCCTGGTTTCCGATGTAAGGCTCGATGATTCATTAGTTGCATATAACACCCAGTGCACCATGCAATACGTGCCCTCCTCACTACCCATCACCGGTCTATCCCATTCCCCCACCCCCTCCCCTCTGTAGTCCTCAGTTTGTTTCTCAGAGTCCATAGTCTCTCATGCTTCATTCCCCCTTCTGATTACCCCCCCCTTTCTTTATCCCTTTCTTCCCCTACCGATCTTCCTAGTTCTTATGTTCCATAGATGAGAGAAATCATATGATAGTTGCCTTTCTCTGCTTGACTTTTTTCACTTAGCATGGTACACACCTTTATAAATGGAAATGTACATCCTGCTTTTAGACGAGAGGGGAGAGAGCTAGTTGCCTTTAGCTCCCAACAATCCTTATGCCAAGGTGGCATATTTTGGGGCAGTGTGTTTGGTTTTTTTCAGACCCAAGAGCATGAATGGGTAGCATTACTTATTTGGTATTGGTACACAGCACCTCCATTGTTATTTCTCTCTCCTGCACGGATATAAGCTCCTTAGCGGGAGGAGAAGTGGTTTCTTTAGTTTCAGGTTTGTAGTGCTCCCTCTTAAAGGCTACTCTTTGTTTAGCTTCCGCCATCCGTCGTGTGCTTTGAATACATTCTCTCCAGCCCACTTCAAGGTAATATAAAAATCTCCATTTTACAGAAGAAGAAATTCAGGCTCAGGTTAACGGACTTGCTGAAATGTTCAGCACATAGTTAGCAGAGGACTCGGAACTTGTTCCCTAGATCTGTGCGTTAGGATTTTCCAGAGAAGCAGAACCAAAAGGATGTGTGTGCATACAGAAGGAAATGTATCTGAAGGAATTAGCTCACAGGATGACGGAGGCCGGGGAGTCCACATCTGCAGGGTGAGCCAGCAGGCTGGAGACTCAGGAAGGAGCCACCACTTGTAGCTCAAGGCCCATCTGCTGCAGAATTCCCTCTTGCTTGGGGGAGGGTTCAGCTTTTGTTCTAGTCAGGCCTTCAACTTTTTGGAGGAGGCCCGCTCACATTATGGAGGGCAATGTACTTTACTCAAAGTCCACTCATTTACATGTTAATCACATCCAAAACACCCTCCCAGAAACATCCGGAATCATGTTCCATGCCTGAAAGTAACTAGCACCATCTGTTAACAGCCAATTCCACATTGCTTTCTTTCTTTCTTTCTTTTTTAATCGTACTAGGTTCTTCTCAACATGGGTTAACCGGTGACCTTGAGTTAGGTTCAAGCCATGCACACTAATCGTAGGTAAAAACTTCCCCATCGGGGCGCCTGGGTGGCACAGCGGTTAAGCGTCTGCCTTCGGCTCAGGGCGTGATCCCGGCGTTCTGGGATCGAGCCCCACATCAGGCTCCTCCGCTATGAGCCTGCTTCTTCCTCTCCCACTCCCCCTGCTTGTGTTCCCTCTCTCGCTGGCTGTCTCTATCTCTGTCTAATAAATAAATAAATAAATAAATAAAATCTTAAAAAAAAAAAAAACTTCCCCATCTCACGTGAAATGGATAATCAGCACTATTTAAAAGGTCTTTATTTACAAAGAAAATCTTTAAGGGATTTTCTGCCTCCTGAAACTTAAAAAGCAATCTGATAGGAGTGGTTGTAAGGAACACAGACATTCTCTAAGTACCCTAGCTACGGGCCAGCTTGAGGCACCTCCAGGCAAGTTTTTGAAAACCATCTAATACAAGGAAGTAAACACGATCAGAAGAGGCTAGGTTGTTACATTTAAGCAAAGCCATTTTATTCTTACTTTCTGAAATAAGAGAAAAGGAGAACAAAAATGGGCTGATCACGATGGGCTAGGAATCGATACCATGTGTTGCAGTTATATTTTACTTTAATTTTTTTAAAGATTTATTCATTTACTTGAGAGAGAGGGCTCGTGCATGGGGGAGGAGTAGAGGGAGAGGGAAAGAGAGTCTCAAGCAGACTCTGTGCTGAGCGTGGAGCCTGATATGGGGCTCCATCCGTCCCACAAAGCTGAGATCATGACCTGAGCTGAAACCAAGAGTCGGTCACTTGACTGACTGTGCCACCCAGCCCCCACCCACCCCGCTTACTTTTTTTTTTTTTTTAAGATTTTATTTATTTATTTGACAGAGAGAGACAGCGAGAGAGGGAACACAAGCAGGGGGAGTGTGAGAGGGAGAAGCAGGCTTCCCGCTGAGCAGGGAGCCCGATGCGGGGCTCGATCCCAGGATCCTGGGATCGTGAGCTGAACAGAAGGCACACGCTTAACGGCTGAGCCACCCAGGTGCCCCTGCCCCGCTTACTTTAAATAGCAATATTGCTTTCAAGACAATTTAAAAATTTTGATTAAAACCAAAAACGAAGGCTTCAAACAAACTTATTCCCCAGTTGTGAGGCTAGAAGCTGAGAGTAAGGTCAGCAGGAATGTTCAGGTAGGGGATGTCCAACTAAAAGAGGAAGTTTGCAAGCAATCAGTGATAGAAAAGCTTTGGAAACATGGTCTTGTCTTTCTTTCAGCCAGAGGGCCCTAGGTGAAACTCCATGGTCCAAGGCATCCAACCTCTTATTTATTTTTATTTTTGTATTTTTTTTTATCGTGGTAAAATACACATAACAAAATTTAGCATTTTAACCACTGTTAAGTTTACAATACAGTGGCATTAAGTACATTCACAAGGTTGTACAACCATCACCACTATTTCTAAGACTCCTTTGTCATCATTTCAAACTCTGTACCCATGGAAAATGACTTCTCATCCTTCCTCCCTCAGCCCCTGGTAATCTCTGACCTACTTTCGGTCTCTAAGAATTTGCCTCTTCCAGGTCCCTCACGTGTGCGGAATCATACAGTCTTTTTCCTTTTGCGACTGACTTCTTTCACTTGGCATCAGGTTTTCAAGTTTCCTCTGTGTTGTTCCATGTGTCAGAACCTCATTCCTTTTTATGGCTGAATAATATTCCATTCCATGGGTACACACCACACCTTGTTTATGCATCATTTCTCAACCTGACTTATTATTTGAGAAAAGTTTCACTGAGAATGAAAAGGACATTTTCTCAAAGGATGATGAAAAGCCAATCCTTTCTGTTGAAGAAGATGTGGGAGGCAGGTATCAGTGTGATAGCTCATAGCACACAGATGGCATTCCTCTGATTGGCCCAAGAGCCTAATAAAAGTTATTCTCTACACCGTATTTCCAGAGTGAGTTAATTTCCCAGGTGACCAGGTCTTCAAGTTTTCCCCAGACCCTGAGGAAAGCACATTCTTTATGTCCTAAATTTTGTGTAGGGAGAAAATGTTCATCTGATGAAATTTTTACAGCTGATTATATTTTTAGGGGCTGTGAATTCTTTTTAAATAAAATCTCTACACAAATGATGATTTATTCTTTAAAAATCAGGTAAAACTATTTGAAGCTTTAACAATGCAGAGAATTTATTCTAGAACAAAATGTGTATTCTAGTTCCAAGACACATATTCTTCCTGTTCTCTGGAAGCCTGATGACATGAACTGCTTTCTCCCTCTGATTCTATTGTATCTTTTACCACAGACTCCGGCAACCCACTTCATCGTTCATTCATTAACAAATGTGGCGGAATTAATTATTAATCGATTGATAAGTATAAAAATTATTTTAATAAGCTTATTTTGAGCAATTATTAAATAACTAGTAATATAATTAAAATTAATCAAATATAATTATCTGCAATAATTATATCATATTTAATTATTTAGTAATTAATAATGAAATAAAATAATTAATTTTTGCCATATTTATTCATGATTCTCTAAAAGGCCTCTCACCAGATATGACTGATTTGCCAATTGGCCTCATTCTCTTGGCATCCCAAGAAACTAGCCTTTTAACCCTGGACACATTTATGGGACTCGAGAGTTGTGCTGCAGACCCACAGAATCAATGTCTCAGGAGGCTGCGTATGCCCAGCAGGTACATATGTAACCAGTACAAGTCATTGCACAAGAGACTTCCGTTCGTTCTCAGTGCTAGTTACTAACTTCATCTGAGAATTTCCAATGGAGTTGTTCGCCAGTGTTTGGTCATTTGAGCCTCACATGGGCTAGGGAAAACAGATAGGTGAGGAAAGCGAGCTGTTGAGAATTAAGTTGCAGAGAAGGACCTGGAACTCTGATGTCCACCCCATAATTCCTGCCCATTTCCTTCTCTTCTAATGAGTCCATTTATCTCGCACTGGACAGTATGGCTTTGAGAAGGAGGGGGGCACAGGGCTTGGCTTGGCTTAGCTGAATTAGCAGATGGAAGCTCTTCAGGGTTAAGAAGCCCATAGCCGATTCAGCCCTCTGTTCATGTGAAAGCTTGGATAGCCCCACCCAGGGCAGAATTACATTTCTAATGGAACCTCGAGGGTCCCACATCAAGCACATGAGTGTCTAGGTCTAATGGCTGGGCTCTGTCACTGGCGGGGATTATCTTGTTTTAGCCTGAAAATTAAAATTGATGTCATGGTCCATCTGGGCACACGTGGTCGTCTTTGACACAGATGGACTTTCCCGTTGTGAGTTACTGTGAACTGGCTAATCTTCAGAATTCAGAAAGCGGGCTTCTGGCAGGTGAGAGAAAAAAATCCTGAGGTTTTTCTGAGCCTAACTTCTTGGGTCTGAAATTTGAGGAACTGAGAAAGACTTTAAAGGATTCTAGGTGGTAGGAGTTCAGTATGAACCCAGTCTGGAAGGCTGTTTGCCCATCGTATGCTGAAGATTAGAGTGGTGTATTTTCTAATTCAGGACGTTCAGAATTTTCTGTGTATTCTCAGAGAGTTTCTATCCCATTCTATGACGAACATTTCAGTTAAGTGGTTCAATGTTGTGTTAGCTGGGTAGCGTGGGGGGAGGTAGAGTGGGTGGGACAATGGGAGGAAGGATATTAGCTTTTGCTGTGTTGTATGCCTACCCTTGAACCAGGTTGTTAAATAAGGGAGAGGTGCTTCTCCCTACAGCCCATACATGAGGTCAGCAGACCTCCAGGGAGCAGGAACCTGTGGCCCAGCCTACCTGCCCTTCTCAGTCAGGACTGGAGAAGACATGGGATTTCCCAAAGCTGGTACATTTTCGTGGTTCTGTTTCAAGGTCGAGCACGAGGGACACACTGTGCATCTATGTAAACAGAAGTTCAATACATCTTCGTTCTTGGTCTCTTTCTTGCCCAGAGTAGGCCAGATGTTCTAGTGTTATGGGAACCATCCCCTCTCCCGCCATCTTTATCTGGGTCTGAAGTTTTAGTGTCTGTCACCACGCTACACCCTGCCGTCTACTCAAACACCAGAGTACATGACATGATGTTACTAGGGGCGAAACCTTAAGTCTTTCGTTTTGTTTGTTTGTTTAAATAACTTTATGGGAAAGATTCTGGAAAACTGACCCCTTAAAAATTGCAAGCAGGCGTTTCCTGCAAGAGATTAAAATTAAGTGTGCCTTTGGGGCAGACTGTTCCCACTTAACCGGGCCCTTGCCATTAACCAGATGGAACACTGCATGCTGTGCTGGGGCCCTTTTTGGTGGCACTGACGGAAGATGGCACGAAGAGGGCAGAAAGAATTCCTGGCTCCATGTGGACTTGGAGCGAGTTGCACTGAAACCCTACACTATTGCCTGGACTATAAGTGGCTGGTTCTTCTTACTGTGCAGCTCTAGGATCCTCTGAGCAGTTGCTCATAAGGGCTGGGAAGCTAGGAGTGGCCTTCTGCAGGAAGGACAAACAGACAGGATCGTCATCCCATGCGGAGGACTAAATGTCACCAGAATGGGCTTTGTTTGGCCCAGTGCTCCCCAGATTGGATCTCTGGGACCCACTAAATAAGCATGATCCCACCAACTCCAATGCCTGCAGGGGCCAGGCAAGCAATCAAAGTAGTTCAAAGGGACCGGGTGGGATTCTGGCAAATTGGAGAACGTGGCTCCACTGGGAGGGAAGAGCTGCTGTAAGCAGGACCTAGTTGCTGACACACAGACGAATGGGCTGAGTGTTGCTATGTCTTCTTATTCAAGAGGAGATGGAAATTCTCTTCTGTAATGTGAAATATCTCAATTGGAATATTGATAGCAATTCAGGTTTTTTTAACTGCTTTGCAAGTTGATTACATTGAAGTTGAGAACCTTTTGTCTCAACACTCTACCGTCATACGTCGTTCATGTACTTGTCCCTGACAACAGTAATGAAATTGACCCTGATTCTCCTTCTCCCTTTTCAGTCTCCCGGGACTTAGGACACGCGGCTTGCTGAATTGTCCCGAATGTCCTGTGAGGTGGGTGGGGGTGACACTTCAACAGTTTCTGCAGCGAAGCAGACTCCCAGGGCCTGATGGGTGGCTGGGTGTGGCACTGCTGAGGCTCTGCTTGCCTTCACGCCTATGACGTGCGCCTCTGGGCATGGGACAAAGCCTCCCATTGCTGTCAGGCAAGCCGTGCTAGAGTGACACGGGACGCATGGTGTCCACTGCATCAGTGATAACAGTGTTCAAAAGTCTACAAGAGGAAGCGAAAGGAAAGCGCCTCAAACCCCCTCGGTAACAGCAGGGGAATCCCATGTAGTTAGGGTCTACCCACACACACACGCGGGTGGCCGCCCTGCTCCGCAAGATCCCCAGCTCTGCGGCTATCCCGCGGGGCCTCTGAGGCGCCGACAGAAGGAGCACCCATAGCGGTGTGCATGGGCTGCCTTAATGTGCTGATGCAAATATCAACGCCAGCCTCCATCGTAATCTAAGGGCTAGCACGAGTCCTCTGGCATCCGGGGTCAGCAGGGGCAGAGGACTGCTGTAAACCCCTGCAGTGCTGAGGCCGTGTCCGCCCGGTTGGCTTCCCTGGGGCCCGGGGCCAGGCTGGAACAGTGCTGGGGGATGCAGGAGGCCCGCCGACGGGTGCAGATGGGCCTGGGTCTCCAGTGGGCCGTGCCAGTGGGCTCTGCTCCCCTGCCCTGCAGAATGAGTTCCGTTAGCCTGCTTTCCTCCCTATCTTGAGCACAGCATTCAGGGCAACCACATGTCCTCTCAGAGGTGACAGAAATAATGAGTCCAGGACAACAGGACCAAAATAGATTTTACTTTGCTCAGACCCCATATGTGTGTCATGCAGTGAAGGGAATGGCCTGCGGTCCGGAGCCCCTCCTCTGCCTCCGGTCCCCACTGGGGAATAGTTTGTCTGGAGCACTTTATTCTTTCAGGATCTGGTCTGCCCTCTGATTCTCCCTCATGGTCTTCATAGCCTGGTGCAATTTTGCTGTAATACAGCAGAGAAATATGAATGGGAACAGAAACACAACACAGACGTCCACAGCTTCTTCCCCAATGTCACAGAACTACGTGCTTCGAGCTAGCGGTTTTGCGGAATGATGAAAAACATGTGGTTTTATCCCAACTTCCAAGAATTAGAGGCAGATTCTAGGAGGGTGGGGATTGTCTGGACTTAAAAATAGTAGCACAACACATCTGGTGAGGACATATTACTGCCCATTAAAAGGACAAAATAGGAGTTGGTCTGTGGGGCCGTGCATCGACCTTCCCAGCTCTCCCTGGCAAGGCCCAGCCCTGGGGGTGTGGCCTCCCCTTGAGGTTGAGGGCTGATAAAGAAAGATCTCCAATTTCTAATGTCCACAAAGAGCAGTGAACCTCCTGGTGGTGAGTCATACCCCCCCATAACCTATCCTCACTTTGCCAGAGAGAAATTTCTAGAACTCATGCCTGACCATGCATGTCACTCCCCTATTTAAATTCACTCTTGGGTTCTCAGACTCAGCAGGTCATACAAGAACCCTCATGATCAGGCTCCAGCTTATCACAGTTCATGCTCTCTCTTGCTCTTAGGTTTTGTTCTGCTTGTTCCAATTCTCTTTCTCCACTTGACTAACTCTTACTTCAAGACTCAGGCTATGGGAGATTTCTGGGATGGCTGCCCAGCACTGCCCACCCTCTCTGAGTTACGGGCTAGGCACTCAGAGCAGTCTGACCACCCATGTCTCTGACCTGGCATTAGGCATGTACTTTGGTCTTTTTCCTTCTCTGGGTTTTCAGTCATACGACGAGAGCTTCAAGTACAGGAACCACAGCTCCTCTCTGTTCTCCAGAGCACAAGTTTTACTTTCAGTAAATATGCAGTGAGCTCTTATTATGTCTCAGCTGCTGTGCTAAACTCTACAGACGCAGTAGCAAAAGGGAAAAACTGCGGGGCTAGAGGGAGACCGCCACCTGTGTTCGTCTCAAGGGCCACCATAACAAAGTTCCACAAACCGGGTGGCTTCGACAACAGACATTTATTGTCTCACAGGTGTTGGTGGAGAGTAACGTGACCCGCATCGACCTTCAGGAAGCTCACAGTCTCTAGGAAAAGCGGATCTGCCAACCCATCAATACTCCTGCATAACAATGGCCATGCTACAAACACGAGTGGGGGCAGAGGAAGCGCACAGGCCAGAGGAGCTCCTGTCGTCTGGGAAGGAATTCGCGAGAAAGGAGCAACAGCGAGAGGGGGCCGGTCAGGGAGAGCCACTGAGTGGATGTGGCTGAAGTCCTTCTGCCTGGAGCAGAGAGGCCCCCCGGAAGCTGCTCCCAGTCTGCACAGAGGAGTTAGGAGACTGTGTCCACGCCTACGCTGGGTACGTTCTTGGGCATTGTTTGGGTTGAGACATAGAACCCATGTCTTTGTTGTTGTTCCTGGGGAGGGGATGTGGAAGTGGACTGAGCAAAAGTGCCTAAGGTAATGGTCACAAAAGCCAGCCAGGATTCTCTCTTGCGGGCTCTCCCTAGGGATGGAAACCTGCAGGGGCCTGTGTTCACAGATACCAGGTTGTAGAGTAAACACAGGAATGGAAATAATGTGGGGGGTATGGAGGAAGGGGATGGTGACTGGACAGGATCGAGAGGAGCAGGGGTTGGGACTGACTGCCCGAGGGAGCGCACGCTTCCCAGCGGAGCCCCAGGAAGGTCACGCACGAGGAGGTGGTGCGTGACTAAGGGACACAAGAGGGGTGCCCAGGGTGGAACGCGTCATTGATTGCATAAGCCTGAGAGTGGAGAGATGCTTCTTTGTGGCACGGGGGTGGGTGCATTTGCTTTTCCAGTCACCTGTTGGGCTTGGGTGCCAGCTAAAGAAGGGACCATGAGGGCTGACTCCCTATATGTGGTTAGGAACCCTAGTCAAAGCCTTTTTTTCCCACCTATTGTTTCCCTAAGCCTCTATCAGCCCTGTGAGATAGGTGGGGCAGGGATTATTGACTCTGCTGCAGGTGAGAAAACAGAGAGGCTAGGCCGGGGGCCAAGGACACCAGGGGTAACAGAGCTGCTCCTAAACCCAGTCTGACCTCTTCTTGACCTCTCTTCCCCGGGGGCTCACTCCTATTCCAGTCACTGTCAAGGAGATGGTGTACCTCGTCTTTTTGCAAACCATGGAAACAGGATTGATTAAACTGGCAGGTTACTTTCAATGATACCTTGGAAAACAACATACAGAGAGCGGAAGTCCAATGTGTGGGTTTACCCAATGGAGGGCATAGAAACAGTGCACGGATGTACACGGGACAGCACGTCTGGGTCTTAAGAAGGCAGTGCTGAGCGAAAAGGGTAAGAAGTAGCAAGAGATACAGGACCCAACAGGCTTTAGGGAAATTAAAAATACATGCATAAAACTACATTTTTTAAAAAATTGGCGCAAGTTAAAATTCATCATTAAACACATTCCAGTGGTTATCTATGCGGAGGTGAGCAGGTAAAAGTGAATAGATGAATAATCAAAGGAGAGGCCTTGCACAGACTAATAATGACAATGTGTCATGAATTCTGTCCTCAACCTCTGTAGCCACATATTAAAAAACCCAAAACAAATAAACAAATAAAACCAAGACGACCCCCTCAAAAATACCACAAAGAGGTATGACCCGTGAACTTAAGCTTTCGGTGACAATGAATGGCAAGGCAAAGCAGGCGAACTTGGTGCTTTTCCTTTCGTGGAGTCACTTCACAGAAAAACTGTTCCTGGTGTTTCCTCAATGAAATGACTTATAACATCCATCCGTCCATCCGTCCATCCATCCATCCCTCCATCCCTCCAACCATCCGGTTCATCCATCCCAAACATTTATCAAGTGTTCCTAAGTGTAAGACCGTCTGCTTGGCCCTGGAAAGGGCCAAGAGGTAAAGAAATCCTCTACTCCCTGGAGAAGTTTTTCATCCAGTTTAAGGCTGACGTGTCAGCGACTATGTGAATTTGGGTTTTAAAACTTGCCTATACATGGAGCTTGCAAAAATAGCACTAAAAAAATCTCATTTTGGTCCACTTCCTTTAGGCATGGCAGGGGAGGGGTGAGAGAGAACTAATCGTTGGGATTAGGAAGTCACATCGCTGACTGGATGACGGAAAACCCAGAGCAATTGAGAACTGTCTGCCTCTCGATGTAACGTGAAACTTTACAAAACTATTCATTGATGCATTTCACTTTCTCTGATGACATTTATGGTTCCGAGCTTTTTTCAGTCTTTTGCTTCCTTCAACCCCTGTGCGGACCCATGAGGAAGATGCCGAGATGAAGCCCATTTTTACAGACAGAACACAGAGGGTTATGTTAAGTGAATTACTCAAGGTCACACCGTGAGGAGGAAGAAGGGCTTTGAGCACAAGGATTTCAATTCTAAACTATTCTATTTTTATCCCCTACATCAGGAGGCAGCACATTTTTTTCTATGAAAAACTGGATAGTAAATACCTTAGGCTTGGGGCCACAAGTCTCTGTGTTGACTGCTCAACTCTGCCCTTGACTGCAACCAAACGGGTGGGACCATGGCCAGTACAATCCCGTTCCTTTCGGGCGGTCCTTTCTCCAGCCCAGCCCAGTTTCTTCACAGGCATGTTCTCATCAGTGTTCCGGCAAAGTCTCCAGGGTGAGCCTCTGCAGATCTCTGGGGAGCTCTCTCTGCAGCTGTCCCTCTCTGTGCTCTGCCCTGAGGGCGCTAACTGCCTGCCCTCAGAATCCCATGCTTCCCCCCCCCCCCCACCCCAGAATGCATGCATGCAGGGGCGCCTGGGTAGCGCAGTCATTAAGCTTCTGCCTTCGGCTCAGGGCGTGATCCTGGTGTTCCGGGATCGAGTCCCACATCGGGCTCCTCCGCTGGGAGCCTGCTTCTTCCTCTTCCACTCCCCTGCTGTGTTCCCTCTCTTGCTGGCTGTCTCTCTGTCACAAATACATGGGTAAAATCTTTAAAAAAAAAAAAAAAAAAAGAATGCATGCATGCATTTAATACTCGAGATAGAATGTATTAGATCAACTCCTTCAGACTACAGATTCGGCCTTTCTTCAAGCCCAGGATAATTCCCCTCTACTTTGTTACCTCTTCTCCACGGACACCCTTTCCTTGCACTGGAAATCCTAACAGAGGCTCACAACCCCTTATCTAAAGCACCTTTGTTTTGTTTTTGTTTTTGTTTTTGTTTTGCTTTGTTTTGTGTGTGTGTATGTCTTTTAAAAAACAAATCTCCAGCAAATATATTTATTGGAAAAACATAACCTGAACTGCTCTGAGACTGTTTTTAGTCACTAAAAAATACCAGTGTGGATATTCCATGTATTTTGCTGCTGAAAAGGTTTGATTTTCGAGTGCTTCCCATATTCTCCTGGGGATGTTATATCGTACATATGACAATGATATAAATATATATAATGTAAAGTGTATGTAAAAACATATAACATAAGAATATATATATATATACCTAAAAAAAGACATACCTAAAAATATATGGAATATTCAGTATTATTTTTAAAAGGCCAAAACAATCTAAATTCCCAAACTTCTTCTGGCTTCAGTGGTTTCAGATAAGAGACCGTAGATTCACAATCACGTATCTGCTCTCTGGTACCATCCCCAAGGCTAACTTTTTCCTCCGTATTCCTCAGTCTTTGACTTTTTCCTCCAACTTTTCATCTCCTCCTCCACTGGATCTTCCTACCTACTCATCAAGTCTCAGGACTCACCATCATCAACTTCAATTTATTTAGGCTTAAGGGAAATCATGATTTTATTTATGGTATAATTCAATCTCTTGTATGCCCTCTCTCTCCCTCCCTGATTTTGATCAAAATGTTGTCGGCTTCTTCCAGAAGTTCTATTTTACCAGAAAGTGGTAAGACTAACAGTCCTTTATAATAAGTTCCATGATAAGTGCTGTCAGAGTCCAGGTTTGGTTGGATTACAAGTGACTGATCCCCTTGACCACCAAATAAATATACCCAACAACTCAAGCAAGATAGGTGTTCGTTTTGATGTGGACACAGACAATTCTGGACGGAGTATGCTGACTCCATAGCTATCAAGGAACCAGCCTTCCTGTTACCTTGCCGTATTCAACTTTTGGCTTCTGTGTGGTAGATGGAGGTGACCGTGACATCTATAATCCATTAGCAGGAATGAGAGGAAAAGCAGCACAGCACGGAGCTTCCCTTTCAGGACATTTTCTTGAAGCTGCATTCGCCAATTCTATTTCCATCTCGCTGGACAGAACGTAGTCGGTGACCACACCTAACCGCAAGGCTGTCTGAGATACGCACTAGTCCCTATTTGCATAGTCATCTCCCCAGGTAGAAATCCTTATAGAATATGGGGAGAATGGATATAGGAGAGTTCTGGCAGTCTCTGCCACTTCCTACTTGAGTACCTTCTTTTCCTTCCCCTATTCATTCACGCTGTTCACCCTTCATGCTCAGATCACATAGCTGGAGTGCCTTATGTGGCGCAAAGCTATGAGTGGTGGAGGTCAGCAGTCTACATCCCCGTGAGCATGGATTACACCTGACTGTCTCCTAAGATGTACGTCTTCTTGGGAAATGGTAAAAAGGACGACAGTATAGCTTTGTCATCCAAGGATAAAATAATAGGAAAATACTGAAATATAGAGTTTAGAAGCAGCAGACTTGCTTTAAATGTAAGCAGAATAAAATACGAACACTGATGATAATCATCTTCATATGGCAATTTACAGTCTTCAAAAATGTTTCCACATCTTGAACAAACATTATTGTGCTTGATAATAAAAACCACTGTTTGTAGGAAATTGTGTTAGTTTCCGGCTGCTGCTCTGACACATTGCCACAAACTCAGTAACTTAAAACAACACAACTTTATTGTCTTATAGTGGTCCCAGAGGTCAGAGTGTCAGGTACGTCTCACGCGGCTAAAGTCAAGGTGGTAACAGGCTGGTTCCTTCTGGAGATTCTGAGGAGAGTCCATCCTTTGCCTATTCCGGCTTCTAGAGGCTATCTGCATTCCCTGGCTGTGTCCCTCTCACTTCAGTCTCTGCTCCTCTGGTCGCATCACTTCCTCCTACTACTCATTCTGATCTACTTCTCTCAGGTAAGGGTTCTTCTGATCACACCAGGCCAACCTGGATAATTCAAGATAATCGCCCCATTTTAACATTCTTGATGTAATTACCCCTGCAAGTCCCTTTTGCCAGGCAAAGGAACATTCATAGGCCCCAGGCACTAGGATGTGGACATTTTGGGGGGTTGTTATTCAGCCCACCACAAAAGGCAACTGTATTCCACACACTGTGCTCACTCCTATCTATATGTCACCTCTAATCCTCACAATACCCTTTTGATGTGTGATATTCAATGTTTTTTTTTTTTTTTAAGATTTTATTTATTTATTTGACAGAGATAGAGACAGCCAGCGAGAGAGGGAACACAAGCAGGGGGAGTGGGAGAGGAAGAAGCAGGCTCATAGTGGAAGAGCCCGACGTGGGGCTCGATCCCATAACGCCGGGATCACGCCCTGAGCCGAAGGCAGACGCTTAACCGCTGTGCCACCCAGGCGCCCCTGATGTGTGATATTCAATGTTATATTCAGTTCACAGATGGGAAATCTGAGACTCAGAGATATTAAATAACTAACAGGTGTCACGTGATCTCTAAGGAGTAGAGACAGAATTCAAAGCCAAATCTGCCCAACTCAAGATCATGCTCCCTTAATAGCTATCAATATCCCCAGTTTAGAGACCATAACCAACCATCATCGAAAACAGCCCTAAACAGGTCAGGAAGGCATCACTGACTTCATGAGATCTTCCCCCTTTTTGCACAGTTCTTGTAATGAATCCCGAAATCTGGGCCAGTATGAATCATCCATCTTCACTCCATGCGAAGAAGCATCCTTCAAATGACAAGAGGGCAAACACGACCACAGGACATGGTGAAACTTAAGACAGAAAATCATCCACAGTGTTGAAGAAAGAAGACCTCTGCCACCCTTTCCGTGTGAGGAAATCCTGATGGCGTCGTGGAGGGCTTCTGTCAGTGCACTGAGGACACTCTGGGAGGTCCTTGGAAAGGACATGGCTGTGTTTCTTGATGTGTTTTGCAGTCATTCCTGTCTTCTGGCCTCAAGGACATAAGCACAGTCATTTAGTTAACTCCCGGAGCCATAGACTCCCTTTTCTTCGGTAAACACTGCTGTGAGGTCTTTCTGCTTCCTCTCTGCAGCCATAGTAACCATTGTTGGCCAATCCAGGGTTGCCAGACTCCTCCACCGGAGAGAGATTTTTTAAAAACCTATGTCATATCCAGGACAAACAAGGTCCTTTTAACCGTACGGGACTCCTTCTTAGCTATGGTGTTTCAGAAGAAATTTGTATGTCCTGATATGCCCCTTACTACCTGGAAAAGTATAATTCACACACGGAGATCTGTCTCTGTTCTGAGAAGAGATGGAAAACTAACGACTGGGGACGTTACACATAAAATGTTTATTGGGCCAGGACCCAGTTAATTCTCACAACTGCGCTAAAGTAGATACAAACATGATTGCCATTTTACAGATGAGAGAGCTGACATTTCGAAACCTGAGTCCTGTGTCGAAGCTGTGTATCAGTCAGGCTGGAGCTGGGGTTTGAACCCGCGGCGGATGATTCTGGGCTACAGTCTGCTGTAAAAGGAGCTCGCTAGTGAGCCTTAGGCTCAGTTTATGTGCTGTCCCCTGTTGGTGTGCATGTCACCACCAGCCAGCTTTCTAGCTCTAGAGGTACAACCCAGGATAGGTTCTTCAACTTCTCGTCGAGTGAGCTTTTCCCTAGAAAATACAGCCTTTCAAGAAATAAGTAAAATCAAGGCAAACTTTCTCTAATGTGGAGCGAGGGAGGATTAATTGCCAAAAGAGGAAGTGAAAGGCTGTAGCTACCCCTCCAGCTGGATGTGGTGCCCGTGTTCCAGCCCGTGTGATGGCCGACGTAGCCCTGGGGCCTCTCCTGGGGCCTCAAGCAGTCCTGGCTGCTATGAAGAGTGGCCAGGCACTCGGGACCTGTGATGACCTGGCATACGTCACTTACTGACCCTTTAACTCTGAACATCTGGAGTCTAATCACACTCAAGCATTCAAAATCCACTGCTTTATCACGACACTATCTCTGCCAGCTTTATACATTAGGAGACAATATGGAGACCCAAGGAGGACAGTCTTCCTAAAAAGTTATATTTATTTGTTTGAGGGGCTCTAGTCCCCCCAGTGGATTTTCCCAGAGGCCCCTTCCATGGCAGGATGTTACTATACTGTGAGGAATTTATATTATTATGTATAGTTATTTATTATATTAATATATTAATGTATTATATTAAATATTAAGATATCAAGATTATTTTTATTGAACTATCCAGACCCTACTTAACCCTCAGACATAGGTTAATATTTTTAAGGCTTGTGAAGAGTTCTTACAAATCCACCCAGAAATAAAGACGAACAGCCCCACACAAAAATGGGAGAAATAAATTAGCCACTCAGACACAAAAAGAAATATAAAATGCCCCAAGTGATAAGAAAGTAGAAAACCTTACTCTTAATGAAAGCAATTTAAACTAAATAAGACGCTATATTTATCCACCAAATTGTCAAACAGAACAAAAACAACAGATTTAGAACTCAGTGCTGTAGAGAGTATGAAAAAAATAGAGTTTATATATTCTTTAGTAAGAGTATACATTTGGTTCAGTCATCACAGAAGGGCATTTTGGGAGAAAGACACATAAACCTTGAAAGCGACAGATACATACATACATAAATACATAGCTATGGACATACAGACACACACACAAACACACACAGGGCATACGCATCGACCCGGCAACTACACTTTCAGGAATGTGACTAAAACGGCCAATAAACTTGACAAGGTACTGAATCTCAGTAGAAATCAGGAAACTGCAAATAGAACACAATAGGGTGCCATGTTTAATCAGGGTGGCAACAAGCCAAAGTGTGATCAGATAAAGCGCGAGTGGGGTTGTGCGGCACAGACGCCCTCACTGGATCTCTGGTGGGAGCGCTACTGCACAGCCACCCTGGGGGGCAATTTGACGGTATCCGTGAAAACAAAAAGTATCTCCGCTACGATCCAGCAATTCTACTTCTCTGAGTCTCGGCAGAGAAACACGTGCATTGTGCACGAAGAGAAGATCTCACGTAGCATTGCTGGTTCTAGCAAAGAACTAAAGAGTCCAAATACCCAGCAAGAGGGAAGTAACGGTGGTTTGTCCTTGTTATGGGACCCTACGCAGCAGTTACAGAGAGGGATGCCCATCGTCATGTGCTATCTGGAAGCATCTGCAAGAGAGTCTGTGGAATGAATATAGATAGCAAGATAGCATCTGTGCACCACTCTCTGCCTCCCAAATAAGAACCATCCAGCACCATATACTGCACTTAGATACATGGACATACATGTCAACCCACTGAAAAACGTGACGGATATGCACTAACGAGTAACAGTACTTACCTCTGTAAGAGTGAGAGTGATGAGCAGTGCGTGGGTGGCTCAGTCGGTTAAGTGTCTGCCTTTGGCTCAGGTCATGATCCCAGCGTCTTGGGATGGAGCCCCGTGTGTGTCGGGCTCCCTGCTCAGCGGGGAGTCTGCTTTTTCCCTCTTCCTCTGCCGCTCCCCCTGCTTGTGCTCTCTCTCTCTCTGCGTCAAATGAATAAATAAAATCTTAAAAAAAAAAAAAAAGAGTGATAGTGACCAGATTGGTCATTAAGGGGGACTTTGGTCATATCTGTAAATGTTTTAAGTTTTTACTGAGAGCATGTTTTCATTTGTCACATACGTATTTTTAAAAATATTTGAAATAATGGTTGCAAAGATTTTGTGACACTAATACGTAACAAGGCATTAGTTCTGGTGAAAATTTGGAAATAACCTAAATGTCCAACAGCAAGGAATACATCATAAGGTATCTCATGATGTGTTCTAATACAACCATCAAAACAATATGTCGAAGTCTATGAAATAGTGGAGAGGAAATGTTCACAACAATGTCAAGGGGAAAAGGCAAAATACCAAAGAGCGTGTGCATTATTCAGTACCTGCCAACGGATGGTCCAAAGCAGAGGTGTCAGATTCCAAAATGTCAGCTGGCTAGCCAAAGAGCTTTTTAAAGGCTCCCTAATACCAAAGCCAACAACATCAATGATTGAAATGATGATCCCGCTGAGATGACAGCACAACAAGGGCCAGAGAAACTGAGGCAGAAGGCTTGGCCAGGCAGCCCAGGGGCAGACGGAAGCAGCAAAGTGCTCATGGCCCGGCTGAGGGTGAATCTCTCAGCTCTCACTGGAGCTGGCCCCACCGTACCCAGAGAATGTGATCCCTCCCTGGTTTGGACCAGCCCGTGGGCGGTCTGGTCTCCTCCCTCCAGCTGCTTCAGCAGGCACCAGGTCAGGCCAAGGACAATGGCCTCCCCTTGCCATAAGGCCTTTTCAGACTACCGTGTGATCCCCAAAGGCACAGGGCCACCTCTGATCTGCTGGATAGCAACATGCATTCCAGGCTCAGCTCTTCATTTCCTGCAAGGAGCACAGAGCACTAGGCCCCTTTCTGGGGGGTGGGGGGTAGGGGGTGTTGGCAAAGCTAGGTCCTTGATACCTGCAAGCCCCTTTCTCTTTGGCTTATCGAGAAACTGGCTCATAGTCATTAAATCATGAGACATGCCATACAAAATAGCAAGTCTCCCTTGAAAGTGAAGATATTAGAAAATTAAGTGGGAATTAGGGAGAAACCCTTTAATGGAATAAATTGATTTTACATTTTGGAAAAGGAGCAGAGGAAAAGAGGAAAGAACAGGGGAAAAAAAGGGTGGGGGCGGGGAGAAAGGAAGGAAGTGAGGGAGAAGGGCGTGGGGGGGGGGGGGGGAGCAGAGAGGTTTTCAAATTCACAAGTGCCCAGTCTCCTGCCGCACTGGAAACCGTGTGAATTCCTGCCCTTCCACGGGGTGGAGGATGGGAAGAACGGTAAGATAAGATAAGGGGGCAGGCTAGAGTTCAATCTGAAAACCCAGGTAGAAAATAATCTGGGTCCTAAGCACGAGGCCGTTGTAGTTAAAACGAGCAACTACCCACACAGATGGAAATCTCTACCCGGGTTTGGGGATAGAGAAGCAGAGGAATACCGGTGGGTATAAACAAGGAAGAGGCATTTCTGATCCTGGAGGTGAATGCCAGGTGCCTGGGAATGATTCCAGGAGCTGTGAGCCTGAGGTCAACGCATTTCTTTTCATTGTTCATTTTTCCTCTACGTCGTTTAAATCCCTTTGCTCCTCCTGCTTTTACACCTGCATGAAGCTACTCTTGCGGAAGGGGACACCCAATTCCAAGTCCCTCATTCGTTTAAGGACAAGGGGTCCCTGGCATGGGAGGGAGGCTCCCAGAAGGGGCAGATGGCGTTGGAAAGTCGCTGTTTCCCCGTTTCTAACAGAACTGCAGACGCGCGGGCTCAGGTGGAAGAACGGGTGAGACCCGCAGGCCAGCTTCGGAGACGGGCACAACAGTTTCCTTGGCTTGTGCGGTCAAGTTGGCAAACATATTCAAAAGCTTTCCTGGGTGATAGGTCGGCGGATTGACTTCAACTCCTGATATCCTTTCTCCGAGAATAGGTCTGTGCTTTTGTGCAATACTGCCACCCAGCGTTTGAAATTTCAGGACTGACAGGAAAATAAAAATGTGAAGGGAGGAGGAAGAACGGATCCTAGAAGTAACCGCTGTCGTATGTCGAGGACCCACTCACCGCACCACCGCACCAGCGGAGGTTCAGAAAGGTGATGCGGCGCTGAGTTTGCCCACCAGGCTCACCTTACGCAAAAGTGAATGTGGACGGCGCTGTGAATGGGGTCCTTTTTTTACAGAAAAGATTTTTCACAGACTATCTGGTTTTAAAAAAGAATATTCAACTTATTAAATTTACAAAATTTAAGAACTAAGCTGGTTCTTCCTTAAATTTTAAGTTCAACTTTCAAACCTGTTATTTTATTTATAATTAAAACACGTTCTCAATAGTATTTACTATTTGGGAGCGTCTGTCAATCAGCAATTGAAAAACTTAAAGGGGGATCTCCACAAACAGTTTGATTTCCTTTATAAATTTACTTATCTATTTATTTTTAAGATTTTATTTATTTGAGACAGAGAGAGATTGAGAGGGACAGCACAAGCAGGGAGAGCGGAAGGAGAGGGAGAAGCAGGCTCCCCGCTGAGCAGGACCCAGGACTCCATCCCAAGACCCTGGGATCACAACCTGAGCCAAAGGCAGATGCTTAACCGACTGAGCCCCCCAGGTGCCCCCCTTTATACATTTATTATATTCAGGTATCTTTTTGAGCATATCGGACTGAAAAACCTTACCAAATACTTCAGATAACTTTTTAAAATCGGACAAAATGAACATATAAATAAGGCAGTTTGTTAAGTTGCTGAAGTGACTCAATATTGTTTTCAAACTAAAAAAGTTATCCCATTATTTTTAAAATCATAAGTGTAAAAAACTGAAAAGCGTGTCTTTAAAAACTTTTTGAGTAAAGTTGGCACACAACGTTATTGGTTTCAAGGGTACAACACAGTGATTCAACAACTCTACACACTATGCTTTATGCTCACCGTCTTTCACCATAAAACATTATTACATACCATTGACCGTATTCTCTGTGGTGTGGCTTTTCTCCTGGAGACTTACTTGTTCCACACTGGCAGCCTGTATCTCCCACTCCCCTTCACCCATTTTGCCCGTCTCCCCACCCCCCTTCCCTCAGGCAAACCATCAGTCTATTCTCTGTGTTCGTAGGTCTGTCTGTTTTGGCTTCAAAAACACACTTTCAATTGGAATCGCAAGGCTCATTATCCTTCAATAGGGCAAATTATCTTTCATACGTTAAATTCCAAGTAAACAGATTATCTTGAAATACAATACAATAGTGTTAATAAGGAGTTTGATATAAGTGTTAACCCCAATTTTCCTGGTGTTAAAGAACACCTATCCTGTACAGAAGCCGTGGTGTCAGCCCAAACCAAGTCCATGGCGCTTCCTATATTGATGCTGCAAAGTTACACGCCAGCCCACTGGGGCCTCAACACCGACCCTTGTCTAGCACATTGGTGGCACACAGGACACTCATTTATAGCCACCATTCCAGTAAGTCCATGCCCTCCAGTTTATCTGGTCTAGTAATCCACACCTCCGGGTTTGAGACATTCGGTTATTTTTCCTTCTCAGTCACCAGAGATTGTAGATAACTTCCCTTTCTGCTGTAGTTGGACTTACATTTCTTTGACCCCTTGTGTACCGCCAACAACTAAATTATGAACCCTGATTTCTTATTACTTAGAATTTTTATTTTAAATTTACTGAAAGTCCTCTCTTGGACTTATATTTCTAATATTAATCGCCTTTTACAGAGGCTAAAAAATAAAGGTGAAATAAATTGGTGAAGGCATTCAAAACTTTCTTCACATTCAGAGCCTAACTCTTTTGAATCACTCTTCCATTTAACTGTTGATATGTACACTTTTCAAAAAGTTAAAAAACATGATTCTCATGCAAATACAGGATGAACAACTGTCAAACAATAAACAACTGATTTGGAGGAGACTTATAGGAACAAGCGTTTTATGAGCTTTGAAAAAATATGTTGGCGTGTGTCAACTACACTCAAATTTTTAAAAATAATGAAACTGGAAAAAAAAAGAAAAAATATGTTGGAATAAGATGGCTAGCTTAGAAACAAAACTGGCTAATGTCCTACAGGGCAATAAAACATGTATCTTTTTCACTAGACAAAGATCATCTCGATCTCTACCAGACAAAACTTACGAGTTAACACGCGACTCCACAAAACATGAACTTTTACCCAGCAGTACACAGCAAATCAAACAGAAGAGCATCCCATTAGAAAACTGAGTGACCTACATGATATCAAACATAAGTGAGGCGGCGATTTCTTAAAATAATCCGTTGAAGAACCAAAACCATTGGTCTGACGTGTAAGTTGGCTTTGCAGTTGGTTACGCAGCTTTGGCTAGTTTTCATTTCCTCCTTCAGAAATGTTGCTGAACACAACTGTCTAATTCATCATTTCCCTCACCTCTTCTTCGCAGTAATTAGATCCCTACAGTTGAAAGTGTATTATATTATTTTTCCTAGGGCTTTCCTCCAAGTCACCATAAATTTTGGGGCGGACTCTTTAATGTGCTACCATTTTTAGGCAATGGTAACTGTATCATGACTGCCATGTGGCAAACAATGATTGTATGAGGCTGTTGGTTTTAAGGTGTTCTCAGTTTCAGAGATGTCAAGTGGTGGGGAAGAAACATGTGTCTTAGAATCAATGAAATATGGTGAAATGCGGCATATCAAGAGTAGCTGAAAGAGTAAACTGAGAGACTAGTGCATACATGGAGCATATATATATATATGAACAATAATTGTTGGGTTTCCATAACTCTGTAAATGTCAGTTTCTCTTTCCCCCTCCACGGTCTTAAGTTTGAGTGACTTATCACGGTACATCTTCCTCCTAAATGAGCAATGCGGGACACCAGAGAAGAGTTTGTTTTGGAGGGATTCCCCGGCGGCCAGCTTCTGTAGACCCTGGCTCTCCCTTTATGTTTAGCTTTGTGGCCACCAGGTGACAGGGCAGGAGGAAGGGTCTGAGGTCTCCCTGCTGCCATGAAGCAACAAAAACGTCCTTGAGAGCCAATACGTACGACAACTTCCATCACGATGTTCCTAGATTTTGGGGCAATGATGCTTCTATTGACACCGTAACACTTCCCAAGATCTCATTTGCTGTGAAAGAGGGTTCAGGGGTGCTTCTCAGTCTTTCATGTCATGACACACATAGCATACATGCAAACATGTATGCAGCCACTGAGGTCAACGGAGAGGCTTCTCCAGACTGGAAGTAACTGGGTACGGGCGTGGCAGCTGCCCAGGCCTACCTGACCCCCTGAAGGCTGGGGGCTCCGTGACTATACTCTGTAATCCATCTGTAGCACTTTGACCTGCTACTCTCTCATCACTTGCGATCTGCCACCAGTTATAGGCCTCAGTGTGGACCCAGAGCGAGACCCTTAAAATGACAAAGCAGGTCCTGCTCTCGCAGAAGAGTATAGTTTCTGTCTATAGAAAAAATGAGTAAGCAATCTTTCAAGATGAGTAGTCATAATTCAACTGTAGCATGGTCATAAAACTACTTACCCTTTACTCAGATGGACATAGCAAATGTTTCTACTTCTCTCTGGCGGATCTGATTTTCCTTACGAGCCCACACCCACTCAGTAAGAGGAAAAACAAACAAAACTATGTTTAGAATGATTTGGTGAACTTAAGTCTGTTTGCAATAATATAAACTGTCCCAGTTTTTTAAAAAATGCTCAGTCCCTTTAACAGAAAATGCTCAGGCTTTCAGTTTCTACTGTCCTCCCTGGCTCCTCTTCAAGATGATACCTATATTCTGAACAGACGGACCATTATAATTTATCTTCCAAAAGGGACACTTTTTTTTTCATTTGTAAAAATACATGCCTGGTATAAGCAGCCATGCGTATAAAAACTTTCCATGTCTCTGTGTCTCCTCCCAATCCCCAGGTAATGACCGTGAGCAAGATCCTTCTAGACATGTCCTCTACAGATGCACAGACGCAAAGGAACCTTAAACATATAGGTGCATTTTTTTTCTCATCAATAAATGGAATCACAATATACACCTTATTCTGTATTTACTGTACAACCGCTCATGTCATACCACTTCAGGACACCTGAGAGAAAGGGAGCACGTTAAGAACTATGCCAGGACTATAGGCATGAATTGGTGAAGTTTGTTCACCTGGTATGGAGGAGGGGGTTGGCTCGTACGGTCTCACTGCAGAGCAGACCCCTGGGTTCTTTTCGTGTCCACCGTTCACACTCCAGTTTGTTGCAACAAGTGGCTGGGTTGGACTACTTTCTGCATTGGTCCCTCTGAGGGGCTGCCGGTCTCATCTAACCCCTTGGGGTGATGTGCTACAGCCCCCATGGGAGTCTGGGGACCTGGCCATTTTTTCTGATCTTGATGTCTGGAATCACCCAGGCTTTGCTGAAATAATCCAAGCCCCCTGCTGCCTCATGGCATTCTCAGCATGGCTGTGTCCCCTTCTTGTAGCACCTGGGACTCTTGGGACTCCAGTATGCCACATGCAGGCCCAGGACATCCAGAGGCCCCACCTTAGGTTTATCTGTCACCCACTTGCCATTACCTTGAGCCATTTCGGATGTGGTGTTGAGCTGAAGGCTCGTGTTCTCTGAGGATCTGAAACTCCCCTTCTCTGCCCAGAGAAGCAGACTACTGATCCTGGGGTTCCAGGCTCCCTTCAGTGATCTGGGTGTTTCCAAAGTTCCTCTCTTCCTGCGCAAGCAGGTCCTGAGAGAGGAGGTAAGCCAAAGCCTCAGAGTTTGTCTACCTTAATCTATCTCTTCCCCTTCCTCCTGCAACCAACCCCTCACTTCCAGGACGGGTAGGCTCTCGGTTTTCCATTTCTTCCATGTCACAACATCCTTCTCTCTAAGAATTACAGCCTCATCAGCTTAGCTGTCACTGAAGGACAGGGGGATTTTCTCTACCTGTGGAAAAATGATCTGGGTCATCTAATTTGGTTTTTGACCTACTAAAAAATTGAGAAAAATATCTCTCCCAATAGAAATGTGTTTTCAAATGGACAACCTTAGTGCAGACACAAACAAGCCCTTAATTTAATAGTCAAAGTTTAGCAAAGATGTCACGGTATGGTAGATACCTGCCTTTCCCCCAAAGCACTCAACCCATGGTGTTAAAGGGCAGGAGACAAGAGTTGTTACCACACAGAAATGGTAGAACAAGCTAGGTGTTGTTCAAGCCTGCCACGTTCTTTGTCTGTTTATGGGTGACTTATTGCCCCTGGTCTCAGGACAGAGAAAGAAGGAAAGAAAAGTGAGAAAGGGGGCTCCCACCACCCACATAACCACTATCATTCCAGCTCATCAAAACAGAAGTCTAAAACAGTTGCTGGAAAGTACCTTGAATGATCCCTTCATAGAAACAACAGCAGAGGAAAATCTGCACAATGAATGTTGGGCACCAAGCAAGCATTCTCCCATCAGTTGTCTTGCTTTGTCCTCCCTGTACTTTGCTTCTTTCACTAGCCAATCTTTAGGTCCCATTGTCCCTGGATTATTCTCTTTCTCCCAGGGTTTAGGAGAACAAAGTCCTGTTCCCAGAGCTTCTGGGCAGTGCTCCTGGCACATTCAAGAGGGGAACAGCAGGGTGAAGGAGCAGGCAGAGGGTGGAAGAAGTACAGGATTTGGGAGAAGGCAGGCCCAGGTCTGAATCCCAGTTCAGCAGGTATGTAACTTACTGCAATTTACCTAATCTGAGTCTCAGTTTCTCTGTCTGTAAAATGGGAATGCTACTATTGACTGTGGGAATTAAATCTGCTCATCAGTATATAATCAGTTCTCTATTGGAAAGACATGTTGTATGAACAGTCTAAGCACACCTCAAACTGTGCAGCTGTCCACCGGAGCCACAGCTAGGCTCTGGGGGACATGGTGATGGCCTTTTTTGCTGATTTTTTTCCCTGGCCATTGCCTATGTAGTTTCAGAAACAGAGTTTAAATTAATTCCTGGGAAAAAAATTTAAATACATAATTTCACATACAAGAGTTACTGGATGTGAGAAACAACACGTTTAATTGCAAAGAGCTCAGGACCATGAGTTCAAAAGCCAGCTAAAATCCTCAATGATATTATGACCTTGAGCAAGTCACCCAACTTCCTGGATGTTAGTTTCTTTATCTGCAAATGGAGGCTTAGGACCAGATGGCCTCTGAGGTCCTTCCGCTATAACTTGTTTTGATTTCTAATAATGTTTAAGAATGCAGCTGGCTGATGTTTACCCCCCTCCTAATGTTCTCTGGCCAGCAGCGTGATCACAGACTCTTGGGTCTTGTTCTTCACTGAACATCAGATTCCTAGTCCCCAGCCCTTAGCCCCTAGGGTCCCAAGGTCCCTTCCATAAGATGCATCCCCCAACTTCCCTTTTTAGTTCATATGTGTAGGAAAGGATATGCAGATTCAGCTGGAGGATTAGCCCAGTGGCTCCCCATTACTTTGAGACTCTTGCCTTATCTCTCCTGCTGAAAAGCATCATTCACACTGCTCTGGTCTCTTGCTCCAGTGATGTCTGAGAAGTGTTCTAAACAGAGGCTCCTTGGATCTTCTGACAAATCTATTCAGAACATTCTTTTAAATAGTCCTTGGATCCTGATTCATTAAAGACCCACAGAGAAATGTCCTAACTAGTGTCTCTCCCAGCCAACATGCCTGTCTGTCTTAGGCAGAGCCTTTCATGGCACCATCTCTCACAGACTACCCACTGGCCAAAGAACTCCAGTGCCGGCTTCAAATCTATGAGGAGGTGAATTCATAGGACAAGCAGGATTTCTTCGGTTGCCAGACTGTAAGTAAGAGATGCAACGATGAAAATAATGTCAATAACCCCACTGTAGCATTTCTATGGGCATTACAGAAAAAATGAGGTTATCTAAACCCTGCCACTCAAAGATCTAAGGATCAGCAGCTTTGGCCATCATATGGGAGCTAATCAGAAATGCAGGATCCTGGGCCCCACCACAAAACTACTGAATTAGAATCTGCATTTTAACAGGATCTACAGGAGACATTAGTTTGAAAAGCACTGATCCAAAAGGCTTTGAGAAATTAGAGAAACTCTGTGTTGAAAGGTCAAGGATTTATATTGCTCTTTAAGTAAAATAGCATCTCTTGGGAAGATGTCATTACATGTGCGTTTAGATTCATACATGACAGAGACAAGTACAAGAAGGCCTTCCCCTCCTCCTCCTCCCTTTTAGTGGTAATGTGTAGGGTTGCAGAAATGGAAAAGCTTAATGCACGGAAAGAGACAGTCTCTTGGGTGGGAAAGAATAGCCCACAAGTTTGGGAAGTGGGAAGGGAGAGGAAAAGATGAACAAATTTGACAGAGCAGCTTCTGGGATTACTGGAATTTAATAAAGTTTTGCTGAGATGGGTGATGATTTTGCCCTCACTGCTTCTGGAGTTAAATTTCTATTTCTTTTGGAATACTCCAGGACTCACATGTAATCGTTCCATGATTCAACTTCTTACCCCACCACTGTTTGCCCAGCATAGTGCCAGGAAAATATATATAAAGTGTTTGACTATTAAAGTTTAAAAATGCTTTAGATGTCCTAACTCCAAAAAACTCATAGTACAGATGAACATCCTTCTTTAGTCTAGTGACTCAAAGTACTAGCCCAAATTCATAGAGCCTGGCTCATGTGCTGGACTATGCTCTCAACACTTGGACACAAACTGAAGTAATAACCTAACAAAACCTAAGATACCTGACTCTTCTGAAAGCCTGAAAGCATTAGACATACTGGGTCTTGGGCACAGCTCAGGAGGAAACCCTGAGCTATCTGGAAATTACCCAACTCCCATGGAAACTCCTAGTTGACACCCCATTTGTAGATGCATGAAGTGGTTTTGAAGAGCAGGCAGCTAAGACTGAGTGTAGAAGCCAGCCCTGAAGAATTCCTCCCCCACGAGGTGGCCAAGAGCCCAGGAGTGTGGCTTCCTTCCCCACCAGAGTCCTCTTCCTCCCCAGGGGTGGGTGCTGACCCTCGCAGAGGCTGCTCTGAAAGCACCGACGCATGGTGGCCCTGCTTGGACTCTAATGTGTGCTTTCTCCCAATCTCCTCAATAAACTGCTCTGTAAGATCTGAAAGAAGGGGCCTTGGGTGTGCTATTTCAGTAGCCCAAACACTCATCTGGCCCGAACACTATTCTATTTCATGCCACAGCCCAACTCAGGCAATTCTTACTTTTTGTCCTGGAAATGAGAAGTGTGAACCCAGGAGGAGGGGCAGAGAAGGCAGGAGGCAGGAGGGTGGGGGAAGTGGAGGCAAGGAAGAGTGATTGCCAAGATTAGGGTTGGGGTTGGGACAGTGGAGGCAGGCAGCAGCTAGGGTGGGGGGCAGTGGAGTACTGATAGTGACAGTCACTCGGGGGCAGCTCTGTCTGCCCCAATTGACTGGTGTCAGAGATACACAGAGCTGGGCACTAGTTACAGTGGTAAGGACAGATTTTAACCAGTGGTATGGACAGATTATAATCAGTGGTATACCACTGTAATAGGGAAGAGGCCAGCGTGAACTGGACTCAACTTCCATTTGTACAGAAGTAGCTGAGAATTTTAAAGGGAGAATGAGGCAACAGGGATGGGCGTGAGCAGGGCTCAGTAGAGTCAGGGAAGTGAAAAATTACAAGAAGTGAGAAGTAGGGGCTGGTCCATGTGAAACCCATCTGGGTTTGTTAGCTGCCACTTATCAAAGTTAGGCTCCTACCCTCCCACAGAGAAGGGGAAACGAGAGCCCCATCTTCAAGTGCTGGCGGGAGCAAAAAGTAAATTCTTTTGGCAGCCTTGAGCTTTCTCAGGCAAGCACTTTGAGGGGGACTTAGGGTCATCTTAGGAATGTGGCCTTGAACTGTTAGAAACTATGTTAGTGTTTTGTTCAAGTCTTCATAGGCCAAGGTTGAGGACTAGTTGAGAAGAGGGCTCAGAGGAGCCTGGCAGGAGGGTCAGGGAAGACTTGAGTTTTCTGTCAAGGACAGAGTCTTTGTCACTGGCCTGAGGTGGTCCCCTTCACGTTGAGTATCTTCAATAGTGGTTTGTTTTGTTTTGTTCATTTGTTTTTTGTTTGTTTGTTTGTTTGGTTTTGGTTTTTTTTTTTTTTTTTTGAGATAGGGAGAGAGATAAAGCATGAGCAGCAGGCAGGGGCAGAGGGAGAGAGAGAGAGAATCCTAAGCAGGCTCCACACTCGGCACAGAGCCCAAGGCGGGGCTCAGTCTTAGAACACTGAGATCATGACCTGAGCTGAAATCAAGAGTCAAACACTTAATCAACTGAGCCACCAAAGCACCCCTTCATTGTGGTTTTTAAAGCAGCATTCCTTTTGATTCTGGGGTTAGCCTCACTAAAAACATACAGCTGATATTTAGGGTTGTGCTGTGCTGGGCAATCTGACCACATGGTATCTCCTCACTGTGGGTGCATTTGGGACAGTGATGGCCCACTTTCAGCCCATTCAGGGGCACTCTGCATGGGAAGGACACCAGTCAACCCACAGGGGCCACAGAAACAGTTCAGCTTTGTCATCAGAACTTGGTTGGGATCTGGATTCTGTCATTCGCTGTGGTTACGCTTCCATTTGCTCATCTATAAAACCCCTCCTCCCCCTTTGGGCTGCTGGATTAGACGGAATCATTCTGTAAAGTGGGTAGAATCCAGAACATTCAATAATGCTCATTCCTTTCCTTCTCTTTTAGAATACAGTTCAGAAAGCGCCCGATTTAATAAACAGGCTAAATACCAAAATTTCCCCTTTAAGTCGGTTTTAGCTCTGAAACAAAATGCTTTATATTTACATTCCCAAGACCGCTCACAAACGCTCATTTATGCTAAATATAGATGGTTCCCTACATATTTAAAACAAAAACGCAGCAGCAAAAAACATTTTTCTACCAGCAGTTTCAATGTGCAAGGTGTTCACAAGGGAGACATCTGTTCCCCGAAGGGCGCCCGTGGTGAAGATTTCCTGGGGCGCAAAGCCCAAGCCACGTGTGCTGAGCTCTGGTCACCCTCACCTGGACCTGTCTGTGGAAAAGAACACATTTGAGTACCAGGCAGACTCCGAGTTCATGTCCTACCTCCTCCTCTCCATAATGTGTGCTGTGGGCAAGACATTTAATTGACCTAAGCTTCGGTCCCCTCATCTGCGAAAGGGGCGACCCACACACAGTACGTGCCTCCAAGGGTTCTTTAGAAGATCGAGTAAACGCATGGGCACTGCTTGCTGGAGCGTCTGGTCAGGTACTGTCCCTAGACCAAGCACCCCTTTAGCGCGTTCATCTTGGGGCTGCAGGAGCTCCCACAAAACCGGCACTCCGGGAACGTTTGGAGACTGGCTCTCCACTATGACGGAGAGGAAGGGGACTCATCCAGCCATTACGACAGCCACGCTTTACAGCAGCCGCCGTTTGCAATAGCTGTATTTTACGACAGCCGCACCTGACGGTACCAGCCAAAGAGGGGAAAACGTGGTTCTCGACAGAGCGATTTCTACTTCTATGTTGAGTACGAGTGGAGCTAGAGGAAGCAGCCGTCAAGAACAATGGTGTTCCTGGGCATAGTTGCACATTCTCTGCGGAAACCCACCCAGGAAGCTGCATGGCTCCCAGGTCTCCGAGCTCTGAAGCATCCCAGAGTCAAAACTCTGGTCTTGGCTAACAGTGACTGAGAAGCGGATGGTACTCGAAAACATAGATTCGCAAAGGATATATATATTTCATCTCAAGGAAGATGTGTTGTTGGAGGAAGGGTGAGATTCTAGAAGAATAATTACCCGTTGTTGGTACCCCCGCGAAGCATCCAGAAAGCAACAGGCTTTGGCCTGTAACCCTGGTGGGCTTTAAAAATGTGACGACGGCGACAGCGTTCTCAGGGCCGTTAGCTACTTCGTTCATTCGTTCATTCGTTCATTCATTCAGCAAACACTACACCCACTGTGTGCCTCACACGGTTCTAGATATAGCAGGCACGGCAGAGAACAAATGCCTGCCCTCATGGGGCTGACATTCTGGCATGCACCTGTTTTGCAAAAAGAATTCTGGAATATGAGATTCAGGAAAGAATCAAGAAAAGGTGAGTGGACAGGACAATTAAAAGGAGTAAAAAGCAGAAGGGGGAAAGAGGTGAAGAAGCCCATACCAGGGCCGGGAGAAATCCACCACGCTTCTTCAGGGCGCCGCTTCTTCAGGGTGCTGCTGGTGTTGCCATGGTTACTGGTCTGGAGGGGCAGTCCTTGAAGTTCAAAGTGCATGTGTTATTTTTGTGACATTTATATGTGACAGTGACAGAGCCTCTGCGTGGGTTGACTAAAATGCACTAATGAACATCCCATACTGAGGAAATGACTCAGAAATTCTCAGCATTCAATTTTCTCCTGGGTAGATCTACAAAAAAATCCAAATCTCATACATAAAAAGTGGTAAGGACTTTATTTGACCATGTGGTGAATATATCAGAAAATGGCTGCAAATCCAGAAACTGGGCCCTATATACATAGAAAATAAGGAATCCAGAGGTGGAGGGAGAGTGAAGGTCTAGGAAAACCTGAAACATGGGCATTGCTAGGACAGGTGAAGGTGAGATACCATGATAAGATGCCCAAGTTGGCATGAAGCCTTGAATCAGTGGGGATTGAATGCCCAAGGTTTCCGAACAGGGCATGGCTGCATGTGACAATGGTTAATTTGCCCACTTGCCATTTTCTCAGGGGCAGCTCCACTCACCTGACTTCCCAAAGGATTCTTCCCATCTTATCTCTCCCAACATGTAAATTGACTTCTAGAATTCTGTTGGAGGATGGAAAGGCCACTCCCCGCTTCCAGCACGGAAGAGCCAAGCCAGTGGGAAGGAGCTCAGCCCAAGCTGCTGCCCCTCCCTGCCCCCTCCCCTGTCCCACCTGGGTATGCCCCATGTTCTCTCAGATCCTGCAGCCATCATACCTGTCCTCACAGAGCATTTGTATCATCTGAGCTATTCTGGTGCAAATGTTGGAAAACAAAAGTATCCTTTTCCTCTGATTTCAATCAAGACAATCAAGAATTTTTTATAAAGATTGTTCAATAGAACAAAAAGGAAAAGGGCAATAAAATTCAAGGGCTTAGAAGTTGAGTGAGTATAGGCCTCTCTGACAAGCATCTAAATTCTCTTCACAGGCTGAGTTGGGCTCAGGTCACGGGCCCCAGGCTGTTGGAAACTAGACTGAGCTCTTCGCCTTTTCAAGTCCGTTTAGCTGGCACCAATTGGACTTCTTTTTCTTTCAGAACCTGCCTGGAAAGTTACAGGAATGGGAGTGGGGCAGTCTTGGGGCTACACTGTAGTTTCAGTCTCCTGGTTTTGCCTATTGGTTGAGGACAACCTCATTCTACCTGACCTGCTTTTCCTACTGCCATGCCTCCCCCCTCCCCCCCAGAATGACTGATAGGTAGATGATGGGAGGCACAGCCGCTGTTTGAATGCTCACAGTAGTGATTCAGTAGAATCACCTTGGAGAGAGAAGGGGGAATTGTTGGGAGTGGTGTCCTTAAGTAGAGAAGAGGTCATGGGGTCTAGAACAAGCGAGGCAGTAGGTCACAAGTGAAGAAGGTAGAAATGTGTATAGGGAAGAGGGAAGGCCGGGCTGGAAGGCTGGGCTGGCTGGCATGTGTTTGTAGAACTTTTATTCTGATAGCTTCTAATTTTACAATGAAATGATAAGCCTTGTCATGGGCTTGTGATGGTGGTGGAGGCGGTGCTGGTGGCTCATGGAGAGAGAAGGTGAAAAGTCAGAGTGGGAAATTGACTGGATTAGGGAAATGGCACAGAAAGTGCTCACTTGAAATTTATGGCCATGAATTAAAAGGGCCAGTGAGTGTGGCTTTGGGATTTCCTCCAGACCCATTCAGCTGCACAGTGTGTGGAGATTTGGTTTAAATAGGGGTGTAGTTTTGCCAAGTGAATGACAAAGCAAAAGAGGGTTGAGATAGCTGAAAATTTATGTAAAGGAGGGATTGTGATGATTTCCTATGGGATTAAGGTCTGTAGAGGAGGGCAAAAGGACAGCAGGGTCTGAAGGACAGTATAGAGAGGGCAGGACCAGTGGGTTGAAGGACCTGATGGGGTCAAGGGATGATATGAGTCACCATTCTTTCCTAAGCAGTAGAGGTAACAGTGGTGGTCCTTGAGTGGGGCGGATGGGTTGAGGTTATGGAGAGGTGTCAGTTCTTAGTAATGGTGTGCTTGTGCCTCTGGGTGTGATCACGAAAGTGGCTGTGGCAGGGCAGGGAGGATGATCATTAGAGAAATCAGTTCCGTGAACTGAGGGGGCTGGTTTAGAAGAATCATCTAAATCATTGGTTGGCAAACTATGGCCCCTGACCAAATCCAGCCTGCTACCCATTTTTAATACAAAGTTTTATTGGAACACAGACATGCCCATTCATTTATGTATTTTATATGGCTGCCTGGACAAAAATGTTTACTCTCCGGCCCTTTGTAGGAAAAGTTTGCCCACCTCTGATCTAAGTGAATCTCCAATTCACCACTGTTTACTATTTTGAAAGAACAAGCCATGTTCTAGAATCAAATAATTTAAATCAATGTAGTGTCCTCTAATAAATATTCATGGTGTAATGGTTATAAGCCAGTTGCCCTTGAAACTATGAAAACAAGCTTTTCAATATTACGGAAAAGCTCTTTGCCCTTCTTTATAAACAAATACTCAGTTCAACTTTATGATGACAAGATGCAGAATAGGTATCTAATTAACTTGAATGATACACCTATAGTATGGTACATATTCACCAAACATTACCCTACTTTAATTATAAGATGGGTAAGCTGCCTGCTCTGTTTGGCCGATTCAGGAATAAAGTGCTTTTAATTTCCATTTCTGGATTGGTTATGAGTTCTGGTTTTGCTCTATCATTCCAACTAGGTCAATTCTAGACTTAATTAAATACTGTGGGGCCAATATGTAAATGTTCTGTCCTTTCAGAGCACCTTTGCTCCATCTCCAAAAAAGTAAGGAAATGGTAGTTCTTTAAACAGATCCTCCCTGGCTATTTCATCTGAGTAGGTCACCCTGTTATTGTCTAAACCGTGACCCTATTATTCATTTTCTTCATAGCAGTTATGCATCAAAACAAGTCAGAGTATCTTTACTTCCTGAAAGAATTTTCACTCACATTCCTGATTCTTGTCGATATGTGGGATTTTAGATACAATTTTTATTAGTAGTATATTTTTTCATTGTATAACTTTTCTTTCAAGTACAATGTACATATTCATTTGCTCTCTATTTTGAAAGTATATTTAGTACATCCTTTTAGATTTATTTCTATGATTGAATTAAAAACATTCCTACTCATTCCTTCTGTATCATAACTTCTCCATTCTTGAGTCACCCCTTTTTAGACAGGACCTGAGTAATTTTTCTGTGGGTCCTGTTTTGTTAGCCCTTGCAGATGTGATAATACCTTTTTGTTGTTTTCTCACATGAGTAACAATATTGGCTTGCGGTAGAATTTTTGAGTCATACTTGTTATGTTTCAAACCCCTAGATGTCGTTCCATGGCGCCTTCTGGGAATCCCTGTCATGGAGCCGAAGTCCAAAGCCATGCTGATTGCACATTTTTCTCTACAGAGAACTTTGAACAAATCTGATTATTTATGTTGTAAATTCAGGCATTTCTCAAGGAACTATCCAGTGGCTGGATTCTAATTTTCCTTGGCAAAGGATGAATTTTTGCTTTTTTAGACTTAGGTATTGTTTGTTTCAGGAAATTGTCCTTTTATCTCCGTCGTTTTCATTCAATGGCTGTGGTTTCTCCTTTAGAAATACTGGTTATCCAGAAAATAGCTCTGTATTTTCTGTTATCTTCCTTGTGTTTTTGATCTCTGCTCCCGTTTCCTTCGCATCCTGGGAATTGCGGTCCACCTCTTTAAACTGCCACTTTGTCTCCATTGTGCAGTCTGTTATCTCTTCCCTGATTTGAGACCCTTGATCTTTATGCTTTCTCTATGGTCTCTCCTAGCTCATTCTCTATGAGGTAATGAATATATATATTTTTAAGTACATATATATACACATATATATTTAAGTATATTTATATATGTGTGTATGTATGTATATATGCAAGTAAATACATATAAATATATACAAATACACACACACACACACACATACATGTACATAAATATTCACACTCAGTAACTTCCTTTCGTACTTAAAATCCAAAGGGCTCTTCCTGGTCGTAAAGGTCCTATGTGGCTGACCACTGCTTATGTTTCCAAATTCATCTTCTGTTTACCAGGCACACTGCTCTTTTTTCGGTTCTTCAAGGACGCAGAACTCTTTTTCACCTTAAGGCAAGCTGCTTTCTCTGCCAGTAATGCTCTTTCCTTGCTCTTTTCAAAGCTGTCTCAGAGTAAATCCTACCCCATTACAGAAGCCTTCCCTGATGCCTTTATCTAAGTAGGTGCCCCCTCCCCCGTTATTCCCTAAATCAGCACCCTGTTCATCTTCTTGATAGCCATTATCACATTTTAAATCATTTGTTTATTTTATCGTCTGGGAATCTCACCAAAGGATGAGCCGCCTCAAGAGCGGCCTCACGTCTGTTTCACCCAG
This sequence comes from Ursus arctos, assembly GCF_023065955.2. NCBI lineage: Eukaryota > Metazoa > Chordata > Mammalia > Carnivora > Ursidae > Ursus > Ursus arctos. The sequence goes on along the minus strand of NW_026622952.1, from coordinate 35,501,380 downwards.
CTCTGGGTTCTCCGCTTCTAACACCGTGCTTGGCTCATGGCAGGTTCTTCATTATCCGTGGAAAGCGTTAGTTTATCTCGTATCCCTCGATTTTCATTTCCACTTTTTCTTTCTTTATGTTCTTTTTGTTTTTGCTTTTGCTAAATAGAGGCAGTATCTTTTTTATATCCTACAGAGGATGCCATTGTTGAACCTTCTGGATCCTACTCTAGGTTATTTATTACTTTTAGAGATATTATTCTACTGGATCAAGATGAATTCCCTTTCCTGTTTTCTGTAGTTTGTACAATTAGCTCCCCCTCCCAGCCCCCCCATGTACTCATCCTTGAATGAGATGCAGCTGTATATTCTGTAGTTTGTACAATTAGCTCCCCCTCCCAGCCCCCCCCCCCATGTACTCATCCTTGAATGAGATGCAGCTGTATAGATAGTATTTGTTAAGAGACAAGGCGAGCTGATCGTCTGTGGTCACATCTACCTGTGTGCAGTCGCGTTCTCAGAGCACTAGCCAGAGGCTAGATGGACAAATAAGTTCCTGTTCCCAGTTCCTGGCAGACGTTCACCTATAGAAGCTCCCTGTTATCAACCTGCCAGCTTCTCCTATCCAATTGGTTCTCTGATACTGGATTCTGAGTCCAAGACGTGTTTGAAGACCTTAGGTTTCTCTGTCCTGCCAAACAGGTTTCTTTCCTACTCTTCTATTTCTTAAGGAACTTTACTTTGGGGGCTGGTGTTCCCTCCAATGTGATGAGCTACCCCCCTGTTCCTTCTCCTTTCTGCACAGTCTGGGTTTTTCTCAGTTCCTATGTCTGAACGAATCTAGATTAAAAGGGGAATGGATGGGGAGTGGAATCACCAGGAGGAACCAGGTCTCACAAAGAGTAACACCTGTGTGCTTTTCTGGTTGTTTCAGAGTTTGGATCCAGGGTCCTGCAGGGATGTATGAAGTATCTTCCAGCCTTTTCTAGTGGTCTCAGTTTCCTGAAGTGAAACCTTGGATATATATGCCTTGACAAGAAGCCTGTTGGTAGGTGTTTTTTCTGCCCAGTTCCCTCTGCCATGTAGTTAGTGGAGTCTGTCTGTATCTTCCATGAGGTTGTCTATCAAGCTTGGTTTTGGTGATGGTGGGAGTTTTTGTTTTTCCCTGGGAGGCTGAGGAAAGTTACATTTTAGGGTTGCTGACCGATCTCCTTAAAACCTCCCAGTTTATTATTTTTCATGTTCAACGCAGATGATTTTCCTCAAAGCAGCATAAATAATAACTGCTAAATATATGCTCCCCCACCCCAATCTGTATGTTAAAACTAGCACTGAAGGAAACTAGAAGAGGACTGTTGTATTTTTGGTGGGGACTATTTAAAGCCTTTCTTCCTCTAAGCTACAATAGACTCTTGTTTTCCTCTGTGCTTTCTGTCCTAATTTAGCGAGGAACAACAGTGAATGACTATTTCTCTTTAAATTTAATCCCTCCCTTTCTTTTCTGTTTTCAACTATATGTGAACAGATGTGGGCTAGAGAAGCATAGAACTGAATACCTTGAATGGGTCAATAAAAAAGCTACTCTGTGTTTTGGGGAGTTTCTGTGATTATTATGGGGAAAACAGAGCAAGAGGAGTTACAAAGCATATATTTATCATTCAGCAACAGAAAATATTTTAAATATATATATAAAAAATATTTTATTATATAAAATATATATTTAGTATATTGCATATAAATATAGAGTATATTTAATAGATAATATATAATTGGGGTTACAAAGCATTTGTCACTTAACAGGAGAAAGAATTTTAAATACATAATATATACAATTATATAAAATGTAATAAGTATATATTTTATATATTAAAATATATTTACATATATAACAAATATAATTACATAAACATATTAAGTATATTTTACATTTTATTTACATAATATAAAAATGTATTTTATATGTTAGAATACATTTTAAATATATATTTAAAATTCTCTGTTGCCTAGATAAATACATGTTTTGTAATTTCTCTGGTTCGGTTTTATTTTACACACACACACACACACACACACACACACAGAGGCATATCCATTTTATTTACTTTTAAGACAATAATCTGGGACCAAAATGGAAAGGTTTAGCTCATGGGGCACTACAGACTATAGACTTTACATTGGCATAAAATCTGGATGGGAGCCAGTGGACTTGGTGAGCAAATCCTGGCACTAAGTCTTTGACATTTTCAAGCTAAGGCCATTTGAGCTGAAAGCCAGTTCCTAACTGAGGGATCAAGACTTTATTTTGAAAGCAGAGCTCCGCCTAGTGGTCATTCATAGGCTGACTTTAAAGCTGAGCGCTAAGAGCTTGGCCAGGTTCAGAGGAGCATGTCCCAATTTGTTTTCTTTCTGCTTTTATTTTCTCCCCCACTGCTTGAGCTGGATTTCAGCTTCTACTCATGCCCTGGGTCAGGGGCCCTTGTGAGTTACTCTTATATCTGGATGATGGTGACACATCCTTTCCTAGAGTGTGATCAGACAGAAGGATGAAGGGTAAGGGTTCACTTTGGCTGCTGTTTGATGGTTATGGAGGCAGCTGGAGGCTGGCAGTGGGAAGAACACGGGGCTGGGCCCCCGGGACACGCAGGTCTTGGTCCTGGCTGTTTCATTAACTGGTCCGCTGGTTTCCCACTGCAGGGCTCAGAGCCTTCTGAGACAGAGGGCCTGCAGGAAGACTACTCTTCAGGGCACCATCCAATTCTGAGATTCTGTGGTTCTGGAGAGTGTTTCAGGAGGGAGAGGGGCGGTAGACCTGCCATTTCTCATAGAGGCCTTCTTCCACAAGTTTGGCCCTCTCTGAAGTCAAGTCATGTGGCTGGCCTGGGGCCTTGGGAGAAGAAAATGCAAGCACGTGCTATAGGACAGCTCCAGTCACTTTAGTGAGAGGGTATCCACGTCCTCACAGGGGAGTTTGCTGATGGAAGGGTTCTTGGAAGAAGTACCGAAGGAGAGGATCAGCCTCTAAAATGGACAAGCACAGTGAGGGTCTGTAATTTAAATCTATCAAGTTAACAAAGAGTATTTTTTAAAAATTCTGCTCCCTGCAGGCAAGGGTATGGTGAGATGAGCAAGCTGATTGGAGTGTAAACAGGTTGACCTTTGTGTCAACAATTTGTTGCAGTTTGGCAACATCAAGAGCTTTAAAAAATGACCATTATCCCCAACCCTCCATTAGGTTAGAGAAAAACTGGAAACAACTGAAGTGTTTAGCTTTAGGGAAGAGGTTGAATGGGGCAGCCTTCCCTTGTGCCGTGTGCACTTGCTTGTCCATGGAGCCTTTCTTTAAGTGGAATATTAGGTGAAAGTCTAGAATGCAAATGGATTGATTGACATGGAGAAGGGGGTTCTGTTTCCGGTCCCCCACCTGGATGGGAGGACTCAGTCAGTCCCTGCTCTCTACCGTGATAGCTCCTGAGGCACTTCCATGGCAAATGTAGGGCTCCGTGGCGTAGCTCAAAGCCACTGCCTCAGTCACGGGATATGAATCGCATTTCCCTCTAACTGGTGGAATTCTGGATGATTCTTTCTCCGATATTTTTACTTTTCTATACTTGCCAAATTTTTCATCGTGGTCTTTTTTTGTTTTTTTTTTGCCACTAAATATTTATATTAAGATATTAAAAATAATATCAGTTTATTATTTTAAAGTTGTATGTATAATTGTCATAGGAACTATGTGTCAACCTGGCCAACATATTCTTTCTTCTTGGTAGATCTTCAGGCTTATTTGGGAACCTCAATTAACAGAAGAACAGGATTAAGAAAATAAAAGCCACTCAAAATTCCACGACCTAGAGAAACTACTGTTAGTGTTTTTTAGTGTATTTCCTTCCAGATGTTTTTCTGTGTGATATGTGTATGTATATATAATACATAGGTATTATTAAATATAAATATACTATGTATCTTACATATGACATTTTTTATTATAAAGTTTTACCTTCTATTTATTTTTGTAAACATTATATATTCCCAAAACGTGAGGTTTTGAAAACATGCTGTTTAATGGTTTCTCAATATTCAATTCTATTGACAAAACATAATTTTATAACCAATGTTTTTGCTATGATAACACTCATTTGAACATATTGTCCATATATCTTTTCTGTATCTAATTCTTTCTTTAAATTGGATTCCTAGGGAGAAAATTACTGGGCCAAAGATTGTGAATGTTTTCCAGGCTCAAGAAACATATGGCTAAATTTCCCTCCCACCAGTGATTATGACACAACACTTCGAGAAAGTCCTCCCAAAAGTAAGTGACCCAGTGACCTTTATTTTGGTAGTGATTGATGGATTTAGGATTAGAAATATGTGTATGATGTAGCCTGTTCATTAGGGAATAAGTTTATTTATTTAGATAATAATTATAAGCCTATGAAATGACTTTACATGCATTGTTGCAAATTAAGCTATAATCTCTTGAATGTTAAGGAGTTCTTTTGCTTTTGTCAGATTATAGTCTATTAACATTACATAGTTAAAGCAAATTACTGTTTTTATGTTTTCTGTGACTAGCCTCAGTTAAGCAAAGACTGACAGCATTCAGTTTTGGGCAGAGAATAAAGGCAAAAGCAAGCACGCAAACCAGCAACCCCCACACTCACTGAGTGCAGACAAACCGCCCTGTGAGCTGCTGTTTTCTGAGCAGTCGTTCTCAGAAGCTTGTCTCTGCTGTTGCTTCACATCCCAGTGCCGGCTCTCCTCTGGGGACACTGTGCTCCTTCCCTGGCATGCGGAGAGTCTCCGTGTTGGTGGAGCATTTCCCCTCATTTTAGAACTGGCAGGAGAATGTCCTTATGTCTGTGCTCTCAGGAATTACATGCTGCTAGTGAGTAGTGCTGTACACAAAAACCTACATATACCTACATATTCACAGTGTTTAGAAAGTGACTTAGTAGGAACTTCATGAGGACAGGAATCCGCCGAACCTAGTACAGCATCTGACAGAGGGGACGGGCTCAATAAAAAAATTGTAGAATTGAGAACTGGGAATGTAAAGGTGGGCAACATTATGGGAATATTTTATATTGATTCTTATTCATTTTTCTAAAATAATTCTAAAATAATTGGAAAAAAAACTTGGAGAAAATGAAGCTTTTTGTCTTGAATTTTGGACAGTTTTTTTTTTTTTAAACCTCCTCAAGTATTTATATCTCTGCTCTGTCCTAATCATGAACAGGAAATTTCAAACCATAACAAAGACCCAGTTCTTGCTGCTTCCATGTTTCCGTTCAACCTTTAGCTGCAGCTTTGCCGGCTGTCCTCACTGATGCCACTAGTTTTAAATGTTGGTAAAAATTTAAACAGTATAATGATAGTATCTGACATTGGTAGTTTACAAGGATTCCGTCATGTATATTATCTCATTTAATTCTCAATTAGTTAATTAACTAAAGCATCTCAAATTAATTAAAGCACAAGGCTGTACATTAAGTATTAGTTCCCTTGCTATTTCTATTTTATAGCTAAAAAAGTAGATATTTAGAGAGAATGACTAGCTTACTCACATAAGTGTCCAAGCTGGGAGTCACTTTTTCCTGCACCGTAAAGCTCTACACATTTGAAATAAACTTGGTTTTGTAAGTACAGAGTCAGATTGTTGGCAAGTGCAGGGAAGTTGTAAGAACATCTCCTTGGTTGTAAAAAGTAGAGAAACTGCAACACTCAGAAAATTACAGGAGTCCACCTAGCTCACAAGGGCATCGTCTCCTACGTTGTCCTTCAGTGTCCCTGTCTGTTCGCCCCAGTAAATAACAGTTTAAAAGTTGGAGAGTCCACATAACCCAGATCCCAGGTCACGTGTTGGGAGGCAAAGCCTCTCCCATTGCCCTTTCCTTTCTCCCTCCGCTTGGCTGGTCCTGAATATCATAATGTGACAGGCACCCACGTTGCAGTTATGGAGGGAGGGTTGGAGGTATTCTTCTAGCAGGTAGGGCAACTCTATGATATCCTGCTGGAACTGGGGCCGTTTCTTAGTGGGGTGCCCACACAGGCTCATGCTGGCAGCGAGCAATGAGTCTATTGCTTAACGTTTCTGTGCTTTTTGGAGCCAGGTGTCAAATACAGCTGCTGTTCAGTAATGCGGAGTCAGACAATGTTGTCATCCCTGCAACTGTGTAGATAGTTGGAGCTGATGCAGTCAGTAGCGCACCGGAGCTGAGAGAAGTTTCTGTTTAGGATTTCTGAATGTAATTTGTACAAGAAATAGACACAGTTTAATGGTAGATCACCTATTAGATTTAATGACAATAAATTTATCGGGAAAAGAATTAGCAGCTTTCTACTAGCAATTTCTTGGGAAAAGAATGCAGCTCCATTTTTCAAATCATGGTTGAACCAGAAACTACAGGTGGGCTACGGATACAAGATTTTGGCAAAAACCAACAGAAGTGTTCTCTGAGAATCAGGTGGGCAGATGGAACTTTCAGTAAAGAGTAGTGTATGTTTAGTATTATTTGTAGATTGCGTACTACACACCCTTTATGTCAGGTGTGTGGTGTGGGTATGTATGATCCATACACACCACATACGTGTCTATATTGAGACCTGCTTTTAGACGTCTACCAGCACACCGCTGCTTCTGAGAACGAAAGGAGGTGCTAGTAATACGTATGTTGGAACAACAGGTGAATCAGGACTGCTCCCCCCCCATCAGACTTCCCACATTTTACTTAACAAGCCTCCCCACCGCGAGGCTCTTCATAATCCCTCCAAAGAGACTTTCTGTCTGTAAGCACATTTGCCCCAGGAAATCACAGAAACTTAACTTCCTGAAAGATCTGCTTGATCCTTTTTCCAAGCCCTTCTCGCTTTAGAACCATTTCTGGTGCTTATTAGCTCTTATAGGAGAGTCTCTTGATGTCTGGTGAATCTTAATTTTCTTACTGCAAAATGGGCCCAAGAGCACCACCTTGCAGGGTTGTAGAGTTAGAAATAGTACATGTAAAGTGCTTTTATATGTTTGGCACAAAATAGATGCTCAGTGAATGGTATTATTTTTCTTACTGTGACTACCTCGTCTATTATGATTATTACTACTCTTTTGTTTGATGCTCCTGCCTCAGACTCGGTTTTGAACATACTTCCATTACCTAAAGCCCCTGGACTTTGATGATTCTGAGCCCTCTAATCTACCCTATAAGTTGAGGGCTGCTTTCCCCCTTCCCATGCCTAGTCCTGGCTCATGGGGGCCTGGTTGCGTGAAGGGGTAACCTGTGGTCCCTCTGCTCATTTTCTAAGAGGAGCCCTGATACGTAGCGGTAGGCCTCTGGAAACAGCTCCGGGTCCCAGGGCTGTCCCTTCCCTCAGCTAAATGATCCAGTGTGGCACCTGTAACTAAATTCAGCCAGTCAGACTACTGTAGCCCTGAGGGCCTACCTGTGCAAGCCAGACTGGGGAGAATCCCTCTCTGCGGGTGCCTGGGAGGCTCAATTGGTTAAGTTTCCAAGTCTTGATCTGGCTCAGGTCTCCATCTCATGGTTGTGAGTTCAAGCCCCATATTGGGCTCCACAATGGGCATGGAGCCTACTTAAAAAAGAAAAAAGAAAAAGAAAAAAGAATCCGTCCATGGACTTTCTGAATTGGATTGAAGGGAAGAACAGTGCCAACTGGGGCCTGGAGGCCCAGGGGCTGACAGAGACAGGTTACTTATCTAGAAGAGCCAGTGGGAGTGTCTAAAGCCAATGACCTAGAATTGGACTCAGGAGATGGTGGGAGAGTCCTGCTGGGACAGTTGTCACTGAGGTCTAGTTGCTTCCTGTTACTCTCTGGAGATATCCTGATATCTCCACCCCTCGAGATGATGGTCTCCCACCTCACCTAAGCTAATTCCAGCCAGCTTCCCTTTGCTTGCAGCAACAACAAAACTACTAATTAGTACTTCTGGAGTCTGCGGTTCCGGAGAGGGGAAATCGGATACTTTCTGCCCCTGCTCTCTGCAGAATGGGTCCCCATTTAAGGATGGGGCTGCCTCTTAGTGTTTTATATCAAATACTCAAGACAAACACATAGCTTACCCCAGATAAAAGGAATGGGACACTAGTGTTTATGGCCCAAGGAACCTGGCTCTTGAGGGCTGCTGTGCCCCGGGTGGATCAGGAGTGACTCCTATGACTTGCTGGCTTGCTCCCTGGATCTGAGCTCCCAGAAGCCCTTGTGAACAACAGACTGATTACGCTGCTTTGCTCCGAAGTGGACATACAGTGTTTAATTCAGGGAGAGCATGTGCCTCCACGGCCTCCCCCAGGTCTGTGGCAGGCATTGCCAATCGGTCACAGCACTCCACAGTCCAGCTTGGATGCAGCCTCCGAGCCCCTTCCATCACAGGTGTCCTTGGTTCTTCTCAGAGAAATCACCAAGTCTGTCTTCGCAGTTGAGTGGGCCTCCGTGTTTGAAGGCCACATAATATAAAATGGCAATTTTGGGTTTGGCTCTTTGTGAGGCCTTTCCGTGTGGCTGTTCTGTGTCCCATGAAGCTACTTCAGCTTCTGAGTCAAGGTTAATACCCAGGGAAGTTGCTAGTGAAAGGGGCTAGGCAGTAGGGATATACAGTTGGGCTTATGGAGCAGTCTGTGTTTCCATAGAAACAAGATGTGGTTGAATCAAACCTGTGAGTCAACTTTTCCACACTGGTTTTGAGCCCGGAATGAAGCCGGAAAAGGGTATTTACCAACTGTGCAGGCAGAGTGAGGACTTCGACAGCAAAGCCCCTCAGAAAGACAGCCAAAGCAAGTGGCAGTGGCTCCCCACAAAACTCATGTTGGAACCCCAGCTGCAGCCTCAGGGGCACGGCACAGATGTGAAGTAATCCGGCTCGGGAAATACAAGTTTTTGTATTCTGGGAACTTCCCACCCTTAAGATAAGCCTTCCTCAGCACAGGGCTGGTGATCTGGGGACTCGGAATTCGATGAAAATACAGTACCGCACTTTGCAGGCCCAAAGCCTCCAGCTTCTCGGAGACTTCGTTAAGAAAGCCAGAGGTGTGGTGCTGCCCCAGGGGAAAGATTCAACAGGAAGGCTGCTGTGAGCAGTGACCCCAGAGCTGCGGCCCCTCCGTCACAGCCTTTGTTCCCCAGCGGCCTGTGTGTGGGGGAGGGCACTTCGACTCACACTTTCTTCAGGCAGTGCGTGTAAACTTGTGAGCCTGTGGGGGCTGCCTTCCTGAGGGAGCAGAAGCTGAAGGAGAGCCCTTTGGTGTGTGTGGGGGGGGGGGGCGGGGGGGTAGGGATAGTTTGGAAGGACATTCCCGGTTTTCCTCGAGGCAGGAGAGATGGACTCCCATCCAGCTAAATGGCTCAAAAGGGCTTCTGCCAGAAGCCCCGGGTCTTGCTCTGATACAAGCCATCATGGAACAGGTAGAGTTGCAGAAACTAAAGTATCACTGTTATTTTATCAACTGCTTGCAAAGCTAAGAACTCTAGTTTCATAGACTGTGGAGAGCTGGAGGGGACCAAGAAGGTTTTTAATCCAACCCTCTCATTGTGTAAGGGAAGAAACCTCTTCAGCTTGCTGATGCGCTTACTACCTGGCCAGGCTCAGGGAGGATGGCGAGACTGTGCCCTCTCAATGTGGGAAGGAGCACTGAATAACTATCCTCTTTGGGGGGGCGGGGGGGGCAGGGATCCGTATTCTCATATCTGAATCTCAGTTAGATTTGAATCTTCAGAGCCCATGCTACAAGCTCATGGGCAGGTCATTTCTGAATAGATGAATTCAAGGTCTGATAGTGTTTCGCATTTCCTCCAGGAAAGCAATTAGGGCATGTATCAGTTTCCTATTGCTGCCGTAACAAATTACCACCAATTTCAGGGCTTAAAACTATACAAATTTGTTATCTAACAGTTTTGGATGTCAGAAATGTAAAATAAGTCTCACAGGGCCGAAATCAAGGTGTTGACAAGGCCGTGTTCATTTCTGAAGACTCTCAGGGGGCATCCGTTTCCTTGACCTTCCCACCTCTAGAGGCTGTCTCATTCTGTGACCTGTGCCCCCTTGCTCCCTCTTCAAAGGCAGCGACATTGGTTCAGGTTCTTCTAGTTCTCACAACACATCACTCTGCCCTCCTTTCCGATTTCCCTCTTTCACATATAAATCCCTTGTAATTTCATTGGATGCACCCTGATCAACCAGGATAGTCTCCCTACCAACTTTAATTCCATCCACTCACTACATTAATTCTGCTTTGCCACGTAACCTACCTAATACACATGTTCCAGGAATTAAGACGAGGACATCTTTGGGGGAGCCATTATTCTGTCTACACCAGTTTGTCAGGAGCAGTCCCTACAGCAGACCTTTGACATCCATAGTCTTGACCTCTGAAGATTTGAAGGTTCTTGGTTTCAACTGTTTAGGAATGATAGTGAGGGTTCATGACATATAATCATTTGCCATTTTACTTCTATGCTATTGTGCCAAAGCCAGTATCTTACCAGTGAGTGAGCCTAGCCTGCCTCCTAGCTGCAACGTTCCTCTGTTGATTTCATTTAATAGTTCAGATTAGTTCTCACAATAACCCTTTGAAATTGAAATTATCATTCCCAGATTTATGGTGAATACACTTATAAAATTACATGCTATAACTCTATTTCCAATTCAAGGATAATTTACACATTCTCCACAAAAATGTAAAGGTTTTATGTTCTTAGTGGACCCAGACTGCCTTGCATGCAGACCTGAGTCTTTCTTAAGAAATCTTTGGCCACTAGAGGGAGACAACTCTTTGAAGAACTGAGGCCATTTCTTGTGTCTCTGGGTATAGATGGATGAAAACACTGTTTCTGTTTAAAAATGACATCCAGGGCTGACCTCACAGGTGGACAATGAAGGGGCAATTCCCCCACTTACCCCCAGGGCAGACCTCGGTGATCAACTTTCACCATTATCTCCTTGGCTCCCTCTTCCATAGAATTCCATGCCATCAAGCAAGGGTTCTTTTTATCTTTTCACTGGCAACCTAAAATTTAAATAATCTTCTTTGTCTTTTCTTCCTGAGAGAAAATTTATGGAAAGAAAGCGCAATAAATTTTCAGAACCGACACTGTATAAAAACAGAATCCCAAAGATTTCAAGTCTCCAAGTGCTGCCACTAGGGTCTGAAATAAGGGCCACTGCTCACCCACACAAGCCCTGTCGCAACCACATGTCATCTGACAATATTGTTCTGAAATGGGAACCAGATACATTTTCTCTGTGAGAGGGTTCTGGGTTTCCTGATGCAAGATTTGCTCCTGCCATCTTAGAGCCTAAAAAAACGCAGCTTCTGTAATAAAGAGGTTGCTCTCCATGAGGTAGGATGGCTAGTATGGTAATCACATGAGCCCCGTTGAGGCATGATGGAGGGAAACCAGGCACAGGTACTGGACGATAGGACCCGGTAGGAACGAAACAGGATGACTTTAGCCCAAAGCTCTGTGTGATGGATTTCAGACACTTGAGAGTTTATTAGATAATAACACATGCCCTCCTTCCCTCCCTCTCCTACATTTACACAGAAATTCTGATTCATCCCTGGAAGCATTGTTGCAAAACCACTGTTACTGACAGGGATGTGCCATATTGCTTGTGTTTTGAGGAGGTAGAAGGGTCTCAGTTATGCTGTAGATTTATAATGCACCTTGGAGAAGCCAGTCCTATTATTTTCTAGCCATGCCTTAGAAATAGAAAACACGATACATAATTGTAAAAATATGTGGGAATCCAAGGAACTGCAAATAAAATGCATATTCTTTTAAAATATAGGTGGGCACGTGGAAACAGTACCTGTGTGAGGCACATCTCTCTGCCATGACAAAGACATGCTGAAAGAGGATGGCTTAAACAAAACAGAAGCTTCTTTGTTTATTTTTCTCATTAACTTTCAAAGGTAGTGGAGTGGTTTGGGGATGGCAGGCTGGCCTTGCTTCACAAGATCCTTCAGGAATTCAGGCTGGTGGGACTCTCGGCTATGGAGCGCTCATCTGTGGATCCACTGTGACAGCTCCTGTCACTCCCTTTTCTCATGCCACGGGAAGGGGGAAAGAAGTACAGAGAGAACAGTTTTACCTTTAAGGGGATGTAACTTCTATTCCTATTCCAGATCTAGTCACATGGCCTCTCTTGCCTGCAAAGGAGACAGGAAGAGAGGGTCTCAAGCTAGGGAGGCACTATGCCTAGCCGAAACTCAGAAGAGGAGACTAGATGCCAGGGGACAGTTTAGTAGCTCCTGCCACAGTTGGCCTTTCTGGCTACAGACTTACTCACGCACACCCCTCTTCACGTGGAGAATAAATGCACCCATCCCCCAGGGAAGCAAGCCAGAGTGCCCTCCAATTCATGGTCCAGGAACTTCAGGCCATGGAGAGTCCTTCGAACAGGTCCAGCTGGGTCTCCTTCTGGCCCAACAACCTATCAACCAAAGGACAAGTTGTCCGCCTGCCTACCTCCTCCATGGAGGAGTAGGAACAAGATCATCACAATACAAACTCCATTCAGGAAATGGCAGAAGGGGAACACACAGCAGCCACTATCCATGGCATTCAGGTCCTGCAGGGTTTGCATAGAGTAACCTCCCTGTCACGCTGTACGATAAGTTCTGTGATGCGCCCACCTGGCATCTCCAGCTACCCTCTGGAAGACACTCCCTTGTCCGCCATCCTGTCTGGCCCCAATTCCTCCCCTGCAAGGTTCCTTCTTGTCCACTTTCCTCTTTGGCCACATTTGAAACAGGTATCATAAGTCTTCCCTTTGTCAGGCTGGATGGCGCTCACCACCCAATTCCTATCTCTGCATTTTCAAGGGCCTGGGGAATGATTTATGGGTTTGAATCATCATAGGCTTTTGCCAGGTTTGTGGTTCCTTTGGCAATATAATTCTTTTAAAAATATAAAAAGATGTCAGTCTGTTTTAGTCTGTCAATTTCATGAGCAAGTAACCACAGTCAAGGATCTTGACTGACATGTAATTATTTTACCTGCAGATTCTGGCCTTTTAATCATTGTCCTCAGAGCTCAGTTCATTTATTTCTCTTGCTACCAAGTAACACTTACCTTGAGACCATCCAAAAAAATGAGCTTGAGTGGGGAGATACCCCCCCTTAATTGCCTCCCCCCAAAAAAAGCTCATTGCTACTGAGATGACATTGCTTCTCGGCCTTTTTGGTGAACAGAGCTATCAGTTTAAAAAGTAATAATATAGTCTCTATGGACTCTGAGAAACAAACTGAGGGCTTCAGAGGGGAGGGGGTGGGGGAATGGGATAGACTGGTGATGGGTAGTAAGGAGGGCATGTATTGCATGGTGCACTGGGTGTTATACGCAACTAATGAATCATCGAGCCTTACATCGGAAACCTGGGATGTACTGTATGGTGACTAACATAATATAATAAACATTAAAAAAAACCCACCTAGTATTCTGGCTCAGTGGGTGGAGCCTGCGACTCTTGATCTCGGGGTCGTGAGTTTGAGCCCAATGTTGGGTGTAGAGATTACTTAAAAAAAATAAAAATGAAATACTAAAAAAAAAAAAAGTAATTATATATAAGGATTTTTACTGACATTTTCTTTTCACATTTTATGTAGCATGGAATTTTAGCATCTTTGCTTCTGTGATAGTATCTCTTTTCTATTATTTAATTTCTACTATTAGAACCCAATTTTTTCTTTCTAGTTGGCACTCAATGTGACAGTTTCAGGTGTATAACATAGTGATTCAGTAAGTTTATATGTTTTGCTGCATTCACCACCAGTAAGAACCTAATAATCTTGAGTCAATTTTGTTAGCTTTTAGATTTCTAGAAATTTGGCAATCTTCTCTGTTTTCCTCTTTTTTCTTTTTAAAAAAGGATTCAATTTATTTATTTGAGAGAAAGAAAGCACGAAGAGAGGGGAGGGTCAGAGGGAGACACAGATTCCCCACAGAGAGGGGAGCCAGTGCAGGACTCAATCCTGGAACTCCGGGATCATGAGCTGAGCCGAAGGCAGACGCTTAACTGACTGAGCCACCCAGGTGCCCATCTCTGTTTTCAACTTTATTGACTTTCTTGACATTGTTGTTCAGGACATCTTACTAATTTTTGATCACTACAGGATCTGCACTTCTGGCCCTCTTTCCGTTCTATTGCCGTGTTTGTGTGCACTCTCTCTCCCTCTCTTTCTTACTGAGCTTGCCGACTTTGGGTTTTGTTGATGATCTGTTTTATGTTCATTTCTATTTCTTTAATTTTGGCTCTTTTTATTTATTTGCTCTCAATTTTGTTGGGTTTATTCTGTCGTTCTACCTCTAATTTCTTGGGCTGAGTACTTGGATCATTAATTTTTAAGCTTTCTTTTTTTATAATATAAATATTTAAAGTTATAAATTTCCCTCTAAATACAATTTTAGCTGCATCTACTTGTTTTATCATGTAGTATCAATATTATCATTCCACTCTGAATATTTTATAGTTCTCATAATGATTTCTTCTTTATTCATGAATTATTCAGCATTTTCTTTGTTGCCAGACATATGTAATCCAGAGTGTTATCATTAGAAAAATAATTAGAAAGTTAGCTTTTTACCATTGATTTAAAATTTAATTAGGTTGTGGCCAGATAATATGGGCTGCATGGTATCAAATTTTGGAATTCGGTGTGTAGTGTTTTGGTCCATTTTGCATAGATGTTCCACGTATGCTTGGAAACAATATGAGTTCTCTGCTTGTTTGGTGCAATGTTCAGTATGCCTCCATTACAGCATCCCTGCTGATCGTGCTCTTCAACGTGCATCGTTAGTGATTCTGAAGCATCGATCATTTGGAGAGTGTTTTGGAATCTCCCATTGTGGGGTAGATTTTTAAGTTTCTCAGAGTTCTGTTAGTTATGCCTCCCTATCTTTGGAGACTGTATTATAAATTATTAGAACTTTGGAACTGATCCATTTTCCTGGCAAACTAAATTTTTTATTATGCAGCTTCTCTTCATCTCCTGTTGTGATTTTTCCTTAAACTCTATTTTATCTGATATTAATATAGCCACGCCTGTTGATTTTTGTTTAGAATCCGTGTGCTACCTTTTTGTTTTCAACATACTATATTTTCAACATTACTATAGTCTTGTGTGTTAAATGATAGTCTTATAAATGGCATATTTGATAAGCTGTGCTTTTAAAGGGAAGAATTTAGTCCTAGCATTGGTTGTGAGTACTAGTACACCTGGATTTGTGTCTGTCACCATGTTTTGTTGCCCATGATATTCCTGTTGTTCAAAATTTTCTATTGTGTTCTATCCCTTTTCTTGTTTTTGGGTTGGTTATTCTTCCTCACTTTTTCCTCCCTCCTACTAGTTTACATTTAAATATTTTAAATGCATGCTTACAAAATTTACTATGACTTACTCAGTTAAAAAGAAAGCCAACAAAGATGACCATAAGTCTTCTTCACTTTCTCTGTAATTGTTGTATTTCTGATTTTGACCCCATGAGGCCTGACCATCAATACCATTTTCTATACCAAAGTTTCTTCTGATTTAGGCACATATTCATTATTTTCTTTATTTTTCCTTCCTTCTTTTTTTTCTTTTTTATTAAAGATTTGATTTATTTATTTGACAGAGAGAGAGAGACAGCCAGTAGAGAGGGAACACAAGCAGGGGGAGTGGGAGAGGAAGAAGCAGGCTCCCAGTGGAGGAGCCTGATGTGGGACTCGATCCCAGAATGCCGGGATCACGCCCTGAGCCGAAGGCAGACGCTTAACGACTGAGCCACCCAGGCGCCCCCTTCCTTCTTGCTTTGGAAACCTAACTGGGCCAACTTGCCTCGTGTCTAAAGCACATCCTTTAGAGTTTCTTTTGGTGAAACTCTGTGAGCCAAATTCTCTCAGTCTTTATGTGCTTGCAAACACTTTTATTTTGCTCTCATTATTGAAAGTTATTTCCCCTGATTCTAGGTCGATCATTATTTTTTATTGAGCAACTTGACGATATTGCTCCATTATCTTCTGGCTTCCACTGTTGCTGTTAAGAAGTAGTGTTTTTTTTTTTTTTTAAGATTTTATGTATTTATTTGACAGAGAGAGACAGTGAGAGAGGGAACACAAGTGAGGGGAGTGTGAGAGGGAGAAGCAGGCTTCCCGTCAAGCAGGGAGCCCCTTGTGGGGCTCGATCCCAGGACCCTGGGATCATGACCTGAGCCGAAGGCAGACGCTTAATGGCTGAGCCAACCAGGCGCCACAAGAAGTAATTTGTTATTCTACTTTTTGTTTCTATTGACTAATCTCTCTTTTTTTTACCATGTCTGCTTTTTGAGATTTTTTTCCCTTTGACGTTCTCTAACTTCACTATAATCTGCCTAGATGTATATTACTTTTTCCCACCCTCAGCTTTATTGAGGTGTAATTGACAAATTAAATTGTATGTATTTAAGGTATACAATGTGGTGTTTTGACAGATGTGAACACGGTGAAATGATTACCGCAATCGAGCTGGTTAACATCCATCACCTCGCATAACAATCATTGTTTTGTATGTATGGTGAAAATGCTTACAATCTACTCTCTCTGCAAATTTCAGATATATGATATGATATATGATATGGTGTTATTAACTATAGTCACCATGCTGCACATTCGATCCTCAGAACTTATTCATTGTGCATAACTGAAAGTTTGTTCCCCTTGACCAACATCTCCCCATTTTCTCCACCCCTCAGCCCCCCGCAACCACTATTCTACTCTCTGCTTTTATGAATTCAACTTTTTTTAGATTCCACATATAAGTGAGATCATGTAGTATTTGTCATTCTATGTCTGGCTTATGTCATTTAGCATAATGCCCTCCAGGTTTATCCATAAGTATTACTTTTTATTGACCTATTGGGAACTTATTGGGCATCCTGAATCAGAAGACTGTTGACCTTTGTCACGTCTGGGTAAGTCTCCACTATTACCTTTTCCAACATTACTCTTCCCCATTTCCTCCTCTACTTTAGGAATTATGCTTAAATGTTTGGTATCCTCCAAACAACTTTGCTAACCATGCTTTCGTATTTCCTTTCTTTTTTTCTTTCTGTACTGCATTCTGCATAATTTCTCAGCTCTGTTTTCTAGTTCATTAATGCTTTATTCAGCTTTGTCTAATCTTTTATTAAAACTTCCTCTGAGTTTGAAAGTCTATTTTTTTTTTTACTTTTCAGCTGTGGAATTTCTATTTGGTTCAAGGCAAATTACTTCAGCATTTACCTAAGCATTATAATTAGCATTTACTAATTCTAGATACCTGTGGGCACTATTAGTTTGGGGTAATTTGAAGCCACATCCTTCGCCTGGAGTTTACTTGACTACACAAATGGTGTCCAATGGGGCTCAAACTCACCTGGGGGCTAGATTGTCATTAAGAATTCTCATGGACTGGGGCGCCTGGGTGGCTCAGTCGTTAAGCGTCTGCCTTTGGCTCAGGGTGTGATCCCAGAGTCCTGGGATCAAGCCCCACAGCAGGCTCCTCCACTGGGAGCCTGCCTCTTCCTCTCCCACTCCCCCTGCTTGTGTTCCCTTTCTCGCTGGCTGTCTCTCTCTCTCTGTCAAATAAATAAATAAAATCTTAAAAAAAAAAAAGAATTCTCATGGACTTTTCACCCAACAGAATTTCAAGAAAGGCAGTTTTCCTTTCTTGTTTTCTCAGAGCGATGGTGATGGGTTTTTTGTTTTGTTTTGTTTTATTTGTTTTTAGTGATGGTCTTTCATCTGTTGTTTAGAGTCCCTTTTTTATGATTCTGTTAGACTCCGCCTCATCTTTACCTGGCCTAGGATTTGTTTCTTGTTCCCTGCTGGGAGTGACTCTTTAAAAAGTAGGAAAAATAGGGGCGCCTGGGTGGCACAGCAGTTAAGCGCCTGCCTTCGGCTCAGGGCGTGATCCCGGCGTTATGGGATCGAGCCCCACATCAGGCTCCTCCGCTATGAGCCTGCTTCTTCCTCTCCCACTCCCCCTGCTTGTGTTCCCTCTCTCGCTGGCTGTCTCTATCTCTGTCAAATAAATAAATAAAATCTTTAAAAAAAAAAAATAAAAAAAAATAAAAAAATAAAAATAAAAAGTAGGAAAAATAAAATAAGGTAAAAACAGAAAGAGGTAAATCGTAAGAGACTCTTAGCTATAGGAAACAAACTGAGGGTTGCTGGAGGGGAGGTGGGTGGGGGGATAGGGTAATTGGGTGATGGTAATTAAGGAGTGCACTCATTATAATGAGTACTGGGTATTATGTGCAACTGATGAATCACTAAATTCTACCTCTGAAAGTAATAATACACTATATGTTAACTAAATTGAATTTAAATAAAAATTTAAAAAGAAATAAAAAGTAAAAAGCATGGGGCGCCTGGGTGGCACAGCAGTTGGGCATCTGCCTTCAGCTCAGGGCGTGATCCCGACGTTGTGGGATCGAGCCCCACGTCAGGCTCTTCCGCTATGAGCCTGCTTCTTCCTCTCCCACTCCCCCTGCTTGTGTTCCCTCTCTCGCTGGCTGTCTCTATCTCTGTCAAATAAATAAATAAAATCTTAAAAAAAAAAAAGAAATAAAAAGTAAAAAGCAAACCTCCAGATCACAACTGCCTGGCAAGTGTGCTCGTGGTGAGAGCTGATCTTAGCATTCTGACCAGTCTGGCTTCTTATGTTCACTTGGTTTGGGGTCCCAATGATTCTTTTCTTTCTTTTGAGATTATTAATGCATTTAACAAATATTTTAAAGAAATTACTTGGTAATTTTTTTCAGTTGCTTTCAGCAAGCAGGTCAGTCCTGATATTTAGTTCATCATATTCCTAGAAATGACATCACCATCAGGCTCTTTAAAGGTTTTATTTACTTCTGTAACCAAATTTAAAATTCAACTTTAGTTGCAGGCAGCATACATTGACTTGGAATATACATTCTCTGTGATATGCATATCTAGCTCTTATATAACGTAAAAAAGTGCTGCACAAATTTTGCATAATGATAGCATTTGGTGTTCAAAATAGTCTCTGCTTTTAATAAGGTAAGCTCTCTGTAATAAATGCATATTTGCAAAGTTCTCTGATCCATGGGTATCTTCAGAGGAGAGACTCCCAATAGCTGGACATTTTGGGTCAGCCCCTTGCAATAAGGGGAGAGCTTGGGTCAAACCAAGACCTAGTCCTTCTGCCTGGATAAACATAGGCCTAAAGAGCATATCCATGGGTGATCTGGGCCACCGCTAGCCCCACTTGAACTAGTTCAGGCAAGTGCATAATTAACATTGTTTAAAAATTTTCAAGGAAGGAAATTGGAAACTTCTTTCTGGACTCCACTTGCCAGACCCCCAACTGGAAAGGGGTACTCTGTGTGACCTGGCAGCTAGTAGCCTTAGTGGTAGTTGTTGGTACAAAGGTCAGAGTCCCCCTCCGACCCCCTTATGAAAACGGGGGTCATTGGAAAGATACCATGAACTCAAGATGGAGCTGGCAAGGATCCAAGGTGGAAGTAGGACTGGCTGCATCCTATTTCTCTCTTTTATGGACATACAGTATCTCCCTCATCTGTTTCTGCTTCTCTCTTTTCATTTGCTCCTCTCTACCATCTCAATTCCTCTGCTTATTCAATGGTTTCTGCTTCGTCATGGCTTCAGCTTACATATGTCTCTGGCACTGATCCAAATACCAGTTCCCAGAGGGGGAAATCTTGTGACCATGTTCATCATATCTTGTGAAGCCTACACAAGCCGTTAGACTAGCTTCCCTTGAGTCATGGGCCCACCCCTGACAAATCAGCTGTGGTTAGGTCGTATGGCAGAGTCCACTGACACAAAAATGGCTAATAGGAAGGCTGCCTTCCAGCAGAGGCTGGGGCCTGGGCGAGGCTATGTAGAAGAGAATACTTCAAAGGGGCTTGGTCCGTCCAAGAGAGGACAAATGCCTATTGTTGAGATTTGAACCAGTATCCTGCAGAGCAAAGGTAGTTGGTGATTGCATCCTAACTGACAATCACATACATGTTTATGGCTTTCCAAATGAGCAACTCATTCCTCCTTCTTGCTAGTTTCTAGGCACCTTTACCTTCTACAGCTTCTCATGGCACTGGGCATTTTATAAGGACATAGAGAGGGCCTGTCCTTTCTGTTGTTCTAACAATGCTCTACACTGACAAGGCCTCACCAAGGCCCAGGGACTAGGAGCAAAGTATATATCCTTGCCTAAGAACATTTAGAGGTTCCTCCAAAACATCAAGTTTATGCCCCTGTGCACAATTCTGGAATTCAAAAAGCTCTGAAAACTCAAAGATTTTAATAACTTACTCAGGGAGAATCCTGATCTTACCTGAACTCACTGGGTGGCATACATTCACCTTGATCTAATGTGAAGCTGCTTCCGGTTTTTATTTATCCCACTTAGTGTGAATGTATACATTTTCTGTAGGAATGTTAACAGACTTGATTGAATGGTGCCTCAGATGCTGCAGGTGTTTATATAATATACTCTATTTGCACCACATTACCTTTTTAAATCAGAAAAACACCTCAATTTCAAAAACATAGCTGGCCCCAAGCGTTTCAAATAAGGGATTGTGGACTTGACCCATTGAAAACAAGTAATAAATATACGACAGACAAATAAACAATAAAAGGGAGTTGGAGTGGAAGGAGACACAGAATAAATAAAGTTGAAATCTAAGAAGCATTAATACGGGAGGCGACTCTGCCATTATTTACCTTTGCGTTCCCATAGGCAAGTTCCTCCACCTGCTCGACCCTCAGCTTTCTCTTCTCCAAAATGAAGAGATCACAGTTGGATTATTTCTGCAATGCCTTCCATGTTTACAGTTCTGTAATTCTGTGGTTCTAATTCCTTTTTTCAAAGCAGTTCTTCCCATCTGGCAGCAACCAAGATGTGGCAACATTTTGTCAAGGCATTTTCGGTGGACGTGCTACTGCATTGTCCTTTCGCATTTCACACAGTTAAGATAAACTCAAACATACTCATCGCTTTGACTAACCATTTCTCCAGTTTTCTTAAAAAAACAAAACAAAACAAAACAAAACCAAAAAACAACACTGAGCACTTTCAATTGGTTATAAGTGAGTTTTTGCATTCAGCTGTTGCATAATTATTAAATAATTGATTTTACTTCCTTCTGCATACATGATGATTTCTATTTATCCTGCAAAGACATAAAGAGAGAGCATTAGGTCATTTTTACAAGAGTATTTGAGCCAGGACTCAGAATTGCTCATTCTTGACAGGTGTGCTGAGATCACTTCCCTAGTTCTATTTTGAAGATAAAGTTCCTTTGTTACCTTGGATCATGGTTTGAATTAGGTTAACTTCTCTCTTTTTTTCTGATTTATATGACGAGGTGATTGCTTAAAGATGGCAATTCTCCTACAGTACCGATCCTGACGAATGGTACCACTCTGTCATCTAAGGCAGAACCTTGGGATTCATCCAGGACCTTTCCCTCTCCCTTACCACCCACATGTTCAATTAATCACCAAGACCTGCTGATTTTTTTTTTAAGTTACCCTATGTTTCTGGCCTACAAAAAATCTGACAGCATAATGTAAATGACATCCCTCTACCAATCTTCAAGTTTGTGAAATTGTAGCATTTTGTCACAAATCTATAAACCTCAGGTTTTTGTTTTTTAAAAAATAAATAGAACATTACAGACAAAGTTGAAACCCCCAGTGTAACTCTCTCCAATTTCATTCTCCTCTCTCCATTCCAGAGGAAACCTCAGTCCTGATTTTGGTGTTTATAATTTCTTTGGTGTTGGTCCTACTATATATTGTGCTGGATGTTTTAATGTTAGTATTTTATATTGTTTGTATTCACCTGCAGCTTGTTTTTCCCATTCAGCATTGTTCTTGAGACCTTCCAAGAGCTAGACATTTAAGTCTACGTTCGTTCCCCCCTTCTCCATGGGAGATATGTTCCAGAACCAACCGCAGATAGTTCTGAACCCTTTATATACTGTGTTCTTTCCTATATATACACACCTCTGATGAAGTTTAATTTATAAATCAGGCAAAGTAAAATTAACAACAATAACTAACAATGAAATAGAACAATTATAACAGCATGCTGTAATACAAGTTGTGTGAATGTGGTCTCTCCCTCTCAAAATATCTTACTGTCCTGTACTCTCCCTTCTTCCCGTGACGCTGGGGGACGATAAGATGCCTGCCCATGAAACGAAGTGAGGTGAGTGAGGTGGGCGTTGTGGCACAGCTCTAGGCTAGGCTACTACTGACCTTCTGATACTGTGTCAGAAGGAGCATCTTCTGCCTCCTGACCACGGGTGACCACAGGTAACAAACTGTGGAAAGCAGAACTACAGATGGGGACGGTGGGACAACTGGGGTTCATTCTTTTGAACAGCCGTATTGTGCTCTGTTAGACGAATATTGACATCACTTATTCATACTCTCGCTAATGGACATTTAGATCATTTCTAATTTTTTATCATTAGACACTGCTGCAATAAACATCCATGTGCCCAGATCCTTGTGCAAACAGGTGTATGAGAGCTTCTCTAGGGATCAGTGGGGTGTAGCACCAGTGTCCACACACTAGTGTGATGCAAAACCGTGATTTCTCTTAGCACACTTTTTGGTCGCAGGGTTATAAGCTTCCTCTTTTTGGAACCGCTAAACAAATCTTTTGATACTATAGAAAATCTTTCTGCCTGTTTCAGGAAGTAAGCCTTAGAAGGGTTACCAGGACGTGATGCAGCGTCAGTATGGGTTGACTGGTAGTAGTATGTGTGTATTTGAGGTACCCTTCACTCCCAGCTCCCAAACGAAGGGCGGTTGTGACACCATTGCTTTGTTTTCTCGTAAGTGCTTTTATCTTCTCAAGATTCCTGTTATTGATGACCAGACTTCTAGTTTCAATTTAATTTTTTTTAACTTTTTATTTTGAAAAAATTTTGGACTTACTGAAAAGTTGCAAAAAGAATGCAGAGTGTTCCCATAAGCCTTTCACCTAACTTCACCTAAGGTTAGCATTGTGTGTAACCAGAGTACAGTTATGAAAACTAACATTGGTACAGAACCATTAACTTAATGGCTTTATTTGGATGTACCAATTTTCCGTTAATGTCTCTTTGTGTTCCAGGATCCCACCCAGGGTCCTATGTTGTATTGCAGTTAGTTGTCATGTTGCCTCCACTACCTCTGGTTTATGACCCGTGTCTTGGTCTTCCCTTGTTTTTCGTGACCTTGACATTCTTAAGGAGTACTTGATAGTTATCCTGTAGAAAATCCCCCAATCTGGGTTTGTCTGGTGTTTTGCTCACAATTAGATTGGGGTTGTGGATTTTTGGAAAGAAGACCTTGCAGAGCCAAGTGCCTGTCTCATCTTATGAGATTATGGGGGCGGGGGTACATGATGTCCACATGACATCGCTGGTGATAGTAACCTCCATCTCTCTAGTAATGTTGGGTTTGCCAGATTTCTCCACCGCAAAGTTACTTTTCCCTTTCCCTACTCTGTTGTTTGGAAGTGAGTCTCTAGGTCTGGCCTAACCTTGATGGGGAGGAAGTAGGGATCAAGTTCCACCTCCTGGAGTGAGGGTATCAACATGTATTGTTTGGAATTCTTTTGTAAGGAGTATTTGTCACTTCTCCCCTATTTATTTGTTTATTCAATTATTCATCTTACATTACGGACTTGTATATTTATTTTGTACTTTGGGTTAATATTCCAGTATTGCATTGCTTAGTTTATGATTCAGATTGTTCTGGCTTTGGCCACTGGGAGCCCTTTCAGGTTGGCTCCCGTGTCCCTTTGACACACACTTCCTTACTTTCTTCCACCAAGTTTAGCCTCCATTGGTGGGTGTTCTGTGACGGTTATGTCTGTAGGGCCCTAATGGTGATTTCCTATTTCCCTCTCTCACTTCAATCAAGATAAATGAAAGAGACTTAGGATTTATTATTTTTTCTTTTACACAGGCTTTGATTCCTCTTCCTAATTTCAGAAATTGAATGTATTCCCCCCAAATATGGGACTATAAAAGAGACCTGGGCTTGAATATTTCCATTCTGACAGTTCGGGCTATTTGGCATTAGACTTCTCTGAGCCTTTAATTTCCTTTGTATCCCAGAGGTATAAATACCTACCTTACAAAATTATCAGAAGATCTAAATGACCATATAGAGCCGAGGGTCCATTTCTCGAGTCTCTATTCTGTTCCATTGGTCAATGTGTCTGTTTTTGGGCCAGTACCATGCTGTCTTGGTGATCAGAGCTTTGTAGTAGAGCTCGAAGTCAGGCAACGTGATGCCCCCAACTTTGTTCTTTTTCAAAATTTCTTTGGCGATTCGGGGTCTTTTCTGGTTCTACACAAATTTTAGGATTGTTTGTTTCAGCTCTTTGAAAAATGTCATTGTTATTGTGATTGGGATGGCATTGAAAGTGTAGATTGCTTTGGGTAGACATTTTAACTATGTTTATTCTTCCGATTCATGAGCATGGAATGGTTTTCCATCTTTTTGTGTCTTCTTCAATGTCTTTCATCAGTGTTCTGTAGTTTCTAGAGTATAGATCCTTTACCTCTCTGGTTAAGTTTATTCTGAGATATCTTATGATTTTGGGCAACTAATCTTTGACAAAGCAGGAAAAAACATCCAGGGGAAAAAAGACAGTCTCTTCAATAAATGGTGCTGGGAATATTGGACAGCTACATGCAAAAGAATGAAACTTGACCACTCTCTCACACCATACACAAAGATAAACCCCAAATGGATGAAAGACCTCGATGCGAGACAGGAATCCATCAAAATCATAGAGGAAAACATAGGCTGTAACCTCTTCGACATTGGCCACAGCAACTTCTTTCATGACACGTCTCCAAAGACAAGAGAAACAAAAGAAAAAATGAACTTTTGGGACTTCATCAAGATAAAAAGTTTCTGCAGCAAAAGAAAGTCATCAAAACAAAGAGGCAACCCACGCAGTGGGAGAAGATATTTGCAAATTAAACTACAGATTAAAGGGTGGTATCTAGGGGCACCTGGTCAGTTGTTAAGTGTCTGCCTTTGGCTCAGGGCGTGATCCCGGCGTTCTGGGATCGAGCCCCACATCAGGCTCCTCCACTGGGAGCCTGCTTCTTCCTCTCCCACTCCCCCTGCTTGTGTTCCCTCTCTCGCTGGCTGTCTCTCTCTCTGTCAAATAAATAAAGAAAATCTTTAAAAAAAAATAAAAGGTGGTATCCAATATCTATAAAGAACTTCTCAAACTCGATACTTGAGAAACAAATAATCAAATCAAAGAATGGGCAGAAGATATGAACAGACACTTTTCCAATGAAGACATACAAATGGCTAACAGACATGTGAAAAAGTGTTCAAATCATTAGCCATTAGGGAAATTCAAATCAAAACCACATTGAGATACCACCTTTCGCCAGTTAGAATGGCAAAAATTGACAAGGCAGGAATCAACAAATGTTGGAGAGGATGTGGAGAAAGGGGAACCCTCTTACACTGTTGGTGGGAATGCAAGTTGGTACAGCCACTTTGGAAAACAACGTGGAGGTCCCTTAAAAAGTTAAAAATAGAGCTACCCTATGACCCAGGAAGTTCTTAATACCAAAGAAGGTGGGTATTGTCATCCTTGTTTCCACCAACACTGTTCCTGCCCCCACACAGCCTCCAGAGACTATATTCTAAAACACAAACTCTGATAATGATGTGACCGTGCTCGGGTTTTTCCATTGCTGCTTGGCACTGTCAGTGGTGTTTCCCAAGCCTGGCTATTGACCAGAATCAAATGAGGAACTTTAAAAGCCACATGTTAACTCAGTCTTACTGACTGGGATTTTGGTGGGGTGGGTTCAGCCCTTATCTGTACTCCGGAGAAGTGAGCCTGGGGGGTCCACCACAGTAGGCGTGAATCTGGGGCCTGGTCCGAAGGCCAACGGTGGTTCTCACTTGGGCTGCTGACGGTAGTAAAGAGGGGATCCCTGCCCCGACCTTGAAACAGCAAGGTAGTGCCAAAGCGTGAGATGAGGAGTCAGGCTAATAGTTTCTAGATATTCCACTTAGTATTCGTGTGATCCTGCTTAGTCAGCTGCCTTTTATAGAGAGAGTCTGTTCTTGGGGACCTTTTTCATTTAAAAAGTGCACAAAGACTACTTTTCTAGCGGGAACAAATAGAATGATTATTGTATGCACTTTCTCTAATACAACCTTGGACTCCTTTTCACCTTTAACTCTCATACTTGCCAGAGTGCTCACTCTCTCTTTGATTCAGTACACACACACATACACATATTACAAGATGATTAGCGCAATAAGATTAGTTAACACCTCCATCACCTTACATAATTACTGTTTTGGGATTTGTGTGTGTGTGTGTGTATGGTGATAACATTGAAGATCTACTCTCTTAACAACTGTCACGTATATATGATTAATTATAGTCACCATACTGTACGTTACATCCTGGCACTTACTCATCTCATAACTGGAAGTTTGTATGCAACATCTCCCCATTTCCCCCACCCCTCAACCCCCACCAACCACCATTCTACTCTCTGTTTCTATGATTTTGTTTCTTTTTTAGATTCCACACACAAGTGAGAACATACAGTTATCTGTCTCTGTCTGACTTCTTTTGCTTAGCAAAATGCCCTCAAGGTCCGTGCATATTGTTGCAAATGGCAGGATTTCCTTCTTTCTCATGGCTAAATAATACCCTATTATTATACACCACACCACATCTTCTTTCTCCTTTGGTTCATCGATGGACACTTAGGTTGTTCCCATTTATTGGTTATTGTGAATAATACTGCAGTAAACATGGGCGCAGCTAGCTCTTTGGGATAGTGATTTTATTTCCTTCTCCGTATCCTCACCAACACTCGTTATTTTTCATCTTTCTGAGGCTAGCCGTTCTGACAGGTCTGAGGTGACATCTCATTGTAGTTCTGATTTGCATTTCCCTGACGATGAGTGACATTGAGCATCTTTTTATGTGCCTGTTGGTCATCTGATGTCTTCTTTGGCAAAATGTCTATTCAGATCCTTAGCTGGAATGGACCTGAAAGCTTCTGTCACTTTTCAGAGGAGAAAACTGAAGCACGGAAAGGCAACTTTCTCAGAATCACACAATTGCATAATGCCAGAAGCCAGGCCGTGGAATCCAGTCTTCTTTCTGCAAGCTTTGGTTTCTTTTCTTCCACGTCACCTTCCTCTCCGTGGAGGTGAGGCCCCAGAGTGCTGACAGATCTGGGCAGCACACTCCTGAGAGCTCATGCATGTCACTGGCAAGACCTGGAACAGCTTTCAACACAAAGGTGGTTCCAGATTCTGGAGGAAATTTTCCATTTTTCTGCATTGTCTGGGTTAAACCACTGTGACAAATGACCTTATAGCATTGTCTACCTTTGCAAAACAAGTAGCAAGAAGTACTCTTAAGTATTAGGTGTCGATACCCACATCCAAACAAGACCCTCCAGATAACAGACACGGAGACTTTGAGCAGTTAATATTAACCACGTTTTCTGATCTGTTGTTGCCTTTTCGCTTTTATTTCCAACCTTTTGCAGGCCAGAAGGTAAAAGGTTAGGAGGTGTCTTACTATAGGCAATGCTGGGATTTGGTTTGAACTCCATCCCATATGTTTCTTTCTTTTCTTGTATGTTGGTATGCATGTTAGAGGGACTTATTTACACTAATTCATTGACCCAAACCTTAGAGAAACTGTCTAAACATGATCATAAAACATTAAGATCCTCGTAAAACAAGAAGGCCACATCAGCAGTGCCTTCACCCAGACACGTCACAGCACTGTCAGTGGAGACTTGGGAACCTCTGAGGACCTGTGGACACTTAGGAGCCATACTTTGGGTTGTGCCTCCCGATGGTGGCAGAGGAAAGTGGATACCCCATGTATACTCATCCTTAACATTTGGAGTCCTTAACCTTTCCCCAAGTGAACCCAGGCCCCCCTTCCCCCAAAGGGTGAGAACCACCTCCTCCTGCAGATGGGTTTGGACACCAGCAACTTGAAAAATAGGACAATAAACACTGTATATAGATGCATAGGAAAAAAAAATAAGTGGCTGAGACCTAGACAAGTAATTTGTTTTTAAATGCGATGGTGACAGAGGCGCCGCTGAAAAGTTCACAAATGTGCCCACCTAATTTTATCATCTCTTGTTTATATCCTGAATGAAGAGGTTCGTGTTACTAAATTGGAAGTGAAAAAGTCAGTAAGAGTTTAAACTGGGCAGAGGTGCGGGATAGCAGCACATTAAAAGGTTGTCCTTTTCCTTGGCTCCACCCCTTGGTTAGCCCAGCTGCAAAGTTAGTGTGGACTTCTGTCATCTTCTAAAATTCTACCTCTCTGTGGGTGCCTGTATTTCTGGAACACTCACCCAAAATAATAAGGTCGCCCTGTCTCCCCTGGTGTTGATTCTGGGTTGTTTGGGGACCCAGCTTTTCCAAAGGAGTTGGTCTCCGGACTTTCTAGTAAAGGGTGAGTATAGATGTTTTTAAAAGGGGGTGCTGTACCTTTAAATTCTGAAAGTGAACTTGGCTCAGGAAGGCCAGCAGTCAAGGTCCAGCCCCTAGAAGAGAGAATAGCTACAGATTCTCCATCCTCAGTCTTTGCAAGGGGACGGCTGTGCCAGCCGGGCGGGCAGGCTCCTGGCAGCATGGCAGTGAAGCTCAGGGCCCTCCTGCTGGTCCTCGCGCTCAGCCTGGCGCAGCCAGCCGCTGCTGGCCGGAAGCTCCTGGTGTTTCTGCTGGATGGTTTTCGCTCAGACTACATCAGTGATGAGGCCCTGGAGTCCTTGCCTGGTTTCAAAGAGATCGTGAGCAGGGGAGTAAAAGTGGATTACTTGACCCCCGACTTTCCCAGTCTCTCTTACCCCAATTACTACACCCTAATGACTGGTGAGTACTGTGTCCTCTTCTGGGTGGGGTGGGCTGGAGTCCAACAGGGAATAATTAGCTCCTGGCATTGAAGTCTGATTTAAATGTTCAGGTTTCCCTAGCCCTTTGGGACACCAAAGTTCTTGGCTGAGACTTTTTTTTTCACAGTAGTGTTGTTTCCCAAAAGTTGTCCCAAGGACCTGTTTTGGTGAGGAGAACAGAAAACTACATGAATAGATGGTGTTAAAAGTAGTTATTTGTTTCACAAATAAAAATTCTAGTTAACTCCGTACTTTCTAAGTTCAAGCTAAAAAGTCAACAGGTCTTTATGTGTTTGTACCAAATTCCTTCTGTCCCTTTGCTCTGCAGTCATCTGTCATCCTGGAGGTGTTTTGGCTTGTTTGCCAATGTGCTAGACTATGAAAATTGCACATGGGATTCCTGGACTAAATGGAGAGAATTTGTATGTCATATCCTGAAGTGTTACTTAGCAAAGCCACTTGCCCCTCTTTTGCCTTCTTGGGCCAAGTAAAATGAAGAAAAAAAAATTGTTTTGTAGTTCAGATTCCCCTCTTTAACTTTTAGTATCTGTTAAAACAAAGCAAAACAAAAACCCTAGCCAACCCAGAGTGTGCTTGGGTTTGGGAAGCTGATTTTTGCCTCAAAATGATCTTCATCAGGGATCGCCAGAACGCCCAATGTGATTGCACAAACTCAGTCCTCTATCTGCGCAATCGAACGTACTTTCTGCTCTCACAGTTGGATTCCTGGGTTCTGGTTTGTTTTTTAGCTAACCTTTGTAAGGGCCAGCAAGAGGCTCTCAGAAAGAATTTAGCAAACTGTCCAGGGAGGCTGTTAAGAACGCACTGTTACTGCTGCTTATGCAGGACTTAGCTGCGTGCTCTGAGCACAGGGAAAACTCTCTAAATTATGTTAACAAGAAAGGGATGAGAACGCTTATATCTTATCATGGCTGTCCACACCGAGGCAAACCCAAAGCAGTCTAGAAAGACAAATGGATATCTCTGACTTCATGTGCGGGTACTGGGTACATGTGTACATAAAAATGCCATAAAATTAAGGGGGGAAGATACTTTGGAGAATTAGAAATGAAAAAAAATCCAGACAGCACACAGGCAAGGAATTTATTTGCTTATTTTTTAATTTCCCCCAACAGACAAACAACCAGCCTCTGTAAGATCAAGAGGATGAACAAAAGTCCTCTCGTCCTCACTTGGCATGCTTCTCCCCTTGCAGGGAGCCGGTTCGCAGGCTGCTGGGTCACACATAGATGTTATTGTGTGTCACAGCCTGACTTCAGTTCTGTCCCGGGAGTTTCACACACGCAGACCACCCCCCTCCAGTTGTCTTTCAGAGCCTTGCTGGGAGACCCAATTCATAAAGTGCCACGTGCAGTTTTCTCCATCCCAGTGGAAAATGAACAAAATCCATTTTAGAAAGCCAGGCTCCAATGAGGAAAAGGGGACCATTGCAGCCTCCACAGAGAAACCAAGCCAGTGGCATGGCCTTTTGTTCGTCAGACCCACATTCTTGATATTGGCACAAGGGATAATTGGCACCAAGCATCAGTCACACAGAGACACACCTTCTTCTCAGGCTAGGGGTGTTTTCCCTTGTGTACTCATGACGGAACAGCCCTTCCCGTGGTGGTACAGTCAGTGCCCATGAGTGTCTGGCAAAGATGTCACCTTCACTGTCAAACTGAGGCTAGCCTGCAGAAGCCATAGAGCTCTATGTGTGTTCTGCCTCAATATTTCTAGATGATAAGATGTATTGTTTGAAAGCCTTACTTACGTTGGCTTTCCCACTTTTATAGAAGCAATGTTTTTTTAAAGATTTATTTATTTGAGAGAGAGCGAGAGCATGAGCAGGAGGGACAGAGGGAGAGGGGGAGAGACTCTCAAGCAGACTCCACACTAAGCACGGAGCTCCAAGTGGGACTCGATCTCATGACCCTGAGATCACCACCTGAGCTGAAACCAAGAGTCGGATGCCTAACCAACTGCGCCACCCAGGCGCCCCTTTGGAAGCAATATTGTACACAGAATGTGTCTAGCAAGGCTCATGTTCACGCGCACATGTCTTTGGGTTTGTCTCATACCTACCAAGTGAAGAGTGAACGTATGGCTTAGAGCAGACTGGGGGCCAGGAGGTGCCAGGCCATGAAGCTGCTATCATCTCCACTGCCCTGGAACAGACTTGGGGCTACATTTAGACTATTCCTCCCAATAGCCATGCTTAGTTTTCCACCTGATGTTGAAAAATTCCTCTGTTTTCATTTAAGGAAGGATATAGCCATTGGGAATTGTACTTAAACATATGGTTTGAGCATTTGAGCATTTTATGAATCGACAAAAGATCCTTTTGGTACTAAAAGATATACTGTTATAAGGTTCATCGGAATTCCTAAGAGAGACTATGATCTCACTTCATTACATGAATTACTGCCCACAAGACATAAAGCCTTTCGTGTTCTTATCTTTGCATAATGAGGAATATTAGGTTATTGGCCTTGGAGCTGGAAAAACTTGGTTGAAGTCCTCTCGGGGTCAGTATGGTGCTGACGACTTCGGGTAGCCCAGTGCACTGCCCTGAGCCTGATCCCTCAGCTTCCAGGTCCCAAGTCAGGCCAAAAATCAGTAACACTTCAGGATATGACATACAAATTCTCTGGCCTGCTCCCAGATGCAGACATGAAAATAAGCAGTGCATAGGGAATTAGAAAAAGTTAGGACTGGCAACTCTTGGGAGGCTGAAATACAAGAAATGAAGCAATGACTGAAACTCTAGAGAGGAGAATTTTGGGGAAGTCACATGGATGGTGATGGGAATGAACAGTCACAGGATGCTTAAGGAACCTGGGAAATCTTCTAGCCCAGTCACTGACATGAAGCCCCTGTGGCTGACTTCTTTTCTCCTTCAAAATATGTTCTGGCATCAGGACAAATGTGAACAAAATCCCAAAAGTGATCAAGAAGATCCATCAAACAATTGATTGCTGGGGATACACAGAATCTTAAAGTAGGGCCTTTCATCCAGGGAGCCCACAATCAAGTTGAGGAGGCGAGACATACCAGGTACCTACTAATACTCTAAGACGAATGAAAAGGACTGAATTGTTTCCATCCTAAATGTATGTATTGAAGTCCCAACCCCTAGTAGCTCAGAATGTAATGTATGTAAAGATACAGTCTTTAAAGAGGTAAGTGGAAGTGAGGCTGTTAGAGAGGGCCCAGCCCAGTCTGACTGATTTCCTTTCAAAAGAGGGAGAGACACCAGGAGTAAATGTACTCAGAGAAAAAGCCATGTGAGGACACAGTGAGAAGGCACCCTCTGCAAGCCAAGGAGAGAGGCCTCACCAGGAACCAAACCTTCGAGCACCTTGACCTTGGATTTTCAGCCTCCAGAATTGTTGTTTGGCTACCCAGTCTGTCCTGTTTTCTTACTCATCTCCAGCAAATGAATGCACAAAGGACCTGAAGGTCATTTCCTTTTTTTTTTTTTTTAAGATGTTATTTATTTATTCGAGAGAGAGAGGACGAAGGGGCAGGGTCAGAGGGAGAAGCAGACTCCCTGCTGAGCAGGGAGCCTGATGCGGGACTCAGTCCTGGGACTCCAGGATCATAACCTGAGCTGAAGGCAGTTGCTTACCCAACTGAGCCGCCAGCTGTCCCCTGAGGGTGCTTTCCTGATATGCCCCTGGAGACCGGAAGGGAGGAGAGTGTTCTTGCAGTTGTAGTAGCATGTGAAGCATTTCGAAGGAGGTGGGCTCTGAGCTGGAATGAAGAGCCCCAAGCATGGCACGTATGTCATTATATCTAACTTTATGCATCAGCTCTCTTTCTGAAGAGCTGTGTGTGGATCAAATTAATTTTAGTTAAAACACAACCACAATGTAAACACAACCACTGCTCTGCTTTCTGTTTCATTTTTAAAATTTAAAAAAAAAAGATTTTATTTATTTATTTGAGAGAGAGAGAGAGTGGGGGAGTGGAGCAGAGGCAGAAGGAGAAGCAGACTCCCCACTGAGCAGGGATCCTGACACAGGACTCGATCCCAGGACCCTGGGATCTTGAGTTGAGCCGAAGGCAGATGCTTAACCTACTGAGCCACCCAGGCGTCCCTGTTTTCTGTTTTAATCTCTTACTGTTGATCTTGTTGTAAAGATCTCTCTCTGAGGTAAATCCGCATTTAAGTAAAGTTTAACATAAAATCCATGGAAAAAAGGCAATGATTTGTTCAATCCAGATCATGGGTAAGAGAAAATGAAAATGTTGGATATTTTTGAGGAAGTATAACTTAGCATCATTTTGTCAAGGCCAACGGCAACATTTGTTTGAAATTCTTGAATACTTCTGATCAAGCATTTGGGGAAAGTGGTCCAGAAATGTCCTGAGTAGCAGGGAAGCTGGTCTAGAATTTAATCTTTACTGAAGATAATCTACCAAGAGACAAACATATGCTGAAACTAGTTTGTCCTGCAATATGTTATTATCAGTTCAACATTTAAACACTTGTAAGTAAAATACAGGGAGTTTGGGTGCCTCACTCCCAAAGAATGTCAGGACCAAAGAATGTCAGGACCAGGACCGAGATTGGAGGGCAGGCGTCAGAGACCAGGTTCTCACACAGCAATTAGCAGGGCTCTGACCCCAGTCCTGGAGTGCCCAGGAGGTCATGCATCAGACCTGGGACCTGGGGACAGAAGTCCCCCCAAGACCAGTCCGGGAGCCTGAATAAAGGTGCTTTATCGATCTTCTACTGGAATCAAAGCAAAGCCAAGGATGTTAACCATTAGAATTAATATTTGTGCCAATCTATTTCCTGTTGCACTCCTAGAAATTACAGGGAAACAAATTCTTCCCAGATATCAAGGATCCAACATTCTGGAGTAAGAGATTGCAGGGTAGGTACGCTTTTCCCTGCTTTTGCGAAAATAGCTGATTTAAATTAAAACCGGCTGTCACTTGGACCAAAAGAAATCAGTGCAGAAAGTACTTGAGAAATCACGTTTTGAACAAAGCCCACCTCCTCAGTCTTCTGGAGAATTCAGGTTTTACCTGGTGGGCTGCCTTTGAACCCCTGCATGCCCACAGCACAAGCAGTGTGGATGCAGCCTCCAGAGCTCTCTCCCTTCCCCTCCCCCAAAGTCAGCATCCGCTCAGAGACATTCACCCCAGCATCTTAGCTTCCCTCGATTTAGAAGCCTCCTTGAATGCATGATATCTGGTGTGCCCTCTACTTTTCCTCTCCTTCTCTCTTGTACAAAATCCAATTCCACTTTTCATTTTCACCAAAGATCTCCTATGGTCAAGCGTCAATCCTTAGGCTTCGATTTCTGGCCCAGAAACAGTGCTGGGCTGGGCCCTGCTTCTCCTTCCTGACAGCTCTCTAGGTTTCCTCTGGTTTTGCCGACCGCTCCTTGGTCTCTTCTGTTGTTCCTCCACATCTTCCTTACCTCGCTTTCTCTGACAACCTGAGAGGGCTGTCCTTTCCAGGTGGATGGCAAAGCCTGTACTCCTCCTACCTCCAGCCCTAGAGTCCACACCCTCTGTTGCCCAGAGCTCCCTAACAGCCCCAGCTCCCTCCACCCCTCTGTCCTACCTTCTGTCTGTCTCCACAGACAACCAGAGTCATCCTTTTACAGCGTGCATCTGATCATACCACTCCTCCATTCAGACCCTCCCATAGATTCTGCTTTCACTCCAGGTAAAACCTGGAGTTCTTTGAGAACTGGCCCATGTGGCCATCCCATCCCTTTCCGGCCTCATTCCTGACCCTCCTCCTCTTGCTGTCTCATCTGTTCCAGGCAGGTGGCCACCTCCAGACACTTCAGCTTGCTGTTTCTTTTGGCTGGAATGCTTTTCCCTAGAAAGAACCCAGGTTTGCTCCACTTCTTTTTTTCAGATTTCTTTCCCAAAGTCACTGCAGTGATCTGCCTTCCCTGCCCACTACCTGACAAGCCTATGTGACTCCATCATTTTCTCCTTCCTCCCTCTCCTTATTTTTCATCTCTGCACCGCAGATTATTTCTTCTGCCTTCTTCAAAGAAAATTTATTTTTGTGAAGTGGTATTATAGTAATGAAAACATTCAGAGTTTCAGGGAACTTGTCAATTATTATTTTGGTTCTAGATAACTCCTAAACTAATAAGAAGGGGAAAAAACCCCTCTGAAATTATGCTTTGCTTTATGAAGGCAATTAACAGCCATTTAGGAGAACTGATTACTAGTTATGTCTAATAATCTTATGTATCTCAAAACATTCATCAATTTTGTTTTAAATTTTGACTATAAGGCTGGAGGCAGCAAGAGGGTGGAAAGGAGAGTCACCACGAGGAGGAGGCTGTGCCAAAGTAGGAGATCAAAGGCCTGGGGCACTGGGAGGAGATTTAACCAGAAAACTAGTCAGCGTAGCCCAAGAAGAGAACCTGATTCTCACCAAGATCGCCGAAGCCAAGAAAGCAGAGGCAACAGCAAAGCTCGAACAAGGCGAATGGTTCAGAACCACCTGAACATCTGTGAGAGGACAGTGAAGGCCAAGTTTCGTGTGGTCCTGGCTGTCAGACCGTGGGTCAGGTCCGGCAAGTTAAAGGGCTGGCAGGGCCATCCTTACGTCTGAGCCCCATCCCAGATTGTTTAAATGGCCAGGCTGGGAACGCAGGTATCATGAAAGGCTCTGTTGACATTTGAAAACATGAGATAGCACTGTAGGCTGTATCGTGTCCCCCTGACCCTGCAAATTTATATCTTGAAGTCCTAACCCCCAATGCCTCATTTGGAGATGAGTGTCTTAAAAAGGTAATTAAGTTAAAATGGGGTCGTTAGGGTGGGCCATAATCCAATATGGCCGATGTCCTTGCAAGAAGAGATTAGGACACAGGTGGGCACAGAGAGAAGCCTGTTTGAAGACACGGGGAGAAGACAGCAGTGTACAGGCCAAGAAGAGAGGTTTTAGAAAAGGCCAACTTTGATGACACCTTGATATCAGATGTCTAGCCCCAGAATTGTGAAAAATAAATTTCTGTTGTGTAAGCCACCTGGTGTGTGGTACTCTGTTATGAGAGCTCTTGGAAACAAATACAGTCAGGAGGGTGACACAAGTCGGCCGACGGAGGAGTGAGGTATTTTTAGACAGACCTCTTCTATCCCCCCATTTACTGGGAGTTTCTGGTGGTTTCCGCCCCAAAATTGAGTTAGTCATGGTGTATTGATTTCCTAGGGCTTCTGTAACAAATGATAACAAACTGGGTGGCTTAAAACACAGGAATTTTTTCCTTCACAGTTCTGGAGGCTGGTGATCAGAAATCGAGGTGTCGGCAGAGCCATGCTCTCTTGGGAGACTCTAGGGGAGAATCTCTTCCGTGCTTTTCTCTTAGCTTCTGGTGTTGCCAGCAATCCTTGGTCTTCCCTGCCCTGCAGATGCACTGATGTCTCCCTGTGGTCTCTGCCTCTGTTGTCTCCTGGTGTTCTCCCTGTGTGTCTCCGTGTCTCTTCTCTTCTTACGAGGACACCAGTTATACTGGATTAGGGCCCATCCTAGTGACTTCATTTTAACTGGAATACATCTGTAAAGACCTTTTTTCTAAAGAGGGTCCCACTCACAGGTACAATTGGATAGGACTTCCACATGTTTGGGGGGACACAATTCAACCCCTAACACATGGTGGAGTGGAAAGAGCTGTGAATTTGTTGCAGAAGACCTGATTTCATCTATTCTGTCACCTCTTAACTTTCAGAGTTTGAACAAGTTCTTTTGAGTTTGAACATTATCTGTCAGTAGAATGGAGAAAGGAAAAGTAACCCAGCAGGCTTGTTGGAGGACAGAACAGGACACCTCGTGTAAAGCCACCATTATAAAAACTGTACCTATCACACACTTTATCACTAAGATCAGGCTAAATTATGTTGTAATAACAAGCTGTATCAGAGGCTTACAACCAAGGTTTATCCCTCACTCATGTACACGGACTTTGAGGATTAACTCTGCGCCATTTCCTCTTCATTTTGAGACCCAGGCTGAAAAAACAACTTCTACATGAGACGTGCTGCTCCTGTGGCTAAGGGAGAGAGGGAACATGGCAGAATGACGTGGTAATGCTTAGGACCTCTGCTCAAGGCGGCACAAGCCACATGCACTCATTCCACTGGCCAGTGGCGCAGGGGTGCATCATCCTCTCACAGTGGGGGCAGGAATTGTCCTGATCATTAATGCAGTGTATCACATGCACTGAGCGGGCATTCGTTGCCTTTTATAGGAAGCTTGTGGGTCTTTGTGAGAAGGAATGGCATAGAGTGCCTGCAATGCAGGAGAGGGAAGTATTATTGGGAGTTACAGTGGGCTTGAACTTTTTCATTTAGTTCCAGTAGAACTAAACATTGAAAG
Organism: Ursus arctos; assembly: GCF_023065955.2. Taxonomy (NCBI): domain Eukaryota; kingdom Metazoa; phylum Chordata; class Mammalia; order Carnivora; family Ursidae; genus Ursus; species Ursus arctos. Next base: position 35,464,095 of record NW_026622952.1, on the reverse strand, counting down.
ATGAGTGGAAAGATTTTTAGCAGGAGATGTATTTTGAGCCAGATCTTAAGAGAAAAAAAAGAAATCTATGAAGTCTGCCAGATGTGAGGGCCACAGCACAAGCAAATCAGAGAAGCAGAACAAGGCAGGTGAAGGAGCACTAAACCCATTCACCACTTGGCTGTGGGTTGAAGGACTAGAGAGATGAATTTGAAAAAAAAAAAAAAAGACACGTAGTTGATGGAAGCCTTTGAAAGCTGAATTGAAAATAACCCAGTAAACTCCTTTCTTTCTCTTCCACTTCAAATGTTCAAGCATCTATTCTTCGTGATGGGCTGTACGTGAGGAGTTGAATTTGAAGAGCAGCTTGGAGGCGGCACTTGCTGAGGCTGACAGGCACTGGAAGGGGAGGAGGAAGTCAGAGGAAGGGAGCCTGAACCGAGTCCAAGACCAGGAGGTGTTCGGACTCTGGGGCTCCTGTGAGCAGAGACCAGAGACAGGAAAGTTTGGAGGCCTGTCTGTTTGGGGAAGTGTATTTTATCAGAATAGATTTCGAGTGGGAGTAGAATCTTCACCTGGAATTGGCCCTTTAGGGGATCAGAGACAGAGTTCCAGAAACATGTGGAGTAACTATGTGGGTAAAAGAGAGAAATTGCTCCTGTGGATTCCAGGGGACCCCCAGAGAGTGGACTGCTTATCTCTCTGTTGCCCCAAGCTGGTGGAGGCTGTTTCTCACAGAGGCACGGTTAAATCTGTCTTCCCATCTGCATGAACTGGTCTACATTTTGTCACTTGCTTCCCAAGGACACCTAACCACATCTTTCTAAGGGGTCCCGCTCATGCTGCCTCAGGAAGCAGGCTGGCTGGGTAAAGTACTGGACGGCAAAAGCGGGAAGAGCAGTAACCGGCTCATGGCCAGAGAAAGAAGTGTGTTCCAGGAATTTACAAAAATAATCTTTCCTGACACGTCATTATTTAAGCTCCCATCAGCAGACCTCTCTACACCAAAGTGCCACTTTTCAAAAAGTCTGTTTCTCTTGGCTTCCGTGGTGATGAGAGGGCGTTCTTGTTATATGGCATTCAGCCGCTGGAACCTGACTCCCTGAAGAAGGGAATGGTTAGGACCATGGGTAAAGCTTAAAAATGTGATGAAAGCTTTTGATTATAATAACAGCAAACCCTTTTCCAGAAGGTTCACCCGCACAGTCCTCAAACCATGGCTGCTCTCCCCTCCCTCTTCCCCTCCCCCCAGTGTTGATTGATAAGACCTTATTCCTCCTGCCAAGGCTTCTGGGAGTTTGGCTGAAACACGCTGCTCTCAGTACCTGCTTCATCATGAATGATATGTCAAAAATGGGTTAAAGGACATTTAAAATTATTTTGGAGGGAGCCTGAGTCAGCGTGCTAACATTTATTTCAGAGACACTTTAAACAACACATACTCAAGTTTCAGAGTCCCCTTCCATGAATAGCACCATTGTGTCCACCATCCTCAAGGCGAGGACCTGGGGAGGTCTGGGGCTCCTCTAGCTCCTGTGTGTAGCATTTGGCTCTCGTTGGATATTGTGCTTGATCGTAACCTAGTGCTACCTTCAGCCATTTCCATCCCAGGGGCAAAGGGTATGGCAGACAGGTCTTGGAGCCATGGGGAGCAGTCTCATTTGGACCAAGGGCTGCTCAGGCTGGGATCATAAACAAACTTATATTCGAGGTTACTGCAGATATTTTACCCCTCGATGAATAACTCGCCCTGGGTGCCTGCCTTCTGTGGTCGCCAGATGTGCAGCGGGAGGACAAGTGGGGTCGCCGTGAGAATGCATGCGCATGTCTGCAGCAGAGTGTCTTAGCCTGGGTGCTGGGGCCACGAACGGATTGCACGTGTGCCCAGAGGCCCTGTCCCCTGCCCGGTCACCTGGGGATGAACAGCCTTGTGTGTTCGTCCCATGTTGTCCAACCCAAATGTCTGATGTGAAGCAGGTTGGGAAGCACTGGTAGACCAGAGAGAGGACAGAAGGGAGGGCAGGGTGCCAGGTTCTTCTCCTGACTCTGCCAGGACCTGCTGGGACATCGGATGTCATATCATCTTCCTAGTCCTGAGTTCCCACGGCTTTAAGATGGGAGGCCTGGGAAAGAGGAGCCCTGGGGTTAACTGTGCATTTAGTGATGCCAGATATATGCTGGGAATGTTCTAAGTGCTCTGTTCTAGGTGCTCAAATAGTCATGAGGCTCAAAGGAGATTCTCAGGGGCCGTGGTTGGACGGAGGGAAAGGGTGATCGGATGGGGTTCTCGATGACATTCTGCATCCTTCTCCTGTTAGTGAGTCCCCTTTGACCTCTTTTATGCATTTGAAGAAAGTAGTCTGTAGTTCACCCCACAGGCTGCCGATGGCCCTGGACAAGGACCCTGGCCTGAGGGGAGGGTGAGAGGCAGCAGATGGAGGTGCCCACATCTAGGGATGGAGTGGGTAAGCCACCCATAGAGTTTGCCTCAGGGGTCCCTGGGCCTTGGCTCTTCTTCCAGATTCTGCACACAAGGCAAATAAATCAGCCCACTGGCTCTGCAGCCTGTCTAGTTTTCCCTGAAAAATTATCTATGTGTATAAGGATTTGGCTTTCTCAGGTGGGCTTGAGAAAACATTCTGCTTTAATGGTTGAAGGCAAAAACCTTAAACAAACATTGGTGTTTGGGAGAAAACCTCAAATATTGGGCTTCTAGTCATTCACTGGCGGACTACAGGCCCAGCCTCGAACATGTTCCCCACCCGCGCCAGCCCTGCCCCTGTAGGGGGTACAGGTAATGAAAGCCTATTAAAGGATTGTCCCACTAGGGCCACCCTCACTGGCCATGCGAGCTCCCTTTCTGGGCTTTGGTGTGTTCTCCTTGGTAAAGGAGGTGGACCCTCTCTAGGGTACACCCCTGACTTGCAAGACAACCCAGCAAGAGTCCACCAAAGAGGGCGGATGTGGGGCCAGACCACGTCAGGCCATGAGGGTACCTCAGAGAGGTCACCAGGGTCCACACTTCTGAGAAAGGCCCCAAGCCACTCACCCTGAGATGTTACCAGCAGCCAGTTCACGTACTGGACGTGAGTGGTCAGTTACTTTAAAAACTTCCCACACATGTTCTCCCAGTCTCTGGTCACAAACTCTCTCTCCCACCCTCTGTCTGGCCTGGCCCTACCAGGAGCCAGGAGGCACAAGCAGCCCCTGCTGGGAGATACCCCCCTCCAAGGTCATCAGGGCCCAGCCAAAGATTTTTGCCAATTGGAGGAAAAACATAAGAAACTAGAACCGTGGTTCCCTCTTAGAGATAGATGAGAGACGAAAAGGGGAGGGGACATCTTATTGCCTGTCTTTTGAACAATATGATTTCTCTATTCAAAATATTGAATTAAGCTCATCTCTAGTTGAGTAAGCCGACATTTTAATTTAACATTGATAAAGCCCCCTGTTTTACTTCAGTCTGCTATAACAAAGATAAATAGGTTAGGTGGCTTACAAATGATAGAAATGTATTTTTCACAGTTCTGGGGGCTGGAAGTCTATGATCAGCATGCCAGTGTGGTCTGGTTCTGGCGAGGGTACTGTTCTGGGTTGCAAATGACCATTTTCTCATTGTGTCCTCACATGGCAGAAAGAGGTGAGAGAGTTCTCTGGGGTCCCTTTTATAAAGGCACTAATCCCATTCATGAGAGCTCCATCCTCATGACCTAAGCACCTGCCAAAGGCTCAGCCTCTTAATAACATCACACTGGAAATTAGACTTGAATATATAAGTTTTTCAGGGAGACAAACATTTGGTCCGTTGCACTGCCCTTGTGACTTAGAGAAATATATTCACACTAAAAGAGTTTTTTAAAAAGATGTTTACCAACCTAGTGGGCATAAAGCAGTTTTTTGTGGTTTGGTTTGGTTTGTTTTTTTCAGTCTGTATTGCAGGCTTGTGAACAACAGCCAGCCAGGGCTCAGGAGACCCATGGTGAAGGCCGCTATCATCATCCTTCACGGAACACTGTCACCTCAGGGGAGCTGCCGCTGCCCCTCTGAGAAGCAGGACAAAAGATCGTCTCTCAGGCCCCACCTTGTTTCTAGCCTCTGAAGGCCTTCCCTTCCCCAGGTGGGTCCCTGGAGCTACCCTGCAGACCAAACCAGTGCACACAGCAAGCCAGCCTGCTTTTGGTCTGCGCTTGCTCAAGGGCAGTGGAGCGTTAGCAGTCTCCGCATCCGGCCCAGTGCTTGCTCAGAAGAGACCCTTGATTCACGTTTGTCAGACCTCGCTGGGTCAGCCAGTAACCGGACTTCGTCCAGCCCTGTGGCGGAAGCCTTAGGTTCTCTATCTTTTTTGTAGACTCTGGAGTTTTGTTGCCGAACCTCATCTACTAAGGCTCCACTGTTCTTTAACAAACCACGGGTGCCTTCACCTGTGGTGAGCTCGCTGGATTCTGGAGTCCTTCTGGCCATAGGAATCCATAGGCTTCTCAGTTCCGCTTCACCTTCACACTGGATGGCTTCTCCTGCCCCGGGGGCCCATAGAGCACCATTGCTACTTTTAGCCTGTCATCCTGGACTCCCCAGCACCCAGGGCTGTCCTCCTTCGTGCTGGGCTCTGTGGGTGGATCTGATTCCATGTTCCTGTTACTCCCAGTCTAGCCTCTTCCCCTGCAGCTAAGCCAGCTGGCCTCGTCCCAAACCATGACACCCCTCCCTGTACATTCAGGGTACATTTTAGCATGCATTCGTCAGTGTAAAATGTAACATTAAAACTATGTGAATGAGCTTGGGAGTATGTAACAGAACCCACTATATCCCAATCTAAAATTTCCCCCAGAGGCATCCAGAATTACAAAATGTAAAAAGCAGAAGCAGCCTTAGAAATGCTAGCACATTTATTTGTCTCATTGTGCAGCACAGACCCAAACCCTGAGATTCAGACCCAGCAGCTAGGTAAGGGCAGAGCCTCACCAAGCACAGGGCTCCGAGGCCGGCTGGGGTCTGGCGTCCCTCAAGTGCACAGGGACAGAAGCCCAGGTGTCCTTTGCAACCCCTCCTGCCTGTTTGTCCATTGGGCTGCTTTGCCTGAGCTCTCGGCTCTTCTCTGGACCCACCACTCTTTCACAGTGGCGCTTCCCTGCCTGGGTGCCTCTTGCTTCTTTTCTCAGGATGCATAAGCTGAAATGGAATGAGATTCAAAGAAGCTTTCTGTGAGATTTCATCAAAGATCTGATCAAAGAGGAGGTGGAACCACCTAGAAGACTGGGGGTGGTGTTTGGACGCAGCTCAGCCATCCTTTCTACTTCCCTCCCTACTTACAGATGATCATTGAAGGCTGGCTGCTATCCTTTAAGCTCCTTAAATAACCTCGCCAAGTTCTGATAGAGCAGATAAGAAAATCACATTCCAGAGAATTCACCCTCAGACCGTGTCAGCATGTACTTCAACATCTAGCTAAAAGCTAAAATAATCAGATGGAAAAAAAAGACTATATTGACCGAATCCCAAGCATCTGTTTGTTCTTTTGAAATGAGTAGCCAGCTGTGTGGGTGTCTTGAAAATTCACCTCAGGAGGTTCCCTCAGTGGACATCAGATTAGTTTCTACCCTTCAGGGTCCTGTTGGCCAGTTGTGAAATCCCCATTGGAATGGAATTTTGGAGAACGATCTCTTCACCTCTCCCTTGTCACCTCCCTATTTTTGTTGGAGGCCTTTCTGGGAACTCTCAGTCCTTCCCTTTGCTTATACTACTTATTACTTCTGGAAGGATTCTGCTCCCATCCTCCCTGGAACCCCCAAACCTCCACTCCAGCCCAGATGCCAGCTGCCCTCCACCTATCTTTCTCTTTTAAGCCAAAATAGGAGGTCTGTCCTCTAAAAGGCCTTGACCCACAGACAGTAACCTTTCAGAGCTGGGTGGTGCTTTGAGATCTATTTGCTAAGTCCTTCACTGCTTGCTGTCTGAACCACAGAATTTGGTAACTGACAACATACAGTGTGGACATACATGCATACAATACATCATATATGAATACTCTCTGTGTGAGAATATACTGAACATTTACTATTCTAAATAAGTTGCTGTTCTAAAGATGACCAGGACATGGCCTCTGTCTTGGATGAACTTGCAATTAAGCTGGAGCAACTAAATATGTGTTGAAATAAATATAATCACAGGACAAAATAGAATAGGCACAGGAGATACAGAGACCATTTCTGGGAGTGTGTGGTGAAGAGGAAAAGCTTGCTGAGGTGCTGATATTTAAGTAAAGCCTGAAGGATTTGGATAGGTTGAAACTTGGAGGAAGGGCCTTAAGGGTGGACAGTCTTACACAAGTCAGGGGGCAGAGGTGGGAACGATGAGGACCATGTAGAGAGCAGGACTGGGCTTTGAGACACTTACTATAACATTACTGAGCAGTGCGTGTCTGAGGGAGGCCAGCCAGGTCTGAGGTGAGAAGTCACCTGGGAGTCAGGTCCTCAGAAGCAGAATGAGCCTGGGGTCAAGGATTTGCTAGGCTCTGTGGAGAGGGAATGGGCAAGACTGGTTGGATGTGGGGGATCAGAGAAAAAAAAGTCTCAGTATCAGACAAGTATTCAAGTGAGTCTTATGGTAATGTTAATGAATTAATCTGTGTGTAAAGTGGATGCACGTTCACAGTCTTGAATGTGTAAGAAACAGTGCATGTCTTTATTTTCCTTTTTTTTTAAAGATTTTATTTATTTGACAGAGAGAGACATAGTGAGAGGGGAACTTATAAGCAGGGGGAGTGGGAGAGGGAGAAGCAGGCTTCCCACTGAGCAGGGAGCCCAATGCGGGGCTCGATCCCAGGATCCTGGGATCATGACCTGAGCTGAAGGCAGACACTTAACGACTGAGCCACCCAGGTGCCCCTGTCTTTATTTTCTTTAAAAAAAAAAAAAAAATCTATGCAAGTGATGAATCACTAAATTCTGCTCCTGAAAACAATATCACATTATATGTTAACTAACTAGAATTTAAATAAAAATTTGAAAGAAATAAAAATAAAACATAGAAATTTACAGTTTAACCCCAAAATAAGTAGACCTCCAATGTCTGACCACCCCCCCTCCCAAATCTAAATCTGTGGGTGAACCTGAAAACATGCTAAGTCAAATAAGCCATACACAAAAGGACAGATATTAGATGATTCCTTTTGTGAGGTACCTAGGGTAGTCAGATTCATGGAGACAGGAAGTAGAATGGTGGTAACTAGGGGCTGGGAGGATTGGGAAGTTAGTATTTAATAGGACAGCGTTTCAGTTTGGAATAAGAAAAGTTCTGGAGGTGAGTGATGATGATGGTTGCACAACGTCATGAATGTACTTAATGCTACCGAACTATACACTGAAAAATGGTTAAAACGGTGACTTTTATATTATGTGTATTTTACCACAACTAAAAAAAAAAAATCCTAAATCTGACTCTGACTCCCATCCCACTGGGCTCAGTGGAAATTCAATCTCAGTCACTGCTGGGTGGGGAGTGGGGTGACTTTTCTTCCTCATCTAGGGTTATGCAAAGGTCCTGGGTCATATATAGTCCTAAGGCATTGAGGAGAGCAGTCCTTGTCATTGGTCCACCCTGGTTGCCACAAATTGCTCACATGTCAATCCATGTGACTCCAGAGACCAGGCTCTGCTGCTTTGAGCTGGAAAACCTTGTACCTTGACTCCAGCCTCCCCTGTTGTGTCTCTCCATGGAGTTCTGCCACCAAGCAGTGCATCATTTTCTGCTCTCATTGGATCGGTAAATCCTTCTTATCTCTCCCTGGTCTGGAGGAAAAATTTCCACCAGGACTAGTTTCATGAGTGTGTGACCTATGCAGTCACACTGGGCCTCATGCTTATAGGGACCCCGTGCTTGCTTTCATGCTCTGCTGTCACCATTTTGAAATTCTTAATAATTTATGAACAAGGATCCCACATTGTCATGTTGCACTAGGTCCTGCAAATTATGTAGCCCATCCTGCCTTTCTCTCTTCCTTGCTTCCCTCAAAGGCAAATATGCCTTCCGTCTTCCTCTCCCCTTCAGAGACATGTTCACAGTGTGTTCAGATGAGCTCAATTTGAGATGATAAAATGTCCCAAAGGAAAGAGTGTGTCCAGCAGGCAATATCAGCTGTTGTTCCAGAAACACTCCAAAGACAGAAGGGGCTGGATGCCTGCTTGAAACACAATAGAGGAAAATATATAAGAAGAGAAAGGCTAGTTCATATTTCAGTAAAATATCTCAGTGCAGTGACTAAATCAGTGGTTTATATTCTCATACTTTGGACACTTGCAAGATATCTAAGTGGTGATGTCTTTACCAGTCATGATGGTTTAGAGATAAAGATTTCAGAGTTGTCCTCAGAGAGGTGAGAAATTATATGAGTAGATGAGGCCCCTTGGGAAGATTATGGCAAGAGAAGAAAAAGAGGTCAAGATGAAACCTTGAGGGACCTTGCTTACATTTAGAGAGCAGGATGGAGAAGAAGAAAGAAGAAGAAGAAGAAAGGAGACAAGAAGTACAGACCTATCATAGACCATTCTAGCAAAAACCCAAAATGAAAAACAGCAGGAGTCAAACAGTATTAAAGTAACCAAGAAAAAAGATTTTTCAACAGGAGACAGAATTATCATACAGAAGATTTAAGGAAAAGAAGAAACAAAAAGTCATTAGATTAGGGGACTTGCACAAAGCAGCAGGGTTTGGAGACCAGTAGGGAGATAGAAAGGAGGAACAATGCTTTGTAGATGAATTCTGTATTTGGAGGACTGGGGGGCTGGTGTTTGCCTGTGTGACCGGGAATGTGGAGGATCTAACCTAGTCTCGATATGCTGGTTTATGGGTCTATATAGTTGTGATCTCAACTGATCTTTTAAAATTATTATTGCAGTTTTATTGAGGTATACTTTACATGCCATAAAATCCATCCATTTATAGTGTACAATTCAATGATTTTTAGTATATTTACAGAGGCGTGCAACTATCATGACAATATAATTTTCGAGTATTTCCATCACCCCACAACAAAACCTTGTACCCTATGGTTGCTCCTCATTCCCATGTCTAGCAACCACATTAGGCAACCACTAATCTAACTTATTTCTCTAAAGATTAGCTTTTTCTGGACATTTTATACAAATCGAACCATAGGATATGTGTTTTTTTGCATCTGGCTTCTTTCACTACTCATAATGATTTTGAGGTTCGTCCATGTTGTATCGGTACATCACTCCTTTCCCCCGGCAAGGAGTAACCCATGATGCAGCTAGACCACGTTGTGTTTACCCATTCACCAGCTGATGAATATTTGGATTGTTTCCATTTTTCGGCTGTTGTGAATAATGCTGCTACAGACATTCATGTGCAGAGTCTTCGTGTAGACCTATGTTGTCATTTCTTCTGGGTAGGTACTTAGGAGTAGAATGGCTGAGTCATATGGTAATTCTATGTTTAACATTTTGAGAAACTGCCAAACTGGCTTTCAAAATGGCTTTATGACTTTACATTCCCACCAGCAATGTAGGAGGGGTCCCATTTCTCTACAACCTCAGTAACACTTGTCATTGTCTTTTTCCATTATTGCCATTCTGGTGGGCAAGAAGCGGTATTTTGTTGTGGTTTTGAGCTGCATTTCCCTAATGACTAATGATGCTTGACATAACACACTTAGTGGCTATTTGGTAACTTCTCGGGAGGAATGTCTATTCAAATTATATTATCCCTTTTTAAAAATTGGGTTATCTGTTTCTATTATTAGTTGTAAGAATTTTTCATACATTTTGGATATATGTTTCTTTGAGGAAATATGACTCGCAAATATTTTTCTCTTAGGAGTTGGGCTGTTTCACTTTCCTAATGGAGTGGCTTCAAGTGTAAAAGCATTTAATGAAGTCTTATTCATTAATTTTTTGCTTTTATCACTTGTACTTTTTGTGTCATATGTAAGAAGTAGCTGCTTAAGCCAACATCATGAAGATTTACTCTTGTGTTTTCTTTTAAGAGTTTTGTACTTTCAGCCCTTACATTTAGGTTTGTGATGATTTTGAGTTAAGCTTTGTGTATCATGTGAGGTAGTCACCCAGCACCATTTGTCAAAAGAGTATTCCTTTCCTACTGAATTTTCTTGACACTTTCGTTGAAAAGCAACTGACCATAAATGTTAGAGTTTATTCCTGGGCTCTCCGTTTTATTCCATATGTCCCTCCTTATGCCAGGACCATACGGTCATGATCACTTAGCTTTGCAGTAAGTTTTGAAATCAGGATGTGATTTTTTCCCCTCTGACTTTGTGCTTGTTTTTAAAGCTTGTTTTGGCTATTCTCAGTCACTTGTATTTCTCAGTGAGGTTTTTTTATAATAATTTTTTATTATATTATGTTAGTCACCATACAGTACGTTCCCAGTTTTTGATGTAAAGTTCCATGATTCATTACTTGCGTATAACACCCGTGCACCATGCAATATGTGCCCTCCTTAATACCCATCACTGGCCTATCCCATTCCCCCACCCCCTCCCCTCTGAAGTCTCAATTTGTTTCCCAGAGTCCATAGTCTCTCATGGTTCATCCCCCCTTCTGTTTACCCCCCCTTCTTCTTCCCTTTCTTCTCCTACCGATCTTCCTACTTCTTATGTTCCATAAACGAGTGAAACCATATGATAATTGTCTTTCTCTGCTTCACTTCTTTCGCTTATTATTATCTCCTCTAGTCCCGTCCATGTTGCTGCAAATGTTGAGAAATCATTCTTTTTAATGGCTTAGTAATATTCCATTGTATATATGGACCACATCTTCTTAATCCAGTCATCTGTTGAAAGGCATCTCAGCTCCTTCCACGATTTAGCTATTGTGGACAATACTGCTATGAACATTGGGGTGCATATGGCCCTTCTCTTCACTACGTCTGTATCTTTGGGGATAAATATCTAGTAGTGCAATTGCTGGGTCATAGGATAGCTCTATTTTTAACTTTTTAAGGGACCTCCACACTGTTTTCCAAAGTGGCTGTACCAATGTGCATTCCCACCAACAGTGGAAGAGGGTTCCCCTTTCTCCACATCCTCTCCAACAGCTTATCAACTTCTGGGGGAAAAAAAAGAAAAAAAGAAAAGAAACCTACCTAGGATTTTGATAGGGATTGTGTTGAATCTAGAACAATTTAGAAAGAATTGCCACCTCAACAACATGATGTTTTCTGATCCGTAAACATGGGATGTGTTTCCATTTATTCATGTTCCAAACCCTTTCAGCCATGTTTGATAATTTTCCATGCATAAGTCTTGCACTTCTTTTGTTAGATATTTCTAAGCACTTTATTCTTTTTGATATTGTTGTGAATGGAATTATTTTATTAATTTCATTTTTGCATCATATGGAAGCCCAGTTGGTTTGGGGGTGTTGATTTTGTATGTGGCGACCTTGCTGAATTTGTTTATTAGTTCTAATTGTATTTTGTGGATTCCATCGGAGTCTCTGCATTTAAGAATATACAAGATCATGTTTCCTGCAAATAAAGATGGTTACTTCTTCCTTTCTTATCTTGATGCCTTCGACTGATCTTTATAATCACATTGGGATTACATAAGGGCATTTTTGCAGATGAGAGACCTTAAGTCTAGAGAGGGTAAGCAGTTTGTCTGAGGTCACCTAGCCAGGAAGTGAGTAAATAGGACCAGAACAGAGGACTTCTACCTCCCGTCCATCACTCAGCATTTTTGCCACACCAACTCTCGTTGGTAGAGGGGACAATGGATGGCCTTTATCTCTACAGCACTCCTATTGTCTTCCAGATTCAGTCAAGCAGGGAGCAGAATGTACATTTCCCAGATGTCTGCAGTATTTATATGTCTGTATATTTGTAGCGGTCAGTGCTAGGTGCTTTCAAATACTACATCACTCAATCCTCATAAAACCCCGTAGGGTAGGCATAGTTATTCCCATTTCACAGATGAGGAAATCAAGGCTGTGAGGTAGTTAATTACTTGCCCCCAAGATCACAAAGCCCATAAACAGCAGAACCATGAGTACAAAATCCTGTCTCCTCCCATGACATCATGCTGCCTCTCCTTTCCTGCTCTCAAGGAGTGGCCCTCAGGGCAGCTCCACTCTGTGTGGCCATCTAAGTGTCTGTCCCTCAGACAGTGATCTCATAGCTGCGTTACATGCATGGCGTATGCCTCACACATAGCTACCCATAGTGCATGAGTCATGGCCTTTCCAGGCTTCCTCCAGACTAAGCGACCTCATGGGCAACTATGTTTTTAAACCCTCCTTTGTGAGCCTCAATGGACAATGTGAACAATAGGCGCTTCTGGGGGTGAGTATAAAGGAGAGGATTCAACCTCAGACACTTAGCTACTTATCTCAAATGGCCGAGGCTGAACAGTTGTGAGGAATGGTTTAAACAGACCTCTTTTATAAGCCACATCTGGGTTCCTGACCCAGACCACCAAGATGCATCTCTGGACTATTGCTTCTAATTATACTTGGTTCTGGGGGCCTGGGAGGCCACGGCAGCCCCTCAATGGAGAGGGAGTCCGAGTTGCCCCACATCCCACTCATGTTCCCTGACACTCAGTAGGACCTCAGTAAATGCCTCTTTGTATTTGTTTTAAAGTTACTTGGAAACTGCTTTATCTTAAACACTAGGCCAGTTTCTCTCTTCCCCATCCTACCCCCACTCCTAACAGAAAGGGAGGTCCTGCTGCCATTCTGTCAAGGGGCACGTTTTCAGTCTTACAGCAGATGAAAGATCTAAGCAGAAATGGCAAAGATCACCTCGGACAGAGCTCTGTGATTCTCTCTGCCCTCTTCTCCTCCAGGCCAGCCCATACCCGACCCAGGATGGGTCCTAAAAATAAAAAGCAGAAAAGGGTATAATTAAGTATCTTGCAAACTCAAATATTCTAAGAGGCAATAGATACCCAACTTAAAACTCTTACGGTTTGCCTTTTCACTAAATTCCAAATTGGTGAGTAAGCCAGTGCTCTGGTGATTTGAAACGACTTCTTTTGTATTCCCCAGAGATTTCGGGTTTGGGAGTTTGAGACATTTATAATGGAGAGTCTGGAAAAGTTCTCAGAAACAATAGTTCCCTGGGGCGACATGGTGTGAGGTAGGAGGTATCCTGCCTCAGCCCAGCTTCCCCTTCCAGGTGGTTTTGTGGTCAGCAGGAGAATAAGAATTCGTTAATGACATGAAATAAAAAGGCAATGCTTCTGCCAAAACAGGATTGCTTTGTATTTTACTTAGCCATATTTTATATTTTTTCAATTCATTGCCAAATCTGGCCCCTTCTCCCCTCACGGGAGTCCCTTCCTGTCCACATTAATAGGCCAGTGTTGGGTGTTGGCCTGGTCCCTTCTCTGGTCTCTTGAAGTGATCTGTGTGGGGGGAGCCATGAACTGGAAGCAAGAGATGTAGGTTCTAGTCTGGGCCATGGCACTCTCTCGACTTTGTGGCCTCAAAGTCTTTCTCAGTTTGTTTCTTTTCTAAAAAAAAAATAAAATAAAATAAAAAATGAGGGAGTTGAGGGCTCCAGGGACGTGAATCCCAATGCCACAGCAAGGGGCTGTTTCTTATCTGTTGTTGGGATCCATTCCCCCTTAACTTTCCGACCCCAGCTCCCGTCAAAGGAAAGGTAATGTTACTGGACCTTGTGTCCCCTCTTCGCTGCCATCGCTAGGGAACCGAGCTGCAGCTGAAGCTTCTGCTGGCATTTGCGGCCATATGTCCATACATTTACTTTTCAAACCATGAATTTAGTTTTTACACACACCCCTTGCCCTGTTAAGATACAGCGTTATGATTTTAAGAAGAAGGAAAATGGCCTGCTTGAGGTAGGATTTGGGGGATTAGAAACCTAGGCCAGAAATTTCTATTTAAGATCACATCCTTCACTGCAAATTTCCTAGTGGAATATAGTTTAATTCTTTTTGGGAAATAGCTAATGGACTCCATCCCCTCTGGTTTCATTGGAGTAAACCCCCACGCAGAGTCATGGTGGTGGAAAAGGGGCTGCCAAGGGAAGAAGTCCCCAGTGTGACCACAAGGAACTATTTATTCTTTCAGCTCTGATCCACTTCCCCAGCACAGCCGCTGGCCGGCTCGCCACACAGAGCTGCTCAGCCCAGGCCTCAGCCCCTGAGATGGCCTGAAAGGCTGAGGGCCACCCTGATGGGTTACAAAGGGAAAATCCAGGAAGTTCAGTTTTGAAAGAATGGCAAATACATCGGTTTGTTCGATCACCTTATCTGTCATTTCGGTCCCTGTCCCTCTTTCTAGATTGATTCGGTTTCAAGTCCAAGTGATCATAAGGCCAGAGGTTGACTTCCACATGGCAATCAGTACCTCCTTGATCACAGAAAGAAAAAAATGAGATGCAAAAATGGCTTTATGAGCAGGCCTGGGGGATTAAGAATGAATCTTATGTTTGTGATTTGATGTCTTTATTTTGAAATGTCTGCCATTTAATTGGCAGTGTATTCTCCTTAATCTTTTCTCATCATAATCGCTACTCCTTGATGCCACACTGTTCGTACATTTTCAGAGCGATGGAGCTACTTGGCTTCAGTTTTCACATATGGCTTCTCCTGAGCTCTTGTTATGTTTCACCTGAGATGTCCGTCCGTCTGTGGTCCGATGGACCAGCAGCAAACACAGAGTGGCAAGGCCAAGACACAGCTTGATGGAAGCTTCTCGTCAGGTACCTACTGATGACGCAAGTAGAGCATGGGTTTCCAGGTCTTTAGATAATATTGAGAGGAGTGAAAAGGGCCTTTTTTTTACTTGGAGCAAAAACCTCAGACAATGTTTGATTTTGTTTAATAGAACTGGGTTGGTATTTTAAGAAAATGTTTGCTTTGTAAGTCTCAGAATTGAGCTCACAGAAGCCAAGCTCAGTTAACGTTTTCTTAAGGAGACACCACTGGGAAAGGCTTCAGGCATAATGTAAACCAATGCTTGACTTCTAGAATTAAAACATAAACCCACGGGTAAAAACAAAGACCGCTGGGCTCGTTCTACCCATGTGCCATGTTACCTTCTTTCCTGGGATAGTCTCCTCTAAGAGCTCGCTCCTTTAAAGTGAACTTAAAGGAACTTACGACAACTTATGACATTTCAAAAATGATCTACTAGGCTCCAGCATGCAGTCATCAATCTTTTATTTTTATTACGGAACGTATGCTCCATGACATCAGGGACTTGGTCTCATTCAGTGCTCTATCCCCACATCCCGAAACAGTGCCTGACTCATTCATCCATTAAATAAATATTCTCAGAGCACTAGCTCTGTGGACATAAGAGGTGTTCATCATTCACTTATCATTCATTCAGAAAGTATCCAGTGCCTTCCACAGGCCCAGAGATACACTCTTCTAGGCACCGGGGACATCCATGAACAAAACAGGGCAAAGTTTCTACCCTCATGAAACGTCTGTTCCTGTGAAGTGCCACAAATAAACAAACAGATGTTATAAATACTGTCAGGTTGCAGTACATTCTGTGGAGAAAGTTAAGGGCACCGAGAACGATGAGAGTGCCATTTTACAGAGTGGTCTAGAAATGCCTCTCTGATTAGATGGAATTTGAGCAGAGACCTAAAGAAAGTAAGGGGGCCAGCCATGTAGATATCTGAGAGCAAAGCATTCCAGGCAGAGGGACCAGCACAGATAGAAGCTCCGGGCCGGCACACACTGGGGGTGGGCAGGGTGGCAGATGAGGTCTGAAAAGTAACAAGTGCTGTGGCAGCCGTGAAAGTGTATCGCTCTGATTTCCAGATTTTATAGTTAACCCACAGGCCCCCACTGTGGTGGTGCCACAGCCCCGTGTCTCCCAGCTGATCCTCACCGATGACTGAGCAAGGCGGGGATCTGAGGGCGGGTCGCTTCCCCTGCTGGTGACTTTGGTTGAAGCCCCCCCACCCCCAGCCTGGTCCAAATTTCTTAGAATTGTGAGGTCCTTTCTACCCAGCCCTTTCCTTCTTCCATCTCATATGTGTCTAGCCTTGGCTCAGTGTCTCCTTCTTAAGGGACCTGAACTAATTCAAGGCCATGTCAGGTCTTTGCAGGTCACACTGCAGACTTTGGATCTTATCCTGAGTACAGGGAACGCCTCTTGTGTTTTTTGTTTTTTGTTTTTTTTAATTTATTTGACAGAGAGAGAGACAGCCAGCGAGAGAGGGAACACAAGCAGGGGGAGTGGGAGAGGAAGAAGCAGGCTCCCAGCGGAGGAGCCTGATGCGGGGCTTGATCCCAGAACGCTGGGATCACGCCCTGAGCCGAAGACAGATGCTTAAGGACTGCATCACCCAGGCGCCCCCTCTGGTGGGTTTTGAGTAGAAGAGCAGAGTGATACACCTTTCATTTTAGAAAGATCACTCTGGCTACTGGGGCATGGAAATGAGGAACCAACTAGGGTAAAGGTGGAAGCAGGGAGACTGTTAGGCTTCAGCTCAGACCAGGATTGGGCAAGTATGTGAAGTACAGTTTGATTTTTGATGTCATCTTTTTACCGTAACTGCTCTTCCTAAGTTCACCCAAGACCTTCTAATAGCAAGATCCAGCGACATCTTTCAGCATCTCTCTGTGGCATTTTACCTTTTGACCATGCCTGCCTTCCTAGAGACTGTCTCTGTTGGGCTCTGAGTGTCCTCTCTTCTCTCAGTCTTACCTTCTAGTAACTTCCACTGACTCCTGTTTTTTTGCCAGTTCCTTCACACTGGGGCTCCGCAGTTTGGTCCTAGTTCTTCTTGTTCTCTCTTCTCATCTTGGTGGTCTGACTCCTCATGCACATTTGTTGTTAACTCCCATTTGTCACTCCTCCTACCCCAGACAACCACTAATCTACTTTATGACTTTTTAGCTTTGCCTCCTATGAATATTTCATATAAATGGAGTCATTCAACACGTGGTCTCTTGGGTCCTGCTTCTTTTACTGGGCTGAACTGAATAGCTTTGAGGTTCATTCACATTGTAGCATGTATCCATGGTTTGTTCCTTTTTATTGCTGAATAGAATTCCATCATCTGAATATTTCCCAGATTTTTATAATAAAAAATCTTTAAGCTAAAGAAACCCTGAGAGTATTATGGAATTAGGGAATATTTGTGTGCCTATAACTTGGTTCTCTAATTGTTAACATTTGACACATTTGCTTTATTCTCACTTGAGAAATAGAGGGTTCTGTTTTTGTTTTTTTGTTTTTGTTGAACCAGTTGCAAGTAAGTTGCCGACATCATGACACTTCACCTCTAAATAATTCAGCCCTTACAGAATGTTCTCCTATATAACCACGGTTATTTTCACATTTTCTCAATTGCCAAAAAAATATCCTTTATAACTTTTTTGAGATAAAAATCCTAATCAAGGTTCAAACAGTACATTTGGTTGCCAGGATTTTTGCTCTCTATTAAGAATATTATCCCTGCCTTTTTGTTTTGTTTGGACTTTCGTAATGTTAACATTCTTGAAAAGCCCAGCCAGTTCTTGTATAAACCAGCTGCGTTTTGGATTTGTCTGATTTTTCTTCATGTTTAGATTCAAACCTTTTTTTGGCAAGAATACTACAATTCTTTTTTAACCCAAATCAGGACAAGGTGTCGTGTCAGTTGGTAGACGGTGATGTGTGTCAAAGGGTCTCAAGGTGTTGGCATTATTCTAGAAGAGGGTCACAAATGCCCTTTCTCTGCTGCCCCCACACAGATGCTGAGACCATGCGGCTCTTGGAGCATTGGTTGGGTTGTTCCCACAGGATTTACCCTTGAGGTTCACAGGAGACCTTGTCAGTTTTGTTATAGATTCTGTTTGTCTTTATGGGGGGCACTGGGTGACATTCAAAATCAATGCGATCAATCAGGACACTTTTGAGAAGGCGAAAGTTGCTAAGAATCATTACTTTGGAATAACCGGTATAAACCATGACTATCTGGGGCCAACTCTACCTATGACCAGTTAATTCTACTCCCAGGTATATACTTTGAAGAAAGGGATGTTCTGTGTTCTCACTGCAATTTGTTTTGGTATGAATTATGATATTATAATTTAACCTGCTTTTTTATATGCTGTAGTTACCTAAGGACTCATGTATTTCATTAGTTTGGAAAATTATCAGCCATCATCTCTTGTAATACCAATTTTCCTTCAGTCTCTGTATTCTTCCTCCTGGGTCTCTTATTAGATGTAAATTAGAATCTCTCATTTCGCTCTTCCTATCTCTGCGTCCTTGTATTAGATCCCTACGGCTGCCATTAACAAATTACTACAAACAAAATGGCTTTAAACAATAGAAATGTATTCTCTCACAGCTCTGGAGGCCAGAGTCAGCATCCAGATGTTGGCAGGGTTGGTTCCTTCTAGAGGCTCTAAGGGATAACCTGTCTGTCCCTCTCTCCTAGCTTCTGGTGCTGCCAGATTCCCTTGGCTTGTAGATTCATCACTGATCCTTGTCTCCGGCTACACATGGCCTTCTCCTGTGTTGTCTGTGTCTTCTTCCTCTCCTTGTAAAGACCTATGGATGATCCAGGGTGATCTCATCTCAAGTTCCCTAACTTAATTACACGTGTTAGGATCCTTTGCCCAAATAAGGTCACACCCACAGGTTCTGGGTCAACATATCTTTTGAGGAGCCACCATTCAAACCCACTACAGTCTTTCTGTCATATTTTAATCTGTCTCCCTCGTATGCTGACTTCTGGGTCTTTCAGTTGTATCTTCTAGTTTAATATCTTTTTAACTGTGTTTATTCTGCTATTTAGCTCACCACCAAAATGTTAACTTAAGTGATTATATTTTTAATGTCCAAAATATGATAGTCTTTTGTTCCTTGATAATTTTGATTCTCTTTTATTAAACATGTAATAAATCTCATGTTATAGTCTCGATATGGTAATCCCAAACTTTTAAACCCCTGGTGCTAAATTTGAGTTGTTTCTGCTGCATCTCACAATGACTGATTAGTTAAAGTCAAACTGACTTCTGCACACTTAAACTCCAAAATCTCACTGGCTTAACATTCTAAATCTTTTTTTCTTACTTAAGCAATGTCAAGTGAGTGGATTGAGGTGGGACTTTGCTCCATGCAGTCAGTCATTAAGGGACCCCGACTGGCAAAGGCTATGCCGTATTCAACAGGTGGCCTCCAACATCACCCTGAGCACCACCATCCTGCTAGGGGACAGGGAGAGACCACAGAGGGTCACAGAGGTAGTCACTATGGGCCAGGCCGAGAAATGGTTTTTACCACTTCTGCAGAACTTCTTTCGGTTGGCCAAAGTGCATTCATGGCTCCATCTAGATACAAGGGTGGCTGGAAACTATCATTGCTGGCTGGACGTTTGCTTCCCAGCAACAGTTAGTCCCTATGAAAGGAAGACAAGAGACATTTGTTGAGAGCTACCTGCCTGTGCCACATGATTTATTTCTCTGTGTGTTTGGTTTTTTGTTTTTTGTTTGTTTGTTTGTTTGTTTGTTTGTTTTTAAGCTCATATTTGATTGAACTTAGTTTGTGGGAAATCTGAGGACTTAAATTGGGACATTCCTTGAGAGAAGAGATTCAATTGTTTCTCCAGGAAAGAAGGCACACTACTGATCTGGGACCACTTGTGAGCTTAGCAAAATTTTAAACACTATGTGCATGTGTGTGTGTGTGTGTGTGTGCGTGCAGCGTATCCTATCTAGAATCTAGTTCTATTATATGTTGTAGTTATATTGTAGAGGGAGAGCCCTTCAGAGTATCTAACCTGCCAGCCTTCACATCAGTGTTCGCACATGCCCGTCAGTGGTGGAAAGTATCTATGCTCATAATGTTCAAATTTAATCTATTTCATTGGCTGTGCAGTCTCTGGCAACAATAGCTGGCAATCTAAAATTAAAAGCTATTCAGATATTTCTACATACTCAATATCTGCCTAATAATAGCGTGTATTCTGGTTACTTTCCATTAGTCTGACAATCTAGTAGGTCCAGTACTAGTAAGAAGCATAAATCTCTCAGTGTGATGTAATATACAAGCATGACATATGCGTATTTCACACAAATATCATGTCATGTTTCTCTGGAACCTTTCTTCCAAAGAGCTGTCAAACATTTTCATATTTATTAATGTATATATGCTTAGGATTTCTTAATCTGGTACAAAGGGGTGAGATTCTTTTAGTCCCATTTTAGTGATGAGAAAACTGAGCCTCATGTTGTAGCTGAAGACCAAGGCTCTCTGAGGCCGGATTACTTCCTCTTGCCCACATTTCCCCTGCCATGATGACCATCAGAGCCTGGGCAGCAAAGATGGTTTGCAGATAGCTATCACTTATGTTTTGGTGTTTTCATAGTCCTATTTCTTACTGAGTCACTTTGAAAACGTTCAGTCAACTCTAGTAGGTTTTCCTTCAGGCCCCACCAGCCTCAGAGAACCCACGGTAGCAATACCCATTACAGACCATGCCTCTGTACAGTTGGTACCTTGAGCTCTGATCCTCACCAAATCCTTCCCCTCCTGCAGGCCCGTTCAGAAGGAGGTGTGCTCCCTGCAGCCCATGGGAAGGCAGCACTGCACACTGCTCAGGAGCCATAACCCAAGTCCGATGGCCTGTATGCATGCTTATATCTGCCCCCTAGTCACCTCGAGTAGGCCACTTAACTTCTCTGGGCTCCCATCTGCTCACCTAGATAAAAAGAAGATGGTGATGTGTCTACTTCACAGGGTTGGTGTGAGGAGTATAGAAATAATGCTGGGGATGCGTCTTGTATCCTATTTGGCATAGACTTAGTTTTTGGTCCCTGTTAGCTGTGATGGTGAAGATGATGCTGGGAAAGGCCTCGCTCTGTTGGCCACAGGTGCTGGCTCTGGAGTCACACTGTTGGAGTGGGATTCGAGCTCTCTCACTTAACACACAACCTTGGGATATTGACTCAACCTTCCCTAGTCTTTTCTTGGAGATTCCCATTCCAGTGCTGGCTTTGACTTTCTCAGTGGTGTGATAAAATGCCCTCTTCTGCAGCGGTAGCCCCAGAGGAGGGGCTTTTGTGCCATTTACCTTTGGCATCAACTCAGTAGTGGTGCAGAAGGGAAGCGAGCAGGGCTATTATGACAAGAAGAGTTGCCTTTAATCCAGTGATTATTACACTGTTCGTTTACATGAATTACCTCTGTTTCATCCCCTGTAAGAGGAAAAAAAAACAACAACGTGTGATTTATAGTCTTCCACTGATTTTCAAGGGGAGTGGATCCAAGTTTACTCAAGCAGAGATGGGTGTGGGTTTGCAGGTTTGGAAACGGGGATTCAGAACAAGCTGAAGGCCTCCACCAGAGATTAAAGAGAGAATGAGAGGCCTAGGGAACAAGGGATAGATCTGGGTGGGAGGGAGTCGGGAACCAAAACTGAGCACTGTGGAGTACAGGGGAAAAGAGAGATGGGTCCTGGGAGCTGCCAGGCCAGAAGAGAGACTGGAGCACTGTATCTCGTGGGGGTTTGGAGTAAGTGCTGTGCACAGTGTATTGTTAGGAAATCTTCAGCAAAGGGCACATTATTTCTTAATGCTTTTATGGGAGTGGATTATTTCCAGTGAGTGCATACAAGTTCAGAGTTAGCGGGTGCATGGATTAGAATCCCTTCATTTCAAAGATGAAGGGACTGGGAGTTCCCCAAGGTGACCAGCTGGGTGATTGGTGGAACCAGGGTGCAGCGCAGGACTCCATGAATTTGAGGGCCTGTGCAGTTGCATGCAATGCTAAAGTCACCCCCTTTGCCCCTTCATGTCTTCTGGGAAATTCCCATGGTACCTGAGAACACGGGCAGTAAACCCAAGTGCATATACTCCATTACAAAATAACATTTTAAGATAGTTTTGGGTGCATATTAAATATAGATTAGTTCCAGTCCTGGCAGGGGAGCTTACGTAACTTACTTCATTATCTGGGCCGCAGTTCTCCCATCTGTAAACTGTCTGTTACATAAGGCTAGTGTGAAGATAAGGTGAGATAATTCTGGAAACCTCTCAGCACAGTACTTGGCACATAGTAGAAGCTTCTGTTCTCATATGGTTCTCATTGGTTATTATTAGGTATGTTGCAGACATACAGTATCTTGTATATTTCATTAGCTTGGCATAGGATTAAAGCATTAAGATCTCTTATAATTGGATGATCAACTGATACCTTATTTTATTTTAAAAAAAGTACTTAGGGACTCTTCTAAGAGCTTCCTCTTTCACTATCCAGTAAAGGTGTTTCTTTAGATCTTGACCCTTCCTCCTAATCTGTCCTAATTTCTTTTTTTAAAAGATTTTATTTATTTATTTGAGAGAAAGAGAGAGAGCACAGAGGAGAGTGAGAGGGAGAAACAGACTCCCTGCTGAGCAGGGAGCCCCTTGTGGGACTCAATCCCAGGACCCTGGGATCATGATCTGAGCTCAAGGCAGACGCTTAACTGACTGAGCCACCCAGGTACCCCATAATTTATCCTAATTTCTAACTCAGTTATAATTTCACTAGAGTCTGAGCCTCTGTCATCTCCTTTCTTCCGAGTTAAAAGAATTATAAACTGTGGGGTCCCACAGACTTGACCAACCAAATGTGTCCTTGGGTGGATCTCCAATGCTGGGATCATGTCCTACTAATCTTCTACCTTTCACAGTACCTAACATTGTGTCTTGAAAATAAATACTCTAGAAATGGGTATTTATACCAGGATGTTTCTAAGACATTCTGTGTATTCCCTCTTTTTGAACCTAGATGAACCTCAGTAATGGCTTTGACCAATATTGTACAAGAGAAATGGTGCTGTGTGGCTTCTGGGTCTGGGTCATAAAAATACAACTCTTTCTACTTGCTCTCTTGGGTTTCTCACCCTTGGGACCAGCTGCCATGCTTTGAAGAAGCCAAGCAGTCATGTGGAAGGGCCACATATGGTGTGGCGGCTGACAGCCCCAGCTCAGGCTACGGCCAGCATCCATTGCCTTCCGGTATTTCCAGGCCCGCAGTGTCAGTCACCCCCATGAGCTGCCCCTGCTCGTGCCACACAGAACAGAGGAGTTCCCCTTCTGACCGCTGCCCAAACTGCAGATTTGTGAGCCGAATAAATGATTGTTGTTTTGAACTACTTAAGATTTGAGGTCATTTGTTACACAGCAGTAGAGACCTGATACGTCCACCCACTTGAGCATAAGGCATATACAGGCCAAATGGAAATTCCAAAAAGAACCCATTTCCGGAAAATTGTCTCACTTGGGAAGAGAGGGATTTTGCAACCCTTATAAAAGGAATGGATGTGGTTAGTGTTCAAATCAGTAGATGAAGGTTCACGGGAAACTTGATAGTAAATGGATTAGGCTGACACCATCCAAGCCCACAGATCAAGCTGAACAAAAAGTTAGATAACCAGACGTTATGAGCACATGAGGTGATGCAAGAGGCAAGAAAACAGTCCCACTGATGATGGATTCTTGCCTTTTAAAATTGAACCTGAGTCTAATCAGGCCTCTAGATTGAACTAGTAGTTTTCAAGAAATATAGGAGATGAAGGAACATGTTAATACCACCACAAGCATATAATAGGCCAAATCTACAATATGAGACATTTTCAGGACAAAAGACCCGGTTTTCTCAATTAAAAAACAACAACTGAGAATTAATAATAAATAAATAAAATAGAGGAGATGCCTTGTTGGTTAAAGGAGACTAACGACCATGTCCAAATACAATATGTGATTTTGTTTGGACCCTGATTCAAAGAGATCAACTACACAGGCAGTTTTGAGATAATTAGGGAAATCTGAACATGGACTGGGTAACAGATGATATTGAAGAATTATCATTCATTTTATTGGGTATGAAACAATAATGTCATTTTTTAAAAAAAAGTTCTTTAGTATGGGGCGCCTGATTGGCTCAGTCAGTTAAGCGTCCACCTTGGGCTCAGGTCATGATCCCAGGGTCCTGGGATGGAACCCCACACCATCTCCCTGCTCAGTGGGAAGCCTGCTTCTCCCTCTCCCTCTGCCAGCTGTTCCCCCTGCTTGTGCTCTCTCTCTCTGTCAAATTAATAAATAAAATCTTTTTTTAAAAAAGTTCTTCAATATAAGAAATAGGATAGAAGTATTTAAGATTTAAGACTTGATGTCTGGGATTTGCTTTACAAATATTCCAGCGGGGGAAGGGAAACATGAAACCAAGGCAGAGAACTCTTTCTGTACGTTTGAACATTTCCATAGAAGAGAACTTTTAAACTTTAAGCTCTTCAAAAGAGATAAACTTACACTTAGCCCAGAAGCACTTTGAACACAAATTAGACTGTGAGACTTGCCATGGGTGAGTCGGCCTGGAGGGAGGAGTAAGGCCACGGAGCTAAATAAGGCTTGGTGCTCAGAGCCCTGCGCCACCCGGGTCCAGGACCTCACTCTAAAGGGTCCTGAGGTAGCGCCCTCAATGGCCAGGGCCCCAGCCCCGCACTTGAGCTGAGAGTGAGGAGGGCCAAGTGGCCCGAAATGCCCACAGAACCTGTGTGATGGCTGCAGGGAGGGGAGTCACAAGTGGTGGCAATCCAAGCGTGCTGCTGTAGACAAAGAGAAGGCTTGGGCAGCTCCTCACCCACAGGCACAGGGGGAGCTGCGAGCAGAGCTAAGGACGAAACCCTGGCAGGACTCACTCCCCACCTCCATCTCTGCTGCTCCTTTCCCACCGCCCACATTTGCCCCAACTGCAGCCTGAGGTTCTCCTCTAGGGAGCACATCTTTACACTGGAGACACGTCTTCCCAGCTTGGCCCCCAGAAGGAATGGGTTCTCCAGCATGGGGAATGCAGGGGCAGATGCCTGACCCGCACAGCCCAGATCCTGGAACAGCTGTCACTGCAGCCACGAGTGGGGCCCGGCTTGGCATAGATGCCCCCCCTCTTCCCATTCACTGTAGTCAGAGAGGTCTGGTCATACAGGCTGCTGAATGGACCGTGTGTTGGGGGGAGGCATTTCCCAAGCTGCTCCTGGAAGGACACAGGGGTGCTAGAGAAGTTAAATGCTCAGTGCAGTGACCAGTGACCAATACAAATTGGGGTTAAAAATCATGGACCTTAACCCAAAGAGAAAGGAAGAGGAGGGTGATAAAGGGTAGGATAATAAAATACTGACTAGAAGCAAATACTGAATAGAAGCAAATAAAAAGAAAAGTGAAACAAAACAAAGATTAGGATGGGAGGCGGGGTGTCTGAGGACGTGGAAACACAACAGGAGAATTAAAATGAGTGACGTTCAGACTGGAGGATTGCTCCTGGCTCTGCAGGATGTGCTGTTCCCTTTTGCTGCAGCTACTGAAGGGGATCCCCTGGGTGCGCGGCCCCTCGGCCCCCCGGGCCTCGCTGCCTGCCTCGGCCCGGATTCTTGGTATGTTTAGCATCTTTACAAACAGATTTAAGAATCCCCTGGTGCCTTCAAACCGTGAAATGCAAAAACGAAACCCGAGGCTCCTAGCATCACTCCGGTGTAGCTGCGGGTGGCGGTGATTTTTGTGACCGCCAGTAGAGGGCAGTGTCGGGCCAGACATTTCCCACGCACAGGGGAGGCGGTTAGCCCTCCCGGGCCGGTGGCTAGGTTCTGAATGTGGGATTCACCCCTTCCAGACTTCCCTGAGCAAGGCTCATATATGGCGATGCTTCTTTTCTATTCCTTCAGGGATTTGAGCGTCTGCCTCAGACCGTGTTGTGTAAACACGAAATAAGACATAGGCGGCCCAGCCTCATCCCTCCCTCCAAGCCATCGACAGCGGCATGCTATTTGGTAGCATTGTCCTTGGAAGGGGAATTTTAGGTGACGGGGTGCATCTACCAAATGCCGACTATGTGCCTGTTGTGTGCTAACGTCCTAGTTACTCCAGTTATTTGACTCTGCGAGAAAGTATGATTATCTCCATTTTCCAGATGAGGAAATGAAGGCTCATTAAAGTTAAGGGACTTATGTGAGCTCCCACGGCAGGGGTAGGATCCCGACTTTGGTCTGTTCGGCTCCAGCACGCTTTCCCCTAGGCCACATGCTTCTCATAGGTCCTCAGTTCCTGCCAGTTCTCATCCTGCCTGAGCTTCTATTTTTAACTCAAAAAGCTCTTCTGTTCCAGTGGTGTCAACTCCTTGGACTGGGAAACTATCAGGACATCAAAAAGATACTTCTCACACCTAGCCAAGTGACGAATTGCTCGTTTGAGTTACTCTTTCATCCGCAAGGCAAATTATCTTTCAACACATTTTATGTATGCTAAGAGCACCCAAGGAGAATTATATACACAAATCATTAGGTGAGGCATAGTGTCAACTCCGCAGCCGTCCATTTACATGCTGGTCGCTAGTGCTCGTTGATCAGAGCAGAAAAACTGCAGCTACGGTGGTGACCTAAACTTTTTTCCTCCCATGACTTGGGCAGCTGGTCTCACTTCTCCATGGCCACACCTGGCCCAGGGTAGCGAACTTGGACAGGTCAGCATCATACCTTACACATTCTAGAAATGACAAAACTAATCACACTGACAAAAGTTAGTTTCCTTCCACTTGCTTCCTACCAAAAAAAAAAAAAAAAAAAGCAGGTGGGGTGGAATGGTTTTTATTTTTATAGATTGGTTGGTCCATGCTAGATTGAACCATTGACATTGCTGGTTACCTCACCCTCCCGAACAGCTGAATTTGATCATTCTTTATCAGTTTCTGGAATTAATGGTTGATCCAATAATATTTTGATATCTGTCCCTGTTGTTGGAGATCACACATCGGTCATCCCAGAGTCTACACCAATTGAAAAGCAGGATTGGAGAATGTGGGTTGGATCCAAGAACTACATGTACCTTTTTTTTTTTTTAACTGAGTTGAACTCTCCATCCTTGCCCCCCACCCCTGCCCCAGCCACAGGTGGGACAACTGGAGAACTAGAACCACCCCCTGCCCTGGCAAGAACTCCTGTCCTGGGTGAGAGGAGAGAATGTAAACACTTGTAGGCAGACAGGATGGGAGGGGGCTGGAGCCTGTTTTACGCCAAAGTAACCACCCCAAGTAGTGTGAGGAATGTGGCCAGTCTTATGTCACTGAGGGAGAGGAGGGCAGTTCAGTGGATGGGGGAAAGATAAATGACTTTATCACTAGGGAGAGGCTGCTTCAGGATAGAGGTATTAGCTGGATTTCACTCATGTATGCAAGAATAAGGACGAGGAATAAGAAGTTTTTCCCTTCAAATACCTTCCGTCTCCAGAAGTCCCTAGAAGTACTCAGTAAAATGGGAATATGTCTCTCAAAAGAGATTCCATCTTCACACAATAATTAATTCAGGCTTAATTAATTAATTAATTCTAACTGCACCGAGGTGAGGATAGATTGAATTGTTTGGAAATTTCTTTGAGCTTTGATTTAAAAAAATTAGATTTCCGAAAATAAAAAGTGTTTAAAATAAAAGTCCAAAACTTAGATTTTTGTCCTTATGCAGGAAAATAATTTTTATTTCTTTTCCTGTACTCTGGTTGTTAAATAATTGCACCAATCTAATGCATTTTTTTTTTTTAGTCCAGTGACCTCAAAACTATGAGTGTGAATGTCTCTAATAAAAACTCTCTCTCCTTGTTAACATTGGGGTTATTTTTGCTGCGGTCCCTACACTTCACGCTGTAATCAAAGCCTGTCCTCTCGGTCTTGGAGTATCTGTGACTCAGACTCTAATCATGACTGTGTCTGGCACATAGATCAGTAGTTGCGTTTAAGGACGTGCAAATTTTGAGCTTTTCTTCCAGCTTGACCTTGCACATTTCATTTGAAGCCCCTTCTTAACATACCAAATTCTGTCTTTGAATAAGTTAAAAAATAAGATGTATTTCCCAACAGAGGTGATCCTTAACACAAATTTCAACCTGCAAGTTGGGTGCTCGGAGCAGTGCATTGTTAGTTCTTTCAAATCTGAAAGTTCACCAATCTAAACAGGGTCTAAACTAACCTTTAGAGCCTCCAAATGCTCAAGGAAAAGTGCTGAGAGGGGTCTTGTAGTAGAAAGTCTGACATAAAATTCTCAGGTTGCCTGGCTCTGAATCGCGTGTATAGTTACTTCTTGGAGCCACATCAATTTGAGGTGTTGTGTATACATTTGGTCTTTAAAATGCACCCATTAACCTGAGACCCCAGGATTTCAGACCTTTGGGAGCCTCTCTTTTCACAGCTGGACTTTTTCCAGGGGAAGAGGGAATGTACGATCC
Source organism: Ursus arctos (assembly GCF_023065955.2). Lineage (NCBI taxonomy): Eukaryota > Metazoa > Chordata > Mammalia > Carnivora > Ursidae > Ursus > Ursus arctos. Next base: position 35,435,912 of record NW_026622952.1, on the reverse strand, counting down.
CTATCCGCTTCGTTGGTGTCCCCTATCTGGCAGCATCCATTCTTTAGAGATATTTATGGTAATGTTTGTGCATGATAGTCCATTGTAAAAGATAAAAGTGTCTGGCTTTCTGGAGATCTGTGCACCTACATGTGATTACCTCCGTGAGAGTCTCAGAGCAAACCTGGGTAATGAGGCAATTTCTCTGAAGATGCCCAAGTCCTGATGGGCTGGTGAAGAGCCTGGTGGCTGGAGGGGAGTGGATGCTGAGAAGCTTGAGGGCACTGAATCAGTGGGATCTGGCTTTGAACTGGGGCTCTGCCCTCTTACCAGCCGTGTGGCCACTTTGAGCCTTAGTTCTCCACCTGCCAATGAGGATAATAGTACCCATCACTTAGACTTCTGTTGAAGAGTAGGATGGAAGCATAAAGTACCTAGTTGGGGATACATACAAGCTGGCCAAGAACTAGTCTTATTACTAAGCTTATTACCTGTCAGATTGGTTCAGACCTCTGGCCTTCAGGTGATAAGCCCTCCTGAGTGAGTCTCACTTGGCCTCCAGCCCACCCATGCATTGCCCCAGTTAGAGTGCTTCCAGAATAGGCTGAGCCCTGCAACCTTGCACCCAGACCCAGCCGGTCCCCTGAAGCCGTCCTGCCCTGAAGGTGGAAGCTTTACAGGTTGCATACTAACAGCAGCAGCGGCCGTCTCCCTGTGGGCTTGTGAAGCTCTGCGGGTTGTTTCGAGTGCCGGTTCATCCACTGGCAAACCAGCGTTAGTAGACCACCCTGGGGAAGAGCAAGGACTCTGGCTCCAGGCTCCCTGAGTTGAATCCTGGCTCCACTACTGCTGCTGAGAGACTTCAGGAAAGTTACCTGGGCCTTGGGGACTTCCTCCACAAGGTGGGCTAACAAGAGTACTTATGCCCTAAGTTACTGTCAGGATTCAGGGCTGTGTTCCCTACAGCTGCTCCAACAAAGCACCACGCGCCATGCGTCCTAGAACAACACAAGTTGCCCGTCTCGGAGTTCTGGGTGCCGGCGTCAGAAATCAGGGGGTTGGCAGGGCCCGGTCCCTTTAGGAGCTCCAAGGGAGTGTCCTTCCTTGCTGCTTCTAGCTTCTGGTAGCTCTTGGTGCTCCCTGGCTTGTAGATGGCCGTCTTCTCCCAGTGTCTTCACAGCATCTTCCCTCTGTGTGTGTCTGTCTCTTGTGTCCAAACTTCCCCTTTTTATAAGGACATCAGTCATACCGAATTAGGGCCGACCCTAATGACTTCATTTTAATTTGATTATTCTCTGTAAAGACCCAATTTCCAGGTAAGGTTACATTCTGAGGTACTAGGGATTAGGACTTGGGCATATCTTTTGTGGGAGGACACAATTCAACCTATAACATACGAACTGAGAACAGTGCTTGGAACATAGCAAGCACTGTCTCTGTGTTGACAATTTTTATTTTTAATACCACAGTCCAGCCAGGAAAGTACTATTATTCCCATTTCAGAGATGGAAAAAGTGAGGCTCTGAGAAGGTCAGGATTAGCCTCAATTCCCACAGCTAGAAAGGGGGAAGACCCCTTAGCCCAGACCTGGTGTGTCTGACCACATGCCTGACATCTCTCCACTGTAGCCATAATCTCCAGGGACGGACAGACTGCCCGGAGCCTGGTTAAGTGTACACATCACGCATGGTTATGACACAGATTTCCAGCGGGTAGCCCTAGAGGCCTGCCCTCAAATCTGGCCTCAGACTTAGGAGTGCTGCTCCTGGGTGAAAATGTCTATGTTCTAAAAGGATCATTTCTCAAATCCTTATTAGTATTTTAGAACCTGTATTTATATCACCATGTTTTGACTAAACTGATGGGCCTAACATGTAACTTCATTTTTCCCTTTTCAATGAGCTATTCTAATATTGATTAGACACGGCCTCATTCATCCAATGGAAACACCTGTGGACCCCAGAAAAATACAATGAACGACTTTGAAATTAAAGATTCGTATTACTTTGTGAAGGCGATTATACATCAGAATTATGAAAGCTTTCTTAGAATAGAGAAATTTCCCTATTGGTTCCTCATTGGCTGTTGGAACCGGAGTGTTTAGTAATATATAATAGGCTACGTGGTTGTTTTCTGCATGTATATTTACAGTCCTAAAGTAAATGGTCAAAAAAAAAAAAAGCCAAAAGGTCTCCTCTTGAGATCAGCATAAATTTATGTTCTGGAATACAAATATGAGCACTAACTCTACTGTAGTCATGAAAAGTGAAGAGCAAAGGACACTATATTGAAAGACACGTGATAGGAGTTCAGGTTGCTTTTGTTCTCTTTGCCCCTGCACCCCATGCACCTCTTGTTAGCGCTGGGAACTTGAGCAAATATTCGACCCTTTCACACCTAATATGTACATAATGCAGAGAGTTATTCCTTACCTCTGAGTGTCCAGGTAGATGATTAGAGGCCACCTGCAGTCCCCTCCACTTCTGAGATGTGTGTGGGGCCGTAACCACTCACAAGGCCCTGTGGTGGTGACCTCGGACTCGCGTGGCCCCTAACACTTGGTTAAGGGCTCTACTCTAGTGGTCAATGTGATTTTCTTGAAAAATCTGTGCCTCGTAGTTTTCTTTTGTGCTGGGTCTTCTCTATTTGTGTTTTTGCCTGACTCTCCCTACCCTAGCCCTCCTGGAGCTCTGGGAGGCTGACCCTCTGGATGGCCTCAGCTGGACAGAGGGAGGAGACTGAATTTGGGAGACTGGTCCTGACTCCCTGGCTCAGTGCTGGCCACACTCCTCTGCTTGCTCTTCAAGCCTCAGTGGGGTAGGGGGTAGGATGTGCTGGCTCCCTGCTACACTACTCTTAGGTTGCTTCACTGTCCCCTGTTGGTTCTCCCAAACCCTGGCCACCCGTTTGTAAATCGCCTCTCTCAGGAAACTGTACCATCTCTTAACTGTGCCAGGACCTTGACCGGATCAAGCCATGACTATCTCGAATTGTATCAGCACAGCAAATTATCATTAAGAGCATCTCGCCCTTTAAGGAAAGTGAACGCTGAGTGCTGGAAAGCAGAACTCTGTTTTACCTGAATAAGAAATGCCCCCCTCTCTCATCTCTTCTTCATTTTGTGCTTGCCCTCACCTCTGTGTGCAGCACTCTGTGTGCCTGAAAAGTCCTCCTTAGCTTTCAAATCCCTGCTCCTCTAGAAGCTTTCTCCGACTCTTACAGGCCGAGTTAGCCTCCCCTCACCCTGCATTTCTTGAGAGCTGCCAGGTAAAATAAAGGGTGTCAGGCCACATTTGAATTTCAGATAAACAACAACTAATATTTTAGCAGAAGTATGTTCCATGGAATATTGGGACACATTAATAGGGGAAAAAATTCGTTATCTGAAATTCAGGTTTAATTGGGAATCTTACATCTTTTTCTTTTTCTTTTTTTTCCCCCTAAAATAAATCTAGCAACTGTAACTACAGTGGCCTTCTAAAGTGGGTGGCTCCTGTTTAAAGAAACACTCTTTTCTTTTTCTTTCTTTCCTTTCTGCCTTCCTTCCCTCCTTTTTTCCAGAGTTCTATGAGATAATGAGTATGTAAATTTGGGAGTTGAGCAGGAGCTTTGGAGGACTGAATTGCTTTTGAGAAAACTGAGGTCTGGAGAAAAATTTGGCCCGTAGGTGCTGTGGAGCAGAGAATGGAGAGGAGGTGAATCAATGAGATGGACAAGACTGGGACCTTTACTGTGAGGGGCCAAGGAGGAACATTTTGTGTCTGGGGGGGGGGGGGGTTCTTTGTAGAAATGTAATGCAATGTAGTAAGTGACTGAGTTTCACTTCCGGGGTGCCATGTATTATGGAAGCAGGTGACTAGAGGTGGAGGTGCCTGCAATTATGTGGGAATTTGCAAGAATCTTGGTGGAAATAGGGTTGCAACCATTCATGTGGAGAGCTCAAGAGAAAGGAGGCTCCAGCTGATCTCCAGATTGTAATTGTTTCTGTGATTCTCCACCCTAATAATAATAATAATAAAAGTTAATGTTAACAGTGTTTACTAAGTGCTAGGTACATGTATGTATATGTATGCATATGTGCATGTGTATGTGTTTGCACATATGTCTGTGTACACACGAACACACTCCTGGCTCTGTTCAGTTTGAGTAAGCACAAAATCCAATTACCACAGTTGAGTCAAATAATACCAGTTCCCCAGCAACAGGATTCTAACTTGAGTTGCCACCCCATATTAACTAAAATAAATATGGCAACCTTAATTGTAGCTACTGTAGCATAAAGTGTAATTCACTGTGGGCTCCTCACCCTGCAGATCACTATGTAAATAACAAATGTGCACCATGATCAGCGACCAATGGCATCACTTCTTTCAAAGTCTGTTGGTAATTGGTTGTTGCACATGTTACTTAGTTCAGGCACAGACAGCAAAACATGTAATTGTGTTGCCTCCTCGCCTCCCAGCGATAAACCCACATGATTTAACTTTAATGTACTCCTGCTGCTGAATGATGCTCCAGGTCAGCCTGATACTCTTCAACACTTGAACAAAGGTGTGAAAATGTGCTTTGTACATTTTCAGTAATCTAGCAAATAGATCAAGGAGCTATTTCCACTTTTCAAAGCCTATTTTCTTAGCTGGACTGTTGACCAGGCTATTGATGCTACAGTGGGAGATCATGCAGTTTCTTTAGCTAGTTTGGAAGAAATATGACCCAAACATGCAGCTGAAAACATCCATGCATCATGGAAGCAAGTAATCTGTGTACGATGTGGCAGAAACGTACTGCATTGTGCAAATAACTTTACAGGACCTGAACCCAGAGTTAACGGACTCATAGAGGAAATAATTGATTATGGGGACGTTGACATGGGCTCCAGTGGAGACTGTCACCGTGCAGCCAGAGGAACTTAGTGAAGGCGAACTTATTGACATAAGTGAAGAAAGCAGTCATGATGAGAAGGAGGAAGATGTCCTAAAGTGACGGCGGCAAAAATCTTCACGTGAAAAGAATTCTCAGAGATATTTCATGACATTGAAAGCACAAAGGATAAAATGTTTGAAACTGATCCAAACTTAGAAAGGGTAGGATAGTTTGCTGAGGCAAGGAAAATATGCTCACTTGTATCATATTATATCTTGGGAGGAAGAAGGCAAGCACTGTTCAAACCAGTCTGATAAGTCTTATTTTTACAAAGAAATAAGACTCTTTGTTAATATTTCTAATGTTTTAAATTACAGTGTACTAATAAGTATTAATTTTACTGTTTTTTTCATTTCTCTATACAGTAATAGAATTTTTAGTATTTTGAGAAAATTTCTAAAGGCCATGGAAGAATTGTAATTTTTCCCACTGATTATGGGGATAGTTTTGCATGGTTTCAGCTACATGGTCACTTTTTAAAATTTTAATTCCAGGATAGTTAACACACAGTGTCCTCTTAGTTTCTGGTGTACAGTATAGTGATTCAATAGTACTGTATATAACTCAGTGCTCATTTTAAGTGTGCTCCGATCCCCTTCACCTGTTTCACCCCTCCCCCAGAACCATCTGTTTGTTCTCTATAGTTAAGAGTGGTTTTTTGTCTCTTTTTTTCTTTGTTCATTTGCTTTGCTTCTTAAATTCCATATACAAGTGAAATCATATGATAATTGTCTTTCTCTGACTGACTTATTTCACTTAGCATTATACCCTTCAGATCCATCCATGTTATTGCAAAAGGCAACATTTCATTCTTTTTATGGCTGAGTAATATTCCATTGTATATATATACCACATCTTCTTTATCCATTCATCAGTTGATAGACACTTGGGCTGCTTTCATAGTTTGGCTATTGTAAATAATGCTGCAATAAACATAGGAGTGCATATATCCCTTTGAATTAGTGCTTTCATATTCTTTCGGTGAGTACCCAATAGTGGAATTACTGGATCATATGGTAGTTCTATTTTGAATTTTTTGAGGAACCTCCATACTGTTTTCCACAGTGGCTGCCCAGTTTGCATTCCCACCAACAGCACATGAGGGTTCTTTTTTCTCCACACCCTCGCCAACACATATTGTTTCGTCTTTTTGATTTTAGCCGTTCTGACAGATGTGAGGTGATTTCTTGTTGTGGTTTTGATTTGCATTTCCTTACTGATGAGTGATGTTGAACATCTTTTCATGTGTGTGTTGGCCTTCTGTATATCTTCTTTGGAGAAATGTCTGTTCATGTCTCCTGCCCATTTTTAAATTAGATTATTTGTCTTTTTGGTGTTGAGTTGTAGAAGTTCTTTATACATTTGGATACTAACCCTTTATAGGATATGTTCTTTGCATAGATCTTCTCCCCTTCAGTAGGTTGACTTTCTTTAGTTGATTGCTTCCTTTGCTGTGCAGAAGCTTTTAATTTTGATGTCGTCCCAATAGTTTATTTTTGCTTTTGTTTCCCTTGCCTCAGGAGACATACCTAGAAAAATGTTGCTATGATCAATGTCAAAGAAATTACTGCCTGTGCTCTCTTCTAGGATTTTTATGGTTTTAGTCTTCACATTTAATCTATTTTGAGTTAATTTTGTGTGTGGTGTAAAAGTGGTCCACTCTTATTCTTTTGCATATAGCTGTTCAGTTTTCCCAACGCCATTTGTAAAAGAGACTATCTTTTTCCCATTGCATATTCTCCTCCTTTGTTGAAGATTAATTGACCATATAATCGTGGGTTTATTTATAAACTCTTTATTCTGTTTCTTTGATCTATGTGTCTGTTTTTGTTCCAGTACCATACTGTCTTAGTTACTCAGCTTTGTAGTATATCTTGAAGTCTGGGAATGTGAGACCTCCAGTTTTGTTCTCCTTTTTCAAGATTGCTTTGGTTATTCAGGTTATTCAGGTCTTTTTGTGGTTCCGTACAAATCTTAGGATTGTTTGTGCTACTTCTGTGAGAAATGCTATTGGTATTTTGATAGGGATTACATTCAATATTTAGATTGCTTTGGGTAGTATGGACATTTTAATAATATTTGTCCTTCCAATCCATGAGCATGAGATATCTTACCATTTGTTTGTGTTGTCTTCAATTTCTTTCATCACAGTTTTATAGTTCTCAGACCTCCTTGGTTAAGTTTATTCCTAGGTATTTATTATTTTTGGTGCAATTGTAAATGGGATTATTTTCTTAATTCCTCTTTCTGCTACTTCATTATTAGTGTATAGAAATCCAATGGATTTCTGTGTATTGATTTTGTATCCTGCAACCTTACTGAATTCATTTATCAGTTCTAATAGTTTCTTGGGGGAGTCTTTAGGGTTTTCTATATATAGTATCCTGTTATCTGCAAATAGTGCAAGTTTTTGCACAATAGTGCAAAACAATTTGCGTTTCTTTAAAGATTTTATTTATTTATTTATTTAAGAGAGTGAAGTGAACGAGCAAGAGAGAGAACACAAGTGGGGGGAGAGGAAGAAAGAGAAGCAGACTCCCCGCTGAGCAGAGAGCCCAACATAAAGCTCAATCCCGAGATTCCAGGATCATGACCTGAGCCGAAGGCAGATGCTTAACCCACTGAGCCACCCAGACGCCCCTTCCTTACCAATTTGGATGCCTTTTATTTCTTTTTTGTCTGATTGTTGTGGCTAGGATTTCCAGCTTTATGTTGAATAAAGTGATGAGAGTGGACGTCCTTGTCTTGTTCCTGACCTTAGGGGAAAAGTTCTCAGTGTTTTACCATTGAGTGTGATGTTAGCTGTGGCTTTTTCATATATGGCCTTTATTATGTTGAGGTATATTCCCTCCAAACCTACTTTGTTGAGGGTTTTTATCATGAATGGATGTTGTACTTTGTCAAATGCTTTTTCTGCATCTATAGAAAGGATCATATGGTTCTTATCCTTTCTTTTATTAAGGTGATGTATCATGTTGATTGATTTGCAAATATTGGACCACCCTTCTTTCCTGGGAATAAATCCAACTTGATAATGGTGAATGATTTTTTTAATGTATTGTTGGATTCAGTTTGCTAATATTTTGTTGAGGATTTTTGCATCTATGTTCATCAGAGATATTGGCCTGTAGTTCTCTTTTTTTGTAGTGTCTTTATTTGGTTTTGGTATCAGAGTAATGCTGACCTCATAGAATGAATTTAGAAGCTTTCCTTCCTCTTCTATTTTTTTGGATTAGTTTGAGAATAATAGGTATTATTAACTCTTCTTTAAATGTTTGGTAGAATTCATCTGTGAAGCTGTCTGGTCTAGGACTTTTGTTTGTTGGGAGTTTTTTGAATACCGATTCAATTTCATTGCTGGTAATTTGTCTGTTCAAATGTTCAACTTCTTGATTCAGTTTTGGGATGTTATGTGCTTCTAGGAATTTATCCATTTCTTCTAGGTTGTCCAATTTGTTGGCATGTAATTTTTCATGATATTCTCTTATAATCCTTTGTATGTCTGTGGTGTGGTTTCTTTCTCCTCTTTCATTTCTGATTTTGTTCATTTGAGCCCCCCCCCTTTTTTTATGAGCCACAATTTTGTTGATCTTTTTAAAGAACCAGCTCCTGGTTTCATCGATCTATTCTATTGGCTTTTTAGTTTCTATTTCATCTATTTCTGCTGTAATCTTTATTATTTTCTTCCTTCTACTGGTTTTGGATTTTGTTTGTTCTTCTTTCTCTAACTCCTTTAGGTCTAAGATTAGGTTGTTTATTTGAAATTTTTCTTGCTTCTTAAGGCAGACCTGTATTGCTATAAAATTCCCTCTTAGAACAGCTTTTGCTGCATCCCAAGTATTTGGGACCATGCATTCACATTTTCAATTGTCTCCATGTATTTCTTTTTAATTTCTTTTTTGATTTCTTGGTTGACCCATTCATTGTTTAGTAGCATGTTATTTAATTTCCATGTATTTGTGGTCTTTCCATATTTTTTCTTGTTGTTGATTTCTAGTTCCATAGCATTGTGGTTGGAAAAGATGCATGTATGACTTCGATCTTTTTCAATTTGTTGAGACTTGTTTTGTAGCCTAATAGGTGATCTATTCTGGAGAATGTTCCATATGCGCTTGAAAAGAATGTGTATTCTTCTGTTTTAGGATGAAATGTTCTGAATATATCTGTTAGATCCATCTGGTCTAATATGTCACTCAAAGCCACTGTTTTCTTATTGATTTTCTGTTTGGATGATCTATCTATTGATGTAAGTGGGGTGTTAAAGTCCCCTACTATTATTGTATTACTGTCAATTACTTTCTCTATGTTTGTTATTAGCTGCTTTATGTATTTGGGTGCTCCCATGTTGGATGCATAAATATTTACAATTGTTATACCTTCTTGTTAGAGTGTTCCCTTTATGATTATATAGTGTCCTTCTTTGTCTCTTGTTATAGTCTTTGTTTTAAAGTCTGTTTTGTCTCCCAGAGTCCATAGTCTCTCATGCTTCGTTCCCCCTTCTGATTACCCCCCCTTTGTTTATCCCTTTCTTCTCCTACCGATCTTCCTACTTCTTATGTTCCATAAATGAGTGAAACCATATGATAATTGTCTGGGAAACAAACTGAGGGCTTCCGAGGGGAGGGGGGTGGGGGAATGGGATAGGCTGGTGATGGGTAGTAAGGAGGGCACGTATTGTATGGTGCACTGGGTGTTATACGCAACTAATGAATCATGGAACATTACATCAAAAACCAGGGATGTACTGTATGGTGATGAACATAATATAATAAAAATATATTATTACAAAAAAAATAAAGTCTGTTTTGTCTGATATAAGTATTGCTACCTCAGCTTTCTTTTCACTTCCATTTGCATGATAAATGCTTTTCCATCACTTTTACTTTCAATCTGCATGTGTCTTTAGGTCTGAAATGGGTATCTTGTAGGCAGCAAGTAAATGGGTCTTGCTTTTTTATCCATTTTGTCACCCCATGTCTTTTGATTGGAGCACTTAGTATATTTGCATTCAAAGTAATTGTTGATAGGTATGTACTTATTACCATTTGTTACTTGTTTTATGGTTGTTCCTGTAATTCTTCTCTGTTCCTTTCCTCTCTTGCCCTCTTCTCTCAGGGTTTATTGACTTTCTTTAGTGATATATTTGGTTTTATTTCTCTTTATTTTTGTGCACAGTCATTTTTATGGTCCTACACTACCATGCAAAGGGAGAACTGCATGTCTGTATGTATATATCACAATAATTATTATCATGCTTATTACTCTGATGAGAAAATTGATGCTTTAAGTCTAAGCTACTTGTCCAGGGTCATGCAGATAGTAAATAGTAGAGCTTGGATTTATGTCTGTGTAGTCTGCCTCCAAGACCTGCCCTCCCTTAACCTACCAGCTATGAGCACTTCAAAGACAGGGATCATAGCTTGTGATTTTTAAATGCCTAGCATGTAAACATCTGATACATACACATTGAGTGAATGAAAAAAAAAGAATTTATGAAATAAGGAACTATAAAAGGAATTAACATTTACTGTTGGAAAATACTGAGAAAAAAATGAAGACTGATTGGAGACTAGCAGCAACCTTATAGATGTCCATCAGTTATAGATAAAATGGATAGATCTGCAGTCATCTTGTTTGATGTGAAGACCAGCCATTTCTGAGATGTTTGGAAACATATAACAGATGCAGAGGATTATGGGTATTTGCTAAGAAACTTCTGGTGATGGTCATTACATCAGAACACACTCGACAAAGACTTTGGGGAAAAAGAATGAGCGTTTCCTATCCTCCTGCTTTCATACAGTAGTTCTAGGTGTGGAAGCTATTCCATGAGCATGCTCTGCGAAAGGCAGGCAGTAGCCCCTGCACTTGCCACTGGCCAGAGTAGCCACTAGCAGCTCCCAGGCAAGTGCAGCAGCTCTTAAACTGAAGTGGCATCTGTGGGTGGGCTTCAAGAGTCCACAAGTCCTATGGAGGGCACTTGACGGAATGAGCATTGGGTGTTATATGCAACTGATGAATCACTATATTCTACCTCTGAAACTCATTTAAAAGAAAAGTCCAGAAGTCCTTCAGGTACCAGGTTCATTGCCACGTTTTGTGTTAACAAGCTTATAAACTCTATGGGAGGAAAAAAGAGAAAAACATTCAACTGTGTTTGGAAATGTTTGTACTGGGAGCTGTCCCCATTTTCAGAGTGAGTACTACACCTTGTGGAACAAGTTGTAAAGCCCCACCTGGCTGTCATTTGGAGGAGGGGCTGAATAGAAGTGGACCTTCTTTACAGCATACCTGAAAACCACCTGAGATTTGTGGTTTGTGTCCGTGTCAGGAAAGTTCCTGTTGAAGTCTTGAGGAAAGGGTCCAAATAATCAAACTTAAAGCAAAGCTTTGTTTGGAAAGCCCAAACCAGAGGAAAATCAAGAAGAGTTGCGGATGTATAAAAATAGATATGGGTCAGGCAGAAATATGGAGATGAGAGCTTGTAGGCTGCAGAAGCCAGTACATTTTGTTTTGTTCTGTTCTGTTTTTACAACCACCACATTTGCCCAGGCAATAAAAATGAAAGAGCAAGAGAGAGACAGGGTAGGTAAGGAAACCAGCTTGAGTAAGAGCGGACTCAGACTGTTATAAGCACAGACTGCCAGCCTTAATATATTCATGGAAAGAAATCAGCTCATCTGGGAGAGAAGATTCAGAGCAGACATGAGATGGGAAACATACATCCTCCTGGTGGCTTCCATGAAAAGCAGTGGTTCCCAGAACAAAGGGGTGCCCCTGGGGACTAGCACGGCATCTATGATTAAGCCTTTGAAGAATACACCCTCCCATTTTAACTCAAGGCCCCAGTCCACCAAAAGAATAAAACCTACTTTCTAAACAGGGGTCCGAGCCGAGCCTTGTTGAAAGAGCTCCAGTGTACACTTGGAAACCCTTTAACTGACACAGAGAGAACTACTGGTCCCAGGATCTTCCTTAGGCACCACTCACTCACGGAGTGAGCAGGAATCTCTCTACTCCAGTATGTCACTGCCAGCGCTTGGACAAGTGTTGATCTCCGTATGTCTGGGTTTCCTTGAGAATGGATGAACCACTGCGGGCCAGCCTAGACCAACTGGTGTGCTAGATGGGAGCAGGAACCAAAGCCACCCTCGGGGTCCTTGTCTTAAAGATCCTTCCCTAAAGAATGCCCTGATTAAAGTTATCAGAGTTCACTTGAGTCAGTGGGCACCACGGATTCGATTGGTGTGTAAAGGGAGTATCAAGATTAACGCTACATCTTACATAATGGGGAGGAGAGAAGATCCATCATGAAAAAAGCTAAGGGACTCAGAAAACCATAGGAAACAAGATTTCATCATTTGAAATTTTAAAATGTGCCAGAACTGTGTGTTAACTGCACACATAGATCCTGGCTCTATGTGAGGCCCTATTGATATTTCCAAAAAAATATATGTAAGAGATGGAGAATTTAATTTGAATGTTCTGAAAGAATGTTCTCTCTCTCTCTCTCTCTCTCTCTCTCTCTCTCTCTCACACACACACACACACACACAAACACACCTCCCACAATCCAGTCATAAGACAGCTCTACAATCCACAGAAGGCTCCTTATAATTTTTTAGCTAGAGAACAAAAGAGGGTGAGAGAGTTTGCACCCTTAAGGGTCTAGACGGTTGAGTGTGAGTGTTGAAAAGAAGAAAAACATTTTATCAAATGATATTGTGGGATTTCCAAGATATACAATTTATAAGTACTTTAAAAATTATTTTCAGTTGCTTCATCCTTCTCTGAAGGTAGCACCTTGTGGAAACCAAATCACATGAGGCCCCTGCTTAGATTTGGGTTTCAGGCATTTCTTCTAAAATAGTCAAAACAGTTTCAGATACAAGCAGAGATTCCTATACCCCTCCCTCTTGGTGTCTCTCCCCATTATCCTAGCCCTTCCAGCTCTTTCCTGTGATTCATCTAGAAGCTTCTTGGTTTACTGACTTTGGTAATGCTTTCCACACCCCTTTCCAGTTTTGCACCCTTGCCCAGTGTCTGTGACACCAGCTCCAGATAGATACCTCTGCCTTTAGGAGGACATTAGAGAACATCTACAGGGAAGACTGAAAAGGACACACTTCCCAATGAATATCACCATGATTATCTTGCTTTGTGAAAAGGGTGAGCATTAGTGGGATAATAAAAAATGTTTTAGATACAGGATGCAGTATTTTGAGTTAAAAAAAAAAAAAAAGGTAAGGTGGCAACCTGATCCCCTTTTAAGCCCTGGCCCAAGGAAGCCTGTCTCTTTTATGTGGAAGAAACTCCATTGAGTATTATGTTACAAGGCACTTGAGGATGGGGACCACATTTATTTATTTTGAATCTCTATGCCTATCACAGTGTAGAGCCCATAGGAGCATTGAATATATGTTAGTTGAAGGAATAAATATAACTAAGTTCCTTAACCATTGGAGAAATTGCTCAGAATTTTTTGTTTTTTATCAGTCCACATGTGAAAGCTTTAGTCAGGGTCAAAAAACTAACTCTACATCCTTGGGTAAAAACCATTTTGTTTGGAAGTCTGGGCTTTAAATTCAAAGCGTGATTTGTAGAAGGCCTGGGTTTCTGTGATGAAATAAAAGGTTTTTCCTTTGTAATATTTTGGGTCTCCAAATTTTCAAAAAAAATGTATTTTTATGGTTTCTCTTTGTTTTTGTTTAAAAATAAATTTGTTGCGTGTGTTGGGGTGGGGTAGAGGTGCTCAAGGAGAAAGAACAACAGCAAACAAGCAAAAAAGAAGCCACTTTGATTAAGCATAGTTAGTGAGCTCAGTGAAGCATGTTTCATCTTGATGCCAAATGACGCTCACGGAAATTGCAGCGATTTTTGATGCACTTGCCAGTGTTTGTGTTATTTTTACTTTAACGATGTAGCAGGTTGCTCCAAAATAAATAATGTAAGCCTAACGTTTCAAAAGAGTCCAAGCGCTTGCGTCTTTCACTTCTGGCTTCCCTTCTGGGACTAAACTGTGCCCAGCAGAAGCAATCCTCATTTCTATGTAACACTCCATTTGGAGGGCTGTTTACTTGCTTTGTTTTTCAAAGTTGAATCTATTTCTCACCATTCTGTTCCAAATGTCGTAGATTCTATCATTGTTCTGCGCTGAAGCGATAACTCCTCTTATCCGGGAAAACTAGGGAATAAACTCCACAGCATCTAGACTCATGACTTTGTGGGAAGAGGTTTCAAAGGGGTGCTCTGGGGTGAAGAGCTAATCCAAGCCCCATGGGAACCTACAATTTCCATATGGATTCATATTTAGATTTCGAGCCATGCACAATGGGTCAAATTTTGCACACAATGTCCTTAGTATAGCTTAAAATAGGTTGGCAAATGAACTTCACACAAAATGACTCCATCCGCATTCAATTATTAGACTTCTCATTTGATTGTCTTTGTGGTACAATCTAAGAGAGAAGAAACATCCATGATTTAAAAAAAATCAAAAGTAAATCTTTGTGTTGTTCTGTACTTCTTAACTGTGCATGAATGGCTTTTATAAACATAAAAGAGAAAATGGCTTTTATAAAAAGATGATATATAAAAAGACCAGAACAATAAACTGATGGCCTGTGTTCTCATTAACATAGGCCGCCACTGTGAGGTCCATCAGATGATCGGGAACTACATGTGGGACCCCAGCACCAACAAGTCATTTGACATTGGTGTCAACAGAGACAGCCTGATGCCTCTCTGGTGGAATGGATCAGAACCTCTGTGGGTCACTCTGACCAAGGCCAAAAGGAAGGTCTACATGTACTACTGGCCAGGTGAGTGTGTTGACATCCAGTCCCCTCCCGCCTTCCAAATCTCAGAGACCGTGGAGTCTCTGAAGACAAATGATGTAGTTGTCATGTTTGAAGACCAAGCCAGAGTTTGGAAAATGGGGTCTTTACAAGAAATATGGGCATGTTTTTTAAACTTTTGCTTTGAGCTCTCTAACATCAGACCAGACACACTGCTGTTGCCCGATTTCCTCGGTTCAGCGATATTGTTGTAGTATCTCATGCTTTTTTCATCTGCAAAATTTTGGATATCCTAAAGAGAAGTTATGTGTTGCTTCTCTGCTTTACAAAAGAATTTGGCAAACTGTTTCTATAGATTTTTAGCTCCCCTGCAGTGTTGAAAAGAGGATTCAAAGCACTTACAACTTTTTGGTACTGCATTAAATGAAGTCTCTTTGTATTAATATCCTGTACATCACAGATCAATGAGAAACTAAATTACTTTACTTACTGCAATGAGGTAAGTCATCATGCAAACTACCCTGGCTGTTGTGAGAAGTCTTCAGAATACTCTCGTCTTGGCAGTCAAAAATCTTGCACTAAGGATGAGAGGATTCAGTGATAACTAAATAATCGACTTACATTTGCCTTCCCCTTGGTGGCGTTCCTTCTTTAGGGAAGTGGGTAATTTGACTTCCCGATGGACATGGATGTAGACACTTTTTTCCAAATTCTTAATGATGTAATATTGCTGATTGCCATGATGGAAGAAGATGTCAGAGGAGGCCTGGAAGAAATGAAGGGACTAATGGGGAGAGGCAGCTGGGGGAGCTCCCTGGCCTGGGTTGGAGGGCAGCAGCAGCCTGATAAAATTGTGAGAACACAGTGGGTTGTGGGGGACGGTGGTAGGAGGGGGTCGGGAAGAACAGAGAGAAGGATGAGTAAGCTGAGGCTGAATCACAGATGGCCCACACTGAGGGTGTGGGCCTTCAACAGGAGTTTGGAGGATGCTGGTTGGAGGTGGTCACGTGGAGAGCTGCTCAGGGCACTCGAGGCTGTGCCAGCTCTTGGAGGAGCATAGAACACAGACAGATGGAGACCATGGAAAACAGACCCACAGCCGTGCTGGGGTAAATGCCTGGAAAACTGCCACAGAGCAGAGACTAGCATCCATAGGTGAGCCCATGAAGGCCAGGGCAGGCTACATAAATTGGAAACTGGGCATAAGAACAATTAGACACAGCTGGCTCTGCTGGCAGATAGAATTTCAGGGAGAGCGCTGGAGTTTCTTCAGAAGACACCTGGGATTCAGCCCATAGCAGCTACCTCAGCTGACATGAGAAGAAGCTTTCAAGCAAGGGAAGGCTTTAAGGGGACTTCATTACCTTAAATGGAGACTCAGCTTTTCCGAGTTGACATGAGATTAAGAAAAGAAGTCAGTGCACCAGCCAAGCTAATCGGACTTGCTAGAGGAGCCGGGCTCATGGTTCAGCCCAATGTGATGAGGTCTCAAGCCAAAAGATGCACTTTGAGGTCATTCTAAGAAATCATTACCAACAGATATAAGGGCCCACATGCATAGGCCTAGAAGAAGGAAAGGATTGGGCATGCTGCCTTAGGGACCACCTTAGACAAATCTAAGGACCATCAAGATGCATGTTGCCCCAGTGCTGTAAGGGCCATCTTCCATGGTAGCTGGTTAATTTAACTTCCTGTGTCTTGGCACTTGAGCTCTTCATGTGCTGGAGAGCACATCCCCCATCATCTCTCCCCGGCTCCCCATGTGCTGCCTCCTCTACACATGATCTGCCAGTGGCCTTTCAGAGAGCAGTAGATGCCGGTATACATGAAGGCAGGGAGTGGCCCTGAAGGGAGACAGCTGCCATATTTGAGACCTCTCTCTGCAGCATTCCAGAGCGTTATTCTGTATCTCATCCTGGAGGATCTGACTCCTTCAGGATAATAAACAACTTGAAGTTATAGATCTCTGAGTATCCAAGAAAAAAACCCTCAAAGCTAATTTGCATGTAAAATATCATGTTCTCCTCCAAAACAGCTCCTTAAGGGCAAGAAAGGTCCAATCGCTCCTTTTGATTCACAGTTTAACAGCTAATGTGATATGACAAATATGCCTTATGATCAGTTTATAGTGTTAACTATTGGGAGGAAAAAGCGAAAAAGAAAGTCTCCTAGGATTTCCTCAGTGACCTAAATGAAGATTAGCTAACGATCTGGCCGTGTTGAAGTCTTGATAGAAATCGGATGACCAGTCTCCCGTTTCTCAGACACCATCCGTCCTTCTAGGCTGGATACCCAAATAAAGGCTCTCCTAGAGCGAAGTGTCTCTGAAGGCCCTGCCCCGACCGAGCCAGGAGTGCTCTTGCACCTTCCATTCTTACTGGCTGACAGCTGAGGGATTAACGGTCACTGCTATCCTTTCTCCCTCCGCCTTGGTCCCCTCCAGCCCCTCGGCACAGCTCACAGCCCAGTGAGTGTTCATTTGTCTCCGCAACATTAAGTGAAGTGCAGTGGCATTTCTTCTAAACATGACTTGATTTTATTTTTCTTCTCAAATCCTCCTCTTCCTTCTCCACTTCCCACAGGACATTGTACAGACCTCTGGATGAGGCCTGGAAAATCTTCATTGCTCCAGTGAGCTGTGTTATGACACTTTGAGTCTCGCCGTGAAGTCAATATTTAGAAGTGCAATTTAGAAATGGCAGTAGTTCAAGTTTTCCTGTCAGGTAGATAAAGCAGCAGACGGAAAAATTCATCAGTGGTGAAGAGTCCAAAATAGCCCACCTCAAGTCTCGAGAAATTTAATATGGTAAACAGAGCCTCTGTTACCCCACCCAGTGGTGCCATTGAGCTGTGCGGGGAGAAGCGTCCCACGGGAAAGGGTCCCAGGCCCGAAATCAGATACTTCTCTGGGAAGCCCAGAGAGGTCGTCCAGGAACTGCACAGCTGGGGCCTAGCAGCATTCTGCAAAGAGTGAGAGCTGAGTGTGTGTCGTTCACTAACTTTGTCCCCCATTCCATCCCTCTGGTTTGAGGGGAAAGAGGAAGAGGCTCCGATATTCACTTCATAGTAAGAGCAACCCAAAGCAGAGAAGGATGGAGGAGGAAAAATGAGCGGAAAGGGGAGGATAAGTCAGATACTGTGTGGAAACAGTTGGAGCCCCTTGAACAGTCAGTGCTGCCACACACGGGGCAGCGGTTTTAAAGTTTGTTCTTGTGGCAGTCCTGAAATACCAAAAAGGAACAAAAATTAGCAACTTTTTAGGAGTCTCTGGTTAAAACTCTCTGGAGTGTTTGAAGACTCTGAGTTCTATGTCTTTTATCATGCATTTTGCAGTGTGAACTCCCTACAGCCAAGCACTCAGGGGGACGGGGGAGCAGCCATTCATATGGCCCTGGATGGGTGTGGGTCTGGGCTCTTCTACTGACCTCTTCCTGTCCTGTGCAGGTGTTCAGATAAATAGGGTACCTTCTGTGTGGGAAAGGACACATTTCTACCTAGCCTTCCCTTCTCTGCTTTCCAGAGGTGGGCTGGGTGGGGACTTTAGGGGTGAGTCTCTAACTGATTTCCTACCAAGCAAGGATATTTCATCTGCGTAAGTAAGGAGACACTCATTGGCTATTGATCGAATTATCGATTGTTCACAGCCTCTTTCCCTTTCCTGCCGTGGTGTGTTCCTGACAGCTTTCAGCTGGGCTGAACTTGGTTGCATACACTAAGGCACAGGGAAAATCAGGGGCCCAGCATCAATTATACAAATGTGTGTGTTAGCGTTATATATGGCTCAGTTCTTTGCCTCTATGAATAGGACTCCAAACACCTGAATAAAAACTGATTTTTTTTCAGACAAATATTTGACATTGCAAATGCAAGGGACCCGGCGTTTCTCTAAACTTTCCAATATTATCACCAATTTAGCATTAGACTTTAAGATGTATGTGATTTTAGAACCCAAAGAGGCCCTACCATATAGTTCGCTGATTCCTACGCTTGTAAATCAGGACCTCTTTAGGACACTTATCAAAACTATGGATCCCCTTTGCAGAAAAACACACCCATGCGTACAACACTCATAATTTTGTGTTCATGTAACACAAGAAACTACAACAATGAGGATTGGCAAGTGGTCTTTGACATAGCACACCCAACTCCTAATCTATATCTAATTGATTTTTTTAAATATGATAGAAACGTGTTAAAAATCACCGAAGTACCAAGCGAAACTCAAGCTCCTGTAATTAATCTTGTCTGGCTAGAATGGGCTTGGGTCAAAATTCTCTAAGACTCTTTGGGTTGAATTCACCTTGAGTCATTTCCTTTGTTTGTCAGGAACTTTAGTCAGGTCTGCATCCCGATATTTCTGTCTGTGTCAGCAAGAAAAAGATTATGAATTCCAATTCCATTTGGAGGTTGTCTCAAAGAAGTGATCTTCAAAAGCATTCTGCAGGACTTCGAGGCGCCAACGATCTCGGCTGCAGAGAAACTGAGGACGTGTTGCGCATCTGGACCGCTGCCTGCGGGAGCAATTCCCCCAGTGCTGGGAAGCTTTTCATAGCCGTCCAGCCACGTGCAACCTCCTCTCGCAGGCTGGCATCTTGGCCAGAAGAGCTCACAGTTTCTCAGCAGCAGCCATGATAGTAATTAGAAAGCCGTAAAGAGAAATCCAGGGATGAACTTCTATTCTTCACAAGTCATGGCAAATCTGTTTCTTCATAAAACCTCTTAAAAGGGTGTGACTCCAGGCCCTGAAATCAGCTCTTAGGAGACAGCTATGAGCAAAACCAGATACAGGCTCTCCTCACTCCAACCCCCTCCCCCCAGGAACTCACCATCCCATGAAGGAGGCAGATAGTAATCTTATACTTGCCCAAACAAATGTAGAAATCCATTTGTTTAAAGTATAATAATGAAAAGTAGATTGCATTATGACATCATCTAATAAGGGATCTGGTTTCCTCAGAGAGAATGACAAGAAGTAACACCTTGGGTAAGTTGGGGAGTCAGTGGGAAGGAGCACTCGGGCTGAGGGAACAGCAATCTTAAGGCGTGGAAGGGATGGGAGAAGAAGCATCCTCAAGAAATTGAGAGGGAAGGATAGATGTGGTGTGGATAAGACGGAGAGAAGCCAAGGCCAGGCCGGGTTCTGTGGGCCGAGCAGGAGAACTTATTCCTATCCTGAGAGAAATAAGAAGTCACTGGAAGGCTTTAAGGAGGAAAGTGGAAGTGTCATGCTTGCATTTTGACAAGACCACTCTGGCTGCTACATGGAGAATGGAATGTGGCACCCCGAGGGGATGGAATAGTCAGGAAGTTATTGTTAGACCTAGGAAGGAAGTGAGAATAGCTTAGACCAGCGTAACAGAAATGGTGAGAAATGGAATGATTGGGGACATATTTAGGAATTAAAATCGCCAGGACCTAGTGATGAATTGGATTTGGGATTGAGCAGTGACAGGCATGACACCTGGTTTCTGGCAGACGGAACTGTGTGGGTGGTGAGTCTTCACTTAAATTGGGGAAGCTGGAAGAGGAATGATATAGGGGCAGAGGGACGTCAGCTCTGAGTTGACTCTGAGACATGTTGACTGGGCAGGTCTGGAGCTCAGAGAAGAGAGCTGGAGGTACAGACGTGTGGTTTTGTGGCGGTTGTGTCAGGGATCCTTGATGCTGTGTGGGTGCAGAAGATCACCTAGGGAGGGGGCAGACCTGAAAAGAAGAGAGGGTCCCATACATAGCCTTGAGGAAATGAATGATCAGAGGGAGGTGAGCCTGCAACGGAAACAAACAAAGAGTAGCTTGAGAAGCAGGATTACAAACAGAAGAGTTGTGGAATGTGTAATAAAGAACAGTGCTATCCCTTTATAAAGGCATCTAATAAGGGGCTTGATCTGAGAGAGTGGGGAAAGGTGTCACTGAGAGAACGACTCCAGTGGAAATCTGTAGGCACGCACTTGTTACAGAAACCAAAGGAATAAAATGGTTTCAAGGTGGGAGTGGCCATCATTACAAGGACTGCAAAGAACATCTGGATGTATTATCGGAGGCGTCACTGGCAAGCTCTGAACTTTGTAGGAGTTTCATCTCCTTGGTGTTTTCTAGTTTAGACTAATAATTATTATTATTAATAACACAGGGTACCCTTTAATTTCTATCTATTACAACAGAGTCTCAATTTTAATAGTAACAATGATTATTATACTTCATCTAGAATTGGTTTTGAAGAAAACAAAATATACAAATAATAAAATTTGGCATGATTTCTCCCACAAAGACAATTTTCAGTTAAACAGGAAAAGATGATGAAAAAAAACCAACACCTTTTTTTCTGGTTACTGACTGCTTTGAACACCATTAAGAGTTGATACATGCTGACGAGAAATAAGGCATATTTCCTCGGGTCAGGAAGCAGACGAGAGGTCAACAGGAACCATCCGCTATGGGTGATGCTGTGATTATACTAGACACACGGTATTGGATGAGGATGTGGGACGGATTTCTAGTAGGAGCATTCAAGGCAGAGCAAAGGATCGCGGTCTTTTCAAAGACAAAGCGAGCAAGGGCATGATGTCATCTTTGCAGAGCTGCAGAGGAAAACAAAGTTGCAGCTGATGGACTATGGCAGGAGTGATGAGATATGTAACTTGAAATGGCCAGATCTTTATATGCTATGTAAAAGGATTTGAGTTCAAGGGGCAGGGCATATTAATAAGTTAATGTCAATTTCAGAAAGAGGTAAGCCCCAGAGTCTCAGTGGCTTCACCCAATAGAAATTTTTTTTTGTCCACAGAAAGTCCAAAATCGGTATTCCTGACCAGCAGTCACTCTCCAAATAATGATGCAGACAGTGCTGGGGACTGACATACGTCCTCCCGAATTTTGTGTCATGGAGCCCTAGTCCCCAGTGTGACGGTATTTGGGGGTGGGGCCTTTGGGAGACAATTAGGTTTCGATGAGGTCCTGAGGACAGGGCTTCCATGCTGGGATTAGTGCCCTTACAGGAAGAGGAAGAGACCAGAGCCCGCTCTCGGGCTCACAGTAAGAAGGTGACCCTCTGCAAACCAGGAAGAGGTGCCTCACCAGACACCAAATCTGGTAGCATCTTGATCTTGAACTCCCACCTCCCAGAACGGTGAGAAATCAACGTTTGTTGGTTAAACCACCCAGTCAGTGGTATTTTGTTACAGCAGCACGAACAGACCGAAGCAGAAGGGAAGGGGTAAGATGGAAAAGAAGGAAGAAAGGAAGTGTGAGAGACAGACATTACCCCAACATTTGTTAGGCTAAGTGAGGAGGCCAACATTCTAGGAGCGAGGCTCAGGATTACTGCAAATCAGAACAAGGCAACTGGATTTGCAGGGCTCCTGTTCTTGCCATCGTTAGGACTTGGAGGTGCTGGGTGGTCATCCTCCTTCTGGGTGCTCAGGGCTCACTGCCACACTCCATCCACCGGGTCTGGCCTCCTAAGCCACAAGCCAGCCACAAAGTGCCCTGAGCCCTGACTCACCCTGTGTACCACCTGCCTTCCTCAGTGCCCCAGCTGCCAGCTGGTCCCATCGAGAGATTTCAACTAAGGCTACTGATGGGGTATTGTAGGACGGACTGGAGTTTATTCTAACGGCTCCCAGTGCCTTGCTAATTTAAAGGAATGACTACTACAGGAATGATGGCCTTCAGGGTAGAACCCAATGAGGAAGAAAGTTTTGTTCCATAGTCTCAGGACAGTGGCCTCTGTCTGGGCTGATTTTGGCATTCTGCGAGCTCCAGAGCTTGTTTGGGGTCAAGGTTGATTTCCACTGAGAGCTCCATCTGGCCCCGAGCTGATGCTGGTGTGGGAGGCTCAGAAGCTCCGCAGGGTCTCACCACCTTCATTTGCTTTGTGCCTTAGTCCAGGCACTGAACTCTGACCTCAGGCTGTCTGGGCAGGCTTGGCTGCCCCAGCAAGGACTCTTCTTCCTGCAGGGGTCTCACCAGAGAGCTCCAGGGAAAACACTGCACTCCCCCGCCCAACCTTCCCATTCAGGGCAGTGCCTGGGTCCAGAGCTCTTTCCTGGGGTTAGCGGACTGCAAATTGGAATTCCTTATCCAGTGGGATGCCCACCTCAAGCACCAGCTCCTGCGGATGGCCTCTACCGATCCTCTCCACTCCCCACTGGGTCCTCCTTTCTTGCCTGCTAAGAGGCAATTTTATTTTTTAAGTTTCTATCCTTGTTTCTCCCTCCCAAGGAGAGATTCTCTACCCTGGATACAGGTAAGTATCACATGAGGCCATTATAAAATGCTAGTGCCCAGGCTGCACTCTCAGAGGTTCCAGTGTAATTGGTTTGGAGGAAGGGCCCCTGCATCTGTGTTTGTAGAAGCTACCCCAGGTGACTCTCCTGGGCAGCCAGGGCTGAGAGCCCCCTCCCAAAGACACTCAGCCACATGTCTGGTGCCTGTGACCCGATGTGGGGTCTCTGGCCCCTGTCATGGTCCCAAGCTGGTTACACTGTCCTGGGAATCCTCTTTACCTGCCCCAGTCATGGCCAGAGAACCTTCTGGGGTCACTGTACTCTGACATGTTTGAAATCAAGTCCCTTTGGCCTTCTCTGATGCCAACAAGGAAAAGACATGGGCGGGTTGAGCATCTAAAGTAAACTGGGCACTTCACACACATCCCTTTATTAAATCCTCAGAACAGTTGTGAGAAATGACTGCTACTATCCCCACTTTACCATGGAGGAAATGCAAGTTCCAGAGAGAACATGCAGCCAGGAAGCAAGTGAGCTAGGCTGCTGCCAGGGCTGTCTGACTCCAAGTCCCAGGCAAGATCCCCTGCCCTGGTACCTGAGCTTTGGTCAAGGCTGGGGAGGGTCTTGTGCCGCTGGGGTATCCACTGTCCTGCCCAGACTTGCCAGCCCAACTCCCCAGAGCAGAGCCAGCTGCGATTCAGGAGCAGGGATCCTGGCAAAGTGAAGGAAGGGGCCCAAACTTGGTACTCCTGTATTAAGCCAGTCCTCAGTAGAGAATGCTGGAGTCTTACTTTTGATGGCTGAGGACAGTCCTGCAGCCATTTGTCCTAGGTCTGGGCCACAGGCTTTGCTGGTCCCGAAGCCCTCCAAGTGGGCAGGGGTGACCAGCCGCCTCTATGCCTTCCCCAGGTGGGTTGGTGGGCCTCTGGCTGATCATCAAAGAGATTTCACTGTGTTGGGACAGAGAGGCAGCACTTTACCCCCCCACCCCCACCCCAGGGCTCTTCGTGTGCAGGGAGCTCCTGTCTTTCCTGCTGTGTTTCCAGCACTTCACTGAAGCACTTGGGAAACCTCAGGGAAATTTAAAGAAAAGAGCCACAATGTGGCTCTAGACTAATGCAGCTCCTTCCCTGCTGTGGGACCTGGGGACAGTCACTTAATCTCTCTGTGTGTCAGTTTCATCATCTAGCCAACAGGAATGACCATATGTACCTCGCAGGTTTGTTGGCATGTGACATGAGATAAGACATGTAGAAAATCTGACCAGAGTAAAGGTTTAATCACTGTAATACACCTCTGGCCCCCAGATTCTAAAAAGAGATTTTCAGTTTGTACCGACTTTAAGTCACATAGGGGGAGCCCTCTGATCCAGGTCACTCTTAGCCTAAAATATGGCTGCAAGGTCACATCAAGAATTAAAATATACATTTGCAGCAAATATACCATAGAGCAATATACAAACCCTATATTAAATCACTGAGAGAATTCTGGGACAGGTCATCAGGCCAGTAAGGAACAGGAGGAGAGTGTTTCCGGAAAAGGGATAGACAGAGGGGGCTGACCACTGGGTCACCAGAGAAAGAAAGGGCAGAGCCTGTCTGTTCAATGTCTCAGAAACCATGGACAGGGTTAGCTTACACAGGACTACATGCAGAGGGAGAGCCTCATGCTGGGCAGTGTGGCCACTGGACTGGCCACAGGCTGTTTGCCTAAGGATTGAAGAGAAGTGACTTCGCAGGGCCCACACAAAGCACTCAGTCCTGGTTCCAGATGTTCCTAGTAGTGGCTCAGAACTACCTCAGAGGTTGAGGAGACCAAGGTTCTCCAGTTAAATGGAGAGAAAGGGCTGTTTGTAAGACTTGGCGATCACAGCTCAGATTTGGGAGTTGGGGGGATGAGGGATCCCTGGATAGATGCTAGAATTCTAGCAAAGTAGCTGGCAGGGCTGAGATCTGCAGTAAAGGGCTCACCGGCATCTCACATCCTAAGTAGGTCCAGTCTGTTGTGATCTAAATGACAAGACCCACCTACTCAGAGAAAGAGACTCTGGAAACACCATGCGGCACAGAAGTCAAGATCTTTCTTTGGGGAAGCATGATGTCACTGTAATCATATAATCAATTGCAAGATTTAAATAATCCTGAAGCATGTGCCCCTGACCTAGAGACACTGCTGATAGCTTATATGAGGGGGCACCCAGGGGCATCATTCCAGGAGCAGTCATTCGTTCTTCACCCGGTCCCACTTGGGAGGAGTGCAGTCCTTGACCCTGGGCCAGAGATTCTCCCCATCTAAAGCTAACTAGCAGATGCAGAGATTAAAGTGACACCTTCGGCTTCATTACGACTTGCTGTGGTCTTACCACTGCTGTCCTAACGTGGAGACTCAGCTCAGGCTAGGCATACATTCCTTCTCACCTTGGTTCCCCATCAGTCACTTTTTATGCCCAGTGAGTCATTTTCAGTTGAGCTTTTGGAATCTGCTCTAATGGATGTGTTGTTTCTCATCTCATTTGTCTCCTGGGCTTGCTCTCTGCCCCTGCACCCAAAACCAGTCTCCAGTGGCATCCTGTGCTCAGGCCAGCCCACCGCCCTCTCCCTACTTCAGAAGAGAGCCATCTCCAGAGGTCTCCTAGCTCTGTGGGCCAGGACAACCCTGGGGAAAGGGTCTCTGAGATCAAAGGCCAAACTTTCCCCAAGGACCTGTTCCCACAAGCTCCTGTGCCTCAGATGTATTTTCCTGGAAAAGGTTACATGTTTCTAAGAGAGTTAATTGGCTTAGCTGTTTTAATAAGCTCTCTCGAGACATGTATTCAACAGTTGTACACCTGCCTCATATCACATAAAACGCAGCTTACAGGGGTTATTGTTACAAGATGTGTCAACGTTGGCAAGCCGAGCTGCACTTGGAAGGCGAGATCTGTGCTCTTGGAAGTTGGAGAAATGTGGTTTTTTAATGGGCTCAACTTGGTGGTCCTTGGAAAGAGAGTTGCCAGGAAGCAAGGGTCATTCAGGAAGGCACTGTGCATAGTAGAAAAGTACCACAGCTGGGAGAGCTGATTACTAGCTGGTCTGGAGACCTTGGGACATTCACTTCTCCCATCTGAGGCCCTGGATTTCTTTGTAAAATAAAGGGTTTGATGTAAGGCTTCCATGAAGGGCTGTGAAAGCTGTGAGTTGTGCCAGGACGCCACATCCATGGGAACATCGTTCACATTATAGACATCGTAGATTTGCATATTTATTTTGACAACATTTTGGCCCATGCAGTCAAGTGTTGTTGTGACAAAATAGGTGTATGCAAATAAGTTTCTGTGGGATGGTAGTTAAGTGTTTTTAAAAGGAAATGCCTTTTTTAAAAAAATCAAGCATGGGCTTACTGGTGACCCCCCCACTTTGTCATTTAAGTTCCCTCTGACTCTATATTTTCTACTCAGGATATTTTTATTAGGTTGTAGAAGAGGATACTCATCCTGAGTGATGTTGGAATACCCAGCAGGAAGGTGGACTTGAGACAGAGATAAGATGAGGTCCTAAAAAATGAACTCGAATTAAGGGCAGTTCCCTTCAAAATTCCCTGGGAACAGTGAGGAAACGAGATGGAGTAAAGCCAAAACATGCCCTCATGGTGTTTGTGAAACCAAAGTCTTACTCCAGAGTTCCTGATTGATCTTTCAAACCGTGAGATCCAGGCCATTGCCTTTGCTTCCCCACAGGCCCCTGTGCAGAGATTTAAGAATCGTGTTTTCCTCAATCATGTTGAGGTGACCTGCAGTGACCTCCGTTGACCAGATTCCATGCTCCCCTGAAGCCATGGATACGGTCTGAAGGCAGCAGACTCAGAGGTTGAGCAACACACCCACTTTCACAGATTGGGCCTGTGATAGATCCAGAAAGGGCCCACAGACTCCAGATTAGAGAGCTGTCTCGTGGGACCCACACAGCAGCCCCCCCCCCACACCAGTCTGTTGATTTCCATCAGATAAAGACGGAAGAAAACAAAACAAAGTATCTACACTAAGTCACCTAGGAATAATTAGCCTTGCTCTCCCTAAAACCGCCAGTTTCATTAATTTCATGTTCCACTGCATTGTGGCTGTCATCTCTTGCTATTTCCTTTGCCAGTCATTTATTCATTCTGGGTTATAAGATTAGAGATATGGTGAATGTGTCTGCCTTTTGAGATCTCACCAAGGAGAGACCATTCTGGTTGGACAGAACAGAAGGATTACACTTGTCGCAGTTTCTGTCCCCCTGGGTACTAGTTTAATCCCTTCTCAGGGGCACAGGGAGGTTTATAGTTTCTATCAAAATTAACTGTGCTTGCAGGACTTGGATTCAGGGCATCTCTGATGGGTTGAGATACAATCCTTTCACTCCATCATCTGGATCTCTGATTACCTGAGTAGATAGCAAATTATAATGCCCTATTTGCTCTGCTATGAAGGTTCTTTCTCTCTCTTTGCTCACAGAGCTTCAGTTGTGGGACAGCCTAGAGGGGAATAAATTATGCAACTATCAGTCATATGTCACCTCCAACTCCGCACACTTCATGCCCAGCTGCTTGCTGAACAGTGCAGTTCCCATAGAGTAGAGCTACTGCTGCATGGTTTCCTAGTTCAGGGGTCTTCAAACTGGGTTCCCAGGGATTTACAAGACCAAAATTACTTTTAAGGAAATCAGTTCTAAGACCCTAAAGTTTCATGTGCATTGCACATATTGTCTTGACTAAAAATATGCCCTTTCCATACTTTACATAAGAAAGGAATACCCCTCAGCCATCCAGAACCTTACTAAGGTGCATTGCTCTGACATATGAATGTCTCTAGGTACTAAACAAAGGAACTGTTCAAAATACTGTGTAGGTGTTGAGAGAGTGAATACCTCTAGTGATAAAATAACAAAACTTAAAAAAAAATCAAGTATTTTCCTCTGCTTCCTTTTAAATTATTTAGGAAAAACTTAATTGAATTGTCAGCTGAAACATTATTTAAAAATTTATGATGATAGATCACTTTATGAATGTTGGCATTCAAAGAAGCAGTTCAAAGAATTAAATGACATTGCACAACAAACTACTGCTATTTCCATCTACTTATGTATGTGAACAACTCTCTTAGCACTTAGACTTAATAGAAATAGAGTGGATTCTGAACTTGTCTTATTCTAGAGATCAGTCATATTCATCCATAGATATATGAATTGATTTTTTAAAACATCCCTATTCCTTTCATTATGATATACATTTATTTTTTATTTTTTTAATTTATTTTTATTTTAATTTAATTTTATTTTATTTTCTTACTTGAGAGAGCGAGACAGGGAGAGAGAGAGATCATGAGCAGGGTGAGGGGCAGAGGGAGAAGCAGACTCCATGCTAAGCAGGGAGCCTGATGCAGGACTCGGTCCTCAGACTCTGGAATCATGACCTGAGCCGAAGGCAGATGCTTAACCAACTGAGCCAACCAGGCGCCCATGAGATGCATTTCTAATAAAATGTAACTTTTTATGTTTAAAAATTATTGAGATTTGGTGTTTCCCTTGGTACAAGGACAGGCTAAGTTGTATTTGAAATAACTCTTCTCTTCAGCAACAACTAGAAAAGAGGCTGGACTATGTGTGTATATGTATTGCATAATGGATCAGAGGCATATCAAGACCTAGAGAAGGAGGTATATCTGGCAATTGGTACCCTGTCTCCTCTCCAGCAACATACTGATCTCAAAAGCAGTTGAGAGGCCAATAAACTGAACTGAGCCTCTGAAAGACTCACAGGATGAAAGAAATGATAAAAATTGGAATTCATAGTCCACCAAGAAGAGACCTAGTAAATATCCCAGACGTTTAGCTAAACAATAAAGGGCAACACTCTAGCAATAAGAATGAGCTAGGCATGGGCAAAGGGTGTAGATTTTTTGAGGACTGAGCCTTCATAAAAGGGGGTAGTTTTGAGTCATCTTAAGCCACTGTGGATTGAGATGGTCTGCCCATAGCCTCATGTCCATTGAAAGCAAAGCATTTGCTGTGTAGAAGAAGTTAACAACTATGGAGAGGCAAGTGATATCCACAGTTTTTCATATCTCATATGCAGCATCCTATTTTTTAAAATAACCAGAATATAGGAAAACAAGGCTTGACTGAAAAATCAGGAGAAATAAACAGATAAATCTCAACTGAAAAATCAAGAGAAAAAAAGACAGATGGTAAACTTAAACCCACTAATGATCCACATATCAAACCTGGACTTTAGGGAGCTATGATAAAAGAACTAAATGACAAAACAGAGACTTGCACTAACCAACTGGAATCTTTTTTAAAAAGTAAATTCTAGAACTGAAGACCGTTATCCAGCTTAAATGCAGAGAGGCAAAAGAATGGAGAAGGTAGTAAAGAATGTAAGAGACATATTGGGTATGGTGAAAAGGCCACAGATGGATTAGAGGCACAAGTAATACAATACAGATTATGTTTGAGGACTTTCCAAAACAGACATGAGATATCAAATCATAGATTCAAGAAATGCTATGAAACCAGGAAAGAATGTTGTGAATTTCAGAACTGCTGAAAACCATAGATAATGAGAAAATCTTAAAAATTACCAGAGGGGGGGCCTGGGTGGCACAGTCATTAAGTGTCTGCCTTCGGCTCAGGGCGTGATCCCAGCGTTCTGGGATCGAGCCCCACATCAGGCTTCACTAGGAGCCTGCTTCTTCCTCTCCCACTCCCCCTGCTGTGTTCCCTCTCTCGCTGGATGTCTCTCTCTGCCAAATAAATAAATAAAATCTTAAAAAAAAAAAAATTACCAGAGGGAACTTTTCAAAGGGGCTATATTAAGACTGACAGCTGACTTCCCAGCAGAAATATTGAGATACAGAAAGGCAATGGAATGGTATCCTCAAAGTGTTAAAAAAAAATTATCAACCCCAAATTCTATATCCATTGAAAATAACCTTCAGAAATGAAGACAAAAAAAAAATGACTTTTTCTAGAGACAGAAACAGGAAATTTATTGCCAGCAGGTTTAGAGTAAAGGAAATACTAAATTCTTTAGGCAGAAAGAAAATGGTCACAGATGGAAGCACAGAGAAGGAGGAAAGAATGAGGAACAACAGAAGGAGTAAATATGTAGGTAAAAGAAAATGAATAATAGTAATAATAATAATATTTGTATTAAAAAGCCATAGAGAATTAAAATACATGACAACAGAAGCACAGAAGGTGGGAGAATGTAAAATTTAAAGTATTCCAACATCTTTGTACTTTCTAGGAAGTTACAGAAGTGCAAATTTATATTAGACTTCAGTAGATCAATATTTCAATTTTTTGTCATATCCAGGGCCTTATGCCAAGAAGATATTAATTAAAATATATAAATAACAAGCTAATAAAGGCTGAAAATGGAACAACACTAATAATACATACTTAGTCCAAAAGAAATCAAGAAAAGAGAGAAAAACCATCAGATATGTGATGAATACATGACATTTAGTTAGATGGCTGATTGAAACAGAGATATCAGTAAATACATTACATGTAAAAGTTTACTTTTTTACTAATATTTTATTATTTCAATAATCTGAGTTATTCTATTTGTTTAAAGTCCAAAAGCAGATGAAGCTAATCCATATTATTAGAATAGTATTTACATTTGGGAGAATAGGACTAGACGGTGCCCGTGTTTGATAGTAATGTTCTGTCTCCTGATCTGTGTGCTAGTTACACAGCTGCATTCACTTTATAGAAATTCACTGACCTGTACAATTATGATTTATTCATTTTTTGTCTATGTTAAACTTCAATAAACATCTACATTAAAAACAACTATCATTAGACTGGACAAAAACAAAACCTAATATATGCTGCTTGTAAACGGCATACATTAAGTATGTGGAAAATTTTAAAGTAATAGCATTTTGAAAAGAGATGTGACACAGAAAAACTAACCAAGGGAGAGCTGGTGCAGCTATACGAATATCAATGTATACTAAAAATCTAGACTATTTTTTATAATAATTTTTATTATGTTGTGTTAGTCACCATACAGTACATCCCAAGTTTTTGATGTAAAGTTCCATGATTCATTACTCGCGTATATTTTTTAAATAAAGAAGGATACTTTATGTTGATATAAGGTTGAATCCACCAAGAAAATGTAACAATTCTAAATTGCAATGCTCTTGATTGAACAATCGCAAAATAAATAAAGCAAAAATTGACAGAACTAAAGGAGTGATAGGTAAATTCACGATGATATTAGAAGATTTTAAGACCTCTTTTCAGTAACTGAAATAAGAGAACAAAAAATAAGAGAACAAAAAAATTAGAAGGGTACAGAAAATTTTTACAATATAATTAACATATTTACCTAATTGACATTACTAGAACACTGCACCCAACAACTGATGAATACACATTATTCTCAAGTGCACACAGAACATTTGTAAAAAATGACCATATGTTAGTCATAAAGCATTTCTCAACAAATTAGAAAAGTGTGAAATCATACAGAATGTGTTCTCTAACCACAGTGTAATTAAAGTACAGTCAGTAATAGAAAGAAAACTTTAAATCCTCATATATTTGGAAAATAACCAGAGACTTCTAAATAATTCATGGTTCAGAGAAGAAGGTACTGTGGAAATTTAGAAAATATCTTGAATGGAAGGCTAGTGAAAATATTACATATAATGTAGCAGGATAAATGGGATGCAACTAAACTCATGCCTGAAAGGAAATCAATACTCATACTTGCATATATTAGATAAAAATAATGGTTGAAAATCAATAAGCTAAGTCTCCATCTCAAAGCAAATTAAATTCCACCAAATGGAAGAAAAGGCAATAATAACAATAGAGCAGAAATGAAGTAGAAAGCAAACATATGAGAGAGGGGATTGACAAAGCCACATTTGTTATTAAAAAGAAATGAGGGGCACCTGGATGGCTCAGTAGGTTAAGTGTCTGACTCTTGATTTTGGCTCAAGTCACAATCTCAGGGTCATGGGATCAATCCCCATGTTGGGCTCAATGGTCAGTGCAGAGTCTGCTTGTCGCTCTCCCTCTGCTCCTTCCCCCAGCTTGCACTCTCTTTAGCTCTTAAAATAAATAAATAAGTAAATAAAATCTTTTTAAAAAAAGAAAAAAACTAATAAAATGGGTGAAACCTTGACAAGGCTTATCAAGGAATAAAAAGAGAAGACACAAATAACCAATAATAAAATGGAAAGGGAGCATCAACGTGGAACCTATGGACATTAAAAAGCTAGTAAAATAATATTATGAAAAAATGTTATGCCAATGTATTTGAAAATGTAAATGAAATAGATTTCTGGAGAAAAATTACTAAATGGACCAAAAAAAAAAGAAAATTGGTGGGGCGCCTGGGTGGCACAGCGGTTAAGCGTCTGCCTTCGGCTCAGGGCGTGATCCCAGCGATCTGGGATCGAGCCCCACATCAGGCTCTTCTGCTATGGGCCTGCTTCTTCCTCTCCCACTCCCCCTGCTTGTGTTCCCTCTCTCGCTGGCTGTCTCTATCTCTGTCAAATAAATAAAATCTTTAAAAAAAAAAAAAAAAGAAAGAAAAGAAAATTGGAATACTTCTATAGCTATTTTTAAATTAAATCTTTAAAAGCCTTACCTAGGGGTGCCTGGGTGGCTCAGTCAGTTAAGTGTCTGCCTTTGGCTCAGGTCATGATCCCAGGGTTCTGGGATCAAGTCCCACAGCAGGCTCCCTGCTCAATGGGGAGTCTGCTTCTCCCTCTCCCTCTGCTCTTCCCCTTGCTTTCTCTCCCTGCCCCCCTCAAGTAAATACATAAAATCTTTAAAAAATAATAAAAAATAAATAAAAGCAGAATGCCCCAGTATTAGATGCCTCCACTAGTGAAGTTTTCAAACATGTAAGAGAAAAGTAACACCAATCTTACACAAACTCTTTCAGAGAATGTATAATGCTAAATCACATCCATAATGAAGTCAGTATAAGCTTGATACTAAAATGTGGCAAGACTATTAAAAGAAAGTTAAATTATAGGACAGCCTTTTTCATGAACATAGGTATAAAAATTCTAAACAAAATATTTGTAAACTGAATCAACCAATACACAAATAGAATAATATATGCCAACCAAATTGGGTTTATTACAGAAATTAAAGATAGGTTTCGTATTTTAAAATCTATCAATGTAATTCTCAACAGCAACAGAATAAAAGTTAAAAAAATTTTGATCATCTTAGTAGATACATAAAAACTATTTGATAAATATCAACAATCATTCATTAAAAAAAAAAAAAACCTTAGTAAATGAAACTGGAATTTATTAGAATGAACTTGGGTAACTAGTAAAATACCTCCTTAATCTGAAAAAGAATATCTACCAAAAACCCTATAGCAAACATAATAGTTGATAGAAAATGTGTTCAGGAATGAGATAAGGATGCCGCCTATCATAACTTCTATTCAAAATTATATTTAGAGGTCCTATCCAGTTGGGGGATGTGATGGGGAGGGCAAGGATAAAAATAAAACAAAAAGAAGAAAAAGGATTGTCATTATTCTGTATGACTCTGCAAAAATCCAAAAGAATTCACGTTTAGAGTTACTGAGGTAAGTCTTTTGCTATAAGGTCAATATTTTAAAACTATTGTATTTATCTATACTAGGAACAAAAAATTAGAAAATGAAATTTAAAAACCAATATCATTGGGGCGCCTGGGTGACTCAGTTGATTGAGCGTCTGCCTTCAGCTCGGATCATGATCCCAGGGTCCTGGGATCGAGCCCCGCGTCGGGCTCTCTGCTCAGTGGGGAACCTGCTTTTCCCTCTGCCTGCTGCTCCCCCTGCTTGTGCATGTTCTCTCTCTCTCTCTCTCTGTCAAATAAATAAAATCTTAAAAAAATATATCATTTACAATAGAATCAAAACAAAAAAAATAAAGGAATAAATCTAACAAAAATGGCTTGAGAACTTAGAAAATTTAGAGAAATGTAAAAAGACCTTAAAAAGTGGAGGAATGTATTATGTTAATGAATTGGAAATCTTAATATTATATAAACTTTCCCAAAGCTTATCTATAGATTCAGTGTAATCCCAATCAAAATTCCAGCAGCTTGTGTGTGTGTGTGTGTGTGTGTGTAAATTTTGTGTGTGAATTGACAGGTCAACTCGTAAATTTATATGGAAATGCAGAATCAAGAATAGCAAAAACAATCTTGAGTCAAACGAATAAAACTGGAAGATTTACCCCATTAAATATGGACATTTTAAAACTACAAAAATGAACACAAAGTGGTATTTATACAAGAGTAGACAAATAGACTAAGAGTAAAGTTTAGATATTCTTTTTTTTTTAAAGATGTATTTATTTGAGAGAGAGAGCATGAGAAGGAGGGGCAGAGAGAGAGGGAGAGAGAATCTGAAGCAGACTCCGTGCTGAGCACTGAGTCCTACCCAGGGCTCCATCTCATGAAACTGAGATGAGGACCTGAGCCAAAACTAAGAGTTGGACATTTAACTGACTGTGCCACATAGGCCCGTCCCTACTTTATATATTCTTGAAACAGACCCACAATACCTGATTTATGACAAGGGAGACACTTCAGAGCAAGTAATGAAAGATGATCTTTTCAAAAAGTTATAAAATGTCTATTGAATGTATGTGTGTGTGTATGTGTGTGTGTATATATATATATATATATATATATTCAGACTCCTGTCTAACACTATCCATAAAAATTCTAGGTAATTCCAGGTGGACTATAGATCTAAAGGTAAAATGTAAAACATAAAGCTTCTAGAAGAAAACATAGGTGACTATAATACCTTCGTGACCTTGGGTAAGAAAAATATTTCTTAAACAGGAAAAAAATAGCATAACAATATAGAAAAATGATGAAGAAAATAGACCTTCTTGGGAACTTCTTGAAAATTGGCAACTTCTTGAAAGGACGTCATTAAGAGCAAAAAGAAATCCACAGAGTGGATGGAGGTATAACAAAAAGAAATTTGTATCTGGAATATATGAATGACTCCTACAAAAAACAGTTAACTCAATAGAAAACTCTAGAATATTTGAGCTGCCACTTTACATAACTGGATATCCCAATGGTCAATAAACCTAGGTAAAGATACTAAACATTATTGTTTATTAGAAAAATGCACAATAAAACTGCAATGAGATAACTGCATACCCACCAAAATGGAAAAAAGTGATTCATTAAAAAAACCGACCCAAGTGATGGCAAGGATGGAGTATCTGGAAGTCTCACAAAGTGCTGGTAGGGGCAAACTAATAAAACAGCTTGGGAAAACTCTTTGGCATTATATACTAAGTTGAACATATACATACCCCAAATCTAGCAATTCTACTCATACATATATTCCAACAGAAATGCATGCCTGAGTGCATCAAAGAATATGCACAAGAATGTTTGTGTCAGCATTATTTATAATTTTTAAAAACCGGATGGTAATGCAATAGAACTATTGTACATTCTTGGTTTCCTATTACAAAAATAACATTTATTTTTAGTAAACTTGGTTCAATTCAATAAATAATGGTAAGAATTAAAAGTCAACTATAATCCCTCTGAATCAGTCAGGAATTGTCTGTGGCAAATACTAGAAAATCTAGCTAATAGTGAACAAAGGATACACACGTGGGAAATTGCATCACGTTACAAGAAGTACTTTATGGGGTTCATCTGCTTAACAACTTCATTTTAAAAACCCAGGCTTGTTATACCCTTTGGCTACATTTTAGCGTATTTATTTGTTATCTTCATACGTTACCTCATGGTTTCAAGATGGCTGCTGTAGGTCTGGGGATCACATCCTCACAATGTGCATTCCAAACTGGAAAAGATGGAAAGAGGCAGTGCCAGCAAAGCACTTTGTCTTTCATACAGAAGTATTTTCTTATATTCATTTCCTACATTCATGTTACATTCATTTCCACTCTTTTTGGACACAAATATGCTTTAAATATTTATAAAAATGATGGGACACCTGGGTGGCTCAGTTGGTTAAGTGTCTGCCTTTGGCTCAGGCCATGATCCCAGGATCCTAGGATTGAGCCCTGCAACAGGCTTCCTGTTCAGTGAAGAGCCTGCTTCTCTCTCTCCCTCTGCTGCTCCACCTGCTTGTACTCTCTCTTTGTCTGTCAAATAAATTAATTAATTAAAATCTAAAAAATAAAAAAATAAATATTTATAAAAATGATATTATCCTTTACACACCACTTACTAGCCTTTCCCCTAAAATATTATGCCAATAAACACAAATGACATAATGATTTTAATGCCTGCATATAATTTAACCATACCACTCTACCAAACATTTAAATTGTTTCTTGATTTTATATTATAAATAACAGCATAATAAAGATGCTTATATATACAGCTTTCTTAGAATATGTTCCTAGAAGTGATTTGCCTAGGGGAAGCATGCACAGAATAAAAATTGTGTAAATATCGCCTAACAACGCTATTTTCAAGGGACAAGAGGGACTCAAGAACTCACACCTCGGTATATGGCTCTTATTAGTGTTTTCCAAACACAGATATTGATCCATAGAGTACAGTGAAACCAATTTATGGATTTCTAATCAGTATTTAAAAAACCAGAATAGAATAGAACAAGAAAGTGTTAGCCTGCTTTGTTCATAGTCTGGTGAAACTTTTGTGTCTGCCGTGTGTGTTTCTGTGTGTGTCACGAAGCAATATGAGTATTTTGCCACGAGTTATGGACAAAATGTTTTTAAAATGTTCCTGTCAATGAGCTCTTCAGTCATGCCTTCTGGTTTCCAGCACTCATTTTTTTATTTTCTTTTCTTGTTAACTGCCTTGATAAGAAGTTTTACAACAGTAATAAATTGCAGCAGTGATGGCAACATTCCGGATTTGCTTCTGAACTAAATGAAAATGCATCCCATGATGTTTTGAAAAGTAGAATTTTCACTGTGGTTAATATCTAGCACGTCAGGGAAAGTTTCATTTCCTCTTTACATCAAGTTACATAAGGGTTTTCTTTTTCATTAATAAGGAGCTGGATTTATTTTTAGTTAACTGTTATGATTAAGTCCTAATTTTATTACTTGTGGTCAGATAATATGCAAGGTGGCCTATAAAATTTCTGCTTTTTGGAGGTGGGATTTTCTTTGTGGACCAGAATTTGATCAGGTTTTCTGTTAGGTTTGATAATATTGAATATTCTGTAATAATAAGATTAAAAATTTTCAGTATCTATTGAATCCAGCTTATTGATACTAACATTCAAATCCTCTATATCTTTAAATAAAACAAGATGAAATAAGAGAGGGAGACAAACCATAAGAGACTCAATCATAGGTAACAAACAGGGTTGTTGGAAGGGGGGTGGGTGGGGAGATGGGGTCACTGGGTGATGGACGTTAAGGAGGGCATGTGATGTAATGAGCACTGGGTGTTATATAAGACTGATGAATCACTGACCTCTACCTCTGAAACTAATAATACATTATATGTTAATTAATTGAATTTGAATTAAAAAATTCAAATCCTCTATATCTTTATATAGCTATATCTTTTTTTTAAAGATTTTATTTATTTATTTGACAGAGAGACAGCCAGCGAGAGAGGGAACACAAGCAGGGGGAGTGGGAGAGGAAGAAGCAGGCTCCCAGTGGAGCAGGGAGTCCGATGTGGGGCTCTATCCCAGGACCCTGGGATCACGCCCTGAGCTGAAGGCAGACGCTTCACAGCTGAGCCACCCAGGCACCCCTATATTGCAATCTTTAAATCAGTGTCTAGAATGAAACATTATATATTGACCGTTCCTTTCCTCCAGCAACAATGAAAATGCTTTTCCTTCCTTCCCTGGCACTCTCCCC
This sequence comes from Ursus arctos, assembly GCF_023065955.2. Taxonomy (NCBI): domain Eukaryota; kingdom Metazoa; phylum Chordata; class Mammalia; order Carnivora; family Ursidae; genus Ursus; species Ursus arctos. The sequence continues at coordinate 35,398,125 of NW_026622952.1, read as the reverse complement.
CAGTTTTTGTTGAAATAATTTGGAACTTTATATCCGGACTATTACATTAAAAGATTTTAAATATGCACCTCATTTTTCAATAAAATATTTTCACATAGCTACATTAATATTTATTACTTAATCTAACTATGTTTTGCCATATTATTGTTTACTGCTATTTATTTCAAAACTCCATCTTCGTTCTTGGATTCTTTTATTTTGACTTGAGTCAAAATCAGTAAGCTTGAGTAAATCTTTATGGTACATAATTTCTGTCCTTGTATGTCTGAAATTGCCAGGTACCATTTTAAAATAATACCAAAAGTTTTGGAGTCAGATAAAACTAGATTCAAATGTCAGCTTTTTCTTGTGCTTGCCCTGTGAATGGGGAAATCTCTTTACTTTTCTGACTCAGTTCCTTGTGTGTACAATGGAGGGACTATTAGCTTACAGGATTCGTAAAGTTTATACCAAGTATAGTGTATTAACACTGGTACGTAGTAGTAAGTTAATAATAGATTGTCATTATTATTATTAATCTTTGTACGATATCATCTTTATTGAACATTATCCACATTTTAATACAGTGTTATGCATATTAAAGGTACTCCATTAAATTGTATTATTATTTAATATTTGAGATAATTTACATACAATAAAATAGATAGATCATATGAGTATAGTTTGGTGCATTTTTAAAATTGCATGCATCTCTGTAACTACCACCCAAATCAAGATAAAACATTTTTCCATAGTCATTCTTCCTTTCAACCACTCCCTGTCCCCAGGAGCAAATGTTTTCTGATTTGTATTGTCATAGATTCATTTTGTCTATTCTCAGGCTTTATATAAATGGTGTCACACCATATATATTCTTCTGCATCTGCCTTCTTTAGTTCACTGTAAGATTTTTGAGTTACATTCCCTGTGTGGCATGCATCAGTAGTTTACTGTTTTTCACTGTTGAGTAGTATTTCATAGCATAAATATATCAAAAATTGTTTTTCCATTCTCCTATTTATGCATAGTTATTTCCAGTTTGGAGCTATTATAACTAAGGCTACCATGAACGTTTTGTACAAGTCTTTTTGTGGACATATGTTTTCATTCCTCTTGTGTAAGTATCTGGGGGGTGAAATTGCTGGTTCATTGGGTAATGTCTATTTGACTTTATAGGAAACTGGTGAACAATTTTATAAAGCGGCCGTATCATTTTACTCTCCCACCAGAAAATTATAAACGTTCTAGTTGCTCATCTTCACTATCAATTAATATTTTATAAAAATCTATTTTGAATTATAACCCTATCAACTGCTTATATTTATTGTTACATGGTATAACTTTTTCCCATCCCTTTCTTTTTAACCTGTCAGTATATTTATATTTTAAATTTTTTTCTCTTACAGATAGTATAGTATATATTTGGGTCTTAATTTTTTATCTAGTCTGACTATCTTTACCTTTTAAGTAAAGTATTTAGTTCATTTACATTTGATGTAATTATTGATATGGTTGGGTTTAAGCCTACATCTTTGTATTATTTTTTAATTTGTCTTAACTGTTTTTATTCCTCTGTTGCTCATTTCTTGTATTCTTTTCCATTAATTGAATACTTTCAGAATTTTATTATATTTTCTCTTGATTTCAGATTTTATTGTTTTTTTTCCCTAATGGTTACTCTAGACATACCAACATGCATCCTTAACTTATTCATGCTCTACCCTGAATTAATATTATATTATTTCACAATGAAGTTGGAGTTTTTAACATTTTATAATGCCATTTGTCCACTTATATGTTTTTTATATTCTTATTGTCATCTGTTTTACTTAATATATATATTGTAATATATTGTTTTTCATTTTGCTTTAAATAGTCAATAATCTCTTAAAGAAATTTCTTTTATGGTTACCCTTTCTGGCCAATATTTGTGTCGTCTGCGGATCTGGTTCTGTTGAGTATTTTTCTCTTAATTATGAGGCACATTTTATTGCTTCTTAGTACATCTCATGATTTTTTATTATATGCTGAACATTATATGAAAAAGAACAGTAGATTGTGTAGCAGATGATATTTTCCCTGAGAAAAATTCATGCCTCTTCCTATGCCAGGCCTTTAGGGTGGAGGCTAAGTCAGTCTAATCTGTAGTTGAGCTGGGTCTGGGGTTTTCTGAAGCTTTAGTTAGATTTACTTTGCCACCAGTTTCAAATGTCATGAGGGAAGATAAGGATTATCCCTTTATCAGGCTTTGGAATTTGTCCAGTGGAGAGCTCGCTGTTCTTTACATGGAAAGTTTATGCTGCCTACTTTTTGAATCACTGAGTTCTTTTTCTCTCTAGCATTGTTCTCAACTTTCTGCAGCTTGGAAGTCCCTCTAATGTTCTGTCCCTAGCCGTTGATGAGCTGTTGCATTGCACTCAGTGGAGCGTTTGTGTACTTGAGGGAAATTTGTCTCCGTTCTCCTGTCCTACCCTTAGCCTTTAGTAGATGCTGCTATGGTTCTGGAATGAGTTAAAGTTCATTGTAATTTTTAAGAATAAAAAATAAAAATAAAAAAATGGATCTACTTTGCCACATGTTCTATCTTTACTATAGAATTCTACATGTAACTAATCAATAAAAAGTTGTTTTATCCTCCTTTAACTTGAAGAAAGGGTAAATTTCTTAGGTGAACTATATCGCTATGGCAGTGTTAAGTCCAGATTCACTTTAATCCAATAAAATGATTAAGAGAATATATGATTGATAATATTAACCAACATAATTCTTATTTATTACACAGAAATACTTGTTGTTTGATATTACTGTGCAAACATAAAAAGGTGTGTTTCTTTTATCTGCCAAAACCATGTTCAAAATTCCATTACTTGCAAACTCACGATATCCCATGTACCAGGTATGCCAGAAGCAGATACCTGACCATACTATATAAGGCCATTAAAGTTTTGAAAGATAGGCAGTGTTTTATTTGCTTCTGAACACTGATACTGAGCACAGAGTAGATGCAAAGAATGGCCTTCATACATAGTTGAGTAAACAGCTTTGCAAGAACAAAAAACATTCACAAATAACCTTCAACAAATGAAACACATGTCTAAAGTGCTATAACTGGTCAAGATCCCACTGGCATTTCTTTTTTTTTTTTTTAAAGATTTTATTTATTTATTTATTTGACAGAGACAGAGACAACCAGCGAGAGAGGGAACACAAGCAGGGGGAGTGGGAGAGGAAGAAGCAGGCTCCTAGCGGAGGAGCCTGATGTGGGACTCGATCCCAGAATGCTGGGATCACGCCCTGAGCTGAAGGCAGACGCTTAATGACCGCGCCACCCAGGTGCCCCCCCCCACTGGCATTTCTTACCATAATGAATCTTTTTCAATAACCCATTGGCAGGATTTACTCTTGGGTCATCTAGCCTAATCATCTTACTCAACAAAAAAACCTTTGGAAGGGGAGCTGCCTGCCTTCTAGGCCTATCTAAATTGTCCTAAATAGCCCTTGTTCTCCCAAGCTACCGGGCAGAGAGAGATGGGTTCTCCCACAGAGCACTCATATTTGCTATGGTGTGCTGGATTTGCTAAGGAATTCTTGGAGGCTGCTCCACCTTCTTATAAATGAGCTGTAACGGACTAGCAGGTATCCTCAGGAGTGGGTTTAATGCATTTCCTGACAGAGACAGTCCTTTCCCCCCTACTCCCAACTTGTCCCACTTTACTTACCTCTACCTTGAGAAATCATTTTCTCTGGGCTATAAGGATGCTCACTATCTTGTCTCCTGACATCTCTTGTCCAGAACTTTATTTTGTGTATAGTTCCCCACACTAACCTTGTTTCTCATCTCCGAACTTTTGCTTCTGCTTCTCTCTTTGCTTGGGACGTCCCTTCCTTCTCCACCTCCATCCCCTGACACATTGGCCAAATGCAGTCTATAAGACTGAGCCCAGCCTGGGGGTCCAAGGAAGGCTTCCAGGAAGAAATAATCCCTCAAGGAAATGCCCCTTGTCTGAGTTCCCACACCAGTAAGTGTGCATCTCATTTTAGACTTCACATATTACACTTTTCCCCTAAATGTCTCCTCCCACTAGACTAGATTCTGGGATGCTCCAGGATAGAGACCCTGACTGACACGTTTTTGTTTCCACTATGTCTGAACACAGTGACTAGTTCATAGCTGGTGCCCAATGATACTCAACTAACTTAAACTGAGACTTGCTCATCCTTCTCCTGCCCTATATTTTGATAATAAGGTTGGTGTCTCTTCCTCAGAACAACTACTTCTACTTGTCCAGGGATCTGGGGCAGTGAAGCTGAGGCCATAGAAGCTCCTAACATCTGAATGCCCTTAACTCTTTATTTCATTTTGGGGTGCCTGGGTGGCTCAGTCGGTTGGGCCTTTGACTCTTGATTTTGCCTCAGGTCATGATCTCAGGCTCATGGGATCAAGCCCCACGTCGGGCTCTGAGCTCAGCACGGAGTCTGCTTGTCCCTCTCCCTCTGCTCTTCCCTCTACCCTCACGTGCTCTCTATGTCTAAAATAAATAAATAAAATCTTTAAAAATACCCTTTTACTTCATTTTGGGAGAGGCAAAGTCACGTCTCAGAATCCTTGCTTTAATTCAGTGATTTTTAGGTTTGCTAATTTAGTGCGGTATTTCTAAGTCCAGTTAGACTACTGAAATATTTATTATTCCAGGACTAATCAGATACTACCTAATACTTGATTTTAGAATAGACAAAGACACACTAGAAGCCTTAGCAGTTATGAAAAATCTATGGGAAAAAGTTTTAATTGAGACCTTTCTGTGTATGAATTAATTTTGTTTCAAATTGGGAAAGACAACATTAACCCATTTTGCTAGTCCCCATCATGGGACGCCAGTGTCGCATAGGAAGAGAACATCTGCTCCAGTTAAACAAAATTACAGTTAAATATGTTGACTAGTGGTGTTTGCTTCCTGAAATAAGCTCAAAAACTGACCTTAATTATTAAAGAAAGTAACCATTTACTATCTTTTTCCTTCTTAGGCTGTGAGGTTGAGATTCTTGGGGTCAGACCTACCTACTGCCTAGAATATAAAAACGTCCCAACGGATATCAATTTTGCCAATGCAGTCAGCGATGCTCTTGACTCCCTCAAGTAAGTGTCCCAAAGTTTTAGCCATACCATTGTTCTTCATTGTTTCCAGGACCAAGAATGAGTGCTACAGTGGATTAAGAAAGCTTGGTACAGGTGGAATAATGTCCCAGAGATGTGGTGAATCTCTTGCATGGTGACTGTTAACTACTACAAGAGAATAATTGTGAGTGAGTCATTTCAGGTAGGGGCACTCTTCGTGAATGTTGAATCGAGAGCAAGAAAATCCACAAAGGTTTGGGACTTTCTTCTTTATATTGATGGACAATCGAGTAGCAATATGAATGTCAACATCTCTCTAATTGAGATTTAGTGAATGCTTGTATTTCAGAAAATGTTATTATTTGGCTAGAAGGGGGGATCTGTGGTGAAATAAATAGAAAAAATTGCCTACTCTACCCTCTTCTTGGCATTGTACAAAACACGTTAGCATTTTAGAACATAGAGCCTTTTTTTCCTCCCACATGGAACAATGACACAGAATTTTAAAAATGCAGAAATCATTAATGGTCAACAAGAAAGGTCAGGAGAAAGCCTCAAGGCAGCCTCAGAAGTCACTAGATGTGGAAGTCAAGATGGGAGACTCTCATTGGGGGCTCTCATATTTCCAGGGCTGGATTTGAGGTCACCTTGGCTGCTGAGTGGGTCTCCTGGGTGGGGTCAAGGCAGAAGACCCATAATAATCAGTTTGGAGACCAGGGAGGGACCGTTATCCTCCCAGGAGGAAGAGCTGGGCAGCCTCTGAGGGCCACCATATCCTAGGCACTGTGTACAGCTCACCAGCAGTAACCACATGGATTGGCCTCTAGCTAAGATTGCCCCAGATACAGAGTTGACCAATTATGAATCCCATTCTTGTCATCGCCATCCCAAACATTGCAGGGAGCAGCAGTCACGCCCACAGAACTATACAAGGAAAAAACAATACCCCTCCCTTCATTGCTTCTTAGAATAATTCCACTTCCATGAAACCTACCTAGATGGGCCTTTGAGGCACAGGAAGGTTCAAGCTCTGACAGATTGGAGAGGAAATAGGTTTGAAATACTTAAAAATGGAGATGTAACAAATTTTAAAGTTTAGATTTTTTTCTGGAGGGAAGAGGGAAGGGACAGCGTCTGGAATGAACTTTAAATAAATATTATTAACTACTGAATCAATATTCTTCAACATATGGCTTGTAAATCATGTGTGTTATATGATCCTGCCTCCTACCGACTCTACTTTCTTTTCCTTGCCCACAAGTGCTGGAAAACCACACACACGAATATCGTGAACTGGAATATTGTGTTACAAATTAGTTTGTGCAAAGCAGAAGAGCAGAGCTGGAACTTTGGAATAGCTCTGTGTCTATACAGTGGTGTTTCCAACACATCCAAAATGCTGGCCACCCCTTCAGCCTTTTGCCATGCTAAAGATGAACATTGAGAACATAGTTGTCATACAAATACCTCCAAATAACCCAACACTCTATTTGGGAGTGTAATCTTTTTCACATTCTTCTTGCCTTGACAGTTGAATGGTCCCCCACAGTATACAACTCCTTGTCCTGAGGCATGCAGCATGCTGGAGGAAGGAGTGCTGGGCTCCATTTCCTAGAGAAGTTTCTGTTTCTCTGTTTCTAGAGAAGTTTTTCTTTTTCCCTTTTCAAGCAACATGACAAAGCTATGGAACACTGGGGAATAACATCTTTACCTCAGAGCACAGCATTTAGAAAGGGGGAGGGTCATGGCGGGAGTGGGGTGGTAGTATGTATATGTACGTGTGTGTATCGTGTGTGTGTGTGTGTGTGTGTGTGTGTGTGTGTGTGTGTGTATTTAGCAAAGGCATTGGGCTCTCCTAGACAGAAAAGGCTACAAAGAACTGGAGGCCCAGGAAAGTGGTCCTGGGCTAGGCCTCTATCTGGTGTGACCTGGTGCTACCACATTGCTCAATTGACACCATTCACGTTGCAGTCTGCGTAAATGGCCTTGAGCTCCAGGGGACGGCATTCACATAATCCACCAGTGAGTGATGCTTCTGCAGTCGGGCAGTGGAGTCCTAGGCAGGATGGAATCAGGCCGGTACAATTGTCTGGTGGGGTCTTCATACTGTCAAAGTTAACAGGGCCACCAGAAACAGCCCCTGTGAATAGTGGTTGGAAAGACGGAGAGCCATCATTTCTAAAACTAGTCAGGGCTTGAAATGAGACAGAGAAGAAAGAGAAGAAAAACCCTAGGCCAGATGATACCTATTGCCTGTGGAAATTGTAAGATGAGTTAGGCTCTCTTGCAAAGAAAAAGAAGGCACCTTCTTTACCCAATCTATGCACCTTCCTCCCTCCCTCCCTTCCTTCCTTCCTTCCTTCCTTCCTTCCTTCCTTCCTTCCTTCCTTCCTTCCTTCCTTCCTCCCTTCCCTTCCCTTTCTTTCTTTCTTTCTTTCTTTCTTTCTTTCTTTCTTTCTTTCTTTCTTTCTTTCTCTCTCTCTCTCTCTCTCTCTCTCTCTCTCTCTCTAGCAGGGATGGGGAGAGGGAGAGAGAATCTTAAGCAGATTCCACACCCAGGACAGAGCCCAACGCCAGGCTCAGTCTCATGACCCTGAGATCATGACCTGAGCCGAAATCAAGAGTCGGACCCTTAGCCGACTGAGCGACCCAAGCACCCCCGACCTATGCATTTTTGGAACATGTCTCATTACCTTCTTACACGTAGAGTAAAGAGCTGACATTCGTGCACACCGTGGTGGAGACCACTTTACATGTACCAGCTTATTCATGTAAGAATCTGACTCAAAGGAATTATGAATTCCCTTGGTGTGTGTGTTTAGGCAAAGATGTATTAATTATTTATCTTTCCATCAGATGGCCCCAAAAGAAGGAGCAAGTTTTAGACCCTATAGCTTATCTCTTGGCTTCTGTTTGGCTGTATCTCAAATTCCTAGCTATAATTTGAAGAGTGCTTAGAGTTCACACAAGTGTGCAAACACAGGCATGCACGTGCGTGTGGGCACACACACACATTTCTCCTGATCAGTACTGCTTATAGGGTGTCTTTGTCCACTCTGCTATTAGTCTGAGAGGCAGAGAGAATGGGATGCAGGATAGATACACTTTTCCAGAAGGCAGTTAAGAATGACCTAGGGACAGCCTTTCGGCAAAGAGTCCAGCTCAGCCAAGAAGCCACACAGTCAATAGGAAGGGCTAGTCCAGTTTCCATGTTTGACCTGGGCATTGCCATCCGGTGCTCCTAAAGCTTTACTGACCCGGGCCATATCCAGGGTAGATGCCGCCTCGCACCTGCACGGCCTCTAGTGTAGACGAAAGGAGAAGGCGAGGAGAATTCGGGTCTTCAGCACCCATCTGCTAGCATTGGGTCAAAGGCGCTCTTGCCATTGACCCATTCTGCTGTTCCGTCTGCTGTATCACACAGGTGTCGTCCTCCCCCTTACACGGAGCCGGCTGATTCTCCCAAAACTAAGTACGTTGCCTCAGGCCGCACACAGCTAGTGGGTGGTGGAGCCGGAGCCCAGTTCTGAGTGAGAATCGCCTGGACAGTTCAGAGTCAACTTCACGGCTCTCCTCCTGGTCTGCACCCATACCTCTAAGGCACCCTGAAACCGAATCAGACGGAGAGGGTGTAGGGGATGGCTCCTTAGCAAGGCTCCCCTGTGGGGCTGTGCTGGGCCTGGGGCTCATGAGGGCCTGAGGTGGACTGGCAGCCTTTGTGGGCTGCTCACTGCTTGACGTGTTCAGCAGCACACAGCCCCAGCCCCGGGCATGCTATGTACCATGCCACCACACGGGGACAGCGAGGCAACATCCCTGTCCACACAGCCACAACAGAAAGCACTTTGTGATCACATCGCTTAATCCATCCTCCTGGAAGTTCTGTTTGTAGTGCTTCGGCGGGCAGGAAAAGGGGCATGAGTAGTTCATCTGGGGGACAGGGTGCACGGCAGCAGCCATGACTGCGGTGACAGCCACATGCAGCCCTGACTGCCTGGAGGGACCAGGAGGCTGCTCCCAGCGGACTGCCTGATGCAGCCTCTCTAAAGGGTTGATTAAGTAACACCTGGGCCATGGGAGCAGTGGACACAGCTACTGTCCATTGTCAAGCTCCAGGTTATGGAAAACAGCTCCAAAGGAATTCCTTTAGGATCCCAGAACCTCAGTGGAGGCTGGTGCCTATGAAGGAGTGGGACAGATGACGAGATGGTTCTTCCCACAGACCATGGGGCAGCTGGTTGCAAATGTCCTGGCCTTTGTCCCTCCTCCCCATGGACTCTGAGGGAAGGGGCTCAGTGCACAAGCAAAAACCATCCAGGGGCATCTGGAAGGAAGAGAGAGATGGAAGGCATCTTCTTCCCTTTGCCTCCATTTGGCCATATGTCAAGCACTTTTCAAACATTAGCTCATTTCATACCCAGTGTAGCCCTCTGTGGAGATTCTTCACATGGCACATCGAGGCTTCCAGATATTTCTGCTGTTCTTCTGAGACCTCTAGGATAGCAAGGTTCACACCTTTTTTTTTTTTTTTAGGATTTTATTTATTTGTGGGGCGCCTGGGTGGCTCAGTCGTTAAGCATCTGCCTTCGGCTCTGGGCGTGATCCTGGAGTTCTGGGATCGAGCCCCACGTCGGGCTCGTCTGCTGGGAGCCTGCTTCTTCCTCTCCCACTCCCCCTGCTTGTGTTCCCTCTCTCGCTGGCTGTTTCCCTCTCTGTCAAATGAATAAATAAAATCTTTAAAAAAAAAGATTTTATTTATTTGACAGAGTGAAAAAGCACAAGCAGGGGGAGCAGCAGAGAGAGAGGGAGAAGCAGGCTTCCTGCCGAGGATGGAGGCCGACACGGGGCTCGATCCCAGGACCCTGGGATCATGTCCTGAGCCGAAGGCAGATGCTTAACTGAGCCAGCCAGGTGCCCCGAGGGTCACATCTTTGAACCCAGATTTGTCTAATTCCAATGCCTCATCAAAGTATAATTTTCAAAATTAAGCCTGTGTCATGTGCTCAATATATACATATATGAGAATTATGCCGAAGTTCAAATTACTTTATTGCTGAGGGAATCCAGGAATGACCAGGCTGGTTAAATGGAGAATATGAGAAACACACACACGAAGGAAAAGAATGATGGAGGATGACGGCATACGATTATCGTGAGATGCAGAAATGCTTCGTGACTAGAGGACAATCAGACCATGATCTTTGGGACTGCCTTCTCCATCAGGCAAAAATAACCTTCATCTTACTGATTTCTGACAGGTTAACAACTAAGTTTACACAGTCCAGGCTCGAGTTGGTCATAGAGTCTGGTGACCTGTAAGCAGGTTTCTTAGACACCACTCTTGTAGCACACAGGAACAACAGGCAGCTGTTTTGGGGGCCTAATTTCTAAGTTTTGGATCATTCTTCTTAACAGTTGATATCTTCAACCATCCCTTTGAATTGTCCCCCATTTCTCTCTCCCTAAATCTTCTCTTTCCAACTCACATCAGTAAAGAAAATGAATGTGAGGTCATGAACTTTTACACTGAAAAGAGATCTGGACAGCATCCTAAGATGATGGGGGACCTGGGTGTCCCTGAAACCCTAGGGCTGGGGGCTCCTCGCAGCTCTCAAGTACTGGGCCAACAGCCACATGTCCTTTTGGCTCAGTTCCTGGACCCCTAAAGCTATAAATTATAAATGGCCAACAACAAGTCTGCAGGCATTTCCACCCATCGCTCCTCACCCAGCTGCTCCATTACAAATGAGCTGACCTGTGATGGAGACCAGATCCATGTGGGAAACAGCTGGCGACCAAGAATCCGTCCTCTAAACTCCAAACAGGCAAGAGCGCTCTGCCCTTGAAGACTCGGGTCTCTAATGAATCGACGAAACTCCAACCTAGAAGTCTTTTCCAAAGGCATGTGCATAAATCCCTGAGTCGCCAGCATCTCAAATCCAGTGTTCCTGGCACCTGGGATTGACAGCTTCTTCAAAGAAAGCCATCAGGTAAATCTGTGACACTGGCTCCCCGATCACACAGAGATTTGTAGATATGGTGGCTGCTGCGTTAAGGGAAGTGTCTACAACGCAGTGACCTAAAAGCATGTCATTGAACTTGAATGCAATGGTCAGCCTGTTTGTGCAGTTTTCCCCCATGCAAGCCCCACGCTGGAAGTGTGCACACTTGAACACGGGGCACGCTGCGTGAGTGTGCACATCTGGGCAGCTACAGAGGCAAGTGCATAAAGCAGCTAAAGGCTGAGGCCCATCGGAGGGAAAGATGTGATGAAAGTTTCCATTATGTTCATTAGTTTATCCGTGCAGCGAACACGGGCCTCACAGAAGTTTAAGGATGTGTATGAAAATGCCATTACCTAGCGAGAAATGTACCCACCGCCCACACACTTGCGGGACCCTGCAGTGACTTTTTGTTCTCTGCTGTCTATAGATGGATGAGTCATTCACAGATTAGCGAGTGTGAATAATGATAATATCACTTTTGAAAAACACCTGACCCAATCCCCGTTGTGGAGGAGGGTGGTAATGGTATTTATTCAAGAAAGGCCAGTTTGTTTTGTTCTAAAAAGAGAAAACACGTGACTAGCAATTTCAGTAACTTGAAACCAATGTGCTCCCAAAACTGTAAATGAAGTGCCCTCAGGGTACACAGTCGACCACCACAGGGTCATTAAAGGGAGTGCCCTTGGCAAGTATGACCGTAAGGAAGGGAGACGCTAGGCAGACTGTCCTCTGGAAACCATCCCCAGGGCCGTGAATGGAGTAGATGTGGACTTTCAAAAGCCCAGGCTGGTAGAATGTTCTGATCTGGGAGATTCACGTTTCCACTTGTAGCTATGTCTGTGAGACCTCGAGCAAGTCCTAGAATCCTTTCTGGCCTGTTTCCCCACCTACAAAATGTACAGATGCTTTTCTATATGGAGGCTTCACACGGGAGTTCCAGAAATCTGAGACACATCCAGCCCACAGACGTGGAGCGCTATCCGTCGAGAAGGGTGAGATTCTTACAAGAGAATAAGGACCATTTCCACAAGAAGTTCAAGCAGAATGCTGCCCCATTGGTGTGGGCCATTGAGTTCTTGGTGGCTGTGGTCAGGGTTTTGGAGTCAGCCCAATGTGGGTTGGAGTCCTGGCTCCATCCCTCACTGGCTGTGTGATGCAGGCAACTGTATCGAGCTCTCTGTTCAGTGCCTTCCTATCTGAAAGGGTTGCTGTGAGGATTAAATGATGAATGAAAAGCCTTCAAAATAGTGCCTGACCCAGAGCAACTGTCATTTATGGAGCACTTACTATTAGTACACTTTCATCTGATCATTATAGAGCTCCTACTGTATGCCGAATACAGCAGGCTACAGCTGAGAGACAGTGGAGGACGAATGGCCGTCCCCCTAAAGAACGTCACAGCTTAGAGGGGGGAAGGAACATCAGCAGGCCGCTACAGGCCGGCGTGGAAGAGCGTGACCAGGAGATGAGTCTGGAGTGGCCCAGGGGCTCCGGAGGGCCTCCCAGCTGAGCCTGCGGCATCAGAGCCGACTTCTGGAAGGGGCACCATCTGCTCTGAGACCTGGAGGATGAGTGGAGCTGTGTTTAACTCTGCCCGTGCGAACCACACTCTCTGACCTCCTGAGAGGCGCTTCTCCCTCCTCTGCAATTGCAAGACCCGAGGCACAGCAGGCTCTGAGGACACACATTCTTTCACTGCTCCTGTTCCCAGTGCTGGGGCAGCCACATCGGGAGACACCACGCCATCTCGTTTGTGTGTGTGCCTTTAAAATACAGTTTTTCAAGAGAAATCAGGCAATCCACCGAGAGTATTGATTATTAGCTCTTGTAAAGTCCAAGCAAAGGAATCAGCTGTAAGTTCTCTTGCACGGCGTCAGCTCTTGTCGGTTACTGTTACTGCTCCCATCGTCAGCATGGTCGGCATCTTGACCATTGTTCTGTTCGGGGGCTCTAGGGGGAGTCGTGGGGCAAGCTCGAGCTGGGGAGGGAGGGATGGGGGAAAGCACTGTGTGGAGGGGGGTGTATTCCACGGCATTTTTCTCCCCTCCCTCCCTGCCTCCGCAGGCCTCCTACATCAGTTGCAATCACTAGTTCCTGGTCATTCTCAGGCCAGCATCCAGGGCTTGGGTTATCAGTGCTCTGCCATTATCAGTGTCATCAGCACTCTGGCCAAGAAGGAGAGTTTTTCCAGAACCAGGGTCTTCCTGGGACCCCCCGAAGTATGGTCACTGTTAGAATTCAATCTATGTCCACACTGGAGATGACCCTTCATAGAATAAATGTCCCCATAGAAGTGTCCGCTGACAGCAGGCCCTGAACACTAACCTGTTGGCCTCCCCCAGGGTGCCCTCCTAAAGCTTCTTCCTAATCTTCCCAGTCGGTTAAACACACAGTCTGCTGTTTTATTTAGATAGTTCCTTCAGGTCCAGCAATAATCGAAGTTGTTATTTGAATGATTGCTTCTCGTTGTTCTGATCTTACGACAACAGCGGGTGGGAGAGTAGAGCTCTGAGAACTGTCCCCTGCCTGTTACCACCCCTTCCAGCTCTTGGTGCATACCGAGCGATGCCCCATGAGGCCGGAGGAGAGATGCCCCGTACACATGCTCCCTGACCGTTGCCCTGAGGTGCTCAGGACTGGCACGACTTGATGCAGTAGTTATGTTTCCCCCTTGGAGATCACTGTTCATTTTAAGGTGTCAGCTTTGCCTGGCCCACAGGCCAGGGATCTGGGGGCGCCAGTGCCTTCAGAAAGGACTGCTGAGTGAAGGGGGAGAAAGCTGGTGAGGGCCTCCCTCAACCGCATCTCTCTCACTCTGCTTCCTCCAGGAGTGGCCGGGCCGACCTGGCAGCCATATACCATGAGCGCATTGATGTGGAAGGCCACCACTACGGCCCCTCGTCGCCTCAGCGGAAGGACGCCCTGAAGGCCGTGGACACCGTCCTGGTGTACATGACCAAGTGGATCCAGGTAACTGAAAACAAGGACCACGAGGCTGATCTTCCCTCTTGTCACTTTCTGCCTTCGTGGCTGTCATAGCCCCTCAACACCTTCTTCTTACTGCTGTTAGCGGATGAGGCCAGCACCAGGCTGGGATGGGTCTCTTTTCTTCATACAACCCCTCGTCAGCTACCGGGCGATCCCTTGTTTTACGATCAGTCCAGCAGGACTGAATGACCAGATTGGCATTCTTCCCTGGCTTAGCTGGCCGGACGGCCCAGTTCTTCACCACACCTAGTAAGTCTGTGAACCAGGTTCAGGCGGGCATGGAGAGCAGACCTGGGTTCTGTCCCTGACCCTGCCACCCCCTTGCTGGATGACTCTCAAGGGAAGACTTTGCTGGGCTTTATTTTCCACATCTGTAAAATGGGTGAGTGACAGCTCCCATCTTACCACACAAGTTTGCTGAAAGAGCCGAAGGAAATGAGAACAGAGAAAGTAGCTTGAGCAGCTCAAGGCCAGGAGGGATGATTTCCAGCACTACCGGAGAGGGAGCGTGATTTCACATTGCCCTCCCCGAAGTGCTTCTGCGCTGATGTCCCACCGGTCTCATCAGGGCAGGACAGTAGCCGATTCAGTTGGTGACTGAGGAAGTATCCTTTCCCTATAACTTACGGTTTAAAACACTGGTTTATAGGACCTTCCAGAGTGAGTGCGTCTTTGTCTGGGCGCTGTCCTGATGGCCTTTGTCCGCCCACAGGAGCGGGAGCTGCAGGACCACCTCAACGTCATCATCTTCTCAGATCATGGAATGACTGACATTTTCTGGATGGACAAGGTGATTGAGCTGAATAAGTACATCAGCCTGAATGACCTGCAGCAAGTGAAGGACCGAGGACCCGTCGTGAGCCTCTGGCCGGCCCCTGGGAAGCACTCTGAGGCAAGGAGCACCATGAGGGGCGGAGAAGGACGGGTGGGTCGGGTGAGGGGAAGGGAGCTGAACACGCCCTCCTTCCCATCACCGTGCACTTCATCTTTGCCCTGGGGCTTTAGTGCTGAAGTAGAGAGCTGTGCTGGGAGCTGGGCCTCCAGAGGCACGTGACCTATGCGCTGCTCGCCTGCCCTCTGCCAAGTAGCCCATCCTCCTGCGTCTGTCTTCTCTTCTCTGCGGTGGGCATGATGGTATCTGCTGCACAGGTGTGCGTGGGAGTTCGGTGAGATAAAGGGCGTGCGGTGCTTAGCATGGGAAGCTCTGAGCCCTTTAGTAGGGCTATTTTGTTATTAGCCCAAATGCGGCACATCTCAGGCAAACCTGGGGGACATCGGATGCACAGAGGGAGTGCTCTTTCTCTGGAACAAAGCTGCCCATCTGATCTGTTTTCATCAGGGCAGTGGAGATAAGAAGGTGATGAATGAACAGAGGCTGAGGCCGTGCGTGCCAGGGGCCAGTGCCTTATCTAAGGGGGCACGCTGCTTGGGTGCAAATCCCAGCCCAGTCACGGACTGGACACCCGCAGCTCCCTGACCCGGCCCCTCTGCTTCTTCTGTGTCCGTGTGGGTGGCGATGGCATCACAGCTGCCCTGTTGGGCTGCTGGAAAGCCCCCAGAATCATGCTGGGCCCACCTCAAGGACGACGTATGTGCCACTTATCACAATGAGCTCCGTCGCAGGGGGGTGTGCCCAAGAGGGTGCTCCCTATAGTCACTGCCCTCCAGGAACTCAGCGCCCTGAGATGGCTAGACTTTACTTACCCTTCTCTCCAACCATAATTACCTGCAGTACATGATGAGAAAATGAGGAGCAAGCAGCATCTTTGTCCACCTGCTTCGCCCCGAGTTGCCTCGTCACCTCCCAGGGCAAGCTCTGGGGCTTCTGCCCACTCCCAGAGAAAACTTCGTGCTCTGGGCCAGGACACGGGTCCCTTCCTTGGGGAAGGCTCAGCCTGCTGCCTGTGGAGGTGCCAACCACAGGTGCCCGGAATTGGCCTAGGATGCCTGACGTCTGCACGTACCCTCCCAGCCCGGATGTGGTTGACAACGGACGCTCGTTGGTATGGATGGACACTGCGTGCAGGAGGCCGGGCTCTCTCTGCTGGTCCTTTCAGCCTCTTCCTGCCCACTCCCATGTAAAAGTCTGAGAGCTGTCTGTTTGGGGGTTGAGCAGCACAGCTGCCAGCAATGCCCCTCCTCCCCAGCCTCGTCCCATTTCCTAGGTGGCTGCCCCTTTTTCTCAAGTTCCATGGGCAGGGAGTGGAGGCGCTGACCATTTGTACGGCAGCCCCATGGAATCCCTCAGCATGAAGCCGGGAGGAGTACTCCACACATTGGCAGGTCCCACAGAAAATGGCTTCTTGCAAAGAAGTTCTGTTTCCTTGGCAAGGAGGGTCATCTGCATCTCCAGCTTGGCACGCGGAGACACGCTGCCTCCAGAATGCTCGAGCATCAGCTCGTAAGGGCTGCTCCCAGCGCCACGAGCAAGCCAGGCGGTTGCAAGCCGCCTGAAGCAGTTGGTGGATTATTCGAGAGTGGGGGCTGTGTTTGGGTGACAGTTTGTCATGTGACGGACACAACAGTTTGGGAGACCTGGTATGTGTCAGCAGATTTTTCACGTATCCAAAATTTTTGTGCAAATGCGTCCTACTTTCCTTAAGAACTATGGATTTTCTCAAGTAGGAAATCGTAACTCGTGGGGTCATCAGGAACTCTCTACTAAAACGCCTCAAGGCTAATTTTTCTCCAGATCTGAGTTGAAAAACCCAATTTTATATTCAGTTCTACCCAGGAATATGGGTCTGATTTGGCTGAGGGCCAACAGGTCAACATCAGCCAGTCGATTTTAATGTCAGCCGTCAATATTTAAGCTGCTGGCAAATACCGGAAACGTGCAGAGTTTACGCCCTCGTCATGCAATCAGTGGTGAGTGAACGGCAGACAGTTCCTGGTACTTTTAAGACTCCGGTGAAGGTAAGACATGCTCTAGGTCAGCTCAAAGAACAAAGCCCTTTCTTTGATCGTAGTGGCGTTTCGCATCAGGCAGACCAGTTCCTCCTTTGCCTTTTAATTTTACTGTAGCATTTTTGGCCTATATAAGCTTTTGTAATTTGTTTGTTAACTACTGAGTAGACACATTATCATAAAATATTAGAAAGTATACAGTTGTCATTTCCATAATTGTCCTGATCGTTTTGCCGTACGCGTTCTTTAGTTTTATAGTTATTCAAACATCACATCGTAATAATACTAATCCGGTCTGTATTTTTCTGCAACTTGCTTTGTCTTCTCAAACTGGGATCCCCGAGATGCTTGCAGGCGTTCTGTGCAGGGTGAGCCTCCGCTCTTCGTTGCTGTGTAGGACTCCACCACCAGCCACACAACTCATTTCTCCCTTCCGCAGGTGCCGGGCATTTGGGCTCTTCCAATCTGCAGTATCTATCCCTCTGTGTGCCTCCTGGTGCACGAGTGTGAGGGTTCTCGCTAGGTCCCTGGGGGCCGACTTGTTAGGTCGTGGGGTGTGTGGATCTTCAGCCTTAGGAGATGGAAGCCACCTTGTTTCCTGAGACATCCAGAAGTTTCTCATTCTTCTGTAGTCAGACCTGTCAGGTGTTTTGGTAATTTCTTTGGTCTGTAAAGTTCTCCCTCTCCTCCAGGTGCAATAAATATGCACATACAGTTAAGAAAGAGAATGCGAAACTTGTCCCTCTTGTTATCTTTGCAGGTCTATAACAAGCTGAGGACGGTGGAACACATGACAGTCTACGAGAAAGAAGCCATACCAAGCAGGCTCTACTACAAGAAGGGGAAATTTGTCTCTCCTCTGACCTTAGTGGCTGATGAAGGATGGTTCATAACTGAGGTAATTGTAAAATTATGACATGTGTTCATTATACAAACTCTGTCAAACACCCAAAGATAAATAATTACTTGGCTTTTGCCCTCAAAAGATTTTGTTTTCACTTAAATGTCCTTCGCGGCATGACTTCCACCTTTAGAGACACAAAAGGCTTAGGTGGCTTTGCAGACACAAACCGTTGATGTGGACCCACAGTCACAGTTTAGACTTCGTGGCTCCAGACTCGCTATAGTTTAACAAACTGCACTTAACTCAATTACCCAGGCTTACGATGTAACCTATTCAGTTTAAAGTGCAACAATTACTTGAGCCAAAGCGATCGATCGCTGCAGGGCAGAGAAAGTCAAGGCGAGGCTCAGCTTTGCTTTCACCTTTAAGAGAAGTGTTTGGCAAACACAGCTCCAGAGACCCAGCTTCCCCAGTTAGCCAGCTTGATTTTACAGAGGGGAATATCTTGCATCTGGGGTCCAAACCCTCACTGCCTTGGACAGGAATGACGTCAGCAGCTCCTGCCTGCCTGCTTTGACAGCAAGCTCACGAGGCTCCGGGATCAACTCCTGACCTCAGGCCAGTGTGGGAGGGCCCCGGCCTTCAGGGGAACTGCGGTCAAGGCCTATCTAGAATCCGTTTGCAGAGAGGCCGTGGCTTACCATAGACGTGAGTTCACAGATGTCTTGCAAACAGACCAGCCTGCAGGGTGAAAGAGAATGACAGGTGTTGGCACATGGGGGTCATTGGTCGACGCCCATGAAGTCAAAGGCCTAGGACTAGCATTTATCTGCCAGAGAGAGGGCAGGTGGTGATCAGGAGAAACACGGATCAGGCAGATGGGTGGAAGTCTAGGGACCTCGTTGTGGAAGAAAGAGTATTCCTTGACATGAAATCCGGTCACCGAGGAGGACTGAGTCATTCCTGTGTGCTCTCAAAGAAAACATCTGGTCACCAAGGAAACAGCACAGACCGGGTCAGAGCTGTCAGTGTGCACAGTCCTGAGGCCAAGCGGGGCCCATCGAATCAGCGGACGTGGGCTTCCACACCATGTGACTGTAAGTTTCCAAGAAGGTCCCTCTGCCTCTCATGCTTGTCTTCACTTTATCACACTGTTTGGTGTTTGCCCGGAGTGAGATTATTCCAGGCCCACGGCGTTTTCATGGACAGTGATTTGCTCACGGCTTTGCACTGAACACCCGACTGCGAGCAGTCAGTCGCGTCACCTGCATTGGCACCTGTTCGACTGTATTCCATAAAGCCAGCTTCCCCAAGTCATTCAAAAGGGCTTGCATTTTGAAACTTTCTCAGTTTAGGAAATTCTGGTGGAATGACTTTGACTTTTCCAAAGCAAAGAGACGATGACGGTCCGTCTCGTTACCTGTCACTCATTTCTCACTATGATTATGTGCATCTCCTGTTTCCTTTCTCATATTGAGCTGAAACCAGTGCACCAAGAAGCTGGTTCATGGTAGGGAGGGCGACAGAGGTGATTTGGGGTAATTTATGGAAAAGTAGTCGTGGGTGGGGAGAGTGGCAAAGCCAGACTCGCTGTACAACGAATGGGATGCCATCTCCATTCCAGTGGGAGAGGCCCCAAACCCCGCAGTAGGGTAGGATGGGCACACTAGCTCTGAGTGCTTTCTGGAAGGTAAGACTCCTGGCAGTAGCACACCCAGCAAGGAGATGCATGTTTTCCAGTGAGTGACTTAAACACAGTGGTGGGATCTGGAGATCAGCCTGACGCCCTTGGTTATCATTCACATACCACTTGAATGCATGTGCCTTAAATAGTAAAGACTTATTACCTCATGTAACCAGAAGTCGACATAGACCGTTCTGGGGTTGGTTCATTCAGCAGCTCAGTCATCTCAATCATATCAAGTCTCCGAGTCAGTTCTTCTGCAGTTCTTTTGGCTTTCTCTTCAGGATCACAAGATGGCTGCTGCAGCCCCAAGCATCACATCCCTTCAGGTCATCCCAAAGCAGAAAAGAAGGGGTGTGGCTTCTTCTTGTATGTCTCCTACTTTCATTACAGAGCAAAAATATAACCCTAGAATCAGTCAGATGCCGGTTTCAGGGGACTCTGACAATAATAAAACTTGGAGGGGTCTCTTTTTAAGAAAAGAATATGTAATTATGAAAATAAAATTAGCTATAGGGACTCAGAAGAGACGCATGAGAGTGAGAAGCCCTGATGCTTAAGCTTCTCTAACTGCACTGCTAATCCACTTCTGCCCAGACCCCACTAGCAAGCCCCCCCTTAGGTCTCATCCGGAAGCAGCAGCATGGCTAGAAAATTCCTGCCTCGAGTCCGCTTTGGTCCTGAGATCTAGCACTATGCTGCAATGCGGACCGGGGGGCCACAGTCACAAGACAACTGAGACGCAGAGGCTGCAGAATGAGGCACGCAAGGTCCCTGAAATTTAGTCACAAAGAAGGGAGGTGAGACGAGAACGAGGACAGACGTGCTGGCTGGCTGGCAGCGGCCCACTCACAAAGCCCAGTGACAAGTCTGATGGGGCCTCATCGCCTCCCCGACCTCCCCACGCCCCTCCGCTCTGCACTGAGGGTCCAGGCACCTGCTCTCCTGCGGGAAGCCTGCGGACGTACGTGTCTGCTGGGAGCCGGCCACACGCCCATCACACACCATGTTACGTAGTCCGTTACGTTATATTATCTTTGTACGTACGACACGGTCTACAACACACACAGACGCTCGTGTGAATCAGAGCTGAGTCAGGGAGTTAACAGGGGACCCAGTTAACTGCATGGCTTAGGGAGCGGGGAGAAGCCACCAGAACAGAAAGGAAGAATGCCTAACGACTGACGATTACTTGCAAAACTTTTTAAAAATGTAGAATCATCTCAAAAAGGAAATTCTATTTAAATATTTGAAGCAGAAAGTGTTTGGTTTGCTTTTTTTTTTAAAGAAAGAAACCACAAGGAAGATCAATAGGACGTGAAAAAATACGATTCTGAAAAGTTCTGAAAAGCAGCCAATTCAGAGAGGGAAGCACCGTCAGTTACATACATTAATGTAACTTCGAGCGTCTGTCGCATAAAAGCACAAATGTTTCTCAGAAAAATCATGGTTGTCCCTGAGTCCTGAGAGAAATTAGCTGCCTTTCGGTCACTCCTTTTTGTACTTTAGTTTCCTAGACTGAATGACCAGGACTGAATGAATAGACTGAATGAATGAATACCTTTGTCACTTTACTCCTGTCCTTGAATTCATGGACTTTTCAAGGCTCACAGGTAAAAATTACAATTTCAGATTCTACCTTGATAAACATGGGGTTTTATCTCTTTGTCTTCTGAGAAATTGTCAAGATGAGTGACCATTTCTTTCTCGTTGCCTCGGTCCTTTTTCTTTCACATCTTTCTGTTGTTCATTATACTTCCTTGACTGCAGAGGATGGAGAACCGCACTCGCTATCCTTGTTCCCGCTCGGTGCCGCGCTGTTCGTCCCCCACTTGGCTCTTTGCCGAGCCTCTCCCCATGCGGCAGAAGGATGCTGTGCTTTGCAGCGTGACCTGCACAGCCCGCAGGGCACGTGTGCGGGTGCGTCCGCGCCACACGGCCCTCTGCGTGCAGCAGGGCCAACTTCTCAGGCCTGAAAGCAATCTCTCCGGGTCTGGGTTTGGACGGCCGAGGAGTCTTTTTGCTGATTTAGACACGATTAGAAAAACAGCTGAGTCAGGACAAATTGGTGCTGACTGAGGCCAATAAAATAGAATCCCGTCTCCCCTTCCTTTCCCTCTACGGCCGCCACTCCGCAACATGCAAGACTTGGCTTCCCCGGCAACAGCGCCGTTCCCATATAAACACCAACTTTTTGCTACCACTCTAAGTTTTACAGACTCTAAGGCCGCTGCTCTACCGGGAAGACTTAATCGAGTTCATTTTTTTAAACGGTCACTTAGCTGTCCCTGAAAAAGATAAAGACCGGGAAGCAGGTTGCATCTGTCACCTGGAATTGCACAGTTACCCAGGGTGGCTGCTGTGGCTGCCGCAGAAGAGCCAGCTCCCTGGCCAGCGGCTCCCCGCAGCTCGCTTCTGCTCCCGCGTTCCTTAATGTGTGGACTGGATTGCCGCCCGCTGCCGGTCCTCGCCCTGGCGCTCCTCCTGCGAGGGCAGCAGTCTGAGGCGTCCGTATTCCCAGAGGACTGCCTAAACATGGAGGGTGGAAAAATCCAGGCCACCTACCTAGGTCAAGCCCTGGCCTGTCCCACCTGCCAGGCTCCTTTCTTCAAGGGCTGCCTAAGTGCTGCCCCCACCCCATCTGTCTCCCTAAGACCTGGTCACTGTCCTGTGGAAGCCTCTTTGCTTGTGCTTGCCAGGGGTCAAAGGCCACACCCTTCACCAGCCACCCCACTTCCCAGTCCCAAGGTTTCACTCGCCCATGCTCTACCCCCCACCCCCTCCAGGGGGCACCTGCAGTGGGGCTGGACATGGGCTCCTCCCCATCTGGTGGGCCAAGGGCCCTCAGGAGGGAGGCTCAGTGATGCTATGCGTCCTTGGCCTGTGGGCTAGTCAGGAGCAACACAGGAAAATGCAAAGTGGGCAAATGCTGAGGGTAGTTTCCTCCAAACTCAAGTGCATTCTTCCATCCCCCCCTTCCTCCATCCATATGCAGCACCCCCCCACCTGCCCCCTGCTATCCAGAAGCAGAGTGTTCCTCTGAAACCCTTCATACGTAGGCAGAAATGGTGCAAAGCGAAGAAGCAGTTACCACTACTTCATATGGAAACATTTTCGAGCGTTCCCAAACCCAGAAAATCACCTCTCCTAGGCTTTTCATTTTTTGTTTTTTAAGATTTTATTTATTTATTTGACAGAGAGAGACAGCCAGCAAGAGAGGGAACACAGGCAGGGGGAGTGGGAGAGGAAGAAGCAGGCTCCCAGCGGAAGAGCCCGATGTGGGGCTCGATCCCACAACGCTGGGATCGCGCCCTGAGCCGAAGGCAGACGCGTAACGACTGCGCCACCCAGGCGCCCTCTCCTAGGCTTTTCTGATACCTTAGGTCCCATCTTGCTACGGACACACAAAATCATTCGAAGATAAAGCACAGGGGCTCGCAGTCACAGTTCGAAGCTCTGGTGGTGCCTCGAAGTCAGGGAAGGAGCTGGTCGGTGCGCTCCGCGGCTCGGGGGCCTGCCGTCTCTACAAAAGCCAGTGCTGAACACCGTTTCGCTTTTCACCCTTCTTAGAAGCGAAGACCCTCCTCAGAGTTCTTTCACTTTAGCTACTAATGTGGTAGCTCTTTTGTGAAAGCCAAGTGGTGTAGCTCGAACTCTCAGAAAGCGGGGGTTACCTGTACCTAAAGAAATCAGCCAGTACTCAGCAGGCTCTTGTAACATCAGTCAGAACCCTGGGGGCGCCCTCTCCTTCTGGCCCCCACCTGTCCTTTAGCCCGGCTCAAACACCAGCCCTCCCATGAAACAGCCCGCTCTCCCCTTCGTTTCCTCCCTCCCGGAATCCTCACGAGCTGGACCCACTCCCCCACGTGCTCCATCTGTCCCTCTGCTCCTGTGCTCTCCCTGCCTGCCGTGGAAACTCCTTGCGGGCTGCCCTGTGGCGCCTCCGCCCTTATTGTCCTCCGTGGCACGTGGCATGTGGCACGTGGCAAGGGCTCGGTGCGCGTTTGTGGAATATGAATTACTAAGTGATTTAATAAATATTAAGGCAGTTGATCCCGGGTTACTTATCACAGGCTGTTCACTTTGTCAGTTTGTAAATCAGTAACCAAGTAAACGGGAGAGGTCGGCTGAGTCAGGAAAGCCCTTCCTTTGGGCTCATTATTAGCAGTCCGAGAAGAGATTTCAACAGGGAGAGGGTGTTCAGACCAGCGATGGCAGTTCTCCGAGCTTCAGCGAGCCCACAGCTGGAGCCCAAGCGTGGGACACAACAGCTCTCACCAGACACCGCCCCCGATTCCCTGCCTGCTTCGGGGCCGAGTCCTGTAGCCTCTCCTAGATGGTGGCCCCCTCATGCCACGGTGCTCAGGAAGATAGGCTGGGGCCCAGCCTGGTGAAGGGCTGTGAACCATGGTGTTCGTTCTTGATCTCTTGGGCTCCTGTCTGAGGGGAGAGAAATGCAGCTAATCCAGGCCCGAGCTTCTAAGGGAGGCCAATATTTGTCTCCAGAGGAAAGATTTATTTTGAAAACTGGCAAGGCTCAATTCTAAGGCCTGCGGTTGAATGGCAGTTAGGCGTGGACCCAAAATATTTGGGGAAATCAAGACAAGCTGGAAAACGTGGCTTCTGAGTTTTTGTGGCAGCTGGAGTGGTGCTGTCCAGGCCCAAGTAACTGAGCCTCAGGAAGTGGGCTGTCGAGTGCTGGGAGCTGCGGACTTTCTGGGGGTGATTAGGGTCGTCGGGGAGCACATGCACGCCCTCCTCACCCTTGGCACACTTCAGCAAACACGAGCCCGCGGGAAAAGGGAGAAAAAGGAGCCCCATCCAGGCAGTGCTCTCCAGCCCTGCACTGAACTCCGAGGAATTCTGTGCCTCTTGGGCCCTGCTGGCTTTGCTCTCTGACATTTACTAGTCGAAGGATTAGGCTGTGTGTGGCAACAGGACTTTCCAGGGTCAGACCAGGGCCGAGGCTGGGCAATTTGGTTCTGTGTTAGAAAGGCAGCCTGACTCATGCCAACCTGAAGCCTCGAGAGAGAGCAACGGGGAAATCTAAGAAACGGGGTCGGTAATAAAAACCGTCAGTCAGGGGCGCCTGGGTGGCACAGCGGTTAAGCATCTGCCTTCGGCTCAGGGCGTGATCCCGGCGTTATGGGATCGAGCCCCACATCAGGCTCTTCTGCTATGAGCCTGCTTCTTCCTCTCCCACTCCCCCTGCTTGTGTTCCCTCTCTCGCTGGCTGTCTCTGTCTCTGTCGAATAAATAAATAAAATCTTTAAAAAAAAAAAAGAAAGAAACCGTCGGTCAAACTTAACCCTATCAGCGAAACCACCCGAGCCCGCCAAACTGTCATCACTAACACAAGAGTTTGAACTGAAGCCACCCCTGACTTGGATAGTATCGGGTGCCTCTTTCAGCCGGAGATGATGTCAGAAGCTTATTGTATTTTCCAGGACGTGGGAGGTTCCTCTTATAACCGTGTCCTAGGAGAATAAAGTAGATTTAATTTTAGATAGGTGTTCACATTTTATTTATTTTAATCTGACCAGATTTCCCTTGTGTTCCCCAGAGCCCTGGAGATTCGGGGAGATGCCTCATCAAGAGAGGGAGGGGACAAACTTGGGTGCCTGACCCCAGTTCCCTGGAAGATTTATACTTTTAGGGGTTGAAAAGAGGGGTGATGGTTAAAAACTTTAACAACCAGTATCCCACAGGCACTGGCCAATGAGGCTGGAGGCCGGATGGAATAAGCCGGTGGGGCCGCCCTGGTTCCTGCTGTGGAGAACAGTCCTCTGGGAGCCGACTGCGTGACTGATTGTACGCCCCTTAGACCCTGCGTTCTCTCGGGGAGGGAGGCCCCAGGCAGCTCTGCTGGGGCCACGCAAAGGGCCTGAGACACAGACTCGGACCTTGGCATGGTAATCCAGTATAAATAAGAAGCGTCCTTAGAAAAGGACACATAAGTTAACATAGCATGTGATGGGTGCCAGGTGAATGGTTTCCAGGGCTTTCCAGGCCTGACTATGCATCGTAATCGGCTGGGGAGAGGTGATTAAACAGAGAGGTTCCCTGATTTACCCTGACCTACTGAAGCAAATACCCAAAAGTCGGGCCCAGGATAAGCTCAGGGCAGTCTGTGCATGGCCAGGCTTGGGATCCAGCAGTGTAGACAGTGAGCTCTCCAGGTTTTGAGGTAGGAGTGCTTTTTTTTTTTTCTTTTTTAATTCTAAGAATGATTGAGACAAAGAGCTAGTCTGGAAGCCATGACTCTTATCTCATAAAGACTCCGCTGGCTTCCCAAATCCAAGCAAACTGATTATAGGCATTTCCCCGTCAGCTGGCAGCGGAGTACAGACGCCGAGGTCGAAGAACACAAGTGTATGAGCATAATAACCGTTTCTCACAGTGTTTCCTCCTGTGGAGCTACTTCTGGTTCCTTCCTGTGAGAAATGATTAATTAGGTTAGTGGCTCATTGAAGGAAGGTCCGAGTGCAGCTACCTACCGTGTGTGGGGGAGGGGTCCCGGAAAGCTCTGGAACGTGCCGAACAAATTACACTTGGTGAAGATTTCATTTAAATTTCCGAGAGTGTTCAGTGTAGAATGGCCACCACGTCCTGGTTTGTCTCAAACTGTCCCGAAGTCTTGCATCCCCTGCAGCCGCTCAGTCCTGGGCAGACGGCCTCAGGCAGGCACCTCAGGCAGCCCTGTCCCCTCCTCACGCCTGCCAGCGTTGCTCTCCCGTGGCTGCTTCCTTCTCATGCTTCTCCCGGCCGTCCGAGCTGCTGCAAGCTCTCCCTGCCTGGCCCGGCCTTCTCTCTGCCAGGCCTTCCCCACGCCCAGAGCTCCCAGGAGCCCGGGGCCTGCCCACACTCTGCTGGAGCCACCTGGGTGGCCTGTCACAGTGGGTCCCCCTGCAGTACACGCTCGCCCGCCCCACGGACAGTGGTTCTCACCGCAGGCCTCCCCAGGGCCTCATCCTACCTCACTGCCTGTCCCGGCCCGCTCAGGCCTCAGGACACAGAAGCCGTAACCCCTCGTCTTTCCTCGCTAACGGTAAGCTCTTTCCGGGGAAGGAATGCCTTCCTCCTCTGTGCCTCTCAGCCGAAAGCCTGCAGAGAGCCCCGCACAGATTCAGAGCTCCGCGCAAGTCCCTCGAGCTGCAGCACGGAGTGAACAGCTCTTAAATCCCTGCCTTCTCCCATGAGGGGTAAGGACATCTCCCCCCCTTGCCGGGGGCTCCTCTCCCCAAGACTCTGTTCCGTCTAGAGTCCCTCCCTCACCTATTCGTTAGAGGGAACCACCCCTTCCAGGTGGGGCCCTTCTTTGGGTTTCTACAACATGCTGCTGGAGGACCCAGTGTTTCCTGGGAATTGGCTGCCCACCCCACCAGGAGCCCAGTCTTCTTAGTGACCCAAACTTAGGAGCCCTGCCCTCCCCCTTCCCCGTGGACACACACACACACACACACACACACAACCACTCTCTACACCTGTCTCAGCTTTGACCCAACCTGGAGGGTCTGGGCACCTCTGCACGTCACCAGGCGGTTCTGTGGGGCAGTCCCTGAACCCGCGAGAGTCAGGCTGGCATGAGTTCTCCTCACCAGCAGCCGGAGGGTCCGCAGCCTGGGGGCTTCCGCTCTGGAGGCTGAGAGGTCTGGACACACACGCATCAGTAGGACCTCATCTCTATGCATCTGGGGTGACAGTCTGGGGGACGCAACAGAAACGGGAAGCCGCCAGGAAAGGGAAGGGAGGAAATCGCACGCCATTCTGCAGTTAAGGCTGTGCGCGGAGTGTAACGCGTCCAGCCCCTGCCCGGAGATGGTGAGCTGCTCCCATAAGCAGCCGGTTCCTTGTTACTTTTTAAAATCAGTAAGAACAGGTGTTTGACTGGAGCGACTTGTCACCTTACCAAAAACGAACGCATTCACCTACGATCAGACAAAGCCCCAGTTATCTTCAGGCCGAGGTTCTCACGGCTGTATGTATTTGTGGACTTCGGACTGGAATTTGTAAATCAGGTATAATCAGGCTTCGTCTCCCTTCCATCCGTCCCTTTGTCATGGGGCACATGTGTCCTGTGGGGTCATAGCTGGTGAAGTCGTTAGTAACAGAACGTTCTACCTGGTGCTGCGGTAATCACTGCCGGGACCTGGCGAGGGAAGCGACACCTCCAGTTAGCTGACAACGCTAAATTGGGATGTGTTGTGATCACCACCATAGACAGAGAACAAAAATGGTATCACAGGTTAGAAATGCAGTAAGAAAAAACATTCCCATGGAAAAATACAAGCTACAGCGGGAGAAGGGGGGACAGGGATGATGGAAATTCAGGAAACGGAGAGTCAGGGAAATAGTGTGATTTGGAAAGCGAGGGAGTGATTTATGGGGTGAGACGGGACGGGTGTGCAATGCAATATGACAGCTAAATAAGCAAAGGGGACTTCAGGCCCCGCAGGCATCACCGCCCTGCTGCGCGGGGCCAGAGCGCCTCGCCCCACAGCCAGCGGCGTCTGGTGACCCCGTAGCCATTTAGTGAGCATCTGGTATGTGCCGGGCACGTCGCGCACAGTCATGTCCTCCTCCAGAAACTGGGAGGCGGGTATCATCATATCCAGCAGGGAAACCGAAGCTCCGAGAAGTAGCTTGCCCAGGATCCGAACCAGCTTGCAGAACCAGAAAGCGACAAACTGGAATCCAATTTTAAAACCTTTTTTCTAGACACTTGAGAACTGGCTGCTACTCGGTGAGTCAAGAGGCAAGGGACAGGCAGGAGCCCCGCAGTGACCTCCACCCATGGGGCACGAGGTGCACGAGGACTGGGAGACAGCCCACCTGGGTTCCAATCCCCGCCCTGCCTCTCCACTGCTGTGTGGCTTTCAGAGTGTCCCTTAACCTCTCTGGGCCCTAGTTCCTTCCACCGTGCAGTGGGAAGAACGTCATGCACACCGGGATGTGGTGCCGGTGAAGCGAATGTTGGCGCAGGCTCTTGGCGAACTGAACCGATGGTACTGTTACGTGTCGGAGGAGCCGACCTGTCGATGGCCGGCACTGTGGCTTCCCTGCCTCGGTCACGGCCAGGCGCTTCTACTTCCTGCATCTGAAATGTTCGTGGTCTCAGACCCTGCTCAGCAGAGGGGCCTGGAACGTCAGGCACGGATGGTCCGTCTGCGGGGAAGGGCTGGGGATGTGAGCCAGCTGGCTGTGGCCTCCTCAGGACACGGCTGTCGCACGGCATCTGCCGTCTAAGGAAATTGAGTTCTGAGGGAGAGAGGGTGACGGGGAAGAGATGGTTCTGGAGCCCATCCCGAGTGAAGACTGCTGGAGGCAACGAAGGTGTAAAAGGCCTGGGTAAGAGGAACGGCCATGCCATCTGCAGGCGTTCGACTAAAGGAGAGGAGGGGACTAGTTTATTCCAAGTTGCTCCTGAGGGGGGAGCTTGAGAAAAGGAAAGATGGGGTGGGATGTGGGGGTAGAAAGGCCTCTGGGCTTCGACGGCTTTGCTAGAACAACAAGGTGATTAGATGAGACAGTTTTCCAACAACTCTCTGACCCGCGCTAGTGTCCGGCTTGGCTACAGACCAGAGGGTTCTCACCACCCTTTGCAGGTTCTGATAACTGACCGGAATGGACCAGAGAGCCCAGAAATGGGCTCTAACTGTGATTAGTTTCCTTACAGAGGCTACAACTCAGGAAGAGCCCAGTGGAAGGGACGCTTTCTGTAGAGCAAAGGACGGTGGGTGAGGGACACAGAGCAGCCAGGCCGTCTTTGGGGTCACCGCCCTCCCAGCATATCGGTTTGTTCATTGATCCAGAAGCTCCCTGATGCACGTTGCTCCAGGGTTTTTGTATGGGTTTCACTGCATAGGCACGGGTGCCTCCGTCGTTGGCCACGAGACTGAATGTAGTCTTAGAAGTCAGGGGACGTCTCCGTCACGTGGCTGGTCCCTCCAGTGACCTAAAGCTACCCAGTCCCCAGCCCCAGTCAGCCATCTCATTAACAGACCCTCAGCTATGGGAGAAATGGGGTCGTTATGAATAACAAAAAACACCCCTATCACTCCGAAATTCCAAGGGTTATAGGAGCTGGGGACCAGGAACCCGGGACAAAGGCCAAATATACTTTTCACTCTACCATAGATACCCTTTAACATCCCTTCTCTCTAACATCTACAGCGGTGTTCAGACTGATTACAGGTACAGTTCTGCTCAGCTAAGGAGATACCTTCATAACTAGAGCTCTCTGGCAATTTCAGGGGCTGCCTGCAAAGGTCTGTGCTTCCTGGAGTAGGACGCGATCCAGCTGAGGTTGGATGACCCCAGTGGAGAACGCTGAGAAGGAAACCCCCACGCTGGGTGGTAGTTTGGGCCAGATGCTCACTCATCACGACGGTTGGGACACGGTGTAATGTAACTGCCTCGCTTGCTTTCAGACTCGAGACACACTTCCTTTTTGGATGAACAGCAGCGGCAGGAGGGAAGGCTGGCAGCACGGCTGGCACGGCTATGACAACGAGCTCATGGACATGAGGGGCATCTTCCTGGCCTTCGGACCTGGTAGGCAAGACATGACCGTATGCTTTGTCCTCCGTTCCCAAGGCAGTGTCTCCAGAGGGGCTGACAGCACTAGTAAAGGCCGAAGTGATCTCTTTATGGACGCCCTTTATGAGCAAGGCTGAGCAAACCCAGCTGGTCTCCATGAAACATCTTTTGCTGGCTTGCTTTCAAATGCTGCTTAGGTTTGGCAAATGTGGCCAAATACTTTTCCTTGTAAATTTTAAATCTTGAGTGCAGTGAAGAAAATGTATTCCACATGTTTGTGATTCATTTTTTACTTAATTCATCAAAATGTTATTTCACAGCTATCCGATGTCCAGGAGAGCTTATCAGACACCAGGTTGCTGACGGCTGTGGGTCTCGGAGTTGACGTGATCACTTCACAGGGTCTGACTCTCCCGCAGCTCCTCCCTGCCTAGAGTACCCACCCCTGTGGGGTCCTTCGGTTTAGGGCCCGACCAGAAGCTGGGATGTGCTCAAGGCCAGGCTAGGAAATGACCTTGAGACTGACTTTGAGAATGAGCCAGAAGGCCAAGGGATGTCTTGGATGAAAGCAAATCTACTCTGCCTTCCTTGACCAGATAAATTTCTAAGGCTGGAATAGAGGGGGGATGGAGAGGGTCTATTTGGTCATTTGCTTTAACTGACAGAGTACTGTAAATTCACATTGTGGAAAAGTTTATCAAACACTCTGGAGATGATTCTATGACCCAAACACCCCTTTCTTGCTTAAGAAGAAAAAAAAAAGCAGAGGCAGGAGAGGCATTGAACGGCAGCCATCAACCATCAGTTGACTGGCTCGTTAGCTAGTCTTCTCTCTTACTACTGTCCACTCTCCTTAAACTTACCCTGACATCATATTCCAAGTGCTGTTTTCTGGATCTAGATCAGAATGTTCCAGCCCACGACAGTCCGTGCTTCCCTTTCATAGTATAGGTTAGAAGCCATGCCGAGAAGGTCTGCTCTTCGTCTTGAGGCAGCAAGACAAAGATCTCTGTCAACGCCTCTCATTCCATCTGCCTTGGGTCACTCTACTTACCACAAAACAGCTGCCGAGAACAACTAGGTGTCCATTTCTGCATGCTCCTTGGGAGCCCCTGGCCGCCTGAGCACAGGGAACACACCGGTCCAGGTCCTTTCCCATAGGTGATCCAAGTTGCCAGGTCCGGAAGTAGGCGTGAGTACCAGGAGCAGCAAACACTGACAGAGTGCTCCCTGGGTCCCCAACACCGGCCTAAGACAGTTCAGAGGATGGCCAAGCACACTGCCATCAAGCAGTGGTAGTTATCGGGTGCTGCCTGTCAGCCGAGCCTCAGGGCAGATATAAGCTCTTCTACTAAATTCAACATTAATTCTCCAAAGAGCTCAAAAACATAATGAATGAGGGATGGCGCCCTAAGGACTTTGTTGAGGTCAACCGTGTTCGATAGATTAGGTTGGAGACATTCCAGGGCTGCGGGCTTTATATGCGAGAACATTAAACATCAGGGCTTTCATTCAAAAGCATCACCTCCTCCTTCCTTAGAAAAGAGAAATAAGACCATGAGTGCAAAACAGTTGTCAGTGGAAGGAGTGTTTATAAACAAGAGTCTCAGGCATATTTTAAAGCGGAAGCAAATCTAGCTTCAAACCAAAATTTTAAAAACAAAGTACCCAAAGCTACATTAGCTTAAATTCAGAGGGGAGAGTTTGTTGATCAACAAAAGCCTCCGTCATATGCTCCTTTAAAACTAAAAGCCTAAGCCTTTTATAGACAGATAGATGACCCCTGATGAAAATGGACTGGGCCAATTGCAAAAACGTTTCCAGGCAGATACTGCCTTGAGAGTCTCCCGCAAACCATCACGTTTCTGGCTCCAATTCTCATGAAAAATTGAACAGCTTTACACACTGACTGTTTACTCAGAAGAAAATTTAAGAGTGAGGCCTTTAATAGCAATCTAGCTGCACTTTGAGATAAAGGTACGTCCCCCCCCCATTAATTATATGCGCTTCTCGCTTAGGGAGGAAGCTGGGCGTCATTGCAGCCGCCCAGATACAGCGTTAGAAGTCAGTAAGTCTGGTCCAGCAGGAAGAAAAGGAAATAATTCTGGAAGATAGCCTCTCTCTGCTTAATCCCAGTTTCTAATTTGAACAACCTAATCTTGCCCTGGAGAACTCCCCATTTCAAGATAAGCCAGCAGGAGTGTGATTCAGTGAGCTGCCTGTGAGCTAGTGGGCCTCACCTGGAAAGCAGCCCAAGGTGGCCAGGCATGGCGTGGGGCAGCAGAACCTTCTCTCTTTAGGAAAAACAGTTTCAGTGTCCACAAAATTTAAATTCATGGAAATAACCTGGATTCCCAATCCAGGTTCAAAATGGCACCTTGAGTTAGCAGAGCTTGGCCAGGTCCTCCCCAACTGGATCTGTTATTGTTCTGCTGTTCAGGAATTTTCTGGAAGCTCTCATTCTAGCCTGGATCCTCTATTCATTGGGCCCAAAGTCCCAGCACTGCAGCACAGGAAGTCATGAACCAGATAGAGTGGGAGGGAAAACCCAGTTCTCCTTCCTGCTTACGTACATAGGATTTAATTTTGTACTTTTAATGTAAAATCTTTTTTCTTCTCTTTTTTTTTCTTTCTTTTCTTTCTTTTTTTTTTTTTTGTCAGTAGAGCTTGATCTCGGTTTTTCTTGCTGAGTGTTAAAGACATGGGCATTTGGAAGGCTGGGGAAGGAGATGTTGGGTTTACTGTTGTCCGCCACCCACACACCCTCCCCACCCACACGCGTGACAAGGACACGGCCACCGTGTAGTGGGGCAGTGCGGTCGTCATGTCCAGGTCCGTGGCAAGTCGGAAGGAGACAGGAGTTGCTGCCACATCACTGGGACAACCTTTCCATCGATTTCGCAAACCGCGGCTGACTCTTCTCTGGGGAGGTCTGACCGCCCTCCTCACCTACTTGTAATGACCCTGACATTAAGAGGGGCTGGGACTCTGGGGCAGTCCGGAATCTCCTCTCCAGGGAGGCTCTGGATGTCGACTAGCTTTTACCAGGAGGTGGTGCCGCCTTATCCCTTATCCTTCCTGCCCCAACAGTGAATTGAACCCTCCAAATAATTTATAGGGTGAATATTTTCGCTCCATAATTCGCCCTTGCCGGCTGTTTATTCTACGCGCCTATCACTAAGAATAGTTACCGTTTATCGAGCGGTGCAGTGCGCCTGGAACGACGGTTTGGGGACCACTTCCATGTGCGTTTCCCGAGCTTATCCAGCTACTGAGTGGCTGTGGGCTGGTTGTAGAGCCTATGAACTTCTTATGCTAAAGTCAACATTACTTCTCCAAAGTGAGCAAAACCCATCACTTGGGAAGTTGGCCTGGATCTAACATACTCCGTGGGAGAGTTTTCGGAATGGAATTTCTTTCTGTGTTTGTAATTTCAGGGTTGACATAAGAGCAGGGTTTGGTGTTGCCCCTTCTAGACTCTGTGGCCATTGGTGTTTGTTTGCTTTTTAAATAAAGTACGTGTGATCATTTTAGCAAAGCTATTATACAGGATTATTTTCTAAGGTAGAAAACTTGGCCCTACGGCCCCCAAACCAGGCATTTCCTCTCAAAGTCTTACCTGGACTAAAAGCACAAACAGAGGCCTTTATGGATGGATAAAATCTCCTTCTTGAATTCAAGCTCAGCGGAGCTCTGGTTTGGGGCCCCGAAGGGAAACTGCTAAGTACACTACTCACCTCTTACCCTCCGTCTCTGCACGGACAAGTACTTGGCATTCAGCCGCTTCTCTGCCTCCTGCGGAGAAGGAGAAGGTGCACTCCTGATAGAAATCCTCCGTACCCGCTAGGCTGTGGACGGCTAGCCCTGCCCTCTCCATGCCTGCGTCCACGCTGGGGTTCGGTGCGGCCTCTGGGCGGAAGCCAGCACCGCACTCTTCTCCACTGGAGCTCTCAGAGCCTTCCTCTGGGTCCCTAACCCCAGTGCCAGTCCGCTTGTGTTCTATCTGGCTAAGTTATTTCATCTGCCAGTGAGAGGCTCCCAAGGAATGTTCAGTTGAGTCTCCAAACATACTTCAGAAACCACTGCTGTTGCTTCCGAGTTAGCCAGCACTGAGCAAACCGCACGGGTCACATTTCATGAAGCCCCGAGACCTCGATGTGGCAGGAAAAGGAAGAAACATTCTTGAGTGGCTCTGAGGCCCCCCTGGCCAACCAGTTGCTGCTACATAGATGTTCTGGAGGATAAATGTATGTCATTGGGTTTGGGGGGCTCAACAAGACAGTCAACCTTCTGTGACCACACCTGCTCTCCAGGGCTCTGCAGAAATGAGCAGCAAAATTGGAGATGCCCTTCTGCCTTTCCAGGATAGCTCTGTTGTCAGGAAGGGACCACAGTTATGCACAAGGATGGTCTGCTGATTTGTCTTTTTTTTAAGATTTTATTTATTTGAGAGGAGAGAGGGAGAGAGAGAAAGCATGAAGGAAGGGGGGCAGAGGGAGAGGGAAGAGCAGATTCCTCGCCAAGCAACGGGCCCAAAATGGGGCTAGGACCCCGAGATCATGACCTGAGCTAAAAGCAGATGCTTAACTGAGTGAGCCTCCCAGGCGCCCCCCTGATTCGTCTTTTTAAAGAAACTCCTCTCCATGAGCCATAGAAAGCAACTTCCTTTTGTAAGCGACACCCTTTCCAGATACCCTTCCAAGTTCACCATGACTCAGCCACGCCCCATTGACAGAGCTGATTTCTGGTCCCAAAGCTGCCTGGAGCCTGAGTATCATTCTCTGTGTTGTGACTCGGCCCCTTTCTGCCCGCGGAATGGTTGTGACAACTTGTTTGCTTGCCTTTCCCTTTCAGATTTCAAATCCAACTTCAGAGCTGCTCCAATCAGGTCCGTGGATGTCTACAATGTCATGTGCAACGTGACGGGCATCGCTCCCCTGCCCAACAACGGGTCCTGGTCCAGGGTGCTGTGCATGCTGAAGGGCCAGGCCAGCTCGGCTCCGTCTGTCCGACCGAGCAGCTGTGTTCTGGTCTCGATTCTCCTCCTACTGTTTGTATAGACGCTGCTATTGTTGTCCCCAAACACTCAGCCGAGTGTGCCTCCACGGTGGGATGGTTTTCATTTTCTGTTCGAATAATAGCTTCATTAACACAATCAAGGCCACAAAAATTGTAAATATACTGTTCTTGGATGATTCCATACATAAAAGTCCTTACTTCTTTAAAAAAACAAAAAACAAAACGAAAAGAAAAAAAAAACAGTAAAAACCCCAAGCTTTGTTTCTTCTGGAGGTAAGGAAAACCCTAGCTTTTCGGAAAACTTGGTTCAACTAGATGTCATTTTCTGCATTGTTTCCCTGCAGTTACCCAGATGAACGGTCTGAGTAGGAGCCTACCCCTGGGCCAACAGACCTTGCGTAGATACCGCGTGGAGTCCTGGGCCCCTCTCTGCACCGCCTTGCACGGAGCAGGCCCTTGTCTGTGCCTGGTCCACACCCAGGAGCCATCCTTGGGGTCTACGGCCATAATCCTGTACTGTCCAGGGTTATGGACAGTATTACAATCCTCATATCCCAGAAGAAAGAAATCCACATAAAAGCAATAGCTGTCTTCTGTTTCTGGCCCAGCCCATGGAGGGTTTTTTTTTCATTTTATACCAAGTCCTAGAAAGGGCCTATCTTAGCTTTGATCACCAATCAAAAGTACTAAGGATTGAACTCACAGAACAAGGTGAGAGATGTGGGCGCCCTCCCAAGGTCTTGAGTGCACGAACATGCCTCGCTTGCCTCGAGGAGCAGAAAAGCTTCCAGCAGATGGGGCTTCTGTGAGACTCAGCAGAGTCCGTCACAACATGGAGCCCTGCACACGGTGGGCCCTGCGTGTGTGCGTGCACTAATGGATTCCCCGCCCTGTGTGAATCCCCAGAGTGTAGGCTATAACGATATAGTGATACAGTCATTACACATCTTACGGATGCCTCGTGGACGTGTTTGTAGCAACCTCAGATCACGGCTTGGAATGTGGCACATTAAGCCTGAGTTCTATGCACCGGTAGTCTTGGAGCAAGGCTTGTGGAATAACACCAGCCAAGTGTGTCCTGAAGGACCCAGAATCCCAAGGAAAATGGTGGGGGTGGCGGTGGGGAATGGAGAGAACACGATGGAACCGAATCCCAATCACTAACCAATTAGCCATTTGATTAGGCAACAGTTTGGTCGAAGTGCCACCTCAGGGACCTCAGATCTTTGGTAACCCCTCAGAAGAGCCACTGAGCCTGAACTGAAATGTGTTCAGTTTAGTCACCCAGATTTGCTGTAGGAAATCTTGTGAAACAAGGGATGACTGCATGTTCAAATGGTCGGAATCACACAGACAGATCACTGCATTAACCGTGACTCTGCACTAAATGGGGCACATCTGCAAAATGGACTTTTGCCAGGAAGGGACAGCACATCAGGTCTCCTCAGGATGCTGAGGCCCTTGTGCAGTGTTTGCCTTGAGAAACGAGCAGCAACACTCACCCTGATTCGAGAAGGCTGGGAGCATCTCTGCGCCTTGAATCGTGAAAGCAAAAAGATCACTACTTAAAAAAATACATATACCAAACCTGTCATCACAAAAGACTTCTAAGGGTTTATGTAATGTGTTTTAAAAGTGCCAGCAAACCACCGAATCATTTAAAAAGAAGGCAAATCGGCTTTTGTTATTTGGCCGAAAGCAAACTGGTGCTCTCACGACATTGGGCAATGGCTGTTGAAACAGGCATCCGTTGTTCAAAGTGTCCTTTCTCCCGAAAGGACGGTGATCTAATGAATTCAGTGGAGCCCACCTTCATTCCTTGTGAAGGGTCGCTAAAGATACCAAAGTGGTTCAGTGAAACGGGGATCGTCACGGTCAAGAGACTACAGACACGCACACGGTCCTACATTTGTCTCTCCTGCTCTGTTCGACCACTTTCCCCTCACTCAGCCTTCAAAACTTCAAGGTACGTAATAAAATCTCAGATATTTGTCGGACAGAGTGGAGCTAATAAATAATCGTAAATAGATGAATGAGAGTAAGATACTTTTGGAATCCTGAATATTGGTAAATAATAAAGAAAATTCAGACACCAAATGGAGAAAAAAATTTTCCTAAAATAATGGACATGTTTAAGTGGCTTAATTATTTGGCTAGAACTTTTTTCCCTTTGATTTTTGAAGTTACATTACTTTCCCCAGTAAAATTCTTTTCCAAATGTGTTCTGTTCCTTTGGAGTAAACTCTCGTACATATGGACACCTTTTCTCCTCGATTATTTTGCTACTTCACTGCTAATTCCAGGGGGAAGATAATTGGATTGACCTGCAAATACTGACCATAAACCAAAGGAATGAACCTTAGATTAAAGATGAGATGAATGGCCACTTTCCCTGCCCAATGTTTAATCTCCAGAACCCAATTAAGTTCTGAAGACCTAAGCATAAATTAGAACAGGCCCCGGGAATTCTTTCTAGCCTCGAAGAGTCCTGATTATAGAGTCCCAACTCTCTACTTTTAAAGAGAACTTGGGAACCACATCCATCTGAGTTCAGTCACTGACAGCCATTTGCAAACTTCCTGGGACTGTAAGCATCATCTAGACTGCTTCCAGACGCGTCGGTTTGGAGGATCTGGGGGGGACCTCAGACAGTACTTGTAGGTTTGCGTTTGCTCTACGGACAGAGAGGTTCTGCTTAGACCTTGGTAGACCTGAGTCTTCTGACAGCAATTCCATAATCCGCCAGTTTCTTCAGAGGCCATTGGACTGGCATCGACTACTGGTCCCAGCTGGGTCAAGCTTCCAGCCCTGTCTACACCAAGGCAGATCTGCAAGCCCCAGGGATGGAGAGAGGCACCCAAAGGAGCAAACTTGGCTTCTCTACACCCCATTCCCCTGAGTCTAGGATTCCCAAGAGTCCTATCAAACAAACTCATTGTTGAAGACATAGGCCTATTTAATGGATTTTCTAAGAAAAAGTGTTTTTTGCATTTCTGTAAATATCAAAAGATTTCCAAATGTGATTGTGTGTTTAATCTTTTTAAACAATTGGTGATAGACCAAAGTCAGCTCTTGTAAACTACTGGCTAGGAGAAGGGGAGGTGGTAGCCTTGGCAGACTGGCTCTGAAACACGTGAAACGCGGTCTCAGGTACACGCTGTGAAGAGCATGCTATGTGTGTTGCTTGGAAATCACAGAGTAGCACCTAGCACAGCACCTCAGATGTTCAGTAAACGTTCCGCAAATGAGTGTTGAATGGAAAAAAGAATAAATCTCATTAAGGAGACCTGCTCACACTTCAGATATTCCCTTTGTCTATAGTTCCACAAATTAAAAGAATGATTCATTTTTGGCTTGCTATCTTTTCTTATCACCCAACTGATGATATAATTATACTTCATTCCATGGATTAAACATAGTCCGTTCCAGGCTTATGGATTTGATGATGGATGGATGGAAGGGAGGGAGGGAGATTAATTTTGAATATACTAAGCATAATATACTTTTAGAATAACAGCTTTATCAAAATTTAATTCATATACCATATAATTCATCCACTTAAAGTGTACAATTCAATGGCTTGAGTCGAGTCACAGAATTGTGCAGCCATCACCACAATCAATTTTGAGAACGTTTTTATCACCCCCAAAAACTCTATATCCACATTAGTGGCTCAGTCCCCATTTCCTGCCCACCATCCCCCTGCACCTGTCTCGGGCCACCACTAAATTACATTTTGTCTCTACAGGTTTGGCCTATTCGAGGTATTTCATTAAAATGGAATAACAATATGTTGTCTTTTGTGGCTGTCTTCTTTCACTCGGCATGTTTTCAATGTTTTAACATGAATCAATATACAATATCAATCATTCTTTTTATTCCCAAATAATACTCCATTGTATGGAGTGGCTACTCTTTATTTATCCATTATTAAGTTGATGGGCATTTGTTTATTTTCTCACTTTTGGGATAGTCTGAATATTGGCACTCTGAACATCCATGTATGAATTTTTGTGGACATAAGTCTGCATTTGTTTGGGGAACATACCTGGAGTTGAACTGTGGGGTCATACGCTAACTCTACATTAAACTGTTGAGGAACTACCAGACCATTTTCCAAACTGGCTGCACCATTGTGCGTTCCCACCGGAAGCGTAAGAGGGTGCAAGTTTCTCCACACCTTCACCAACATTCGAATCATGTCTTTCTTTTTTTTATTATAGCCATCCTAGCAGACACGATGTGAGAGCTCATTGTGGTTCTGATTGGCATTTCTCTCATGGTGAATAATGGCGGGCATCTTTTCATGTGCTTATTGGCCATTTGTCCCTTCCCCTCCCCTTCCTTCCTTCCTTCCTTCCTTCCTTCCTTCCTTCCTTCCTTCCTTCCTTCCCCTCCCCTTCCTTCCTTCCTTCCCTCCTTCCCTCCTTCCCTCCTTCAGTCAAAGGTCAGGATTTGAGGGGACCTAATAATTGGCATCCCTGCTTCCTAACTAATTTTGTATGTAATTGAGGTAGCTCCAGGGTTTGCTAGATGGAGAGTGAAACATCACCTTTATTACAATAACGCTGATAGTAATCGCACAGTGTGGCTTATAACACCACACCTCTGAACCACACGGACCGGCCCACCAATGCCCTACACTTGTAAGTGCTCTGCAGGCTACATAAAGGAAAGCAAATGGTGTGTCAAGTCCGAAGGCACAGAATCTGACCCACAGCAGCTCTGGAGTTGATTCCCTGAACCCTGAACACCCGCTAGGGCGTCTCTTCTCTGGGCCACGCAGCGCGCTTGCTGGGCCAGGACAGGTTCTTAGGGAGCGTCACTGCGGCGGTCCCGAAGGTCACCAAAGTGATTCAGGAGGACTCAGGGTGGCCTGCTTCATGGTGAGGCCACACAGAATGCCTGTAATGTGGCCCTTGGAAAGGAGCTCCGGGTGCTCACTTGACTTTGCCCTTGCTCGAGCCCACCTGACCCTGCTGGCTCTCCTGGCCTCCCTGCTGTGCTAGGACTTGTGCAACTCCAAATTGGTTTCGCATTTTTGCCAGGAGCCCCTATAGATAAGGCATAGTTCTATGAGATAACATTCTCCGAATTGTGAGTCTTAGCTTAACTCTTGGCAAAAGAATGATTACTTTTCATTCCTTTTAAAAAACTTTTAGTCACGTAATTGCCAACAGTTTGTTATACTCTTGGCAAGTTTAAAACACAAATAATTTCATCTCATCAGGGCAGAGCCCAGGTCCAGCTTATTCACCTCTGCATATCTAGATCCTGGAACAGTCAGGCACCTAATAGGTTCTCATGCATTTGAAAAAAGGACGAGTCTAATTGTTTTTAAAAGAGCGTATTATATTGACTATGTCATACAATTATCTGAAGTTCTGGAGCCGCCCTGGAAACAACCTGCCCCATGCAGAGTGAGTCCCTTCGGAGAAGGTTCCCACTGCTAGACACAAGAATAGCGCACACCACACCCTTCGTTACGCATTGAACTGCTCACCCCACTCTCAGCTCTGACGTGGCCCTCTGTCCATCATGCCCCTTCCCACTTTTTGTCTAGCAAACTTATACTCACCCTCATGGCCCGGATTTTCTGGGAGGCCTTTGTACTTTCATGTTCTCTTACTGTTTCATTTATTACAAAGCAAGTCACAGTGCAGTGTGATAATTTTTTTGCAAGTGTTCTCCAACCAAGGTGCAGGTGAAGGAGAATGGCAAGATTGTGTCTTCTCATTTCTGGAGTCCTCCAGTGAAGTCTGGAGCACCAACAAAGTCGACACAAACTAGTTGACAACTGGTGAATAAAAGAATGAATTATTGAGTGAATTAATGAATGAATGAACCAATGAACGAAGTGAAGAAGTTAGGACACTCCAATCAGATGATCCCCCAGAGTTTGGACAGAGCTTCTCATAGCAGTGAGGGATTGGAAGAGCCAGGTACAGGAAGGTTTTGGAGAAAGGAACAGGTTTTGACAAATGACTAGCTGTGTGACACGGGATCCAGAGGGCAGGAGTTTCTCTTTGAGCATTTCAGCAGGCCCCCTCTTTAGCCATGAACAAGAGGAAGTAGAACAGATGGGAAGAAAGGAAGAAAAGATAAATTGGCTCTGTCTTCACCATGTTTAATTTGACTCTTCAACAAGACTAACACGCACTTGTACTGTCGTTTTTGTAGGCTTGGAAGAGACAACAGAAGGGAGTTCAGAGCCTTGAACACCCAAGATGCAGCATATGCAGGAAGAGCAAGACTCCCAATCACCATTTCCTCCTTCCCACGCCTTCTGAGTCCGATCTGCCTCTGCTTCTGAGAAATGGGCAGTGGGTGACAGGAGGAGGTGAAAAAGAGCTTTCAGAGGGAGGACAGGGTGTTTGAGAAATCCACTTCCTGGGACAGCCTTGCTTACACCTCTCTTTCTCCTGTCTTTCTGCTGCTTAGGATAGTTTGGCCTCAGAGTGGGGTCAGGGGGACAAGTAGGAGCTGACGTTCTGCCACATCCCAGAACTAGCTGGTGCCCAGAAGCACCGTCCACTCCCACAGTCAGTGACAAGGGCCAGAGGGACAGGATGGGGGTGGGGCAGAGAGGGGGAAGGGTAGAGAAAAAGGAGACAAGGAAGCCATTTCGCCTGCTCTTAAATGAAAGGA
This sequence comes from Ursus arctos, assembly GCF_023065955.2. Taxonomy (NCBI): domain Eukaryota; kingdom Metazoa; phylum Chordata; class Mammalia; order Carnivora; family Ursidae; genus Ursus; species Ursus arctos. The sequence continues at coordinate 35,356,396 of NW_026622952.1, read as the reverse complement.
GCAGAAGGAACTCTGGAATCTTATCAGAGTTCAAACCACAGTCCATTTCAACAAAGTAAGAGGTATTTGGGATCACAGCTCCAATGAGTAATAAACATTATTTCCGTGGACCACTGTTGGGAATCTGCACGAAGTGTAGCTGGCTTCTGGAGGAGGATTTGAGCATTCCAGGATCCAGGCTGCTCTCTGCATCTGAAACCCTAAAACTAGCCCCTCCCCACCTGCTGTCTGGTATCATGACATGCACGTTACACACGGTGTCTCTTGTTTACTGCAGGCGACCGAGGAGCCTAGAGCGTAAATGACTTGCCCAAGGTCACACAGCTAGGAAAGACAGATGCAGGTCAGTATGACTCTGGGGAAGAAGCCCTGGCTTACTTCACCTGCCCTAGCCCCATCAGTCTTCGCCAGCACTCTCTCAAGCCCCCACCCCAGAAACACGCAAGCAAGGCAAAGCAGGGAGCTTGCCTTGCAAACAGCTTCAGACATTCTCTTAGGAACCCCCCACGGGCTGACACTGTTCTTGGAGCTGCCACTGATGACCCCAAGGCCCCTACCACAGGGCCTCTGTAAGCTCCTAAGGGGGAACGCCATGCTTACGGATGTGCGTTGTGTAATAACCTTGACAAATTCAAGTTTTTTAATTTGGGGCACTGGTTCGCAAACCTGGCTACTCAGAATTACCTGAGGAATTATTTAAAAGTATTGATGTCCAGGCCCCAGCCCTGGAGATTCTGACTCCTAGGTATGGAGGGGGTCCAGGTGCGGGTAGTTTTAAAAAATCTCACCAAGTGATTCTAATGTTCAACAAGAAATGAAAAATACCCAAGAGTAAGAAAAAAATGTGATAAAAGAAGAAAAATGTGAGTAGAAATTAGGGCCTTTTAAGAACCCTAAAGGAACATAAGTGGTTTGCATAATTCGAATGTTAGATTCATCTAGGAGATTCACGGTGTTCTGCCATGTTACAAAAATACATCTTAGTCAGTAGACTGGAAGTTCTTTCGTACTTTACAATAAAGATAAAAGTAATAAAATCAGCTAGAAAATGGCTTCAGTTTTGAACCAGACCACAGTGAGAATGAACACTGTCCCTTCAGTGAATCACAAGTTACTTAGAGCCCTCCTCTGGATTGTTACCAACTAATCCTAATGAGAAATAGCTACCGGCCGAACAGGAAGCAGGCCCACAGTGTAGCCAGAACACAGTATCCGGGAGACGATAGCCCAAAGAGCAACAGCCCTTGTTTGAAGCCACAAGATATGACATGCTGTGGGGGGTGAACTTTAATCTGCCTTTGGGGGAAATTGTCTCACCTGGTTTACACATCAGCTTGAACTAAGAAAATCAAATCTAACAATTAAATGACCACTGACTGACTCTATGTCCAGCAAGGACTGGACAAATTAGCATTGGGAGACTAGCGTCACTGAAGTTTACTGTGCAAATACTCAATGCAGGGATTTTGTATCTTGAAAGGTCGGACCCGTTCCTTTATAGGAAAAGGCCATCCCGAGTGCTCTCCGGCTCCAGCTCAGTGCCACAGGCATAATGGAACTGCTGTTGCCAGGAGGCCAGAGAGGACAGAAAGGGCCAGCAGAGCCCTTGGAGACCACATCTGAGAGGCTCTGAAGGTCACACATAATTATCCATGTGCCTGCTGGGATGGAACGTACGAATCCTCCATAAATGTGGAATGTCCCTACCCCAGCAAAAAGCTGCTACGCCAAGCAAGTGTGGTAGTGAAATGTTAGTCTTTGAACCTTCAGACCCTGGTTGGGTGGTGGGAGGGGCAAGATGAACTTTTAGAGCTTAAGAACCATGACAGCAATCATAGAGGGCAGCATAACATTTTTTAAACTTCTATATGTCAAAAACTAAACAAAGTGAAGTCAAATTGATTCCCAAATGACAACAAAAACACACTAAAAAGAATTACAGTAAATATGATAAGTGGCAAAAATCCTTAATCTTAAAAAAAAAACCATTTGAATCAGTAAGAAAATCATTAAGACCTCAGTAAATAAATGGATAAAGGGCATAGATTACTATATACAAATGTTTAATAAAAACACTAAATAATTCTATACTATATATAAAATAAACATGTTATATGATATGTATAATTATTCTATAATTTCATGAGTAATCAAAATTGCAAACAGAGAAAATCTTATTTTTGTCGCCTACGTTGGGGAAGGTTGTTTTCGATAGTTGTAGTGGGAAGATGTCGGGGGTATTTCCCCAGTGGAAGTCCACCCACCTGGCAGGACACATCAGGAAGAGAGACGTGACCTGACCACGTGGAATCAGTGTATCCTTCTGAGAACAATTTGACATTGTATATAAGAATCTTGGAAATAGGCATAACCTTTAATCCAGCATGGCTTTTCAAATGTTTTTCCAAATTATTTATGAAGTAGTAATGCATGCACATGTTTAAAAAATCAAAAGGTGCCAAAGGGATGACAATGAAAAGCAGCAACCCCATGCTTTGTTCTTTTCAGTCCTCTGGGCTTGATTCCAGGCTTACAATCCTAGGCTTGATCTTTTAGTAGTTTTTTCCCCTCTGATATTTATCTCCATATTCTGTCCATAACCATTATGTTCACAACACTATCTCTTAACATTTTTAGACAATATCTATTGACTTCTTGGGCCCACTGCACCTGTCTTTTCCTCTCCTGTGATTCTTTCGCAGGTTTTAGTTAGGGCGATCACCAGTGTTTAGAATATTATTGTGTCGACATTGTTTACTTTGCTATATTATCTCCTCTCTCAACACCTATTTATTTTCCCTGAGTTAACTGTTGTCTTGTTTTTTTTTTTTCTCACTTACACAGGTTTCTGTATATTGTTGACCTTAAAAAATAAAACTGTTAGTTATTTTACCAGCAAAAATGGGTCCATCCAGGAATAGCAAAGAGTTGCACTTCGTGATATGCAAGCTATGGCAAAACCACGGGCAAGTCCAGAGAACAAAGGAGGGGAACACTCTTTTATAAAGGAGAGAGGGGAGTTGGGAGGGGCTGTTATAAACAAAAAGTTCACTGGAGTAAACTGGGAGTTTGGAGTGGCTTCTCATTGGCTAAGCAATGACAGTCTCTCATTGGCTGGGCTGTTGCTAGGCAAAGAGAGAATCTTTCTTCCACCTGGGGGGTAGTAAAGTATAGGCCTCTTCTTGTTGGGTGGGCAAAGGGCTGCAAGGAGTGGTAGTGCATGAAAGCGCCCCCTTCTTGGCCCCACGACCCCATGTGAAATGAGGTTTCCTTCGTTCGGTTTCACAATATTGACCCTTATTTCCCAGGGCTCTCTCCCATGTGCCATACATGAACGTGAGCAGCTGTCTCTGTGACAACATGATATCCATTTTACCAAAACACTTCACATCCTACGAAGCTGTGGACTAAATGTCACAGGGCTCATGGAAAAAAATGTTGAAGACAACTTCTCAAAACCTGTGCAACTTTATAATCAGAGCTGTAACAAAAGCAACAATTGGTACCTTCACTGAAAATTCAAAAAGGCTGAAAGCTCCTTAAAAGATGTGAAACAGAAATGGTGGCTGATGGATGGGCACTGAGACAATACAGGTGGAGGTGGAGTTCTGAGCACATTTAAAATTCTTCTTAAAATTGAAAAGGATTCTGGGAAGATGATGATGGCAGATGACAGTCTGCTTTTTTACATCTTCCTGAATCCCCACATTAACAAGGCAGGACAACTGGAGAGCAAAATCAGCAACCCATGGGCAACATTGACAACAAAATGAGGTTAAAAAATATCTTCAAGAGCCCCAAGATTCAGGTGGATGGGGACAAACGACCAGTGCCTCTAAGGCCTGCATCGTGTCAGTGCTTGTGAGGGAAGAAGCAGACAGAAACAAGGGAGCATCTCGTGGACCAAAGAACAAGTTCAAAATGGTCAATGTGCATTCACCGAAAAGCAGGAAATGTCAATTTGAAGTCAACAGCTGAGTGGGATTTGGCCAATCCGATGGAGGAGTGGTGAAGTCTATCCACTATGAGCCCTTGAAACTGATGAGCCAGGGCTCACTTCTAGGACAAGACCCAAACCTGAGGAGTTCATTCCGAATCCAGCAATATAGGGATTATAGAAATGAGGGAAAGAGAAGGTCCAGATAAGCATGGCAGGATAAAAGAGTCAGGAATTCTAAGAAAGCAAGCCTCCATATTTTTAATATTTCATGAAACCAACAGAAGAGCTTATTATATAAAATTTTAAAAACTATCCTGAACCACATCTCCTAAACTGTAGAAAAACCAATTTCACATAAAAACATGAAAAGTACTGGGACGCCTGGGTGGCTCAGTCAGTTAAGCGTCTGCTTTCGGCTCAGGGCGTGTTCCCAGGGTCCTGGGATCAAGTTCCGCATGAGCAAGGAGCCTGCTTCTCCCTCTGCCTGCCGCTCCCCCTGATTGTGCTCGCTCTCGCTCTCTGAAAAATAAGTATATAAACAAATAAAATTTTAAAAAATAAATGAAAACATGAGAAGTAGTAAAGTCAAATCCCATACTAAGATATCGTTTTGAAATGACAGCAGCAGAATAACAGTGCGACAGTCAATGAAATTTTGCTAGAAAGGCCTGATCACAAAACAGATTAAAACCATCACTTACTATTTCAAGATGAACTAAAATACATGAAGAAAATATAAGATATGAAAGATATTGAAGATAGATGAAGAATATGAAACATACAGTAATAGGAATCTAAGAAGAAAATGAAAGCAAAGGAATGGGACAAATATTAAAACTACAAAGCAAATTAAAGAAAATAAATTAAAGGAAAAATTGACACTGTAGACTGAAGGAACACCTCATGTACCTGAGAATATCAACCAGAACTGTGACTATAAAAAGCAGAAGTTACTGGATTTTAAGACCAAAAAAAAAAAAAAAAAAAAAAAAAAAACCACCCAAAAAACAACCCCCCCACACACAAAGAAAAACCCTACGTATCTAAGTAAAAAGAGAAAGTAATTTATAATGAAAAAGACTTTCAAACACAAAACTCATGGCAGAGGAAAACAAACTAATGGGTTTATGACACCAATAGAAAGAACATGTGAGCCAAGGATTTTATAACCAGCAAAACGGACTTCCAAGTATGAAAGGTTCGAACTCTTATCATCATGACTGAATTTAGGCAACACTGAGCCCATGAGTCTTCCTTGATGAATCCATCAGAGAACACGCTTCAGACAACCCACATGGTCAGGGAATTACTGACATAAGCCTGGGAACGGAGTAACAAGCTGTGGCTTGTGCTTTGACAGTGTAGGCACGGGGTAACGGTTTTCCAATGGAGGTAAGGTAAATGGGGGGCATATTCCCTCCCCCCACATTAACTATTATCAGCCATCTTCTTGGTGGTGGGATATTCGGATTGCTATTCTGAGACTACAGTGTAAGTAATGGAACTTAAAACATATGAGCCAAGATGGGATATTCTAACTCTATCACTCCTGTATCGAGAACAAGGATTCTCCGTGTGGAAGAAAAGAGATGCAGATAAAAACTGGAAGAGATTAAATAAAACCTGTATGTCCTGAATGTGAATTTGAAGAATCAGTAAAAAGTCTTAGAGATTTTATCTTTAAATATATATTTTTTCTAACTCTGTCTGCTACAGACTTAGAAGCAATTACATATCCAATAACATTCGTCGCGTCTAGGTTGTGGTTTTAAAAATACACTTTCCACTACATCAAACCAATGTTTCTTGAAGAAGAAGTTGGTTACATGTCATCTGAAATATGCATCAGGAAAAAAAAAAGGCAAGGAAAAACCTAAAGAAAATGCAGCAAAATATTAGCAGTTATTTCCGGGTATTGTAGGTGACCTTCATTTTCTCCTTTATGCTTTTTATATTTTATAAATTTTCTATAATGAACTAATGACTGAAAAAAAATTGACCTCTACAATAAAAAAGACAGCAAACAAAATTATGTTATGAAAACCCACATATAAAAATAAAATATATTAAAGGATATGTTTTAAAAGAAGACCACCAGGTAGCGAAGAGAGCAATTCAAAATCTTTTCTAGGGGAGCCCTCCTCTGAGGTAGTTGTGCACACATCGGCCTCTCCTGACAAAGCCTCCTTGAGTCTCTAGGCCGAGCGGCCTGGGGCCGCGTCGTGAACCGCGCACCCGGAGGCCCGTGCGGGACTCAGCTCGCCGGCTCCGCTGCAAGGCCGCAGCGTGACGTCGGCCCGCCCCGTCGGGGAGCAAGAGAACGCAGGCGGGGCCAGACACCAGCTCTCACTCCGAACGCTTATCCCTCGGTTCCTGGGGATTGGGATCTATAGACGACTTCCTTCCAGAAGACACAGTATTTTAACTAAGCGTGAAATGGAAGAACGCACCTCCCACCTGAAGTCTGCCAACACGGGCAGAGAATAATCCTAGCTCTTCAACTGACGCAGGGGGGTGGCCCCGCCGCCTTCGGGAAAATGCTTTCATCCGACCTATTATTTCCCAGTGGGTTTCAGCGACCGCAGCAGACGCCCGCGGTCAGGGAAGTGAAGGCGCAAGATCGGCTGCCAAAGAGAGACGTGACTTAGACCCCAATTTTCTACGCCAACCAACGACCAGTTGCCTCGATTTCCCTCCCGCAACATGAGGCCGCCTCACTTGTCATTCACTTCCCGGGGCCGCAGGGACGGTGAGGAGGTGCTTGTGAACACCCGCCGGGCTCTGGGGGCAGCGGCTGTCCAGGCAGAAGGGGTCACGCGCGCATGCACAGAGAGGGGGGAGTTCGGGGGGGGTCTGAAAACTAGCCCGCGGCGCCGCTGCTCGGTTGTGGCGGGCGTCGTTCAGGTCAGCGCGGCAGCCGGCCGAGGGCGCGGGCCGCTGCGGGGCAGGCAGTGGCGGCTCCCAGCAGGCTCCGCGGGCCTGGGACGCACGTGCCGCGAGCCGCCCGCAGGGCTACGGAGAGCCGGCCACTCCGGCGCGAGACCGCACGCCTTGCTCCAGGGGCCGCGCTCGCACGAGAACCCCTGGCGCTTTTGAGAAAAGGCGAACTCCAGGCCGTGCCTCCGGACACGATCACCGGGTGACCTGGCGCTTGCCCAGGGGCCTGCGCTGCGGCACGCGGACTCGAATGTGTCCCCGGGTCTGAATTTCACAGCCTGAAGGTCTGTAGTGAACTGACACCTCTGAAGGCAGAGAGGGCCGGGCCTCTCCAAATTCTAAATTTTGCTTCAGAGTGGACAGTGGAGAGGCCACGGGAAGCAACATTTTCTGGGGCCAGCTCCACGTCTCCACATCACTGTTAAATACAGTCGCTCGAGTGCCCGGAGCAGCAAAGGCAGCCGGCCGAGGCAGTCAGTTGGAGCGGATAAATGCTCTGTAGTCACGCTGTCTGACACGTGTCCGCTAGCCACATGTGGCCACGGAGCACTTCACATGCGGTTAGTCAAAACCGGGATTCAAAGTAAGCATCCAAAATGGTGAAAAAGAAAACCAAAGCTGGTGGCATCACAATTCTGGACTTCCAGCTCTGTTACAAAGCTGTGATCATTAAGATAGTATGGTACTCACACAGATCAATGAACAGCACAGAGAACCCAGAAATGGACCCTCTACTCTATGGTCAACTAATCTTTGACAAAGCAGGAAAGAATATCCAATGGAAAAAAGTCTCTTCAACAAATGATCTTTGGAAAGCTGAACAGCCACATGCAGAAGAATGAAACTGGACCATTTTCTTACACCATACACAAAAATAGACTCAAAATGGATGAAAGACCTAAATGTGAGACAGGAAATCTATCAAAATCCTAGAAGAAAACATAGATAGCAACCTCTGTGACCTCGGCCACAGCAACTTCTTGCTAGACACGTCTCCAAAGGCAAGGGAAATAAAGGCAAAAATGAACTTCTGGGACTTGATCAAGATAAAAAGCTTTTGCACAGCAAAGGAAACAGTTGACAAAACCAAAAGACAGCCAACAGAATGGGAGAAGGTATTTGCAAATGTCTTATCAGATAACGGGCTAGTATCCAAAATCTATAAAGAACTTATCAAACTCAACACCCAAAGAACAAATAATCCAATCAAGAAATGGGCAGAAGACATGAGCAGACATTTCTCCAAAGAAGACATCCAAATGGCCAACAGACACATGCAAAAATGCTCAACATCACTCGGCATCAGGGAAATTCAAATCAAAACCACAATGAGATACCACCTCACACGAGTCAGAACGGCTAAAATTAACAAGTCAGGAAAACAACAGATGTTGGCAAGGAGGCAGAGAAAGAAGAACCCTCTTACACTGTTGGTAGGAATGCAAGCTGGTGTAGCCACTCTGGAAAACAGTACAGAGGTTCCTCAAAAAGTTGAAAACAGAGCTACCCTGTGATCCCGCAATTGTGCTACTAAAGATTCACCCAAAGGCAGAGATGTAGTGATCTGAAGGGGGACCTGCACCCCAGTGTTTATAGCAGCAATGTCTACAAGAGCCAAACTGTGGAAAGAGCCCAGATGTCCATCGACAGATGAATGGAGAAAACAGATGTGGTACATATACAATGGAATATTACTCAGCCATCAAAAAATTGAAAACTTGCCATTTGCTACGACGTGGATGGAACTAGAGGGTATCATGCTAAGTGAAATAAGTCAATCAGAGAAAAACAATTATCATATGATTTCACTCATGTGGAATTTAAGAAAGCAAGCAGAGGATCATAGGGGAAGGGAGGGAAAAATAAAACAAGATGAAATCAGAGAGGAAGACAAACCATAAGAGACTCTTAATCAGAGGAAACAAACTGAGGGTTGCTGGAGGGGAGGGGGAATGGGGGATGCAGGTTACTGGGTGATGGGCATTAAAGAGGGCACATGATATAATGAGCAGGTGTTATATAACTGATGAATCACTGAACCCTACCTCTGAAACTAATAATACATTATATGTTAATTAATTGAATTTAAATTTAAAAAAACAAAGTACAAAAAGAATATAAAATAATTAATGTTTTGTTGTTCATTGTATGCTAAAATGATGTTTTAGAATACTGCATTAAGTAAAATATATTTAAAATTAATTTCACTTTTTTCTTTTTCCTTTTTTGAATGAGGTTACTAGAAGTTTCCCCCCTCCCAGTGCCCAAATTATTTTATTTATTTTCCTGTTATCCTTGAAGTTGCCAGAAGGAGGATATTATTTCTTTTCATATAATCTGCTCATGAAAAAATATTCTGAAAGCAGTAGGCCATTTGGCCTGGTTTGAGATTACTAGAAGTTTTTAAATGATTCATGTGACTCACATTATATTTCTATTGGACAGTATGCTGTCTGGGTTTTAACTGAGAATCCCTTGGTCTTGAAGTGCACTCCTTCTGGATAGTACTGGTGGGCCAAGAGTCCCTTCTTCACTGCTGTCGCAGCAGCGTGACTAAATCGTAATGGCCCCTCTAAAGAAAAGAAGAGACAGCCTTGACCCAGCTCACTCATTAGTCCAAAAAGCCTGTTAGACATAAATACCCTCACAATATGGAGAGTCAAAGGGTGTAAATCAATTAGTAAATGAAAAGATAACCGAAACCACAAGGTCCAAAGCCTGTGACCACAAGGGGCTACAGAGTAGCTCTGTCTCCGGTGTCGTCTCCTACCTATTCCCACGGGGAGGGAAGAATGGGGAGGATGCAGAGACAGGATGAGGGAACTGGTACCTCAGCTCTAGAGAGGGCAAGAGCAAATGGGGGCCATCTCACTTTCTCCCTGGAGGAGACCTTGTCCCTGACACAAGCCTATCCAGTCCTATCTGCAGTGACTGGAAAATACATTTTGGAAGAGTTTATTTTTGTTTTTGATTTTTTTAATTTAAAGTCATTACATTCTTATTCAGGTTCTTTTATCACGGGCCCAGATGCCAATGAAGGTACAATGAAAGCACTAACAAAATTCTTTTCAAATGACAGAAGCAGCAGAGATAAATTTGTAGGTTATTTGGGAGCATGACAAATTTTACACCTAGAGAAAAGTGTAAGAAGAGATTCTCACCTTGTTAACTAAACTAGAACTGAAAATAAAGATTCAGACGTGTCCTGCCTTCCTAGCTGCTTTGGGTGCCATGGTGCCCAAAAACTCTAAAAAGATTCTAACACTCCCACCATCCTCCATCTTTCTGGCAAGCTCGCTGGAACTTCTCTTGCTGTGCCTCCTGTCCTAGCGGTTTGAGAGACACCGCCACACCCCGACAAGCTCTCTGCTTGAATCACAAGATGCTGGCGGTCAGAAGCCTCAAGTCAGTGGCCCAGGTGACTTCCCGGATTGACCCACGTTGTAAGAGGCAAGAGCTGCAGCTCCTAGCAAACAACCACCACCACCACCACAAAAAACACAAACAAAAACCCCAAACACAAAATAAACAAAACCCTCAACTTTTCAACGCAAAGTTCACAGCACCTTGTCAGGCCTCTGCTGCAGGTGTGACCTCATTTTCTCAGCAGAGGAACTGGACCGACTAGAAATTTTATTAAGTCGTAGAGAGGGAGACTGTACTTGCCCCACTCAAATCAGCTAGCTCACCGGACAGCATTGAGGGGGATCCATGGCCTCGTGTCTCCTTGCACTGAGTTCTGCTAAGTTGAAGGTGGCCATCTAGTTTAAGCAGCAGTGCATCAGAGAAGTCACAGGCATGCTCCAGAGTCACGTACTCCAGATGGCAATGAGCTATTCCTCAGTCATGTGGGTCACAGGCCAAAGAGTCTCCCAATTCCGCCATTTTTGTTTTACTTACTGTGGATTTTCTGACAGGAAATGGGAATTTGGTTGATAATTACCAGGCGTATAGATAAGGTTTCCTCATTAAAGTCTCATAAAACCGTGCAAATAAATCATTGCAAGTGGAGAGAGAAAGAAAATCTTCTGTTTAGACTTTTCCATGACCATTTAGGCCAATTTTTTTTCCTCTTCCCGCCCAGTGACTTTATTTTCAGCAAGCACAGGGCTTGATAATCAGAGGAAAGAATTTAGAGACCTCACAGAACTTTTCTGATTTCAAGTTAATGGCTTGGTATGTCAAGGCCAGGCCAGGCCTGGCAGAATAAATTATGGGAGTGCAGCTGAGGAAACACAGCAGAGGAAACCCATGTAATACATGTCTGCAGATAGGATAGAAACATAAATAAATACTACAGTTTCGAGGAGATCCAAGGGGTCCATTTTGCCTGTCCCAGAGATCAAAGCTGTTCGGGTCACAGGAGCAATGACAGTCCCACGGAGACTCCACTGGAAATGGGAAGAGACTACCCTCCCCCATCCCCCTGCAGGGGTGTGTCTTCCTTCTCTGAGCTTTTCTGCCAGGCTATAGGGAGCCCCGTGCAGTGCAGTTTCTTTCAGAAGCTCCTCTTCAGGCTTTTGTCAACTTGGCCACAGGCCTGGGGGCTTTCTGAATTTTTTACCACAATTTCTCTGGTCCCAAGTCTCAGCTTTGCAAAAATCTTTTTTCTCCAGAGCCAGTCTGACCAGCCAATCAGAAACAATGCTGTTACTGGATTAATAGCTGTTCTCAATGGACTTCAAGGTTTCACCCCAGGTTCCTGAGAAATATCTGACCCTTGAGATGTTACGAACTTTCCCAGTGGAGCTGGGGCCTGCAGCCTACTTCCTGATCAGAATGCCCTAGGAGAGCGGGGACAGAAACGCACTCTGAAGTCAGCTACTCATTTCAGACTGAAATGACCCCAGATTATTGCAGACACCAAGTTACTAAACTGAAGAGGCCCAGGGCAGATTGCTGGGTGGCAGCCTGGTCTGTCAGGGATAGGGGGTTTCCAGGAGCTCGGGCCTCAGTGCTCATGTCAATCTTTTCTAAGAGACTGGAACATCGGTTAGACAGCGACTGCCAAGTGCCCGACCGTAATGATTCTGATGGAAGTCTCTGAGCCTTCTTCCTCACCCTGACTGCAAGTACAATGTAGCCACGAGGCTCCAGCTGACAGGCTTACGTGCCTCTAAGTGACTCTGTGACTACAAGTTATTGTCTTAGTCCACTTGGGCCGTAACCAAATGCCAGCCTGGGGGGCTTAGACATCAGAGATTTACTTTCCCACAGTTCTGGGGGCTGGGAGACCAAGATCAAGGTGCCGGCCAGTTGGGTTTCTGGCGAGGGCCCTCCCCCTGGAGGATGGCCACCTACTCAGTGTCCTTTCCTTGAGAGAAAGACAGAAAGCAAGCTGTCTGATGTCACTTTTTATAAGACACTAATCCAATCAGATCAGATCTCATTTGACCTCAATTACGTCCTTAGAGGCTCCATTTCCAAATACAGCTACACTGGGGGCTTCAACATATGAATCGGGGGAGACGCAAACATTCAGTCCCTCATAGTTGTGTCGCTCAAGTGGAGGAACTGACCAATTTTAAATCCCCATTCTTAAAGATCCATTGAGAAAACGGACATGACCGCTCTTGGTAGAGCAGAATGGCCTGGACAAGTTGCTCATTCTGTGATGACTGGTGATGACGATCGACCGTCAGGATGACGTTTTCTCTCTTCTACTGCAAACACCCATTTCCTCCTGTCCAACTTTTTAAGTGTGCTTCCCAATCAACGCCTTTTGTACGCTGCTTGTCGTCTGCCACCTGTGCCCTCAAATGACTCCCAGAACAGCCTTCCCCGGACCCAAACTACCCGATCGTGCTGCCAGACATCCTCTGCCTCGTGCTCTGCCCTCCTTCCCCTCTGCTTCATGCTCGGGGGCTGCAGCCAGAAGGGTGAGTTGGAGAGAGAAAAGGCAGCGCTCTGGAGTCAGGACCACACTCCCCTTTTGTTACCTGGCCACGCCTCCAGATGGCGCTGTCCCGCACATTGACGCTCCGGGCCCAGAGAGTTCATTTCCGTGTAATTGTGGAAAGCCTCCAATTGCCCAGATAACTTTATTCAATTCCCTCTCAGTCTTATCTGATAAGGAGGTGTGGCCTATTTTCCTCTCTTCTCAGAAGTTTTTGTGTGCTATGTCCAAGTACTATATTTAAGGAGTTCTTCCCTGAAGGACTCTGCAAGTGTCACCAAGTACAGTGTGGAGGGCCTTGGGCATCATCTCTCCATTATCTGGATCTATCTTACATTCTGTCTCTAGTTGAAAACATCCAGGCAAAAATAGTCTAAATCTAAGTGTCAAGAGCCCAGCGTGAGTCCCCTCGCTTACCTGAATTTTCATGGAAGGGACTGTGAGACTATTTTCGTAGGTTTTGAAGAGATACCTTTGGGGCTTTCATTATCTGCCATGTATTAAATGGATTCCTTCCCTCTGTTGAGGGTTGTATGTGACACTGTAGAGGAATGATCTGTGTTCAGCCCAAGTCGCTTAACTATCCAGGTAAAGTACCGTACCCAAGCGCCGTGCCCACCGTAGAGAATGTTAGTTGAATGACTACGTGACGATCTGAGGCTGCCATCCGCTGCCGCATTTGTGCTCTTGCTCATACTGACTGAGTTCAGGACTCAGACACTGGGATGAGCTCTGAAGAAGAATCCCAGCAGACAGGAACTGCTGGCTACTCGTGGGAAGCTGTCTGGCGTTCCGGGAGGAAGTCTGGTTCTTCTGTGAATGCAGGTCGTACCCTGTGGACGCTGCTGCAGGGGCGTAGGCTTTCAGCACACACAGCCCGTGGATACGTTTGCCTCTACTTGGACCACTGCAGTCCAAACAGACAGCAAGGCCATTCAAACCTTCAAGGCTAGCTGTGTCTACACAAACACCTACTTGGTTACATAAGCAGTACAATTCAGTCGTGGGAATAAGATTTTTCGAAACATAAAAAACTCAGGAAGGGAGACAAAAAGAGCAACTTTACAGCAGAGAAACCTGGCAAATGCTGCTTTAGCCGAGTGACCAAGGTCAAGATCAACAGTCATGTATTATGTTGAGACGTACCCTTAACATGATGTGATGAAAATGGCACATTTGTGACCTTCCTTTCAAAAACCTACAACCTCAGACTAATCATGAGAAAAATATCAAATAGATTCCAATAATGGGAAATCCTACCCTAGGCCTGACCCATACGCCTCAAAACTGTCAAGATCATCAAAAAACAAGGACAGTCATGGGGCATCTGGGTGGCTCAGTCGTGAAGCGTCTGCCTTCGGCTCGGGTCATGATCCCAGGGTCCTGGGATCAAGCCCTGCATCAGGCTCCCGGCTCAGCGGGAAGCCTGCTTCTCCCTCTCCCACTCCCCCTGCTTGTGTTGTGTCTCTCACTGTCTCTCTCTGTCAAATAAATTTAAAAAATCTCAACAAAACAAAACAAAGACAGTCAGAAGCTGCCACAGTCAACAGGAGCTCAAGGAGACAAGACATCTGAACAAAGTGAGATCCCGGATGGGATCCCAGAACAGAAAGAGGATATTAGGTAAAAACGCAGGAAATCTGAATAAACTATGGACTTTAGTTAGTAATAATGCATTGATATTGTTCATTGATTATGATAAAGATACCATACTAAGGTAAGATGTTAATAATAAGGGAAATTGTGTGACACACATAGCATATTCCTATATACTTGGTACTAACCATTTGTATAATCTGCTTCACTTTCCTGTCAATCTAGAACTATTCTAAAATAAAGTCTATTAATAATAATAATAAAGCATATTTAAGGCAGTGGAGCTGGTTTGTCAAGGTGAAGGAATGCATCAAGAATAAATAAAATACTTTTTTTTATTTGTTGTTCCTCAATGGACCTTGAAGGCATTATGCTAAGAGAAGTAAGTCAGACAGGGAAAGACAAATACTGTATGACCTCATTTATACGTGGAATCGAAAAAAGAAAAAAAAAAATAAGCATACAAACTCACAGATACAGAGAATAGATTAGATTGGTGGTTGCCAGAAAAGGGGAACAAGCGGGGTGGGCAAAATGGGTGATGGGGTCAAAGGGTACAAACTTCCAGTTATAAGATAAATAAGTCCTGGGGATGGGATGTACAGCATGGCGGGAGAAAAAAGGAATAAATAAAATATCACCACCATACTCTTCACCAGGGAAACTGGGTGAACACTTAATAATCCTATTAAGTTTAAGGTTTCTTATTTTATGTAATGTGTAAAATGGTGCTTTAAAATCATAAACGAAGAAGTCAGACACAAAGGTCCCATACTGTATGATTCCATTCACCCCTAATTTCCAAAGTGGGTAAGTCCACCAATAAAGAAAGCAGATCAGGGGCGCCTGGGTGGCGCAGTCGTTGGGCGTCTGCCTTCAGCTCAGGGCATGATCCCGGCGTTATGGGATCGAGCCCCACATCAGGCTCTTCTGCTATGAGCCTGCTTCTTCCTCTCCCACTCCCCCTGCCTGTGTTCCCTCGCTGGCTGTCTCTCTCTGTGTCAAATGAATAAATAAAATCTTTAAAAAAAAAAAAAAAAGAAAGCAGATCAGTGGTCACCAGGGGCCATGGGGACGAAGGAAAGGGGAGTGACTGCTGAGAGGCCTGGGCTTCCTTCTATGGTGATGAAAATGTTTTGGAACTAGACAGCGGCACTGTGAGTGTACTGAACCATAAGATGGTCCATTTTATGTTAGGTGAATTTTACCTCCATCAAAAATAATTCATGATGATAAAATAATTTAATAATTATGAAATAAAAAATTTTAAAGAAAATTAATATGATACTAGAATAGTGATACACGTAAATACTCTGCTTTCTGTTTATCTGCTATTTATTCTTTGTCGGAATGTTAATTTAGGACTACTGTAAAACTGTAAATGACCAGCTAGATTATAAGTCATTTGCATGTGGGAAGAAGTCAGGAAGCAATTCCTAAGTCTAAAAGGGGGTCTGAGCCCAGAACCAGGTTTGTGTCCGCGGATGTCGTCAGCCAGAGGACCCGCCCGACATCCAGCCTAGCCCCGGCTCCACCCTTCAGTGATGGGGAGTCTTCAGCAGTAACGTGAAGTTCCTGGTGCTCACTGTCTTTGTAAACAGAGAAAAGAGAGCCAGGGAGGAAATTCCGAGTGTTCTCAAGCAAAACGAGCATGCCTTGCCGGTGTGTGTGAATGTCGGCAGGGGTGAGGGAGCGGAGCGGGAGAGCTGGTGCAGGGGTGACCGCCGGCACTCACCCGCCTCTGGCCGTGGCCTCCCGTCACCCTGGCCGGGGAGCCACATCCTGCTGTGGGTGACGTTTGCAGGGCAGCAGCGCTCAGCCTACGACAGCAGGGCCTGGGGCGTGGCAGGTTTCTAAAGGACCAGCGGGGATCGAATTTAACCTGGTGCCGGGTTTCCGGGGCTCTCCTGCCCTTTCCAGCAGCCTCTCCCGAGGAAGGCAAGAGCTCTGCTGCCGCAGCCCTGCTTGGACAACTAAAGACTGCAGCGTGGGAAGGGCGTAGGGGAGAGGGATGGGCGCTGGAGAGCCTGCAGGTGCACCGCTCCCTGCTCCTCGGCGCCTGTTCCTGCCCAGCTGATCTGGGTGACGGTGGACGGACCCCAGCGTGAAGGTCACTCCACACCTGACAGGCCCGCCGCCAGACTGCGGCAGGAGGGAGCTGTGCTTCCCACGCGGGTACTCGCCTGCCCCACGGGACCATTCCAGGGGAGGCGCCCAACACGACAGTTGCTGCCTCCCAGACTCTCTTCCATCCTAACACGTCACTAACCCATCGGTCCCGGAGGTAGAAAGCAAAGCAACGCCTCCCCACGAGTGGCCTGAGTGGCCGCGATTACCTGACTCAGAGCTCCCCCTTCTGTCACTCCGTCTAAGCACCGGCGCTGCCATCGCCGAAGCAAGCCTTCAGGTTCAGGTTCAGGTCAAGAGGCAGAAATGCAGACTCTCCAGCGCCTTCCACAGTGACAAGAGATAACAGAAAGCATGGCAGAAACGGAGTCTGGCACCTACACAGAAACCAAGGGAGCAGTATTTATAACTCACCTTCTGCAATGTGCCTCGGAGGCTCGTAAAACAGGCACACGTGACAAGCCGCTAGGTACTATTCTAGACTTAAAATGGCAATGAGTTACAGTCAGATATCATGGAAGTTAGAAAATGTCAGCCCTTTAAAGTAATGATAATAAAAAAAAACTTGAACATTCAGCATACCTTTCTCCTAACGTAAGATAGCATAACAGGGTGGCATCTTTTAAATATGGCTTTCCAGACATTTGTTCATTCATTCATTCAACAAACGTTTGTCACATGTTTAAGCTGTGCAGGATTAAGGAGGTGGTGGGAATACAGAGATAAGGGTCTCCCTGCTGCCCGAGAGCGACTCAGCCAGGCAACACAGAACCGAGGAACTGCGGCTGACTGTGAAGTGCCCTACTACGGGATACAGTCCCGATGCTACGAGAACACAAAGGGGAAGGAGTCCTCCCTTAGGGGTTAGGGAGGAGAAGGGACCCCGCTGCTGAGCCTGGAAGAACCTGACCATGCACAACAGGGGAGGCTGAGGCAGCCCCCAGGCCCTGGGAATAGGAATACCAGACCACAGGAGGACCCCCACGGAGCCAGTCCCAGGAACCTCAGGGAGCTCTGTGGGATCGCCTGCAGACTGGAGTCTTCAGAGTCCCAAGAGTAGTGTGGCACTCGCATGATAGAGTGAGACTCGGTTCTGACCCAACCCCACCACCGGTTAACCGCCCCACCCCCACACACCCTCAACCCCCAACTGCACACACATTTTGGCGTCACTGCTGTACCTCTTAGAATCTGAGAGGTCTCAACAGGACTCAAAGGTCCCCAGGTCCAGCAGTCAGCAAATAAGACAGCTTCCCAGGGGCCAGCTAACATCTAGAGGAAAACTCCACCCACCTCTTCCAGGTCTTCCAGCTTCACTTGGAGGACCTTCTCTGCGCTTTTCGAACTCCGCTCCTTCGGTCAGTACCATACCTCCCATGACAACGTGCTTACTGGGAAACACTGAAGTGAGAAAAAGAGGGACAGTGTAGAGAGTCTCATTTTTTATGAAGTGAAATAAATTCAATTTAAAAATGTGCCCTCAGTCTTGACAGCACGTTTCCCCTTCTGAGAAAAGGTAGGCAGTGTTGTGTGTCCTTTATTTTGTAACGTGACCATAATATGGAGAACAGGATTTTTTTAAATGCCTTTTCGTGACAAAATTATAATTTGGGTATTTGTGCCAAGCTTTGTTTTTATTTTGGATTGTCATTAGTTGGTGAAATCTCAAGTCTGGGGAGCATTACAGTGGTTGTCTGGAACTAGAGTCATGGACTATCTCTCCACGTTCTCTCCTTCCTTGGTCAATAGTAGGCGAGGCCTCCGACTAAGTTGTGAGGTACTTGGACTATTTCTCAATTTCCCCTCCATCCTTGGTCAATAGTAGACGAGGCCTCCGACTAAGTCGTGAGGTACCTGAGATGCGTTCTCACAGAGGTTGGCTAGGACAGCAAAGGCTCCACCATAGTACCAGTGTAAGCCTAAAATCGCAAAGGCTTAAGGCAAAACCAAACTTACTTCTTACTGGCATTACACCTCCAACGTGGGTCAGCAGGGGGCTCTACTCCACGGGATCACCCAGGGCTCCAGGGCTGATGGGAGGCGCCGCCACTTTGTAGCTGCAAGTGGGAAACGCGTGGCCTCCGAAGACGCCATGGAACATGAGGAGAGGCCTGGAGAGTCACACGGCGGCTGTGATGGCCAGGCCTAGAAGTGGCAAATTTTGTTTCTAGCCACATCTCCTTAGTCAGCCATGGAGGCCCAGCCTAAAACGAGAGGATTTTCAGTACACACTAAATGTTTCTGTCGAACTGAGTCTGTAGTGGGAAAAAGAAGCTGAACAAGTAAATAAGAACAAGACTGCAAAGCCTTTTGACTTCCAGGTGAAGGGGTTACGACCCTGCCCTAGAGGCATCAGAGGACCAAGGGAAAGACCAATGTTTAGAGTGTTGCTTTAAAGAATTTAAGCTAATCCCAGCACGAAAGACAGACTCCAAGAGGCCCAAGAGTGAGGAAGACCAGTTTAGAGGGTGTTGTGACAGTCCTGACATTTGTAATAAGAGCTGTGTGTCGTACAAGGAGAGTGAAAAGTAGAGCTGAACATTACATTTTCTGTAGAAGATTAATTACATGGAACGTCAGGATTGGAAATCCAGAGTGCGGAGTCAAGAGGTGATATGTGAAACCACGAGAGCCTGCCAAGGGAGAGAGGAGAAGGTCCGCCCAGAGCGTGGCTGCCCCTTGGCAAGCAGGGCCTCATGGAGCACGAGAAGTTGGCTCCCTCCGGGGAGGTGAGGGCTGAGCAGGCAAGATTTAGATCTGGGCATTCTCTACCTCTCTCTCTTTTTAAAAAAGATTTTATTTATTTATTTGAGAGAGAGAGATAGCATGAAAGAGAGAGTGAGCACAAGCAGAGGGGAGGGGCAGAAGGAGAGGGGATCCCAGGACTCTGGGATCAGGACCTGAGCTGAAGGCAGTCGCTTAACAGACTGAGCCACTCAGATGCCCCTGGGCATTCTCTTTCTGGAAATTCCATATGCAAACTTAGGATGAGAAATAAAGGGACTGAAAACTAAAGTCAATATTTTTATTTCTGTATAAATCTGGGGCTTTCTGTATTTTCCAATTTATCTGATATGAAGATATGTTACCTTTATAATGAGATTAGAAACTCCTGTTTTTACTTTAAAAAGGAAAGAAAAAAAAGTCAAGTTAAAAGCAAGTTTCCATCTCCATCAACTGTAAAACCAATCATTCTTCCCTGAAAATCACACACATTTTAGTCCTGTGACTCCCATCCTGGCACACAACTCCTGGGAACCCAGCACCCAAGGGAATTGGATATGATGGGTTTGCATGGGTGAATACGTCACAACATACACACACAGTCATAAACACACACAGCATTGCTATGGGAAAGTCAATGATTCTGTCAGTCTTTATCAAATCACTCTCTGACCCATAAAGCGAATTAGACTTACTATTGAGAATAGAAAACATCACATTCACTGCATGGTCTGAGAAATTTTCCTTTTCTAGTCTTTCCAAACTCTCTCCTTAGGCCACCCACCTCTGATCTTTATTTCATGAAGCTACTCTTTAAATGCCAAGTGCAACATGTGAGTTATGAGGCGCAAGACAAGTGTAACCTGTTCAGAATATAAATGAACAAACAAAATTCTCTTACTGCTATAAAAAAAAAAAAGAAGCTCACAGTACGTGCCATACTGGCGGTTAAGAGCCCTGTCCACACATACAAAGGACGACGCCCTATTAAAAACACAGTGTTTTGCTTCATGTTTGACATTCTCAATCCATGGGTCATTTTGCAGTTTCCAATACCAACACCCATGATAAACATGAGTGATTTTAAAAAAGAAAAAAACAGAACAGATCAGCATAGTGGTGAAAAATACTGACTTCTGAAGTAATCAGATCGGAAAGCGAAACCTGGTTCTGTCACTCAGTCAGGAGTGACTTTGGGCAAGTCACAGAGTTCTCCATGCCTGTTTCCTAACCTGTGAAACACCAACAACGCCCCCCACTGTATGGGTCTCCTGCAATTACTGAAAAAAGATAAGCATGTTAAGTACTTAGCCCCATGCCTCACACATAGTGGGCCCTTCACTATTGAGGAGCCCTCCTCAAGAATTTCCTTGTAGATGAGAAAGTGAAGCCCAAAAGTTTCAGTGACAGGACAGGACTCAGCGCAGCAAAGCTACCCCTATGCGGCTCTGATTCCCTGAGGCTCCTGAGGCTTGCTGGTAGGTAAGCTCTTTCCTGCTGCAAAGAGATTCCATCAGTCTTGGGCATGGGCAGTGGGGATGCACAGTGAACCTGGAGAGACCACGGCACCAAGAGCAGCAGCACGGCCAAGACTTCAGCCAACCCTGACAGAGAAGTCAAGGAGCAAGACAGTTCTAGAGATGCCATCATCAGCCCTCTGGTGGCACGTGCCCATTGCTCCAGACACTAGGGCTCTGTCATACGGGGGATTCAGCCGTTCCAAGGCCACGGAACGTGGCCAAGGCTTATCCAAGGCTTCTTACTTATCCAAGGCTTCCACTACCTAGGGCTCTGCTCACTGCCTTTGCTCTGCTTCTCTAAGCTTCCCAGAAGGGACCACAGACATGGCAAGCACCAAAGGCATCTTACATGTAACTAAAGCACACTCTTTATCTGAGAATCAGTCTCTCTGTTTCACAGTGGTGGTGGTGCAGAAGCATGGCTAAAATGTTTCTGAAGCTACTGATCTT
Source organism: Ursus arctos (assembly GCF_023065955.2). Taxonomy (NCBI): domain Eukaryota; kingdom Metazoa; phylum Chordata; class Mammalia; order Carnivora; family Ursidae; genus Ursus; species Ursus arctos. The sequence continues at coordinate 35,335,206 of NW_026622952.1, read as the reverse complement.
CAGTGAAAGTTGGAAATATTCAGATCCATAACACAGGAATACAAAGGATTGTAAGAAACTACTATGAACAGTTAGTTATAGGACAACAAATTGGGGAACCTAGAAGAAATGGATAAATTCCTAGAAACATACAACTTACCAAGACTGAATCATAAAGAAATAGAAATTCATAACAGGCCAATTACTAGTAAGGAGATTAAATCAGTCATCAAAAACCTCCCAACAAACAAAAGTCCAGGGTCAGATGGTTTCACTGGTGAATTCTACAAAGCAGTTATAATACCAATCCTTCTCAAACTCTTCCAAAATACAGAAGAGGAAGGAATACTTCCAAATTCATTTTATGAGGCATTACCTTGATATAAAAACTAGACAAGAACATTACAAGAACAGAAAATTGCTGGCCACATCCCTGATGAACACAGATGCAAAATTTTTCAACAAAATATTTCAAACTGAACTCAATGATACATTAAAAGGATCATAGACTATGATCAAGTGGGATTTATTTCAGAGATGCCACTGAGATGTTTCAACATCTACAAATCAGTTAATGTGATAAAAGCACACTAACAAAACAAAAGATAAAAACCATAGGACCATCTCAATGGATGCAGAAAAAGTATGTCACAAAATTCAACATCCTTTCATGAAAAAAACGAGGTACCTCAGCATAATAAAGGCCATATATGCAAGCCCATAGTTAAAACCATACTCCACGATGAAATATTGAAAACTTTCCTGTAAGATCAAAAACAAGACCAGGGTGCCTGCTCTCACCGCTTGTATTCCCCACAGCACTAGTAAGTTAGCCAGAGTAATTAGCTAAGAAAAGAAATAATCCAAATCAGAAAGGAAGAAGTAAGATTGTCTCTATTTGCAGATGACATGATATTACATATAGAAAAATCTAAAGACTCCTTCAAAAAACTGTTAGAACTGACAAATGATTTCAGCAAAGTTGCAGGACACAAAATTAATACACAAAAACCAGTTCCATTTCTATATACCAACAATGAACTATTAGAGAAATTAAGAAAACAATCCCATTTACAATAACATCAATAAGAATATAATACTTAGGAATAAATGTAACCAAGGAGGTAAAAGACGTGTACACTGAAAACTAAAAACACTGATGAAAGAAATTAAAGGGGACACAAATAAATGGAAATATATTCTGTGTTCATGGATTAAAAAATTTAATATTGTTGAGATGTTCATACTGCCAAAAGCAATCTATGGGTCCAATGCAATCCCTATAAAAATTCTAACAGCATTTTTCACAGAAGTTTTTTAAAAATCCTGAAATCTGTATGGAACCACTGAAGACCCCAAATTAGCAAAGCAATCTTCTGAAAGAATAAGCTACAGGCAGCACATTTTCTAATCTCAAACAATATTACAAAGCCGTGGTAATCAAAACATGCGGTGTTGGCATAAAAACAGACACATAAATTAACGGAGCAGTATAGAAAGCTCAGAAATAAATCCATGCATATATGGTCAATCAATTTTCAACAGGACAGCCATGAATATACAGTGGGGAAAAGATGGTCTGTTCAGTAAGTGGACAGCTACATGCAAAAGAATGAAGCCGGATGCTTATCTTACACCATACACAAAAATCAACTCAAAATGGGTTAAAGACTTTAACACAAGACCAGAAACTGTAAAACTCCTACAAAAAAACCCCCCAAAAAACAGAGAGTAAGCTCCTTGATGTTGGTCTTGGCAATGATTTTTTTTTTTCTTGACATGAAAAGCAAAGTCAACAAAAGCAAAAATAAACAATTGGGACTACATCAAACTAAAAAGCTTCACAACAAAAAAAACCATTGACAAAATGAAAAGGCAGCCTATGGAATGGGAGGAAATAATTGCAAATCATCTATCTCATAAGGTGTTAATCTCCAAAATATACAAGGAACCCATATAACTTAATGCAAAAAGAAAATAAATAAATAAGCAACCCAATTAAAAAACGGGAAAAGAACCTAAATGGACATTTTCCTGAAGACATACAAATGGCAAAAAAATACATGTGAAGGTGCTTAACATCACCACCTCAGGGAAATGCCAATCGAAACCAGGATAAGGTTATCACCTCACACCAGTTAGGACATCTATTATCGAAAAGACAAAAAAGTATAAATGCTGGTGAGGATATCCTTGTACATTTGGTGAGAATGTAAATTGGTATAGTCATTATGGAAGTTCCTCAAGAAATTAAAAACAGAACTGCCATATGATCCAACAATCCCACTTCTGGATTGTCCAAAGGAAAGGACCACATTATCTAGAAGAGACATCTGTCCTCCTATGTTCATAGCAGCATTAGTCACAATATCCAAGGAATGGAAACAACCCAAGTGTATGTGGACAGATGAATAAAGAAAATCCTGTCCTTTGCAAAACCATGGATGAATCTGGAGGCTATTATAAGTGAAATCAGCCAGGGGCGCCTGGGTGGCACAGCGGTTAAGCGTCTGCCTTCGGCTCAGGGCGTGATCCTGGCGTTATGGGATCGAGCCCCACATCAGGCTCTTCCACTATGAGCCTGCTTCTTCCTCTCCCACTCCCCCTGCTTGTGTTCCCTCTCTCGCTGGCTGTCTCTATCTCTGTCGAATAAATAAAATCCTTTAAAAAAAAATAAGTGAAATCAGCCAGAGAAAGAATATTACCACATGGTATCACTAAAATGTTGAATCTGAAAGAAGAAAGAGATAAAGAGAGAGGAAGGAAGGAAGGAAGGAAGGATGGAAGGAAGGAAGGAAAAAGGAAAGAAAGAAAAAAGAAAGAAAGAAAAAAGAGAAAGAGAGAGGGGCAGGCTAATTCTTAGGGGAAAAGCGGTTTCCAGGGGCTGGGTGTGGGGCAAATAGGGAGAAGGTGGTAAAAGGGTACAAACCTTCAGTTGTTACATGAATAACGTTTGAAGATCTAGTGTATGGCGTGGTGATTATAGTTGACAACACTACACTATATAATTGAAATTTCCTAAGAGTGTAGAATTAAAATGTTCTCACCAAGAAAAGGGGGGTGTGCCCGCATGTACATATGTGCGGTGATGGATGCATTCATTCACTCAGTGGGGGGAATCCTCTCACAACGCACACGTACGTTAAATCATCACACTGTACACTTTCTCTTACAATTTTGTCAATTATACCTCAATACAGTTGGAAAAAATATTCAGATCTTTATTTATTCTTCTATTTGAGAACATTAATTTGGGGTATTCTGAAGTTGGCCACTGTCTTCTCTGATCTCATAGTAAGCAATTGATTAAGCAGTTGATCAGAAGAAGAGTAACGAACTAATCTACTTCGAATTCTGTCGAAGGGCACCTGGGTGGCTCAGTTGGTTGGGCACCGATTCTTTTTTTTTTTTTTAAGATTTTATTTATTTATTTGAAGTGAGAGAGAGTACAAGCAGGGGGAGCAGCAGGGAGAGGGAGAAGCAGGCTCCCACTGAGCAGAGCGCCCGATTTGGGGCTCAATCCCAGGACCCTGGCTCGTGACCTGAGCCAAAGGCAGACACTTGATGGGCTGAGCCGCCCAGGGGCCCCAACATCCAATTCTTGATGTCGGCTCAGGTCATGATCTCAGGATCATGGGATCAAGCCCCGCATCGGGCTCTGCACTCAGCAGGGTTCTGCTTGATATTCTGTCCTTCTCCCTTGGTCCCTCCCCCTGCTCGTGTTCACTCTCTCTCTCTAAAAATAAATATAATAAATAAATCTTTTTAAAAAATTGCATCTAAAATAAACCATTCATGGGGCGCCTGGGTGGCTCAGTCAGTTAAGCGTCTGTCTTTGGCTCAGGTCATGATCCCGGGGTCCTGGGATGGAGCCTGCTTCTCCCTCTCCTTCTGCTCCCCCTACCCTGTTCATGCTTGCTCCCTTGCTCTCTCTTTCGTGTTCTTTCTCTCAAATAAATAAAACCTTTTCTAAAAAATAAATTAAATAAACCATTCGCTGATTTTTTTTAACAATAAAAAAAGGTGATGGACTGAAAATTTCTGAAACATAAAATAATAGTAACTATATGATTCTAGGAAGCGAGCAATACCACTTAGGAATTCTGGAAGTTTTCCATTCTCCCAGTCTTCACTGGTCCCTGATTTCCTTTGACTATTTCCAAAAGGTATTTGATTTTTTTCAGTTTAAGTGTATACTCAATGTAAACTTTTATTGAATAAAGTGAGTTAGAGAGCATCTCTAATCCGATTAAAATCCATAAGGGCCATCTCAGAAGGCAGGAACTGGGGCGTGATTTACTAAGGAAACACGTAATCAACTGTCTGGCGTCTGGACTGGAGGAAGACTGTGACCCAAACCCGGGCAGGAGCTCAAGGAGTATTTTTAGGAGCGTGACTTGGCCAAGGAGTGAACGCACAGACCAGAACTCAGAAAAAGGGGTAAGGCCGAGTCACCAGGTATTGGCAAGGTGACGAGGCACAACCCAAGCCGCAAGGCGGGGATGACTGGCAGAGAGGTAGTCAGGAGGGGTGCACGGGCTGCCGTCTGCGGGCCTGGGGGCCAGGCGACACTCCCTCACCCGGATGCCACCTCTCCTAAACAGTCCACTCTCCTCGGCTCTGGATTCTTTGCCCACCAGCCGATCTGCCGGCGGTCTATTTAAACGCTCAGGTGAGATTCCAACTGGAGAAGAGACAGGGGCATAAGCATTGACTATCTGGGAAGCACCGAAAAATGTTAACCGCGAAAGAACTTCAGAATCGGTACCAAGAAACCTCTATTTCCCCGTGGCGGTTTCTCTCCGTACTCCGTCCGGAGCGCCTACCGACTTCAGAAGCGGCCTTGAGCTTTGGGAAACAATTTGGAGGATGATGAACACCACAAAATCTGACTCGGAACTCTGAACCGTTCTCCTGTGAACACTTAGCGCATCAGATTTTCTCCACGACATAATCTCTCCTAAGTCAATTTAAAATCACGGTTTCTGTTCCCCTTCCAAGAGCCGTGTAAGATAAACATTTCAGCGGACAGCACCGCATAGGAGCTCCGGCTACCCTGCTTCTTGATGGAGCTGCTCCGCTGCCTCCCACCGCCTGGCCTTCTCACGGAGAACCCCCGCGGGACTGCCCTGGACAAACGGGAAGCAGATCGTGCCGCGCGGTGCGTATCCGGGAGGGGGCCGCTGAGAAAGTCGCTGCACTAGCCCCGCGCAAGACAGCAATGTTAATTACCTTGCTCCTGGCATGGAAAATACTGTAATGACCGCACAATGAGGACGTCAACTGTCTTTTTTAATCCGACACCTGCCCTGAGAAATGCTAGGAATCTATGACACTTACAATTAAATACCTAAGATTACCAAACGCAAGTTCAGACAGGGCTAATTTAGAAATTATTGTTAAGACTTACTGAGCAAAGTCATAATTTGGGAGAAAGAGAAAAAGTGTAAAACAGAAAAAGCCCCACAGAGGCACTATGTACATGGTTTCCCCGTTTGGAAGCTGAACTGAAAGTCAAAGACACTTACTTTATTTAGACTAAAACTCACAAAGGTTAAAAGACAACTGTGGTTCAGAAGAATCTACAGTACCGAGCCATTCCTAGGCAAGAGCTGCTATTTCTATGAAGGAGAAGCAGAAAAATCTAAATTTTGGATCTCCTTTCTTTCCTACGTTTTGGTAAAGAATAAAGAATTCACCTCCAATGTTTTGTGTCAAAGTGGAATTCTTGCTTGACACTCATGTTGACATTTTTCCCCACATGGAATAAAATTGAGACAGGAAAGAGTAGAAGATGAAAGTGCCAGACCACAAGGAAACCAAGATCTGTCCTAAGACATACTCAAATTCGAGAAGCCTTGGGTATATCCCAAGTCATCCTTTCTAAGAGGAAAAAAAGAAAAAGAAAAACTCAGAGAAGCACTTTTTATTCCTTATAAATTATAGGAGACACTTGGTCCTTAATACCTGACCTGGCTATGTGAAAATGCTGTGAGCTGTTTCAAGAGATTGTCCCTAGGAAATATCAGTAATCAGAATATGGGCAAATAAAGGATTTTTGGACAAGGTATGACTGATGGAAACCAAAGCTACTGGAGTAGAGGGAAGATTAATTTAAGAACATTGCATGCAACATAATGACAAACTAAAACCTGGCCAAGATCAGATAAATTTTCTTCGGGGAGGAAAAAAAAAAACCAACCTGTGCATTAAATCATAAAGTTGAGTTTTCAGTTCGGTAGCTCGTGTTTGGATAATGGCAAGTTCAGGCTCATTACAAAGGTGGGTGTGGTGCTGAAGCCTGGTTGGTGGGGGGGGCGCTTAGAACATGAAACCACTTGGCATCTGTTAACCAATGACAGCTCCATAAACGCCTAGGAAAACAAACAAGCTGAGGGAGGCATGACAGGTGTGAGAGGCCAGCCTTGTTTTTAAGAGTTTTACACGCAAAACCCCAACAAGGAAACAAAAACCTGGACCCACCTGCCCTCCAGAGAGGTCTCCTCCTCCCTCCCACCTCCTCTCCCTCCTTCTTCTTCACAGAAGGGGTAACCTGACTTGGGACAGAGGGACCCTCGAAGGTTGGAGTCCTGGCAGCCAGGCTGCTACTTCCCCACGATAAACCATTAAAATGGAGCTGCTACTTGTTTCTGACATTCCTGTGACCACTTTAAAGAGACAATCTCTCAGTTTCAATCCTCAGATTACCGGCTCAAATGTCATAAATGCAGAGCGTGCCTGGGGCGGAACTGTAAAGCAGGCCAAGTGCGTTTCTTGGGTGGCCCCAGCTGTTTTCAGGAGGTTCCCTTCCTCTCTACCTCCACATGTGTTGGGGTCTGCATGTGACACCCAGGACAGTGGTGATACACTCAGGTATGGATGTGCAGGTCTGGTGCTGGCGCCGGGGCCCCACTCTGCAGGTGCAGGTGGAAGGCTCATCTGGAGAAAGAGTCATTTTAGGAGGTCAGTCAGCAGGGGAATGAGCCCATCGTTTACCTCTGAATCTGGAATTTGGAGGGAGAGCCTCGGATAGGACAGAGAAAGGGACCCCGGTTCTCTGGGCCAGGGATCTTGCTGGATGAGGATGCTCTCTGAAGACAGGCCAAGAGCTGGAATTAAAGAACCCAGACAGGGTGACCCAGTTGGAGCCAGGTCTTTGGAGCTGGAAAGTCGATAGCTCAGCCTTTGAAAGCAGGGCTGCTCTAATGCTCCTATGCGCTTTGCTTTCTTGTCCAACTGATTCACCTTTGGACGGTGTTTGAAGGGCCCCAGCCTCCTGAAGCTGTATTAAAGGGAACACAGGGAAGGCAATGGTGTCCAGACTGGCACAAGGGCTTCGAAGTATGTACGACACACCTGTGTGGCCAGGCACAGGGGCAGAGCTCCATGAAATAAAAGAATCCCAGCAGAAGTTGAATCCTCTGTGAAGGGAGCCCAGCTATCCCTCTCGGCACAGAGAGTCTCCTTCTGCAGCCAAGACTTGATTCTGGATTAGGATTCTGATTCTTGGTTTTGGATTTTATTTTATTAGGAGAGTGGTGATCTTATATTTCAGGCTCTTTCCCCTACCTCCTCACAAAACCTGCTCATAAGAAAAGAATCCAAACTATTTATTCTGCAAACCTGTAGGGAAGGCTTACTGTGTTCCAGGCTCCAGCCAATGTTCTGGAGGTACTTTGGTCCTGCCCACAGGGAGCTGGGACTCCCACTGGTGAGTGCTACTTCCCCGAGCTAGTCCTATTCTCAGCCTTATCACTGATGCTAAATGGAAACATTTTATCCTTCCTTACGGGAATATCTGATGTCAGCAGCAGTCTGGGGTCAGTTTTCTGGACCGTTAGATCTTTGCAAGGCCAATTTTGGGCGCAGATCCCGGCTGACCGTACTCTTGTTCAGTGCTCTACAACACTGATCAAATGATGTACTTTGCACATGACCACGTGTCTTGATCCGTTTCCCTGTAATTAACAGGCAGAAACTTGACGCAACACGACTGTCAGGCTCTTAACTGCACTAAGTTCAATCTCCTAACAACTGTTTTAACACTATCTTGCCCACTAACAAACTGACACAGTGCACACAACAGACTGGGGGTAATAAATTATATTAAATTACAATGACTTCCCTAGACTTTGGTAAAATAAATATGCTAATAAAGTCTTATTCTGAAAGACTGAGCCAAAAAATAATTGTGTCCCTCCAGCACTCCCTCTGAAAGGCAACACCCAGACAGGAAGAAAAGGCAGAATTTGAAAATAAAACACAAAGGTCTCGTCACCATAGATACGCATCGAGAACCAGGATATCCCATCCTCCTGTGAGGAAAGTCTCAGCCACCCTGTCTTTCGTGGAAGCCTTCCCATGCAGCCCAGCACCAGGGCCATCTCAGCCTTGGGCTCAGTGCCCAGGCTACTGATATTTCTGGGCTTACAAAACCTGCCAAACTATAGGAAAAATTCACTGCCTTAAAAATACAAAAAGAAAACATTATAACTGAAAGGAATTCAGGTTCAATTATATCTCTATTGTGTTAGTTGCTAATACAATGCGGAGTAGCGCAGACCGGGGGGCTTAGCGCCGAGGGGCATTTGTCTCGCAGCTCTGGAGGCTGGGCGTCCGAAATGAAGTTGTCCGCAGGGCTGGCTTCTCCTGAGGCCTCTCTCCTGGGCTTGCAGATGGTCGTCTTTTCCCTGGGCCTCCACAACCATTTTCTCTGTGTGTGTGTGTGTCCTGGCCTCTTCTTTTCATAAGGACACCAACCACATGGGATTACAGCCCATCCATATAATCTCATTTTACCTCAATGACCTCTTTAAAGGCCCAGCCTCCAAAGACAGTCCCGTGCTGAGGTCCCAGGAGCGTCAACATACGAACCTTGGGGAAACACGATTCAGTCCCTAAGATTTATAAAATGTGTGATGTCCATGTGATTATTAAATTTAGAATTTATAAATGTTTTTATTTACTTGAAATCATTTGGAGGCTAAAAGTTCTTACTTTCAAGAATTCTTGGGTGTTCCCAAGGATTCTTTAAAAATCACGCCCAACTGTAAATTAGATCAATTACTTTAGGGAAGTATTCACAGCAGCAATTTGAATTTCTAGCCCACTCCGCTCTTCTAAACTCTCCCTCGTGAAATCTGCCTGCCTGTCTGACACTTGGATGTCTGCGTGACATCTGAGCCTCAGCGGTACAAGCCACTCATACCTGCTCGGCATGCAACGTCCCCTCGTCCTGATGGCAGTCAAAAACCAGGGAGTCCAATTCTGGATCCTGAATTTTTCTCTGAACCCAAATCTGATACATAAGGAAATCCTGCCAGCTCCAACGTCAAAATACATTGACATCCGCACATCTGTCACCACCTCCGCTGTGTTGGTGCGAGTCACCGCTGTCTCCTGCCTGAGTACGGCTTTGGTCTCTTGGCGGTCTCTCCGCCCCTACCCTTGACCTCCATGGTCTACTCTCAAAACAGCAGCCAGAGCCGTCCAGGCAAATGTAAGTCAGGCCGTGTCAAAGCCCGTAATGCTCTTCCATTTCACTCAGGGTGGAAGCCAAGGCCCCAAACGAAGCCCCACAGCCCACCGTGTTCTGGCTTCCTGCTCCCTCTTGGAGCTCATCGCAGCGCACGCTGCCCCCTGCCCAGTCACAAGGGCCTCCTTGCTGTCTCTCCATGCTGGGGAGCTCTTGCCGTGGCAATTCCCTCTGCTGGGAACAGCCTTCCCCTACACGGAGCAGGCAGGCCCCCTGACCCCCTTCCGGTCCTAGCTCAGCTCTAACCTTCATTACAAGACTGATTGTGACCACCAGATAGCAACCAGGCACCTGTCACCATCCCCTCCCTGAGCACCCCAGACCTTCCTCTTCCCGCCTCTAACCCGCCACCTGCTTATTATGCTTCCTGCCCCCAGCTGCCTGCTCCCCGCTCCAGGTAGCCTCCATGTTTGTTCACGAACGTCTCCCCCTTACCTGGGCTCAAGTGGGCCACACAGTTAGCGCCCAATAAATGTTGAACGAATGAGGAGATCGGTGAATGGAAGTACAAAATTCTCTTCAACAATACATCGAAAAGTGGTAGGATATGGAGGAATTCATGTTTTTTAAATAAAATATGTTTTTTACAAATCCTTACAAACTAGCGTACCATTTTCTGATTGCTAAGATAACCCTTCACCTTCTTCCTATTTCTCCACCTAAGTAAGTCCAGGGTTCATGTCTCTTCCTCAGGATCAGGTATTTTCTGGACAATTTTGAAAAGAAAACAACTTTCCACAAACGCATCCTTCTGGAGCCAGACAGCCTGGATTTGTACCCTGGCTTCATTTCCCTCATGTGCACAATGTAATAGTAGCTATCCCATGTGGCCATGTGAGGATTAAAGGAATTAATTAATGCAAATTCCCCAGAACAGTGCCAAGCATATTATAAGAACTATCTAAGTCTTAGTTATTTTTCTTCTCAATATTATTGTACCATGAAGACATGGTTTGTGAGATGTAACACTCTATTACTTTACGTTGGTTTTAAATTGTATTGATCAACATAACCAAAAAATAAAGCAAAAAACAAAAATCAAAATTCTGCCTATCAGCATCACACAAAATATCCAGACAGGTTTTCACCAAATGTGAAATGATCTGACTTAAATATAGACTCAGTGGCATGGTAAAAATTCGCTTTGGAAAAATGCCAAAGGAAACTTCAAAATGATAGGCAGTCTTTGTCCAGAACAGCAGACTCCAGGAGAACAAAAGTCTCGCTGAAATGAAAATTCAGAGAGACGTGCTACAAATATTAAGATGCCCCTGACACAGAAAATCAGAGACATTCTGAATAGAAGCCCTACACTGCGAGTCAGAAGGGCAAAGACTCCTACCTGCAGATTCTGAGCTGCTTTCCGGCTACTCTTCCCAGGAGTGACTCCGTGCGGGCTGATCCAGGTGAGACGGAAGGACCTGTGCAGTAATGGCGAATGCTCCTGCCAAGCAACTCCCGGGAGATCATGCGACAGGTAAAAACAAATCAGTCCCTTTAGGGGGGAAAGTGAAATGATTCATTCAACATGAAGTCCGAGGACACTTAACGGCAGACTGGGGAAGCACACGCTTTTGGGATCTAAGGTCAACTCGCAAGTAGGAGAGAGATTTATAGCAGAATTTTAAAATTATAAGTGACTTTAAAATGATCATTTTGCAGTTGAGAAAAATTAAGAAATTGAGAGGTTAAGTCCATAGCAAAAAGAAAAAAAAAAAAAGATCTGTCTCTTGAGAGACCCTATAATGTAAGGATAATAAAAGATTAAAAACACATTAACCTACAACGTCAAAGAGAGTAGAGAGGGGCTATCCGCAGATGAGTGATTTCAACAAAATTCTGTTAAGGCTGCCAGCCAGTGGAGAAGTGGTGAGGGAAGCCTGCAGGGTGGAGGAAGGAGGGTGAGGCGCTCACTCAGGGGCATTTGCCTCAAAGAGGGAGGTGGCTTGGCCCTTGGAACTCCTTAGAGACTTAGGGATTAGAGACTCCGGTGTGGCAAAAGTAGGAGTGAAACTTGAAGCTGAAAGTGGATTCTTTAAAGATAAGTAAATTAAGCAATCAATGTCCCTAGCCTATTACGTGGAATGCTATTACTGGAACATTCCAAAGCTGACAAATCAGGTTCCTTTTTTAGACAAGTGAGTCACCACCTCCACATTCTGGTTTTGGTGGACTCCCAGGACAACAGCTGCCTCCCAGCCTCATGGTCCTAAAACAAAACCTTACCCGAATCTACAAAGCTCCCAATCTACTTCTAGAATCTTACTCTTAAATATGAATGGCCAACCTGGGATTGATAAAAAGTTTGAAAAAGACAGTTCATGATAAACAGATAGAAAACATGATCCCAAAAGGAAAGGATAATGTGGGGAGTAGGAAAGAACTAAAGAAACACAAAAACTCTGGCATTCTCAAAGAAATTGAAGAATTATATAACATCTATAAAATGAAAGCAGGATGTTTTGATAAACGAATGTGTATGAAAGAAGATTTTTAAAAATCTTACAAATTAAAAATACAAGACCCAAGGGGAAATAAATCAATAGGGTCATTTGAAGAAGGATTAAGAAAATCTCCTAAAAAATGAAACTAATTGACAATGGTATGAGAGAAATAATACATGATGTCCTATGTCTAACACATAAGGGCTTCAGGAAGAAAGACTAGAGAAAATCGAGGGGTGAAAATTAGCAAAGATACAATACAGGAAAATTTATGAGTTGAAAAATAAAAATCTCCACATTTAAAGAGCCCACTTTAATAAATGAACAAATGAAAAAGACTTGTGTCCAGCACATCATAATGAAACCTCAGAATACTATGAATAATAAAAAGAATCTAATAACTCTGGAGAGAAAAATCAAGTGACATACAAAATACAAAAGACCAGAAGCTACATTCAGACAAGGGAAAAGCATATTTAAACCAGATCTAGGCAAATAATCAGCTTTCAGGTTGAATTATAGACATTTTCAGCATTACTTGAAGATACACTAAAGTTAAAGAACTGAAAAAGAAAAGGGAAGGGGAGACAGAGGTTCAGTCGAGGTGTGGAGGGAGGGAGGTTAAGAGAACTTCCATGTAGCAGAGAAATTAACCTAGCTTGGACCAGGAGAATCAGGGCTGTGAAAGAAAGTTTTTTTGGCAAATGTGGGGCACAAGAGAAGACCTAATATTTGAGAGCATTTGAAAAACTTGAGAACATAATAAAGGAAAGCAATGTAAAATAATAACTAGAAACTCTAGGATAAACAAAAGGCCTTGTATAAAAAGAAATCTCATATGTGCCTTTGTGACTATGAAAATTGTGGTAAAAAGCACATAACATAAAATTCACCATTTTAACCACAATACATTGGCATTTGGTATATTCACACTGTTGTACATGCCATCACCTCAATCTACGGCTGACCCTGGAACAACATGGGTTTGAACTGCATGGGTCCACTTATATGTGGATTGTTTTCAATACAGAACAGTACTGTAAATGTATTTTCTCTTCCTTATGTTCTTAATAATATTTTCTTTTTGCTAGCTTACTTTATCATAAGAATACGGTATAAATACCTATCACATAAAATACGTGCTAAACTACTGTTAACGTTACTGGTAAGGCTTCAGGTCAGCAGTAGAGTATTAGTAGTTAAGTTTTGGGAGAGTCAAAAGTTATACATGACTTTTCAACTGTGTGGGGGATCAATGCCCTTAACCCTTGCATTGTTCAAGGGTCAACTGTAGAAATAGAAAACCCCATACCCATTAAGTAGTCACCCCAACTCCCATCCTTCTAGTCCCTGGCAACCACTTTTCTGCTTTCCGTCTCTATGGATTTGCCTATTCTGGATAGTTCATATAAATGGAATCATACACTCTATGGTTTTTTATGTATGACTTCTTCCACTTAGCATAATGTTTTCAAAGTTCATCCACTTTGTACCATGTATTGATACTTCATTTCTTTTTATGGCTGAACAGTATTCCATTGTAGGGAAACATGGTTATCTGTTTACCACTTGATGGTCATTTGGGCTGTTTCCACTCTTTGGCTCTTGTGAAGAGTGTGGCTATAAACATTCATGTCCAAGTATCTATTTGAGTCCCTGCTTTCAATTGTTTGGGGTATATACCTAGGAATGGAATTGCTAGATGATAATGGTAATTCTAGGTTTAACTTTTTTGAGTATATACCAAGACATTTTTCAGAGTGGTAGCACCATTTTCTATTCCCACCTACAAAGGACAAGTGTTCCAATTTCTCCACAACCTTACCAACACTTGTTATTTTACATTTTTAAAATAATTCACATTCATTCTAATGAATTTGAAGTAATATCTCATTGTGGTTTTGATTTTTGTTTTCCTAATGACAAGTGATGTTGAGCATCTTTTTCATGCACTTATTGGACACTGGTACATCTTCTTTAGAAAAAATGTCTATTCCAGTTGTCTGTCCATCTTTGAACTGCATCGTTTGGATTTCTGTTATTGTTAAGTTATAGGAGTTCTTTATATATTGTGCATATTAATCTTTTTCATATACATGATTTGCAAGTATTTTCTCCAATTCTGAGGGTTATCTTTTCACATTATTAATACTGTTCTTTGGTGCACAATAGTTTTTAATGTTGATGAAGTCCAATTTACCTATTTTTTTCTTTTGTTATTTGTTCTTTTGCTGTCATATCCAAGAAATCATTGCCAAATCCAATGTGATGAAGATTTCCCCCTATGTTTTCTTCTAAGAGTTCTATAGTTTTAGCTCTTATGTTTAGGTCTTTGACCCATTTTCAGTTAATTTTTTTGTAACTTTATTTAATTTGGGGGGAGAGGGGAGAGAGAAAGAGAGAAAGGACAGAGAGAGAATCTTAAAAAGGGTCCATGCCCTGTGTGGAACCCAACACTGGGCTCCATCTCACAACTCTAAGATCATGACCTGAGCCAAAATCAAGAGTCAGATGCTTAACTAACTAAGCCACCCAGGAGCCCTGAGTTAATTTTTGTATCTGGTGTTGGGTAAGGGTCCCATTTCATTCTTTTGCATTTGGATATATATTTGTCCCAACATCATTTGTTGAAAATATTCTTTCCTCCATTAAATAGATATGGGGCCCTTGCCAAAAGTCAATTGACTATAGATGTATGGATTTATTTCGAGAATCTCACTTCTGTTCTATGGATCTACGTCAATTCTTATGCCAACACCAAACTTTTCTGATTACTGTAGTTTTGCAGTAAATTTTGAAGTCACAATGTGTGAGTCCTCTAACTTTGTTCTTTTTCAATATTGTTTTTTTTTTCAAGATCTCTTGTCATTTTATATAAATTTTAGGATCAGCTTTTCCATTTCTGAAAAAATGGGGAGGGGTTCATTGTGATTTTGATAGGGATTGTTTTGAATCTTTTCATGTTCCCTTGAGAAGAATGTATATGTTGCTGTTGTTGGGTAGAATGTTCTGTATATGTCTGTTAAGTTAGCTGGTTTATAGTGTTGCTCGAGTGACTCTGTGACTGTAATCTATTTGTAATGAACAATAAGTACATAGTCACAACACTAAAAACACTTGCACAGGTGAACTCCAGACCGGCCAGAAGCCTGAGCCTGCTGATCAATCCTCCTGGGAAATTCTACAAGAGACAAGCAGCAAGTGTAGGCAAATAACTGACCACAGATGAGTGAAGCAAAGTTATAGCAAAAGATTAAATAACAGACAATAGAAACAGAGTTGGGAGTTGTATACATCAAAATCCCCTCCAGCAATAGTTACCGAAAGAACATTAAGTAGAGCTGAGAGAAACCCACTCATCCAAAACTCAAAATTACATAGCTTACTCTCTATTTGAGGATGAATAAACAGAAAATAACCAACAGAGTTTCTATGGAAAATAAGTGTAGAACACAAGGGATAGAATGTAATTTTAATGATGCAGGAGAAAGAATTTATTACAACCAGAAAAATAACTGGCATTCATGATAGAAGAATAAACAGGAAGAGTTAGACAAAATAAAGACTTGACAACTCGATAAGCTGCAAGACCCACAGCTGAAAATAAAGTGGAAATGAACAGATTCAAAGCCATCATTTCAAAATTATAATTACAACTATAGAATTAAAATCTGAATTGGAGTCAGTAAAGAGCCCTATTTTGCTAACACGGCTCTATCCTGACCTACTTGTTTCCATTTCTTCCTCAGCACACAGCAACATCTCCTGTTCTCCCCTGCAGGTAGACATGGCCTCATGACTGAGTTCTGGCCAGTAAAACATACAGTGAAGAGATACACACCACTTCCAGGTCAGGCCCAGAGAGACATCCTCCACACGCTCTCTTTCTTTACTTGCCAATCAGATGCGGAGGATCTAGCAGAGAACTCTTGAGATCCTAGCAGGAGTGCAGCTAGAAGATGAAAGGAGGCCTAAATCCCTAAATCACTACTTGTGAAAAACTTTCTCTCCATTCATAAGCACATTTTTTTTTTTAGTGAAAAATAAACTTCACTTTTTTTTTCCTTAAACGAGTTGAATTTAAAAAATAAACATCTATTATGCTCAACTACTGAGGACTTGGGTTCTAGCTAATTAATACCAACTGGTATCATGTGTGGAAAACCAAAGCAGTGATACAGAGGACAAACATCAGACATTCTCCTAGACCGCAGAGAAAAAGAAAGAGGCAGTGCATATATAAAAGGGAGGATGGATAGGTAGGAAAGAGAACAAAGATCCTAATTCTTTGTCTGTTAGAATATTTTTTAAAAAGCTGAACCAGATTCAATTATCAAAGACATAATTAAACAAAAAAATTTCTGGAGTAAAAAAATAATCTGGGCGTAAAATTGAAAAAAGCGTGCTATATTTCAGGCATCATTAATAAAAAGGTACACGTGCCTGTGGAGAAATCTAGGTTTGAGAAAAATGGCAGTCGGTTGGTTCCAAGTCCCCCCCTCCACCCTTCCAGGAACAAAAAGAAATCGACAAAAGAAAACACAGCAAAGGGAAAACACATGATAAAAACGGCATTATTAGGTCAATTGATGAAATTAGAATATGGATGGTTAGATTAGATTAAAAAAATGTTTTCTGTGTTAAATTTACTGAAGTTGCAAACAGATTCTCCCTAGTCTTAGGAAATTCACTGACGTATTTAGGGGTAAAAGGTACATAACTTACCCTCAAAGAGTTCAGAAGAGAGTTGTGTGCGTGCACGCGTCCCTTCGTGCATGCGCGCATGCGCTACTACGAGCGCATACGTGCGCACGTCTGCCGAAATGTGCGTGCGCGTGCACGCTTGTGTGCCCGTTCGTGCGCGTTGTGCGTGCACGCCGCGTGTGTCTGTGTGGTTGCACGTGAGTGTTAAACGCTGGAAGAGAGCGAAAAAGAAGACAAACGGGACCAAAAATCAGTGATGGGTGAATCTGTGTTAAAGGTATTTGGGTGTTTTTTGTACTGATCTTATTCTTGGAACGTTTTTGGAATTCTGAAATATTAAAAAACATATATATATTTGTAAATGCTGTCCAACAAAACCATTGTAAGCATATCTAGTTATAAAAGAGAGGCTCCTTCAAAAGAACGAAAATCAAACTGGACTAGCAAACAATTTAGATTTTGGGGGGTTACATGGGGTATCAGAAGAAAGGAAATAAGTTTGGGGTACTGTCCTTGTGGCTTAAGTTTTTATCCTTAGTCAGAAAGCTATTTTTCTTTTGTGAAGTCTTCAGAAAAACTATCTTGTACCTTCAAGAACTCAGAAATCATATCATCTCTGTGTTCTTAAAAATTTATCTGAAGATACATTGCATTAGACTGAAAGATGATTATCATCCCGGTTCCAGCGCTAGTGATTTATTGAAAAAAAGGACTGGCCACTTGTCATTAAAACCAATTAACAGTGTTCAATCTCAAAAAAACATGGTAAATAAGTAAATGTAAATGAATTTATATTTTTCGTGGTTAAGAAAATACATAAGTAAAGCCATGTCAGAAACCACAAGCTGGATTCTTATTAACAAAGTCTGGAAAATTGGTGAGGGAGAAGGTGGTAGAAGAGGAAATATGGGGGAATTTGCTCATTTTATATTGGGGAAATCAGGATTAGGCATAATGTTGACTTTGATAATTGATGAAAAGTAAGTTGAGAAGCATTGGGAAACAAAAATTTAGATGTGAGGGTAATAAAAAGTACACAATGCTGGTGTTATGAGCAGTTGCTAGCCTTAAGTGAGTTCAGAACCAGGACAAGCCCTTCCGCTGATCAGGGTACAGGGCAATGGGTGCTGTTGCTAGAACCTCAAGGTTCCAAAAGCACAGCGGTGCTTGAAGGTCTGGGTGAATCAAGAGGCTGTTGGGGGCCTATTGCAGGCTTCAGCGAGAACATCAAAAGTGAAGGACTTTAAGAATTATGAGCAAAGCTAGGCCTTCAACAAATAATTCTTCCCTTTTTGGGAGTAACGGCTCCTGGCTTGCCACTGGGCCCTTGAGACCACTGACCGTGGGACACCAGGTGACCAGATACTTGGAACTTGCCGTTCATGAGTATTCATGTGGCTGTTATTTGGTGGTTATTTGAAACATGCTCAACCGTTACAGAAAGTGGATATATTGATCTATACAGGCCCATGCCTAACAGTTCCTGACGGCACAAGTGAGGCTCGAGAACAAGTCACTCACGTGCCTGGTGTACGTACTCTGGCCACACGGGCAGCCTCACCTGTACCCATTGCCTCAGGGCAGATTCCCACTGAGCAGCTGACTACAGAGGATAACAATTCAGGCCAGATTCAGATGGCTCTGTGCCGTATGCCAGCACCACCCCAGAGCGGACTGTGGTGATTATGGCCCCACGCAGGGGTAGCCCTGAACACTGGGGGAAGGAGATCCTCCCCGTGGGTAACACTTTGCCTGTAAGAGGAGCTGGCCTGGAGTAAGGCCCTACATTGATCCGTAGAGTGGCTGACATTTGGCCATATTGTCAGAGATAATGCCAGGGTTAAAAAAAACCCACAACTGTATATGTATTAGTCTGATTTAATTAAATAGGATTATATATAGTGTGTGTGTATATATACATTATATATATACAGCTGTATAATTAAAACTGTGTGTCATAATGTTAACATTATGGGTGGTTTTAATTTTCTTTCTTATGTTTTCCTAGATGTGTTTTCAGTGGTTATTACTTTTATAAACAGAGGCAAAAAAGTTAAATATTATTTTAAAAAGAAACTTTCTTATGGCTTGGCTTCATAGAAAGACATTCAGCAGGGTTTGTGTAGTTTATTTTGCTCTGAAGTCTGAGTTCTGTAAGAAATCATTGTGGTTGGTCTGTGAACGCGTTCTGTACACGCGAACCTGCTATGGCGTCCTGTACCCCAAAGACAGTGCGGTCATGAGCTTTATAACTGACTCAGTCACATAAACAGAATGCAGACTGATCTAAAAGTACATAAGGCAGTGTGGCATCATCGAGAAATCCAGGCTTTACGGTAAGACTGGCTGGCATTTGATTCCAGACTCTGCTGTTTATTAGCCGTATGACTTTGGACAATATAACTGACCTCCAAGTGCAGATTTCCTTTTCTTGGAGAGGAGAAGTTGCCAGTAACCTTATGCTATCCCTATAGAGTGATCAAAATAATTGAAAGTGGTAAGTTATGTGAGCTCTCTATTTACCTGTACTGAGCTCAGGCGGGAGCTCTGCATACGTTCTCTGCACGCATGCGTGGCAAGGGAGCGTGAGTGGTGGGGATGGAACAAGGACTAGGTTCAATATTTCCAGGCTCTGAAAAGCTACTTACTTTCGCCAGCAAGAAAGGGAGTGGAGAGTCTCCATGTACCTTCTGCCCAACTGCCTGTGATTAAGTTGTGAGCAGCACCGATGGGCTAGCTGAAAGAAAGGGATGAGGAGAACCCTGGTGCGCCCCCTTCTCCCTCAGAGCCCAGTTCCTCCAAATACAAGTGGGAATAAATCCCCAGTCACTATCTACTCCGACAGTTAGATGGGAAACCACAGAATAGGAAAGTGGCATGCACAGGTTTATAATATTATGAAGCAGATCCATTAGAGGGAAGGCAACCCAGAAAGCACTCTAGCACGGCATTTGCTTTCTTCTCTCTACTTCAGTTTGGAAAATGCCTTCACTTAAGAGAAATTCCAGCACGTCCCAGGTGGATGAAGCTTAAGAGCAATGAATGAGACAGCCTTGCAGTTAGATAGAAAAGAACTTTCTAAACTCCGTCACCACAGGAAGGTCCTATGGCTCATCTCTCTCCCTGCCCGTGTTCTTCCCCCAACATCACCAGGAGGCTCGTGAAATCCCAGGCTCCAGGTACACAGGTAGTATGTGCTGAGCCATCACTACGGCTCCCAGGGCGGCTTGTGCTCACCTCTTCCCAACGCGGCAGGACTGGTGACATCATGCTGATAGCCTGACATCAGCTGTGCTGGTAGTACTTACTACCAACAGGCCACTGCACACATGCTTTAGAGTTAGACGGGTTTGGATTCATAGCCTGGATTCCCAATCCCATTAGCTTTGTACCATGAGTAAGGACCATGTGCTCTCATGAATCTTAGATCCCTCATCTATGAAATCAGGGGGTTGTATTCATCTTTAAGGCCATCATCTGTATGAAAATTGCTTAGCATAGTACTGGAGAGAAAAGCATAGTACTGGAGGTTCAAGTATTATTAAGTTCAAGTATTATTAAGTTCACTTTCCCTCAGGCAGCTGAAGACTTTCTGGAATTTTCTAGGGAGGTCTGTTAGCTGTCCCTATGATTTTAAGGCAGCAAGGGATAAAGCAAGTAGAAAGGAATCAACCACAGCTCTTACCTCCAACATAGAATTGCAGGAGGCTCAGCCAAGAGAAAAGCTACACATGGCCAGTGGACTCCTGCCCTGAGGTGCTATTAGTCCTATAGTCCACTCCACGTTCCTACATGATGTCCAAGTTTGCCATACCTAAAATACCTCTTGGGGCGCCTGGGTGGCTCAGTTGTTAAGCGTCTGCCTTCGGCTCAGGGCGTGATCCCGGCGTTCTGGGATCGAGCCCCACATCAGGCTCCTCCGCTATGAGCCTGCTTCTTCCTCTCCCACTCCCCCTGCTTGTGTTCCCTCTCTTGCTCGCTGTCTCTCTCTGTCAAATAAATAAATAAAATCTTAAAAAAAAAAATACCTCCAACCAACCAAAGTCTTGTAGCCTTCAGTGCCTGAAATATGGGGCAAGTATTCCATAAAGTGAGGTTATTAGTCAATGTTCAAAACTTCTGAATCCTTTAGAAAAGAAGTAAAAAGATGTGTATGTGTGAGAGAGAGAGAGAGAGAGAAGAGAGAGAAGAAGAAGGAGGAGGGAGGAGGAGGACGATGACGACGAGGACAGGAAGGGAGGAAGAGGAAAGAAGGAGGAAAAAAAGAAAGAGAAAGAAAAAGAAAGTACATAGTTCTTTATTGTTGGTTTCCCTGATGTAATCTATTATGTCTGGGAATGACAGTCTTGCAGAAACATCTGGGACTCATCATCTGCCTTCTGCTCCACCAGAGAAGAAATGATTTCTGGATATTAATCTAACATGGGGGCACTCTATAAGCCTACCAAAGGGAACAGCAGGCTTTTCTAATTTATTGTGCCAGATGAGAGAATTTAGAGATTTGAGGGAAAGTTTTCATTGCAATGTCAAGGTGGGAGTCCTCAGGATTCTCGCCATCCAGATAAGCACAAGCTCCATCTGTTTCAGGGAAGACTCAGACTGTGGAAAACAAGCTCACATTCTTTGTTTTGCACATACACTTGAAAGAATAGATAAGATTTCAAGGACTTTTAAGACATCAGTCAGCTAGGATAAGAACAAAGTCTCATTTTCTAGACTCAGTCAAGCCATTTACAACTGAGAGTCTCTTCTGTAGGTATTGATGATTACTAATAGTTTAAAAAGAATGACCTACAGGAAAGACAGACATTCAATTAACCCCTAGCGGAAATAAATTGATTCTAGTAGAAAATCACAGTCTAGAACTGACAGTAACTTTACTAGCATGGTTCATTTAGAGTTCACTTCGATCTCAACAGATCTTGGGAGAATTCTAAAATTATTTCTGTGATGCCTCGATTTCCTTTTATAAGGAAGAAACCTGCAAGTTCAGAGTGCCTCTAGGAGAATGATCAATGAATAAACAGATGATTAATAACCATAATAGACATTAGCATGATTACGAGGAACCATCATATTTGCTCCCCGTGTGGATAGAAAATATGGTTTTAAGTCAGAAGGTAGCTGAAAGAAGTGGTCTTTTCTTTTGAATGATTTTTAAAAATTCAGTATTTACAGTATTTTTAAAAAGCAATCATTTGCTTATTGCCAGGAAATTCATTAGACGGTTTTTAATTTTATTTTATTACATCATATTTTTTAGAGAGGGAGAGAGACAGGGAGAGGCAGAGAGAGAGAATCCCAAGCAGAGTCCACACCCAGTGCGAAGCCCACTGTGGAGCTCGATCTCAGGACCCTGAGATCATGACCTGAGCTGAAATCAAGAGTCAGACACCTACTGACTGAGCCGCCTGGGTGCCCCAATGGTTATTTTAAATTAGGAAAAAGGTCTCTGGATTTTATGTGTTAAAAATTGTGTTTATTGGGGGCATGGAACCAAAGGCTCTCATTTTATTGAAGCTTATGACATATACTCAGCTATTAACCATTAACAGTGAAAACAGAACACTCCTTCTAAGTTCTAGAATTCAATGAGAATCTAAACATTTCCCCCCAATATTCTTTTATTACAGACAATTTCTGGTTCAGTGAGAGTGCACCGCATTACAAGACAACATTTGAAACACTAGGGAGAAATATTTTTTTAAAAGTATTTATCATCCTATGGGGTTTTAATTTTCTGCTGACTGTTACGACTTGAGAAGAGAGGGCCTCCCTCTAGGGGGGATAAAGCTATTTATGAATAGTTTGTGACTTGGAGCAGCTGTTTTTCACTATATATCATCCTTTCTTGATAACCACAGTTTCACAAAGACCTACCACTAATAAGCAGGTGCATACTAGGCAAACTGCAGCAAAGCTGTTACCTTGAAAGAAAGTGTGAGATAAAAAGCTCCTCCAGGTTTGAGGATCCTTGAGTTTCTTCATTATAGGAGAATAATAAATCTGAAAACCTGTCGCATCTTGGGAATCTACTGTTACTAAGAGAGCAGAATACCATCAAGTAGTTTCCGTGCAGCTTTCACTCTGGGATAAAATGAAAAACACCTTATTCAAGACATTGCACCCTCATGGGAATTAGAAAGGCTTTCATTCAATCCATACAAACAGGATGAAAATATCTGGGTTGTATTGTAAATGTTTCCCCACCAAGCTGGAGACCAAATCGTACTTGCCTTGTGCTTGGGTCCTCGACAGTGGGAAAGTGGAAACAATTATGGATTGGAATACGCTGTTCCCGCCCCTCCAGATGAAAAAGACATATAAGCAAAATGATGAGTTTCTCTCAAAATATTTATGATTAGAAATGACTAATCCACTTTCCCATGGTGTACTTCTAGAGGTGAGAGGGTCAAGAAGTCCTTTACCATCTTGCTGTTTTATTGAAACTTAATTAGGAGACGTGTGATACCCTTCGCCGCTAAAGACTCAACCAGTAGGTAGGATCACTGCACAGAGTGTACCCTGGAACCCAGCCCTTGAGTGCAAGTAGTACGATTGCAAAAGTACCAAGTGAAAGTGACCTCTAAGTGTGTTAGAAAATAAAGTCTAAGATGACTACAGGCAGGAGCATAAGTGGACGCGGCAAATAGTGAAGGGAAACTTGACAATGTATTTTAAAAGCCTTACACATGCATATAGCTTTTGACCTAAGAATTCTAATTCCAGGAAACATTCAGATTTCTTCATGGATGTTCGCTGCAGCCTGAAAATTCAACATCAGGAAAATGTTTAAAGAAATGTCCGACAATGAGGAACAGAAGGAAAATGAACTATCGTTCAGCCATTTGGAGCAATGTGGCAGAAGAAAATATAAAGTCATGACAAATGTTCGTGGTAACTATGGAAAAAGGCAAGTAACAAAGGAGTTTGGACTGTATGGTCCCAATTTTGCTTGAAAAAAATATATATATAACATTAAAAGGAAATGAAGCCTATCAAAATAATACTTGTGATCATCTTTGGGTGATGTGATGATACTTAGTTCTTCTTTGCTTCTTTCCTGCTTTCCTATAATTTTCAGATTTTCCTAAGGTAATAAACATATATTAGTCCTTAATCAAAAAATGATAATAAATGTTAGTATCAGTGAGGCGCAGCAAACAGACCAGACATTCCAAGCGTTTATTCCCCACCCGTGACTAGCTCCCCAGTTCTTCACATTTAGAGTACCGCTGCACCTGGGCCGCGTGACAGTGCGTGCGTACATGTGTCGGGACCTCAGGCACGCACAGGGCGGCGCCAACGTGGTACACGGGTCAGCGGTTCAAGGGCAAAGCTAGAGATGGTTCAAGATAGATTTGTGTTATAAGCCTAATTCTGATTTTACTCAATTTATTTTTTAAAGATACAAATATGTTCTATCTCAAATACTTTTCAAATTTCAGTCATTTTGTTTTAAGAATTACTGATAACAATGCCCCCCAACAATGTATCAGTACCACAGCTGCAAGATTCCGCTGAGAAGCTTCTTGAAAGAATGGACCTCTGTTTCATAGACTCTTCATCTGGCTATTTAGAGTTGGAAACAAAACAGCAAATGAGCGCTGGGTGAGTAGGATGCACCTGAGACTTTGTCAGGGTCAGCCCAGTGCTTACATTCCCCCCACCACTCCAGCGCACTCATTCACCTGTTCATGCATTCATTCATTCGTAAACATCCCTGTCTGCGTCAGCACAGAAAATGCAGAAAGGACTACGACACTGTCTTCCCACCCTCTTCCACACTGCCGCCAGCAAGAAGCTCCTTACGGACAGATGGGCAGGCAGACACATAAGCAGCCTGTTGTGACATTATACAGAAGGTCATGGTCACCAGTACCCTCCCATTGTATCGTCTTATAATGTAAATCTCTTTGGGAAGGAGAAGTTTTCTAGACCGGCATTAGCTTTTCTCTTGAGTATGAAAGACAGGGCTGTAAGACAAACTGATTGACAGGAAATGGAAAAGAGGCTCAAGACATATTCACCTGCTTTCCATGTTGCCAAGGGACGCGCTTGGGTATGGCTTTCTCTTCTAAAGAGTCATATTGGCAGAGATGAGTGTGGCAGTGATTCCAGAAGCAGTGGCTCTAGAGGTCTGTGTTGGTGGAGAGGCTGGCATGTTACTCATATGTACTGGAGATCTTTCCATCTCCAGGTAGTCACTGGATACCCAGGGGTGAGGCTTTCGGTTTAAATTGGATTCTTGTAATTGTAAGACGGAATTTTTTTTTTAAGATTTCACGTCCTTGGAAAATGTTAGTTGTTATATAGGATGTCTCAGCAGAATGCTCTTCAGCTTGGCCATGACATAATTTCGTGTTTGGCTTTTTAGAACTATGTCTGAGGGGGTAAATGTGAAAAAAAGAATATTCCCTGATTCCTGAAGGCCATTTTAAGAAATTAAGAAATTACCACTAAGGGGCACCTGGGTGGCTCAGTCGTTAAGCATCTGCCTCCAGCTCAGGGCGTGATCCCGGCGTTTTGGGATCGAGCCCCACATCAGGCTCCTCCGCTAGGAGCCTGCTTCTTCCTCTCCCACTCCCCCTGCTTGTGTTCCCTCTCTCGCTGGCTGTCTCTCTCTGTCAAATAAATAAATAAAATATTTAAAAAAAATTACCACTAAACTTGAAGCTACTTTTTTGGGGGGAAAGGGCAGGTAGTAAGGAAAACAGACTCAATCTTAGGGAGTTTTTTCAAAATACCCGTAGGTGGGCACCACTCTAGACTTGACTGAATCAAAATCCTGAGTGAATAGGGTCTCCTTGGGGGCCAAGCAGGGATACTTTGAAAAAGTTCTCTGGTAACTAATTCATGCCACCCATTCACTGATGAGAACTATTGCTCTAGACAGTCTAGACGGTGTCTAATAGTCCACAGGAAAGAAGTTGTCAATTGGAAAGAAAAGGCTACACTCAAAGACTAGCGGTAGAGCATTTAGTCAAATGGAAAATCAAGACCTCATGACGTGCGGCTCGTTAATTTACGTGGCAAATATTTATGGAGAGTCTCGCATGGGCCAGGCACTGTGTAAGGCTTTGCAGGTACAAGGAAGACGCAGGGAGCCTCCATCCTGGTCGTCCCAGAGCTTACAGTCACACAGAGAAGAGAGCGAAGCCAGGAGGTGGAGGGGCTGCTCTGGTTCCCCTCGCCGCCTGCCCTGCAAACCAGGGCCTCTGCTGCCGGGGTGGTGCCGTCACTCAGGCCTCAGCTGAAAAGACCACCCTGCGCCCCGGGTGCCCTTCCTTCCCAGGGGCAGCCTGCCTCCAGTGACGGACAGATGTGGGAGCGTAAAGACCTTCCGCCCTCGCCCCACTGGGAGACCAGAGCACTCTGCAGGGTCACCTGGGTTGGGAGCTGCCTCTGGGGCCCTCTGAGAAACCTGCTGAGCCTGCATCACAGGAGAAAGGAGAAAATTCCAGGCCCTCATAAGTGGGGGCCGGCCTGGCACTCACAGCTGGGCCACGTCATTCTCCTGCGGGACACAGACAGCTTCACAGAATACCACACAAGTGAGGCTACTCTGAGATCATGATAAAACAAGACGAAGCAAGCCCTCCTCACAGTTTCATTGAAGCATCAAGACAAGGTCACTATGCCGTTCGGACAGTAACAGATTCTCCCCTCACCCCTTCTTGGCCAGAATGAACGGCTGCTGCTGCTTCACCGGTTACAGCGGTATCCTCATTCTACCCTTCCCCCTCCAGGGGTAAGATTTATGGAGAGGCCCATCATAGACCTGCTGACACTTTGTTTTCTAGATTGCTCTGGCAGTGTGCAATCTAGAGGGAACCTTAGGTCTTCTCCCAACTCTCCTAACCGAAGCCCAAGTGCTGTCTACTGGCGTCTTTGTCACACTCGTACCGAGAGGCCCGTGGTTCTCCATGGTGGGCAGCTCACTCTCGGCAGCGAGTCATAAACTCCATCTGTGGAACCCCAGGTGTGCTGTTCCTGGTGGTCTTTAGCTGAAGAGGGTTGACATAGTCCAGCCTCTCCTTGGCCAGCCTTGTTTCTTCCCCTTCTCTTCTTAGGAGGACCTAAGCATTCCCTCCAATACAAATCTTCATCTCAAGAGTTGCATCCCAGGGAACCTAACCACTGACAAGAGACAGCCCCCAACTCTGAGCAGGAAGCTTCAAGCCTTCTCCAGGTTCTGCAAGCCAGGGAAAAATCTCGCGATCCAGGTCAGCGAAACCTGAAGATCGAATGTGAATGGGTGCTAGGACGGGGCAGCGGGGGCAGGAGAGAATGTTCCATTCTATCTGCCAGGCTTTGAAATGATCTGGAGGCTGCAAGGAGCCCAGGGAAAGGTTCCGGCTGGAGCACTGGAAGGGAGGGAAGGGAGGTAAAGGTGGGGACCAGATCTGGAGGCACCTCATAAGCCGTAGTAAAGAGTTGGATCTCATTTACCTAATTCTGACCAGTGAACGGATTTAAGCAGGGGAATAATAGACTCAGACTTGTACTTTGGGTTCAGAGTTGAATTTAGTATTTAGCCATTTCAAATCAAACATAAAATGCAGGAAGATCATGGCATCTTGACATTAGAGACATTATGGTAAGTCAGCACAAAATTATAGGTTTTTCAGAAGTCTTAGAAATCCATTTGGCTTTTTCTCTACCCGAGTGACTCTGTGGATGATGCTTGGAGAGCCACCAGCGGAACTGCAGGTGGGTGTGAGTGTCAGAAGCAGTGCGTGCGGGAGCATAAGAAGGAAGGAGGGTCTGTGGGCATCACAGCATCGCCCCAACAAGCACACCCCCCTGCCAGGCTCTGTGAGGCCGCATGAGCACGAAGCCTTCCCACCTTCAGGACCGTTGGGAGCCAGCGGCGGGCGCACAGCATGTACGTGGGAAAGGAAAGGAAAGCACGCAAGAGTGGTCAAATGACTGGAAGGGCCCGGGCTAAGCCAGAGGGCTTACTGTTCCAAGTTAGACTTAACACAACAATCGGAAGCAAGGGTATACGGTGGCTCCGTCTGCAGACGCGGGCATACTTCCAGTGCGCACCTTCCATGATTGGTTTTAATGTTCTGTAGCAAAATCGTGTTAGAAAATGTCTATGTAATATTAGCCCCCCTCCTCCCACGTGCACTCGCAGCATTTATGATGATAAACATTCCGTCTAAAGGAAGATTAATGATACATACTCTCTGTCTTGCAAATGTGTCTTTGCCACTCCTGCTTTTAACATGCCCGGAATACTCTTCGGGCCCCTCTTGTCCTTACATTCTTGAAAGGTCCAGCTTAAATCCCAAGTGTCTGTGAGAATCCATCTGCCAGAATAGTACAGTAGTGCGCCGTCTCCCCGGACCCTGCCCCGTAGCACAGCACTGGTGTGTACCTTCCCCGGGGTGTGTGGCTGGCACGGCTCTCCTGTAATCATAATCCTCGTAGACGCCACTGTGAGGGAGAGAAGGCAGAATCTAGCCCCATTTTGCTAATAGACTGTAGTGCTGAACCTCCGAGGTCAGATGAGTGAAGCCAGCTGCCAGATCCCACAGTTGGTGAGCAGGTGGGATAGTTCTGGAACCTGGAGCTGCTCCAGGCGGGTGCACTTTCTCATGCTATCTTGAGCATTTTGCAACCTGGTTGCATTGCTACTTTTCCAGGTGTAGGGGTGACCTTCCGTTCTGAACCCCCTAGAAGACAATGATCGTGTCTTTCACTTTGTGCTCCCAGAACCCACTGGGATGCCTTGCAGCCAACATGAAAGCACTGAACATTTGCTGCTCAAAATACCTGTTGTATCAAAGTTAACATTCAAATGATAGTATAGTACGAGCAGGGATATTTGTGTTCAGACTTTCCTCTGACTTAGGTCCCTTCCTCAAATAGTATATTATTAATTTCTGAATGTAGAGAAACAGTATTCAGGAGACTATCAAATTTTTTTTTTAAAGATTTTATTTATTTATGTGACAGAGAGACAGCCAGCGAGAGAGGGAACACAGCAGGGGGAGTGGGAGAGGAAGAAGCAGGCTCCCAGCGGAGGAGCCCGACGTGGGACTCGATCCCGGAACGCCGGGATCACGCCCTGAGCCGAAGGCAGACGCTTAACGACTGCGCCACCCAGGCGCCCCAGGAGACTATCAAATTTAAACCTCATTTATTTAGCTAGCTTTGCAAAAACCTCGCCTTCAACAACAAAACAAAAAGAGTCTACAACAACGGGCCCTACATTTTGAAAATGCATCCCCTTTAAGGGACTACCGTTTGGGGGGTAATATTTTTTAAAGTCTATGATTTAGGGGCACCTAGATGGCTCAGTTGGTTGAACGTCTAACTCTTGGTTTTGGCTCAGGTCATGATCTCAGGTTCCTGAGATTAAGCCCCTGGGACCCGGGCTCCTCACTCAGCAGGGAGTCTGCTTCTCTCCCTCTGTCCCTCTCTCTGCTCACATGCTCACTCACTCTCTCTAAAATAACGTAAGTCTTTAAAAAATATGGAGTCTATGATTTAGATATATTTGCTACAAATTATAATCAGGCTCAGTCAAACTACACAAACTGACAAGCACTGGATTCCCAGGCACAGTCAGATCTCGCCGAAGACCCTCACTTAGGTTCTGAAGAAGAGCGAGTTCATGGTGACTGACCGTTTGGGGAGAATGTTTAAGTTCTGGAGTCATGAGAATAAGGAGAACAAATCAAGCACCAGCTTATTATAAAGGCCACGGAGGATTCATTTGTCTCCCCTTCATGGTGGCTTTTACTCAGGGCCTGAAGAAAGAAACAACCCTTACCTTTAAACTTGGCTCCCCCCCTCTTAACCCTACCTGAGAATGAAGACATCTTGGGTTGCTCTTTATTGAGACCAGGAGAATACTTTTGCTCTGGAGAGCAAGAAACACATTGATCTGCAACTTGAAAAATTAACAAGACTTTTTCTACTCCAGAGAGTCTGCAGGCTTCAGAGTTTAGCCCCCAGCAGAGGCGAAGAGACCAGAGAGAAAGTCGTGACACAGAGGGTGCACCTGTCTCAGTTCACGACCTTTCTTCTGTTTGTCGTATTCTTCAATATTTTGCTTTTTCAGAAACAACGTTCTGACTTTAAAACAGTGTGTGCTGCTTGTAGAATAATCGGAACGTACAGAAAACTAAAACGAAGAGGTGTCTGTTCATCGAGGCAAGACTTTCAAGTTCGGATTTGGAGGCTACTGTGCAACACCATGTCTCCCAATGGGAACTTGATTTTGTAGTCATTCAGGTCACCCGGAGCCAGACCGGCCCCAGGACAGGACTCCAATCCCGGCTTCTGAACCCTGGTGCCACAGAGCAAATCATCGTTCCAGACAGTCCCGCTGAAGACCCCAGCCCCCACACAGCAGGTCCCCTAGAGCTTGGGAGATTTTTGGTGTTCTGTCCACCCAGGGCACGACTCAGTTTTTTATTTAACTTTTTTTTCCAAAGAACCTGAGTATTTGGAAGTAATAGCAAGTAGTTTGTCAGTAGAACTCCCTAGCTAAGCCTTTAAACTACCCACAGTACAGCTACTAAACGAGTTAGCTATAGCTAGGCAACCTGTGGTAGGAAGACAGGAAAAGCTTATCAAGAAATCAAAATCCAGGACTTGTTTTAAAAGTGTATGAGAAAGTAGAGAGAGAAATGAGAACATTAAAATGAGAAATTAGCTGTGGTCAAAATCTCACAGACGCAGAAAGGGAAGGAGCAGGAGATTGGGGGAAGAAATGACAAGAAGCAGAAAGAAAAACATGTGGCTAAGATGGGGGGAAAAACCTCAAAATCAAGACAGAGAAAATAAATTTTTTGTGATACTTGCGTGGAAAGTTTGCATAAATCATAGTCGGCTGTCTTTAGATTTAAGATACGGTTAAAAGGAAACCTATTGTGGCCGTGGTCGTAAATACTCCCACCGCTTCGGGGAGCCCTGCAGACACACAGCCTCAGGGACACAGACACACAGACTCTCCACACTCACCGAGCGAGGTCTGCCCCTTTCACGCGCAGCCAGCGGCTTTCCCCGCCTGGCAGATCCAGTGGCTTTGGACCACGTCTCTTCACTCCTCTCCCACCTTTGTAGGCGCCCAGTGAAACCCAGCCCCTCCGAGTCACCGCCCCGGCGGGCGCAGAGGAGAGGGCGTCCGCAGCGCATGCGCTCACAAGAAAGACTAGAGCTTCCCACTCAGAGTTTAATCTCATAGCAACTTTCTGACACCTCAAAAGCATCCTCTTGGTGGTTTTCTTTTGTGAGAGAAAAGACACACTGAGGCCGAGCAGCACGGCCAGCGAGCACATTTCCAGAAGTTTGCCTAGGTTAGAAGCAGGCCTGAGCAAAGTGCTCACGGTTTTTGAAATTTTGCTGGGAACATCACATGCAGCCTGTTGCTTGCACAGCCAAGCCTACTGAAGATTTCAGCGGTCTTAAGGGCCACTGAGAAACAATGACAAAGGAGGTGTGTGTCGCCCCCCCCCCCAGGTCCAGTAAATAGCATAAAAGTGGCATAAATTGTTTAGCTGAATTCATGGTCTTGGGCAAGAGTCTAAAGTCCTGACTTTAAGACGGAAATCGAGAACACAGTGTTGGGAATGATAGATGTTGTACTGTAAGAAAGGGAAAGAAGCCATACTTTTGTCAGGGCATGGAAGTGGAAAGGGGTGTTCAGAGAAGCCCTTGTGCATGGGAAGGCATTTGATCTGGACCTTGAAATGTGGTTAAAATTTAGATCTGCGGAGACTGAAATGGAGAGAAGGGGGTGGGGGCCTCCAAACATAGGATCTATTACTACTCAGTCAGCACAGCCCTTTCCCTACCAGTAGTGACAGTGTGACATAAGCAAAGGTACACATTAAATATTATCAGTAGTGGCCTTTTCCCCTCTGAACCTTAACATTTTTAGAACAATCCCATCAGACCAATTAAGTCAAGTTTATGATCTTCACGGTCCTGTCACATTAAGTAAGCCACCTACTTAGGATAAGTGAAAAACCCTTCCATTTTTTTTTTTACTTCCCTGTTTATTCATGATTACCTGATCAGTTTTATAAAATGCAGTGGATGAACTGCTATCCATGTATCCTACAACTGAACAATTAAATAAATGGACGGCGGTGTTGGGTGCCTGGTTTCTCACTGCTGGAGTAGGAGGGTACAGATAAGCAGGCTAGAATGATCCACGTAGTAATGGATTAGAGTGGGATACATCAGTATGAACCCACATTTAGCTTACCAGAGATATGGATGGTCACAGACAGAAATATTGACAGTCATGAATATACGCAGGTTAGCACGCACACCTCTGTCTCCTGGCTCTATCACCAGAGAGATCCCAGAAAGAATGGTTCTCCGGTAGGTGCCTGGGTGACTCAGTCGGTGATCCCAGAGTCCTGGGATTGGGTCCCGCATCAGGCTCCTTGCTCAGCGGGGAGTCTGCTTCTCCCTCTGCTCCCTTCCCCCTCACCCAGCTCGTGCTCTCTCTCTCAATCTCACAAAAATAAATAAAATCTAAAAAAAAAAAAAAAAAGGAATGGCTCTCCAGTAG
Source organism: Ursus arctos (assembly GCF_023065955.2). Lineage (NCBI taxonomy): Eukaryota > Metazoa > Chordata > Mammalia > Carnivora > Ursidae > Ursus > Ursus arctos. The sequence continues at coordinate 35,303,000 of NW_026622952.1, read as the reverse complement.
CAGTGAGCATGCCTGGTACCACTAGATGTTAGTTTCTAATACTATCCTCCAGGAAAAGAAACCAGGGCTCCTTGGAGAAGTGGTCGATTCTAAGACTGGGCCAGTATATACGAAATGAGCTTAGAGCATCGTACAGTGCCAGGAAGTTAGGAAGTGCTCGAAAACAACAGTCACCTGCCGTAAGGGGGGGTGTCAAAGGACACCGGAGCCAACTGAAACAGCAGTCACTAGCAAATGCTGGAAAAACTCAAGGAATAACGTAAGCAGTAATGGACTACAACCCAAAGTACAAAATAAAGATCCATGAATCTACACTGATAGGAATAAATGACTAAGTAAAGGCAGAAGAGACATCTGTACAGAAGGGGTGCAGATAATCTGTTTAGATACTCCACCCTGAGATGGAGCCTCACCCCTTATTCCTTAAGTGTGAGCTGAGCATAGTGACTTTCTTCCAAAGAGGACAGTACGGAAGCCGAGGAAGGGTAACTTCCAAACAGTACCTCAAGCGAGGTGATCAAAGTTAACGTCAGTGGTATAAGTTACAGCGATAGTATTTACTCTCGATTCGGTATGATGAGGATGGCACCTTACTCTGTGAGCCCCCTCCCAGTAACACGTGACTCCAGCCTGATCGTGAGAAAAGCATAGGACATACCCAAATTGAGGGACATTGTACAAAATTCCTGACCAATACCCTTCACAACTCATCAAAGGTCAAGGTCATCAAAGTCTAAAGAATCAAAACAAAATCTGAGAAACTGTCTCAGAGCGGAGGAGACTAAGGAGACACAGCAATTAAATGTAATGTGGTATCCCGGACGGGCTCCTGCAACAGAAAAATGACAGGAGGAAGTCTGAATAAAGTATTGCTTTAGTGAACGGTTACGTATCAATACCGGTTCACTAACTGCGAGCACCGTACCGTACTAATGCAAGATGTTTAATGATGGGGAAACAGGAACGCTCTCTGCTATTGTCACAATATTTCTGTAATTCAAAAACTATTATAAAAGTTTTGCTTTAAAGACTCAATGGAAGTGCTTTAAATGAGCACTCTATGAAATATTCTGACTGCCAAAATCTTTAATACTGTATAAGAATTTGGTAGTGCTACCAATTAATTAGCTAGAACAAAAATCAATTGTAATAGATAACCCCATCAGACCCATTTGCCTGACTTCGTATGAGGCCAGCTGGCACCCCCAATCCACCTAATTTTGTCCCTCTTATTTATTTTTATTTTTTTAAAGATTTTATTTATTCATCTGAGAGAGAGAGAGAGAGAGAGCACAAGCAGGGGGAGAGGCAGAGGGAGAGGGAGAAGCAGATGCCCCGGTGAGCTGGGGCTTGATCCCGGGACCCTGAGATCATCACCTGAGCCGAAGGGAGATGCTTAACTATCTGAGCCACCCAGGCGTCCTAATTCGGTCCCTTTTAAAGGAACACAGAAGGAAACATGGGAGGACAACTGACTGCGGAAATGGAATCTTCTGTTTCCAAGGCCGTCACTGTGTCCCTAGGAACCCTGATACCTTCCACAACTGAATATCGATCCTTTGACATTCAGCACAGATGTCTTATGAACTGCCATCAAATAACATAGGACGGGGGAAAAAAGACCCTGTCATCTCCAATCCATTTAAGATGTGTTAACCTGTCGCATATCTTGTCAACAATTACAAACCATGTGAAGCAACACTGGGTGAGACAGACCCTGGTACCTTTGCGATCTAGCGGGATGGCAAATGGGGAAATGCTCTGCTGGTGGAAGATATTTGAGAATGAGATTTGAAATGCTAGAAACCACGGAGCTGTAGTTAACTTTAAAGGAAGTGCCTTTCAGGGGGGATTCCCTCCCCATACGCACAATCTAGGGGATAATAAAGAACGGCAGATGCTGGCTTGAACCACAGATAGAAAACTGTTCAAAGATAATTTCCCAAGATAATAAATTCTCCACACATCATTAAAAGGGAGTCACACAGAAGTCAAACTATGGCCTCTTGCATGACATCTCGTTTTGTGTCATTGCCATTTGTAGACTATAGTGATACAGAGGCCTTTGGTCACATGCAGTAGCCAGCTGTCTATCATCGATCTATCTGTCATCTCTGGAAGCCGCCAGTGACTTATCAGACCTTTGATGAATCAGCTGGTGGCAGATTTCTATCCAAGTGTTGGAGAACAAAAAGCTCTTAGTGGAAAGGTGAGTGGAAGTGAGATTGAGGGAAGACAGTGGCCTGTGGCTCCAAAGAGGATAGGGCAATAGAAATAGGAAATTTAAAATACTAGCTACCAGTCGTAGCTACATACAGATTATGTATTCACTTATCAGATAGCCGACATTATAACACATACTTTTGTATCTATAATATATATGATATTATGTAAGTATATCATTAACATACAATACATAAAAATATATAAAAATAATTACATATACTTACACATAATTGAGACCAGGAAAGAGTCCAAACATTAGACAAGAAAGCATAACTACAAACAAATAAACAAAAATTCTTGATTAAGCGTGGAGAAAAGAGTAATAAAGTAAAATACACCCAAGAAATAGAAAAGAAAAATATTGCATGGAGCTTTACAACAAAGGAAGAGAAACAGGGGAGACAGGAAGGAGGGTGACCCAGGAGGAACGTGCTGGTGGAATTTGGGGGCTGGCTAAGTAACCCATCTAAAGGGGCATCATCACAGGCCAGTGCTGGCTGCAAGTGTGGGACCTTCCCTCCCCCTGACCCCACTAGCCCCAGAGTCCTAGGTCTGAGGAGGAAAGAATTCGCTCATCATTGCACATCATCAGTTCGGTTCTGTCCCTCGAATTCCAGATCAGCATCTCTGACCTACCTCTCTTACCAAACGTATGGTATCTCCCTCTGGCTCTTAACACCTCACTTCTACTGCAGTTCTTCTAAGAAGATTCACCAGGAACCCCTGCTCACCTCTCTGGAGGGCAGGTGCCTTGGTTTTCCTTGGAACTGCCGTCTGGTGCAGTGCGCGCTGTGAACGTTCATCACACACACTTACTCCATGTGTTACATGATTAACTGTTTGCTTTACAGGGAAAGTCTGGAGCCACCGGGCCCAAACAGGGGGAATATCATGAAATCCAAGTATTCCCACAGTAGGGATACGATTTCACAGTTAAATAAATTATTAAAGTCAGGTGAATACCTTCTTTTTATTTCTCAGTGGCTCTCGATTTCACAGCTGTAACAGGGCAGCAGGCGCTCTGCTTGGCTTTTCTTGATGGACGAAAAAAAAAATCCCACCACTCTAAACACTAAAATAAGTTAAAACCATACCATTTCCTTTGGAAAGAAAAGATTTTTATGAACTGTGACCATTCTCTCAAAGGAGTCAGAACCCTGCCTTCCATCTTCTTATTACAGTCACCACGTTGCCTCCGTGTGTCTGGCTCGCTGGGCCGCTCTGAAGGGAGCACACAGTTCCCTTGCTTTGAGCACAGTTTTCCATCCTAGTGTAAACCCCAGTTTCTTCCAGTGTATTTGTTCTCCCGAACTTTCTGCTTGAAAAATCAAGTGTCTGAATTGAGACAGTTTAAAGTATCTATAGACAAACATAGACACCTAAAATCAGACTTGTCCTTCGGAGTGGTCACCTTGGGTTCTCCACGCTTATCCAAATGACAGTGTCATCGGAAGTCTGCTTTGGGTATTGCCTTTCAAGAAAAGCAGGCTCAACCTTACAGCTTCCTGTTGTTTTTGACTAATAATGCCGTTTCCTAGCCTTATCGTTGGCTTGACAGCAGATTACTTTTGGTTTGAAAAAAGGGAGTCCATTCTCCAAGGACAAAGATTTGCCACTGGGAAGGACAGCCAAGAGAGGATCTGATAGAGTCTGGAGGCAGTGAAACACAGAGGAATTCCCACCTCGGGAATATGTGGCTGTCCCCGGGGTGTTCGCTGGAAAGGGGATCATATTTACTTGGGGATAGAAGTTGTGCCCCACTGCTTTCTAATTTCACAGAAAACACAATTCTGGGCATCTCCAAGGCTGACTCGTCGAAATTTGAATAGCCAAAAAACTGTGGCTTTTTCAATACCCCTGGGAAAAGTTTCTGATCAGATAGTTCCCTTTTCAGTTGTTTTCATTCAAAAGCTCTAATAACAAAGATTGTACAGTAAAAAATTTGTTACAAAATCCTATTAATTGAGGAGAGAAGTGAATCGGTCTCACCTAAAGTATTTTCGCTCAAGTACCAAAAAAATCCACTTAGACATATAACCAAATGTTATTTAATATCTTAAAAAGTAACACAATCCAAAATGGATAGTTCACACAACACTACATAAACAACATGAACACAATATTACCATATGGAGGGACTTTCAAATATAGACTTACAAAAATCCCTGTGCTTTTTTTCCTTTTAAGTTATTATACTAAGCATGACAAGCCATCATCATTTACAATATGGCACACCGACACGATAAAAACCATGTTACAAATGTGCTGTCATAAATCAGTAACATTAGGGAAGACATTTCATGAACTGTAATTATTTCATATGAAATACTATACAATATAAACAGAACATCCATCTTGGATGACCTTTACAGCAACCAGAGACCAAGTAATTTAAAGTTTTTTTTTTTTTTCAGTGCAAACACATTTTATTCAAGGCAGTCTTGGCTGCAAAACTCCTTTCTAACATACAGTAAATCCCACTTGCACTTCTTAATTCACTACCCCAATGCAATAGTCACATTCAGTCACTCAGAGAAAGATACCTGCAGAATTATGATCCCTTTAAACTTAACGTTGAAATTTAGTTCTTTTCTAGAAAGTAGTATCTATGTCAACTACTCTAAGGACCTTAATTTGTAGTTGTCAGTACTTACATGAAGGTGACCCTAGGGCAGCTCTAGTCCTAACCCATCGCGTGTGCACAATACCACACACTATTTTGCCCTTCCAATGTTGAAACCGTGACGGTGGATCGGTATCTAGGTGGGGGAGTGGGAAGGAGACAGGGAAGAAGGACCTGGGAGGAAAGGCGGGCAAGGAGCTGCTGAGTGTGTACTTCGTGAATTTCCCATAACTGCAGAGGACTGATACTGGAGGAGTTCTCAGATCTCAGATTTGGTACCTCTTTTTGGTGGGAGCAAGGGAACGGGGATGCCAAGGTCAGCTTTTGGACAGGGAGGTAGGCAGCTGTACATGGACCAGCCAAGCCTCTAGCCTTACGTTTGCTGCCTCACTTGTGAAACTCCCCTTCCCTCGTTGGCAGGGTGTGTGTGTGTGTGTGTGTGTGTGTGTGTGTGTGTGTGTGTGTGTGTTTGCATTTGAAGCCAACGATGAGCAATTAAAGCCCTATAACTGATAATATACAATCATAAGAAGGTTTAGTCCCCCTTGAGCCTTGTAGAATTCTCAACCTTGCCAATCAGCAACCGTAAGTCATGGAACAACGGTAAAGACACAGGATTAGGTGAGAGAGGAGCAGTCACTGGGGAATCTCTCTCTGGGACGCTGCTGCAGAAGACGCTGAGAGTAACGCAATCAGGGAGGTGCCAACGTCTATTCGAAACACGCCAGGAAATTTAATCATGAATTTTTTTCATATATATAATTTATGAAATGTCTCCTCAATAAAAATCTATGGGAAAATACTGGATGTATCCTTAATACTGTAAAACCTTCTGGGAGAATGACAGAGTGACAGCTGATTCTTTTATCGAGCTTGGCAGAGATCAGAGCGATAGTAATCTTCCTGCCCCTATTTTACTAACCCCAAGCAAAACAGTGTTTTCCATGCTTTTGCATTCGTTCTTCCTGTGTTCTGGCTTCCCGAAGCCCTAGACATGGGCAGAAGCCTGGCTCGTTAACAGAAGAGAACCCGCAGGACGGTGGGGAGAGGTGGGGCTGGGGGGGAAGGAGAGGACAGGGTCACTTCTGCTTGGGGGTCTGCTGTCGCCTGACAGCGTGCTGCTAGCTGGTTCTGTGGCTGGCCTGTGTCAATGGAGAAGATCCTCAGGAAGGATCTGGTATCTCCTAGTTTGAGAAAACACTGAGAGCTAGATCGGCTCCCTCGGAAATCCAGATTCTTCCAGGTAGGACTCAGTATCTTGTACTGAACTTGTAGTGCGTGATAGCAGCACAGGGAAGAGTACTTGATAAAGTTTTTAATTACAGTTTCTGTTTCAGCACCTTCCACTGCCCGGAGCAGTCATGTTCCTGAAGGGTGGTATTTTAGCACAGGAATTACAGAAGCCCAATAGGAAACTGTAAACAAGGGTGTATGTCTAGGATCTGCCTCGGACCGCAACGGCATTTGGATGGGTTTTGTAAAATTCCAAACACCCTGAACTCTTTGAATGAAAATGGACCAAAGTGTACAGTTGTATTTGTGTTCTTTATTAGCACACATCAGAAAAATAGCGTTGTATTTAGTGATTTCTCATGATGGTCTATCAAACAGATAGAAAACAGATCACAGGTAGCTGCCATGGAATTTCTGGGTAATCTGAGGTCCCTCCTTCTGTCTGTCCATTTCAAGTACGGGTATTACAAATAGGACCTGCTTTGTTAATTATTTGTCAATCTGAATGCTTTGGAAGCACTTTGAGATCCCAGAATGAACTGGCAAAGTCATGATAGTTTGTTGTTGGCTTTTAATCAAGCTCCAAATACTGCCCATGTTACAAATGGCGACACTTTTCAAAATAGGTTCACTATTGTATTGTGAGCTACACGCCTATAATTTACGTTAAAAACTTTATTTTCAAGTACACTTGGTGGCGATAAGTGGTTTTTATCCTGGGTAGGATTTTACAAAGCTGTGCCAACCTAAAAAAAAAAAAAAAAAAAAAAAAAGCACACAATGCTTTCCTTTTCATCCAACAGGTTTTTCTCCCCATGGCGATTGCGATAGAATTTAAATTTACATCTTCGAGCCGCTGGCTGGGCTCTGAGAAAGGGAGACTTGGGAACAGCTGGTGTTCAGATCATCGTTAGTCCAGATTAACTTTCAATTTATGCCTCCTGAACTTGGGCTTTACGACATCAGAGAAGCACTAATTTGGTATTTTTATCCTGGTTGGTCCCCATTCAGCTCTTCTATTTGTCTTCTCTATTTGATGGCACCCCCCCTTTTCATATGCTCATTAAGGTCCCCTGAGATGTGCAAAATATATAAAACGGAATACAACTTATTGAACAGAACACAGCTCTTTTCGTTAAAATGAAGTCTGGGCTCGGGATGGTAGCATGTGAGTAGAGGCAGAGAGGCCCAAAGTACTTCAAAGCTGGCACGGTCCAGCCTGTGTGTCGTCAGTTACTGGAAACCTAGGATTCCCCAATCAGATTCTTACAGGAGTAAATAGCTTGCTAAATTATGTTTGCCGATCGGCTCTTCATCGGGGAGAACTCTTAGCAGGAATGGGGGTGGGGGAGGGGGGTGGGGAAAGACAAGAAATGTCAACTTCCTTTCGTTGGTAACAAAATCAAGTGTGCTTCAGTGGGAAAGAGAGGAGAGACAGGCTTACATCTGAAAGCGCGATAATGCCGTAAAACAGACCCACGGCCATGAAGAAGTCACGAGTCCACAGGGGCGGTCACTGACACACACACAGAACGCCATGGCCTCGTGTTTACGGAGGTTTTCAACTTTGCTTTTCTGAACAATACACTTTAAACACACTGCTGCCGCTTCATCAAATTTATGGAGGTAGTTCTATGTAAAAATAAAAATTGCCATAAAGTAATATGCTGCATCATAATAATACATAAGTGTGCAAAATGCCGACAGACGGGTTGACCCTTTCAAGTTGAACGCTACACAGAGATTCAACCAGACTCAGTTCTGTAAACCTTTCAGCTGATAAACTCTAAGTGAAGACTAGATAAGCAGCCACGTCACACAAAGCTATCAGTTCAGGGGAGGAAAAGGATGTTGGCAAAGCTCGGCGTGGGCTGAGGGTTCGGTCACCGAGAAGCTCGCCCGCCGACCGAGGACCATCTCGGGTCACATCTGTAACAATGCTTCCCGCCGCCACGCCTCCCCCATCCAGGACTCCTGATTAGATGCAGACGGGGACACTTCCACACGGAACGTCTGCTTACGTCGTAGCATCTTTAAAGCCCATCTTTTCTATGCTAATGGCTCCAGGTCTAAGGGAGTTGTTGTTTTTAAAATCATGTACCCCATAGCATCAGGCAAATAGTATACACATTTTATTTGAATAATGTCTTCTGTAAACCTATTTCTTGTGAAATATTGATAAATTCCTATTTTAAAGCTTCTCTTGAAGGTAATGCTTTCCTTTCCTGTCCACACAGCGTTTGATTATTATAATGGCTACTTTCAGAGGATCAACGAGAGACGATGTATTGTTTCAATGGTTACATTATTTATGTATTGATGGTACGATTCAACACTTGAGAGCAGGTTTTTTTGGGAAAAAAAAGGAATTTAGATAAGAATTTAGCAACCGTATGGTATATAACTCCCCAAGGAAAAAGACTGTGTACAGTCTATTAGATACATTGTCATTCCTCCTGGACATATTTAAGCAATGAGACAAAGAGTGCATTTCTGGGCAATCAGGGCATGCCTTGGAGGAAATAAGGCCTGAGACTGAAAGCCAACTGACTTAAGCATTTTAGTGGTATGGGGTTTACCAAGAAATGTGCTTACGTTTCATTATAAGCACAAAACAAGGAATCTAGACTGAACTCGATGAGTCCAGTTTGACCTAATGCAACTTCCAAATATCTGAAAAAGCATGAGAGAGTATCCATATGTTTCAAGAATCGGTCCAACTCTGTGGAGGGGTGCGTTCTGTAAACAGATCCCTAGTAATTGAACCTACTACTGAAGCAGAGTGTTTCACACATTTTATGCCAATTACCGAAGTCTGAGGTGGAAAGATTTTAGATTTATTTTTGGATATGTATTTTATGGTTAGATGGCTCCAAACATCATATGCCACTAAACTAAACTTTTGGTCAGACCATTTACTTGTGTCATATGTAACACTTCTGCAAGTAATTTTTCATTATCTACACGTTTAGCCCATTGTTCTCATAGAATAAAACGGGGAACTTTGAAATGTCTCTTTTCTGTAAACTTGAAGCTCGATTATTGGTAATCCCTTTGCTGCTGAGTCTTCCTTGTATTCAACATGACATTGTAAACCAAAGCAAAATGTTAATAAACCATTTTGAAGTAAGTTGGGCTTGTAACTATACATCCACCTAAAAACGCCTCCTGAAATTGGTTACAAAGTGTCTGTAAACATTACTCTGGCACAGTTCATGTATGCATAATTGTTACTCTGATAAATTTCAGGGGAGTACAAGCTCGGGTTATACCATACTTGCAGAATGAGCACATTCTGTTGGTAATTACATGGGCACATGTATATTTCTAATCAAAAATTATTTTAAAGTTTTCTCTATAGATATCTTTCCAGGAATAAAAGGCCTGAAGTTCAACTCTCCCTAACTTTGCTCTTTCCTATAACCACTAAAAATGATCTCCCATAGCCTAATTTAGGCATTCTATTTAAAACTACATAAAATAGATTAATGTCCTTCCATTAGAAAGAATAACATCCCCAGGCCTACTCTTCATTTGTATCACAAAGAACAGTTTGCTTTTAAACAAACTAATTATCGTATCTATTATAGTAAGATAGGATCATCCTAAGTGTCACAAGGAGGAAATTATCTTCCTTAAATATTTGATTGACACCGTTAAAGAGTCCACATTTCCCTCTTCCATCCCTTAGCACTGTGCCCCAGCCAGGCTGGGGATCCGCTTCCTTCGTCCACTTCAGAATCAAAGGCCTATATTCCTGTTTGTGATTATGGAAGGTTCAAAATCAGACAAGCATCTGTTACACTTAAAAACAAAATCCTGAAAACAAACACTCCCAGAAGTTCGGTCACGACCCCTTCTGACACACTTCCACAGGCTCCTGCAAAATCGTGTCACGAAAACTCACAGTGAGAAATGACTCGTGCATAAACGATTCACACACAAAGGGCTGGGGTCCCTTCTGGTCGGTGTGACATTGATTTCCCTCAAGGCGGACCCTGGCATTTGACATTTTGTGGTGGCTTACATTTTCTTTTTCTTTTTTTTGGAGGGGGGGGGGGAAGTGTCAAGGATCAGTTCCGTGGCACCCTCTGACCACAGACTGGGAGCAACACGCATCTGTGGCATTTAAAAATGGAATTGGCAACTTCATGACATTGGAATGCATATCACACTTACAGTGTCTAGACTTTCCTACGTATGCTCAGTTACAAGTAGTGAAGCAAAAGTATACATATCACCCCTACTGCTATCCGGTTGCTACAGAGCCATAAATGTGAAAAGCAATACTCTGAAATAAAGATTTTTGTTTTTTGCCCTAGCCTACTTAGCAGCACAGTTTAAGTAAACACAAAAACTGTGGTCGAGATGCTTGTCTTTCCCAAGATGTAAACATCAGTCCCAGTGTCGTAAACTTGGCTGTATCGAATGAGACAGGAGATCTGAGGCAGAACGACCGTCACACACTAGTAACAGAAGCTTGCAAGCAGTTGGAGGGTTTCTGTAATTTCTCAGCTTCGCTGGTTGCGGGGTCCGTGCTTGCTCGGAAGCTGAAGGCCGGGCCGGCTCCACCGTGGACCGGGCTCAAGGTAGCGTTCTGACGACGGTTGCTTTCAACAATGCTTGACGTGTTGGAAGCCAGGCTCTCCCGAGTGCTAAAAGAGTAAAAAGGGTTTGTTTTGTTTTGTTTTAAACATAAATAATTATCTCGTGAGCCCCAGAGGAAGAGCAAATGGTGTAGTTAATGGATTTCCTCTGTTGGCCCATGACGTCATATATACACCAACCTCACGCTGATTATTCACATATGCTCTTCCAGCGTGGGCTCCAGAAGCTTTCGCACATGTTACAATCAGCAGCACCCTGAATGACGGGTTTTCGTCCAGCTAAATGCACTTTAAATGTTTTCCCCTTCCTTTCCCATTCAAGGAAACCGCTTCCAAATTTGATGTGATAACTATCGCGTTCATTTTAGAGAAGAATCCTCTTAAATACACATGTGCGACGATTTCATTTCAGGCTGGAAATTCACTGAATAAATGAATAAACTCAATTTGGCCCCTAATGATTCTGTTATCATTCCTGATTAGCAGATTTTTACTTTGGTGGGCTTCAAGCATGCCGTTAGCTAATTTGCCACGCTGATGGGAATAAAATTCTTAAAACACTTCGCACCTCTGTTTCAAAAGTTAACACTCTCATTGGAAATACATTATATTTTCTGATAAGGAATCTTAGATTTTCCCATTCATTTGTGAAATTTACGTCCTCTCCCCCCACTTTGGGAGCAATATTTTATTTTTCAAGGATTCCTACAGAATAAAGGTGATTTAAAGGCTTTAGTATTTCTACTTCTCTTTAAATTTTTCTAAGTTAGAAACTCATGAATTTGTTTCATGGCTCCAAGAGATTCAGAACATTAACATTTTAAATGTGTAGAGCAATAGTGGAATTGGAAGGTTTCTTGGCCTGATTGATAGGAACTGAACAGGTCCTATGTTCAAAGTCCTCAAAATGGGAGTAAGAAACTTAGTTTACAAAAAGATTGAAGAAACCACACTGAAGCTCAAAACATCCACCCACCCGACTGGACAGATTCAGCATTGAGGCAATATTCTTTGAGAGCTGGCCCCCCCATCACCGATTTAAGCCTGCTGAAACTAGTCAGCAGGCCAGACCACTGCAGTGGACATCCTCGCCACCTCTCTTTCATTCCCATACTAAATTAGAAGCAATTTGTCTAAACCCTACACAGTTTCTCCTGCTATCGGAGTGTAGGGTGTTCCTGTGAAATCTTTCGTAAGATAGATTCGTAGCGGAAAGAATATTCTCGTGCTTTCCAAACATTCGCCATTAATGCCACTTTGTTTTTATGAAAGACCTACATTAGTACCTGTTTTCTGCTAACTGAAAGAAATCAGAAGATTTTTGGTTTCACAAAGAAAGCTGTTACTAATGTTGGGTCTTTCGTAAAAGTGAAGGGATGTTAACACGAAGTTTCAGAAAGCGGGGGATGCCTGTACTTTGTTTGGCAGAACTTCCTTGATAGTGGATTATCTCATCCTAACCCTGTGGCCTTGAATTTGCTTCTCATCCAGGAGCCAAGAGGTAATTATTTAAAAGGAAGTTTGTTCATCGGACTACCAAAGACAACTGGGTATTTCTCGACGGCAAAGGGCACCTCCAGAACGTTAATGCATTTATAGAAATAAGTTAAGTTCTTTCATTGTGCTTACGGTAGATCTGAACCTACCTAAAGAATACCCCAAAACATTATCACTAAGCGATGTTAAGCGCTAGACTCACCTACTTACCTGCCTTACACCTTCCCTAAGAAAATGCATCCGTGGCTTGCCAGCACCACAGCTGAGGCCCAGGGTCAGGCGGGGGAAGGAAGAAGGGCAATCAACATGTAGACCCCCAACGATTGTGTGACACGCTCCTTCGGTTTCACTCTTAATCGTGAGAGTAACTTTTTACAGTATTTGATTTCCCCATCTCCAAATTGAGGAGAGTTACGAGATCTACCTACTCCCAGAGTGACTGTGGAGAAGTACGCGTCGATGAACCTGTACACTGGAAAGCTACATACGTTATCACTGTTTTGGTTATACATCGGGCATCGCACATCGGGCGTCTAATGGATGAAGGAGCTGCTATGAGTTGGTTTCAGAATCCGTGTCACTAATGACACCTTTTCTACGGAAAAATGCATTTTAGGGTCCAAAGACCTTAAACCCGCTTAAACCTTTGAAACCAGCTTTTGAGGCCCAGGCTTCACACTCATCAAGTACCCGCTGTATGCCAGGCACTGTGCCAGGCACTGTGCACACACATCACCGCAAAACATCGTCTAAGTGGGGAGCTGTCCGTGCTCTAAGATGCATCTGACCACCTCTGGCCAGACTCATTCACAGTGATAAATACATACCGTGCTCCAGCTTCTCCGAAGGATATATTTCGTTACCGTGTAACGAGTGCAGGGTTCTGGGTGTGATGACGAAAAGCTAATGCAGATAGAGCATCAGCGGAACAAATACTCCCCTGATTTAGAAGTTCTTAGCTTTCTTGGAAAAGACACCCAGTGGAGCGCAAGCTTAGCAATAAGAGGTCAGGATTTTATAAGCAGAAAAAGTGAACGGAGCAGGGGTGCCGCTCATCGTTCCGGATGCGCGTGCTTCCCTCGGCCCCGCGCTCCCACGCCGCGCGCTCACCCTACACGAGGCAGGCCCGTCCCTGGCAGCTTTGCTACCTCGGATTTTCACACCGTGTTTGTCAACCAGCGTTTGGCCTCAGATTGGGAATCGCAGGCTTTTCAGGTCAAGATTTCTCGTGTTCAATATGAGATCTCGGAGCATGGGTGAAGCTTCTACCTTTTTCCTTCTCAAAACCCTTTAGGTCCCAGCGAAAGGGACTGAGGAACTTTGGGAATGTGACTGAACGTGGCTTCTGAGCCTGCGCAGAAGGCGGGGAGTGTGGAGATCACCTTTCTGGGTCGTCGTTGTTGTTACTGGATCTTAGTCGCAGTGGAATATGTACTGAAACACTCGAATAAACGGCCCACTTAAGGTTTGTATCTCACGGCAGTGGAGAAGTATCGGCCTGATAATGCGATTTGGCTGAAATACTCCTCATGCTGGAGAATAAAACTCCCCGTAACTCAAATATTCTCCTTCATAGACCATTCTCACGCATCAGAAAACAACGTAGTTGATTAACTGAGGTGTACTGAAAATACAGCTTAAAAACAGTTGTGACCTAATTTCTAACCAAAGGATATTAAATATGAAAGGGGCAAAATTAGGAATTGTTCTGCAGATTATCTAACTGCATGAAATTTATGGGCGATCTGCATATTCCTATAGAGAAAATTCTACCCAACGGTAGTGGACAGACACGTAGCTGAATGTGAGAAAGCTGTCTCCTCAGAACCATGTTGCCTCTTACCGTGACGAGGCGCTTAACCTTAAGCACCTTATTAAACAAATGAAAGCAAACTTACTCCAAGAAATAATCCCATGCATAAATTCTACATTCTGCATCCCAAATTTAGAGATAAAACAATACATTCTGTGGCGAGACTGATTCAGCTATTTCATGAGTATTTGTGTTTATTTGTCCCCAAACAAACAAAACCTCTTTCAGTATCATGTGGTGGTAGGTTGTTGAGTTAGAACCCATTAAACTACTCTCAATGTCTCCGTAGCAATTATGTGGGGAGCCCCGCAGCCTCCCTCTGGCGAGGTGCAGGACCCAGAGGGCACGGGGCAAGGTCAGAAACTGGTGTGCAGAGCACGAGGCACGCAGAGTCTGCATAATAAGAAACAGCTGAACATAAGGTACAGGCGGATAAACCACACCTTCCATAAGCAATGGTTTTGAACGTCTACCATCAATTACAGACCTTCAATTATGCCTCTCTGGTATCCACTGTTAGAAATTCAAGAGAAAAAAAAGAGCAGAAGAGGGAAATAGAAAGAAAAGGATATATGAAAGAATTGGTAGACAAGATTTGAGTTAGGATTTTAAAAAAAATATTTAGTGAAAGTTATTTTGTAGGAAAGTCACTTAATAGGCCAGTAGTTTTTGGACTGAGTGCCACGGCTCCCTGGGGTAAGTCAGGGCTTCTTGAGGGACAGGCAGAGGAGACATGGGGCTCCTGGCCTCACACCCACTTTAACCAGAGCACCATCTCTGTGCTTTGTTTAGACATTAGCCTTCCACACTTGTGTTAACTTGGAAAAAAAGGTTACATGGCAAAAACAATCATCATCATAATCAAAAACCAGCCCTTTAAGAAGTAACAAAGGTCTAATATGGGACAGATTAATGATTCCCAATTCTGATCTGGGGATGCTCTGTCCCCAAATCATCCAGAGATAAAGTGAAATGATCACAACAGCACTAAGTTTCATTCTTAATAGTAAAATATATGAAGTATATGATCATATCTGGGTACTTGTTAAAATTATCAACATCGTAGAATCTTGGGAATCGTGGCTAATGAGAAATGTCCACCTCTCAGTAGTATTTCTGCATCTCAGAGTCACCAATCTGGAGTAGAGTTTAGAAGGAGAATTAGGTCCCGAGTTGCCCTTTGAGGAGAAGGAAGAGTTAAAGAGAAAAAAAAGGAAGTTGCATAGACTATCTTTTGCTTTCTTAACCCCCGAACCACTTCAGTGTGCTGGACATGACCCTCAGGCATTGCACACTCTCTGCTGAATTACCAGCTATTTGATCAGAGTGCCTTATGGGTTGTATCAGTTCTGCGGGAGAGAGAGAAGAGTGTGGGCAAACGCTTTGATCTAAGGGAACACAGCCCCTCACTGTTCTGTGAGAGACACAAGGTTCCATTTCTCTGTGGACGTGAAGTGTATAAGCAAAGTGGGGGAGGGAGTGCACTGAGTCGGGACTGCAATGGCAATGAGCACCTAGATCCCCCGGAGAGGTGTTGACATCTGCTATTCCCACTAGAAGGACCCCGTCCTTGGGTGAATCAATTTATACCCAAGCCCTACTCAACCCCCAATTGACTCCTGACCACTCATTCTACTCAAAAAGTTACTATTTTTAAGGACCTAAAAAACCCCTTCTTTTATCAGCATGGTGGCAATGTAAACAAAGAAGAAAAGTCCTGGAAAATGCTGGTCCTAGTTAGATTGGCCTGATGCAAGTTTGAGGGAGGAAGCCAACCCACCAGTCCAGATTGGTGATCTCTACAGCTGCAGAAACATTTGTTTCAATTCCTGAAAAAGAAGTCAGAAACAGGTCGTTAACAGCACAACTCACACAACCCTTAACCCGCATTCACGGAATTAAAACTGTGAAGTCAGAAACTTTTCAAGTTATTTGTATAAAGCCCCAGGCCCTGATGGGTGTGTGCGTGTGCGTGCGTGTGTGTGTGTGTGTGTGCGTGCGCGTGCACAGAGATGCCTCTCCTACCGTGGGGAGTTGAATCCGCTGTCCACAGTGATGCTGCTGCTGTCCATGCTGTCGAGACGAGCCGAATGGGTGGCTCGCTGGTTGCTGCTACTGTCGGTTTCTTTGGGGGCAAGGAGGGTGAGGTTCTTCTCAAACTTCCTCTGTAAGTCTCTTTCCTTCTCCCTCTCAAGGAGCCACTGCATGGTGCCTACGTCATCTCTGTTCTTTTCCTCCTCGGTGTTCTTGTTTGCCCCTTCCTCGGAGTCGTCGTCATCGGACACATTGTAATAGTCAAAGGAGGCTTCCTGGTTCCCCCCCGACTCCTGCTGACGCTGGGAACCAGGCATGGCTGGTGCCACCGAGGTCCCCAGGGACGGCTCCAGCTTCTCACAGCGGCCTGGCAGTGTGTCGGCAGGTGTCTTCGGGAGAGATTTGAGGAGGGACAGGCTCGGTTTGTGATAGCTATTTACAGACAAGGTGCTGTGAAGAGGTTTGAACAGTGTGTCTTTGCTGAATATCTCTTTCCTCTTGTCCAGGCTGCTGGGCTCAGCGCCGTGGTGCTGGACGAGGCGTCCATTGGCAATGCCTTCTGCCACTGCGCCCGAAGCAGCTGGGCCCCCACCTGGCCCTTTTGGTGACTCCTCCTTGTGCCCCACCGGCTCTCTGGAAGAATGTGGGGCCTGCCTATCGGACAGAGGCGGCTTTTTCACCCCTTCTGCCAGAGTCAGAGTGTCACGATCCTCTTTGTTCTTTCCCAGAGGCGATGGTGCCGTGAGCACCGTCTCGCTGGAGGTGTTGCACTGGAAATACTCATCTGTAGCTGTTTTTGTTGGACAAGAGTTGAGTTCCCCATAGGATGGCAAGCTCTCGGGTGGTTTGCCTGGCTCCAAAAGGCTACACGCACTAGAAGGTTCCTTGCTGCTACCGACTATTTCTGGAATACACACCTCTTTGTAGCTCGTGGACGAAACATGAGCCCTTTGATGACCAATTGTTTGTGCAGGCCTTAAAGTACTGTCGTCGATGTAGGATTGGCTGGGGGTTTGGTCATCTTGGCTACAGCCTTCGGCCAGGTCTTCTGGTGTCCCTAGAGAAGAAGCCCCCAGAGGGCCCTTTGAGTTATCCATCGATCTGGATCTCTCCTTGGCTTTGCTGGATCTCTCATTCCTGGACCTTCGGTCCTGGGTATGGCTGTGGCTTCGGTGCACTTTTGAGTGGGAGCTTCCCCTGGAAGGTTCAGGAAAAGGCATCTCAGTTCTCCTTTTGGCCAATTCCCCAGACACATCCCATTCTGGTGTCATGGGGAAATGAGACTCAATCACGTTTGTGTTGCTATGCATGATGAAGTTATCTCCTTTGTGTTCAATGATGAAGCAGCCCTCCCTGGGTGCCCTGGTAAGAGGATCACAAAAGTCATACTCTCTGTCACCTGGGATATCCAGATGAGAACCATCCGAAGGGTCTCCTTTAGACACTCGTGTCTTGCTGTGTGACCGAGATTTTCCGTGGGACTTTCGATGAGTCCTACTCTTTTTACTTCTTCCACTGTGATGGGCAGAGGACCCAGCTTTACTCCTATGCGCTTTTTCTTCTTCAAGTTTCTTCATTAGTGCAGTGTGCCTCATGACATTTTCCACGGTCAAGTCCGGGTTAATACGCCTAATGATTTCCATTTCCACTTCCCTAGGGATAGTAGTTGGCGTGTCTTCATCTCGCAGGGGCCACTCCTCAGGAGGAAACTGGGCAGAGAAATTGGCTAGCTGTTTGGTCTTATCTTTTTTAAAACTTAGCCGGAATAACTTTAGCCCAAATTTTTTGGACTGCTTTTCACTATCTTTAGGTTTTGAGAGAGTTTCTGTCTTATAAGAAAAGTTTACAGTACTTTTACTCTTTTCCGTGGGTGGCACCTGGCAGAGTGAAGGAGGGCAATAGGGGTCCTTGCAGTCCTTGGCAGGTTTCCTCTGCAGAGTGGAAGCGTGCATGCTGTGCATGTCCTCTCTGCAGCAGTGGCAAGAGTCGCAGTGGTTTCTGGGCAATGTTCTTTCCCTGACGCAGCCTGAGGCAGAGGGCGTTATGGTTCCGGGTTGTGGAGAGGTACACTGAGACCTGTCAGGTATCCTCTCATCCAAATGGTACCATTTACTGTTAGTTCTTATGAGAGAAGGGGTAATGAAATAAGTCTGTGGGGTCACGATGAAATAGCCATCCGGAGTCGGATAGATCTTCCTCTCCCGCACCAGCGTGTTCAATGTGTGCCGCAGAATTTCTTGGCTCGGGGTGGGAACACCTAAAACCAAAGGAACACGCACTCATGAGAATGTAGAGGGAACCTGTTGCTGGGTCCTGACTTTTCAGAATCTGCTCTGGACTGAATGTTTGTACCCCCACCCCCAATATTCCTATGTGCAAATCCTAATCCCAGATGTGACGGTACCAGAAGGTACACTTCGGAAAGTGACTAGGTTTAGATGAGTTCTTGGGGGGGGGGGGGGGCCTCATGATGTGCCCTCGTGAGAAGAGGAAGAGACCAGAGCTCCCTCGCTCTGCCATGTGAGGGTACAGCCATCCTCAAGCCAGCAAGAGGGCCCCCCCCAGACACCAAATCTGCGGGTGCCTGCATCTCAGAGCTGCCAGCCTTTCAGGACTATGAGAAATAAATGTCTGTTGCTTCAATCACCCCGTCTATGGGATTTTGTTACAGCAGCCCAAACTAAGACAAAATCCTATTGATTTTGCCAAGCTTCAGAGTATTATCACGTGGCAAGTCAGCAGGACTCAGAGGGGTTCAGGAACAGAGGTGGAAGCCAGGTGCAGTGAGATGGGAACTATTGTCACGAGGCCTTTACTGAACTGAGCCATCAAAGGCAGAGTATTTTTAACGGAGGGGAAAATGAAAAATGTTTTACATGATGTAATATACATTTAGAAAAAAGCTTTTCTCAATATAAAAAAAAACAAGGGAAACTGGGTTGAAATAGCTGTCTTGCATTAAGGAAGACATAAAAAGATGGAAAGATATTCCATGCTCATGGATCGGAAGAATTAACATAGTTAAAATGTCCATGCTACCCAGAGCAATCTACACTTTCAATGCTATCCCGATCAAAATACCGAGAACGTTTTTCAAAGAACTGGAACAAATAGTCCTTAAATTTGTATGGAACCAGAAAAGACCCCGAATCTCCAAGGAACTGTTGAAAAGGAAAAACAAAGCTGGGGGCATCACAATGCCGGATTTCGAGCTGTACTACAAAGCTGTGATCACAAAGACAGCATGGTACTGGCACAAAAACAGACACACAGACCAATGGAACAGAATAGAGAGCCCAGAAATGGACCCTCAGCTCTTTGGGCAACTAATATTTGATAAAGCAGGAAAAAATATCCGGTGGGAAAAAGACAGTCTCTTCAATAAATGGTGCTGGGAAAATTGGACAGCTACATGCAAAAGAATGAAACTTGACCACTATCTCACACCATACACAAAAATAAACTCCAAATGGATGAAAGACCTCGATGTGAGACAGGAATCCATCAAAATTCTAGAGGAGAACATAGGCAGCAACCTCTACGACATCGGCCAAAGCAACCTTTTTCATGATACATCCCCAAAGGCAAGAGAAACAAAAGACAAAATGAATTTATGGGACTTCATCAAGATTAAAAGTTTCTGCACAGCCAAGGAAACAGTCAGAAAAACTAAGAGGCAGCCCACGGAATGGGAGAAGATATTTGCAAATGACACTACAGATAAAGGACTGGTATCCAAGATCTACAAAGAACTTCTCAAACTCAATACACGAGAAACAAATAAACAAATCAAAAAATGGGTAGAAGATATGAACCGACACTTTTCCAATGAAGACATACAAATGGCTAACAGACACATGAAAAAATGTTCAAAATCATTAGCCATCAAGGAAATTCAAATCAAAACCACACTGAGATACCACCTTACGCCAGTTAGAATGGCAAAAATAGACAAGGCAAGAAACAACAATTGTTGGAGAGGATGTGGAGAAAGGGGATCCCTCCTACATTGTTGGTGGGAATGCAAGTTGGTACAGCCACTCTGGAAAACCGTGTGGAGGTCCCTTAAAAAGTTAAAAATTGAGCTACCCTATGATCCAGCCATTGCACTACTGGGTGTTTACCCCAAAGATACAGACGTAGTGAAGAGAAGGGCCATATGCACCCCAATGTTCATAGCAGCAATGTCCACAATAGCTAAATCGTGGAAGGAGCCGAGATGCCCTGCAACAGATGACTGGATTAAGAAGTTGTGGTCCATATATACAATGGAATATTACTCAGCAATCAGAAAGAATGAGTTCTCAACATTTGCTACAACATGGACGGCACTGGAGGAGATAATGCTTAGTGAAATAAGTCAAGCAGAGAAAGACAACTATCATATGATTTCTCTCATCTATGGAACATAAGAACTAGAATGATCAGTAGGGGAAGAAAGGGATAAGGAAAGGGGGGGGTAATCAGAAGGGGGAATGAAACATGAGAGACTATGGACTATGAGAAACAAACTGAGGGCTACAGAGGGGAGGGGGGTGGGGGAATGGGATAGACCGGTGATGGGTAGTAAGGAGGGCACATATTGCATGGTGCACTGGGTGTTGTACGCAACTAATGAATCATCGAGCCTTACATCGAAAACCGGGGATGTACTGTATGGTGACTAACATAATATAATAAAAAATCATTATTAAAAAAAAAAAAAAAGAAAGAAATAGCTGTCTTGGCATTCGAAAACAAACAGAACACATACAGAGGCTCCCGTATACGCTGGAAGCTACTCTATACACTCATTTCCTAAGACTAAGCTTCCTTAATAAACCTAAATTGTAAGTTACATAACAGGGCAAGCAGACTTGACCATGGCTCATGATGCACCCCCCAATTTTGAAATCATCACCTTCAGTTTTGAAAACGACTACAGTGTCGGTAAAGTTCAAGTGAGAATGTTCTCCTTCTTGGACTAAGTCAGCAGGATGGAGGTAGTTTTCCTACCTCGTAACCAGAGAGCCCTAACGAATACACCTGTGAAAACTCAGATGCTCTGCGTCCGTCTGGTCACTGAGTCCGAAACTGCCATATCCACTAGAATAGAAATTCCAGAAGAAAATGACAGATACTTCCCAGCACAGTGACCGATGCTGTTTTCAAAGGGATTTGTGTGCAAGTTTGTGCCCTTTCTTAAGAGACAGAATTAAGAGTCTAAGTTCTTAAGAGAGTATAAACTCTCCAGGTTACACAGCATTTGCTTTATTTCTTGGGCATTCTCCATCCCTCAGTGCCGGGCACACGGAGCGTCATAGGACTGACTAGTTTGACCTGCACGACAGAATTTGGAAATTGGTCAGGTTGAATCATACTGCAAATATTCAACCGTGTCTGACCCACAAAATGGCAATTTCATGTGACTCAACTTAACATAAAGCAAGGAATGTAGAGACCGGCAGCCTGGAGCCCAGAGCCACACTGCTGGACTCAGTCACTATTCGCTGGTGGTAGTGGTTGAATTAGGCAACCTCCCCCGCCCACGCCACTCCTCTGTTTAAACCTAATGCCCCAAACCTCAGAATATGACCTTGTTTGGAGACAGGGTCTTCATAGAGATAAACGAGTTATATGAGGTCATCAGGGTGGGCTCTACTCCAACATGACCAATGTCCTTCTTCAAAGGGGAAATTGGGCTGAAGGACGTGCACAGAGAGAACAGTATGAAGAAACTGGTAGGCAATGTCCATCCAGCAGCCAAGGAGCGCGGTCTGGAACAGTGTCGTCCCTTGCAGACCTCAGAAAGAACCAACCAACTGTGCTGATACCTTGATTTTGTAGTTCTAGACTCTTGAACTGTAAGACAATAAGTTTCTGTTGTTTAAGCCCCCTGTACTTCGTTAGGGCTGTGCTAGAAAACTAATACAGCTGCTATCGCCTTAGGCAACTTAACTAACCCCTCTGAGCGTCTGTCCACGGTCATCAGAATGTGGCTGTAACAGCAGGTACCCTCATAGGGTAGTTGTGAGTTTAAATGAGTTTCCTGTATGTAGAGCAGCGCCCGACATATAGTGGGGTCTCTATCAACAGTAGCTATTAATCACCTCAACTCTGGGACAGGACCCATGGAAACCAGATTACCTTCAGAGAACATCGTGAAGCAACCTAGAACAGAAGGGTAAACTGAGTTTAGGCTCCCGCAATCCTTCCCAAACTACAATAGGGGGATATGAAAGCATGAGTAATGGCCTCGGAGAGCGTCCGTGAATGTGAGCTGACCTGCCCATCCATCCGTGTTCCCATCGTCAGAAGGCATCCTTTGTGACCAAGGTGGGAAAGGCAACATTGCTTACGAATCATGTATTGTTTAGTATAATTATGTAATTTTTGTGCTGCATGGTTTCCCTTTAGTCTAGGGCTCTACTCTTGAGAGACGTACGCTGGTTTTTACGCAAATGGCTTCCAGGCTGGTATGATGACAATTTTTAGAAATTTTATGATAGTTTCTGCACAAAATGAACTCCATGTGAAACGGTGATACAACCCAAACCATACATATGAAATTCTTAAGTGCCGTCATAAAACAAACATGCTTGCACCTAAAAGAAGCAAAGAGCTTCTACGCCCTACTCATGACCAGGGCCTTCAGCTGAACAAGTCCGGGGCACCACTCACACAGCCTACAGCCTACCGCTCCCAAGATGAGACACTGTGCCCCCTGCAGCCTCCCGAATGATGCCCACTGGGGTTGTGAGGCACAGCCATGCGGGTGTCAAACCCAGACCAAAAACGAACTGTATCAGACGTGGTAGCACGCTTGCAACCGCGACTGTAACAGACACAAGTTCTTCCAAAAACCCGGTAAGGCTCATTCATAAGCATTCGTGATGACCCGTTTACTCCGCTGCTGGAATAAAGGAAAGCTGAGGTGTAATTCAGAAAAACAGCCGGTACTATAAACAGAATCTGCTGACTGTAGGCCTCCCAAGCGCTGATCAGAGAAAACTTGGGAAAGTATACAGAATCGTGACTACAGGGTCATCATGTCTACTTACCATTAAGAGTTAAGTGCTCAGATTATTCCCAAAGGACGGAATAAGAACGAGTTTCCAAAGAGAATTTACATCTAAAGTTTTCACACCTTGGATTTTCAAGTTTGTCAGTCTAATAATATTTAATTTGGAAAAAACAGGCTAGAAACATTCCCTGTCCAATCCACTTTCCACACGTCTACCTGTGGGTTTTCAAAGCTTTCACTGCGAGTCACTGATACTTGGGATGATTTTTTATTACGAAGCCCTCATCTAAGGACTGGTATTTTCAGTTATCTATGAAATCCAGACTTGCACGAGAAACCTACAAGGCTCACCTGGGAAAGAGATGGCTGTGATGGGTATTTTCAGTGTTTGCACATTCCACCACTTCCAGATTCTAGTCCCAAAATTCACCACGAATTTGGATTGTGAAGGCTTAAAGAACAAAGATAAGCTTTATATCCAAATAGGGCTGAAAGCTGACTTCTCTCCTTTTCCACAAGCAAAAACATCTTTCCAAAGCAAAAACAGATATCTAAAAACACTGCATGTCAACAAGGTGCTACTTAGACTTATAGATCTCTAATTCTGCAGATCTGGCAACTGTTGGAACGAGAGCCCGCGCACACGCTCTGCAGGTTAAGCATTTTGGACGGAAACTTTCAGTGGCCTCTTTGGATGATTTCTTCTTGTGTTTTCAAGAACACTGGCTGAGGGAGAATTCTGCAAGAACTGATGTAAGGGGATGAGCTGGGAGATAAAACGTGGGGTACATAATTTAACATTCTCTAGCAAATTCGAAAGCCAGCTTCAGCCCCATTAGCAGCTCTTTCTCTGAGGGTCAGCTTTCCTCCCAGGAAGATCCGACTGTAACAATTTAACAAGTACTGGTCTGATTTAAATGAACATTCTGGATGGATGGATAATGAGTACTTAGCTGTGAAGCAAGTATGTCATTCTTTTTATACCTTAAAAAAAATTCTTGTTAATGGAAACTGGTGGACAAAAGTTGTTTTCAAAAATTCAACCAATACAGAAAGGTGATAAAAGGGTTCACATGTCAGTATGTCAGACGTTTTTACTAGAAGGCTTTTCACTAAACAACTTTCTTTAGAATATGAATGTCCAAAACAGTAATAGAGGCCAAAGTCTAGACTATTCTTTTTATTTATAACATAGGCATTAAATATGAGAGTTCAAATATTTTAATAACATTCGGTTAGACTTCACAACTTTGTTTTCAAATAGGAAGCTATAAAAAAGTAAATAAGAAAACAAAAGAAGCCCCACAACTATGATATTTAAATCCCACCAGAGTTTCAGCACTGTTGTTGAATATACATTTTGGAATAGAATTCGAATTGTATTAAGTTTCTAAATTGTTTTGTTCTGAAGTACCTTAAATGCCAGCAAAAGAAAGGAAGGAAATCAAAGGAAGACAAGAAAAGAAAGGAGGAAGACAGGCAGGAAACAACCTCATTTAATGAAATACTAGTTTAAAATATGGAACTATCGCTGAAAAAAAGCTTTAAATCATTACTACCGTGCCCTCAACCAGTGGCTGGCAAACTTTTTCTGTAAAGAGCCAGAAAGTAATTATTTTACTTTGTGAGCCATACGATCTCCCAGCCGCAGCTACTCAGCTCTGTAACTGCAGCAGAAGCAGCCAAAACAATACATAAACAGATAGGCAAGGCCGTGTTCCAATAAAACTTTATTTACAAGTACAAGAGGTGGGCCACACTTAGCCTGCAGCCATAGTTTGCCAACCGCTGCCCTAGACTCAGGTTTATGCAGTGCCCCTTCCATCCGGGGTTGACCAATTAGCGTCACAAAGATGAAGAAGGTTAAGGTAGCTCCTCTCGGTCCATCGGACAATAAGGCCTTGAGATCTAAGTTCACTTACCATAAAAGCTAGCAGAGCGGTTGTTGTTTTAAGTACAGGTGATCTATGGATTTCTCTGCAAAGTATTCCAACCTAGTGATACTGTTATCAGCTGCTTGACAATTTACTATTTTATTTTGCTATTTTTCACGATTTATTATTACATACTGGCCCTGTGTTCTTTCCACTCTCTATTTTATAGCCCAGTAATGGGAGAGATGTAACGAATTCTGGAAAAACTATGTGATCTCTCAGGAAGCTACATAAAAATAGAGGGATTTTAAAAGCTGCTGGGGTATTTGATGTCAGAAGTGGCTAACCAGGTATAAGGTTGCGAGAAGGGTCTTTCTTCACGCGGGCACTACGTCTGTGAACGGTGTCTGTCTCCTTAGATCACTGTCACCTGCAACTCTGCTTATCTTAGCTACTGAAAGGAAAAAGGCTTCCTGGAAGTTAACAAAGAAAGACCATCAGTGAAGAATATTCAGAGATAATGTTAGAAAATTTAAGGCAATTTATAGGTTGCAAAGCTGGGTCCGTGTTAGAGTTTTTAAACAGTATACATAATTTCAAAACATGTTAATCAGAAAATTGAAGGAGGAAAAATCATCAGGAGAGAAATACAAAGTTCCTTTGGGGCAAAAGGAAAAGTGGGGAGACTCAATATGGTAGATGAATGTTTAGTTTAGAAGTGGTCCTTCTGCCCTCCCGCCATGGGTGGGGTGCATTTTCCTACACCTTGACCTTGAGTTCAGCCAGGTTTGCTTTGGCCAATGAAACATTAGTGGGTATGGTGTGACCAAAGGGCTGAAGAGCCCTTGGACAACGGGGCCAGTTCTCTTGTGTCTCCGTCATCCCAGAGAGCAGAACAGACCTCTGCTTGTCTCTTTTCCAAAAAGGACTGGGGACAGGTGGAGCAGAGCCACCTGGGCAGGTCCGGTCTGGATCAGCTGACTCCTAGAGAACCCACAGATACGTGAGCTAAATAAACGCTCCCTGTTGTATGCCATGACATTCTGCCATTGTTACCCGGCATTTTGGTAGCAAAAGCTAGTGGCTACAGCCTATAGTTTCTATTACCAAGGTCTCTTCTAGGTTGAATGAAACCTGTGTCAAGGGTTCATTTTTAATGTAAGCACAGGTGGAGTCCAAGCCAAGCTGGCCAACTGGTGGCCCAGTAATGTGTTTTGTTTGACTTGCACGTCACTGGCACACATGTGTTAAAATGTACACACACACACACACACACACAAACTGCCAATAGTGAAGTCTGCAGATTTCATAT
This sequence comes from Ursus arctos, assembly GCF_023065955.2. NCBI lineage: Eukaryota > Metazoa > Chordata > Mammalia > Carnivora > Ursidae > Ursus > Ursus arctos. Next base: position 35,276,778 of record NW_026622952.1, on the reverse strand, counting down.
AAAATGGAATGTCCAGATTCTCGTGAAAAAGTAGGAGGTTTGCAACTCGGGCAGGGTTCTACATTGGGGGGGGGGGGTCACTACACTGGAGCTGAGCAGTGGGCTGCCTCTCCCGAGATAGGGCATGCAGTCTTTAGCTCATCACCGTTCCTACCGTCTTCTGGGGCTGGAGGCACCCAATGCCATTCACGCAACAGCTGGCCTACTATCTTCTTTCAATAACATTTAAGAGAAAAGGAAACATTTTATTTTTGTCTTTCCAAATGGGATCTTAACTGATTTATCAAATATCATATATTAAAACTCATCAAGCCATGACAAGCATGCAAGATCTGTTTATTTTTGACATTACTGTCTCTTTAATGTAATCCCTGGAGACTAAAATTCTCTGACCTGCCCCCATGAATCATGATGTTCACGTACTTCAAGACGGTTCCGGTGAGCTTGACCAGAACCGTGCTAGTTTTTGCCAGAATTCTTCATGGACTCTGATTTAATGTCTTCCTCTTGGTGCCAATTAAAAAAAGTCCTGCAGCATTACCCAAAGACAGCAAATTATTTTTGAAGGAACAGAGGTGCCTTGGCTTTTAACTATAGAACTAAGAAAAGTTTCTGGTCCGTTTTGGCAAAGAATTTTTTTTCTATTACATTTAAATGAGAGGAATGGTCCTTGGAACATCCTCGAGCAATGGAACACACACCTATCTGGAAAGTGCTACGTTCTTTTCCCGTTACCTGGGAAACACGTGGTCAGGTGCTCCATCAGTGCCTCTTGGGTGACGGGTTTTCTGGCGGAGTTCATTGCTGAGATGGCCAAGCAAAGGATTTCCCCCAGTGGGATAAACTGAGATTGACTGATGGGAGACATGCTGATTGGTGACACATCACCTGCAGAAAGACAATTTTCAAGTAAGCGGTTCATTCAAAGACCCGGCCTTTCGTCACACACACACACACACACACACACACACACGCCCCTTCCATGACTCTTCCCTGTTCCCTGTATTAGGAATGGGATCAACTCTGAAGGCAGAAGTGTGCTACAGCCACGGCCACGGTCAACGCCATGCAGGAGGAAAGACATCCCCAGAAGAGTGGACGCTCCAACTGCCTTGACCAACAGACCCTGCCTTGCAAACCTGAGACCTCACCGAAACAGACTCAGTACTGAAAGGCGTACAACACGGCACCGAAAAATGATCTCTGATTTTACTGACTTGGAGCTGGTTTATGTCATAACTGCCCTTCCCATCTCCACAAATGCACCTGGGGAAACGTGAAGATTCATTCATTCCGATGTTGAGTGCTTTCTGTGTCAGGCGTCTGCTGGGGGCTTGGGATTTCCTCGGGAGAGGCAAACATCTCTGCTCTCAAGGAGCTTCTGCTGAAGTGGAGGGGGCAGATAAGTAGACCAGAGCTCACGGTTCACCAGGAAAGGCGGAACTACAGACAGCTAGGGCAGAGAGGGCAGGGTGGGGGTGCAGCAGCACGGGGGTGAGGGCGGTGCTTAGAAGCAGGAAGTGGGAGGCTCCCCCACCCCATGTGCAGCCTGAGTCCAGGGCTGAAGCAGGAGTGTGCCTGGTGGCTGGGGGGTGGGGGGGCACCTGTAAGCAGACGTCTTCTGGGGAGTAGCAGAGAAGGGGCACAGGTATGCAGAGACATCCGTGAGGATTCAGCTGAGTGCCCAGGGCCTTCATCCTATGAGGGACGGTGAGCCACCAAAGGCATTTCAGGAATGACAAAGTCAGATGGGAATTTCAGCAACAGGAGGGACTGGAGGGAGCAGCAGAGAGCAGCTCGCCATCCACAAGGGGCTGGGCTCTTCTAGAGTGTCAGCATGCAGGGTGTGTGTCCTTCCTGTGACCTTCATGTCACGGTGTGGTGCTTTGCAGGTTATGTTCCAAGGATTCTTAGAATTCCCTGGAAGGACTTCTGGGGTGGGGGTCGGGGGGCAGCAGAGGGAGAGGCTGGAAGAGCAGGAAGTCTGACCCTGACACCTGGATGCCACCTGTTTCATACACGGGGGCTCCGTAGGGTTTCATTTGAGAAAAGGCCCTATAGAAAGAGGGTCAAGTTTCCAGCAGAGCAAATATCTGTGAGCTTTGGAGCTTACTTCCCACACGTATCTATGTAGTCTCTCCTTTTTTGTTTCCCAAGCATGACTTCCCTGTCATAGTAAACTGGCCAGATCCCAGACTCGGGTCCGCCTGTGGCCCGAGCAGCGCCCTCCTGGGGTGGTGTCAGGGAGCTCTGGGGTGGCCCAGCCTCCTCTCTGTCGCGGCACGTAAAGCTGTGCCCAGCCACCATCCCTGGTTTGCTGGGAGCCCAGAAGCCCTTGGACAAAGAACCTGAACGTGCTTTGATGGACTAGATGGGAAAAGGTCTGATGGATGAAACCAGGCCAACGGGGCCTGAGAATGAAAACCACCAGGGGAGGGTTAAGTCTAACAGGCGCATGGACGAAGCAGCCAGACCCCAGCATCAAAGTTGGAGCCCCACACCTCCCACCAAACCAGCTCAGTTCAGTGCTTCCCGCTCTCCTGCTTCACTCAGGGCTCCACTCTCTGCAAGATGGCGGTGAGAAGAGCAATTGTCCCAGTGGTCAGAGGGAGGGGGCAGGACCCAAACCCAGAACAAGAGAAGAATAGCAAAAGACAGGAACTGACCTCACTGAGAACCCACAAACTTTGGGGGGCTCTGGGTTAAATTTCATAAAGAGAGGCCTCTTGCAAACCTTTGGTGGGTAGCAGTGGATAGACACGAGAACATGGAATTTTGGCTGTCACTGGGGGTATGACGGGTAAGCTCAATTCATATTGGTGACTCAAAAATGACAGAATTATGAGGGGTGGGACCATCTCAGTGGGCAAGTATGCTACTTCCTAGAACACTGTATATTTTTTTAAAACCTGTTGTGTCCTCAATTAAAACAAAATCTAATGCTAAAGCCTCCTTTGTGACAGATGAACCAGGGGTGGCTGCGAGGTACAATGGAGGTGGGAGTTTGGAGCTATCCCTGTTCAGCTCTCTCCTCCCCCACCGTGGGCCCCGTAGCTCAGCCACAGCCACCGGAAAGATCTTTTCTGGAACTCCTTCTCTGTCCTTCCGCCTTCTGCAGAAAGGACGAGACACTGAGGCTAGCTTCTCGATGAGTGGCCAAGTTAGCCACGTGGACCTCAGAGTCACTTGGGATGATTTTAAAAATGAGATGAAAAGGCAGCTGGGGTCAGCGGGCCACAGGGGGGATCACAGCAGACTCCAGCACCTCTGGACCCATGTACCATTTGGAAGTTGAACACCTTCTGAGATTTGCCTGCCACGATTAAGGAAGGACTTCAAGGATACTAACTACTAAACGTGATTCTTTTTTAAACGCAGGTCCGCTTTCTGATTTTGTATAGGTTCCGGGGAACTTGCACTCTCTGTGGAAAAGCAAAGACCATTAGCAAAACTAAGCACTGCAGTTTAGTCCACGCTGGTCCTTATGCTTTTAGCGGAAATGATGTGTTGGGTTGAACTGCCATCTTCTAAGTTAATTTCTTTACATTCGTCGCTGCCAACTACGAGAGCCAGCATGCTTCGAGTGTGTCTGTCTGAATTACATCTGTTTTGGAAAAGCTCAGTTTCGCTCTAATAATGAACATGTACAATAACTTTTAACTCAGGATCTAGAATGGAATGGAATTTGGATGCTCTAAGTGACACTTTCGTCCTCTCATTTTTATACTGTACTAAGATAAATTATTTCCCACTCCCCTCCAGTCCCCAACCCCATGGGCAATCCTCTCTGCACTATGCCCGGATGCTCCCTGGACGGGCTCCTTCGCTCCACCTCCAGTGTTACCCCTTCCCCAAAGCACCGCCCTCTACCCCGGCGCACTGGACCAGCTTGATGACTGTCAGCTGTCCCTTCTCCAAGAGCAGCCAGGTCTTAGCAAAGCAGAAAACTCGCCACCTCCCTTCCTAAAGTCCTACGGTGACAGCCGCTTGCTACCAGAAAGAGCGCGAGCAGAATGCTCCCCCAGGCCTGCAGCAGCCCACAGGGCCTCGGTCTGGGCCTGTCCAGCCACCTCTGGGACCATGACCCTCCTGCTCCCCCCCCCCCCCCCCACACACACTCACAGCTTCCTCTGCTCTTTGAACACGACAGGCTTTTTCTCAACTCAGGGCCTCTGCATTTGCAGAGCTCCTGGGAGGCCCCTTGCACAGACCTCAGCTGGAGTGGCTTCTCCTTTGGGTCTCAGTTTAAACGGGGCCTCCTCAGGGAGCCTTGTCCCGACCACCTGACCCAATGCTGTTCCTGCCCTACCGCGGACACTCTCTCATGTTGTCCGAGTGTGATATGTGATATATAAAAAATACGTATCTGGTCTTTATCCCCATTCCCTGCACAGAGCTCCTAAAACCTGTGGGATTTCCTAAGTGAGGAGAGAGAGAAGGTGTCTTGTGTTATGTTCATAAGGTGACTTTTGGACCTGAAGTGAAGGATGGGGGGCTGGGGGCCAGGAGAACTCACTCTGTGATTACAGGGTTGGAACTTGCTGTCCTACTCCCCAACCTCTGGGAAGGGGAGAGGGGCTGGACAGGTTCAATCAGTCGCCAGTGGCCAGTGATTTGATTCTGTTTCTGTGATGAAGCCTCCATAAAAACCCAAAGGATGGGGTTCAAAGAGCTTCCAGGCTGGTGAGCACATGGGTATTTGGAGAAGAGCGGTGCACGCTGAGCACGGAAGCTCTGAGCCCCTTCCCTGTACTTCAGCCCACGCGGCTCTTCCTGAGCCGTTCCTGAGCAGTATCCTTGGGAAATAAACTGGCACTCGAATCAGTAAAACGTTTCTCTGAATTCTATGAGCTGCTCTAGCAAGTTACTTGAGTCCGAGGAGGGGGTCATGGAAACCTCTGATTTACAGCCAGTCCATTCGGAGCACAGGTGACAACTTGGGCTTTCCACCGGCTTGGAAGGGGGCAGTCTTACAGGAGTGAGCCGACTTGTAGCTACTTGGCAGCTAACAAATTTTTTTCTGAGCCGCCGTAATTCATATTCTTCTAAAAAGAAAGGGTAAATAGTTTTATATCAGCTTTATTTTCTTACAAACTTCCATGTAAGTATAGTCCTCAGGGAACATTTGTCAAATCCCAAATAATTCAGATAAAACCTGTGGGATCTGATGATCTCTCCGGGTAGACGGTATCAGGAATCAGCCGAATTGTAGGCTGGGGCTAGAAAATTGCTTGGTGGTGTGGAACCCTCCCCCCCCCGAGTTGGTACCACAATCTAAGCAAGCTACTGTCTTCACTCTCTGAATGTGCGTGGGTGGGTACTGGTTTACTGTCTGTCTCACCCACCTGACTATAAGCTCTGCAAAAGAAGAACACATGAATTCTCTGTTCTGACTATATTCCCAGTGCCTAGAATAATGCAGAGGTTACACGAGACACCCAGTAGATGTTTGTTGAATGGAAGAAAGAAAGAAAGAAAGAAAGAAAGAAAGGGAATATCCATTTATAACATTGTAATCCTAGGAATTTCCCAGAGTACTTAAAGGATTGTGACTTCCTTCACATATTTTGCTAAATAATTGCAAAACAAACAAAATAACAAGAGACCAAATATACTCAACCAGGAAATTTCTAAGACTCCTTCTCTTGGTTTCATCAATATCAGTGCACCGAAACACAGCAGTCATCACAGAAAAATAATTATATATTGAGTGACGATCAGGACGTGCATTTAAGACCTATATTTAAGGAATCGTAGCTATGTCTTAATACAACACATTATTCAAGTTCACCATGATTTTCTATGGATCTTTTATATAAGACCTGCTTCGGGAGCCAGCTAGTCACTCTTAAAATACTAGAAAATACTAGAAAATTTGGGGTGCCTCAGTCAGTTAAGCGTCTGACTCTTGATGTCAGCTCAGGTCATGACCTCAGGGTTGTGAGCTCAAGCCCTGTGTTGGGCTCCATGCTCAGCATGGAGTCTGCTTGAGATTCTCTCTCTCCCTCTGCCCTTCCCTGCCACTTGAACACTCTCTCTCTGTCTCTCTCAAAATAAATAAATAAAATCTTTTAAAAAATACCAGAAAATTCTTCAAACACCTGGACCACACTTAATGGTCAAAAAAGAAAACAAGGGAATGTAAGTACTTCTCAAGTATTATGGTCACCATAATGTACAGAAATTACCCGATTGTGTATGAACTATGAATTGTGACTTGTCTCTAATTTATGGGATGGGTTTTTCTATTGTCAGAATGAGCTCTGAACACATTCATAAAGACAACTCATAGCTACTTTGCAGGCTAACACATTTTTTTCTGGACTGCCACAACTCTGTCCTGTGGTTCTAAAAATAAGGGGTAAGTAGGTTTTATTTCAGCTTTATTTTCTTATAAACATCCATTTTTAAAAACAGCCCTTAGGGAGCACGTGTCAAATCCAAAATAATTCAGACAAAACCAAGCACAGTGCCCTGGACAGAGTAAGCATCCCATAAATTTCTGGTAAGTCAATTTACAATCTGAGAAGACATGCCAATATTCCAGTTGTGATCACACCTTTCTGACTTTAAGAGCATGTAACATCAAAGTCAAAATGGCTCAGTGAGCATTTGGACATTGCTTTTCTTTGAGGTACCGGTCAGCTGAGCAGCATGAGGGCAGAGGAGAGCGCCAGGTGCCGCGTGGGGCGGGGCATGGGGAGTCCGGCTGAGGCGGAAAGCGCGCATGCGCATGCGGGCCGGAAGCCGGCAGCCTGCGGCACCTGGGCACACCTGGGCACAGCTGGAGCACGCTGGGGGTGGGATGGCGAGAACAACAGAGCCAGCTAGAGGCTTAGATCTAACTCTCAATGCTGATGGGGAACCTTTGCGTGTGTTTGTCCGGAGGAATGACGAGACACGTCGGTGTTAGAAAATCACTCTTGGACAACTGTGGGAAACAACCCCCCCCTCGCCCCCCGCAACGATGACAATTGCCCAGGCAGTGGACAAGGAGGGTCTGGAACGACGGGCGGAGATCATGCACACGCCGACTTTCTCTCTCCTGTACCGTCTGCCGCGAATCATTTCCACCTCAGAAATATCTTCATCACGAACATACATTTTTACTATTGAAACCCCCCCCCCTTCCCTTCCAACTTTTGGCCAGTTCCTTTGTTGGAATTATTTCAAAAAAATTCGCCCTCACGTAATTCATCCTTTCAAGAAATCCATTTGAGAGCCTGTTATACATTCAATACCTTTAGGCACTCATGTTGCAAAATGGGTCCTATCTTGGTTCTATTTGTGTGCCAAAAAAAAAAAAAAAAAGTACTGTAATAAAGCTCTGTTCTTTATAAATGCCATTTTTTCTCAGTCATTAATTTAGGTTCTCTGTAGTCTCCAACCTCTGCATCCGAGGCAGGGAGACACAGCTCCTGAGAAGACATGACTTTCACAACAATTCACAACCATCTCTTCCCAGACGATACCTGCAGCTTTCCAAAAGCTACCCAGCTAGAAAAGCAAACATAAATCTATTTCCTTCCATCTTCATGCAACTCTATAAGAAAAAGACGGCCAAAATTTTTCCAGGAGAACCAAATCATCATAAACTACACCCTGGAAAGTACTCCAAAGCCCATCTTCTATCCTAGCCTTCTTTAATCCAGTTTTTTCAACCACCACCATTATGTTTAAATTATCCTGTTTTCCTTTTTATTTGTAAATACTATTTTCTGCCGTGAATGCCAATGTAATCTGTACTCTGGATTAAAGAGTGACCCGTGACCCTAGGGAAGTTCATCAATCAAAGCAACCTATTTCCCAGCGCAGTCCTGGAACTGTGCTAACTTATAATCGGGAAATTCCCAACACATAAAGGCATTCCGGAGATATTTTGATAAGTGCCCAGTCTCTCATAACAAAATACAATTACCACTCTGCGTCTGTTTCCTCATCTATAAAATGAGGGTTTGGAGATGATGTCAAAGATTCCTTCAGGCTCTCCATGATTGTATAATTCTTTATCAATGCAGCAGAATTCTGGCATAAAAGCATAATACAGTACTCATGTGTAGGTCTATTTCCAGCTTGCTGGAGAAACTATTTTAATACTCAATCCAATCTGAAAAAAGGAGGCTTTCATTTCAAAAAGAATAGCAATATATATTGGCCATTCATCTCTCCCCTTGTAATAAAGGCCTCATCGTTTGCTCTTTCTAATTCAAAGTCTTGCTCAGCTTTGCTCCTCAGGACTAAAGTGTGTCTGTTTTTGTTCTCGGTGTTGCCAAAATTAACACTAAAGTTAAAATTATAGATGCCAATAAAATTACCACATGCAGTAGATACCGTGACTCATAAAAATGGTCAAACATGCCTATAAAATGTAGAGTGGGCAAAGCAGCAATGCAACTGTTATCCTTTCAATAGACTGTACACAGGACTCCTGACATGCCAAGTTTTATCTGAAACACCCTTGAGCCTGGGGAAGTCATAAGCTCTCTGAGGTTAAGCGAACAATGTCTCTGAGGCAGAGCCTGAGACAGACCCTGGGTTTTACAACACAGTTCAATTTATTAACCCCAATTTTATGTATAAATGGTGTTTGGTTCTTTTAACAGATGGTCTACTACAATATTTTTAAGAAGCTGCCCAGAAGAACACATATTCCCCTCCCAGACCCTCTCCAGCAGACAGCAACCCCCTCGCAGGGGGGCAGAGCATACAGCTCCCGTTAACTCACACGCTGCAACATTTTCAACAGCTTTCCCTTGAAACCAAATTACTATCCTTGATGTTCAAATGTTTGTATTTGAAATCTAAAAGGAAAGTGGCATTGAGAAAGGCCCCTTTACCAGTTTACCGTATGTTTGGTTTAAATGCCACTGATTTCAGAAATTAAAGGCTGAGCCTTCACTGTAATCGTTGATGGCAGTACAGATGACATTTTTTTTAAGAAAAGGAATTTTAGAACATTTAGAAATTCTACAACAGCTTTTGCAAATATACCTGGTGCTTTATTTCAATATGTGATGGATCTCTTAAAGAAGGTCCAATTCCTAAGCTATCACTTGAATAAATCGTCTTAATTCAAAAGAGAAATGTAAATGAGGGGCTCCCATTAGTAATACCAAAGTTAGTGGTGGCCGGCAACCTATGACTTCACTAAGAAACTGCACATGAGAGTAAACAGAAGCAATCATGGTGGCACACGGCACACACGCGTGCGCGTATGCACAGATGGGCTGAGGTCCACCCTATCCCCTGAACCTTCCTGCTTCGCAGCCTAATGCGTAGACGCGCGGCTCCTAGGTGTACTGACAAATCCACTCGCTGGTCTGTAGGAGAAACCCACTACCTTCCTCACTCTGCAAGCTTTCATTAGTCATATTAGCTATCGCTCTTGTTCCTGAGATTTGACTATTGATAAAAAACATCATTGCAGGATAAGCAGAGATGAATAAGCCAGAAAGGGTAGAGAATGAGGCAGAGGAGGGTGACCACAGGACAGTGATGGCCGAGAACCCCCTGCTAGGGGGCCACTGTCACCGTTACCAGGGATGACCGCCAACGCCTGTCTAATCATAAGCAGCTAATGCTGCTGGACCATTTTGCTCTTGCAATAGATTCGTAGCTGAAAAGTTAGGATGGCAATATGAGCCATCAGGCCAATCATAGGCTTCAGTAATTCACACCTTTGCTCGGGCTCCACATTACGACCCGAGAGCAGTGTATGTTAGGCACCACGGACTAAATCCAGCAGCGCGCCCTTCCCAAGCAGGCACGCACGTGTTTGTTGAAAACCTAGGCACCGCACGTACAGACAAGGCAAGGGAAGCCCCGGCTAACTTCCAGACGTTTCCATCACCGGCTGCCCCTTTGCTCTCCAAACGCTCATCCAGGGCTAAGGTACAGCCGTGTACCACCAGGAAGAAAACCGTGATGACATGCCAGTCCTAGCTGACAACAACGGGTAAGACCTCTCGGATGTCGCGCGATCCTGTGAGGCCCCCGGCCAACAGGAGTCCTGTGGAACACAGCGTCCTCCTCCTCCTCGCTGGAAGAGTGTCATGCAAGACAGAACCGACATGCCTCTTTCAAGCTACCGCGTAGCTCTCTTCCATCTCCATCCTCTACCAGAACCCAGCCTAACACCAGAGCCGTAGGAGACGCTCCATTTCCACGGATGATGTTTCTCGATGACAATTTGATACGTCCGTCCGACATCTCCAGGGTCATTCGCTTCCCCTGTTTACAAGTCAGAATTGCCACAGCTGTTCTCGGCCTCTGTCCTCCCTGCTTCACCCGTGCAGGTATGGCAAGCGCACGGTGACTGATTTCTCTACAACGCAATTACACCGGAACAAGAAGGCCTAATGAGATACAGTTCAAATATATATAAACGCTGGCAGTTCCCAAATCGCAGCAAAATTATACCGAATGACTGCTACCAACTCCCCAACAGCTGAGCACTCTAGCACCCCTGTCAACGGCCGCGGGGGCTACTGTGGAAGAACACGCAAGAGTCTGCTGGGATGGAGGCGTGCAGAGGCCAGGGACACCACAGAGAACACTTCCGACTCCCTGCGCCAGCAAGGAACTTTTCTCTCCCAAGTCCCGCATCGCAAGACAGGGGTCGAGGCCCCGGACTCTGCAGCCAACACCAGATTCAGAGCTTAGCTCTGCTCCTCATTAGATGCAGGATTTGGGGCAAATTATTTAATCCGGCGGCGGGGAGGGTCGCCATTTCTTCTTTGGTAAAGGGCGCAAAGTGAGGTCCACTTTGTAGAGCTGAGGGGATTCAGGAGATAGGGATGTTGAACGCTTACGCTGTCCCTGGGACCAAAAAATATCCGACAAATAGAAATAGTATTACAATTACCTTCTCTGAGCCTATCGGAATTTATTCATTTTACTCTTTCGTGGTGTTTGAATTTCTACCAATAGGAAAATCATTTGGACCTAAAAAGAAACGTTGTTTTTTCTTTTTAAACAAAACTGAGACATCTGCAAGAAGGCCACGAGGGCAATAGTCTTTGTTACACTGATATGAGTTAGTTCAATCAGACCTCTCACCTCTCTATTTTTAATGTGAGCACGAGCACTGAGCGAATGGAAGAGTCTGACTGGGAAGCAGAAAAGTTAAGATACACACACACACACACACACACACACACACACACACACAGCATTTGGCATGTATTACCGGGCTGGGGGAGAATGGTCTGAAAGCAAACAGGAAGCATACATTACCCAGGGACCCTGGAGAGGAGAGCACCAGAAGACGGGAAATTGGATGGGTAGATAGTTACAAGGACACCAAGTTTGGCTGGGCCAATCTGTTACCCAAGAAAGGAAACTCGACACTTGAGTTTGAGCACCCTTGGTGCTAAAGACCAGGGACACCAGGAGCGACATAAACTTTGATAGAACCGTGACGGTCACCTCTCGTAAGGAACACGTCTTGTGGGATTCAAGAAAGTCACTTTCACAAGCATATTCAGTATTTAGCATACTCTTACCTACAGACAGCTTGTGCGATAATATTCTTCCTAATCGAGGAAACCATAATCAATGTCCACACGTAAGGGCCTCGTCTTCACATTTGTTCTGAACAGTAACAACCCTTTATAAGCTGCACGTCTGTAATCCTAACTCAAGGGAAGACCAATCATCGTTTCCAGAGTCTGAACTCCCGACGTCTACCCTACATTAATCTACCCTGGGAAGACTATTAACATGAACAAAACAGATCATTCTCACCCTCTGTGACACATGAACGCTTTTTAAACTGCCTCTCTTCCTAATCAACTACTTCCTGAGTGTTTCCATGTGAGGGAACTACTAGGAGATATGAACTTTGGAAAAAGGCATCAATCTTGATCCTTGCCTTCAATGAGCTTATGATTTAGGTGCGGAAACATGATACAAATGTGTGAAAATACAAGCAATTCTAACATATTCAAATTACCGTTTACAACATCCTTAGAAGAGATACAAGAAAATATAAGAATGACTACCAATTAAGTCCTACGATAGGAATTTATTAATATATAATTATACCCATCTCTCCAAGAGAGAAATAGTAATTCCCCAACAGCATTAAGAAATGACCTCCTGTTGATTAATCAGGGAAAGCTTTATAGGAGAGGGAGACTTTGAATAGGGTCTTTAAGGATGAATGGAATTGATGGGTGTGGGGACCTTATATAATTACTGTACATTCTCAACGTACTATGATGTCACCAAGCATGTGACTGACTCTCCACTTTGCTCTGAAGATGCAGAGCGCTATCACAGAGAAGAGACATCCTTGACAGCAAAACAGGAAGCAGCTTTCTTCCCCTCCGCAAAAGGGTGAGCTAAGGGGATGGATATGAAAGCAAAGAGAAGAGAGATATTCGAGAAGCCGATCCAATGTATAGTTTGCATTTTAAAATGTTCGAATTATTATTACAAATGACATAAGGGATTTGGTACTCTCAGAAATATCTTTAATGACAAAGAGTTGCTTAACCTATAAATTCGGTGAGATGGTAAAACCATCTCTCGGATTTGCCAAGTTTCATTCTGGAAACACAGCATGTAATGGAATTTGGAGGACCCCATTTTGCCATCTCCCTACGGAAAAAGAGAAAGCCCTTGTGTGAAAAGCCCATGGATGTTGTAAGAAAACAGCTATGTAATAATTTGAGTCCTAAAGCAGACTCGGAAGGAATACGCTTGCTTGGTTTACAGCCACCTCAATCTGATGTTAGTGTTGGAAACAGTCCCTGAGCGTCTAAATCAGGCGCCCTCGGATTTTAGTGCACTGCGTGTAGGTTAACGGGCCAAACAGCACGCCAAATTTCAGGGACTATATTAATTGAGAAGAAAAGATGTCAGATAGTGTTTACCAAACGCCTCCATCAAGAACAGTGGAAGAGATCCTACGGCTGATGGAAATCTGGAGCAGCTTAATTATTCCCTATTTGCAGATCCTACAGCTGTCTGACTTTTCAGTTGGGACGTGACTTAGGATGAATCATGCATCTGGGGGGCAGCCTACGTGAGGCGCTTCTGCTGCCTCGATGGAGGCCGCACGGGGTTATAACAGCAAGCCCACCTTTCAGAGGACAGCACACCCTCATCAGAGCGGGTGTAGACATTTTACCGTATTGCTTCGCACACAACAACTCTTGAAAGAAAAGCAGGGGAAACCTACCTGACCCTTTCTGGACTGGCTCCATCCCGCAGGCAGCTTTGACGCTAAAGCCTGGTGCGTGCAAAGGGCTTTGCATCCAGGCACAAGAAGGAGCCAGTAACAGAAACGGACGTCCTAGAATCTGGAATAAGAAGAAAGAGTAAGCCTTCGAGACGTAACAGCCTCAGTGAGCATTTCAGATGGGCTGCTGAGGGCACGTGGAGCACAACAGGAAGCCAGTACTTTACCTTCGTCCATCTACGTTTAAAAAATGAGTTCCAGAACTCTCAGCTCTTCTTACAATTCAGTTCTCGAGATACTGGTTCGAGTTCGGTTCAAAAGCTGGCAAAAAGCACCTTAAAGAAGGCTCTGTGAATGTACTTTGCTGGTTAACGATTTTAGGAGAAAAAAAAAATCCTCTTTACCATTCTTTCATCCTATTTGCCTGGAACAGCTGGAATCTGTCCCATGCCTAGGCCATATATCAGAGCCACCTGCACTGAGCCCACATCCCGCTGCAGTGCCTCAGGAATCTGCAATGTCACTTGGCTTCTGCCTTGTTCTCTGCAAAGTGAAGTCATCGGGACGGATCAGCCAACCTGACTTCTCACTACCCTGCCCAGAATCCTTTGTGAACTGAAATGAGTCATCGCTCCGAGAAAAGCTACAGCCTCTGGTTGTCTGTGCAGGCTCCTTTGTCTGTGCAGTGCGGAGACGCAGGGCTGGGACTGTACCCCAGGCCCGGGGCTGCGAGGGGTACAGCCTCCTCTCCGAGGGGCCCAGCTCGCCTCCCGTGCATCAGCGCCAACTCAGATTTTTTTCATCATTAAAACACCAAAAAGGGCAATATACCTCCAGATGCTTGAAGAAAAAAAAATACACATTAAAATGATTCTAGCGTCATATACTCACCAGTCTGTAATTATAAACCTGACACATTCTCTCTCTTTTTTTTTTTTTAAGGCTGGCTTTTCATTGTGATGAAGGACGAATCTCCCTCCTGTGTGTAACAGGCGGTTCTACTGCACACTGGATCAAAGTTTAGCTGCAGTGAGCTATTTGTCATAAATTCCAGTCGCCGTGCAAGCCCTTGCAAGCCCGGGTCTCCTCCTTCCCGGCACAGCCGGCAGGCGTGCAGCAAAGGCGGCCCGCCGCTCACTGCCGCGGGTGCAGCCTCTGCGGCCGCCTAGAGAGGCGGTGTTGGGAATGAGGTCACTATGTCAGGAACTCGTTTGCAGCGTGAGCCTCTCCTGAGCTCCCAACACCACCAAGATTGCACGGAGTGGTAGGATTCGCATCTATTTTTTAGATCGCTGCTTCCTCTGCTTTTTGGGAAAAAAAAATCTGTGTCTAAGATCAGTAAAGACAAAAAAAAAAAAATCGAATGCATATTTGCATGCAAATGTCTGTTTCCCAGCACGGTTTGGGCTGCACCACACTCCTCATCAGCCCCGCACTAACTCGTGCACACGCACGTGTGCGATCGTATTTATAGACACACATACACACAGAACCATAGAGAAAATGATTCATCTCTATTTAGAGCACAAGGCACCGCATATAAACATCTCCAGAGGAAAAGGGGGGGTGGGTGTTTGGCAGAGGGGAAAGGGAGAGGGGAGTATCAGCAACCACGTTCAAAGCACAGAAAAATGGAGGCTGGAGGAAAAGAATCGCTAAGGAAGAAGAGAATTCCGTTGTATTAGTACTGATGCTGCCCAAACCGCCCCCAAAGAGAGAAGAGCAGAGCAGGCGCCTCTCACAGTCTGCGCTCAGGAACCAAACAGGGGCCAGGAAACTGTCCAATACACAGAAACCAAGTAGATGTGGGTGGCAGGGGCTGTTGGGACGGCCCGTTCCCCACGTCCCCGTGAATGCAGCAGCTAGCCTAGCACGAACATGACGCAGAGGGTGCAGCCAGTCTGGGAGTCCGGAGACGGCAGGAATCTCGCCGTAGGACTGTCCCAGATCACTGCAGTGGAAGGATCCGCGGGCTCAAGTCCCACCACAGTCATAGCCTCTCTGAACTTCTGTGATTTAGCCTGTCACCGCCCCCGTCCTGCAGAAGCCGGGGCCTCAGCCCAGCCTGAGCCTCCCCTAAAGCCCCGGTGAAGGCCCTCCGTCCCCGAGCTGAGTCCTATGACCCCGCACAGTGATTCCCATTCCGCCCTCGGAAAATAAAAAATGTATAACCCTCTTCCGCCTGACAAAATACGCAGTATCTACAAACCAAATTCCCGTCCCTACATTCCGAACCCTTTCTTCTCCCATGGCCTACAGGTTGGGACCCTTTGTAAGCAGGCACACTCTATGATCATTTATTGACAGACTGATACACTTGGTCTTGACATTATTAAGTAAAACTTCTTCGACTCCTGCAACCGTCTGAGCTTCCGAGTCCTCTGCCCTCGTGGTTTCCCCTCTTGGCTTCCGATCTGGCACGCCGGCTTCCCTCTTACAGTGCTGTAGGAAGAGCTGAGGACACTCTGGCTGCGCTCTCCCCTCCCTTGTTCTGGACTCGACAGTCACATGGTCCAAGATGACAGTAGGCTTCTGGCTGAGTCACACCGTCAACCCCCGGAGAACGGCTTCACATTAAGTGCTAGTACGTGAGGCCTCATTCATGCACTTAAAAACTCCTCACCAGTTATGCCGTATGCATTTCATCAGAAATGGTTTGGTCTTGATTTTCCTTCCCGATGTATGACTTCCTCTCATTTGAAATGCCACCTAGATTCTCACCCGTGACATAGACTGAGCCCGTGGCCCAGCACCAGGGCGTCCTACCAAGACCGCTCACCTTTACTCAACTCCCTTTGAGTCTGGTCGTGTCGTTAGTTGTAAACCTACCAAATCCCACCGGCTCCGCCTCATTCCTACGGGGCACAGTCTGATCACCACAAGGGCAGAAAGTACGCCTAATAAGCCCCTGCACTTTAAGAGTGCAAAGATGTAAGTGTATGAGAAATGTATTAAAAATTAAGATCTAAATAGAGATACCTTTAGCTCTGGAGGCTCTGGGCCACTGGACCACCTCTTGACAGCTAAAATTTCAAGTTTCCTCTATGATAAAGGAAAGGTAATAAATGGATAAAGAAAAAAAGTACCCAAAGAGAAAGGGCGGCAAATTACAACAGCAATGTATTCAAACTTTCTAATATTCAAATATGCGTGTTTCTAACTATACGTGGGTCACCTGTGATCATATTAGAAACTCACCTAAGCTTTCCAAGAATCCAGTAAAGTAAGTACTGTCATTATCCCCATTTAAAAAGAGATTAACAGGGGCACCTGGGTGGTTGGGACTTCGGGACCTCAGGGTCCTGGGATTGAGTCCCATGTTGGGCTCCCCCCTCACCTGGGAGACTGCTTGTCCCTCTAGGCTTCCCCCGGCTCATGCTCTCTTTCTCTCTCAAATAAATTAATAAAATTTTTAAAAAGAGAGAGAGAGAGAGATTAACTGCCTTCCTCAAGTTCCACAGCTAGTAAGTGGCAGAAGCAGGATTTGAACCTGGGGCAACAGGCCCAGGGTCTGTGATTTTTTTTTAATGAAGGACTTTTAAAAATTTATGTTTTTTTCTATCAAGATTTTATTTAAATTCAACTTAGTTCACATACAGTGTATTACTAGTTTGAAGGATGAAATTTAGTGAGTCATCAGTGGCATATAACACCCAGTGCTCATTCCATCACGTGCCGTCCTTAATGTCCGTCACCCTGTTACCCCATCCCCCCACCCACCTCCCCTCCAGTAACCCTCAGTTTGTTCCCTCGAGTTAAGAGCCCGAGCTTTTAACCACCACACATACTGCCTCTCAACTCGTATAATAAAATTACCCCTAGAAACAAGAATTTTTTTAGAACACCTACACCTCAATTTTTACATTTAAATTGAAGGTAATTCACTTCATTACACATGAGGCCACTGAGGTTAAGTTCACAGGCGGGGTCCCCTTCCCAGCAGTTGCCTTGCCCAGTCTGCAACCAGCGCCGTCCTGCCTCGCTGCCAGTTACTGAATGGTCATGCAAAGGAGGGTAACGGATCAGCCACCACCGTAACCAGAAGCTCATTTTGCTGCCCTTCTAGACAGTGAGTCTTAGGATGGACAACCATTAGCATCGACTTGGAAATAAAGGCGAGAAAGGCCCTCTGATGTTTTCCTTACCAGTCTGATGGGGAGATAAACTCAAGCATCAACTGCAGACGTTATTAGCAGCCCTCCTCCTCCCCCTGACGCCTCCTGCTCCCTTTAATCCCAGCTTCGGTGTTACAGTAAAGGTTTGCAAACACCACACAGACTATCGCAGGGGTGCTTGCTCAGTTGGGGAGGTGCAGGCAGGGCTGTGCTTGGCACTTGACAGGTTCCTTGGCAAAAGAGGTCACAGCAGCACCACC
Source organism: Ursus arctos (assembly GCF_023065955.2). Lineage (NCBI taxonomy): Eukaryota > Metazoa > Chordata > Mammalia > Carnivora > Ursidae > Ursus > Ursus arctos. The sequence continues at coordinate 35,259,217 of NW_026622952.1, read as the reverse complement.
CCGCGGCACCGTCACGCAAGGTCCTACCGAAGGCTGTGATGAGCGGATGGTGGAGCAGAGTCTTAGAGCGACTGTGCCTGACAAAGCAGAGCAACGAGTATCTCAAATCCGTTAAAAATATTTATTGGGCGCCCAGGTGCAGAGTCCTATTGTAAGTACGGAGATCCGAACGTCTTTCAATAGCGTAGATGGTGCAGGCCACGTACTGGTACGCACAAACCTGATTATGAACAAATGACGTAGTCCCTACTCTCAAGAAGCTTCTAAGACACTTGAGGAGATAACAATATTCTCACATAGAAAGTGCAAAGAACACAAGACAGTGTCTGTCCAAGAGGAGGAACGGGTAACAGGTGCCTGTGAGAATTCTGGAATCAAGCACCTGGCCGAAGCAGTCAGGAGCGGCTCGAAGGCAAAGGCAAATCTGTCCTAAAATCTGGACTGGGGAGAGAGAAGAGAAAGGGCATGCATGTGTTAGAACGTGAGCTCCGTGAAGAGAGGGGTTTTTGCGTGCCGTGTGTTTACAGATGTAGTCCTGAGAAGTGCCCAGTCACTGGTAGGCACAAAATAAACATGTGCTGAATGAATGAATGAGTGGGAGAGGGCAAGTGTGAACCCCGGTATGGAGGTACCGAGGCAGGGGGTGGGCCTGCCTGCGGCAGAGGGTTCATCCTGGAACGCAGACGAAGAGGAGGCAAAGGGGTGGCCTAAAATCAGATTAAGAACGGTCTCCAGGGGCGCCTGGGTGGCACAGCGGTTAAGCGTCTGCCTTCGGCTCAGGGCGTGATCCTGGCATTCTGGGATCGAGCCCCGCATCAGGCTCCTCCGCTATGAGCCTGCTTCTTCCTCTCCCACTCCCCCTACCTGTGTTCCCTCTCTCACTGCTGTCTCTATCTCTCTCTCTGTCAAATAAATAAATAAAATCTTAAAAAAAAAAAAAAGAACAGTCTCCAATGGATTAGAAAATGACCCAGGTTATATTGGCAATGAAATCCGCTTGGCATTTGTCATAGCTATTAGTAAGTCTCATCCTAAGAAGCACTACCGCTACGTGAACCCCTCATTCTCCAAAAACAAGTATTTATAAGCTTCTGGCGGTGCATTAGAGGCATGGCATGCTGACAGGATGGCCAGACGTTCTCCCCCAGGGGCTTCTCTGCACCCGCATCACCGCACAGAAGTCTGTGATGCCCAGACTCTCTCTGCTTTGCAAGAACATACCAATGGGGCAGGAAACAAAATCCTAGTCTGCGGCAACATTATACTAAACCTACCCTAATTCGATCTAGTTCAAGTCAACAGACATTTCTTAAAGACAACGTGTAAGATGCTGCTTGTTGCCCAGGTCAGAACAAAGGTGACGAAGTTACAGCGTCTGTCCTCACAGTTTCGTGTCAACCTGAGTCATTCAAGGCAAACAGGGAAAGAGTACCAGGAGACCAAAGAAATCTGGTAATTTCCGACCCAAGACAGAGGTGGCCAGGAAGCACGGTGGGAACTGGGCAGGGCTACGGGACGGAGTGGCAGCCGCGGTGGGCCCCGAAGACGGGTCAGCAGAGGGGGAGGAAGAAGAAAGTAGGGGATGTCGAGGCAGCAAAGCAGTGTGCTTAGAGACCACGTGGGTTAGAGAGTACAAGATGTGTTGGAGAAAGGCTGGTGGCCAACCTTGCTGGGCCGGCATGGCAGGATCCATGAAGGAGATGGGCAGAGATAAAACCAGAGCCATCAGACTGAGAGAAGATTTTGAGAAGCAGGAAATTGTAGGAGAAAGCATTACAGGTTCTTACAGAGCGGGATGCTATTCCTGCTGTAAGCTTAGGTTGCTGTGGCAACAGGGTACAGGACGCATCCAAAGAAAGAAGATAATGAATGACCGACACAAGGGAAGAGCCTATTGTGAGGGACCCAACCAGATGCCTGAACAAAGAGCACAGAGAAGTGCAGAGATGTGAGATACTTTTCTGTTTCCCCAAGGGACTTTCCAGAATGTCCAGCGTGAAATATTGGAGTATTATCCGCAATGCATTTCTAGAAGCGTCATGCACACCTACCACGACTCACCCAGAATCCATCCAAAAGCCTGTCTGTGCTCGGCTGATTGTCTGACATCTGGAGTAGTGCCCAGGGTAGAAGATGAGTTCAAACTGAGAAATAAAGGGAAGAGGAGAAATCCTCTAAAGAGAAATCCCTGGGCACCAATAACAGACGAGACTTCCCCAGTGCTGATAAAAAAAAAAAAAAAGGCACAAATTTAAAATTTAACGAGAGTGATTTCAGAAACAGAAAGTTCCAGAGTCTTCAAGGGCTTCACAGCCCAGGGTTTACCGAGGTGAATGCATTATTGTTACGGTGGCAGAAGCGATTGCAATTATGGTGGGATTCCGTACAGCACAGTACAGGCAAGCAAACTAAATATTTAAAGAACAAATACACTTGTGGGATCCCTGCGAGCAGTGGGGAACACCAACAGGACCACAGAGTGAAGAATAAGATTATTCTACGTGATTTACTAAAATTCTCTACAGTCTTTGGATTTGTGGCGCCTGGGTGATTCAGCTGGTTAGGCAGCTGCCTTCGGCTCAGGTCACATCCCAGGGTTCTGAGATACAACCCCACATCCAGGGTCCTGGGATCGAGCCCTGCATCGGTCTCCCTGCTCTGTGGGGAGTCTGCTTCTCCCTCTCCCTGCCGCTCCCCCTGCTCGTGTGCATGCTCTCTCTCTCAAATAAATAAAATCTTTTTTAAAAAGTCTTTGGACTAGATCAATTCTCCTGGGATTAGGAAGACTGAATAATAACATTTTACAGCTGGACAAGGCACTGAGAGTGATCTGGTGAATTATCATTTGACTGAAGATAATCCTAGGGTCCAAATAGGGGAGATGACTTGCCCAAGATTACAGAGAGTTAGTAGCAAAGCCAGAGCTAGCCCCCAGAGGTCCTGATTCTCAGTGCAGACATCTCTCCGTTATTCCGCAATACCTTGTAAAGTTTATTAAAAGAATATTAAACTCCAAGGCCTTTCTGGATGCATTTTGGGTAAGATCTTATAAATGAAGCAGGCAGATGTCCAATTTTCCATTCCTCACTGTGGTATAAATTATTCTTCTGACCTCAGTTCTTCTAATCAACATCCAAAGAAGACAAGGAAGGAAAAGATAAAAGTGAAGTCAGAAAAACTGAGAGCCGGTGAGTTTTCAGGTAAAAGATAGATTTTAAATTTGATGTTCTGATATTAAATGTTAACAAAACTACAGGAAGACACGGGGAAGTGAGATCGTATAATTTAATTCAACGTCATATAATTCCATTATAATTTTACTACAAAAGCATCTGGATTTGTGGACTAATCATTTCCAATCCACTGGGTGAAAACTCACCTAGGTACATCTCAGACAGGGGTACTCAGTATTTGCAACTGCAGAGGACGGGGACACTGTGCCCAAAGAAAGCCCACAGTTTGCCAGGGAAAAAGATTCTGTTTTGAAGTCTCCCTGAAATTCAGGCAAACTATATATTATACTCTGTAATATATCACTTTTTGTCTTAATAGTGAAAGTTTTAAAAAACTGTTTCCACTGAACATCATTCAACATTACTTTCCAAAATCTACAAGGGAACTCACTCGCGAAAGCCTGTCCACATTTGTCTCGAGGTTTGTATAAACCTGCAGTGTAGGCCCCAGTCCCCAGAGGCAAATATGCCCCCAATTTGAGAAGCAACAGCTACATCTGAAAACACACCAGAAACTGGTATTTCCCAATTCATTTTCAAAGTTATCATCCGTATTTCTGCAGCTTTAAAGACATACCATTATAGAATCCTAGAGCTCTTTTAGCTGGAATTAGTTAGAAGGTCAAAGAGCTGAGAAACTGAATTACTTTATCAGTGGCTTATTTAATTATGGCCAAGTCATTCTCTCTGTGGGCTGCATTCCTCCTCTGTAAGATGGAATCACAAAAAAAAAGAAAGAAAGAGAAAAAAGAACGCTGCAAAGCCTGCCATATTTTTTAAAAGGAGACATATCTATCGAACTAACCTCTGACCTCAAGGTGCTTCTAATTAACTAAAGAATGAAAAGTAAACACACATGAAAAGAAGGTATCACACTACCTTCCCCAAGAAAACTATGAATAAGAGGGGGGAAATTACGGCAAACTAAGTCCAGACGGAGTGTAAAGAAATACCGGCCAAACATTTTGATCACGAAGCTGAACTCGGCATGCCTGGGTTGGGTTCCTGCTTCTCACAGGTTCCGACAGAACGCTGCTGGAAGTGGGGTGGGGGGAAGCCACTAATCCAAACACATGCTTCAGGGGAATTGGGGTGCCTCCAGCGTGCTGTTCCTCCGACACTTCAGAAACCCTGGGCTGACTCTAACGTCTACACTGTTCCAACTGACTCGGGTGAGAACAGGATTTGGACTGTATTTCCAGTACTCAAAACAGTGGTTGAAAACAGTGGTTTCAGCACTAAAGCCGGTAAACAGTTATTGATGGAAAAACAACAATCACATTATGTGGGCTTGGGTTTCCTGAGTAGTCATTACCGCAGACTCCTACTTATCCACTAACTTCTTTGGCTGATGTTAGTCCAATCCTCAGTGCCGTCTCCACGTGTCATCTCGAGACAGTCACAGTGTACATCTGTATTCACAAATAAAGTGTTTACAAAACCAGGGAAAAAAAATCATAAAATTCTGGTGTCAAAAAATATGTCAGTCATATTTCCTTTCACCCCTCTATAATGAATGGATAAAAATAATTAGAATTTCTCTGCCGTCTGGGATCTCAGTGATTATACAATCATGTGTGTGTGCTCTGTTCAATACAGTAGCTACTAGCTATGCTTATTTTTTTTACCTTTAAGTTAATTTGAATTGAATAAATTTCAATTTTAGTTCCTCTATCTCAAGTGCTCGTTAGCTAACACGGGGCTAGTATTCACCATAGTGAGCATGGCATATATAGAACATTTCCGTCATCTCAGAAAGTTCTGTTGGACAATACTGATCTAGTTAATCAATAAGCACTCACAAGAATATCAGATACCATTCCCTTTTACCACGAAAGCCTGTAATTTTTTGGTGTAATTTTTTAAATTAACATACCAACATCAAGGACATTCTTAATGTTCAACATCTATGGGTTTTAACCCATCTGTAGACTTGCGTAGTTACCACCACGATCAGGATGAGTCAGACACAGAACAATTCCATCATCCCCTCCCCGTCCAGAACACCTTCGACCTGCTCCTTACGCACTCCTAACTCCGGAAACAAGTGATGTGTCCGTGTTGTTGCAGGTAGGAGGAACGGGGTCGCTGGGTCATATGGTAAGAGTGTGTTTACCTTTATCGGAAACTACTAAACTATTTTCTGGATTGGCTATGTAATTTTGCAATCCAATGAGCCATGTACTTCTAGGAGCTTTTTCATAGATTTCTTGAGATTTTTCTACACGGTCAATCATGTTGTCTGCAAATAGGAACAGTTTTATTATAACTTGTAAATCTTTTAGTTCCTTTTTACACAGGAATGTTTTTTAGGAATTCTAGCATGATGCTGAATAGGAATGATGACAGTGGACATCCTTGTTTTGTTCCCAGTGTTAAGGGGAAATCATTCAGGTTTTTTTTTTCTATTAAATATGATGTCAGCAGCAGAGTTTTATAGATGTTCTTTATCAGGTTAAGGAAGTTGTCTTCTATTCCCAGATGAACAGCTTTTATCATTAGCATATGTTGAATTTTGTCAACTGCTTCTTCTGAATCAATGGATATTATCATGTGATTTTTTTTTTCTCCTTTAGTTTTTTAATATGGTGGATTACAGTGATTGGTTTTCAAACGCTGAATTAGCCCTGCATTCCGGGTCACGGTTTATTATTCTTTCTGTATATTGCTGGATTCAATTTGCTAATATTTTTTGGAGGATTTCTGCGTCTATGTTTATGAGGTACATTAGTCTGTAGTTTCACTGTATCATCTGTGTCTGGTTGTGGCATAAGGATAACGCTGGTTTCATAAAATGAGTTGGGAAGTGTTGCCTCTTCTTCTCTTTTCATGTCAAATTGGTGGCATTTCTTCCATAAATGTTTGGTAGAAAACTATCTGGACCTGGAGTTTTGGGTTTTGGGTTTTTGGGGGATAAATGTTAACTATCAGTTAAATGCATTTAAAGGATAAGGAACTATTCAGGTAATCTACTTCTTCTTGAGTGAGTTCTGATAGGATGTTCTTTCTAGGATTTGGTCCATTTCATCTAAACTGTTGACTTTATGCGCACGGACCTGTTTGTGGTACTCACTTACTTTTAATGTCTGTGAGGTCGGTAGGGATATGCCCTCTTTCACTCCTAATATTCTCAATTTATATCTTATTTCCTGGTCAGTTTGGCTAGAGGTTTATCGATTTTATTGCTATTTTTGAAGAACCAACTTTTGACTTCATAGGCTTTCTCCATTAACTTTGTGTTGAAATTCCTTGACATCTACTTTTTATTCTTTCTTTCTTTCTGCTTGCTTAGGATTTATTTTGCTCTTCTTTTTCTAGTTCCCTTAGGCAAAAGCTTAGATGGTTCATTACAGAACTTTTCTTTTCTAACATAAGCACTTAATCTATATGTTTCCCTCTAAGCCCTCTTTCATTGCTTCATATAAATTGTGATATGTTGTACTTTCATTTCTGTTCACCTCAAAATACTTTCTACTTTTCCTGGGACTTCCTCTTTGATCCATGGATTACTTCGAAGCAGTTGTTTAATTTCCTAGTATTTGGGGATTTATCAGCTACCTTTCTGTTGTTGATTTCTAGCTAAATTCCATTATGGTAAAACAGCACACTTTGAATTATTTCAATTCTTTTAACTGCTTTTAGGTGTATGTTTCAGGATATCATCTATCTTTGTGAATGATCTCTGAGGATCTGAAAGGAATGCATGTTCTGCTATTTTGAGGAGGAATGTTTTCAAAGTGTCATTTGGATCTAGTTGATTAATGGTATTGTTCAGTTTTTCTATATTCTTACTGGTTTTCAACCTACTTAATTCTATCAATTACTGCAGGTCTCATGTTGAAGTCCCCAGCTATAATCATCTATTTCTCTTTTCAGTCCTATCTTGTCTCATGTACTTTAAAGCTCTGTTATTAAGTACATATAGTTTTACTATGTTCTTTTTAAAAGACAGATTTTTTTTGGTAAGAATACTTACCAGGAGATCTATCTTCTTAACAGATTTTTCAGTGTACAATACAATACTGTTATTAAGAGGCACATGTTGTACATCAGATCACTAGAACTTATTCGTCTTACAAAACTAAAATTTCATATATTTCATCGATTAGCAACTCCCCACTTCCCCCCCCAGCCCCTGGCAAACACCTCTCTATTCTTTGCTTCTATGAGTTTGCCTATTTTAGATATATTAAGTAGAATCCTGCAGTATTCGTCCTTCTATGACTGGCTTATTTCACTTAGTATAGTATTCTCAAGGTTTATCCATGTTGTTGTATATTGTAGAATATATTTCTTTTTTAAGGCTGAATAATACTCCATTGTATGTATGTATGACATTTTGCTTATCCATTCATCTGTTGATGGACATTTAGTTTGTTCCACATCTTGTCTATCGTGTTGCAAGGAACACAGGAGTGCTAATACGTCTTCAAGATCCTGCTTTCAATTCTTTTGAGTAAATAAGAAGTGGGATTTCTGGAACATATGGTAATTCTATTTTTAATTTTTTTTGAGGAAATTTTACACTGTTTTCTATAGTGGTCGCACCATTCTGCATTCCCCCCGACAGTGTACAAGAGTTCCAATTTCTCCGCAACCTCACCAGCACTTGTTTTTTTGGTTTTGTTTTTGTTTTTTTGACAATAGCTACCCTAACAGGTATGAGGTGATATCCCACTGTGGTTTTGATTTGCCTTTCCTTAATGATTAGTGATGTTGGCATCTTTTCATATACCTGTTGGCTACTTGTATATTTCTTCTGGAGAAATGTCTATTCAAGTCTTTAGCCCATTTTTAAATCAGGTTTTTAGTTTTTTGTTTTTGTTTCTGCTACTGAGTTATAGGAGTTCCTTATATATTTTAGAAATTAACCTCTTCTTGAATATATGTTGTCTAAATATTTCCTTCCATTCCATAGGTTGCTCTTTTACTCTGTTGATTTTGTTGCTGTGTGGAAATTTTTAGTTTGATTTAGTCCAACTTACCTAATTTTGCTTTCGTTGTCTGTGGTTTTGGTGTCATATCTAATGACAATCATTGAAGTCACTGAAATCATTCAATGTAAATCATTAAAATAATTGCCAAGACTCATGTCCTGAAGCTGCCTGTTTTCTTCTAAAGTCCTGTAGTTTGGGGTCTTACATTTAAGTCGTAATTCCATTTTGAATTGATTTTTGTGTATGGTGGAAGAAGTACATCCACTTTTTATGTCATCTTTATGAACTTACCCATTCATTTTTGTGCAGTGATCCTCTTTATCCCAAATGACTTCCCTTGCTTGGTACTTTTCGACATTGATATGGCCAATCCAGCTTTCTTTTGATTAGTGTTTACATGGTATGTCATTTTAGCTTTTACTTTTAACCTAGTCACATCATTTTATTTATTTATTTATTTATTTATTTATTTATTTATTTATTTTGAACTTACAGATCACATTTATTCAATAACAAAATGTCCAGTTCCTTAGGAAATTTTTTTTTAATTTAAGGACATACTACAACAAAACTTTCAAAACCAAAAAACAAAAATATTAAACAAATTACTTTATGGCATAGGACATCATAACTTATGTAACACAGCAGGCAGATTTTGTTGTAGAAAAAGGATGGAGGGAAATCTAAATTAAATTTGAAAATTCAGAGAATGGATATTCACAAATTTCTGGTTAAACTGAGGCTTAAAGATGTTAAGAACCTGGGGTCTTTGAGCATCAGTTTTGTTTAGAAAAATAAAAACTTCCCCAAATATTTGAAGCATACTTTTCTACCTTTACAGTTCAGAATCTTACTGTTCAGTTGTCAAATGTATGACAACATCTTGTTAATTTCTTAAGTTAACTACCAATGTCACCCTTGAGACGCTGACCTGGTTGCATTTCCTCACACATTTTTTTCCCAATGAACCTTGGGCCTATGACAGGGAAGATAATTGAAACAGGCTTAGATAAAAATTGGTCTTAGAGATACTTTATTCATGAATAATTCAGCAAGTACTTATTGAAAGCCTACTACACTTCCAGGTCTAGAAAGAGCCAGACAGACACAAAGCCTGCCTCCAGGTAGCTCACCATTCAGAATACAGCAGGACAAGCACTGGTTCTGAATCACTATAAGCCTTCCTTTCATCTTTCAAGATTTGCATAGATACTGATTTCCACTGTAAGGGCAAATAAAATCTTCCCTTATGCATAGCATTCTTTAGATTATCATAAGGGGAATTCTGAAGTCTGTGTGTTGACAAAGCCTACACTTTGCTTTCTCTAATTGCCTTCTGCTCCTTCTGACAATGTCAGATATTTTCTTTTCCTCTTTGGTTCTCCACAACACACACTCTGCACTTTTGCCAATCCAGCTGGCTTTTTCTGGGATGCTTTGCTACAGCTTTCTGTTCCTCTTCACTGTGCGTTTTGTTTCTTTCCTCCTTACTAGCAAACCGGTCATTGGGGTTTCCCCAAGACCCCTTTCTTGACTTCTTATTCACTTGAGTGACTAAACTTAACACCTCCTTAAATGTTGGGTCTTTGATATAATAATCCTTATATTTAAAATATATTACTTGTAGACAACATATCCCTTGGTCATTTCTAAAAAATTCACTCTGACAATCTGTTGTTTATTTGGTATGTTAAACCATTTATATTTAATGTACTTGTTTATATGTTGGGATTTAGATCTACCACTTTTTATGCTTCCACCCTCATTTTGTTCCTGTTTTCCTCTTATTTTCATTTGGAATATTCGAATATTTTTCACTACTCTACTTTAATCTACCTATTGAGTTTTTATTAATTTCTTTGTATAGTGTTTTTAGTTGTTCCTCTAAACATTTCAGTATATATGCTTAACTTTTCAGTCTGCTTAGAATTAATATTTTACTTCACTTCAAGTGAGAAACCTTACCACCATATTGGTCCCTTTACTCTCCTCTTTTTATGTTATAGTTGTTACATTATATCTATACACACTGAAAAGTTCATCACCTTTTTTATATATTTGTTATATTTGTTTATACTTGTTTTCCATCATTACACATATTTTACAGAACTTAAGAGAAAAAGTTAATTATATTTAACTGGATATTTATCATTGTTGCTTTTCTTTCATTCCTGATGTTCCAAGTTTTCCTCTGGCATTTTCTGTCCATCAGCATTTCTTTTAGAGCAGGTCTCTGGCAGTGAATTTTTTTTGTTTTCTTTTATCTGAAAATATCATTATTTCACCTTCATATCTGAAGGATACATTCACTGGATATTTAAAAAATATTGTTCCATGGGGTGCCTCAGTGGCTCAGTTGGTTAAGTGTCCAACTTTTGATTTCAGCTCAGGTCATGATCTTATGGGTCATGAGACTGAGTCCTGCAACAGGCTCTGTGCTCGGGGGAGTCTGCTTGAGATTCTCTCGCTCCTCTCCCTCTACCCCTCCCCCCACTCATGCTCACACACTCCCTCTCTCTAAAAATTAATTAATCTTTAAAAATATATCATTCCACTTCATTTTGGCCTTCATCATTTCTAATGAAAAATCTGCAGTCATTCTACTTGTTGTTTTATTATGTTATGTATCGTATTTCTCTAGCTGCGTTCATGATTTTTTTCCTATTTAATCTTCAGCAATTTATGATGTATCTGGGAATAGATTTCTTTGAGTTTATCCTGTTTAGAATATGCTGGGCTTCTTGAATCTGAAAGTTTATGTCTTTTACCAAATTTAGAAAGTTTTCAGCTATTATTTCTTCAAGTATTTTTTCAGATCACACCAGACCTTTGATGACAAAAATTTTAGACATTTTGGTATTGTCCCACATCCCCTGAGATTCTGTTTATTTTTCTTTCAATTTTTTATTCTCTGTTGTTGAGATTGAATAACTCCCATTGATCAATCTTCAAGTCCAGACTTTGATTAGCTCCATTCTGTATTAAGCCCATGCATAAATTTTTAATTTTGGTTATTTTAAGATTTCAATTCTAAAACATTTGATTCTACATTATATCCTCTGTCCCTTTCCACTCTACCTTCCTATTCTTTTTCAAGAGTGTTTATCCATAATTTTTGAACCATAATTCTAATAGTTGAAGTCTTTGTCTAATAATTGCAACATGTGACACTTCAGCACTCGTAACTGCTGACTCCCCTTTACCAAACAAATGGAGATTATCCTGGTTCTTCATATACTGAGTAATTTTGAATAATGTTAATTATTGTGTTGTGTGAGTCTTTAAATCCTAAGGAAAAAGTTTTGGGGTATTTTTGTTTTGTTTTGTTTTTTAAGGGATGTGATCAATGTGGTAAATTCAGGCTGCAGTTTCCAAACCACCTGTCAGGTATGATTTGAATGTCAGTGTGGTTAAAGCTTTTGCAATGCTATTTGGATCTGTCCCCTGTGCATACCATTCAGTGGTCAATCTGAGAATTTTGTCATGGTCTAGTTCATGTCAGACCTCCAAATGTTTAGGATGCTGCTTAGGGTCCAGATGCACACATGCCCAGCTTAGAAGTGGACCCAGGAATTTGTACAACATTTTATGTGACAATTGTCTTGAGCTCCCTCCTCTCAGTGATCTCCTCAACACTTTCTAGTTCCCCGGGGTCCTTCTGCCAGAAGGCTGAGGCTTTGGTTTCCTTGCTCAACCATGTACTTGTAGCTACTATCTCAGTCAGTCTGATGCTAAGTTGTAGGAGGACAGAGAGACGGAAAAAAAGTAATAGGAATTTACCCTACACCCTTGCGACCATGGTTCCTCTCATCAGAGAGAAGGATTCCCCTATCTTTACAGTTTGAGATGACTGCCCAGCCCCTACTGCTGCTATCTCTCTGTAGGATGACTATAAGTTGGACCAGAGAGAAAGAAAAAAGAAGAAACAAAACAGTGACTTCACTCACTCATCTGAATGTAGGAGTCCATTCTTCTGCTCTTCAAGTCAGAAAGTGAGGACTTCTTTTCAAGATCTTTCTGTCCACACTAGTGTGCCCTACTGGGTTTTGGGCCACCTTTGAGTCTATGCCATGTGATACCAGAGGGGCTAGACAGAGGAAACTCACAACCAGTTTGGTGGTACTTCAAATTCTGGTCTCCTTCCCAATTTGCCTGCTACTACCATTTCTTTTCAGAGTCCTCACGTGGCAGTTTAATGTCTTCTGCACGCAATTCACAGCTACATTCAGTGGGAAAGACAGGGTGGAGTATTTTATCTATCTTCCTCACAAGTGGAATCTTCTCTTTATTGTTTAAATAAACATAATCATAAATAAGTAAGCACTGTTGACAACAAAAGCCAATATGTTAACTTTGGTCTTAGTTTTCCTTTTATAAAAACTTACTTTTATTTCAGGATGTATTTAATTGAGATGGTTTTTCAAATTGTTTAATTTTAGCTGCAAAAAGATTTCACTTCAGCTCATTTATTTCTCACATACCAAACACCCCTCCCTTTCCCACCTCGGTGATAATGATAGATAGACATGGTTAACTAAGATTCACTTCCTTCTTTGTGGGCCTGGCCTCTTTAGCACAATATTTTCTTTAGAGTCACCACAGAGAAGCTAACATGATTGACATGAGTGCCATTCTCTTCTTCCCCATGCCCAGCCTCCAGCACAAGGACTAATGAGCTTTGTCATGAATGTTAGATGGGTCAGGAGCAGTGAGGCACCCACACTCCCCACAAACCAGATCATTAGCATCAAATGTCATTATTGCGTTCTTTGCTTCCCTCTTTGGCCCTCTCTCTTTTATCCACACTACACACAGCATGGTAGTAGGTGCTTCAAAGACTCCCTCCTTCGCCGTGGTTGAGGCCGTTACCACTGCGGGAGAAACAAGCGTGGCTGGAGACTTTTACTCAGGTATGTTCAGTTCTCCTACTTTTACTCCAGACTTTTGGCATTTGAGGCCCCCAGAGGCATGTCACTCAATTTGTTCAGTACGTGAGCATGACTAGCCTCTGGACTCTACCGACTCGAAACCTTCCAACAAAAGCAAAACTCTCAAACATTACACCCCAACAACATAGTCCCACCCAGAAGTAACTTTACCCCCAAATTCCAATGGCCTTCTGGCTGGGAGGGTATTACCTAGTGGCACCTTAGAAAGGGCTCTATGAAGACAATGTTCACACCGCAGATACCATTCTGCGTGACAGAGCTGGGACAGTTTAGTCATCACAGGACAGAATGTGTCTGTTGAACAGAAATCGCTAGTGGGCAGCACGAAGAGTGGGCAAGGTGTATTTATAATTCTACGCTACCACGGAGTGAAGGCCGCAAGTCCTATCCGCAGCATGAGCAGATTTGTTAGAAAAGGTTTATGTCTAATGGATAAACTTTCCTACTCAGCCCAAACGAGGATTTTAATTCTGGCTACTGGCAGCAGCACTGTGGTGGTGGAGAGAGTGAGGGAGAGAAGAAGGCCACTCAGCTCCAACTGCTTCAGAACGCACCCCTGCTGTTAGTGGGAAGCCACCCATGTTCCTTCAGCTGTGAGGTGACTGCCCTTCCTTCTGCATGACTCCCCCATGACACGTGAAGGGTACACTTAAGCAAGGGTCTGGGGAGGGGGAACAATGATGTGACCTGGGTCAGGGAACAAGGCCCAGGGGCCTCCCCCTCAGAGAGTTACAAGCTGTGCTGGGTCTGTTCTGCACAGTGTGGTGCCCAGCCGAGCTCCCCACCCAACTGAGAAAACACAGCTTTCGTGTCCATCCCATGGCTGCGAACTCACTGAAACTAAGGTACCAGTGTGGACATCTCTGAGAGGTATTCACACAGCAAAGGCCACCCGAGAGGTCGGAAATACTACACTCAATACCAATGTTTCTTGAAACAACGACAAATTATAAAGTAAGTAAAATCTGGTTTCTAACTCAAACTCAGGACAGAAAATTCAGCTGAACCCCCCCCCCCCAACACACACACATCGGGCTACAGAGAACAAGAGAACGGACAAGATGCTAGAAGTATTTTCTCCCGTCGGGCAATGAGCTGCACCTCACAGTCTGTCCAGAGAGGGGAAGGTGACGGACCAGCTCCCTCACACTCGGGTTTGCTTAGATGTCCAGACCCAGATCAAGAGTTTCCACAACAGCAGGTAAGTAAGTTTAACAACCAAAAACTGAAAACCCTGCAAATTATAAAACCAGAGTTAATACACCAGGAATAAATAAGAATCAAACTAATTTACAAAGCAAATGTGTCTGAATAGTAAGCTGTTCCTATGCAATAATTCTAAATTCATGAAATTTATCGACCCAAGGTATCTCTAAGTTTTTTTATAAGAAAAGAATCATAGCACAGTTTTGCTTCCACGTTTCAACTTTGAGCCTTTTCCTTGCTGATAAATCACTGCCAATTCAAGTTTTTAAATTTTATTGTCTTTTTGGTTTGTTTGGGGTTTTTTTCTGGAAGTAACACATACACTGATGAAGGAGGCCGTACTCTTAATGATTTGTTCAGATGAGTAAAATTTTTCTGCTAACTTAAAAAAATCAGCATCTCTGCCACATTCAAATTTTTGAAATAATGCAGTTGAGGCTCATAAGAATGGCAAAACTGTGCTCTTTTAAGTTCCATACCCTATAAAATGCCAGTTTGAAGACCCTATGACTGATGAAGAAAGACATTATTCCCATCGCGATACTACCCAGTATTCCTTTACGCTAGAATCTAACAAATTCTTGCCTGTCTTAAAGTCATACTACCTAATCATTGTATGTATTTAAGTTTTAGCCTTCTTGTGTTATATGACTTACCCTTTATCCCTTCTATCCTCACTCCCTCCCCAGCCCAACCTAGTCTCAAGAAAAAAAAAAAATCCCTTGGCAACAAAGCTCCTTTTGGTAAATTGGCTTGGGGACACAACGTGGTCTGGAAGAAGTGCTTGTCTTTTCAGCACTTGGTTTGTAGCTGTGGAAGTGGCAGGATTTCTGTCTCCCAAGCTGTCCGGGCTGGTGGTCACCTGGGAACCCGAAGATGACTGTTGGACCCAGAGCTTTCCAAATTCCGGCCCCACATCTGTGTTTGTGCGAACAATGCAAAGTCCCCAGTGAAAAGAAGGAAAGATTGGACAACATAGAAAAGTTTTCATCAAGATAAGTCTACTTGATTAAAAAAAAAGATCTTTTATGCTGACAACAGTTGGTGCTTTTTTAAAAGCACTTACTTGCTAGAACTGAAATGGGGTGATGTGATGTTGGTCCACACAGACTTTACTGAAATGCTTTTGGTCGCTGAAACCCAAACGTCACCCCTGGAATTGGATTTCAGATGGGTGGGAGGTAGAGAGGCACAGGGGTCTATAATTCTCACACATCCTGAAACCATCCCCATCCACGGGTGATGCCCAGAGTTTGGAAAGAAAAGTGTTACTGACCCTGATATCTTTTGGATTAAAGAAGGGTATTGTTTTTAGCTATTTAATCAGTGTGTACTAACGAATTTTTTAAGTGGACCACTTCATTATTTTTTCTTAAGCTTTGTCTGCTTCTTCTTTGTTTTCTCCTGCTTTTAAAAAAAACAGGACTCTCATATTTCTGTCTCCAAGATTAACATGACTAAGCCCCTGGCTTATAAGTTTTAATGTTCTGTAGTTTTTGGCACTAGTATCTAGTTTGTAATCCAAAGGTGACGATCTTTTTAATCCAATACAATGTAACGACTTTCCTTCTTAGTATCCCCATTTTCACCATATCCTACAATCGTACTATGTCTGATTTCAGGAAACAAAAACAAAGCAAACAAAACAATTAGAGGATAGGGAACTCAACAAATTCGGTTAGGTATGCCTTGGGTCCCGAACATCCAACTGTCAGGTCTGGACAACATGCTCGGGTGGCTAGTGTCGTCCACCCATCCTCACTCACCTTGAAAGACACCAGATATACTCAGATTTCCCCTTGCTCTCCCTTGCACCATCTACCCTTCTGGTAATGCCACCCACCGCCAGCATTGTCACCTGGGTGCACACACCGCCGTCACCTTTAACCACTGTCCTCTCCTTGATAATGCCTACCCGGAGCCTCTGAACATTTCTCCCTTCCCTCCTCCTGAGATAACAACAGCCACATTTATTGAGTTCCCACATGTACCAAGCATTACCAAGGGGGCTTTACATATGTCATTCCATTCACTTGTCACCAGAACATTATGAAATAGATATTATTATCTCCATTTGCTGGATGAAGTCCAAGAGAATTTGGTAACTTGCTTGGGGTCATAGTCAATAAGCAGCTTCAATGACAGATCATCATAACAGCTATGATACTGATGTAGCTACATCCAGGGAAAGAAAAAAAGGTTTGAAGCAAAACTTGACAAAGTAAAGAACAATTTAAAAGCTATTTTTAATTCGACATTTCTGGTTTCGTGTTTGGTGTCTTCTTCCATTTCCACAGCCATCTGTAGCACGTTTATGTCACGAAAGTTGGAGTACGTTGTGTGGTTTGGCCTGACCACACAACCGCCACTGAGACGAGCTTCTGGGGAAAGAGCAGCATGGGAAGGTTGCGGTGTGATGAAAACGCAAGGTCTCCCACTGACGCGGGACACCCATCAGTCTGTCAGTCAAATGCAGAAGGGCCGAATTACACGGCTGTGGCTCTTTCCAGCATTTGGCTTTTTGGTTCCAAAACAGTTGACTTATCAATTTCTTTGGGGAAATGAGTCATGTGTGAATCATTAAAAGGCAATCTGGATTCTCAATTCACAACTAGGGTCTGAGTTTCCCCTGGCTGTTCTAGAAAGGAGTGCTTGCAATGGCTCCAACCTTCGCCCTCTTCTCTTCCCCATCCACTATCCCGGTTGTAACCCTCTGGTATACACAGCTGAGAGGGGCCAAACCTCCCTCCCAGGTCCTAAAACCTTCCCCTGCCTTCCAGCCCCACCTTCCTCTTCTCTCCTTACCAGACAACTCCATCTACATGTGTCCCCAGTGCCTTAAACTCAACATGTCCAAAACGGAATTCATCCTTCCCGTAAACCCTGCAATCTCTCTGATCTCCTAGCTGGGATTACAGCAGCATCGTGGGTGCAGACACGTGACCTGAGAAGGTCAGAGTCCTGTCTTTTCCTCACTGATAATGCCACCCACCTCGAGCCATAATCCAGAATCCATTCCCCATAATCCAGAGTCAATACGGCCAGTGTACTCCCTGACCGGGTGTCTCTAAATCTGGTCCCTTTCTTCTGCTTTGCTGTTGGCCAGTCTGGGCCTCTCCGGACCACCAGGAAAGCCTCCTGCTGTTTCTCGCGCCCACACTCAGCACGACTACCAGAATACGCTTCCTGGCTGAGGCTCCTTATTTATGTAACAACCTCGGTTTCATCAGCTTGAAAATAGGGATATAATCACCCTCAAATGCTCTAAATATGTTGATACCAATTACATCCCTATTTTCAAGCATATAAAACCAAGCTAATGTTACATAAATACAAGTGATAAAATTTTCTTATCATATCAAAAGACATTCCTCTAGAACAACTTAGCTGAGTTGAAGAACAAATCATTCTTCTATCCCAGCAGGAAAGAAATCCCATGAAGGTTAAAATAATCTGACCATTGTAGCAATTAAGTGCAAACAGGACATAGCGATACTAACATTTATGGGGCATCTACTACATGGCAGGGACTGTATGCCTGGTACTCTGCATAAGTTACCTAGGTTAATACAGCCCTGTAATAAAGGAATAACCCTCACTTCAAGGGCTAACACTAAGTAATTTGTTCTGTGTCTCACAGCAATAAGACATCCAAGACTTCAAGTGTCACTCTGTGCAGTATCCAAACCCATGCACTTGCCACTATCCCGCCTCCCACCTCCCCAAGGAAAGGCTGAAGCTCACAGGGGTAAGGAGTGACTGAAAGATTCACATACATGGTATAATTGCTCTGACTGCAAGTCAACCACAGTATGTCCTTTTTTGTTAAAATCTCAAATCTCAAGCACATAAAACTTTCATGTTGATTGACAGAGAAACTGGGTAAAGATGAGAAACATGAGTTGATGATAAGAAAATTCAATTGGCAACATTGTTCAGATTTCACAGACCCCTTCCATTCCCTGGGTCTAAGGTCAGGGGTAACTTTTCCAAAGAAAAACCCACCAATTTTTTTTAACTAGATAAGATAGATGGATCAGTACCTATTCTACACCTAGTGTTGGGCTGGGTACTACGAGGACGAGAGGAAAACAAAGCCATGATACCAGCCACCGAGAGGTAAGCTATCAATTCAGAGGCACCAAGAGAAGCATGGGATATTGATAGAGGCAGTGTTGGCCATTCCAGCATTAGGACATTGACATGACACACGACCTCACCATATATTCAGTCTTAACAAAACAGTTTCAAATACAAAAGGATCTGACCTACTGGAACCACACAAATGTATAAATCACACCACACGAGGGCGACTCCATAGCATAATGATCTGAGAAGGGGTCCTTCGTATACATGACGTTCGAGTAGTAAAGAATAATTTGTATGAAGAACGGAAGTGACTTGCAAAGTTTATTCTTGAAAGCAGACATTGCCCGTTCTGTATTTTCTCAGTGCTATTAACTCAACTAGAAAACCCTTTCTTCATGAAGGGAAGACAAGTACCTTTCATGCCGACCCCTATTTCAATCATTACATTCTGAATCAGCACACCGTGCGTTCCTAAGGTTTTATTTTTATCATAGTAAAAATAACATAACACCTTAAAATGGAAGAAGTCAACATTTGACATTGAATTCCCTCTCATAGTGAGTTGTGCCACTTACAAAAACTATTTTAATGGCACTTTATTACTGAAGTTAAGTGTTACACAAATGCAACTTTTTGATGTCATAATAAAGCCCATGAGAATAGAGGCCACCTTGTTCTCAACTGGGGATAAGAGCGCCCCCTCCTCACGCTTCCATGTGAAGGAACTTTCCTTAGAATGAAGATTCAGGTGTGTGCCTCAGTCCCCATCACCCCCGCCCCGCCGTGGCACGGACTTCTGTGACTGGTAAACATGGGAGAAGGATCGACTCAGAGATGGAAGTGACCGAAAAGCTTCCCGGAAGGAATGTAGAACAATTCGGATTTTGTCTCATTCAAAGCCTTCATACTTTCGATTACTCTACTTTCCAGAGCCCCTTGTTTTATTCTCCTGCTTTTAAAGTTGTGCTTTTCCTCCAACAACGTTCACGTCCACTACTCAATAAACACCATTTTATAAATTTATGATCCGTTTACTGTAAAGTGTGAATTTTTAAAGAAAATACCTTTGAATCCCTTGAATCCCTCAAACTATCTAAAAGCATACCCACCCCCCCACCTCTGGGCTTCCCTAAGCGTCATCTTTTTGCAACTTTATAAACCATCGATATCATCAAGCACACTTAGTTTCTAGCAAAGCCCTTCGAGAAACTCCTAGCTTCATGTGATATCATGACAGATGAAAGCAAGGCACCGCCCTACCATACCTGCCCCCAGTCTCTACGCATCGGGCTTCGCACCAGTCAGAAGTCCTTGATCGTGGAACCTGTCACAGGACATAACGACTCACGCTAGTTGAGACCTGCAATTTCCCTGTTCCAGAAGGCTGGCGAACTAGTAAACAGCTTATGAAACAGTAAATTAGGCAGAAACTTTCTCTGCTTTTTATTTTACTTCATCTTTAACATGTTGTTTTTGCATATGTTAGAGGCTCTAAAATGACTTAATAATGAAGATTTTGCAATATCATAATCCGATCCACAGAGACATACTCAATCACCTAAGGAAAAGAGATTCAAATGTTACTACTTGATGAGAGAAACAGGTTAGCACAAGGTTGCACAATATTCCAGTAAGGATCTTTCCTAGCCTGCAAGGTGACAAAGGTAACAAATCCTGCCAAAAACCGCTGGGCTGCATTACAGAATATCCAATCTTAGGAAAACTCTGAATCACTAATGAACCTTGAAACTGTTCAAATTAGCCAGGCAGGCCTGAGATTTGCAACTACACAATTAACTTCTCCCCAGAGAAATGAAGGTAACAAAACATCAAATTTTTCGCAGAGGACAAAGTGCCTGTCTTATCAACAGGTGGGTTTTTCTTGCATTGTTCGGGGGGGATCACCGCATCCTGCCTTGTTTTAGACAAAGGACTCCAGCCTATTTCCAGGGCCTCCCCATTCAGGACTGAGCCCAGGCTGTTTGGCTCTGCATTTGCGCCACTAGACAGAATCAACATGTTGGTGGAAAGTCACAGCCGAAGATCCTACGTGTGCCCCAAGTATTTGAAGCGCTCACTGAAAACCTAGATAGGCCACCCCATGTACGTGTCCCTGCTTCTGTTCATGAGGTCTTTGTTTACAACCACACAGAGTACCACGAAAGCAGCCTTTAAATTCCTGAAAGGCATAAAGCGAGCATGGTTGTGCAGCCAGACCAGATGCTGACGGACGCCTGCTGTGTGGCCTTGTAGTTTCTGAACGGTGATGGCTGGGCCGGCTAATCACCCGGTCTCCACGGCACGCCCGTGTCCTGCCCTCAGATCCAGCACGGGAGCTGGCGGAGGTCACCGTATTGTGCCGTGGCAGCAACCATTGTGACGGGTATTGTGAGAGGTGTCTTCATTCTTTGTGTATCCATTTAAAGGCTTATAAATTTTTATGGACTCTGCAAGGTAAATACAACAGGCCGGTTATAGGCTCCGTCCAGAAGCCAGCTCCTGTGCTTGCCATTTGAGACATAAGGAACCAGGTCGTCCACTCAGCTTCCCCCAAGTCCAACCCAGCATTTGGAGACGCTGCCCTAACCTTTCCAGGGCACTAGGTTACTGTTTATGAATGTGATAAAATTCCCTAACCACCTAAAAACCCTGGCGCGAGTCCAAGTCACTGGCGGCTCCTAGAGGACCGCGTTCGGGGTTTGGCTCACGTGCCCCGGTCACAGCAGCACCTGGATGGATTTGCTTCACAAACCGCACACACACATTTCTAGACCTCTGCGTCTGCAAATGCAGCCTCCCCTTAGAGCTTTAAGTTTAAACTGTCAAACCATTATTCAGCAGATAATTTGGGAGCAGTCGGATATCATGTTCCATTAATGACAACCACCGTAAGATCTATATCAGGACATAAAGCAGCCAATTTCAAGGAATCTCAAATGAGCTCAACCTCCTGACCAAGCGAATCCGACACTCTTTACGACCTCCTCTCCATCTATTAAAAGACTTATCGCAAATAAAAGACTTTACAAAGTAATCAACACCAAAATATTCTCTAGAAAGGAACAAGTTTGCTTACCCAACATAAATGCACTTTAATACATCATTTATCCATCAACAGATATTGTCACTGATGCCAGCGCTCAAAAGAAATGTTGACTCTAAGCAGAATGACTAATATGGAGGGTTATCTCTTTTTTTTAGAAGACGCGTGAGATTCTATATGCAACATACACACGTGTTAAGTTCTCTATAACGTACACATGCACGTATAAAGGAATGAATAAAAGCAGCTGTAAAACTTCTTAACACGTTCGAGTCCGTAATTAACGCAAATAGGAATGAAAACATTCTAGACTGCAGTCTTTTGGAGGCAGGAGCTCATAATCCCCAAAGATTCAGAAGCATTACCTCATTGCAGCCTTGAGACAAGCTGAGCATTCACTCTAGGCCTTACCCAGCATCCTCCGGTTCACACAAAGACAACAGAGGCGTGACCAATCACATTGTGGCTAGCAGGCACTGTTTCAAAGCCCTCTCCCAGTATTACCCATTGACATGCTCGCTGGCAGCCTGCTGAACTTGTCGTCATGGCAACACATCCCAGCTGCTCACCGAGGCTTGTTATATTACTTTTCCTTTTCACCACTCACTTAGCTAATTAAAAATTTAGGACTACGTTTTGCATGTTGGACGCAAATTGAAACAATGCAGGGTCCTTTCTCTCTCTTCTTTCTTTTTCTTCTTCTTTTTTTTTTCAATGGAGCTTTAAATAATGCTGGGAAAAGCGATTTGAAGGACACTCCCATGAAGTCCCAATATAACCAATCAATAGAGAGACTGCGTGTAGCTCCAGCCAGATGGAATTTGTCGCTAGACCGCTAGACCTAATCTGCAGCAAAGCAAAACCACCGTGAACATCGCTAAAGAAGTTCTTCCTGTTTTGAAACATATAAGCCAATTCAGCACAGATGATCTACGTTGAAATATCCATATTATTCTTGGTCAGAATGCTCTTTAAATATTTTTGTTTAACATGATTCTGATTCGAAGCAGCTTTACCCATAATTCCACAATGCAAGCAGGGTAAATAAATAAATAAAGCACAGAGAAAAAAAGATCCTGTTAAAACGGCCAATACGGCAAGTGCTGAAAAGAGGTTCCAGCAGAAAGCACGTCTGTGGACCTGCCATGTGTTTGAGATCTGACCACCGAAATGTACCACCGCCACAGGAGGACGAAAACAGCAGCTCTGCAGTCGAAAGCCCATGGAGAGAGGATGCCAGTTTTTGTTTACCAGAGCACAGAGACATCAACGAAACCTCCCAGACGGGTTCAGGGATGATGGCTGCCTCACACACACTGCCTTTCTGCAAACCCCCTTTATGCCTCCCAGTGATACTTGACAACCTGAGTCGATACCACATTCTAAGAATTCTACTGTAAAAATCCCCCTTGCTTCTTTTTCGTGTCAGCTCTCCACTTAACATATTTAATAGAGTAGAAAGAAAATTAAAATTGGAAATTCTGTTCATTGTGAATAAGCAGAGATAGCAGACCTCAAAGTGGTTTCGAAAATCCAAGTGTTAGAGTTTAAGGGAAAAGTCAGTACTAATTTCAATTAAATGAGAAAACCAAGATATCAAAAACAGGCTTGGAGCGGCGGCTTGCCTTCTGCTTCCTCCCAGGTAGGTCTGCTCATTTTCCTCTCTGAAGTCACCCACGACTGCCTCTGTCCTCAAACACAGGGCAGACACAGACTCTGGCAGGCAGGCCATATGCCCCCCCAAGGTCTCCCCATCTCTGAGTTTTCAGATCTACCACCAAATACCACTGAAAGAAGTCCCACCCACTGAGATAGTTAGAAATGTCCAAGAAGCCCTATAGAATTCTAATTTGTCTGTGAGGGCTATGGGAGCGATGCCGGCCTATGAAAGCCAAGGAGAGGTGATTGGCAGAGCTATTTTGGGTATTCAAGGTAAATACTGTTTACTCTCTCCCTGTCTCCCCACTTCAAGTAACCAGGAGATGGAACATAAATGAGGCTGGTCTCCGGTAAACACGGGAGACTGGAAACAGGACCTCCTAACTCCTTTTCCAGTGGACTGGAAAAGAAGAGAATGGAAGATAAAACCATCAAATAATTCTGGAAGCTGGAAAAACAGACGGATGAGAGGTAGCTGAATGGAGAGAGTAAAGAAAGTTTAAATATACATGCAAGAGGAAAAGCATACCACGGATGGTGTTGTGGGTGTAGTAATTCAGAAATGATGTTGTGCGTATGGTGAGGTTGAGAAAGTGAGTAAATACATTGTGGGAGAAGGAATATACACGTATGTCTGGGGAGAGGAGAGGAGGAGCCCCGTTTCCTAGCTCTGTCACTGAAAATCTCTAGAAGCAATGCTACCCCAGTAGCAAGGAACCCACACAGTATTCAAGATCTTGGGTTCTAAATACCATCCCCCACTGAAAGAAAAAAGGATTCTCAGAGAAATGATTGGTCTCAGGTCTGAGGCAAGAAACACACAAGTGAACCAGGAACATCTTTTTGTGCCAGAAAGCAAGAAAAGGCTCCAAAACTGATGGGAACCCCTGAAAAGACTCAGGGACCAAAGTGAAGGGGTTTCCTTGGCCAAATCAAAAACAAATTGAACATCAAATCATGTGTATGCAAAACACTATATAACACACTGAACGAAAAAGAATCCATGAGTAACATTGTGATACCAAAATGAACGAACAAATACAGGGTGTGCAGAAACAAATAATGCTTTTTTTTTTTTTGGTTCACAAATGAACACCAATTCGTAACTTCAGAAGAAATTAAAGAATTAGAATCTGCATTTTTTTAAAGATTTTATTTATTTATTTATTTGACAGAGATAGAGACAGCCAGCGAGAGAGGGAACACAGGAGGGGAGTGGGAGAGGAAGAAGCAGGCTCATAGCGGAGAAGCCTGATGTGGGGCTCGATCCCAGAATGCCAGGATCACACCCTGAGCTGAAGGCAGACGCTTAACTGCTGTGCCACCCAGGCGCCCCTAGAATCTGCATTTGTAACCACCATTGTAATCAAAGGCACTGAGCGAGAATTACTGATGCATGATAAAAACACACGGTAAAAGACTGCTGGAGAACAAGCATTCATACAGTCTCAAGTATCAACGAATAGATTACTTTTTAATTACAAGAGGAAAAGATGATGGCAAAGCCAGGCTGACACCACCATAACCAAGTGATCAAACTTAGCATCACCAATGAGACAAAGAGCCAGCATATGTCTCCTAATGTTATGCACTGAAAAGCACACAATCCAACCTATGAAATATTCTTGCCAAAAAAAAAAGTTTAATCTATGTCTAATCAGGAAAAATAATCAGACATACTTCAAATTGTGGAATATTCTACGAAACAACTAGCCTGTAATGTTCAAGAAGGTTAATGTCATAAAAGACAAAAGGAAGCTGGAAAACTGCTCTAGCTTAAAGGAAAATGAGGACACGCAACACGTGGGGCTTGAGTGGAACCTGGGATTAAAAAATAAAAATCCAAAGAAAGCAGCCATAGAAAGCATTACTGGAATAACAGGACAAAATTAAATATGAGTTGTACACTAGATAATAGCATTATATCAATGTTTAGCTTTCTGAATTTGGCAATTCTGGTTTCATTATGTAACAGCATATCTTTGTTCACCCTAAAGATGAAGTGTCGTGGTGTTTGCACCTACTCTCCAACGGTACTAAAGACAGACACATGATAGATGATGGATAGATGGATGGATGGATGGATGGATGGATGGATAGATAGATAGATAGATAGATAGACAGACGTTTGGGTGGATGAACGGATGGACAGAAGGATGGATAGAGGGACAGATAGACGGATGGGTAGGCAAATGGATGGATAGATAGATGTATGGATGGATAGATGGACAGACAGACAATGAACAAATGTGGCAAAATGTCAACAATCAGTAAATCTAGGTGAAGGTTATACTGGTGCCCATTTCATCTGTTTCGTAACTTTTATGTGGTAAGAAATAAATTCAAAGCTGGAGAGGGAAAAGAAATCTGGAAAGTCTCTAGAATGTAGGTATCATTAAAGGTGAGGTATGGAACAGACTGAAACAGGCTACTGTTCGAAGACCTTAATAAAGCGGATTTGGGCACTCAGTCCCACTCCTCCATCTAAAATAGTGACCTCTCTCCTAGGCAGACATAGGAATTTTACATTCTGCAGGGGTTAAACTGGATGATCTTTGACTTAGGGACCCCAAGCATAGCTCAGGGAGTAGTCAGATGCTGAATAAAGTGGGATTTTGTGAAAAACAACATACTTCACTCAGCGTCTAGAATGCCAGCAGCCAATCAGGACACTAGCAGACTCTCCCGGGGAAGCCGACTAGGCAAGAGAAAAGTAGATGTCTCTGCAAGAAGGTCCAACAGAGGACAAACTCTATGTCCCACAGAACTTCCAAACGGCATTTTAGTGTCTCTGGGGATCAAGACAAAAACTAGAAAAGGAACTCTAAAAAAATGGAGACAGGGAATAGAGTAGAAGAACCCTTCTCCAAACCCCTAAATATTCCCAGGAAGCCACTGGAGAGATAGCCTGGCAAAATAAGAATATAAACTGAGAACTACAAAGACACGGGTCTTAGAAAACAGCAGATCCAACATAAGAGTGGTGAGAAGAAAACTCCCAGATAACAGCTGTTTGCCAGCCTAGAAAGCATTTAGTCCGGATCAGAAAAGGAGGACAAGGTGCTCTGAAGGGAAATTCTCCAAGAAAATAGGAGAATGGGTAGATCATTTGAAATATGAGAGCACTTTGAAAAAAACAAAAACACTTGTGGGTATATGGTACCTCTCATGGAGCATTTGGGAGAAAAATTAAAGATGGATATATAAAAATCTATGCAATTCAAAAAAGAAAGACAATCATTAACTGCAGGCAAAACAAACAGTTGCATAAGAAAGTAAATGGACTCAGTGCAATTCTTGGTCCTTCATTAAACAAAAACTATACAGTCATCGTAACATGAACACGGATTACTGATTTATCTTTAAATTCTTATATAACTGCATTGGAAAGATCAGGGGAAGGGAAGTGAGCTTACAAGGAAGCTAAATCTTAATGTACCCTCCCAGGAAGACAAAATATAAAATTAATAAATTGAGATACAGCATTACAAGCACATAATTTAGAAACTGAATAAATAGTAAAGAAACACCTAAAAGCATTGGCAGGGATGACCCCTAGGAAGTAAGAATCAGAAATGGTGGGGGATAGAGGGTAATGGGGT
Organism: Ursus arctos; assembly: GCF_023065955.2. Taxonomy (NCBI): domain Eukaryota; kingdom Metazoa; phylum Chordata; class Mammalia; order Carnivora; family Ursidae; genus Ursus; species Ursus arctos. The sequence continues at coordinate 35,232,499 of NW_026622952.1, read as the reverse complement.
GTGTGTGTGTGTGTGTGTACTTAGCCGTATCATTTTCTAAACTTTGTAAAAGTAAAAATTATATGATAAAAACAAAACTCTGGGGGCACCTGGGTGGCACAGTCATTAAGCGTCTGCCTTCGGCTCAGGGCGTGATCCCGGCGTTATGGGATCGAGCCCCACATCAGGCTCCTCCGCTATGAGCCTGCTTCTTCCTCTCCCACTCCCCCTGCCTGTGTTCCCTCTCTTGCTGGCTGTCTCTATCTCTGTCAAATAAATAAATAAAATCTTTAAAAAAAAAAAAACTCTGATGAATAGCATACACAGGGGTAGCGTAGAAATCATTGCATTAGTAATACCTTTTCTGAATACCTCCTATGGGTCCAGCACTTACTAGCTTTGTGACTTTGGGCAAGTTTTTAATGCCCTAATGTCTCAGTCTGTGTACCTGTAAAATGGGTATAAAAATAATAATACATATCTCATTAATAGTATGTGGCACAGAAAAAATGCCCAGTCAAGTAAACTATTACTCATGCTGTTATGAATGGGGCCCTAGGTTTGCCACTGGGGAGCACTTGTCCTCCAGGACCTGCCGGGTCAGGTGGCAGTAAAGTGATAGAGATGTGGGGCTAGGAGAAAAGTGCCTGTAGTCTGCTTCCCCCTAGCACCCCAGCACAAAAGATTAGCATTTCCAAAGTAAATTCCAGAAAACACTAGTCCGAGAAAACACTTCTTGAAAAACAGTCTTGTGGTCAAACCAATCTGGGAAACCACTACATATTACACGTTTCGGGAGGGTCACCACTCATCTAGCATATTTACGGCTCTGCAGTCCTGTGGTAAAGGGAAGGGTTCAAACCCACTATTTCCCAAACTCATTTCACCAGGGAACCCTTTTCTTTTCTGGAGAAACAAGTCTCACGAAAGTGGTGCTCCAATGAGACGTTCGGAGAGCCACAGCCATAGAGTTTTAAGACTGTCAAGAGGGAGAGACTTTCATTCTGCTCTCCTGATTTCATAGACTTTTAAATTCCCTTTTCATTTACCACAATCATTTTGACAAATTTAAAAGTGGTAAAAATATGTTTAATAGAAAGCTCCCCTGATGCAATTACTTTTGTGAAAAGAAATCTACTATGTACTGATGGGATCTGCATACACTTCTGAAAATGACCCTACAGCTGATGTCGGATCATTCACGACCAAGACAAAGCTCCAGGAAAGTGTTTGGAACAAAGGTAAAATCAGGAATAGATGCTTTGCGCTTATGTTTAGAAGATGACCATGAATCGTGGGTAATTTGTGAAATGGGACTGTTGCGGATTTGGAGGCGTCTATAACAAATCTGCACTGCAAGACCTCCCCTGGAACACCTTCTCAGGGAAAAGGAGCAGGTGGGTTCGCAGCCGTTTTGGGGTCTTGAAATATGCATGACTCGGATTATTTTATATTCACTTGCTTCTCTTGCCTTTTGAGAAAACTCAAAATGCATTCTCTCAGCACAGGCGCTTTCTGAGAACGCGAGTCTGGACATCCAGTGTTGTTTAGTTCACGAAAAACAAACAAACAAACAACTGCTTCCACGTGTAGAACTGAAAAGGTTAGAGGAAAAGCCCTGGACAGTAAAAACAGTCGATCGCCTGCTTTTCAAAACGTGGAGGAGAGACTGTCTTCTTCCAAGTCATTGATGCAGATACCTGAGAAGCGGCAGCAAGGACGACCTGCCTTTCCCCAGCCCTGAGCCTCTTCCCTCAATGCCCCCCACATGGAACAGAAAGGGGCTTTCTAAGGGGCCTCAGCGTGGTCATGTCGTTCCCCTGAGGAAAGCCTTTCAACCACTGCCCTACACTCTTCTTACTGAAACTAAACCCTCTTTAACATGGGTTGTAGAGTGCTTTCTGCCATGGCCCCAGCTAACAGTTCTTGGCCAGTGTCCTCCTACGGGACTGTGACCTGCTGAAATCAGTCCTCTCTGGGCTGCCTGTTGACGTGTCTGGAGTCCCCAGCCCTCTGGAAGCTCCTTGAGGTAGCAGGTCTTATAGGATGTCACGCCCCCAGTGAGCGGTGTGCCGTATGCCATTCCATTTCTTTGGTACACTGTGATCTTTTCCAAACTCACCCTAATCGGGCCACTTGCCTCACTGAGGACAGCCCGTGACTCCTGGGGCACTCGGGCTCTCCATCCTGCCTCCCACGAGCTCCTTGGGAGCTCCAGCCACACTGGCCTCCCCTCTGCTTCCTGCTGCCCGACACCCTGCCCAGAGTCCTACCCAGGCCAGGTTTCATGGCAGCCTTCGTGTTTGATGCTGTCTCTCTCCCACTAAACTGTTGGTCCATGAAGGTCCTCCGCTCACCAGCAGATCTCCTCAAATAATCCCCAGACCACTGCCAGGCCCACAGCGACTCTCCATAAATGCGTCCTGAGTATATGAATGAATAAATGAATGAATGAATGCATGCTTGAATGATGTGTCTAGATCCACCTGGCGAAACAAAACTAAAAGAATTTCAGCTTTAGCCGCCCCTTCTATGAAACAGCAGTGTAATTTGGTAAGTGTAATGCAATTGACACATTAATCAAATATAATAAAACTGCTGTGCCATGGCCAGAAGAGCATGCCTAAAATGAAAATTCCATGATGTTTAATTCAAGTTATTAACTTTCACGGGGAGACCTTAAACCCCTCAGAGGTGCATGATGTAGGAAAAGGGGCTCCAGGAGACGTGGGATGGGCCAGAACATTACGTAACGCTGACCACCACAGAGCACTCCCACGTGAAAGCCCAAAATGTAAAGCATCATTCGGCTAAATTTCTAAAATTATAAGACCCTCAGCCTGAAACAACAACAGGAACTCAATAAGGAAATATGATTTACCAATATAAAAATACTTGGTGAAAATGTGAAATAAATGAATGCTCAATTTTTAAAAATACAGCAAATCCCAAACCCAAAACATGGGGCCTATAATGCCAGTTTACCGAAATTAAAGAAGGAGAACAGAAGGAAAATGGTATCTTTGAGTTCCCCTGTTTAAGGAATCAGTATTTTGATTCTCTGAAACCTTGCCTATTTGAGTATTTGGTTAGCAACGTGGCTCCTGAGTTTGTACGACTTGAGATCATTTCTGAGCGCTCCGTTTTTGTACATTTCTCCATCTTTCTTTGGTGCCTGATCTTTAGGTCTGGCTGGCTGGTGGCTATGAACACCGCTCCACCCCAACTATGACACCAAGAACTTCAATGTCCCCATGAGGACATGCAAATAATTATCAAGACTATAGGGGCGCCTGGGTGGCTTAGTTGTTAAGCGTCTGCCTTCGGCTCAGGGCGTGATCCCAGCGTTCTGGGATCGAGCCCCACATCAGGCTCCTCTGCTGGGAGCCTGCTTCTTCCTCTCCCACTCCCCCTGCTTGTGTTCCCTCTCTCCCTGGCTGTCTCTCTCTGTCAAATAAAAAAATAAAATCTTTAAAAAAAAATTATCAAGACTATAACGCCACCACCGCATGGAATTTTAATTAGCAGATATCGCTTATCTTACTTTTCTCATGATCTTTAAGAATCAGCATTTTCTTTCCACAACGGATAAACCGGGAGCAAGGAGAAGAAAAGAGCTCAGGTTTACTGAGCGCCACACCTTAAGTACCAGGGACAGTATTTTACCTGTTGTCTCATTTAATCATAATGGCAACCCAGGAAGTTAGGTCTCATTATCTCAATTTTAAGAATAAAGTATTAAAAAGTTAATGGCTTCTCCAGAGACTACAGCAACAGCCCTGCGAGCACCTGGGTCCCCATCGAGTGATTATGACCCAAACCAGCATTGAACTGACCAACAGTAGTGTGGAGCTAAATTGGAAAACACTCCACCTGCCAATTTTGAACTCCTACGTATCAGTTTAAGGACAAGTAATAAATGTGCGAGCTAAAAATAGTCTACGGGCTTCTACTTTTGAAAGGAAGTAAGTCTTCACTACTGGCCAAGAGTCGCTCTCTACTTACCCTGAGATGGAAGCTTCTTACACAACAGCACCTTGTTACAAGTTAGGCTAGCACAGAATCAAGGAAAAACCCAACTAATTATAACACAAGATGCCAACCGCTATAGTAGTATGTACCAAGTGGTCCTGGGACACACAGAGGGAACATAAACACTGCTTGGGAGAACCCCAAAAATGTCCCAGAGAAAGGCGACCGCCAGGGAGTCTTCAGGAAGAAGTAAGAGGGAAAGGCATTCCAAGCAAAGACAAGAGCGCGTGTACTACAAAAATCCGCAAACATTTGCTGAGTACTGAGAGTAAGGTAACTACTACTATTTAATCCTACAACAATCCAAGCAGGTGGTACTATTACCATTCACTTTTTACAGGCAGGGAAGAGGAGCACAGGGAAATTAAATCCTGCATCCACCTGGTGGAAGAGGGTATCGCCCAAGAGCTGAGAGAATAGGGCATACTTGGGGGTGCGTGCTGAGTAAGAAGGGCAGGTCGGTTTCACAAACGACACAGTTAATACACCAGCCAATGCTGAGGCCAACAGTTAGGTGTGACTTATTATTACGTTCTTGCTGTGTGCCTGGCACCTTCTACATACATGACCTCATTTACTCCTCACGTCAATCGTTTCTCTTTTTTTTTTTAAGATTTTATTTATTTATGTGACAGAGAGAGACAGCCAGCGAGAGAGGGAACACAAGTATGGGGAGTGGGAGAGGAAGAAGCAGGCTCCCAGCTGAACAGGGAGCCCAATACGGGGCTGGATCCCAGGACCGTGGGACCACGCCCTGAGCTGACCCTTAAAGACTGAGCCACCCAGGCGCCCCACATCAATCGTTTCTCAAATAGTTGTTCTTACAATGACCGTTTTATAAATGAGGGCATTAAGGCTAAGAAGAGCCACGTACTTTGTCTGGGATCACACAGTAAATAAATGCTGAATTCAGGACCTGAAATGGAGTCAGTCTGGCTAGACAGCCCATGATTTTCACCACGATGCGGTGCTGCCTTTTGATTAAACACCAAGAGGTCATTTGAAACAATTAAAAAGTGGGGTTTTTTTAATCTCAAATTCAGCCAATACCTTGTATTTATTTGTTTTAGAATGGGACCAGTTACACAGAAACATCCCTGCATTCTTACCAAAATCATTTACCCTGAGTGCCCATTTACATAGAAAATATTTTAAATTGTTCCATTTAAAAACCTGTATTCCTAAGAGAGCTCTGCAGCCACACTCAAAATGTATTATTCAGATTTAGAACATTAAGCATCTCATGACTGAAGGTTTTTTAAAGAGCTTCAAGAAATACATTCTAAAGGGAGGATACGATGACTGCAGTTCTTGGCAAGGATAGAGGAAATGATGTGTCCTAGCAAAACAAACCACAGGTAAAAGAGCACACTGAGTGAGGACAAGAGCTCATTTCCAAAAGTCTTTGTCAGACCTGTTACGGCGTCTTTCAGCTGCCTCCGAAATGATGTGCCCCGACATCAGGGACCGAAAACGCCTTCGCTGTCCTGGGGACATGGTTTTCCTGAGCCCTCTGCAACGTTCGTGATCCCCCAAGAAGATCGAACCTTCTCTGTTTTCACAAAACTTCTTCTCCTGAGAAATGCCACAGATTTCACTCTTCAATGCCTCTTCCACCGGCACACACAGCACTTTACACCCCCCAGAACTGACCTGAGCACAACTCACTTTTGTTCAAAATAAACATAATACAACCTGGAAACGATCTACAAAATCCAAGGGACAAAATTACTAAATAGATAAGTAAATAAACTGTTCTATCAATAACCAATTAATGTCACTTTGCCATGGATTTCTCACCAATGAATGTGACAATTCTCTCCTCAGCTAAAATGAGATCTGTCTTCTGTCTCCCCCACCTCCATCCCCCAAATTCTGCAACTGGGATTCTCCTGTGTTTTCCCTCCTTGGGAGAAATTTTAAACATCCAAGAGAAATTTTAAAAATGACAAACACCTGCAGAGCCACCACCCCATGCTTTCGGCAACGGCTGAAATTTTGTCATCATCTTCTCTATAGAAGAAATGAAATCTTTCCAGTAAAGGTGATCTGATTCATTGTCTCCATACCCACAGACAATCACTCTCATTAACTTGCTGTCAGTTCTCCCGGGATACTTAAAACACTTTTACATATGTAAATGTATACACATAGGATATTTGGTATTTGTAGGTGCATAATAAAAGACTTAACTAAATAGTATCAGATTGTGGATTGCTCTGTAACTGTGTCTGTCTTCTCTGTTGACGAACCCAGCATCTAGCACTGAGGTCTGGACTGGACGTGGAAAATATTAGATGAGTATCTGTTGAATGAATGAAAGGTAGGTTGAAAATAGGGAAGTGCCATAATTTGCTGAATAAGTAAATTCTTCCAAACATTCTTCACTAGACATCAAACTCGAATGCAAACAGAACTTACACAACTTTTCACCCATGTATCTTAGAAGTGTGCTCAGTAAATACCTGATTGAATAACGACATCTCCTCAAGGTATTTGAGTATCGCTACCATCTGGAAGACCTGCATATCAGCCCCATGTTAGGCTCAAAGAAAGGTATATTTTCTAGAATGTGGAGGAGTATAGCGGCTTCAGTCTCCATTGTGCACAACCTGGCCAACACGCTCACTTTGCAATAGGAATGACCTGATAAATAACTATTTTTTTCTGATTTAGTACTGACAACTAGTCTGTGATGTATTCCCCAAGTTCCTAGCATGGCTTCTTTCCCGCCCCACACACTCTGTTAGAGCGTTCAGGACACCGTAAGTAATTTGTTGGGTTTATACATCTGTCTTCTATACATCAAATCACGGTTTTCTCAAGGGTAGTACTTATCTTTAACCATCTTTGCATCCACAGCACTTGGCTCAAAAGCTCAGTCATAGACAGCTACAGTGGAGTGGATCTCCTTGATTCTTAAAATACCATAAAACTCAACAATGATTCTGTGCTTCCATATCTCTTCATATGTTTTAAATTTTTGATCACTTTATTTCTTAATATTTTTATTTTTAAAACATTTTTAACATGGAAACTTCCCAAAATTCAAAAGCGGACAGAATAGTATACTCATGTACCTATCACCCAGCTTCAATAATTAATTCATTTTATCCTTCTTTACAGAAACCAAAGCTGGATATCACAGACGATACATTATAGGTATGATTTATTCAAGGAAAACTATGCAAAATCACATGCAAAGGAGAGTCCTTGGCCCTACATCAAAAAGGTGTTTTCAGTTAAAATATTTTAGATTTTTATAAAATGACTCCCTGCTTCAGCTAAGTTTGTCAATTAAACAAGCAGCTCCCGGTCCTGTTCATGAAGCTGTGTTCAGGACTGTCAACTCTGCAGACACAGGGTCACGGTCCCGTAATATCCTGCACTGACAATTAACGCTGGTGAAGTAACTGCGTGTCATTAATCATGAAGGATCACTGTTCCTTTCCAGCCTAAGTCTTCATCTGTAATAGTGAACCTTATTACATTTGGACTCTCCCAGTGCCTTCTGTATGCCACTCTGAAAGCCATTTGCATCCCAGAGTCACACGTTTCTCTAGAAAGTTTTAACTCCCTCCTTCCAGAGCTGGAATTCAGAGCTCCAGCAATTAGACGGACTGAGAAGTCAAGCTCATACAGCAATCCAAAGCCAGAGGCCAAGCTCTTCATGAAATGAAAATATTTGAGTAGGAGAGTAATAATAATCAATTTCACTTCCATAAGCATTGCTTTCCAAAGGAAACTGTTTTTAGAAAGAGAAAGATGTGGGGTGCCTGGGTGGCGCAGTCGTTAAGCGTCTGCCTTCAGCTCAGGGCGTGATGCTGATGTTCTGGGATCGAGCCCCACATCAGGCTCCTCCACTGTTAGCCTGCTTCTTCCTCTCCCACTCCCCCTGCTTGTGTTCCCTCTCTCGCTGGCTGTCTCTCTCTGTCTCAAATAAATAAATAAAATCTTTAAAAAAAAAGAAAAGAAAAGAAAAGAAAAGAAAAGAAAAGAAAAGAAAAGAGAAAGATGTTTTCTAAAGACCACAGGAGAGAGAAAATCCTTCAGAATGTCATCTGTCTGTCCATTGGAACCTGTGCCAGCCCTGTGGTGGCTACAAAGGTCCTGTTTGGTTTTCTCAAGCTGCAACAGCCATTGGCCTGTATTTCACAAATAAAAGGCTTTTTTTCCCCTCGTTTGGGAGTGCCTACAAAGTCAATTTACAAATGTAAATTATGCACTATGGAATTACTCTTTTTTTCTGAGAAAAGGAAGGATTTGGTGAAGGGGAGCTCAAGGACTAGAGGTTTTTGCATACAGGTCACAACAATGAGAGAGGGAAGTGTAGCTGTCTCCTAGATACCAGCTCCGAAGAATCGGGGCCTCGCAGGGACTGTTCAGCAGGTGTGTGGACACCCAAATGTAGCCATCTCAAATCTGGCTTCACAGGGCAAGTCACGAGCGCCCTACAATTATCTAACTATTTTTCATTTTTTGTTTTGTTGTTTGTTTAAGGAAGAAGCTTCGTACATATGTGGATCACAAACGTGTAAGAAAAGTGTTTCACAAATGTCTAAACTAAAAGGAAATTAGCTGGCTGATCAATCAACAGTAGATTTGATTGTGCCTCTGTTGACAGGTCTGCTCTGGGTGTCAAAGTTTATTTAACTGTTGGCTGCTGATCTGTTAATATCAAAATTACATTGATTGTGCCAAAATCAAAGATTGCTCTGCTGTTTACACATTAGGCAGGAAGGCTAATTACTTACTAATCCTTGAGGGTTTTAAACACTTCTGATGTACTAAATACCCCTGAGGACCATACATATTTTTTAATGGGTTGAGGACAGATCCTTCAACACATGTGTAATCTAAAAACTAAAGAGCATGTGACAGATGCCAACAAGGGAATCATTATGTCTCTTGTCATAGAGAAGTCTCAGATTCTCTCTCCAGCCAAAGTTTACAATAAAATAGTCACGATCTACTGATTCATATTTCATCTCTGTGTTCCTTCTGGTGGAGCTTTTTAATGCATAATACATAAACTTAATAATATTAATATTAATTCTGTCTGCCATTTGCCAACGACTTCCTGTGCGCCGGGCACTGTGCTGAGTCCTTACAGCACACCACGTGACGCCTGCCTTTTCACTGCATGCTCAGGACGCTTGGGAGGGACAGACCCCCAGGACACAACGACCGGAGTGCTCAAGAAATAGTTTTTGAATGAATGAAAGAACTGAAGAGGAAGAAGAGAACCAGAAGGACGGGTAAGAAGGAATATTGCGTACAAGTGCATATTTCTCCAATGCTCCGTCGTCCACGGAATCCACAGTTCAGTACAGTCATCTCACCGAGTAATTAATTTGGTTCATAGAAAGAGACACTGAAGATAGCCTAGTGTTTTTTTTTTTTTTACGAACTCATCATCCTTAGGTCGGGCCTACGTAAAAGAAGCTAGATCAGAACTTTTTGCATAAGAAGTGGCTGGTTAGCCATACTAGATCAATAACCACACACACACACACACACACACACACACACAGAGCAAGTTTTGTATCGCCTGTGTCCACGTCTGTGTTCGCCTGAACAAAAAAATGGTGTCTTTGGCATAGTATTTCATCAAAAAGCATTCACGGAACGATTCCTTTATGCGGGAATTAGTAAACAAAATTTTACAACAGTAAAATAAATAGGGTTGGAAATTTAGAAAAAGGAATGTGTTTAGAACAAAACAAAATATATCAATTATTCAGGGTAATACAAAGTAGGAAATTCTTAAAGAAAAAGCAAGGCAGGCTTTTATGTTGCTGATTCGGGAGTAAACGCAGTATAACCAAATTAGAAAACAGCACTTGACCTCTGTCAGATATCATGCCAACAACCAGCCTGGGTTATCGTAGCGCCTCAAATTAGATTGTGCTACATGCCTGTTGATGAAAACATCTCCGAGAGGCCGGCTCTTGGATGGCCGCTGTGATAAAAAGCGATAGTGTGCAAAAGAGTCGTGCTCAGTGTGGAGCATGGATAAGGGTAGCAGTGTCCAATCTAATGCCCACGTCTGAGAGGTGGTGCAGTGCCCAGCATGCACATACGTCTCCTTAGTAACTGGAGTTCCTGAAGAATAAAAAAAATAGTTTTCAAATTGCTACTAAGTTGTTAGGACATCCTTTAAAGATTTATTTAGTCATCTGGACCTAAATTAGTGAACAGAATTTCTTTCGCCTTAGGAATGCCAGGACAAAGTTACCGAAGCATGAAAGGCACCGTGAATCCACAGAGTCAGGGAACCCGTGGCTCACTTCCAAGGGCGCCCTGATTTCAGAAATGAAAAAAGAGGCATCTTCAAATAAGAGAATACCGTAGTTACGATCAGGCCCGACGTATCTATCACATGGCTCAGAATTTTCAGGAATGTTACATCTCCTCACTGTGTCGCTTCACAGATGAGGAAGCTGAGATGCAGAGAAGTTAGGAAGCAGGTCCCCAGGGCACCGAGCTAGGAGGATGCGAGAACTGGAACTCAGACGTGGGCCTGTCTCCCCCAAGCCGGCACTCCTGACTCGAGCACTGCTCCCAGTCCCCCAGCGACTCCATTACACCTCACACCACACAACACTCAAGAGACACTCAGTCACTGTAAACAACTCTTGTTACTATCTGTAGTGGATTCAGTGGTGGCCCCCCAAAAGCATACATTGACGTGCTAACCCCCCAGACCAGCGAAGGTGACCGTATCTAGACAAGGGTCTTTAAGGTAAGGATCTTGAGATGAGAAGTCATCCTGGATTAGCCGGCTGGCCGTAAATCCAATGACAAGTATCCTTCTAAGAGACAGAAGGCCTCGTGAAGATAGAGGCAGAGACAAGACAGATACAGTCACAGGCCAAGGAAGGTCTGGAGGCACCAGAAGCAGGAAGAGGAAAGAAAAGATTCACCCCTTAGAGCCTTCAAAGGGAGTGAGGCCCTGCCAACACCTCGATTTCGGACTTCTGGCTTCCAGAATTGTGAGGGAGTAACTCTCTGGGATTGTGAGCCACCTCGCTGACCGTACTTCGTTGCATCAGCTCGAGGAAACTCCAACACCATCCGTAGAGCCAAATCACCGAATGACTACGTTGCTTAAAAATCCAAGCGACCTGGTCAACCACTAACAGCGGTTACGAGTGCAGACTCTGAAAGTAATCTCCGACCCGGGAGACACCAAAGAGCTGACTCTTGACCAATTTCATGACATGGTTCTCATTTTAAAAATAATTTATTTTCAGAAAAAATATTTATAACTAGTAGCCTACTAAAAGACCGGTATTTAATTTTTTTAAAGATTTTATTTATTTATTTGAGGGAAAGAGAGCGAGCTCGAGAGAGCGGCAGAGGGAGAAGGAGAAGCAGGCTCCCTGAGTAGGGGGCTCAACGTGGGGCTCAATCCCAGGACCCTGAGATCATGACCTGAACCGAAGGCAGACACTTAACCAACTGAGCCACCCAGGTGCGCCAAGATCGGTACTTTAAATCAGAGCTGATAGATTGTAACAACTGATATTACAAGGCTAGAAAAGATATCTGAAATTTCAAAACAATCATCCTAAAATGAGACAGAATGTGGTCTCCAAGGTGAGTTATGAAAACCAAAGTTATCACACAGAAGCCACAGCATTTCAAAGAACAAACTCTGAGAATAAAAGATTCTGCCTATAAACAAACTCATGGAAAAAATAACTTGGAAGGAAATAACCTACCTTTATTTAAAAAGAACAAAAACAATGATGGGGACCCCACACATCATGGGAAAACCACAGGGTACAAGTAATCCATCACTAAAAGCTCTTAGGAAAGGGCTGTTTATAAGATGTGTGTATAAACCAAACAACCGCTTATTTCCTCAGCTTCAGATGGATTCATTATACTTGTGCTTCTCAAACTACCTGTGGCAAGGATGCTTTTGTAAAATATAATAAAAATGAATTATTGGGGGAAATGACATTTAAAACTGAAAAAAAGGAAGTCCAAATTTTTTCATTTTTTATTTTTTCCAAATTTTTATTGTATGCAGATATCAAATTGCATTTCAATAAATGTAACCAGAACAAATAAAACACAGGCAGAAAATACAAACGGTGCACACTGTTCATTGAAAGTGTACTCCAACAATTAATTTCAAGAAAAGCTATTATACTTGCAATTCTTTGTCTTTTCGTAATTGTAATGGAACAAAATTTATGAGAGAAATAGTATTCCCCATATTAAATGTCAATATGCACACCCTGAACAAACTAAGTGTATCAATAAGGTTTTTAATGTCACAAATGAGCTTGCTTCTTGCTTGTTAAGTTACTAATCTAAACTGGATGGATGGCAATGCTCTTGCAAGAGATAATGTGTATCTAAAATGCGTCTGTGTTTTGTTTTAATAACAGTCACAGTAGAGAAATCAGTTTCAAAAAGGTATGTTAAATGGGAATGGAGGAGATCTGAAAGCAATTCAGCAAGCTTGGGCTTTTTTTTTTTTTTTTTTAGCTTTTACTCAAAGCCAGAGATGCTGTTTTTTTCAAAATTTATCTTTAATCCTTCATCAATAGTCAATGCCCACAATTTATCCAGTAAAGTCAGAGTTGAGTTTAAATCATCTACTGGGGACACCTGGGTGGCTCAGTCAGTTGAGCATCTGCCTTCGGCTCAGGTTCTGATCCCAGCGTCCTAGGATCGAGTCCCGCATAGGGCTCCCTGCTCAGTGGAGAGCCTGCTTCTCCCTCTGCCTGCTGCTCTCCCTGCTTGTGCTCTCTCTCTCTCTCTGACAAACAAGTGAATAAAATCCTTAAAAAGTTTTTTTAAAAAATCATCTATTGACAAAAAAAGTGGTTTCCAGGTTTTGTAGCCTTGTGGGTTATAGAAACTAATCTTAAGATGGGGCATATAGGGGCACCTGGGTGGCTCAGTTGGTTAAGTGTCTGCCTTTGGCTTGGGTCATGATCCTGGGGTCCTGGGATCGATCCCCACACCAGGTGCCCTGCTCAGTGGGGAGCCTGCTTCTCCCTCCACCACTGCCCCCTGCTTGTGCACTCTCTCTTTCTGTGTCAAATAAATAAATAAAATCTTACAAAAAAAAAAAAAAGGAAAGATGGGACATATAGTAACAACATCCTCCCAACTCAGCTCAAACCACACCTGAATTCAACGAGACAGTCCACGAACAGTGTGCTTGGACGTGGCTGAAATGTCAATCTCCTCTCAGGTTTAGATGCCTACTCTTAAGGTATTTTTAAATATTTTAACCACCTTATGGAGGTATGATTGACATACAAAAGGCCGCACGTATTTAATGTATGCAACCTGATGATGTCAGAGAGAAGCATACACCCGTGGAACAGCATTATGCCTATAGTTAACGGCACTGTGCTGTATACTTAAAAATCTGCCAAGAGGGTAGATCCTATGCTAAGGATTCTTATCACACACACAAAAGACGAATAAATAAAGAGGGCAGGAGGAAACCTTTGGAGGTGCTGGGATGCTACTGTATTTCTGTAATACAATAGTCTATAAGCATGCGGCTCACAGACCGAGTAAAAACTTAGGTATACAGCAAGAGACGAGAGTATGTTTTAGACGGCCGTGGCCAACACAATTTCTAGTTCCACCTTCAAAAGAAGACTATTTCTCCCCACACACACACACTTTTATTGACATATAATGACATGCCTACTCTTCATTTTTGAATGTAAGTCCTGGTGGACCCGGCCACCGACCCCACTCAGAGCAGCATTCAGGCAAACTGCGGACATAGCCACGGAAGCACCGTGGCCTCGTCTACTAAAGGAGGCGGCTTATTACGGCTTCCTGGGTGTTTGAACTAAGGCGAGAAGACACTGTCTTCTCCGCATTGGAAACTCCCTCAAGTCAGAGGAAGAAATCATGACAGCCTTTCAAGAAAGCGATGGCTACACGGGGAATCGGAATGAACTAGGAGAATTCTCGATTAATAATTTTTTTTAAATGACAGATTTTTACTTCAGCCGAAGCATCACGTATATGAAATACTAGCTTCCATAGGTTTGGGATTCTCCTTGCATATGCTACTGAGCTTTCTCTCAGGCAGGGAACGGAAAGGAAAACCCCAACGAACGTCCGTCAGGTGCCGTGGGGGTTACCACAGTCACCCCGACAAAGGGAGGGTTTAACGGTGCATTAGACACCGGTGCAGAAAAAACTGTGACATGAAAACTTAAGATACTGTCATGATTATTTCCCTCCTTGCTTATGATGCCTACGCCAGAGTTTGCTAAAATTAGTAAGATACTGCCTTTGTGAAGAAAACTCATAATACGCAAAAGTGTCAATCCTCTGGCCACCAAACTACATCTCAAATTGTTTTAAGTATTGTTCATTCTTACAAAACTTGTCTCCATCACAGTTATAATGGAAATAAGGTAACGGAGCATTTACAAGACCTGTAAGTGGTTACAAAGATAATACCGCACAAAGGAAGTTAAGATGGTGTCACACAAGCAGGCTGATAATTCCAAATATTAAAGAATTCCATGCACTTATATTTCTTCCTTAAGTAAGCTTATTTGTGATAAAGACTCAAAAAGTCCTGAGTTCCTCATACCCTAGGTTTTTCATTTATGGTCCTCAGACACAGTTGTTCCTACAGAATGTTCACGTATCATCACAATTTCAATGCTTTGGTCCATATTTTCGGTTTTTGAGCAACTGTCTAATGCAAAAAAAAAAAAAACATAAGGCCTTATAAGAAAGTAAAATAATATATGACAATAAAGTAAAATAGTTTTTCCAATAAATTCATGACCCACTGTAAAAGAAAAAAAACGCCCAACCTTTACAGGAGAAACATGAAGTGTTATACATCGGTCACGGCCTTCTGCCAAAGAAAAGCCACGTGGAAGCAATTAGAAATGAGTAGAATCAGGTGGGCATTTCACAGCACGGTGGCTTCACCAGGACAGATGTGGAGAGTCACGTGGACAGCGCACAGCGACTCCAGAAGCAAGAACAGCCTTGGCCGAGGCCAGGAGGCAGGCTGTAGCAGCACTCAAGTTTAAATTCTGTTCACGTTGGTCACCCTTAGGGAGTTGGACTGGGTGGGAAGGATTTCAAGCTTAAGGTTATGTACAGGTATACTGTTTGACATCTCTACAGCAACGTATTTCTTTTGTAACTTTTAAAAGTAACTTTTTCTCTCCAGGGAATCTTTTAGAGTCTCCAATCCAAATCTGAAATGCAGAACGTTCGTTTCAACACCTACTCAAGGTACTTCAAGGCATATAATGTACCCTATCTCAGGTTTTTGACCTTAAAAATTAAGAACCTAAGAAATTAAGACCTAAAAACCTAATAAGCACCTAGGAAAAAATGTCACCTAATTATTACTCTTACATCCTCCTTCCGGAATGCAAATACCATTATTATAAGTCTCTGTAGGAGCAGAGGGGAGTGGAGGAAAGCAGCAGTTTTTAAGTCCATCCTAGGGCCCAGGCACAATGTCAGCTCCTTCAACATATTACCATCCCATCCATTCCCATAACCACCCTACAAATCAGACGTAGGGAGTTGTGTTACAGGTGAAGAAAAAGACTCAGAGAGCCTAAAAGGATTTTTCCAGATCATCTAGCCAAGTGCTGGGGCTTGGTTTGACTTCCACCAGCTACCGAACTGCTCTGCCCTTCTCATGCGCGGCCTCTGACCACTCACCCATCTCTCATCTCATCTGTTGCCCTTCTAGTTTTTCTGGAACAGGCAGATAGATCTATTCACCCTTATAATTCTCTACGGAGTTGATCCCCAAATGCTGCACTCCAAACCGAAGGGAAAGACAACTCTAAATACGGATTTGCCATTTTCGTTTTAAGTCTTCCTCTTCTCGGGGCGCCTGGGTGGCTCAGATGGTTAAGCGTCTGCCTTCGGCTCAGGTCATGATCCTGGGGTCCTAGAATCGAGCCCCACATGGGGCTCTGGCTCAGTGGGGAGTCTGCTTCTCCTTCTCCCTCTGCCTGTCCCCCCCCATGCTCTCTCTCTCTGTATCTCTATCTCAAATGAATAAATAAAATCTTTCCCAAAAAATCCTCCTCTTCTCCTTCAGCAGGGTGATACCAATTAGAGACGTTTGGGACATATGTGAGGCAATTTTGTTTGCCGCAACCCAGGAGAGGGTGTCATTGTAGGTTCCATGGCTGGGGTCCCACTGCAGCGCGTGGGACAGGCCCCCAGAGGGCATGCTCTTGTGTGGGCTCCCCAGTCCTGCTGGACATCCATTTCGTGAAATGCTTATTTGCACTTAGAAGAGAACTACATTTTACATGTAAACACAAAACTGTCTCACCCGCCTTTAATAAACGCGGACTTTGCCAGGAGATTACAACTGGACACGGCATAAATTTTGCTTTGTTTACAATGTTGCCTTGAGTTATTCCTCACCGCAGAAAATTGTGTCCATAATGGCAACGGCGATGGTTGCTGGGGCCGCCCTGCAACACAGCTGGACTGGCCTGCGTTTGCATTCGGGATAACCGCTGACCAGTGCAGGCATCTGACCACTACAGCGGGTTTTCCCGTGAAGCCCTGGCCCAGCATTTACACAGTAAAATACTCATCATTTTATTACGCATTGCATTCTTTTTATTTCTCACTTATTCTGCAACTAGGAAGATATTGGTTTTTGAAATTATGTGTACAGGTAAGATTATATTTCTCGGTAGGAAAAGAAGCATGACCAAGGTATTTGTGGTAACAAAGGAGGTCTGTCGAGGCTAAGAGGGTTGAAAACCCCTGTTTTAAATCAAAGAATTATTGAATGGGAGAATTTGGATATTTCTTTTAGAGAACTCTGTCACTAATTGCTGTGTAACTAGAAAAGTCAGTAACGGAGACAGAGGCAAAAGACAAGCTATATAAAAAATAAGAGATGTCTACACACTTAACTCAAGATGCCTGAATAAGTCCCTGATTCAAGAGAATGGGGGTGGGGCAGGACATCAGGAGAGAGGGGCAGAGATTGTTCGATTCAACATCATATTTACATTTTATCTTTAAATAGGTGGGAATCAGATTTGAATTTTATGCTGCTTCCAGCCCTATACCCTCTTTTTGTGAATTCTTTAAGTGTCCTACCTTCTGTTTACTGTCCTTTCATTCTCCCTTTGGAGGTTTTTCCATTTATTTAATTTTTTAAATCATATTATATATTTTTTATTTAATTTAAATTCAATTAACTAACATATAATGTATTATTAGATTTAAATATCTCCCTAAGAGGGGCGCCTGGGTGGCACAGCGGTTGGGCGTCTGCCTTCGGCTCAGGGCGTGATCCCGGCGTTCTGGGATCGAGCCCCATATCGGGCTCTTCTGCTATGAGCCTGCTTCTTCCTCTCCCACTCCCCCTGCTTGTGTTCCCTCTCTCGCTGGCTGTCTCTATCTCTGTCAAATAAATAAATAAAATCTTTAAAAAAAATATCTCCCTAAGATATCTTAAATCCTGTCCAGAGAGAGAGGATGAGGTGAAGAGCAAATAAATAATAAATGCTTTTCCAACATGAGATAATACCATGTTAACTACTGCACCCCAAGCCAATGGTTAGGGACACTCAGGTTGGGCACAGTGTATTATGACCTACCACTTCCCCCATCTTTTTGTACAGATTTTTATATAACCACTTTAATTTCAGTAAGATTAAACACGCTTAAGAAAAGCCATTCCCAAAGATGCCTTTTACTAAATCTACAGTGTTAAATTTAAAATGAATCACTATCATTTCAAACACATTGGGGAAAGGTATGATATTCATATCTGTCCATAAATTGAAATAAACGTTGGATGTGAACTAGATAATGTGATTCTGAAATTATCTGGGAGATTTAGGGGAGGCCTTTATATGGCTGCCCATTAAAAATGTAAGTATTAGGGTAATATAAACATTAACCAATAAAGCACTCAGAAAGTGGTGTGATAGCTGTGGGTTTTTTTCACTGTCATTTAGAATGTGAATCTACCTCTTGCCGACCTTGTACGTATGTCCGAAGGATACACAGAAAGACACAGGCAAACTCTTTAGAAGAAGTACTTTACAGGGGTGCCGGGTGGCTCAGTCGGCTGAGCGGCCGACTCCTGATTTTGGCTCAGGCTCGCGCTGAGTTTGGAGCCTGCTCAGGGTTCCCCCTGTCCCTCTGCTCCTCGCCCCCACCCCCTGCCTCTCTTTCTCTCTCTCTCCAATAAAAAAATAAATAAAATCTTTTTTTAAAAAGATTTTATTTATTTATTCGACAGAGATAGAGACAGCCAGCGAGAGAGGGAACCCAAGCAGGGGGAGTGGGAGAGGAAGAAGCAGGCTCCCAGCGGAGGAGCCTGATGTGGGGCTCGATCCCATAACGCCGGGATCACGCCCTGAGCCGAAGGCAGATGCCTAATGAGTGTGCCACCCAGGTTCCCCCAAAAAATAAATAAAATCTTTCAAAAGAAAAAAAGAAGTGCTTTATAAATACCAGGTATTTTTGAAGTCGTGTTCTGCAAGAGGCTATAAATACTGTTCCAACGAGGCGCTCTCCTGTGGGACATGTCTTCAGCTGCAGAGCTGCGGAAACACCCACACGTCCCACAGGTCTGACAGCAGCGGGAACACGGCGCGCGGGAAGCCGGCCTCCCCGTCTCGTAGCCAAACTGCACGCGCTTCGGGAGGAGCCGCCAGACTCCTCACCTTGCACGAGGCTCCAAACAGTAACTGGGTTACTCAGGAGCCACATGATCCCTTGCGCGAAACAAGGCGAACCCGGGCGCTTAGGCCCTTCAGAGGGAACGACAGCCACGCGCAGCATCCCGAGCGTATGGCGCAGGCGGACTGCGCAGCGGCACTCCAGGGGGAATGTCTATCGAGCGCCTCCAACGGGGACATGGGCCGCAGTGCCTCAAACACAGCACAGCCGGGATGGAACTCGCCGACGTCCTCCACCCCGAAGCCGCTCCTCGCCTCCTGCATTTTTCATCAGTAACGACGCCCCTCCCTCACCCGCGCAGCTGGGTGCTATCCTCCACTCCTCCCTCCCGCCCATCCGCCATGTCTGCTGGATCCCCACGCTCTGTCAGTTGGGTCTCCAAGGGACCCCTCGGGTCTGTCCCCCACTCTGCCTCGCCATCGTCTTCGTAAGCTCCTGGCTGCCACCTTCTGAGGCCTGGGTCCCTGAAACAGCCCTCACATGGTCTCCGTGCCTCCCCTTCTGCCTTCCTCAATGCAAAGTACTGTAACGTCACTTTCTAGATTAAAAACCTGCCATGGCTCCTTGTTTACTGCTTCTTGAATAATATGCAAACTCCTTAACCCTAGAAGCAGGGTAACCACCACATGTCTCAGTCTGTCTGGGATAGTTGCACCTTCTGCCTGTTATTCTGGTGTATTTATTAATAGTGCCCCCTTTCACTGGTCCATGTGTTCCAGTTTGGGTGATAAAATTATATGGTCTCCCTACCTACAAAGCCCCTTCTGAGTTGCCTTATTCTCTCCAGACTCAGGTCTGGCTTCTCCTTACCTTGCACACTACCTTCCAGGCATAGTGAATGTCTCTCAGTCCCCTTCTTTCCCAATGCCTGCAGACTCTAAGAAGACTCTGTGTCTTGTACTCTCCCTAGGCGCCTCCTACCGAATATACTGCTTGCACACAGACCCCAGATATCATGGAATAAACCAACCAAAGAGAGTCCCAGGAATACGGTAGCTCCATAATGAGTCTATTGTAGCAGATGACTGATGAAAATCTTTTGCGAAATCAAAAGGAAAAATGACTCCGCAAGCGAGGGTCTGGATTTAAGGCAAGCATTTCAACCATAAACTCTAGTTCCTAGATGACTGTCTTAAAGGGCTGTTTTGATACTAATACATTTTCATAATCCGTCAACAGAAATTTCTATTATGGCCGATGCTCAGTCTCTTTGCTTGGGAGACACCTATAGAAGCCACATAAGGCTCCTAGAGTCTCACGCAAGAAACACAAAACAAAACACTGGGAACTGGATCCGTATTCTGAGCCAGGTTTTCAGAAATACTGATGGGTGGCATAAAAAAAAAATTATATTTATATATATATATATATATATATATATATATATATATATATATATGGCTTCTTCCTCCAAAAAAAGAAAAAGGCGAGAAATATAACTTCATATTGTTCTATTATGCTTTAAAAATTAATACTGAAACCCCGGTTCCTTCTTAAAAACAGAAGTTATGTAGCTAGGATAATTAGCTGCAAGAGCTGGACAAAAATAATCAGAAAGCAGTGCACAGAGTGCCAACAAGACAGCTGTTGTACCTCAGAAATACATGTAACTACGAGCTCATCAATGCTGCGGCCCTCCACCACACAGTGCTGCTAAATGGTCTTTTTTTGGGTACGTGTGGGGGTGGAGCGAGAAGGGAAAGTTATGAATCCTTCGTGAGAGTCTCTTTGTTCACTTGGTTTTCATGTTTACAAAAGGCTCAGAAGAAGCTGGTGCGATCTATGGCCGAAGAGTCTAGCACTTTCTCAGTCTCACTTGTATATCTGAAATATGCCCAACAATCAATCAGTTATTGATATAAATGATATCTCAAAATTACCCTCATGAAGGCAATGGCCCAACATTACTTACACTTAATGTAGTAAGAGGGGAAACTGCGTACTACTTCTAAACCCACCAGACCAAGACTACTCTTCCTTGAATTCCTAAAACATCTGTATCTAAGTACGTGCTGGATTAGTCGACGAGGGAAAGCACAGAACCAAAACACAGCATAAATTATTTGACGTAGGTATAGTTAGTTACTCAATATCTGGGGTGAGCTCTGTATTCTTTGGGCTCACCCGCCATGTTGTACAAAAGAACCTAATTATTACTAATGAGTAGGTCCCCGGACTTCAGCAAATCTCTACATTCCTAAAGATGGCTATATTCCATGTAATTTTCCCAAATAACTACAAATTTTAAGTTACCTCTTTATATCTTTAAAGACTGTGCATGAAACTTAAGACAGCGATTAAAATACGGTTATTCATCTGCGCGCATTCTCGGACAGTTACAGAAGTTGATCTTTCTGGGCTTTGAGTTACATCACAGGCCCAAACCATCACCCAATTTTGTATTTCACACTTTATCCAAAGCTTCTATTTCTCTGCGTAAGAACTATGGCTTTCTCAGACATTTTCATTTCCTTTTCATTCTTACCACCAAAAGGAGTGGTTGGGGTTCTTCTCAGGACCTTTCCCAAAAGGAAACCAAGGAAATTCTCTCCTGTCTCGGAAACTTTGAGAGAAGACTCAGGCCACCCTGGACTGGACGCTGGACAGGAGACTCAGCCCGCTCACTGGGTTAGCAGCCCACACCCACGTGGACAGGACACTTGATCGAAATTTGAGCCTCCACAAAACGACGAGTTTATTCTAGACCTCCTTCGTGATCACCCATTAGTAACTGAAATCTCTAATAAATCAATCCCTGAACCCCAAGGCTCTCCTCCATTATCTTCTCCACAATACTCTCCACCTGAACTAGAAATTTCTCAAGAACCTTGAGAAGGCAAAAGCCAAAACCCGTCAGGCACGGAAGCAGCCTTAAACAGGTGTGTTTTGCTACTGTTGTTTTTAGTCCCCAGAGCTTCTCTTCTGCAAATGAAAGCAGCCAGACGGGCTACGGACACTCGGGACCACTCTGGGAAGACCCACCAGGAACAGGAGGGGCGACACCAAACGCAAAGACGCCCCATCGTTACAGCTGGGCCCCCTTCCTCAACGAGGTAAGAGGAACAACCACGCTCAAGACAGACAGCCTGAGGCAAAAACGAATGTGTTCGAAAGAAGCTGCCACAAAGCAAACAATGCAAAACGGAACCAATGCAATCCCACGCTGTGGATTCTCAGGGCCTCTATTCAGCTGGGAGCAAATCTGCAATTTTTCCTCTTGGTGGAGGACCATGACCGCCATGCTGGTCCTATCACAGCCTCCGCAAGACAATCCTCCAACAGCGCGGAGCCAAGTCACTTTCTGGGCAACGTGGGGGGAAGCCTGTGTGCCCTTGCCAAGGGGGTGCTCGCTGACCTGCAGATAGAAAGTGGGGTATCTGCTAAGAGAGAGGACAGAACAGACAGACGGGAGCTCCTCGCAGATGGAGAACCCTGGGTAAGTCCCAGAAAGGGCAAAACAAGGCAGTAATTAGGATGTCACAGCAGCACACACGCACACTCCTACCTCCTATCAAAAACATCAGTTGGCAACCTCATGACTATTAAGTCCTAATTGCTACTTCCAGATCAGTAACACATGTGCTGAAAAAGTACCACGTCTATCCCGCAAAGCCAATCTATTTTAGACACACTGTTTAAAACTGCTCCCTACAGGTCAGGGAAATTGTAATTACTGGCAGTTAAGCCTTTCCTACCCCTAAAACAAAAAAAGATATAGTTCTAAGAAATAAATGACCCCTTTTTAGAGACCCAAAGCTGCTGATTGCTATCCTCAGACCATAAGGTTATTATTAATAAGAAGAACTATTAACAGTTACTGAGCACAAATTTTGTGCCAAGCACTACTCTCCAGATTTTACATTTATTAAGGCATTTAATCCTCAAAACAACCCCATAAGTAGATGCTGTTATCATCCCATTTTACGCATGGGACACAGAGAGGCCAGGCTGTACAGGTGCATGACCTGTGTCCGGACTCCGGCAGCCTTCTCCCCAACCTGGGCCTGGGCCAGTCTTGCTGGCGTTGACTCTACTTCCAGAAAACCAACTGAAAAGTCTGTGCGTACAAAGAATAGATAACTGGCTGGAAAACAGATAAGGGTCGATGACTAATACTCGCCATGATGTACCGTTGTGGGTTCCTCATGGGATGCCGCCACTTTTGCATTACCATATTTTTATTTTTTCTTTCTGTTAGCTGTACATTGACACCTGACTCACAACCCAGGTTCCGTCTCCTAATCTGTTGGATTTGGTTAAAAACACCACTTGGGGCACCTGGGCAGTGCAGTCGGTTAAGCGTCCGACTCTTGGTTTTGGCTCAGGTCATGATCTCAGGGTCGTGAGACTGAGCCCCGTGTCAGGCTCTGCGCTGAGCAAGGAGCCTGCCTGAGATTCTCTCTCCCTCTCGCTCTGCTCCTACCTCCACCTTTTCCTCTCTCAAAAAACAAACAAACAAACAAACAAAAACCACCACTTGCCTTATCCTAATTCTAACCTGGAGGATGAAGAACTAAAGGTTTTTACTAAGGAAACTTGGCTCTGGCTTCCAATCCTAGCTCTGACGTTTACCGACTATGTAATCATAGTCAGCCTCAGACTCCCTCTCAGTAAACTGATATAATCATAGTACCGACCTCAAAGGATTGCTGGTCGTATTAAGTATCTATGTAGCTGGCATCTCACGGGCCCTCAATAATGAAGGACAGTATTAGCACAAAATTCTAAAATCCTTTGGGAAAAACAACATGGTTTTTACTTATTTCTTCTGGGATATATATTTATCATTCTGACTGTCTTGTATGCTTCATTTATTTTTAATTTTCGTATTTATTTATTTTATCTTGAATATCACCTTTTTTCAATTTTACTTTTTAAGTTTACCTTGAATAATATTAATTTATCTTGAATATGTATTTATGCATGATGTATTTATGTAGTGTGCATTTTTAGTGTATTGCTTATGGATTTTAGACACATATCTGTTCTCATATAGATAACAGAAATATGTATTTCTTCTTAAAAGGAAAGCAGAAGACCCAAGATGTTGTTAAGGATGCAGAATTACCTCATCTTCCCATATAAGAAAATTTCATTTTAATTCGGAATCTACCAATCTGGAGTTAGGGAATTACAGAAGAGGGCTGGGCTGGAGGTCATCTTTACTTCAGTTAGGATGGATAAGTCGCATAAATATGGTTTCAAGGGATCATATCAATTACTGAAGAAGGAAAAATAACCTGTTTTCAAATACTAGAGCAGCAAATTCTTACATGGCAACAACTGATATGCTAATTATAAATAATTTATCCATTCGTTAGATAGCCTGAGGACATGAAAGTAATGACTCCATTTCATTAAACATTCTATAAAATTTAAATCTTTCACTTATTTAGACAAGTCTTCCTCCTAATTATCCCAAATTAGTGCAATTCTAGTCCTAGTTATATTTATTACATTGTCTAGTGGGACATTATATACATAGCAAGTCCCATCTGACAAAGGCCTAATTAGATGATCAATTTTTCTTGACTAGAACTACAGAAGAACGCCAATGGTCCTGAAGAAAAACTTCTGCATGATGCTATACTCAGATCTGAATTATTCTTGGAACAATGTTAAAAGGAATTTGGGATGACTCAGTTTGAGAAAAAAACTCAAATTTTTGCCCTCTGTATTCCCGTCGAATTTGGATTCAGCTTTTGAGTATTCAGAATAACCATCATCAGAGAACTATCCAGAAGATTAAGCAAAATCCCGTGGATCCCTCGTCATACGCTGTAGCTGTCCTTCCCAGTCCACACCTCCAATGAGACACCACCTCCGGCGTCAGTGGAAGGTGACAACACAGAGACAGAAGGAACCTCAGCTTCTTAGGATCCTTGATCCTTCTGCCCGGCAAAGTGCCAATCCTAGAAAAATCCGAATGTCTGGTTTTTCCACTTCTGCACTCAGCTTAAAGACACTAGTTATGAAAAACACTCAATCAAACTAAATTAAATTTAAAATTAAATGCCTCCACAAACTCACGGTATCTGGCCCCAGCTGGGCTCCTCAAGAAGTTGCCCACCAATCTGTCTACACACCCCTCTTCTGGTGCCAACACGACTATTTGGACTTCACCACCTTACCCATCTCCCCTTCCACCTCTCGCAGCCGGTGGCCAACTTCCTGCTTCTAGGAGGAGACAGACACCATGGCACTGAAATCCCTCCACATTCTGGCCCCTGTGACCCTTCCGAGCCTGTTGATAACCACTCCCCTCCCCCCCAGGTCTTCCTCCAGGTCCGTCAACCCGCTGCCCCGAGCCAGGATGGTCTCCTACAAATCACGGCATGCCACAGCCCTGCCCAGAATTCTTCTGGGACTCGTTATCCTCCGAATAAGCTCACAGCTCCTCAGTTTGAACCCGAAGACCCTTCTAGATCTTACCCTGTACTCTCTCTAGGATCTTAACCAGTATCTCCCATCACCCCCAGCTCGCCTCCAAAGGGAGAGAGCTGCCTGTGTGAATCCCCCTCCGGCTGTCTGTCCCTCCTTGCCCATAGGACGCCCCTGGAACCTGTAAGGGCCGACTCAGGGCCACTGTCCCTCTCCTGAAGTCCCCTCCAGTCCCGCAGATTTCTGCCAGGCACTCCTGCTGGGCGGCACCCCTCCCTCAGCTCCCCCCAAGCTCGGTTCTAGCCTACTGCTCTCTCCCACGGTACCATCCCATGGTTCTGTCCTACTGCTGCCTCTTCTAGGGCTCCGGGAAACTTCGGGATTCCCGAAGGCCAGGACCGGTGTGCACGCTCCACAGCGACAGGCACTCAGGCTCTCCCACCAGCGCTCCGTGGACGTGAGAGGACGGGGCCGAGGGAACAAAGGGATGAAAAAAAACGGAGAGACTCACTGCCCCGGGCGAGGGACACAAAACCAGTGGCTGCCACCCCTCACGGTGCCTCAGAATCCCCTGGGGCGTCTTCAAAACTACAGGACCCTGGACCTCATCCCCCAGTGACCAACCTAAGTCCTTGAGGAAGGAGGCCGAGACGTGTGTCTGCTCAGCCAGCTCCCTGGATGATTCTGCAGAAGCAAGCAACTGCGCGGGCCCACAGGTGACACCCGGGAGCCGCGGTCCACACCGCACGATCCTAGCCTGGCTCCCTCCGGCCGAGCGTATCCGGAACGCGAGGTCGGGAGCAAACCCCCGTGCTCACCTGCCACACGCACCACACGGCTTCAGGCCGCCCTCCCTCCCCCGTCCGTGAGGACTTGTGACTTCTCACGACCCAACATCGCCCTGTGCGGTTCACCTCCACGGAAGCTCCCGGCTCTCGGGACGCTGCAAGCACCTGGAGGGTAAGGGCTCTTGTCCTCGCGCCCCAGGGCCCTGCCTCGGAGCTGACTCCGCAGGCAGGAATAGCGCTCGGATGATCAGAGGTTGACTCGACCCACATTTAAGTACGTCTCTCAGTTGAAAAAAATAAGAAAAAGGCTTTCAAAGAAACTAGAAGCTCCTTGTGTTACCCGCTCCACCTTTACCTTCCACTGTGCTTATTAACCAAGGGGCTGTGGCCTTCTTGGGAAAAAATAAAAATAAAAAGCCTCCAACGCTCATCATGTTTCTGTGCGTGGGAGATGACCCCATGGAGATCACTCCACCTTCCTTCCAGCTCCCCAGGGAAGAAAGAACAGAGCGAAGCTATGAATATCTGCACTTCCTAAAATACATGACTAAGACCACCTCACATCCGTTAGGATGCCCGCTGCCAGAAGGAAAGGGCACTGGGGCGGCTCAGTCAGTAAGCATCTGCCTTTGGCTCAGGTCACGATCTCAGGGTCCTGGGATCGAGTCCCACATCGGGCTCCTTGCTCGGCGGGGAGCCTCCTTCTCCCTCTGCCTCTGCTGCCTCTCCCCCTGCTCATGTGCTCTCTCTCTAGCTCTCTCGTTCTCTCTCAAATAAATAAAATCTTTATTAAAGAAAAAGGAGAGGAAGGAGGGAAGGAAGGAAGGTGGGAGAGAGGGGTGGAGAGAGGGCAGGGAGGAAGGAAGGAAGGGAAGGGAGAAAGGGAAAGAGGGAAAGAAAAGAACAAGTGTTGGCGAGGATGTGGAGAACCTGGGACCCTAGCGCACTGTCGGCGGGGGTGTGAAATACTGCAGCTCCTGTGGAAACAGCATGGGGTTTCCTCAAAAAATTAACCACGGAATGACCATGTGATCCAGCAACTCCCCTTCTGGACATATACCCAGAAGAACTGAAAGCAGGGCTTGGAGAGATGTTTGAACCCCATGTTCACAGCTGCATTGTTCACAGTAGCCAAGAGGTGGGAGCAACCCAAGGGTCCGTCGACAGATGAATGGACACACAGAATGCGGTCTGTACATACGCGGGAGTATTATCTCTCCTTAAAAAGGAAGGAAATCCTGACACCTGCTACAACATGGATGAACTCTGAAGACATTTTGCTGAGTGAAATAAAAGGACACGAGGGCACACTTGTCACAAAAGGACAAATACGGCGTGACTGCATCTGTATCAGCTACTTCGAGTAGACAGCGTCACGGAGCTAGGAGTGGGTGAGGAGGGGGACATATTGGGACAGAGTTCTCGTTTTGCAAGATGGCGGCCGTTCTATGGATGGATGGTGGTGACTGCACGACACGTACGTACTTAAGGCCACTGAACTACACTTCGAAAGAATTAAGATGACAAATTTTAGGGTACATGGATTTTACCACAATGAAAATAAAAGGAAAAAAAAAAACATGACTAAAGAATGAGTGCAGAGAGTTAAATATTCCTGTACCTGAGAGCAAACTATTCATCTCAAAGCAGCAGGGCACAGGGAATTGGTGAGAAGTCTCATCATTTCCATACGTTTTATTTCCTGCATATCGTTAAACACTTTTCTCTAAAGAAGTACTTGACTAATCAAATCTCTCCCAGATTGCTTTCCTGGCAATAAGAAGTTAAAACAAAGATATGCAAAAATTCAGAAATTCTAATCTTGGGAAACTGAATACAAGGGAATATGACCTTTTCCATTCTGTGAGTTGAGCTAGTTTGGTGCCTTGATTCTAACGTTAATACAGAGAAACTATAAGTCACATTTTTTTTAAATTTAAGAGCTGACAATTTTGTTATATTTATTTAGTATTTTAAGTCTGGTACAGACAGAATGCAAGTGTTCACCGATTAACCATAAAACAGGGGAAGAGTTAATAAGAGATACAATTTTTAACTATTACATAGTGTCTAAAAGCAAGTTCTGCGTTTGTTCGTTTTTTTTGAAAACCCGGTGTATCATAGAGCTTGTGACTATTCTTAAATATTCTAAAGAATAGGGGAGTTTGCTTTATTTATTTTACTTTAAATGTTAGACACTCCAGGGACGCCTAGCTGGCTCCGTTGGTAGAGCATACAACTCGTGATCTCTGGGTTGTAGGTTCAAGCCCCATGCTGGATGCAGAGATTACTTAAAAACAAAATCTTTTAAAAAAAAAACCCATACACTCCAAGGGTTACATAGGTGCTAGATTTTGCAAGTCCCCTGGCCAGCAGAAATACTAAATGATTATGTTTTCATATTATTCACATTCACTGCGTTGCCATGGGCCACTGAACTCACCTCCCTTGGCCACTGAAACAGTAGGAAAGACCGTGCAGGGTTTTCTCAGAGTGATTGCTATGGGGAATCACAGAGACATTTTTTTCCTTTTCCTCTAAACTGAAGATGTTATGATCTACCTCTGATGTCCTCTAAACAGTTAACTGACTCTTTTCAAAGATATAGTCCACTTACCCTTTTAACCGTCTATACTTTTTTTAACATATTCACCAAAATTCCTACTTTATTAATTTATTTTTTTTTAGATTTTTTTAAATTTATTTGACAGAGAGAGAGAGCAAAAGCAGGGGGAGCAGCAAAGAGAGGGAGAAGAGGCTCCCACTGAGCAGAGAGGCCAATGTGGGGCTCGATCCCAGAATGCTGGGATCATGACCCAAGCCAAAGGCAGACACTTAACCAACTGAGCCATCCAGGCGCCCCTATTAATTTCTTGACTACCTTTTATTTAGTCCTATCTTGTGCCGTGCAGACCAATATAACTCTCCTTCTTTGCCCCCCCCATACCGTCATTTAAAATTATTGTGCAGAGTACTGTCCAATTATTCAGTTATTTGGATCCCGGCCTGTAGTACTGCTCAGAACAATGCTCAGTCTGAGCTCTTACAACAGACGGCCCAAGTTCAACAGCACTAACGTTTCTGCAGTGATCGTTCCTAACTACAAAAGGAAAGAGAGTACAAGAGAAAATGAGCCTGCAGAAGAAAATGGTTTACAAATAAATGAAGTGACGTTTACGTGGGGAACTTCTTTCCATTCGAAGTTTCTCAAATTTTGTTGTCAAGTCCTTTTGTGCCCAAACAAGTTAAGACCTAGGAAGACTGTGATCCCCACTGTTTCATCTCCTCCAAGAATCAGGGATGTTCAACGCATGACGGATGGCTCAGGGAAACATGAGACCAATTAAGTCAAGGAGGAGCTCACGATAGACGGATGAAGAAACTCTAAGGCGGTAAGAGAAAGGCTATGAAACACCAGCAGGAAAAAGATTCCAGCAACTCCCACCCACTGTCCCTCCCACCATCCCTCCCACCGTCCCTCCCACCATCCCTCCCACCGTCCCTCCTACCGTCCCCCACTACCATCCCCCCTCACCATCGGCCCCTCCACCGTCCCCCCACCCCATTGCCTGCCAGATTTTAGGAGACTACAGTCCTTTAGGCAAGTCAAGGTAACTCTTAGAACTTTCGCTGGCAGAATAGAGGTAACTTTCAAATAACATACACGAATATTTGAGGTTAAACTCGTCGGAATATGCAGGAAAGGCGAAAATCTGTCCTCTCAGTACAACACAGGTCTATCAAGTGGGGGAGACCTACAGTAAGAGCAAGACAAACCACCAAAGCAGTCAAAGAAATGACTTGATATTTACTTAAAAATAAGAAGTGAATTTTACTAACATCTGACATATAGACTAACAGTTGAATATACATGACTTAAAGTGTATGTGTGTGTCTGTGTGTGTGTGTGTGTGCGTATGTGTGTGTGTATGTGTGTGTGTGTGTGTGCGCGTATGTGTGTGTATGTGTGTGAGTGTGTATGTGTATGTGTGAGTGTGTGCGTATGTGTGTGTGTATGTGTGTATGTGTGTGAGTGTGTGTGTATGTGTGTGTGTGTGTATGTGTGTGTGTGAGTGTGTGTGTATGTGTGTGTGTGAAATATAAAATCTCAGTTTTGTGATCCGTGCTGCTTCCAATACTAATTAGTGGCTGCCTCGCAGGACTGTTGTGTGAAATGATGAGATGCTCTTACCCCCTGGCTGGCACCAAGTACATGCCCAGTAAACAGTGGCTCCCTTCCTGGGGGGAGAAGGGGACTGAGAGTAAAAAGGCTCCCCCCAGTATCTACATTTCAGGGCCACACAGGAACTATGCTTAGGTCCCAGGCCCTTCGACCTCTGGCTTCCCACCATCAAGATGAACAGAAACCTCCCAGGCCCACACTATCTACACAAATGGTGTGTAACCACTGGACACACCTACCACAAACCCACAGCACCAACCCCACCTGAGGACACTCGCAGGGCCTCACTGGCGAGAACCTTGCACACCTCTGGCTGCATTTGATGACGTAACCTCCACTACCGGTCCTTAAGATCGGGATGGTATACCGCTTACTTTGCCTTTGGCATCCCAAACCTATGGACCCCAAACTGTAGCACCCCTTTACCTCCTACACAATTCAGGGGGACTTCTGACCTGAGATTCCATGGGACCGTCCCAAGCCACCTACGGAGGGACATGGGCTTGGTTCGGAGGAGAGAAGCCACTGGGCTTCACTTTCAAAACTGCCCTTGATAGATGTACCATAGACAGCATTCCTTTCTCACGCTGCGTTTCCGTGCCTGTCGATTTCATTGCACACACAAACACACGCAAGCACGCTGCCCAGCCTCCGCTCGGAAGAGGCTTTTTTCCCTTTACCTTCAACTGAAAAGTCAATGCAGGTAGCTCAGATGAAGCTGCGTCGGATTACGCGGGGCACGGCTCCTCCCATTCTAGAGAAGCCAAGCTCTCTTAGATGTACCTCCCACAGGAGTGCTGAATACACAACAATTCTCTACCATTCTTCCTAAGATGGAAATTCAAGGACAAGTGAGCCCACTTAGGTAAATGAATAATTCTGTAGATTTCTTAGGAGATCACATACCAAAATCAATAAGAAATGGAATGTTTGATTTCTGATGAAATGAGAACCAAGTGTAAGAGTCAGATCGCACGCTGGTTTTTAACTCTCCCTGATCATGGGTAGGTTACCTGTTGTCTCCCTTTTCCTGCACCCTCAGGTGTTAAACTTTTAGGAACAAGTCAGTCCTGTAGTTATGCCCCCAAAGAAATAATCATATAGCAGCAAAAATGTGCAGAAGTTCTTACCCTGTGTCAGGCTCTATGCTAATTACTCTGCAAGCCTTTGCTCCTTTAATGCACATTAACAACTACCCGTTCGATACTCTTTTATCCTCATTTGGCAGAGCAGACAGAGGACAGACTGATCCCATAAATGGCCAAGATTATACAGGCAGCAAGTGGGTGCGAGGACACCGGGGTACAGCCCTCTGATTTCAAAGCCCTAAGTCACAACGCTCGACTGCTCTATAAAGTGACTGAAACCAGTCTTCCAAAGGCAGAAAAGCCCGTCTGACACTGGGACCATCCTTCCTGTCCAGCTCCCGGGGGCAGGTCTACTCCCTGGATACACAAACTCTTGTAACGCATTTTTTTTTTTAAGTTTATCGACAGCCGACCATTGTCTGTTATAAATAACCAGTCAGCAAGCGTGCGGGGGGGGGGGGGGGATGTCCAAATACTCCTTTCAATTATTTTAAAACCAATCAAAATGAAAACTCGAATGACCTCCCTAGGTTAAGAGAAACCAACGCTGGCTCTTGTGACAACGGTATGACGTGTGGTCCTGAGACAGTGCTTCCGATGTGCCAAGCCTGGCTGTAAGTGCTTCATGTGTATTCACATAATTCACCCCAAACCTCACGGGGACATACCATTATTATTCCCATTTTGCAAGTAAGGAAACTGAGGCCCTGAAGAAATCGGTCCTTTAGCCGCATTAACCCAGCCACGCTTGGAAAGGCTGGATGAGGAAGCCAGCGTCTCTGCTCTAAATCGCGCTGAGACACAGCCCCTCAGAAAAGAGAGGCTGAAATATTTATTTACTGAAATATTTTGAATAACTCGGGGAATTTCAGGGGGGGGTGGAGATCCAGGCTTGGAACTCTGCAGCCAGAGCCCTTTCGGTGAGGACTCCTCAGTGGCCACTACCAAACCCTGCCCCGGGGCTCTGCTCCCCACCGCCCCCTGCCCCCCCTTCCGAAGCGCGGTCCAGCACAACAGCGCCACCCTGCGAGGGGACGATGTCTCACAGCCCCCACTGCTCTGCGGACAAGCGCCAGCTCGGAAGTCTGGTCAAACCCCACCACGCACCCCTGCCCTCCCTGCCAGGCAGGCCAGCAAAGCGACCCCATGGCAAGCTCAGCTCCCACACAGAGAAATGAGGTTTCCGCCTCCTGCCAACATTCATAAGGCGGGTGTATGAATTTCCAGGGGCTGCCAAAACAAAGTCCCATAAACTGGACAGCTTCAAACAAGAGATATTTATTCTCTCAAGGTTCTGGAGGCCGGAAGACAGAAGCAGGACTGTTTCCCCTCAGGAGGTTCTGAGGGAGAACCCATTCCAGGCCTTTCTCCTGCCTCATGATGGCTGCCAGCCGTCCCAGGCCTTCCTTGGCTTGTAGACACGCCTTTCACATCTCTGCCTTTCTTCACATGACCTTGCACCTGCGTCTGTGTTTCTTTTCTTCTTCTCACAAGGACACCAGCCTAACCAGATTACCTTACTTACATCTGACCTATTTCCAAGGAAGGCCATATTCACAGGTACCAGAGGTTAGGACTTGAATGGCTCTTGGAGGGGGGCTCATTCAACCCATGACAGTAGGGAATCAGAGATGAAGTGGGGGTTCAGATGCTGGGCAGCCCCCCAAAATGAGAAATATCCACAGTACCTCATTGCTACGAGGGCCCTTCACTTCACGTAATGATGAATAAATGATTTCAAAGCAAACGTTGGCTATGCCGAAAGCAATACGCGGCCTATTAGCTCTCTTAGGGGGATCAGCTAGACAGGAATGTGCAGCAGGGGTGAGGTGGGGGTGGTAATTGCACAGCTAGATGGTTCCTCCCTCTGAAACCACGGCCATCAGAAGGATAGGGCCAGGCGTAAGTCCTGCTCCCACTAATGCCCACAGGCAAATGCCAAATCTCTCTCTTTTATCTTCAAAACGAGAAAACTTGGCCTGGGGGGGCCATCATGGATTTGAGTAGAAAGATAAATGGAGATTTTAACTGTGTGTATGAGTTACCTAAACCATAATTTTTCAGCTGCATAGGTATATGACAGATGTTTGAAATGTACATTACTTACGTAGCTGGTCTGGTCTTCTGGCTGCTACACGCATAGCTCTAACCCTTTTCACACCTGACCGTACACATCAAACAGCTCTCCTTTTATCAACAACACACCGGCTTCTAAATACACGCACACACTAATAAAGCAGATCCTGGCAGCCGAGAGCGCTTCGCATTCAGGAACGGGAGAGCAGATGACCCCCAAGCAGTCCTAACCTTGGTCCCCCACATTTGCAGCAACCCAAGTAGGACTCAGCGTGAACGGAACGCAACTGACCGTCCATCTGCTGGAAATAAAAATAAGGCGGTCGTCTGCTCCCTCTAAGAAACGGAACGTGCGGTACAAAAAGCTAAGCTAGCCTCACGTTCTCAACTAACGTGGCTAAGGGGATGAGCCGCACGCTCTGTCTGCAACCTTTCCTGCTAACACGTGTGTCTAACCAGCCCCTTACATCCAAACTGCAACTCACCATCGGCTCCACCGCCCCTGTTGCCCAGTCATATGCCGCATTCTTCCAACACAAATCTCAAGTCTTTTTTTTTTTTAAACTCTTAAATCCAGTTACAAAGAACGGCCAGTTCTTTATTATTGAAGCTTCTCCCTTTCCCCTTCAGGCCCATCCCTTCTTCCTTGGCCGATACAGGTTTTCTACGACTGCGGCAGGAGTACCACTCAGGTAGGTGAGATGGTACTTACTTGAGTATTTTAACTGAAATAGTAATATATTAATAATTTTAATGGGGATTGGAAAAATAGAATTATCAAATGAAACCTGTAATTTCACACAGAATACAAAATCTTCTTTTTAATTCATTTCAATAAAACAGTGGGTCAGGTGAAGGAAAAATATTAAGTAAATAATACAGGTGGTCTGTGGACATGGTTAAAATCTTGGCGGCGGTGGGCTAATGCCCAGCAGTGTGGGGAGCAATGCTCTGTGGAGGTGACTCATCATCTCATGGCTTGATCACACGGGCCCCCTCGACCACCTCCTCGCTGGTTTCCTGGCCTCGAGACTCTCATCTCTCCCATCTGTCCTGCAAGCCACCGCAGACACCCCTCCTAAAATGCTCCTTTCACCCTTGGTTCCTACCGCGTCTACAACCTTCCCTCCACCCCCCTCCTTCCCTAGCTCCTCAAATCCTACCCAGTCAGTCCTTCAAGACACAGAGAAATCTTCCCTCTGGGCAGCCTCTTCTAACTGATACCATTCTCAGAACTCCCGTTCCATTTACACCATCCATATCAACCACCCCACTTGCCTCTTGATTATATCCTATTATTTACTGCTTTCTAACGCTGCATCCACAGAGCTGGTCCTGTCTTGATCCAATTCTTTAAGAGAAGTCCTATTTTATTCCTTCCTCCAATAAACATTTACTGAGTACCCAATCTGTGCCAAGCGCTGCGGTTGCTGGCAAAAGAGAGACGGGAATAAAATACGGACTGCCACTGAGGAACTCACCGGCTCCGACAGGAGACCCACACGTGAACTTGTGGTGTGACCTAATGTGACCACGCGGTTCTGACAGGGGTACAGAACGCATGTCAGAGGAGTGATTTACTCCAGAAAGGATCTGGAGGAAGACAGAGAGAGAAGGGGTCTATGAGCTGGTTCTGGAAGGTTTAACAGTATTCCATCAGACCTCTGAAGAAGGGGGGCATGTTCTCGGCGGCGGAGGAGACATTACAAAAGTCACGAAAACGGCAGTGAGGTCTTGCTGAAGGTAAAGAGCTTCCCGAGCCTAGAGCACGAGGTGGTGGGGAACGCACAGAAAGAAGAGGTGGGAAAGGTGGGGGAGGTCATGCCATGAAGAGCCTTAGTCTAGGACTTTATCCACAGGCCGAAACACTGAAAAAGAGAAATGATGTAACTATAACACAAAAACCCTCTGGGAACACCTGGAGGATGAACTGGACTGGAAGAGAGGTCAGTCTGGAAGATACTGTAATAGAACAGAAGAAGATTTAAACACCACAGATGAAGAAGGACGAGCGGATCTTAGAAATATTTAGGTGGTAGAAATTGGATTTTCTGACCAACTGGTTGTACATTCCAACGCCACATAAAAATAGTCTAGGGATTAACTACTTAGGGAAAAGTTTACTACCGACTTACAAAAATCACCCACGTCATTTCTTTCTGGTGTTACTGTGGCTAAGGTTAGTCTAGAGCTGACCACAGCCTACACGCTTACAGACGACAAGGACCTCTACTCTTCACCTTATAGATGAGGTCCACGCAGTTTCTAGCACTGATCCACAAAAGCCACCCCCAATTCAAAAGTCAGCATATTATCCCACCAGCGAGGATCCAACCAGACTTTGTGTCTTGGTTATAACTGCACTCAGCATAAGCAATCGTGCACCAAAGAACATGCCATTGTCTGAACTGTCCCAACTCGCTGGGGCATAGGGAGTTTAAGCCACGATTGCTCTCGGGGTGTAAAAATGCTGAGGCGTTCATACAATAATCCCATATTCCTTTTTTTCAAATAAAAACGTTCACAAGAGTGTAAAAGATATTGAAATACCACAAGAGGTGACCTTTTGTGAGCGCATTCATGTTCTCCTGGGAAATAAAGAATAAAGTCATTCACCACCAAGTGTAATATTCCTCACTTCCACTGGCCTGATGAAAGGAGTCAACACAAGTAGTTTCAAATTAAAACACAGTTGGAGTAGCTGGCTGAAAACGGATCTCTGCAAAGAGGGGAAAGGAGGCTACAGGATGCTGTTTATTAAAACTTGCATATGATTATAGTTCGCCCATCATCTCCCACCCCCGTTACCCTGATTGCCAGGACAAGCCCCGCGCATATTTAACGCAACGCTTGGGGATGGCAAGAAATAGGATTCTATTGCAAAATGAGCACTGTTCCCACATATCCCACAGACGGGGAAGCACATGACTCCAATAAGCAGAAAGGGCAAAGGTTATTTCTAACGATTTCTGTGTAAGTGCTCAGAAGTCCTGTGATGGCTCATTACAGAGTCACTGTGGGGCCCAATTCTGTAATGGAAGCGAGGACCAGAAGGACCCATTACAGACGGGAAGGGAGGTCATGTTACTCGCCAGGGACACAGCTGGTTGGTGGCAGGCCCAGATTAGAACCTCGAGTGTCCATCCTCCACTGCCAGAAAACTCTCACGTCTCTTAAAATAACAGAACATAAGGAACTGGGACACACCATCAGCTGTGCCCCAGAATTCGTTTCTATAAAATGAAAACTAATATACTCATCAAAGTGGTGGGCTGGTCACTCCGCCCCACTGATGGTATTATTTAGATGGGGAGACAAAACCGATTTAAATTTTCTTTAAAAAGATGTCAATTTGGGGCTTTTGATTTATCTTTCTTTTCAAATCCTTTAAAGCCGTAGTATTAAAACTGTCTGCTTTCCTGTTCTTTAAGATGACAAGTATCACTTTGAAAGTGCCATGACTTTGGAGGGATCTCACGTTAAGCAACCCCTTTTATGAACATGCTCGATAGACCCTTTCTCATGGAAAAACTACTTTCCAACCCCAATGCCCCCGAGCTTGGTGACTTTACATGTGGAACATCCAGAAGGACCCATCCCCAGGGCTGGGGGAGAAGGCAGTGAAGAAAATGGAACTGGTAGCATCATTTGTGTGAAGAAGTCACGAGTCACACAGTTAACACACAGGGTTCTAACAGTTTCACCAACAAAAGCTTTGGTGCCTTGAAAATTATTTCATGGAGGTATGTGAGCATGTTTTCATATGTAAAGCACTAGGAATTATACAGATATGTCCCTCTTTGGGGAGGAGGGGCTTACTTTTATCTCTAGTTAATTGATATCATAATTTCTGGTTTTAGAAAACGCAGAAGAATGATCCCACATCCATTTGATCTAACCTCTTTTCTTCTTCAGATAATGCATGCACATGGAGTTATTCATCTTGGTTTGAACAAAGGCAAGATTTCCCCCCTTCTGCCCAGAAACTACCAATGGGAAATTAATATTCAAGATGAACAATGAACTCATCCCATGGCCTGTGGACTTGCTGGTTGCCAGGAGGAGGCCTGTGAATTCTTAGGATTATTTGAGATTTGGTAGCATGAATTGGGAGCTTACACAGTCATAAAAGCCATGGTTTTCAAGATTTAAAGTTTCAGAATTCTCTATTGAACTATGCTTCAACAGGATCTCTTTTAAGTTTTACAGGCGCCTATCCGAACCTCTTGAGTTTAAGGGTAGTTTATCCTGAAGCTATAAGAAAAAGCCCAGGCTAAATGTCAAGCCTATTGCTATAAATCACATTTCAAACTGGTAATTACTTATTAGTGGAGAGAAGGCTGTTTGAAATGGTGCTGTCTCATTAGAAAGCTATTATGGAACGCCTGCAATTCTGCCTTAATAAACAGAGTTAAACTTCCAGTATCTCCTGCATGACAGGTATGCCAGACCAAAACAACAGCTATTCAAATTTCCCCTCTCTCTCCTTTCCTAAAGTTAAGAAAAAAGTGATTCCCCCTCATATTTTTTAGGAATATTTGTGGGGGGGTGGATTTCTAAAGAGTCGCAGCTGAAGTTATTTTAAATTCCTTGTTTTAAGTAACTCGGTAACTTATCTTGTCCTTTGAACTCAGTAACAAAAAAATCCTTTTTACTGAAAACGAAGTATGATCATACCAGTCGTCATTATCCCAAATGACTGGACAAACAGAAAGAAGAAATATGAAAAGACTCATGTGTTTCTCAGCTGCTTCATTTTCTATTCCATTTTATGTGACAAAGGCTCTGTTTGTATCCAGAGTCACTAACTTGATACAAATGGATTTCCTTTACATTTCTTAAGAGGAAGAGAACTTCCTGTAAGTGATCTCTGTGTGTTTCAATATACCGTCTATTCCTATCGAGGCTGAGATTTGGAAAAGAGCCATATTTGAAAAGGAAATCGATAAGATACCCCCCCAAACGCACAAAAGATACACAGGAGCGAGTCCATCTATTCTCCCAGTGTTCATTGTAGGTGTCTGTCTTTAATATTTCCCATTGCCTTCCATTAGCACCAATACCTTTCATTACATGTTCTGGCTAACATTTAAAATGATGAATAAATAATAGCCCTCCATCCCTAGGCAAAACCATATTATATCCAACCCGACAGCCCCATGAGAATCTAGCAAGGCACTCTGCTCTTAGGGGACACTCCAGAAAACGCTGAATGAATGACACAGCTCTTCTTCCCCCACCTCCTGGGTTTCTTTTCTCAGTGGATGCCTAACATTAAATCTGCATAGAAAACCACCAACCTGAAACAGCTTATCTTTCAATACCACCAGAAGACCAGCTTACCATTTGCAGGTCAAGCAATGAAATAAGAAGAAAGACTCGAATAAAATTAAGAGTTTCTTTCCCGAGTCCTCAAAAACACCTTGCAGAGCTGGCAACGTAGCAGAAAAGTACTTTAGCAAATAATGAAAATGTGCTCATAATGAAGCTATGCTAAAGACAGATAAAAACAGGCTCCACGGAGCATGCCTGAAGTCATTAAAGAACCTCACAGGTTTGTTGAAGAAATGATGGCCACCTGCCCTCCTACAGCCTAACACCTGGTGTCAGTACTGGTTCCCGAAGAGGGATTTAAAAAGACGGGAACCATTCAGTGTGGATGAAGATATTCAAGCCCAAGCATTTGACACCCGGAATCATCTCAACACGCGTTCATGTACAGATGTGTTTTGAGGCTAGATTTCGACTTAGGTGTGTTTCAAAATTTACTATCATGAGTCTGAAGAACGTTGCAACCACAGCAGTGACTGACTGAAGTTACTAAAGTATAAACTGTACTTGTCACTTTGCAAATCTGGCTTTTCATGAAAGAGAAAAGCAAGGGAGCCTTATTGCCAAAAGAGTACAACATCCTTCTGTCGCCAGATTTTGTAATAAAAAGATGGTTATTTTATTTAGGTTTTATATTTATGGAAATGTGGTCACAAGACATTTTTAAAGCATGAGGTACTGGCCCCAGTTAAAAAAACAACAAAACTTGCTGTTTTAGGGGAAAGATAGTGGAGCTACGCTGAGCACCAACCACAAGCTTAAAGCCATCTTGCCAGTTAGGACAGGGCTCAGGATGATTTGGAAGAGTATGTGGTTTCAAATATAATCTCGGCTCTCCCATCACATTATGTTCGGCAGAAAATTAATTATTTCAAAATGAAAAACGAACAAAAATTGATGTCTTCTACATCCCTGCATACAAGTGGTCAACAATCAGGAAGGCGAAAACAAGGGAAGAGTTCCAGGATCTTCCTCCTTCAGCATTTCCTCCAGTATGCTATGCCCTGCGTTCCCAAGTCACAACCAAAGCCATTCCGTTGTGTTGCCAAAGGGAACCGGCTCCATCCGAAATGCTTTTAACAGCGTTGCGTTTTACGATGATGAACCCTTTTCTGAAGCCTTCCTTCCCGTTTAGGTTCTGCTCGTCCTTCCTGTCTGACATGCAAACACAGCCTCCATGCTTTCCATACAACCTAATTCAGAGCAACGTATGTTACATCCACACGGAATCATGTGAGCGTTCAATCCGCAGCC
Source organism: Ursus arctos (assembly GCF_023065955.2). Taxonomy (NCBI): domain Eukaryota; kingdom Metazoa; phylum Chordata; class Mammalia; order Carnivora; family Ursidae; genus Ursus; species Ursus arctos. The sequence goes on along the minus strand of NW_026622952.1, from coordinate 35,192,675 downwards.
ACACCATTACCCCACAGAATGCATTCAACGAGCTCCCACAGAGCTCTCTGCGTGCACATCGCACGAGCCTGCGATGTACGTGGGGCTCTTCCCCGACTCGGGCCGTCCAGAACGTGGACGGAACCTGTTCCCCTTGAAGAGAAGGGGGCTGTTGGAATGCCCACGAGGAGGACTGGCCACAATGCAGGAGCCAGCCCGCTCGCTACTGGAGGCAGCGCTGGACGCAGGCTCTGCCACAAAGCTCCAGGAGCCTGCGGCGCAAGGAGCTTGCAGTCATTTATCTCCTGCGGCCAAGACGCCCGGCACGTCCCCCTCCCTCGTGGTACCTAACTACTAGCTCTCCAACCCCATATTGAGCGGGCCTGCTGTGGATCTTGCCGAGGTACAAAATGGTGGATGGGAGCTAATTTTTTCCTGCTTTCCCCGTAACTTAGCGCATCCATCACCGGCCGTCCTCCCACCTAAGCACCCGGGCAGCGGCGCACCGAGCACGCCCCGCGGACCCGGCCCGGGGGCAGAAACGCGGGCACCCACCTGATGTCATGTAGCCCCGCGAAGCCTGGGGCGCGAAGGCCGCGGGGAAGCGCTTGTGCAGGCGGTAGTCCTTCTCGCTGCGGGACCTCATGCGGTCCGAGGCCCGGTCCGAGAAATCCGAGCTAGGCCAGGCTCGCCGCAAGGTTGTGCTCCGGGTCTTCTTCATGGTGGGGAGCGCGACCTGCCGCCCCGATCCTGGGGGCCTCAGCGCCGGGGCGCAGCGCGCTGCTTCATCCGTCTACGGCGGGCACGACCCGGGCGGACTCTGCGCACATTTTCCCAGCCCCTCCTCGTCGGCGTCTACACCGCCAGCGGCGGGTCCGGCCCTCCCCACGCCCCCACACCCCCCCACGGCGAAGGCTCCGATTTTACACACGTCCCACAATGCATTACACTTCATTTGCAATCCGCCCGGCTTATAGCTTCCAGATTCCTGGGGGGAAAGGCACGTTAGGAGGCTCCCCGGCCAGGAGGAGGCGGGGAGGGGGCGGGCGGGGTGGGGGCGCCGAGACTTGCAGCGTGAAAGCAATGGGAGCGCAGACAATGGCCCGATTCAGCGCAGGAGTGCTTAGCCAACTGTGAGCCACGGCACAAAAGACCCAAACAAATGAGGAAGCCGAGGCCTCCCGGGCTGACCCGGGATCGGGCGCCCGGGAAACCGGAGGGGCGGCGGCAGACCCTCCGCACCCGGCGGCTCAGAGCGAGGCGTGGGGTTGACAGTGTCCAAGTCGTGTCCCCCAGGGCCTTCTGACCGCGCGGCCCGCAGTCCCGGGCGCAGGCTGGCTCTGCCTCCCCTGCAGTCCTTGGGAGGCAGTCTTCATTACAGAGGCTCGAATGGGGGGCGCGTGTGCACAGGGATCCGAGCAGGCTCTGCAGACAGCAGCTGCGGCAGGCGGGCTCCTGCGGAATCCAGGAAGAGCCCGAGTCGTCCTCGCAACTGCAGCGCCTCGTCAATCTTCCTCCTTCCGAGGCTCAGGGTGGTGTGCGTGCGTGCGTGTGTGTGTGCCCGCGCGCGCGCGCGCGCCGACACGCATGTGCCCCCCTACACATGCATGCTCCTACTTACTGGCCGAGGGGGCGTCGGGAGCCATGGCTGCCAACGATGCCGTGCCTGCAGATCCACACCCGCACGGTGGCACCGCTGCTCGGTCGCGAGCGCGCACGATGGCTATTGACGGGCAGGAAGCAGGGCAGCCGCCCAGTCTCATGCTAATCACCCAGCTGCCTTAAGTTAGAGCACGGATCCTGTCAGGCTTCTCTTTTTCATGTAAAACACCCTGCGGCGGCGCGGGGACCTTGGCCGGTGCCCCAGCCTGGAGTCCGCGCTTGGATATTTACATATTTCTAGGATGCTCCCTCCCCCTCGCAGAAAGAGAGCGAACCCCCTCGGTGGGAACCGGGAGATGTGCGGTGCCCTGTCTTGCCCACCTGCGCCAACCGCGAGGTCAGCGAGAGCCGGAGGAGGGGCCGCCACCGGGGGCTCCTCCGACAGCCGCAAACGCCGGGGCGCCTGGTCCACGCCGCCTGGGAAAAGCAGTGGTGGTGGCCTCCGGCTCTTCCTCTCTCTCCCTCGATCCCCCGCGTAAGTCACTAGCCGCCCGCTAACCTGCATTCAGGTCTTTTACACAGCACGGCTCTGCACAGCAGCTTCTGGTCCAGCAACCAATCGCTATAGGACAACAATGCGCGCGACGCGGGAGGGGAGGGGAGGGGAGGGACGCGCCGCCCCGGCCGAGGCGCGGGGCCCGGGACGCCGAGGTCACGCCGAGTTAAAGGTGCGCGGTCACAACGCTGCGAACCCCGACGACGTTTTTTTTCAAAACGCTCATACCCCCACATTTGGGTTTCCAAAAATGCTCGGGTGTTATAAACAACAAAAATAAACCTGATTTTTCTTTTTCAGCATATTTTACCTTTTTCGCACTTTTTAAAAAATTACTAACGATGCAACGTTCAAAATTGTGGGGGTTTTTTTATGCTGTAGTTTTGTAGCCACAGCTGCCAATGTACAGAAACGAGGATATGAAATCTTTATGGGGCTATGATCTTATCACGCTGATACCGCCAAAAAACATAAACCAGAAAAACAGCAGGCTCTAAATGGTTAAGACTCAAGAGTTCTAGAGCAATTCGGTGCTAATCCGAGACTTGAATTCTTGGGGGGGGGGGCGGCAAGGTTCTTGAAGAACTATGCGGAGGGGGCAGGGTTTAAGCCACAGCATTAGATAATCTAGAACTAGAGTTTCCATTCAGTATTTTAAGGCTGCCCTCTGTAACCTGGGACCAGCGGAACTAATCCATCTCTTGGGATGCTGGGGGGTAAACAAACAAGCAAACAAATAAGATCACTAAGTAACATATGGAACTTATATTAATCAAAATTTCGTACTAACTGTAAGCCAATTAGCTAATGGTCAGTGACTTTTTTTTTAAATTAGGAAAGGCTAGTCTCCCAAAAGGCACATTTTGCTAAAATGTTTTTTTTACTGAAAGAGATCTTCTAAGAGCAGAAAGACTACAGCTTTAGAAGCTATAGAAGACTAAATGTGTAAAGAACCATAAAGGTAATACAAAATAACTGTATCAATGAATGCACGAGATGTTGATGTTTAAGTATCTTAATCCAATTCAGCATACAGTTACTCAGTACCTCCCAGGAGCCAGAAGTGGTGATATGAATGATTACAACAGTTATCACTGAGGGTTAACGGTGATTGCCGTGGTAACTGTGGTATTTACTCATTCAGTAAATAATTACTGACTATCTAGAATATGCCAGCACTGTGATGGGTGCTGGACAAACAGAACACCACGCACGGCCCCACACAGTTTAGTGGTCTCGTAGTAAGCAAATAAAGGCACAAACTGTGCCACATTCTACGAAGAAGAAGAACCTCTATGAGAAAAATGACAGTTCATCTGAGACCTATGGGATGAGGAGTCATCCAAGCAAAGAGTAGGGAAAATGGTGTTTCAGAAAGTGGGAACAGTGCATGCAAAGGGCCTGAGGTGGGAAAGAAGCATGGCTTCTGCTGGAAGCAGTTAAAGAAGGCCAGGGTGGCTGGAATTGGAGCACAGGAGAAAGGTGTGTGATGAGGTCATGGAGGAAGGCGAGAGCCAGATCATGCAAGGACTTGCATTAAGGGTTTTGTATTCTATCCCAAGTGCAGTTTGAACTGCGGAAGGGTTTTAAGCAAGGAAGCAATGATAGTTGTAAAATTTCTATATAGAAGGGGCTGAGCAGAGGGAATCTATTTGGAGGGAGGAGTCGGCCAGGAATTCTCTGGAAAGCAAGCTTGAATTGCCCTTGACTTAAAACTGAGAAAATATTCATTGTTTGTATGGAAAAAAATGGGGTGGGGTGATGGAGATTTGGGAAGGAGAGCTACACTCAGCCACCTCTGAACACTGGCCTTGCGGGGTGGGGGGCATCGTCCAATGTACATAAATCGAGTACCCTCGCAGGCAAAGCCAAATAGCCAGCCACGAAGAATCAGAATGGGTTGGGTTAGCTGAATGGAATCAGATAGTAAAGTAGGAGAGGTAGGGATAGTTACATAATTTACCTATCCAAATCAGATGACAATATCGAAAAAGGTTATGAAGTTAAGGTTCGACTCTAGCAAATAGCATACTATGAAACCAGTGAATGTGGAATCCTCTGTTATTGTAGTCATTGTTAAAATCAGGCTCAGTGTATCCATCTGTCCTATGGAAATGTTCACTCTGGTCATATACAACCTGTAGGTCCCCAGTCCCACTAGTTTCAAATCTCTCAACCTACATGAGACAATCATGCATCTGGGTTAGGAACATCGCAGAAGCTCAGCTGCATAATCTAGTATTCAGTACTAGAAAGTTTAGAAATAAATGGAGACATGATAAAGCAAATCAAGTTTACAGTATTAGTACTTTTAAAATCAAGCTTAAGAATCATCTGTATACTTGGTATTTACATATCAGATGAGAGACGATCAGGTTATAGACTCTAATTACATACACGTTTGTTTTGTGATTCTAACTCAAATGTGTAACTGATTTTAGACCAATACTTTTAAGTTGAAAGGTATAAGAATTCTAACTTTGAAATTCTCATTTAAAACTTTGGTTTATTAGGTTTCAAGAGTTTAATGAGCTTAAGAGTTGTAAGAATATAACCTCTATGAAGGTAAGGGATTCTTCTGTTTTATTCACTGTTGCTCACGTGTTCGGAGCTGTATCCCCAGTGGCTAGCAGTGCCTGGCATGTACTGGATGACTAATGAAGCCAGAGCTAGTAGTCTGGAACATTTGGTCTGAAGCCTTCCCAGTCAGACAAATTAAGTGCTTTTTAAAAATTAAACATACCAAATTTATAAATGCAATTTAAGTTTTTAAGGGAATGTACTTAACTGTGTTTCTAAATGGAACTAATTGTTGAGGAAAGGGACTTAAGTCTTCAATTTGAATTAATCAAATTTTTTCAAAGTTCCCCCAAGAGTTACAGGTTTTTATTTTATTTTATTCTTGTAAATTTACAAGTAGAGCTAACTGAATCTAAAAACTTAAGGACATTTTTTGTTCAGTGTGTATCTCTCGTAAAAGAAAATTTGATTTTTTTCAATTTGTATCTCTAGCATACTGAACATTAATGAACGACCTAAATATCTGTAAACTATCTTTGCTGTGCACAGAAAGCCCCCCTCAGACATTAGAATGCCCATACTGACTACAGACTGAACATGGAATAGATAGGGGAGAAACCGAATCACTGGAGTAAAGGTTGAGATGAGTGGGAAATAAATACAAGCATAAATACAAGTGGTAACAGGTCCAAGCCTTGACCGTGTAGCCTAGAAAAGATGAATTTCAATCCAGGACCTCCTAAGCACACAATGCCCTGGGGTGCAGTCAAGTATGACTGGTATGGTAAAAGACCTAAGTGTGCAGAAAGGAAATAGTCATTGATGTATGTTACACGATACATGCATGGAACTTTGTGCTTAAAATATTTGTCAAATAAAAATCAGAATTCTTTTTTTAAATTCTTTAAATTTTTTATTTTGTTATTTTTATTTATTTTCTTTTTTTTTAGAGAGAGAGCAAGAGCATGAGCGGGAAGGGGCAGAGAGAGAGAGAGAGAGTCTTAAGCAGGATCCATGACCAACACAGAGCCTGATGAGGTGCTTGATCTCAAGACCCTGAAATCATGACCTGAGTTGAAATCAAGAGTCGATGTTTCACCAACTCAGCCACCCAGTCGCCTGCCCCTAAAACTCAGAAATCCAAGTCTGATAGTAATTTCTCTTTCTGCTTCGTCCTGAAGCATGATTTGCAGATGATAATCAATAGGTTACTTTGACTAATGCACCGATTAGCAAAAAAAAAAAAAAAAAAAAAAAAAGGCGTACATACACACCATGAAGTTGGGCAGCTGTGTGGCTGAGGTGATAAAGCTAGATGGAATCTGGAAAAGAGCACGCCCCTGATGGACTAGGGCTATTTCAGAGGCTTGTGAGATGGAAAATTGGGGGAATTTCTTATGGGACACATAGCTACACTCCTACGTCCCTAGGTGTATGTCCATATCCGTAGGGCCTGGGAGATGCTGGCCTTCAAAGGCTGCTAACTAAGGTAGCTGACCAAGGCGTTATCCTCAGGGCACTTTTGTCCACATTTTGTTTTCCTTAACCCAGGCTCCAAACTGCTAGTTACAATTTTAACTGACAGCTCTGGCACGTATGGTCCTTCTTAGAAGATGCTGGACAGGTGGTGGCTGAAACACCCCAGGAAGTGATAATCCATAGGATAAAACACGTTTAAGAGAACTCTTAAGAATAATGAGAATGTATGCATAGGTTTCCTTTCCCTTGCTATCAAAATCTAAGTTGAATGTCTCTTATCCTCACTTAGGTACACTGTCACTTGTCATTCGCTCCTGACAGGGCCGTAATGAGTAACGGTTGTCGGTGAATGCCACCCTCAAAGATAGCAATGTACGGGGATGGAGGGAGTCACCAAGGAGAAGTAACTCAAGAGGGGCCTGAGTCTGGGAGGCCTGCTGATGGGGGGGCTGGCAACATTGTGATGTGAGACACATCTCGATGCCAGACTGATCGCAGGCAGAGTAACAGAAGGCAGGGAGGCGTGGGGATGCCCAGGATATGGGCGATCATATCTTAGGGGGGGACCTGGAAAAGTCAGTCTTTGAGTTCCATTTGTTTTTTCAATTGTGATGGGAATAATACTTCTCTCAAAGGGTTGCAGCGAGGATTTGCGGTAAATATACCAATGTCCTGATTGACTGCTAACAAGTAGAAAGAAAGCACCAATAAAAGATAACCAATTTTATTATTACTATTGAACACTGAGGGAGGGAAGCATTTTAAAAACCTGAATCCTTTCTGGATCCTTTTGTTCACCTATGAACCCTGCTTTGTATCAAATTAACAAAACGGGCTAAATTCCAATGGGGGCCAGGGATTTACCAGCGAGCACGCAGACACAGTGGGCACTGCTGAGCTGCGTAGGTGAAATACACAGCATCCAGACCCCGGGCTAGGAAAATAGAAAGAAGAGAACACCCAGCCCAGCTAGAGCAAACTCGGGAGCTGAGGCATTCACTGCCTCGCACACGTGGATTCAAGTGCAGAAGTCACTGGGATCAAGAAGAGAGTCCAGAGAAGCTGGAAACAGCCGAAGTGTCCATCAGTGAGTGGACGAACAGAATGTGGCCTGTCCAGACGATGGAATGGTGCTCGGCCTTAAAGAGGAAGGCATTCTGACACAGGCCACAACACGGGTGAACCGTGAAGACATTAAGTGAAGTGGAAGACGCCAGACGCAAAAGGACCGTATGATTCCCCTTAAATGAAGTACCTTTCCATTTGGGAAGATGAACAAGTTCTGGAGACGGATGGTGGTGATGGTTGCACAACAATGTAAATGTGCATCGTGCCACTAACTCAAACATAATTAAAATGGTAACTGTTTTATGTATATTTCACCGATATTGTAAGAAGAAAAAGAACAGAGGACGTGTGCACTGCTGCCGGAAGGACGAGCTAGTGCGCACTGGCCTTCTGACCTGCCCGCACTGGTTGCACACACCTTCTCCTCCATCACCTTTGAAACCACGGGCTAACATCAGGGAGGCCATGAGCATAGCACAGGCTCAGAAGTAAACCAGCAGGGTCAGGCGCCAGCAAAGTATTAGTGGGAAAGGTGTCCTTCAAGGATGCGTTTGAATTTGTAAAGATCGAGAGAACAAATTTTTAAGATTCCTTTTAAGTTTACAGACACTGAGGTTTTTGCTCTTTAAATGTATATTATGAATGAATGAATGAATGAATGAATGAATGAATGAACGAACGAACGAACATATTCACGAACACTCCATTCTAACTCTCCGTTTCTACCAACCGGAGAAAGTAGCCTGAGCGAAGACACTGGTCTGGAAATCCACAGAGGAAGCTACGGGTCTCGTCCAGCTGGCGTTCTCCGGGTTCCTTCAGTCTCTCTAGCTAAGCTCGACTACACCCTCTGCTTCGTGTTAACCCCTGGACGTGAAAGCTTTCCCCAAACTCTCACCATCTGACCTCTCCCCTAGTCTGTCAACTGAATATTTTCCTCAGATTCTCCATGGACAATCAAACTCAAGCTGCTCATTACACAAAATTAATCATCTTCATCCCCGCTCTCCCAACCTCTGGCTTTCCGAACATGGTGAGTGGCGCTCCCAGGCATCCAGTCTCATAAAGCAAGAACGTGGGAATCAACTAGCCTACGCTTCTCTCCCTCAGGGTTCCCTCCCATCCATCCCATGCCCCTCACCACCCCCAGTTGTCACCATATTCCTCTGGCTTTCTACTGCCTTCCTTTGTCCCAAAGGCCTGAGTCAAGGCACTAGGGAAGCAGTGGCTGGCCATAAACAGAAACCCAGTGTCACGTGCCAAAGATACACAAAGGGTAACCAAAAATCTTCAGTGAAATAAAACTATATTATAAATTTAAATATCACAAATGAAAATAAGATATATATAATCATATGACTCATTTATTTGTCTAAATATATACTTCAAAATAAGTTTTACAATTAAAAATGGAAATTGATCGTCAGTAATTTGGATCAATATTAAATACTTGAAGGCAAAACTCAGACTGTATAGTCATAAAAAGATTATACATTTCAGTCTCTATATTAACTAGAACGGAGAAGCCCCAAATCAAATGTGAACGCAGTTGGAAATCATAAAGCTATTTAACCATCTTCTCTGATAAGATTTTGACACTGACCATGAGGCAGCTGACTTCTGTTCAACAGTTCTGTTACCTGAGGTAAACCTCAGAATGGGTTTTTCTTCTGAATATGCCACATAGTAATACCTTCTGCCCTCTTTGGAAAAGTACCCATGAGGATCTCATATCAAGCTTGCAAGTCTCTCTTCAAATGCTTAACATCCTTTCAGTAAAATCAGAAGAGTTTTCATCTGGTGGTTCAGCCAACTAAGAGAACCCCGTTCACGATAATCTTGGTGTGCAGCCCCTACGTCCAGCTTCAAAACCACCTCTTTTAATCCTCCTTATACTGAAAAACTGTCTTTGCAAAATAGCAACCTAAGGAACCTAAACTTACCCTCACAAGACTTCGAGTAATGAAAGATAGCACCAAAATATGGCCATTTACAAGGCCAGGGGCAACTAGGCACGCTCTCACAGAGAATCGGCTTCCTCTAGAAAGGCCTAATATTTTTCTGAAACCCATGCAGATGTATACCGGGCTTTCTCACATGATCCAATAAGCTTCAGAACGAAACAAGTGGAGTGAATGGAGTGAATGAAAAATTTGAGTCACATCACCTCCATGCAGATTGAGAGGAGAAAAAGTAGAACGTTGCCCAATTGACACGACTGGTAATATTAACAATCCCTTAAGTAACTCTTTCCATTTTTCATGGACATGTCAGGCTTACAGGACAGTGAGAAGCTTCTGCTTCCATGGCCAAGCTTCAGTAGGTAGGCTGAGTTCTCCCCTGGACCACCAGGATTTTGGTCACAACCCGACACAATGTCTCCATGAATGTTCAGCTCATACTTGACTAACCATAGAAGACGAGCTAAAATCACAGTATTGGTGGGTTCCTCAGATTATAGTGAGTGGTATCAACCTTGTACGCAGAAAAGGTCAGAAAAATTGTTTTTTTTGTTTTTTTTTTTTTGTTTTTTTTTAAAGATTTTATTTATTTATTCGACAGAGATAGAGACAGCCAGCGAGAGAGGGAACACAAGCAGGGGGAGTGGGAGAGGAAGAAGCAGGCTCCTAGCAGAGGAGCCTGATGTGGGGCTCGATCCCATAACGCTGGGATCACGCCCTGAGCCGAAGGCAGACGCTTAACCGCTGTGCCACCCAGGCGCCCCGGTCAGCAAAATTGTTAACTCTCATCATTTTATAATAAAAAATACTGTATCTTTATGTTGAACAACTCCTTAAAGTGTTCTGCCACAAGATAACCAGCAGGCTTTCTGTCTAGAAATTCTTCTCCTGGTTACTCCTCACCTCGTGACAAAATGTGAAGATTGTGTGAGCTGTAAATCCACTTCCTGAGCACAGATAATCTGCAACAGAGAGGAATATCCTAAAAGCAAAACACAGCTAGAGAAAGGGGAACCCTCTTACACTGTTGGTGGGAATGCAAACTGGTGCGGCCCCTCTGGAAAACAGTATGGAGATTCCTCAAGAAGTTATATATAGAACTACCCCACGACCCAGCAATTGCACTACTAGGTATTTATCCAAAGGACACAAAAATACTGATTTGAAGGGGCACCTGCACCCCAATGTTTATAGCAGCAATGTCCACAATAGCCAAACTGTGGAAAGAGCCCAGATGTCCATGGAGAGATGAATGGATAAAGAAGATGTGGTGTATACACACTCACACACACACACACACACACACACACACACACACACAGAGGAATATTACACAGCCATCAAAAAGAATGAAATCTTGCCATCTGCAATGATGTGGATGGAACTAGAGCGTATTATGCTAAGCAAAATAAGTCAGTCAGAGAAAGACAAGTACCCTATGATCTCACTCATATGTGGAATCTAAGAAACAAGACAGATGAACACAGGGGAAGGGAAGGAAAAATAAAATAAGATGAAAACAGAGAGGGAGACAAACCATAAGAGACCCTTAACTCTAGGGAACAAACTGAGGGTTGCTGGAGGGGAGGGGGGGGAAGGGGTAACTGGGTGATGGGCATTAGGAAGGGCATGTGACGGAATGAGCACTGGGTGTTATACGCAACTGATGAATCACTAACTTTTACCCCTGAATCTAATAACACACTATATGTTAACTAAATTCAATTTAAATTAAAAATTTAAAAAAAAAAAACACAGTACGGGGCCACACAGAAATGGCCTCCACGCCATGTGCTCCCAAGCCATCCCCAGGTGACACACAGCCACCGAACACACTCACCCAATACAGCTGCTGCCCTCAATCTCTAAGTCTTCATTTCTGTTGTACCTTTTACTTAGAAGAGTAGTATGAACACAAGGCCTTGCATTTTCTCCTGAAGGCCCAACGGATCACCTCGGGCACTCATTGCAACGGGCACAACACGCAGAGCTACGCCCACTCCTCAACAACGTCATTTCCCTTCTCTGGGCCTTCTTGGAAGCCGCCCTGCTTGCCTGAGATGCCTATCACCTCTTCATCCTCCTGGAAAACTCACTCATCCTTCGAGATTCGAACTGTGGTCAGCACTCTGACAAGCTTTCCCCCTTCCCCCTCCCTCAGCCCTCCGGTTCTCCTGCAGAGTGCGAAGCCTTTGTTCTGCGCTCACCACATTGTCATACAACAGAATATTGCACCGGGCTTCCAACTGCCTCCCTGGCTTGTCTGCTCCTTGAGACCGAGGGCCATTTCGCTCCTGGAACCACAGCGCACTGAGCACCTGCTATGTGCTAACAAAGGCTGTCAGTTCTGCGGTCACAAATCAAGAGCAAAAAGAACAAAACGTTCTGTCACCGTCCTCAACAATAAACAAATAAAGTAATAAGTTACAGAGAACGTGAAATAGCAATACTGCTATGGAAGAAAATAAAGCCAGGGACAAACACCGGGCTGAAGCTTTGCGATTTAAAATGGGGTGGCCGGGGACAGCTTCACTCTAGTCATCAGGGAAGCCTCGTGCCTTTCCAAAAGGAGGCCCTCGATAAATGTGTGCAGTGCTGGGCTAATTTTAGACCCTCTTCAGTGCTGTGGTCCTAGCAGAATGCAACAAATACCATGGGTATGTAAAGTGGATTTGGGATCGTAAGCGAACTAATATTCTATCAATTTTGTTTTCCTTCAGGTCCACTTGCAGCTAAGGAATAATACATGACGCCTTCTGTTTGCACAGGACTTTACAGTTTATTGAGTCTCTGAGGTCTGAGGCGAGCAAGGCAGGAGCTGTAATTAAAGAGGAAGAAACGAAGACCCAAAGGCAGTAAGGGATTTGCCCAAAAGTCATACGAAGGTTGAGGACCCAGGCTTCCATCCTTGAGATTCCCAGTCCAGAAGTTTCCCTCCCCACCCACCTGCCTCTGAAAGGACTGATGCGAGCACTTGCAAGGCTCATCTGCTCACGGTATGAATGAAGTTCACACACATTTTATATTGCTAGAATGGCCCACAAATTTCTGTTATCTTATTAATGAGTTTTATGAATAGGGGTGCGTGTGACACAGAAGACGAATTTCTGCAGATGACTCAAATAACTCCCTCGGCTGCTTGTGCGGACGCTGCGCGAGGTTTCAGTTAAACCCACACCCTCCTGCAGACTAATCAATCTTGAAACGTTGTTTCTTCAGTTCTGTTTGCAGGTCACCACAGACCCGTTTCCCGAGCCAGTGAAAAAAACCCACACTAGATCACAGATGGACTTTAAAGGATGGATCTTTTTCCCAACATGTGCCTTCCTGTAATTTAAGGAAATGTTATACATGAACAATTAAAATCATACAGCAAAAAAGAAGCAAAGCTCTGTTTCCTATTCTATCGAATCACAGTAATTGTAAAAAAAAAAAAAAAAAAAAAAAAGGTCCCAGATATGGAAATTCCAGCCTGTATTTAACGACTGAGCCACCCAGGTGCTCCCCAGCCTGTATTTAAGAATAACTATGTCTACTTCTAGTGCAAATAGGACTTATAGGTAATATCATGTAATAATTACTAACAACATTTTAAACTTTATTTTTTTTTAAAGATTTTATTTATTTATTTGACAGAGATAGAGACAGCCAGCGAGAGAGGGAACACAAGCAGGGGGATTGGGAGAGGAAGAAGCAGGCTCACAGCAGAGGAGCCTGATGTGGGGCTCGATCCCAGAACGCCGGGATCACGCCCTGAGCCGAAGGCAGACGCTTAACGACTGAACCACCCAGGCGCCCCAACATTTTAAACTTTAATATGGAGTGAAAAGCACACAGATGCAGTTATTTAATAATTTCTGCTGAGTCCATTTGAAATATTTTTTTAGCTTTCTTTCACTAGGAGTTGAAGTAATTAGACTTGTGGACAATAATCTTCAATCTTCCTATTATTGTTCATTTGGTTATTTTAAAAGCGCTGTGGACCCTCTAGTTCAAACACAGAGGAGTAGCTATAACCTAAAAATCGTTTGCAGCAACTTTCATTAGAGTTACCATATTATTTATTATTCCACTAGGACACTTTTTAAAGTAGAAAGGATGCTATTAATTAGACTAGGACAAAATGCTTAAACCAGTGCCCTCCTGGGCAAACAGGGACATCTGGTCACCCTACTTTCAGGAAGATTAGTCAAAAAATTTTAAGTTTTGCTTTATAGGTGCAAATAAATAAATCTCAAGTGGGGAGATAAGAGAAGTTACCAAGAAGATATTATTTTTAAATGTAAAATAATAATATTTTGGGTGTCTCTATCTGCTCTTCTTTCTCCTCTGACTAAAACGCTGAGGATTCAAAGATCTGTAGCAAACGTTTAGTTCTGGCCAACACATGTACTGAATCGGCTCTGCTATGCCCCCCTTTGCCAAAAAACAAAACACCAACCGGCTCAGGTAACTGCCTGTGACGGCAACTGCTCCTTGTGAAGGGAACGTGAACTCAGCCTTCCCCAGATTTCTGTCCCCGGCGCTCTCTCACTTCCCACAGAGAAGGAGGGAATGACTGTGTTAAGACGCCACTGGTGGCTTCCTCCAGGCCACTGTGTTGAGGCCACTGGCAGCAGAGGAAAGGGACAATGACACACTTTCTAACATTTTACATGTGGAACATGCTTCGGCACACAAAAAACCCAGTTCTGACAGTCGAGCCTTGGCCTCAGCCTGCATTTGGGCTCTGTGTGGACAGACCTCTGTGCCAGTCAGGAAACTGTCTATCTCAGTGGCTCCTCAGAAGAAAGGAGGGAGAGTATCCTAGAGGTGGGAAAAGGCCCAACCCAAATAAGAAGCTACAAAAAAGACAGACGGCAATGAAGGAAAGAGAAGATTGAACCAGAGATAAGAAAGAGTCACAGTTACTTGACACAGTTTTCTTCAAAAATCTCAAAGACTGATTTCCAGGGGATATCAGATCTGGCTTCCTGGCCTCCAGACACTGTGTTTTACACACCTCCAAATCCTTGAAGGTAAGCCTTCCATGGAATTTTCCAGAACCATTATACAATTTCAAACTTATGTTATTTCAGTTTCAGGCATGAGGAAATCCACCCATGTTTGGTCCTAACAAATAAATGTATTCAGAGTCATCACCCATATGCTAATGAATAGGTGGCACTGCAAGTGTGATATTTTAAAGTTAGATTCTGTAACAAGTGAAAACTAACTGCTTGGGGAGAGAGGCTAGATATATCCTATGTATGCATCGATGAGGAGAAGACCATCCAGTTGGCTTTTATGTGTCATCACAGAGTGTTGTAATCGCCACCACAACCTCAGCCACCAAAATCTAAAAGTTTAAGAGAAAGCGATTCTACGCACTTGTCAGAGTTACACGTGATCCAAGTTCGAGAACTGCAGCGCTGGACTGTACCCATGACATCGGGGCAATGGGTCCCGGCTGTGTGCAGCTGCAGGTTCCCGGAAGGAGGCTCGGGGGCCCAGGACCCGAGAACGGACGGGACAGGCCTTGAGCCATCTTGGAGGGACATGGTTCCCTTGACTCCCTCTCTGGAATTTTGCTACGGCAAGGATTTCCCTGCAAAGATTTTGCCAGGGCGGCGTGGTATAGGAGTCACAAGGGAAGGCTCTGGAATGCATGCGTCAGTGTCCGAATACTGGCATCTCCGCTGCCCAGCCAGGTGACCGTGGACGTGCCCTATAATCGCTCTTTTTCCTCAGTTCTTGGTCTGTAACAGGGTGGAGGGAACAAAGGCACCCCTCTAAGGGGGTTGGTCTGAGGATTCAGTGAGATACACGTCAAGAGCTTAGAATTGGGCCTGGCAATTGGTTAGTGCTCAGTAAATGTTAATTTAATTTTTTTTAAGATTTATTTATTTGAGAGAGAGTGCAGAAGCGGTGGGGAGGGGCAGAGGGAGAGGAAGAGAAAGTCTCCAGCAGACTTGGCACTCGGCGTGGAGCCCCATGCAGACCTCGATCTCATGACCCCGAGATCATGACCTGAGCCAAAAACCAAGAGTCAGTTCCTTAACCAACTGCATCACTCAGGCACCCCTAATTATTTTTAATGAACACCCTCTACCTGGTCCAGGGCTGGACACACACATACCTTCTTCTGCCCGCCAAGGCAAGGGGTCCACCCCTGGAAAGCTCACAAAGTTCTTTACTGTGTCACATGAGATGGTCGAAGCTCTCTCTTTTCTCTGCATTCCATTTCTTCCTCTCTTTCTATTCTTTCAGGGATTACCCTATTTTGGCAAACATTCTTATATATATATTTTTAAATTAAAATTAATCACTATCTCCATGTTCTCCCCAACAACACGAGACCTTAGAATGATTCAACTTTGTCCACACACATAGTGGCTCCCAGGTTACTGTCTAATATGTTCCCGCCTCTCCTTCCCTCCCTTCCTCACTTCTTTCTTCCTCCTCCTGCCTCTTTTTCCTCCCTCTTTCCATCTTCCTCCCTCCCTCTCACTCTCCTTTTCCCTCTCTCTCTCTCCCTCCCTCCCTTTCTCCCTCCCTTTTCTTTCTCTCTTTTTCTTTCTTTCTTTCTTTCTTTCTTTCTTTCTTTCTTTCTTTCTTCTTTTTCTTTCTTTCTTCTTTCTCTTTCCTATTGCTATTCTAAATAGTCAGACCTCCTTGCAGTTGGCCCCTCTACCAGTTTCCTTGCTCAGCATGAGCAGACCAGTTCCCTTGGGAACTGAGTTGCTAGCTTAATGGTGGATGGAGATCACTGTGTTTTATGAGATTGAAGAGCCAAGAAATACTATGAAATATTTCACCTGGAAATTTATAGATTTACTTTTTCTAATCTGGGGCTTTTCAGGATAGAGAGTTGGCTATATTGCTGGAAATGGAAGCAAGCAGTTCACTTTTCCTTTTTTTTTTTTTTTTTTTTTGTCTCTAAATAGGAAGAATCCCTTACTATTTACAAAATCTGATTTTTTTTCACCAAAAAAAAAAGAAAGAAAAGTAGAGGACAGTAAAAGAAACACACACACACGCACCAAATTTTTCCCAGCCATCCTTCAGTATTTTCACAGTAAGTCATAATAAGACACAATGTGGTTATGGGTCTCCCTCCCTCCCTCTCTCCCTCCCTGTCAGTAGGCTCAAGGCAACATGGCCACTCAGAGACCTACAGAGAGGGCAGTCCCTACTGGGCACAGCATGGCAAGGCTTGGGGAGCTGGGGTGGGGTGATAGAAGGCACCCCAAGACAGTAACCAGGGTTCTGAAGCTTCCACTACTAAGTCCCTTTGGCTTCTTTAGCAATTATCACTTCAGTGCTCTGAGCCTCTGTGTCTTCACCCACCAACCTCAGCGAGATTCTGGGAAGGATCAGGGCTCTGGGCGGGACGGCGAGCTTGGGGAAAGAACACTAAAATGGAAGTGTGGAAACCTGAGTCCTATGCCAGACTTTAATGATCCCTATAATAGCCAACTCACAAAGGCTCTATGAGTCTCGACATCTTCATCTAGAAAAGGCAGGGAGCACATTAGACACCTGCCGGTTCCCCTTCCTGGCTCAAACTCTATCCCGTGTTATTACCATGAGATAATCAAGGTAAACATACCTCGAGGTCTATGTGAGCTCTATATCTCAGTTTTATAGACAGGAGTTGATGAGGGCTGGGATAATAATAAATAAATGGTAAGTCGTTTTTCTATTTCTTTGTGATTTTGAGGTGATAATATAGCAGGTTATGGTAAAATTTTACTTTGGGACAACAGGAATAGTAGAGAGGAATTCATAGGAACCCAGAATTGCTAAGTATGACATGACTGGTTATGCCAGTTCAATTCAAAGTCAGATCTCAGTCAAGTCCTACTACTTCTACATCCCTGGACAAATTATTTAATCTCTATAAGCCTCGGTCTTCTCATCTTTAAAATGAGAACAATATTACATTAGTGGTGAGTTTAAATAAGATAATGAATGTGAAGCTCTTGGCTCAGTCTTATACCCAGGAAGGCCCTGCCATCGAAGATGAGCAAATGAGGCAAAACTTAGTAAAGTCGAGGATTTCATTAGGCATTTATTTGATTCATACCTTAAGTCTTTGGGGCGGGGCAGGGGGGGCGGTTGATAAGCTTGTTTCCTTTCCCAAAGAGAACAGAAGAATAGAAGTAGCAACCCAGCTCTACTTTGCTGTCTGCTAGGGGAAAAAAAGGATTTGCCATCTGGGGAGAATGCCCCCAGCCAACAAGATGCTCAGGTGTTCCGCCATCTTCCCCATGATCGTCCACATCGCCCAAACCACTCAACAAAGTGCCTGAGCCAGCAACTCCCACCCTCCGGGGACCGGCGGGGGGCAGCACACTTTCTCCCATCCCCTTGGTACAGCTCTCGGCCACTCTTCTGTACAGAGCACGTTTGAAAACCATTAGGTTGGGGCGCCTGGGTAGCTCAGTCGATTAAGCATCTGCCTTCAGCTCGGTCATGATCCCAGGGTCCTGGGATCGAGCCCTGTGTTGGGCTCCCTGCTCAGCAGGGAGTCTGCTTCTCCATCTCTCTCTGTTCTTTCTCTCTCTCAAGTAAATAAAATCTTTAAAAAAAAAGAAAGAAAAAGAAAAGAAAAGAAAACCATTGGGGTTCCAAAGAGAAAGCGAGTAAAATTTTAGAAAGAATTATTACTGTCAGTAAAGCATGATATTGTAGAGAGCACAATACTCAAAGCCCTCCACAGGCTGGGTCCGTGAATTCAAGAGATTTTCATCTTGGGCGACACGATGGCAGGTCCCATGACTCTCTGCACCTGCTAGGTGTAGGGCTCCGAGCTCTGCGCGTTCACTTCCTGCTGCTGTCAGAGACTGTCTACACCACTGTGTGTTCAGCCTGGATCCTAAACCCATACGCTCAGGCTGCCTGGCTCTTTCTCTTCTCCTGTCTTTGATTCTCGGCCAGACACCCCAGCTGTGAGGTCATCTATGTGCTGGCTTGTGTTTCTAACTGCGGTCTGCCTCCCCTTCAGGGTTTGTGGGTGCTCCCCACACCCTCCTTCACCTCCAGCTGCAGCCCCGGGGTGGGGTTCACCATCCACACCAGGGCCACCCTGGCTCCAACCTGACCTAACACGAGGCAGAAGTAGGGCAGACACCAGACAACGAGGCACAAATGAGGCATCCAAAGGCACAGGCAAAGGGTACAGGCACCGGGGGGGTGAAGGGTGGGAATCAATCTAAAATTAGGGTGGTGTTTCTTCCACATTACGTGGGGGGGTGATGATTTCACTTCCAGACCGGGAAAGCTGAAAGGAAGCAGTGAGCGTATTTTTATCAAACAAGGAAGATTTAAAGGAAAAGGTGGGAAAGGAGAGAGAGGTTAGCGGGCTGAGAGGAGAAGACTGTCTCTGGGATACGGAGCTTGTGGAAGGGACCCAGTGACAACAGGGAAGGGAAAGGCGCCTGGGTGGGGAAGAGCAGGGGCGGTGTGCCTGGCTTGGGGCTGAAGCCGACAGGGGCCCTGCACGCTTTGGGCAGGTCCCCACCAGCACCGAGGTCCGCTGCTTCCGAGCTGCTGCGATGCTGGAGAAAGGGAAGCCCGCCTTCACAACGTTGCTAAATTAATGCCTTCATTTTTGCTGTTTTCTTTCATTTGTTTGCTTACGGGAAGAATTTGTACAAGTGCGCAAGGGCTGCCATCACAAAGTACCACACACTGAGTGGCTTCGCCAACAGACCCTGTCTCCCAGTTCTGGAGTCAGAAGTCCAAGATCAAGGTGTCGGCAGGGTTGGCTCTTTCCGAGGGCTGTGAGGAAGAACCATCCCAGGCCTCTCTCCTCGCTTCTTGTGGGGTCCCTTTAACTGCTGGGGTTCCTTGGCTGGGGCGCCATCCCTATCACCCCATGGCATTCTCCTGGTGTGTGTATCCCTGTCCAAATTTCCCCTTTCTCATAAGGACACGAGTCGTTTGGGATTGGGGGCCGCCCTACCTATGACCTCATCTTAACTAATTATATCTCCAACAACCCTAGCTCCTAATGAGGTCATATTCTGAGGTCTTCGAGGCTAGGACTTCAACATATGAATTTGGGGGGGGGACACAACTCAACACATAACAGTGTTGTTGATGACAATCCTTTGACACTCCTTCAAAGTCTTAAACCAAAGCTAGAAAAAAACAAAAACAAACAAACAATAACAACAAAAAACAAGCAAGATGGCCCAAGAACTCTTCAAGAACTTCCCTGGCAGTTTATAAAAGCAAAACTTCCCTTTTGGGTAAACCTGTGCATATCACTTACACAAGGAAGAAGCCAACTTGTTTTCTGTGCACTAGAGGAAGGGACCGTTTGCCCCTTTTCCTTGCACAAAACCAAAATAGTCCAAGGAACAAGTAAGCGGTAAATCAGCTCTCCCTTACAGCCGCTGGCATCATGGCAGGATTTGAGCACTACCCGAAAAGATAAAGTGGGGGATGGGGGTGGGGAAGAAGTAGCCCTCGCGATGTTTAACTCTCATTAACAGGAGCAAGAATCGGTCTCATTCCTCTAGTTTCTTCCGTGCCAAGCCCCAGGGCCCCTAAATAAGCAAGTCAGAATCAGAAGTAACCACAGGATTGGCAGAGAGCGGGCAAGAGAACACACCCAGATCCCAGTCAGGCTGTGATGTCTCAGGCAGACCTCACAAAGGCCTCCTCTTCAGCTTCCGTGGAAGCCAGGAGGAAACAAACAGGACAAGGCCTCAGGAGTACCTGGGATCCAGGTGGCACGACAGAGAGGCAGTGGGTGGAGACCCTGGAGCCCGCCGGCCCCGGCAAAATGCACTGGGCCACTGATAATCCCCGTGTGGGCATCCCTGTGCCTCAGTATCCTCAACTGTAAAATGGGGATAATAACAGAACTCTTGGGGGGCACCCGGGTGGCTCCGTTGTTGGGTGTCGGACTCTCGATCTCAGCTCAGGTCTGGATCTCAGGGTCGTGAGTTCAGCCCCAGGTACACGCACACACGTACACACACACACACACACAAAAAAAATGTGTGTGTGTGTGTGTGTGTGTACCACAAAATAATAGAACTCTTAGGGCTGCCGTAAGGTTCAAATGAATTAATCCACACGAACCGCCTGGAACAACAAGTGACACGGAGGAGGCATCGTAACTGTTAGCTACCATTATCACTGAGGGACACGGTCTAAGGAGAGGTTCTTCTTGGAGCCCTGAGTCCCCATCCTTTGAAAAAGAAAGTTGTCTTGGGAATAATAAAGAAAAATGGAGGTCTCCCACACCATATTTTCCTCCCATGGGGTACAAGGATACAGATGGGTCTAAGATATTTGCCTACCATTCTAAGGTATTAAGAAGAGCCTGGGTTTGGGAGCCTGGATCTAACACTTATTAGATGCATAACCTTGAGCAAAGTCCAAAATCTCCGCTAAGCCCTCATTTCCTCTAAGGTAAAAATGGGAAAAACAGCTTTCCCCTAATGTTGTGTGAAGAATGAATATGAAAGTGTATGTAAAGTGCTCAGCAGGGTGCCCACTAATAACTGTTTACACAGTTCAATCATTAGCAGCAACGCGCCTGATGATAAAGGGGGGAAAGAGGGAAAAGCAGGTAGATTCAGAGCCTCAACCAGCTTCCACGGTGTCTTTGTGACAAGGGGGGGGGGGGTAGAGTACCCTGTGTAAGGACACATTACTTCACCTCTCCAAAAAATGGTTGTAATTGCTCTATAAGCCCCTGGTGTGAATGACACCTCTGTCGTTAAAACATTTTGTGCAGGGTGGGTGTGCATAATGCTATGAGCTGATGTGCCCTAGGAAAGAATTCTCAACATGGACAGGAACATGTCCTCCAAGTTCCTAGCATCATTGCTTGTGCATAGAAGGTATTTAAAGAATATTTGCAGTAGGAGGGGAGGGAGAGGGGAAAGGGGGGTGGTAGGAGGTTGTCATGAAGGATTGCTCTGTGTTCAAAGGACAGTGGATGTCAGTGCTTGGGACCTGCTGTCAGAGGGCAAAAGGGCATCAGACAGAAAGACAGCTGGAAGAAAAAAACGGCTGTCGCTTGTCCTTTCCTGCGTATCTTGCCCTACTAGCAGGTGCCTCCTTCTGGTCTGGGTCTGTCTTGGTTCTACACTTGGGAAGCAGTGCCAACCACTGCCCAGGCGTTAGCGCTTTCCCTTTCTGTGTCCCCAAGGACCCTTGATGGACTCACAGACACACAGGCAGGATTTACTCTCCAGGTCTGTGTTATCAAAAAATCCAGGTGGCCTCCAGGTAGAAACACTCCATTTGCAAAGCATCTCTTAACTATGAGACCCATCTCCAAGGATGCTTTCCTGCCCTTACTCCCTTCTTCCTGCTCTGCAACAGCCAACCCTCACGACCCTTACCTTGCATCTGTCTGAAACCCCTGCCAAGCAACCGTCTGAAACCCCATCACACCCTCAAGCCTTCACAGGCTTTGGGACCCCCGTGCTTCTGCCTCCTGCTCCTTATTCCCTTCCAGAATCCTCTGTGTCCACCCTGCCACTTGGGGCCCAATCTCTGGGCCGGGGAAGCTCACTCCCTCTGGCCAGTGATCTCAGATGACAGGAGCCGAGGAGAAGGGTTGATGCTGGAACTCTTCCAGTACTTTCCACGCAGGCATTGTTACAGAGCGGCTCAGGTTCCCTTTGTAGGGTACACCCTATTAGTTTGGGCCTTTGACTATTAGCCAATTGTAATAAATGAGCCAATTGTAATAAGTAAACAAATAGGCAATTTTAAAGGTGGGCTGCCTCTAATTCCCCCAGTCAGAGTTACACACCAATGGGTTTAAAGAGTAGAGCTGTGGCGAAATGAACTATCAGGGAGGGAGACAGAAACTTTACTCATCCATCAGACTGGACGTCCACATTGTTTAGCTTCCAGAAGCCCAGGCGTCTCCTCTTCCTTCCTCAGCACCACTAACAAAGCACACGCGAGGGGGCCGGCCCAGGGCAGCTCCCACCGACAGAGGCGGCTCATTTGTCTCCGGGCACAAGAACTAGAGTCCCCATAACGCAAACAGAGCTAAGAGGCCGTGGACGGAGGCGCTGATCCCAGAGCACAGGCCCCAGAGATCCAGGTGTTCACCCCAAATCCAGCCGTAGGATCGATCAGCTATAAAACTCCTCCCTCTTTTTTTTTTCCTGAAACCCTTGTGCTTCTTAGACCACCCAGAACCAAGGGCAGAGAGAAAAGGCATACAACAACGACAACAAACACCGTGTGACTGGTTGTGGGAGGCCGGTGACCTCGAGCAAATCACAGGTGTGTCTGTGGCCCTGACCACCGCAGGACACAGGTTTGCGTTCCATCCCAGAGGTCAGTCTGCCCTACACAGAGCAAGTCTGAAACTGCCTTCAGATCCCACTTCTGGCCACGGTCGAGTTTCAGGTTCGGGGACGAGGTGACAGGAGCAGGCACCCGGACATGCGCTGTCCCTCCCCACGCCGTGCTGTCGAGGTTAACGCCTGCTGGTTTCCGGAAAATCCTGCCTCCTGCTTGTCACTCCCAGGACCCAACTCCCCTTACCTTTCCTCTAAGGAAGAAAACGTCTGGTTTTAGCCAGCCTGACAAAATTCATAGTTTTCTCATTACACCAGACGTGCAAGGAGGAAATTTTTGTTACATGCTCTGCATCCTGCAACACGAAATTCCAGGCCCGTCTGGGTACACTACTGAGATGGGACAGTCACCCAAAACCTGCCCTTGGCTTCTCTCACTGAAGACATTTAAAAGGAGAAGAAATGGGAAATGCAATCTCAACCATGTGCCCCTCAAGCATCAACCTGTCTCCCCTAAAATGCTTCCTTGGAATGTCACTTGCAGTGAACAGAACACATCTCCAACTATTAAGTATTTTATATCCCATCCTGGGAAACGAGAGCTCGAGGGGCCCAGGCTACTCACACCTGTGGACGAACTCACACCTGCGGACGAGAAGGAAAACTCACCACCAAATCACCACCAAAATCACCACAACTTTCCCCTTTTCTGTGGTGGTAAGTTTCTTTAATCTACTGATATACTTAACTCAAAGTGATATGAAAAGAACAGCTGCCGTGGCTTTGGAAAACATCATATTAAAATTGACTAGTTTCGGTAGAAAGAAGTAAAATGCTCCAAAATCAAATGAATATCTAGTAAATTCCTCAGAGATTGTAAAGGCATGGCAGATTTCTATCGCTGATATTTAGAGCCCTTGACTACCCCCTCTCTCTTTTCATTGACCTAAAACACCCACCATCCTTAACAGAGTTTGTTTCTCTTTTGAAAGAAAAAACATATTTGAAAATAAAATGGTCGTGTGGTATTTATAATAAAGTGTTTAAAATGTTCTGGGATATTCTGGGACATTATGGAATTACTGCCAAGTTATTTAGGTCTAAGTTATTTAGGTTAATAGTATGGTAGTTATGGGTTTGTTTTTTTAAAGCATTCATCTTTTGGAGATGCATACCAAAATATTTATGGGTGAAATAATAGGACGTCCAGGTTTGCTTCAAAATAATCTGGGTGGGAGAGTCAGGAGGGATGCAGATGCAGCGAGGTGAGCTCTGAGCTGAAAATCGTTGAAGCTGGCTATCGGGTTTATGCTCTAGGCTCTCCACGTTTGTACCCATTAGAAAAGATGCACGACAAAAAGAAAAAAATAGTAACAGCTAGATAAAATGGTCTAAGCTTTATAAATCTCCAACAGTAACATGCATTCCTTGGGAAACTGTCCTCCCGATGCCAGAAAGAGGTGAAAAATATCACTAACTCCTACCTGGAGCTAAGCGACCTGGAACACTGGAGCAGGAGTCAGGACATGGGTTCTAGCCCAGGTTTGGCCACTTATGGGCTCTGTGACCTTGAGCCAGTCTCTTGACCCCTGCCAGTTTGTCACTTCATGTCTAAGACAAATGGGTCAAACCAGAAGTTTTCCAAGGTCTTTTCCAGCTATAAGATTGAAATACGAAGCCCACTTAAAAATAAGCCCCGAAATATGTCAAACAAGCAGTTTAAAGTACAACCCAGGCACAATAAACCCCAACAGCCGCTAAAACTCTACAGTACCTATGCTCAACGACAGACGCGAAGCATTCAGCCTAAGTGTTGGGAGAAAGGGATTTTCTGCCATTGACCAAAGTCTTGGCTTTGTTCCTCTTAATGCGGCCAGAAGTATACTCCAGAATCCGGACAGAATGAAGGAACAGAATTTAACTGAATTAGGTTTCGCTGAACTCTTGCAATATCTCAGGATTAACTGACCCACTGGGACATGAGAAAGAGTTTTATGTCTGGGAAATGCCCTGTTTTCTCTTTTATAATTGCTTTAAAAAGTGGGGGCCCAGCACTCAGGAACCCATAAAGATCAATGTGTAGGCCGAGTAAAAAGGTCAATGAACAGAAAACTCCGTAGACAGAAAAACAGAGGGTCTAACTCGGACCAAGGGAATAGCAGTTCATCTCAGGGATTCGGTTTTGGGAGTCCTCGTAAAGACAGAGCAGGCTGGGATCTGCTTTAGAACAAACATTTCGGAACAGTGAGTTGGGTATTGATGTACTTTAGACCTGAAGTCCTACTGTCTGTCACTTACCCAGACTTCTCACATAGCACTGTTGGTCACAAAGCATGTCACAGAATGGTATTTCAGCTGGGGCCCTCATCACATGTCCTTCATTCAGTTCGAGGTCAGTTCAAGTTCAAACCAGTTGAAATAAGGCATTTCAAAGTTACGGGTTCAAATTAGTTCTAAGCTAGAATGGAGGGCGCCTTAAGATGCCTCCATCGGAAATGATTCTGGTCATTATTTGTCAGTGCTACGAAGCCACACAGATGATGACCCACGTGCCACAGAAGGAAATCAGACGGAGACTCTAACCCAGGCTATGAAACAGGCTTGAGCGGAAATAGGAACAGCAGAATGAAGCATAGAAAAATTACTCTTTCTGCGCGTTTCTGCCTAAAAATCATAGAGAGATTTTAATACTTTCATCAGGTTTTCCTATATGCCCTAGGCAATAAATTCACGTCGGAATCTCGTTTTCATAAACGACAAATTCATTTCGTCATTTAATAAGTACCTGAGAGCCGAAGATGTGCCACAGTGATATCCTTTTAACGTACTGACCAAGCCTTTTCTTGTTCTCCGTGAATGGGCCAGAGACTTCCTCTCCCCCTTGGTACCAAGGTTGTACTTCCTTCCTGGACAATCTCTGAGCCTACAGGTAGTTTTAGGAGCCCCTGGAGCTCAGACAAGACACTTTACTTTGGCAGAAAGGATCTTGAAGGGACCTGCACCACCAACAGTGTCTTCTGTCATATTTAGAGAACGTTTTCCCCTTCATTCTTTTGCTTGGCATCTGAAGCATGAACCACCCAGCCAATGAGACAAAGCTAATATACACAGTATTCTAAATTCTAAAATCCAACAATAACATGTATTCCTTGGAAAATTTGCCTCCTGAGAGTTTTTACAGATTTAAAAAGCTCACTAAATCCTATTCAGAAATGAGTCACCAGGCACATTTATTACCCTACAGTGTTCTTCATTGTTGGAGGTAAGATCCCAAAATTTCACACTTCAGTTGCTCATATTTTAAAAGGAGGGGAAAATAACTAATAGAGATGTTGTCTAATCTTTCTGTTCTCTGATTCACAATCTTTTTTAATTGCTCCTCTTCTCTCCACCTTGTTTTTAGCAGCATAGACCCCCCAACTTAATTCTAATCTAAACATTTCAGTATTATCTTTTCCATTTTCCCGGACCCCAGGAACACTTTTTCTGCTCATATTGAATATAGATGGCAAAATTATCTTTGTTCTTAATCTGGCCATGACATTCTCTTTTTAAAATTCTAACAGTATCGGGGCACCTGCCTGGCTCAGTCAGTAAAGCCTGCGACTCTTGATCTCGGGGTTGTGAGTTCGAGCCCCATGTTGGATGTAGAGATCACTTTTAAAAAAAATTAAAATTAAAAATAAAAAATTCTAACAGTATCTTTCAATTCCTCTGCAAAATTAGCACATGTTTGGTTCTCCTCGTCGAGACTTTTGAATGGAGGGTACCTTATTTGGTTGGTTGGTTGATTGGTTGGTTGGTTGACTGGATTCATTAGATTAGAATCAAATAGTCTGATAGCTGAGAAGAAGACTTTTAAAGTCACCTTCTCCTACACCCACACTGTGGTGAAGCAGTGAATGTTCTTCCCAAGGCTATGTGGCTGGTTGGCAGCACCCAGTAGGACCAGGCCCCCCGTCTCTGACTTGGGAGTCGGTGCTGTTTGCCATATCCCACATGCTACCACTTTCCCATAGGCCTCTTCTCCACTGTTCTCAGGTATAACTCATCCCTGTTGTATTTCTCTCCCATCCCCTAAGCCTTCTATGAAGCCGGCCACACACGGAAGACCATTCCCGCTTACCTCTCCCTGGACTCAGCAGCAACAAGCCAACCACCGCACCCATACCTCCTGAAACCCGTGCCCCCAGATTTCTCCAGAAGATAACATACAGCCCTGCCCGAGAATGTTGCCACGAGAAATGCTGTATTTAAGACGAATCTCGCTTTGACGTAGGGTGACCCAAGCCCGATGGACAGAGCTGCGATTAGAAGAGAAAACCGCTACCTGCGTCCCGCTGTCCAGCCACTTCCGAACTCATGCAAGACCTACAAGCGCTCGCGGCCCCACGGGTGGTTTTCATTCTGTGGGGACGCTACAACACCTCCACGTCTGGCATACCGGCTGAGGGTAGGAAGGTGTGTGAATGGTGTGTGCAGGGGCCGCGGGGGTGGGGAAGGCGGGGGGACAGCAGCTAAAACAGGGGGACCCCTTGAGCAAAGGGTCCATGGAGGCTGGGTTAAGGCTACTTGACATCACTGCAACTAATTTACACCAGCCCTCCCCCCTTGCACATATATACCCTTCAAACACCGAAATGACGACACACAAAAGCTTCTCTGAGAGAGTTTGATGGCTTTTTATCTTTTATGGAAACAGGCTGTGCGCACACGAAGTTGGTGGGTGAGTGCCAAGGCCTTCCCGTTGCTCCAACGACTTCTCTTCATGACAGGCCCCACTGTGCAGATTTCAACAGAGTTCAGGACTCAATAAATAAATAAATAAATAAATAAATAAATAAATAAATAAATCTATCAGTGAGTAAAGAGCAATTCCAGAGAGCCGAGTGTTCATTGGAACTCTTTGGGAAAAAGAAAAATGGAGCAAAACAACAAAAAAAAACGCGGCTTGCCCCTCACTGGGCCACTTTTTGTGTTCCTAATCTCAATACAAAGGTTGGGATTAAAAGCATTGGCATTAAAATAGCCTGCAGTTTCTGCTTTGAAGTCTAATGAGGACAATAGCTAAAATCTTTGGCAACTTTTGAGAAGGCAGAGTCCTTCCAAAATCCTTTGAAATGTTAAATAATAAAGTGAAGAGGTCCTTACAGGGGAAATCTTTTTCCTGGAAGGTCCACAAAGAATAGGCTCTTTAAATTCACACTCACTCAGTTTTCTTCCCACACCAAAACTGCGAGAATATTCCACATTTGCTACTGTCTGCAATTCTCATTCAAAAGTCAAGATCAGGAACCAACTTCCTGGATCAGATAAGTGCAGGAAACAACTGTGAAGACACAATAATTGGTCCTCAGGAAGTGACAAATATTTCTTATCTTGGAGCTGCTCTCGCTTTTTATTGGCCATCAAAGATCTAAGAAGCAGTCTTTCTCCCAGAAAACAACTAAAAACAAAAGGCAGTGAATCAGGGCAAGGCGGCACCCAAGGGGCCTGCGTGGTAGTCTGATTCCTTCCTGGAAATTCTGCAGGGTCAGTGAGTCTGGTGTCTCCAGCAAGGCCAGGCCATGGCAAAGGCACAGAAAAGAAGCCTGACCTGTCCAGCTCTCCCGGGTGCAAATCACAGTCCTTTCCCCTCCTCGAAAGTGGCCTTGGAGGGTTGGTTTCTTAAGCTTTTCTACAACTCTGGTGTCTTCATCTAAAGCACTCGAGTGATCATCTTGCCTCAAAATACTGTTGTCAGGACTTGAGAAGATAAATTATGGGAATGGGTTAATAAGCACGGTGTGGCATTGGGTAGGCGCTTACAATTCTTTAATAAAGTTAAAACAGAAAAACCTCTATCCTCAACCAGAGCTTCCACACATCTCACCCTGCCGCCCAGAAAATTCAAAACGTCAACCGAAGTCACAAGCCTTATTTTCTCCTTTCATCAAAGTGAATTTTCATATGTTTGACCCACTCGTTTTTCCCGTCGGTGAATCAGTCTAAAGACTGGATTCATGTTACCATACCAGTGAGTGTTCGTGTTTTCCCCTACTCTGAAATATTTCAGCAGGACCTTTCCTGAAATGATGTTCTCGCTTCCCATTTCTCCAACTGCTATGTTTGGGGTCCCTGCAGTCTGGGGAGGGGTCTGAGACGCTTCATTTCTCTCAGGCTCCCAGGACCAGAGCTGATCCTGGTCCGTGGCCCACATTTTGAGTGACAGGATTCTGGTTCAGAGTAATAAGAATCAAAGACCATCAAACTTTGAGCTACAAAGAACTTCAAGATTGTTTTTTATCCCAAAGACAGAAAACTGGTCCAATCCAGCTCACACATAAGTGTTTTATTTTTTATTTTATTTTATTTTAATTTTTTGGTCCTCCGACTACTTTCAGCAATTGGGGAATTTTCACAGATCCACAGCATGAGAAAGAAATCTGAAGATACCGTAACACAGGGCCTTTATTCTTGAACGATACCCAACACGGGAGCTGAGCAATGGCCCTCGGGATGGACCACACGCTCTCCAGGCCCCCAGGGCACCATGGTCCTAACCAACACAGAGGCCAAATGTCCGTGGGTGTGCATCATGATGCGTGCACTCTTGCACACTTTTCTCACACCAGAGATACACTTCTCAATCCTCAAGTCACAGTGGTTCGCAGGGGGCCTCGTGTTCTAAGAAACGACAGACAAGGACGTCTACTTGTCTTACGTCACTCATTTAATTAGCTACCTGGCAACCCCTGACCCGCTCCGCTCTGTAGACAAGAGAGCGGGGGGCACGGCAGTTAAGCGACTTGGCCCAGGCCACAGCTGGTCAGTCCCCCACTGGACGCTGAGAATTACTCACAGCTGGGCGGGCGGCCTCTGCGCGGTGGGGCCTTTTAGCACCTCTCAAATCACTGCACGTTGGCAGCCTCTCCTCCTCGTCCCAGGCTTCACGTGACTGACTGCTTTCATTTTTAGAAGTGTCCTCCCTGGAGGAGCTCCATTCCTGCATATTACTACTATAAACAAGGAACACCGAGAAGCCCATTCATCTTCCACTTTCCTGGTCAGAGCCAACCAGGTAGGTTGCCGAGCCAAAGCTGGCATTTCCCCCAAGGAAACAGAGCCCAGACTTCTAGACCCGCCGCAAACTCTGGAAGGCCGGCACGCACAGCCTTTGCAGGCATGTTTGGGAACCTGCCAAGAGCTTGGGGCCCAGCCAAGCCGGGGGTAATGACTCGGACGGCGTGGAGTCTCCCCTTAATGCTCAAATTATAGACATGGTCTCTGTCAAAGAAGTGTGTGTGTCAGCGACAGGGTTCAGGGGTCCCCGGGACACAGAGCTGGGGTCAACAGGAGATCTGTACCTTCTGGGGAGGACACAAGGTTCAAGGTAAGCGTGGGCAGAACGTTCCTGGAGAAACTCTAGCTGACTTGGGGTCTCTGGGTCAAAGCTACCGAAAGTATTGACGTAAACCTAAAATAAGCAAAACTCCATCATTCTCAAGAGCCAGTTTTAAGTTGACCCTCCTCTTCTTCCATCTTTTGATAGAATACGTCCCGCTCTCACACTCGTCATACAGCTTTGTAGAGAGGCATCAACGGCTGTCGTGCGGAGGGCGGGGAAAGAGCAGCAGTGTGGACAGGCTGGCTGCCCGGCTGCCCAGGGTTGCTGGCCCCCCTGGCCCATGAGAGGGAACTCTCCAGGAAACACGGCCCTGTAGTTGGCAGTCCCAGATCCTTCCCCCAAAAGCAGACCCAGCCAGGGGCAGGTGCAGAGACACCACCTAGAAAAACAATTCGGCCAGGGGAAAGTGCTAGCAGCAAGGAGAAGAAAACAGAACCATGATGCCGCTCCTTTCTGTCCCATCTCTAAAACCCTGACCTTGGCACTCACCACTACCTCGCTGGGATTAAAGCCCGCAGGAAGGAGGGGTGGGGGTGAAGAAAGAGAAAGACAAAAAGAGCCTCAGTGTTTTTAAGAGAGTAAGAACCGAAAGAGGGACTGGAGTTTAGTTTCTCCGTAATCCCCATGGCCTCAAGCCCCTACTGATGGGCACTGCTGGCCACTGCTTGGGCATAATGTCGGCCAGGGAGAGAGGCAGCAGAGAGCCATGGAAAGTCTGAGGAATGGGAGCTCTCGAAATGACACCCAAGCCCAAGATATCCCACAACGTGCAAATTTAACTTAGACCGTAAAACCCTAAAATATACAGGTATGGTCTCTGCATAAATACACGCACAGTTCTACCATCGAGAAAAAAAAAAGAGTAGTGGAGAGAGTTCTGTGCAATTGCTTAAAATAATAAGTACATTTTAAAACCCTCGACCGAGTGATAAAAGCTCATTAATAATCTTTAGTCTCCCAGAGACTCTGAAATCTCCAGCAGTCGACCCAAGTGTGCAGCTGCTTAAAGAGCATTCTGCACATCTGAGCTCTGGCCACATGGCTCAGGAAGTCAAAAAAAAGAAGACTCATATTCAGTCAGGACTGGTGGTGGCCGGGCCTGAAGAGAAGAGCAGGACACTGACAGGCGCACCCAAGGAGAGATGACTGACAAGAGGGCCACTTGTCCCAGGGCGTGAAGACTTCCTCACGATGACACTGGCAAGAAATCAGCCCAACTGGAGACGTGCCTCCAGCGTGGGTGGGAGGCACCCATGCCACGTGTATTCCCTCCAAGTCTCTGCAATCTGCTTCTTGCCATCTGCTAGGCTCTGGGTACAACCACGTCTGAGTCAGAACATCACGTCTCTAGGCAAGATCGGAAGGATTGTCCACTCACTGACTGCCCAGGAGCCACGAGCAAAACTGTCTCCGATGTCCAGCCCATGTGGGAAAAACAGGGCAGGCCCCTGGGCACCAAAAGGCACCTGCCTGGGTGGGCGGAGGGAACGGCAAGTCTGGAGAACAGAGCTCATCCACACTCCCCCATCCACATTCCCCCCCACACATAGATGATGCTATTTCAAACTCGCTGCCTGCCGAGCACTGGAGGGACGATCCTGGGAAACCGAAGCCATCCAGGGGCAGGGCCACCCCGGCGGCACCCACAGCATCACCAGGGAGCTAGCCTGGGAAACGTTTAGGAGAGGCACAGATAATGATGGGGGTGAAGCTAATTACGTGCCTGATTGAAAGCAGTCTCTTGCAAGAACTCCAAGCTTGTGCGCGCACACAGTAGCACTGTGCTTCCAGCATACCTGTGCGATAGTGAGGGGTGGCGTGATGACGCCCATGGTCCCCTCGAAAACAGTCCCCAAATCCCAGTGCTGCAGAAGAAAGGGTGCATGCGGTGTGTGTGACCTGTAATCGTTGTGAAGTCAGTCTTCCACGCTCTCCTAGAAATCTCGACAGAACGTTCCAGAAAATAAACCAATCCTCCGAATGTTTACACACGCACAAGCTGAAGATGTGTACAGACAGAGCGTGCCAACGGATGTAACCTGTAGCAAAAAGACTGGAGACCCCCTCGCTCTGAAAAACAAAGAGACAGCTTCTGAAAACGAAGCAACACTTTCCAAATCGGAGAAGTAACATTCATGGCTTACACACAAGTCTCAGAACGTGACTTGCTGAGAATTTTACGTCTTACAGTTGATTCCGGGGTTTTCATGGTCCTTTAAACTCTCGCTGAAAAGCAAACAACAGAACCACCGCAAAGACGACGGACTCATCTCATTACGGCCGATCTGAATTCCAAAGTGTCAGATACACATATTGCAGGGCGAGAAGAGACAGGATTGAAACATAAATAAATAAATAAATAAGCAGATGGTCAACGAGTTCCGAGGACTGGAGCCACCAATATATGTGGGTTTCTCTTGTTTATTTACTCAGATTTTGGCAAAAGCGGGACGCTCGCCCCGGCAACAGCTCTATCAAACGCTCCTGAGGTTCCAACATCCCCGGCTTCTCAATTTAAAAACTACCACTTCGCTCAGTTTGCAAGAAGCCCCTTTTGTTATCAACGTTCAGTATGCTATTCCAAGCCTCTGACACTAGCCTTTGTACTTCTCCCTTATATTTAGATGTTTTAATGCCCCTGTGTGTGTTTAAGTGCAGACCCTGCTTATACACGTCCTGGCATCTGTGAGTCTTCCTTTATTTAGAGTGTATGTTCCAGTACAATCGCGAGCTGGTCAATCAGTCATCTTGAGCAAGATCCAAGTGGCTCCCCCTTCCGCCATGCTGTCTGGGTCCAAGCTCCAGTGGATCCGAAGATAGGGTTTTTTACGTGTTCTCCTGCTACACTTCATATTACATTATTACATTAATATATGAGGAACAAATTTTCATCCTCGCAAAAATAACTAACTGGGATACATAAAATCCACGATCTTGCCATTAGAAACCCGTAGTTCTGTGGTGAATTATAGCCGTACTTTTTTTTGGTATTGAACGTTTCATAAGAAGAGCTCACGGTCTGTCAGAGAAATTTTCCGAACGATAACTTATTACATAAGGAATTCATTTTTTTTCCCCCTAAAAAGAACTGGGCCTGAGGTGGTAGTTACAAGGCAGAATAATCACAAGCAGATGTAAAAATACTTGCACGAAGTAAAAAAAATAATAATAATAAAATAAACTTCATATGCTTCGCTCCTTTAAAAAAATGTCAGATGTGGCAGGCAGTACGCGAGCCCTGATTGTCGTTAATTGCCATTATTACGTGCTGCTGAGGGCTTCTAATGGCACTCTGTTTCTGAGCAATGGTTTTACATTATTTTTCTGGCACAAAAGCCTGTTCACAAACACCACGATGTCCTCACAGCAACGCTGAAGTGACTAGGAGATTACAAGCAATTAGTGTAATTTTACTCACTGGCCTTAGGACTGAAAGTGATCAGGACACGCATTTTGCGAGGGTCAGAAACTCTTCCAAGTTTAGCAAGACTTGAACACAGAGCAGGAAATGTCTATCAGAGGCGCTACAAGAAAGACGTGCCCTCCGAAGGGCAGCCAAGAAGAGGGCAAAGAATTCTTATCCCGTCAAGAGATTTCATAGTTGTTACAGGGAGGGCGACAGTAGGGGAGGAAAATAAAAACAGAAATCTGTGGGCACAGCCCGGGCAACAGAGCTAAGGCCAAGGTATAAATAAGGACTCTGGCTCCCCTGGAAGGATGGCACCCCTCTTCAACCCAGCCAGGAAGGGTGCCCACTCGGTAGAGTACTGTCACCGTGGAGCCATGTGAGTTAAGACAGATAAGAGAGTCAAAGAAACTGGAAAGTTCACAAGTAATTTCAGGCAGTCATTGCGGAAGCCACGTACCACCAGCGTCTGCATGATTTCTAGGCTTCTTAAATTTAAGTGAAAGGATGGAATCATAGAAGATCTCAAGCAAGAACATTTCTACGTTGAATAAACTCCGCGAAGGTGGGCTTGCGAAGGGAAGTAAAGTTGGAATTAATAAAAACGGTGAAATAAAGCATCGTCTTAGAAAGCACACTTCTATATGTTTAAGAATACAGTTCTAGCGACAAACAAGGTTCTATTAACCAGCACTGCCAATTTCCATATATAGTGACTGAAAGTCAGGGCCCTGCTCGGTGTAACAATCGAAATTCATAATTATGACTTTGAAAGACCTTCTGAGGACAGCAATGCCATGAGAATGCTAACAGGGAGGGTAAGCAGTAACTATTCAAAGAACGAGTTTCCCTCTAAAGATTCTTATTATTAAACAGAGTTTACTCTCGTTCTGATAATTCAGATATGTACACAGGTGTTCTTTGACTCAAAATTTATAAACCACAATATGTTGTAGACTACATTGTCTCAAGAAACAATATTCAAAGCGGTAATTCATGTCACAGTCCAGAGTACAAAAGAGCAACATAATCCCCTAATGTAGGTAAAATAACTAGTAAGACTGCATAAGTATGAAAGTTCTACTTTGATGAGCTGGCTCACCCAATCATCCGAATCCTATGTGGCTCTGGTCCTCTAATTCTAGCAAACTATCTAACCGTATTATAGCCTGGAGATCTCACTACCATCAAATATATCACAGCTGCACCAGGAATGAAACGGGCATTGGTAAGTCTAAAAACTTACTATTGTAAATGATTTTCCCTTTGGAAATCTGAGTCCTGAACTGCTTCAAATCCCTCAAAAACAAATTCTGGGAAAGATCCCCGTGTCACCTGACGGACTGCCTATTTGAAGGAGCCCTCTGTTCATCAGAAGCCCATTCCTTGATCCTGCCATTGTAAAGCCCGGAATGAACACATCACAGACGAGAAGCAAGGAAAAGCAAACTGTCTCCAGGCTTCCTTTAGAGTGAAAGGAATGATTTTTAAATAGCTTATCAATGTTTTCAAGTATAGGAGAACTTCCAGGAATGGTCTCTTAGGTTGCTCTAAAACATCACTGATTGTTTCTATGTATACAATTATGTAACCTAACAAGCCTTTCACACGTCCTGCAAAGGTAACCCCTAGTCCAGACTGTATCCACATAATCACACTTAAAATCAGCGAGGCCAAAATTAATAAAGGTAAACTCTGAGCTAACAAATTAATAGTGTGATAAATGACTAGTCTTAGTATTCTGACAGTTATGCCAAATTGCACCTTTACTGATTGAATCTAAGGAATGAAAACATTCTCTGTTTTCCAACTGTATAAATAGGTGGTATACAGATACATTAATACAAATTACTCCCAATGATGAAAATCTAACTTAGCATGTTGAAAGGGTGGAACATTACAGTGTTTAACCTTTCCTAGGATTCCTATGGCTACAGTAAAAAAGAAATGCCTTGAGAACACCTGTTTCTACCCATCAATCTGTACGCACCACAGATAACAGACTTGGATTATGAATAGCTTCCAATGCTAGGTCAGTTTCCAGCCCCACTTAATGACTTTGACAGTATTATTAATTGGTGGTATCTGCTTTCTTTTTTTTTTTAGTAAGATTTAATTAATTTATTTATTTATCAGAGAGAGAGAGCAGAAGCGGGGGGTGGGCGGGGGCGGGCGGGCAGAGGGAGAAGCAGGCTCCCTGTTGAGCAAGGAGACCAATGTGGGACTCGATCCCAGGACTCTGGGATCACGACCTGGGCCGAAATCAAGAGTCGGATGCTTAACCAACTGAGCCACCCAGGCATCCCTTCTGCTTTCTTTATTGTCTGTTTTCTCTCCTTTTGGTGGCAAAACTGTGTTGTAAGACAACACAGCTTGCTTTCTTATGTTCATCGTGTATACTAAAAACAGGCTACATCATACTGTACTGGTAAACTTTAATTTCACCAGCACCTTCTCACAGCAAATAAAGAATTGGTGTTTATTTAAGTGTTTAAGAAAATAATCTGAATTTCCAAGAGTTACATTCTCATCCTCTTACCATGAGGCTGGATATCAAAGTCAAATAAACCTGGGGAAATCCTCAAAACACCAAATAAACAAACAAGAAAGAAGATTCATGAGTATTCACTATATCGTATTGAAGACATATTTTCACAGACAAGAGCAGAGGGGGAAAAAAAGATTCAGTTTTAATAAAAAGGTTTACTCTTTTTTTAATAATAAAAGTTTACTATTAACAAAAAGGTTTACTCTTTTTTTTTAAGACTTTATTTATTTATTTGACAGAGATAGAGACAGCCAGCGAGAGAGGGAACACAAGCAGGGGGAGTGGGAGAGGAAGAAGCAGGCTCCCAGCAGAGCAGGGAGCCCGATGCAGGACTCGATCCTGGGACTCCCCGGATCATGACCTGAGCCGGAGGCAGACGCTTAATCGACTGAGCCACCCCGGCGCCCCAAAGGTTTACTCTTAATAAACCAGAAAATTCAGTTAATTCCAGCACCTTAGCTAAGACAGGCTCATGTGAGGTTTTGCTACATTCTGTAAGGTCTTGAATTGGGGTAAAAGACCGGCATTCAGGATAAAAACGGAGCATCTGACTCCTTCTCGGCAGTCAGGATGCAGCGCGCTGTGATACGCCTCCTTGGAGGTCAATGATCAGTTCCTCATTTCCCTAGACTTCTCCTTGCGCCTGGGCCACCTTCACCGCAGCCATGACATTCGTCGCCACCCAGCAACCCAGCAGGATTCAGACAGGTCTTCCGTCGTCCAACCCACAGGCACAGGAAGGAGCTGAAGTCGGGCTTGTCCATGGCTAACTGGGATTCTAGCGTCTTCTCGAAAATGTCATGATGCTTTATTAGCAAAATCGTTTCTGTGATTTATTTATTTATTCTATATAACATTTATTCTGCAAATGTTTTCTTCACATTTCACCTGAGATGCCAGCGCGAGGCTGTAGTCATAGGGCCGATGTTGCAGAGAGGCACTTAGGGCAAATACAGACTTGCTGAGCAAGAGCCCAAACCCTTGGCCTCGGATGCACTCCGCTGTCGGAAAGGCATCAGCTGACACGGCCTATTAATTTGATTCCCTATCACACACGTCAAACAACATGAAGCAAGAGCCGCAGGAGTTCTGACTTTCCCAAGCCATCAGCTCCTCCTGCGTCCCCAGCGCGCAGTGCGTGTCCTATTCCAATGCTGGGCACTTGGTGACAATTTGCTTCCCTGGGTATTTCCCTCTCTGGCACTGTGAGGCAGCCCTCGGGAGGGGTTATTCACCCTTGTTCTCTCCCGAGCCCAGCGCTGAACCCGGACCAACAAAAGGCATTCGGTGAATAGCAGCAGACTAAAAGTCATTGCACGAGACAAGAAGTCACCGGATGGGAAGCCCCTTCTCCCAACAATGAAGGACAGATGCTCGCCTGTGTCCCTGTAAAGTAGGATCGTGGCTGGAAGGGCTACTGCTCCAAGAAGCTATGACAGTTTTATATACCTTTAGTGATCATCAAGAGAAAAACTGAGACTCAGCGTTCCCGGAAGGCTCACTTGGCTGCACTGCCCTAGCAGCTCTGTCCAAAGAGTGCCGCGTCCGCCCTTCACCGTGCCGCCTCTGCTCCTTAGGGCTCATGGAATCGACAAGCTCTAGTCTTTCACCCTTCCTTCCTCGCTCACCTTTTATTTATTTAATTTTTTTTTAATTTTTTTTTTTCGGGGGGGGGGGAGGGAGAGAGAATCTTAAGCAGGCTCCACACCCAGCACGGAGCCCGACACGGGGCGGGATCTCACGACCCCGAGATCATAATCTGAGCTGAAATCAAGAGTCAGACACTTAACTGAGACACCCTATGTCACATTTTAAAAATTTCTCTCTAAATCCTAAATAGGTAAATAGTCCCAGTAAGTGTTAAAGGCAATCTGGGAGTTTCAAAATCAATCCGAATGTTGGAGAAATTTCTGAAACACCTGTCAGTAAATGAAAGTGGAAGTATAGAGAAAAACTTTCCTAAACAGGTGAGGGACACACACATGGAACATAGTACGGATGGTGAACACACGCTCCCCTTGACCTACTCTGACCTCTGAAGTAGTTTGCGGGTGTGTCTAGAGCTAAAACGTGGCGAGAGGAAGTGTAGCCACCGATTCCTTGACACATAAAATAGCCCCCATTCGTGGGGGGGAGAATCTATAAACAAAAGACAGCTCTATTTTTCTGTCCTCTGATCCGTGCCACAGATATCAAATGGGAGGACGAACTGCTTAACTTCCAGACACGCTGATTTACAAAACAATACACTGATCATTTCTGTCCACTGTATTTACACCTGTATTTCCTGCTTCGCCTCCCCTAACGATCCCTGACCTAGTATTTCATATGCTTTAAAGCGAGTGCAGTTTGAGTTCTACCTAGATAGCCATGGAAAAAGCGTAATTTGCAACCAAATTGGCAGTCCAAATAATCTCGTCATAAGAAAACAAACTTGAAAGACCCCTCCTACCAAGGCCCAGGCGATTGGGTGTTTAGGTATGCCTGAATTTTACTCCACTCCTGGATTTTTCAAGTAATATATTTTTTAAAAGGTTGAACTTGAAAGAGCAAGAAGAGGAGAGTCCCGAAGAAAAGTGCCAGATGCCGTATGATAAAAATACGCCTTTTTCGGTGAACATGGAGATAACGTAGCAGCTCCTCATACTCCTTTCGCACAGGCGCACGTTCCCGTCAACAATACTACGAGAAACCAAAGCGAAATCCCGCAGATCAAATATTACATTTAGAATGGGAATGAACGTCTGATTCAAAAGTCAGAGCCACTCGAATATTGTCACCATTGACACAGAGGTCGGTTCAATGAAACATACCGTCAGGATGCCGGGCTCAAGTGAAATCTGATTCAGAAAGAAACTACCAACAGAAAAAAAGAAAAGCAAACTCCTTTCTGTTCCTTGTGACAATGGCACTTGTGCTCACAAGAAACAGTGACAGCATTCCAAATGGCAGTCATTTATAATGTGGGGGCAAAAACCCATAATTCTATGAAAATGACAAATAGCACCAGAAAAGATAGAACGCTAGTACGAGATGAATCTTACCTACAGGTGATGTTTCCTTGGCAGACCCCGCCAGCCCCGCTCCGCCCAGTCCCACACCTTCCAGCAAAGTTCCACGAAGTCTGGTCATCCTGAAAGGAACGAGCCCTCACCCTACATCTCTCTCAAAGGCAGCCAGAACCTTCTCTCCACCGTTCTGTGTTAACAGCTTCATGGAACTCTAAAGCTGGAATCAACTCACCTGTCAAGAACAGGCTTTGGAAAATGCAATTTGCACAAAGTCCCAGAGCTCGTCGGAGTCAACGCTCAGATTGAAACTCACTCCTTTTGACTTTCAAGTCACTCAACTTTCTCTACCACATCCTAAAAACCAAGTCCACCTTGCAAGTTTTTACATCACTTATATTTTCCACAAGAATTTCTGGAAGGGAAAGGGATCAACAGCAGGAATGCAACATTCCTATCTGGAACATCTGTTTAAAAGTACGTACCTATTTTTTTTCCTTTTAGAAAAATGGCACTCACGGCATCTTTCCACATTGTAGCAAATGTGAAAATTACCCAAGGAAAAGTCGTGTGGGGGCACATTTGTGTGGGCAGACTGCGGATCTCAGGGGCCTGGGTTTGAGTCTCAGCTGTGGCATTCCTCCTAGTAAGACCTCCCTCTCCTCCAGTATCCCCACCTGTCTCACGGTGGTAATCACATCGGGATCTCCTTCGGGGGCTTCTTAGGAGATTAGATGAATTTGTATCATGTCCGGCATACAGAACAAATCTTTGAACCACAGTAAATGCTATACAACCGGTCAGCATGTTTGCAGGGAGATGTTATGCATAGTTCTACGCGTAAGATAAATATTGTGTTATTTTACGTTAAAAATCCAAAGTCTGAGAGCTCCAAAAATATAAACTGTTGCAGTTTTAGAAACCCTCACGAAGGGTTTTGAAACTTTAAGCTAAAGGGTAATTAGAGGAAAAACAACAGTGGCATTAAATAATATAAACACACCATGGCCTGGGCCTCTGGTCCTTGCATAATAATTCTGATATAATTAGGAGAATATAGTTTATACCAGCCCCCTCCCCCTACATCCTCCTCTTCTCCATAAATCACAGGAAAGGCCTGATTAAAACAGATGGCTCTTAAATCATACCCTGCAGCTCTGAAGACGGAACCATCCTACTCCTAACACCAGGAGAAACAGGATCTCGAGAGTGTCAGAACGGGTTCTCCGCGGAAAACATTCTTTCCTAGCTCGGTAGAATGGGATCTCGTGGAGGCTGCTCGCTAGAGAAACCTTGAGAGAGACTCTGGGGGAGACCAGTGATGAGACTTCCAGGCCCGTGGAACACTTGTTCAGGGCCTAGTTTACCCTCCTGCACAGGCTGAGCCCTTGTCATCAGAGAACGCGCGAAGGTGCGGCCGCAGGAAGGTGCAGGGCAAGGGTTCACGGCATCTGCCACGCCTACGTCTCGCCAAAGGAGCTGAAATCCCACCTGCACATTCATCCCTGTCTATCCCCCCACACACAAGGCTGGCAGTTCTCTCGACTCCTCTGACCCAGATCTGCTGTTGATAACCAGGACGGATGGATTGGATCCACGATAACCCCCGCTGGACCCTCATTTTTTCTCAGCTACGGTCAACTCCCCCTTCCACTTTGCCCAACCATCTGACCACATCCCTTAGTGGCTTGAACTCTGTTTTAACGGCCTCTCCACGCCTATGTGGTAAAAAGGCTTCCA
Source organism: Ursus arctos (assembly GCF_023065955.2). Taxonomy (NCBI): domain Eukaryota; kingdom Metazoa; phylum Chordata; class Mammalia; order Carnivora; family Ursidae; genus Ursus; species Ursus arctos. Next base: position 35,152,150 of record NW_026622952.1, on the reverse strand, counting down.
CAATACAACCCCCCAAAATTCTACCTCCCTCTCCACGATACTTCCCCGAGCAAACTATAGCCTTCTGGACCTCATTCTTGCTGCTTTTCCTCTGCAAAGCTCTGCCTTCCTTCCCCTACACTCCCAAACTCCCGATTCCACTTACTCTACTGCCCTACGTCACTACATCTCCTCTGGGGAGCCTTCTTCTTTGCATCTCTTCAACTCCTTGTGTCTGCCTTCCGGCAGCCCTCCGCACCCGACACTAACCATCCTGAATTCTGTAGTCCTAGAATGGTTTTTGGTACTACAAGCATGGCCTTTTATTAAATTGTATATATCTCCCCCAACAGACTGCCAGCTCATTTAGGGAAAATAACAGTGCTGTTCTTCACAGAGCTTGGCACCCTCTGTGCGCTGAATATGCTTGCTTGTTGCAATTTCCATGGCAATTATTCACTCGTCTTCTACAGACTCTGTCCACCTCATGGCCCAGGCGGCAGGTAAACCAACAATCCCACCCGCGCTCCGCACCTTATCCAGGAAGTGAGAGAATGAATCATCAGTCTTCAAAACAAAATATAAACTGTCCTTTTCACTCAACAGAGTTTTCCCTGTGTACAAAGCTCAACTAGAGATTAAACGCACACACACACACACACACACACACGCACACACACACACACACAGAGCTTTCAGCCTCCAGGAGCAGAGAAAACACACACGTGAGAAACCACGGGGCAGTAAACATTTATAATACTAGCGAACAGTGCAATACATACGATAAGAACTCTAAGGAAGATTCTTTGTAGATTGTGGTGGTCAGGAAAATCTTCCCAGAGGAGCTGGGATTTGAAGAGCTGTGATGTCTCACACAGGTGCCAAGAAAAGAAAATAAAGCACTCCCGACTTGTGAGGCACGGTCGTTGGATCTAAGGAGAAGAGAGGGAGTATCACGAGGTTAGACTAAAAGTGGAGAAATGCAAAGTGTCTTAGGAGGATTATAAAATACTTAGTTTGGCTGGGACAGATAATCCAAGGGGAGATGGGGCAAAATGCAGTGAAATGCAGGCCGAGAGGTTTGAGTTGGATCCTAGGGCAGCATTTTCCAAAGCAAGATTTGCGGAATAACGTTCCTACAAGTTGCTATTAAAAAGATCGAGGTAAAGGTTTGATAGTTAAATCAGTTTGGAAAATGCTATTTGGTTTCTCTTCTGAAGACTAATGATGCATACTAAAGAATATTAAAGGCACTGAGAAGTCCTGCATTAAAGAGCCCCATTTACCTCTGGGTTTTCACATATTTCAGAAGTTTTGCTTTGGGAACCCTAATTTAAGAAATGCTGAACTCCAGGCAGTGCAGAGTATTAAAATAAAGTAACACTCACATTTTTTAAAAGCGTAGACCACGGAGTTAGCAAAATGAAGGAGACAACACAGATGGAGCTGGAGCTAAGAAACAGAGAGAAACAAAGGTGTGAAGCGATGTGAAAATCTGTGAGGAATTATAAAGTCGAAGTTAGAAGTGAATCAGGCACTTTCCACTAACTTTGCCAGGGTTCAGTGTGGTTTCTGGAAACATCTATCAAAAGAATCTCCTGCAAGTGCAGGGACGGTTGTGTAACTCCCTAGGTAAGAGCTGAAAAAAATAAAAAAAAAAACAATTAAAAAAAGGAATCCGTATGGAAACTGGTACAGGAGATTGCGAGTGATCTGTAAATGGACTCTTTCCTTTATAAATATATATTGTTGTAGATAATAATCCAAAATCAAAGCCATGTGTCATTTAGAACACTTATCTTTTAAACCAGATGAACCCGGTTCCAGCTTCGACATCCTAGAATCCAGAAGTATAAGCCAATCATGGCACAGCACTAACGGAAATGCTGGGAGTCCAAAGGGCAAAGTAATTAACATTAGTGTTCAAAACAGGAGTGGATTTATGATTTTCATCACTTTGAATCTCCATTTATCCAGGTTCTTCATGCTAAGCATATGGAAGTGCTTTACATCTGTGGTTTCTAATCCTTTCACGGAGAGAGGAGTTTTATGCTCAGAAAGTAATTGAATTCTTTCAAGACACCATTTAGTAAACACTAAATAGCAACTCTCTGGGCTAGTATTTCCCAAATGGCATGTCCAGGACTTGTATTCCTTGAGATGTCAATGGCTATTGCATATAAACACGGGTCCTATGGCCAGCTCTGGGCAATGGTGAGGTGACTGCAGATCTTTACTGCCGAGCTTCCCAGAGCCTTCACAGCTTTTCACTTTGAGAAACCTCGGTGGGGAGGAGTTGCTGTGCCCCATGTCCTCATTCATTCAACCCAGGACCCCTTCTCTATGAGAACTGTTTGTCCCTGATATTCTATGAAAACCTTTTGGAATACACAAGACTACCTGTCACTTTCAGGAGTTAATTTGTTTCTTAGGAAGATTCTGAGCCCTTATGACATGGTAATCCAAATGTGAGGATCAATAGGCTCCTTGGTTGGTAAAAAGTCCTGCAACAGGCCATAAGCCCTCACAGCTTCTGTGGTCCTCCTCTGACAGGAAATAATCCTACCTTTCTCGTGGACCTCTTAGAGTGGCCTCAAGGACCCGTGGACATCCTACGTGTGAGCACGCTTTATAAAAGAAAATGCGCTATACAATGTTCAGCAAGACACTGTAGGAAGAGTGGAAGCAATCGCTGCCTCTTCTGAACTTCCCTGGTCCTTGGCTTCTCTCATGGTACTGATTACAAGTGATCTTAAAGCCCACTTAAATGAGGACAAACCCAATTTTGTCCCAAGTCTATCAGGCCATCATGACGTGGACCCTGCTGATTCAAGGACCACTTTCTCTTGCCATTCTGGCCTTTTTCCTGTTCCTCAGACACGACCCCCACTCATTCCCACCTCAATATTTGCCCTCTCTACACAGGCTGCTCTTCTCAAATGTCGTTTCTGCAGAAAGGTCTTCCTTGGCCACCCTTTCAGAAAACCCCATGATGGCCATGACCTAGCTTATTTTCTTCATAATACTGAGCATTTTTGGAAGTCAACCTATGAACATACTCAGGAGCATTTTTGTTACCTGGCTCTTCCTCCTAGAATGTAAGCCCCATGAGGACACACACCCTGGCCTGCTGTGTCCACTGTGGTCTGGTGCCTGGAATCCAGGAGACCCCATGAAACACCTGTTGCACGCAAGAGGTTCAAGTAAATGGCTACGCGGCGAGAAGAGAGCAGGAGTCCTGCAGGTGGGGAGGACAAGGAGGCTTCTGTGTTCTCACTTTTACCCAGTGGTGTTTACATGGTTTCTTTCACTTTGTGATAATTCATCAAGCTGTAAATCTCTATTTCGGCTCTCTTTGAGGTCTTGGTTTAAACTAAAATGGTTTTTGATGTATTGGTGTTCATATAATCATGAATATGGGAATGAGAGTAATTGTTACTATTTTTGAGGACCCACGATGTGCCCTACACCCTGCTAGGCACTTCATCTATATTATCACATCAAATCCTCAAAAATACTATAAGTAATCATTACAACCCATTTTACGGATGGAGAAACTGAGACACAGAGAGACCAAGTAATCTGATCATGGTCACACAGCTAGGAAGTCAACACAACTGGGATCCTAATCCCATCATTCTAATTCCAAAATGTACCTGTGCTCTACTTCGTCCTGCCTGTAAGTCACGTATAGAGTCAGGACTGGTATTCTGAGGTGTCCTCATCCTTCCCCAGACCCCTTCCTTTTTTTTTTTTTAAGATTTTATTATTTTATTTATTTGACAGACAGCCAGCGAGAGAGGGAACACAAGCAGGGGGAGTGGGAGAGGAAGAAGAAGGCTCCCAACGGAGGAGCCTGATGTGGGGCTCGATTCCAGAACCCCGGGATCATGCCCTGAGCTGAAGGCAGATGCTTAACGGCTGCGCCACCCAGGCGCCCCAGCCCCAGCCCCCTTCCTACCTCGAGGCTATCACAGGCCAACAGGAGTTGAATGTAGCTGCTTACTCTGCACCTTCTCAGGGACCCACAAACACCACAGCCGCACAAACTTCACCCTTGCATGGGACACACCGGAAATCACCGTAGGTGGCATAAATGCAGACAGTGAGCAGAAGTGCCCCAGAGCAGCGGCACTGAGGACCTGCCAAGGTAACAGGATGGCCCGCTCTGACCCGGAGGACTTCCTGGGGGAGGAGTCAGACCTGGGGCTTCCGGTCCGGTCCTGAGTTTGTGATCTGACCAGGTTTGGGTGTTTTTCCCTACATCACTGAGAACTTCTTTGGAAGAAACGGCGCTTCTAGTTAGAAGAGATCTGGAGGAATAAGCCACCGTGCGGAGAGAACAGATTTTGTCATTTTTTCTTCTCCCCCCCCAAATAACTACTTGCATCGTTGGATTACTGTACTGTAACAACTGAAAAGGATTTGTTTCTCCAAATAGAGGGTCACCTTGGAGTGATTAGCACGGCTGCCAAAATATAATTCCTCTGCAAACGACGGATGGGGGCACCGACAAGTTTCCACAGGAAGGAGCTCGGCAGGCGAGCACTCCGGGAAAGGCCCTGACTTACACCAGAGGAAACTCAGAGGGAAAGGAAACTGTTTGCTTTTCCTTCCATGTGTCTGACAGATTCCCCCAGGTTCTGTGGGGTTTATTACAAAGGTGTCAGACCCTATCAGAAATTTGAGGGCAGCCACACATTATCAAACAAATAAAAAGAACACTCGTTTGTCCGCTCGTTGAGGTTTTCTTAAGTTGCTCTGAATCCCATCCTTCTGCCAAATTTCCTGTTCCTTGCATAATGAGATACTTTCTAATTAGCATATCACAAATTGTCCTGCTCTTCTCTATAAGTCCGGATAGATTTTTAAATGTTTCTTTTAAAGTACATCAGGATTTTTTCACACTCTATAAAGAGGCAGGAGCTTTAAAGCAATGTCGGTTCAATTCTTCAATTTTCTTTTGCTTTTGTTTTTCTTTTTCTTTTTTCCTTAGTAATGGAAAGGTCACGGGACTGGAAGGCAGCAGACTGGATTCTGGTTTTGGCCGAGCTGCTAATTAGCTGTGTCACTTTAGGCAAATTGCTTCACCTTTGAGGGCCTCGGATTCCTTTTCAGCAAAATGAGGGAGGAGGTTGTACCAAACGGAAAGTCCCTCCCAGTTTAAAACACCATGATCCTATTTGTGAAGCTCGAATGATTCCTTGTCTCCTTCTCCAAAAGCTGGAGCAAGTGATTCTCTTTGACTTAAAAATTCACAGTGAGCTAAATACAAATAGGTACACACATCAGTGAGAAGGGATGTGATTTAAAGGCACACAGACGTTTACCTGTGAAATTTCATATGACCTCTGAATACCTCTTTTCCCTAGAGAGCTACACGTATTTTCACCTAGCTTTAATAGGTTGACAAATATGTAAACACACACACACACACACACACACACACACTGACATGAAGGAATATTGAGGCAATGAAAATAAAGTCCTGGATATCAAAAAGTTGTTCTAGTCTTTTGGTATACTAGGAAAAAAAGAATCCGGTCACTTTAATAAAATAATTTGGATTGCCCAGTAACATCTGGGTTTCAGGATTTGACCCGCAATATCAAAACGCATAAAAATACAGAAATCGATCTTGGTTTCGATTATGAGCTCCTAGAGAGCAAGAGCCGTGCTGCCCCTATGTGCTTCCTAGTCAAACCGTCTGCGGGCTGGACTGAGACTTCCCCATAAAGCTTTTCCATCCCCTGGACCTGCCATCTCTTTCTTGTCACAGCCACACCAGCACCCACAGGCCGGCTCCCCACCTTCCTTCCAAGGGCTGCCCGCCACATCTCATTAGGGGGACTTGCAGATCTGGGTCTTCCGCCCAGTGCCCCCACATCCCTGTGGGTCCTGGCCACCCTCATCTTCTTTGATCACAACCAACTTGACTCAGTAAGTGCCTGTCGCACTGATGTCACCCCGTTTAGAGCCCTCTGCTCCCACAGCACCGTGATTCTGCCCTATTGTTTCTGCCTGTTGACACAGCTGCCTCCCGCTCTCACTTCTGCAAGAGCCAGAGCTCAGAGGGGCCTTGGTCACATCTGTAGCTCCAGGATCCCCGGATGGCAAAGGAGAAAGACAGAGACTGGACAAAGGGCATGCAAGGTGCTGAGCGAGGCCTGTGGACATCCCAAGAACTGACCTCCATCATCCCGAGCCCCACCTTCCCGAACGATATACCATATACGGTGTTAATGTTCGATAACCACCAAAACGTGGTCTAAATAATCTTATTCCTCATGAGGGAAGGAATCCTGAAGACTGAGAAAATCAGAAAAGCCTTCCTATATAACGAGAAGGGCGTGTGTGCATGTCTGTGTGGGGGGGGGGTAGGCAATGGGAACCGACTGATGTTTTTTCCGTGGAAGAAGAGCCAGAATGAAAAAAGTTTTAAGAAGGATACCCAGTGGTGGTATACAAATACACTGAAATGGCATAGAGATTATTTTTTTTATTTTTTTAACTCATTATTTTTTATTTTAATTCAATTAATTAACATATAATGTATTATTGGTTTCAGAGGTACAGGTCTGTGATTCATCAGTCTTATATCATACCCAGTGCTCATCACATCACATTGAAATGGCACAGAGATTAAAGTACAAATTATTTCCAATAATTATGCAGCTACGAAAAATTATGACAAATAATTATAGATGGGAAAAAGCAATCATATATGTTAAGAACAAAAAGTAGGCTACAAAACCAAATAGGTAATAGAATCGCAATTTGTACGATATTTTTCTCATTTTTATATATGAGAATATTTAGATAAATAAGAGCAAAAACCTCAGAGTGTTAACAGGGATGTTATCTGAACGGTGAAACAGGTGACTTTTCCCTTCCTTCTTTCCAACCTTCTTTCTTTCCTTCTCTTTCTTTGCTGATCTGTATTTTGTAAATTTTTTTCTCCCATGAACATGAACCACTTGGGTAATTTTTGTGAATCTCCTCTGAATAAGTAAATAGCCCGTTTATAAATATTAAATAGTGCAGGAAGGAGGGGGCGAGAATTTGGCCCCAGGCCGTGGCCATGGGAACTGAGAAGGAAGCAGAGCTGAGAGCAATTACAGAGGAAGAGCTGACAGAAGTGGGTGCCCGACTGGGGGATGAATTTAAGGGCAATCAGAAATCCAGTGTGGCTCCCAGGTTTTCAGCCCACGTGGGGGAAATGCTGGTTATGCTGCCAGGAACGGGGCCAGCCCTGAGGGCAGTGAGTTTGGAGGAAAAGATCATTTCCCCTTGACATGTCTGCTGGAAGTAGTGACAGGTCATCCAAGAGGGACTGAAGTTCAAGACAGGGGGTGGGGGGGGAGGGAGCCATAGATTTAGGAGTCACGCCCCAGCCAGGTCAGAGCAGGCGCCCCTCCACAGGAGCCGGACCCCTCCAGTGGGTGGCCTGCGGGCTGTGCAGAGATGAGCCGTCTACTGGCCTCCCTGCCTCGCAAGACCTTGGACTCGGGGAGGCAGGGCCCAGCTGAAGCGACAGGTCTCAACACCTAGGTCAACGCCTGGGGCAGAGCAGGCGCCCAAGGAGTGTCTCGGAACTCTGAATCCTCCACAGTGACAGCTGAAGCAGGGAGAGTGGGTGAAATGTCTGAGGGAGAGAAGGAGGAGCTGGATGGACAGACACTTGGGAAATACAGAAGCGTGGGAGGGACCCTACTGCCAACAAAATAGATGCAGATCGGACGCAGAACAAAGACAATGCAGCTTTCCAGAAACGCCCGGAGGGGAGTTGCATAGCAGAAAAGGAGACCAACAAGGGACCCACTGCGGTGACAGTCCGAGGGGACAGGACTGGAAAAGGTCACCAATGACAAGGTTACTGGTGATTCAAGAGAGAATGGTGTCAGGAAGACAGACTGCGGAATCCAAGAGGGGGACCTGCACGGCGGCCGTAGAGGGCAGAAGGAAGAGGGAAACCTGTGTGATCTCCCTGCGCTCTGACCGCCCGCGGCGCTCCCGGCCTACACCACGCAATTTAGCTCTAATTACACGCTCAGATCATTCGCGGCTGCTTCTTAGCTCCTCTCCCCTCACTCACACGGGAGACCAATCCGTGGGGACTTTCCGTAGTAAATTTCTCGATGAGATTTGGTAGTTGATGGTTTGGCTCCCGTGGGGTCAGGGCCAAAGAGAACACAGCCACAGACATAAATACACAGGCCCTTACTTTTAAACAGACACTACTGCAAAAAAGGGCTATTTTTAAAGTAGCACCTTGAGGGGCGCCTGGGTGGCACAGCGGTTAAGCGTCTGCCTTCGGCTCAGGGCGTGATCCCGGCGTTATGGGATCGAGCCCCGCATCAGGCTCCTCCACTAGGAGCCTGCTTCTTCCTCTCCCACTCCCCCTGCTTGTGTCCCCTCTCTCACTGGCTGTCTCTATCTCTGTCGAATAAATAAAATCTTTAAAAAAAAAATAAAAAAATAAAGTAGCACCTTGACATCTTCCCTCCCTTTTTCCCTAACAGCAACGCACCCCATTTACTCGAGCAAGGGAGTTATCATCCCCCACCATCCGTGCGAGCTCCTTGCAAGAAGACGTTCCTACAGACCCCGCTACTATTAGCTGCGAGTCCGTGGGGCCAGGGGGTTGAGAACGGCCTCGGTCAAGGCATCCGTGGGCAGATCCCTGTGCCTGCTTGGGATCCCAGCGGCGCACTCCGAACGGTTCCCAGAGAAGAGCACCCCCTGCAGCAAGATTTTCCAGAAGCTGGTCAGGGAGCTCCTAGCAGGGCGCGGGAATGAAGCCCGAGCCCGGAAGCTGACTCAGAACAGACCTGCCCAGGCAGCTGCCAGCCTCCGCTCAGCTCGCCCTGCTCCTGACCCCCACGGGAGCAGCTGAGAGCAGAGTGCTCCCACAGTCCCTGCAGAGAACTCAAGATTCCTATCTAGCTGGCACCACAAGGCAGCTAAAATGCCAAATGTCACTTCAAAAAGAAGGCAGGATGGAGGTGAAGAGCTCACATTGGCCCCCCATTCACACACCTCCAGACAAGCCATTAACATTCCCCCGTACATAATTCCACCCCTACTTTCTGCTGAATAAAACCTCGTGGGCTTGCTCACATGTATTTTGCAATCGGAGAAATCAACTCGGCCCATTTAAGCATTTTTTTCCCTTAAGCTTAAAGATGCTTACATACACATAAAAAAGTGTATGATAAACATATTCACAATAAACTTTCCCAAAGATTTTCCCACACGGTGATATTTTCAAAATGTATACGAAACATATGAACGTTGGTTTTTCTTCAATAATGAGCTTGGCTCTTTCCAAGCTACTCTTGCTATAAGTTACACTTCCCAGCAAGAAAAAGTGAACATGTGGAAATTACATGAACGTTTTCGGGACGCTGGGATCCATTTAATATACTGAAGCAACAATTTATCAAATAGGACCCAAGACTCCAGCCTCTTGGCCCCTTTCACATATGCTAAACGACTCCCCCAAGACTAGTCTATAGACTAAGAATCTGCATCATTAATTATAGAACTGGAACGGTCTGTACTAACCTGAGAGCACCCTGCTGTAGGAGAGACTCGACCGTACGCTGTCATTGCAAAGTGAACAGTTGGGATGAGGAGTTTTCAGAATTAAGCACTTAAAGCTAAAGTGTGTGATTCAACTTCCTTGCTAACCTAGTGTACAACAGGTGTGGGAATTAATTCTGCTATTTCCACTCCCCCTCATTTTAACTTGGCCAAATGTTCCATACTGAATGAGTCTGTGGGTTTTAGATTAATCACCAAAGGAAAAAAAAAAAAAAAAACGAGGGCGAAGAGTTTCTTGCTAAACACTACGGTTTCAGGACTTGTCAGGAAAGAACGAATCTATCAATGGAACATTTCCTATCCAGGAGACTCAACTGAGTCTCCAAGATTTGAGATTTCACTGTTGCCGAACTAGCCGAGAATTGCCAAGTATTATACTAAATTCACATGCACATGAACAAATACTCCCTGTTTATAAACAATCTTCCATATGCGTTGGACAGAAAAGCGCTAAGTTACGATTCACTGGCTGACTTCTGCAATCTGTCATTAATTGCTATTTTCAAGTTAAAATTATCCCATTAAATTTATTTCCAGGGCTCCATATCAAACCCATTTATAAGCAAGCTTCTATTTCCCAATGAGATGTCAAATAATTTACCTCATGGTTCCATTTACATAGGATTTAACTTTTTATGTAAACATTTTAGAAAAGCAGGCCTCTCTGGTGCACTGCTTATTATTTTAAAACATATGCTCACTTTGTATCAAAAAGAACAAACTCAACTCTCCCCTTCCCAACCCCTCCCCGCCTCCCATGAATCTAGTTTTTTTCATGGGCTCGAGTGTACAAGTTTCAGTCCAAGCTCCCAGAACAAACAGAAATCTTGATGAAAGCACACGGCACGTGCACAGGCACCATTCACAGCTTCTGTGTTTTATGTCCGGTCTCTACACAGGTCCCCGCTGCATGGAATCTTGCCATTGGCTCAAACCGCAATGTCAATCAAACACAGGGCAAAGAAAATTAATCTAAAGATAGTTCCTGCAGGCTCATCCGAAAGTACCTTCTTTTGGATAATAAACAGCAAAGCCCAAGCTAAGTGATCTATGACAGTGATGAACCAGTTCATTCTCCCAAACACTTAAATGTGTTTCACGATGACCTTTCCGCAAGTGTCTGGAAAGAACGCAAGCACGCATTTATGAGAACCATCTGAAGGTGGAGAGCAATTGACAAGTAATTCTACATTTACGGAGGAATCATGGAAGTATGAAGGCCTGGTGGAGTAAAAGTTTATGGCAATGGTATCCCCCACATGAGACACACAAATAAACCTCCTGATGTTTCAGATTCTGGACAAATGAACTTTTAGTGCCACTGTCGCCAGACCCCTCCCCCCCCGCCCCGCAAAAAAACCTGTCAGGTTTTATGAAGTATTGTATTTAAAAATTCAGACCAATTCCTGAGTTTCTTCCGTCTAGCAACATACCCCAGAGTTCAATATACTTACTCTCCAGTGTGGGTCCTGGTTTCTGGTTTTGCAAGCGGGCTGTAAAATGTACAGATGGTAATCATCTGTGGCTTCCTCCAAATCCCGACGGCTGCTGCTTTATTCTCTTGATTTCCTTTGGTGCCAGAGACATCGTTCTATTCCAGGGTTAGCGCATGTTAAGCGAAGCTGCTGTCAACATTTTATTACGTTCGGCATTTCAGGTTTCCCGATAGCTAACTCACACATGAGAGATTGCCATGCTCTGTGTATCTTCCAATCTTCTTGTTCTCTTCCCCCACCTCTGTGGAAGGGTGCTACGCTCCCCTGAGGCAGCACAGAGGTTTAAGGTTTCCAGACCACATGCAAATACATACTAACACAATTCATTTCGAACTTCAGACATGCCTTTCCTTCCCCGGTGTCTCCGGCAGCGTTAATTTTCCCACACTCTCCTGTAATGGTGAAGGGCTTGTCCGGGCAAGCAAGATAGCACTTGGGAAGGAGATTAAAAGCTCACACCGAAGTCATTAAGTACCTGCGGGGCTGGGCCCTGAATCCGCTCAACCCAGCCTCCAAACACTGTCACCTAGACTTGAAAAGCAACCAGAAAAGCTAACATCCAAGACCATCTCATGTGGGCATTTCCAGGCCCTTGAACCACCTGTATTTCATATCACAAAACAATGTTCCACCTCAGAGGCCAAGACAAGGAGGAAACGCCTTCTTTTCATTTCATTTCACCTTGAAGTATGTGAATAGTGAACCCCAACCGAGGTCTAGAACTAAGGTGACCAAAGTGGGTCCCATGCAGCCCAGAACAGTTCCCCAGGGTGTAATCGTCCCTGACACTGCCTTCCCCCCTCCACACTGTCCTGCTTTCATCAACACTTGGTTACCGTATCTGTAGCTTTTGACCACAGTTCTAGAAAGTTCTTTACATTTACCATGTGTGTCTGAGAAACTAGGTGACACTCTACCCCCAAAATCACAGGTTCAAGTAACTATTTAGCCATTCCGACGGTTAAGAATTGACACCTTTTCCCACCTGTTACTTACACTGAGACACTCTTCCATCAACTTATTTTATTAGATAGGTTTAAGTATTTTTCTTTTTCCTTATTAATATACATCTTTAAAAACCCACCTGTAACTCACACAGAAGAATCCTTCACACCTTAAAGGAATGGTCCTCCCAAGGTACAAGGTGTAGTCAGATCACCCAATCTAGAATAACTTTGATGTGGGTGTGACACACGGCAGCATCTTCCTTCAACATATTCTTCTTTTGACATTTTTAAAAGAAATCTCGTTACAGATTCTTGGGGATGATCCATAAATAACAATTACTATAAATAGAAATCATAAAGAATACTAAACGAAAATCCTCATCTGGGGATTGGGAAAGACGATATTCTCCATTTTTTTTTTCTTTTTTTGGTCCTTGAAGTATCCAAATAAACTTTTTAGCATAAGAAAAATGCAGCTTTTGGGGAAATCGGGTGTAACTGAAAACATGAGGAAAGAAAAATCAATCACAAATCTCAGAGGTCTGGAAAAAGAATTCAAGGGGCAGTAAAAGGAATAGGAAACAAACGCCACCGCTTGCAGGAACGGCTTCTCCTTTGTGACACATAAATAGAAACGGCGTGCTGAACCCTCTCTATGCCTTCTCCCCGTTCAATCCTGCCCCATCATTATCTTGATGTGGATGACTCGAGCCTTTATTTTACTCTCTCCCAAGTTCTAGTCTCACGTGGCCAATTACGGACATCCCCACCTAGGTGTCCTGTGTGTGGTTCAGACTCCAGGGATTTTTAGCTTTGAAAATTGTTGCTGCCTCCACATTCCAAAGCTTTGATAAAGCCAGCCACCTCCGCCCCAGCGCCTGCACGTTCTTCCTCTTGCAAAGTCCTATAAATGCTACCTCCAAAATGTTTCCTGTATCTGTCTCCTGTGAAGCTACGTCCTCTCTTCCACCCCCAGGCGGGACCAGCTGACCCCCTCGGGCCGTAGGCTGGGTCTACTCTTCCATTCCCACGACCAATCCCACCCGACGCAGGAGACCTTTAATTTAACCTGAGCCAGCTCCACCCTGGAGTCTGACAGCAGGTAGCATGGACCCACAGTCCCTCTCGAAAGTCCCAATTTTAAACAAAGAGCTCCCAGTTCCCTGATCCCAGCCTGCCTCCAACCCTCAAATAACAGGCTTCACCTCGAGGCCTTGTTCCCAAGCTCCTGTTTTGGTGATTGCCCAGAACATCGCACTCCTCCTGGGTCTGGGACTCCTGCCAGTTTCCCAACTTGGCCCTGAAAAACCTTTCTTCCGTCTCCAGTTCAATACTTGGAATCTGCTAGCCCCTGCCACACCGTGTTCTTACGCAGAGTTAACTAGTTGTCAGAGGGCCTAGGGATCGCCACACCTGTCAGAAACTGCTTGCCAGCTCTCAGCGCTGTGTAAACATCCACCAAGCAAAGACCAGAGCCAGAGACCAGGCACTTAGCAGAACTCTATTTGCTCCATCTGGGCCCTGACATGGGCTCAGGGATCCCGCTCCAGCTTCGGACACACCACAGGCTTTGGCTTATTCTGGCTCTGAATTGACACTTCTGGTTTTACCCTCGTTATATGGCTGTCTGGACATTTTGTGTTTCCGATCCGCATTCCTAACCTTCCACTCCCCCCCATAACGCTGACAGCTTGCTCCCATTTGGGCACGGTCTAGAACAAAGCAACCAGCTGCCACTCTTCCTAGTAGCCACCTCCCACCCTCCTCAGCCAACTCTCCTGGTTTCTGCTTATGACCACCACTGTCTGTTGCCTACTGAATAGCTAGCCTCCTTCTTCCTTCCTGGCTTACAGGCCCTTGATCCACTGACCTCTTGATAGACAGGCCTTACGTGGGCCCTAAGGAAAGGGCCGTGGTAAATCTCATTCCCTTTGTCCAGTGACTGACTGGAGAGGGTGTACAACCTATTCTTGGCTAATTCAATATAAGAAGTTTTCTGAGAAGGATTTCTGTGCTGATATTTTTTAAAAACCACCAGGAAGAGGACTTGTGCCAATCCTCTGCATGGAATGCACAGGAAATATCTAGATTTTCTAGATTACAGCAGCCACCTTGAGATTAAAAGGCAACAACAGAGGATGTAGGAGACAATATTCTGACGATGCTGGAAGAGAAAGACAGATGGGGCCTGCATTCTTGACAGCGTCATTGAGCTCCTTCTCTAGCTCTTGACTGTCCATCCCAGGTTTCTTGTTATGTATGTCAAATAAATTCCTATCCATCTGAGCTAGTTATTAGTCAGGTTTTCTGTAAGTGACCAAACACCTTCCCCTAATAGAACAGACACGTGAACTGTGTAACTTGCAAGGAAGACTGTGTTGAGTTTTGGGGCCCCGGGTTTTGGTGGTCAATATCCCCCCATTTCCTTCTCCCTTCTTCTCATTCAATCACTCTCCTCCCCAATTTGCTTTATACCAAAGGTAGTAGTAAGGCAGCATTTTGTACTTAGCTCATACCTACGTTTTCTTTGAGATGTACAGTACTTTTAAGGCACATGAGTGACATCACCGGAAACAGTGGAGTGGGGAACATAGGCTAGACACACCGCAAACAGCTATTAAAACCTGTCAGAATCAACTTCATCCCAAATCTGGAAACTAGTTAAATATTTACAGCAACCAGGTGAACACACGACCAAGAAGAAGGTGGCTAAATATCCGTAGGAGAGATTCATGGCATTTTAACTAACCCTAGCCCCACGTCCCCAATCTAGCACAGTTGGTGGTCTTGAAGACACAACCCACTTGCCTGGTGTGGGTTCCTAGCGCTGGAAGGAGCAGGGTGGACCTTCTTCCCAAATAATTATGGTTATTTGTTTTTCGATCTGTCTGGTGGCTCCCTGAAGACCTGGTGCAAAGAGCTTATCTTTATTTCACCTAAATCAGAACTCTTTCTGGGTGAAGAAGTGAGTACCCAGGAGGCATTTATCAAACATGTTAAAGGCAAATGAATTTTCTGCTGCCATTAGGACCAAAGGATACTCTTTGGAACAAATAATAGACTCACCAAAAAGCCTGGGAGAAAAGGCTGGGAATGAGATACTTTGGGAAATAAGGACTTTGAAAAGCTCCTACCTATTGCTGGGAATCTAATTGCTCAAACATGTGTCCAGGGCAGGTATGCTCAGAAAAGACCTGAGAAGGCCCTGATGTCTCACTTCTACCTGACTTTCAGGGCATAAGCAAGCAGAAATCAAAGGCTAAGGTAAGTTATAAACGGCGTGGCTGAGTGTTGAAGCCATGTCCCAACACACACAGCTTACTATGTGTTTTTTTTCTTTTAAAAATTTCTTTCTTCTTCTCCTTCTCCTTTTCCTCCTCCTACTTCTTCTTATTCCTATTCTTATTAGTATTATTACTTTCTGTCTGTTTGAGATGTTTAAGGAAATCTCTGTCAAATTGCTAGCTGATCACTAAGACTTCAGTGACCTTACATGACAAAGAATACAAACTTCACAAAAATTAGTGCAGAAAAGTCATTAAACCATCAAAAGCAAGAACAACCTGTGAAGCCGAAATCTGATTTCCAAAGTAGCTACATTACAGTATTCAAAACATCCAGTTTTCAACAAAAAATTACAAGGCATGCAAAGATAGAAGAAAGTATGGCCCATACATAGGGAAAAAAAGAAATTAATAGAAACTGTCTCTGAGGAAGCCCAGATATTGAACTTACTAGACAGGCTTTAAATCAATCATTTGAAATATGCTCAAAAATCTAAAGAAACCATATACAAGGAACTGAAGGAAACGAAGAAAACAGGGTCTCACCAAATAGAAAATACTGATAAACATACACACACACACACACACACACACACACACACACACACACGAAAGAGAGAGAGGGGGAGGGAGTGAGAATGAGACAGAGAAGGAGAGAGAGACTGAAATTCTGGAGTTGAGAAGTACAATTGAAACTGAGGAGCTCAACATCAGATGTGAGCAAAGAGAAGAAAGAACTAGTGAACTTGAAGATAAATGAATTGAAATTGCGCAATCTTAGGAGCAGAAAAAAAAAAAAAGGAATGCAGAAAAATGAACAGAGCCTAAGAAATTCAAGGGACACCACAAGTATACCAACATACACATAATAGGAGAACCAGAAAGGAAGGTGGAAAAGAGGTAGAAAGAACATGTGAAGAAATAATGACCATAATATTAATCTACATATTCAAGAAGCTCCAGGGACTCCAAGTATGATAAAATTAAGAGAGGACTACATTGAGACACACCGTAATCAAAATGCTGAAAAACAGAGAGAGTCTCAAAAGTAGAGAGAGAAGACTTGTCACACACAAAGGATCCACTCTAAGATTAACAGCCGATTTCTTCTTAGAAATCACAGAAAGCAGAAGGCAATGGGATGACATTAAGGTGCTAAAAGAAAAGATACCATCAACTAAGAATTCTATTTTCAGCAAAACTATCCTTCCAAACTGACAAAGAAATGGACATTCCCAGATAAACAAAAACTGGGAGAGTCTGTTGCTAGTAAAGTACCCTACAAGAAATGCTACAGAATCCCTCATGCTGACATGAAAGGAGACTGGCAATAACCCAATCTGCATGAAGAAATAAAAACACTAGCAAAGGTAACCACATAGGTAAATATAACAGTATTAATGTATATGTACTTAGTTCCTTTTTGTGTATGTGCCCTAAAAGACAACTACATAAAACAATAATTATAATCTATGTCGAGAAGCACACATGGTAGAAAGATGTAATTTGTGACAATAAAGCACATATGCACAAGAGCACAATAAATCCGCATTAGGGTAAAAGGCTAGGTTCCTAAAGCAATGAATGACAATGATCCCCAAGAGAAGATGTCCTCTCCTTTTGCCACAGGCTCTCTACTTCACTTGTTACCTGCTTGGTATTTGCAGGCATTTGAGTTTGCAACTCCGGTGTTTGAAACTCCTCCTAGATTAATCACACTTCTGCTTAGAGACCCCAAATGGTTCTTCATTTCCTGGGAAACAAAATTCAAACTTCTGGATCTGCCATCAAAGACTTGGAGTTATGTGTCTCTCTTCCATCTCTTTTGGTTTCATCTCTAAAAACTCCATGTGGCACAATTTGTACTCAGATAATGGAACTGCTGATTACTCCTAATTCCAACCTTTCCCAGCTCTGTAAGGCTAAAGTCCATCTAGCTGGATCCTGGTGCTATTCCTTCATCCATCCCCTGCCCAGAAGCCCTCTCTCCCTCTTCTGGACTCCTGCACCACGTACGCTGCACTTCCCTGATGGTATGTATTACTTTCTATTTTGCACTTAGCTGTGGTGGATATTTCTTATTGTTCTCTTTAGATTGTCAGACAGTCCTCTTTGTAGCTTATGAAGGTCACCTGATTGGTAGTCTAAGGAACTGCATTAGAGACAGCCTGGGAGAGACTATTATGTTTTCCGTGTTTCCGATTCATCACTAAAATAAGTGAAACAATATCTGCTTTACGAGATTCTTGTGAGAATTCAATGATGTTATTTGTAATGTGTCAAGTTCATTTTACAGATAAACTTTATCTGTGAAGTTAACACTTTAGCCCGGGGTCAGCGTCCACATTTCAGTCACATTTATGTCTAACAAAATACTCAACATATAGTAGGTGAGGTGCCCAATAAATTTTTGTGGAATGAGTGAGCATGCTAACTCTGTGGTGAGATGAAGCTGAATAATTTAAAATAATTTAGAGGCATTTTTATTAATGATTTGAGCATCCAATCCATAATCTCTACCAGAGGTAATCAGTACAAGAATTTTCTTTAATAGATGCAGTTAAATGACTCGCCGTGACTTTTAACACAAGCAATGACTTATTTTACTACTAACATGGCTTTTTTTTTTTTTTTGTATCCCTCATGGTAAATATTTTCTGAACCCAGAGCCATTTTTCACAATTCAATAACCAAGTTGTCAAACGAAAGTGAGAGAAGAAAAACTGACTACATAGGTATAGTGAAAGTGTACCCAGTTTTATTTTTTTAAAGACTTTAAATACAAGAAGATTAAGTGAGTAAAACTGCTGATTTTATAGTAAAATAAAGCTATTGTTCACCTTGGTTTCACTCACCTACAAATGTCAGGCAACCTACAAATGTCAGGCAGCCTAAAGAGAGAAATGCGTTCACAGGTTTGTTTTTCTAAGAAATCCACTGTTGTTTTCCTGAAGACATTTTTCAGCACCAAAATATTCAACTGCACCATCAGAACTCCCTCTGACAGGTTTGGAATAGAAGAAAGAAAAAAAAATGACTGCCATCCTAATAACTACTCGTGATGGTGTGTCTCTTTTTCAGAGACTGATATTCCAGAATACTCAACAAATATAAATTCACCAAATTGAATAATGGTTTTTTTTTTCTAAAAAACTCTATTTGACTTTTTAAAGAAGAAATTGGAACTGGGGGGCACCTGGATGGGTCAGTCAGTTAAGCATCTGCCTTCAGCTCAGATCATGATCCCAAAGTCCCGGCTCGAGCCCCACATCAAGCTCCCTGCTCAGCAGGGAGTCTGCTTCTCCCTCTGCCTCTCACCCTGCTTGTGATCTCTCTCTCTCTCTGTCTCTCTCTCAAATAAATAAATAAAATAATAAGAAAAAAAAGAAAGAAATTGGAACTGGGTGTAGATGAAATTAAAGAACTAAACAATTCTTTCTCAAACTTTTATACCTATACTACGTAAAATTGATTATTACAATATGACTTCAGGTATCTACCTACATTTGTATATATAGATACATACTGCCATATATCAACATTTATTTTTCTTATTTTAAGATTTTATTTATTTGAGAGAGAGAGAG
Organism: Ursus arctos; assembly: GCF_023065955.2. NCBI lineage: Eukaryota > Metazoa > Chordata > Mammalia > Carnivora > Ursidae > Ursus > Ursus arctos. Next base: position 35,133,251 of record NW_026622952.1, on the reverse strand, counting down.
AGTGAGCACAAGCAGGGGGAGGGGCAGAGGGACAAGCAGACTCCCCATTGAGTGGGGAGCCTGATATAGGACCCAACCCCAGGACCCTGAGACCATGACCTGAGCCGAAGTCAGACCCTCAATCGACTGAGCCACCCAGGTGCCCCTCAACATATATTTATTTTATCTCTATAATACATATTATATTTTTATATAACATATAACTATATATTAATATATGTTGATATATACGAACTAAGGAAAAACAAATGTACAGAACTTTGAGTCAACTATAATTACAATTATGAGAAAATACACTGGCATATGAAGAATGTGGAATAAATGGATTATGAAATAATGGACGGATTTTTTTTCTTTTTGAAAATTTCTCTCATACTATCACCCTTATAGTAATTAAAATTCAGACAAGAAAATCTAGGATTTTTTTGTTTTGGGGGGATTTTTTTTCGCCTAAAACAAAACACTTCTAAGCACTCAAGCTAGCGCATTCAGTGGTCTCCAATTTTGAATACAAAAAAATAACAAGAATATATTTGTAAGGGACCTTTGGGAAAATTACTTTTCTTCTGCTAATGTTGTACATAGTTCTTAGTTTATTTGCATTGTTATTCTCTAAATTGTCTCTAAAATTTAAATTTAAGAAGTGTTAAAATAACTGACAAACTATAGTATTTTTTAATTTGGAACAGAAAAATTTCTTAGCACCAAATTTAGAAACCACCGAGAATTCTTGGGTTTGAAGTAAAACTCCCAATAAAACATTGGGTAATTAATTTTTTTCTTTTTAACACTGGTGCTTTCTATTTAAGGAAAGGATTATAAGTTTGGGTTGCATTTTTTAAATAACCCTCTCTAAGAAGCAATTGCTTTTTATAAATGAGAGAGAAACATATGTGCTGATTATTTTAACATGTTTACTTTGGTTTTCAGGTAGACAATTCTCACTAAATGTCTTTCCTCTCATTTGCTTATGTGTTTCTGCTCCCTCAATATCCTCAAGAAATCATGCAGGTAAGAGTGTTTTAGCCCCCGGACCACATTAACGCCCAGTAATGTTTCTTCGTGTCACTTAACGTTTAGTTGTTCAAGCCACATCTTTACTCTAACAGCCAAACATAAAAGAAATGGCTTAAGTTTCCACATACATTTTTCAGACACATTTTTTTTTTTTTACTGTGAAAATCACTGCAGACCTTCCTGGTCTACGGATGACACAATTCCACACCACTGAGATTTACATACTTTGTCCATGGATATACTTGGCTACGGCTATTGGCTGTCAAATTCTATTTATTTTCCACATGAAGTGGGGTACTTAAAAAATATCTGTTCGTAATTCTGAAAGAATTCTGGACTACGAAGACGGAGAGAGAGAAAGTTCTACAATGCTACTAACTAGTGGACATCAAAAGGGTATTCACATGTTGAATTGGAATTCACCTTTATATCTACTTTTTTCATAAAATCTCCCTTTCCCCAAATTTTACATATTTCAAAGTCCACTGAGACTTCGGCCAAATGAGTTGCTTATGCTTTCTTAAGCAATTATTTCACCTTGTCGATGAGACTGTAGAAAAACATTAGAATTATGACACAATAACACAGAACTCTGGCAGTTCTGCTCACTACCATGGCTTGACCTCACAGGACCGTGCAGTGGACTCTCAATAAACGTCTGTCACGCATTTGCTGCATGTGTAGAACTAAGTCACAAAAAAGATTGAATTTAGTGGTCAAAGAATTGCAAATGGAAATGGACTCAATTTTGCTGTCGACAACCACAAAAACTCCTTTTCGTGACTACTTTCTAAAGCTGACTGTCTTCAATCCCGAGCCTCTTCGAGAGCCAGAGAGGGCGTCGTTTTCATCGGTGTGGACCAGCTCACCTTCGCAGACGTGCAGGAGTCGCGGCAAAGCCCCACGCAGGCAGCAGGACCCACCGCGCAAACGGCCCTTTACCTACACTTAATGACAACCTAGTCACCTGCAGCCATGCCCGCCGCCCCGACAGGTGAACAAGAGCTCCCTCCGCCTTGGTCGCAACAGACTCAGGCCCTTTGAGCCTTTGAACAGCCTTTCTGTTCCTAACGGGGGCACCCACACCCCCCGGAGTCATTAGATTCTATAAACAGAAATGCCCCTCCTGCGCCGTCGGTTGGGTCTCTGCACTCATTATCTGCAACTCCCGTTTTAACGTCCTCAGACTTCCGCGCAGTCCTGAAAGTCTGCAGCCGGCTCAAGGAAACCCTGTCACCTGGGATCGTGGATTCGCCGCCCCTGACCCCAGCGGACCACGGAGGGAACTCTCTCACCTTCCTCTCCCCGAAGCGTTCTCTGGGGCAGATCTGGCTATCTAAAGAAAAACGGCCGACGTCTCTGCCTGGAGTAAAATCTAAGCGAAGCGCATGAGGAAATGGACCGTGATGTTGGGTGGCACAACTCTTCGGCACCCTGACCTTTTTGTACCACCTGTGGCCAGGGCGGCTCCTCCGTCTTCACTGCCCCCCGCGCCCGGCACGCTCCCGGGGAACCCACCTCGCAGGGGCTCCCTCCAGGACACGGGTTCAGACCACAGACTCCCTCTCCTCACAGCGCTCCCAGGCTGGGAGGCCACTTTGCCCTCCTCCAGCTGCCCCGCCCGGGGTGTAAACCCTTCCCCTCCGGGCCCAGGGTCTCCTCCAGCTGCTCCAGCCGCAGGAATCCTCCGCTTGGCACTTGCTCCTGGGCGGGGAGGGGCTCCTCACTCCAGCCGCAACGCAAACACCCCTCGCCTGTTGGTCTCCTAGGCTACGCTCCAGCTAGGCATTAATTGGACGAAGGGATTCTGCCATTAAAAAAATAAATACGAGCATAAAATCCAGAAACCATTGGTCTACAGTGCTAATTTCGGTAAACATCCAGTTACTGGATTATTTCATGTTTATTCTTGTCTTGCAAACCAAATAAGGACACTCCTGATGGGCAGAATGTACCTTATTTTTGGTGGGTGTCCCCTGGAATGTAGCATAATGCTCTGTACATGGTAAGTGTTCCAGAAAATACAGCTGAGTAAATGAATTTTACTGTTAGAATATATGACACGGACACCTCCCTCTAAAACTGAACCTTAGGGGGTGCCAGGAATTTCTATATCTCAGTTTGATTGGCTGTTACATGGTATGTATGTGCGTGTATATATACGTGTGTGTGTGTGTGTGTGTGTGTGTGTATGTGTGTATGTGTGTGTGTGGTGTGTGTATACATATAAAATCATGGAGCCATACACTTAAGGTTAGTGCATTTTATGTCTTTCACTGTATTATGCTAGCCCACAATTTTTAAGTAAACACAACTTAAAAGCAAGAAAAAACGTATTTACTCCACAGGCATTAATCGAATCTGTACTGTATTCTGGCCAAGGCATGACATTCCACATTCATCCCCCAGTCAGTCACTCCTGGGACTACATACAAGGCACTGAACATGCATGACTGAGATGGAATGCGGTCCTTGCCCTCACCGGGTTTATAGTCACATGAGGAGGATAAACTATTAACCCAAACCTGTAGTCAGGAATGATGCGTGTGCACTGATAGAAGCGACAGAAACATCTAATTTTACAACTGGGAGACATGTGGGACGCCTGGGTGGCTCAGTCGGTTAAGCGTCTGCCTTTGGCTCAGGTCATGATCCCAGGGCCTGCATCGGGCTCCATGCTCGGTGGGGAGGCTGCTTCTCCCTCTGCCTGCAGCTCCCCCTGCTTGTGTGCTCTCTCACTCTCTCTCTCTCTCTCTCTTTGACAAATAAATAAAATCTTGAAAAAAAAAAATAACTGGGAGACATTGAAAAGCCAGTTTCCACAAGGTCAATGGAGAAGCCCAGATCCGGATCCAGCCAGTCACAGTTCTGTGGCAGGTTTCCTGCTCGTCTGACAGGTCCCTCCATTCAGAAAGTTTAAGCAACTCTTGGGGACCCATGTCAACCCTTTTTTTAGGAGCCAAGGAGAATGAGGAGTCTGCTCCCAGACTAGTCTTCCAGCTCATGAAAATCAAGGAGACCAGCATTTCCCTGTGTCTTTTCCCATAACAGACTGAGTTGCAGGGGCGCCTGGATGTCTCAGTCAGCGAAGCATCTGCCTCCGGCTCAGGTCATGACACCAGGGTCCTGGGATCGAGCCCCGTATCGGGCTCCCTGCTCAGTGGGAAGCCTGCTTCTCCCTCTGCCTGCTGCCCACCCCTGCTGGTGCTCTCTCTCTCTCTAATAAATACATAAAATCTTTAAAAAAAAAAAAAAAAAAAACGATCAACTGAGTTTCGAGTCCAAGTGGCCACCCTGGGGTCAGGCACCCATATTCCAAGCTCTGATGAGATAAGCACACTTGACCTGAAGAATGTAGTCCTACAAAAGCAGTACCCAAACTCCAAACTCCGGAAGAAGCTGCAGCCTAGAAAAATACTGCCGTTTCATAAGTGGGAAGATACTCCTGAGATGCGAGCCTCAAAAGAGAACTGAATCCTTATCCTGATATTTGCTAGGATCAAAAAATGACTTCTTTATGTCTTGCTTTTTAAAAAATTGTTTTCTATCAGCCATTTTTTTTCTCTACTCTCCTACACAGGTCTCTGCCTCAAACAGCATTTCAAGAAAGCAAAATTTAAATTTTAAAATGCATTGGCCAGTGCACTGAAGAATTAGTTTTAATCTCCTAACCAGTATAAGTGTGTCCCTAACATCCTATAGAATTTAACATTAAATGACTGGGACAAAATGGTGACACTTCCCTAGAAGAAGGAAAAAGAATTTACCACCTAAAATTTCCCCAACACTTAAACTGAGACACAAAATAGCAAGATTAAATATGACAGAACTGGCAGGACATGGGAAGCCAAGACAGGAAACTCTGTTATCCAGCCTCAAAGATAAGGTTTAGACAAGTGCTTTTCAACAACCCAGGAGGTTGTAGGAAGTAGCAAGATGTGACAATTACACAGGCCTTGAGTATCAGGCCTGGTTCAGTCTCAGCTCTGTCACTAACTTGTGATGTGATCTTGAACAAGTCTGCCCAACTCCCCACACATCTGGTCCTGATCACTATGGGGGGGTGGCATCGTATCATAACAACATTAGCCAACACTGAACAGCAGACAACATAGCAGTTATCTCTCTCTCTCTCTCTCTCTCTCTCTCTCACACACACACACACACACACACACACTCACACTCTATTACCACAAACATCATTACCATCATGGGAATATAGCTGTGCTTGGGGTGGTTGGATAGGACGAATAGATGACAAGTCCTAAGATGGAAATGTCTGCATGGGTATTTACTGACAGAAGTAAATTTCAACCTGCATATCCACTGGTTGAGCTATTCCCCTTGCTTCTGTGTCTTCTCCTTTTCAATCCCTCTTCCTGTCTTTGAAACCTGCTGCTCAGCTCAGAGAGAAACTCTGGGATTTGCCTTTTCAGTGACAATGATGTGGGGTCTTGAGGAGAGCAAATACAGGAACTCACTAACCCTCTGAGAGTATTAATTTCCATTTTGCTCTTCTACAAAATTGGAAACAAAGAAATTAGAGACTGAGAGTGCTATGGACTGAACGTTTGTGTCTCCCCCTGCCAAAAAAATTTCTATGTTGAAGACCTGACTCCCAATATCACGGTATTTGGAGGTGGGGGCTTTAGGAGGTAATTAGCTTTAGATGGGGTCATGAGGGTGGGGCCCCCACGAGGGGATTAGTGTCCTTATAACAACAGGAAGAGAGACCAGAGCTGGCTCTCTGTCCTCCACATGAGAGCAAGAAGGCAGACGTCTGCAAGCCGGGACGAGAGCCCTCACCCCCAACCAACCCTGCCAGCAGCTTGATCTTGGCCTTCCCAGCCTCCACAACAGTGGGAAATCAAGTCCGTTGTTTAAGCCACGAAGTCAATGGTATTTTGTTATGGCGGCCCACACAGACTAATACAGAGATGATACCAAAAAAAAAAAAATAGTAATAAAAATGATTTTTTCAAGTAGCCATTGTTAACAGGAAAGATTGAAAGGGGAGGGGGTCTGGCATTTACAGATGGCAGAGGACAGGCCATGTGCTGTTCCCCCTCTCTACCTGCCACTCAGGGAGCACTTACTAAGGGCACTGCACAAATCCTCTCATTTAATCCTCGCAGCTATTCTATGAAACGGTGTTCCTGTCCCTCCCTGACAGGTGAAGGAACCGTGGAGCTGGGTCCAATAGAGAGCTCGGGGTCTTGCCACAGCTGAGCTGCAGAGATCTGGGCCCACCTCTGCCTGGGGGAGGGAGGGGGAAATGTCTACCCTATGCCAACATCTTTGAAAACCTCACAGAACTCAGGAGACGGGTACCTGCCCCGAGATCGCTTTATAGGTAAGGCATGGAGACTCAAGAGGAGACTCGCATGGAAGCTGAGCCTGCAGCCCGACAGCCTTCCTCTCCAGCCCACACCCACCTTCCGGCTCCTTCCTCCTCTGCACCTCCACAGCCGCCACCTCACTTAGAATGGCCACGAGCTCTTGGTGAACGTTGTAACTACCGCACGCTGGTCTCTCCGCCTGCTCTCGAGCACGTCGCTTTCGCAGACGATACAACCAGAGCCAGCTTTATAAGATGCACACAGAGGTGTCGGCCCCGGCAGAGAAGTTCTTAACTGTTCCCCATGAAGAGAAGATTCAGATTCGTGGCAACGCAAGACACAAGGCTAAGTTCACCAACCTGGCATCCTCCCGATCCTTTATGAGTCATCACATTGATTTCATTGGTTGGCGCGGGTGATGAGGGGGAAAAAAGGGAGAAGAAAACAGAATATCAAATATCAGGGGAGCCTGCAAGTATTAAGAGCATTATTCTTGTTTTCAGTGGTACAGGTCCTCGTGCACGTGTGCACGGGGTCACGGAGCCTGCCTGCGCCTGTGTGGGGATCTACGATGCACAGTGTTTTTCTTTCTCTTCTTGCACTTCTCCAACTCTTCCACACTCGGGTTGTGACCGGTGCAGCCCGGGTGAGACACCTAGGAGACCGAGCATATATGTCTCTAGCCTGCGTTTGAAATCTATTCCGGAGAAAATGTTTCTTAAGAAGGAAACAGAAGACACTGGGAAGAAAGCAAATACTAAATCGAAAATAATGGCTTTTTAATTTTAACACCCAGCAGCTTAGCTATTTTGTACCGGAGGTCGATGGCCTACCACCCCGGTCTATATTTAACTGCCTCTTAGCCACGTACTCAAGAGAACATTTGTATCAGGAATTAGCAGCCTCTGAGACACAAAGCAGACATCGACAGTAGTCTCAGAACAGGGGAAGGAGGTTGTCAGAGAAGCTGAAATAAACTACAAACGCCTTTATCTGAACTTCAGCTAAACACGTATAACTTCCTCTTCCCCCCCAAAAAAAAATATCTATAGAATGACTAAAGCAGGAACCAGCATACTATGACCCCCACACCAAACCCAGCTCCGTGGCCCATGATCCAAGACTTGTTTGTCCATCTTCAAATGGCTGGAAAAAATCGAAACCATAACATTTCATCGTGCGTGAAAATCATCGGAATTTCAAACTTTGGTGTCCACAAACAGAGCCTTCCCGCACAGCCCCGCTCACCAATCCCATAGGTCCGTGGCGGCTGTGGCGTTACAGTGGCAGGGCCGAGAAGCTGTGACACAGACCACATGGCCCCCAGAGCTGGAAATATTTACTATCCGGCCCTTTATAGAACAGGTTTGCCAATCCCTAAACTAGCGTGCGTTCCCATGAAGGCCCAGAAACGCTCACATACACATACGTGACTGAGTTACACGCAGCACTCAGACCAGAAACTGCTTCATCTTCTACGTCGGTGTTTTTCACGCCGAGCTCTGAGGAGTCCTCTCGGTCAGGGTGACGCCCCTTTGGGAGACATGTGGACAAGCTTCGGAGCCTCCCTCCTCCCAAAAGGGTGCTTCTGCTTTCATCCTTATAAATTGGGATGCCATGCGTCATTTTATTTGAAAAAGGGTTTTTTGGGGGGATAAAAAAAGGAGTTTGGATCTCACTGTGTGACCTGTTTTATCTCTGAGAAATACTGCAAACTCAAGCCAGTTTCGAAGGCCATGAATGACAAAAAACCATCCTGTATCTAAAACCCCACAAAGCAGGACAGCAAGCCAATAAGCTCTCGGCTGCGCATGTCCTGTACCACGGCGGGGGCAGCCAACACGGTGTGTTGGAGGGAGCCGCGAGTGTGGCCCTAAAGCGCTTTCTTCCATCTCAGCTTAACCCCAGAGCACATGGCCCTGAGTATACTTTATTAAATATATAAAATTACAAAGCAATCTGGTTCCCATGCCCGCATTTTTGCCACACGCCCATTTTCCTGGTGGTAGCCAAATCAAAAACTTTAAAGAAACTACAAACAGGGTTGCAGAGTACCTATAATTTATTTTTATAAGTAATGAATCATTAACAGGTACTTCAGGAGGTAATTAAAGGTAAACTGATAGCAGTTAACCGTAAGGCTCGGAGTTTTCGTGTTTGCTTTTTTAGTAAACCAATAGTTTTCCCTACGCCATTCAAGGCATCTGAAAAATTAGTTTAGTCGTGTGGTATGGAACCAGTAAACTGATACGGGCTAGGTTCCATCTAAAAAAGCGGGGCTAATACATTCTTACAAACACGGAGTCTTGAAGAAGGCCGAGGGCCGTCAACTCCAAGGCGGGCTTCTTAAGACTCCAATCAGGGAAGGCAGTAAGAACTCGTAGGGGAACGGGACTCACGGTGTGTTATATTTTAATGACTACATGCTGTAACGAGCATGAAAAGATCAAGTGACTTCATTACCCATCTAGTTGTTGTTGGTTGTTTTTTAACAGGGATTATATGAGGAAATTAATTACATAAGGCACACACCGCCAAGAACAGAGCATTTGCTGAAAGCAATGCCAGTATTCATAATTCCAAGGTTACCTTTTTTCCCATATGAAGGACTCTCTGAAATTGTATGCCTTCGTGGGAAACTAGATGGCCCGATAGACGTGTTTATCTTGCCCATGATTTTTCAAAATCTTGATTAATGTAAGATCAACTCTAGTATTTGTTTTCGCTGCTCATCCAGTAATAACTCCTTAAAACAGCGTTGTTCTCCACCATCATCTGGTATATATTTCGGGATACCTTAATGAGTAGTTTATTTTTCCTGCTCCCGTTTCCTAACCTCTTACCTTTTCTAAAAAGTTGTGGTACGCTTCGCACCGTGTGTATCGTCAGATCATTACGCTGTACTTCTTCGACCTGCTCAGGGCTCTATGTCAATGGTATCTCCCTAAAACTAGAACTAAATAAATGCATGAATAAAAAGTTGCTCCAACTGTTCCAAAACAGTGAGGGAAGCAACTTCCGAGTGAACCTTACTTTAAAATAAGAAATAGGGAGCGCCTGGGCGGTTCAGCCGGCTGAGCGTCTGCCTTCGGCTCAGGTGATCCCAGGGTCCTGGGATTGAGCACCACGTCAGGCTCCCTGCTCAGTGGGGAGTCTGCTTCTCCCTCTGCTGCCCGCCCCGCTCTTGCTTGTGCTCGCTCTCTCACTAAATAAATAAAATCTTTAAAAAAAAATAAAAACATAAAATAAAATAAAATAAAATAAAATAAAATAAAATAAAATAAAATAAAAATAAAATAAGAAACAGGTTGGTCATCCAGAGAGGCTGGGGAGGGACCAGTGAACTACAGAGGGTTCTGATTATTAGTGATGTTCCATTGAAAACTCTCTCCCACAGATCCACTGTATGCAATGTCTCTAAGAACATACCGTAATCATATTCCTAAGCATTTCTGTACCCAGATGAACAGATTAAGAACAAATCTCAGGGCACAGAAACGGGGTTCTGCTAAGGATGAAATATGCAGATTAGACAAGCCCCACAGTGTTAGAATTCCCACCGAAATTGCTAACTGTGTTATAATCGTTTTTTAAAAATTTGTTTAAGTTTTATTCAAGTAATCTCTACACTCAGCGTGGGACTCGAACTCAGAGCCCTGAGCTCACAAGTCACACATCCTCTTCCGACTGAGGCAGTCAGGCACCCCTATGCTACAATCATTTTTAAAGGACTTCTAAGAAGCCAAGTGAAAACCATGGCATTTTTATACAGTGAAGATACAGAAATAATGCCCGCCCCCCCCCCCCGCCCCCGGCCACCCACACACTCACACCTAAAACCGCACACCTGTGCTAGGAAAGCCTCACTGTAGGGTCAGACTGACTGCTTTTCTTCGCTTGCCCCCTGGTGGGGAAACCAAACTTGAGCCAGCCCGCTGAAGGGGAAACAAAAATAGCCAAGCAAATCCATCCTTCAGATAACAAGAGTTGGCTGGACACGGACAAGGACAAAGCAAAGATATTTGAGACAAACACAGAGTTTTCCAAATAGGGTAGGAATCATTATTTTCAATCACCCACCCATTCTCAAAAAATCCCACCTTTCATACGCACTGCCTACCTCTGACATCAAAGGTATTAGAACATTCCAATCTAGGTACCAAAGACTTGATTCCGAAAAGTGGAATTATTTTTTGGCATCCTCCCCTCCCCTACACTCCCCCAACCCTAAGATACACACACACACACATACACACACACCCCAGGAAAAAGAAAGGAATCTTTGCATGCTGCGTCTTCCTGTGCCACAAGCCGCCTCTGTTCCTCGAAGGTATTATTTTTTTAAAAAGAAAAACAAGCAAAGCCCTTAGAGTGCTCACCAAAACTAGCTATGGGCCCAATACCAACACGATCTGGGTATCCTAAAAGTTTATCATTTCATAATTCATACCAAAAAGTTATATGGATTCTATACTCATATAATCTGTATAATACATACGTGCCATTTCATCACATGTAACGTGTAAGAACCAAAAACTCTGATATATTTCAAATTATTCCCACTTAATTATTAATTACCATTAATTATCAATGTATATTCATTAGTATGCAATTAATATAAATTTTTAGAATGGCATAAAATGTAAAGTCCAAAAGCCACAGTTCTATCTCTAGCCTCCATCACTAATTTACTGCCTACCCTTGCAGTGAAACTTTCAGGCAGTGAAAGGAACTTTCTCAACTGTAAAAGGAGGGACTGGAATAGAGAAGTCCTCTCGGGTTTCCTGCAGCGCCTATGCTGGTTGCTGTAAAGAGAACCGCAGACGAGCCACATCTTCTGTTTCCCTTGTTCACAGTGCCCTCCAGTGGCTCCCAGGAAAAATCGAGTCATTTTTAATTTTTTTTTTTTTTTTGCCTATTCGTCGAAGACCATTAAATTCAGTGGTACCGTACCTTTTTAGATCACTGTGATGGTGTCGACTTGAGCAGGTGATGGTCAAACACTGGGCCAGATGTCACCGTGACGGCATTTATTAGTGAGATTACTAGCACTCACTAGCATCAGGTCTCGTGGAAGGCTACACTCCTAGAACCCACTCCACTGGACGCAGCCAAGACTCAGGGCTCACCAATGGCTTGTGAACAGAACAGATGTCTATCACTTCTGGGCTGAGGCCATGAAGAGTTCTTGAACAACTCACTCGTTGAGCAGAGTAGAGCCCTTCACGGAAAGCAGAGTAGAGCCATGAGGTTGGATCGCGGACTTTGTATGAGAATGATGTAAGGCTTAAGGCAATAAAGCCACTGAGATGTTGGGACTCTTTGTCACATCATCACAAAATAGCCCACTGCCCGACACAGACACTCTGCCTCTGATTTCCGCCTCAGCTGACCTCAGGTACTGTTGCTGCTGGAAACCCCTATACGTATCCACCATACTCACCAACTTACAGAACAGGATCGGCCCTGCAGCCTCAGAGGATAAGAGCCAATCCCAACAAACTAAGAGCTGTTGCAAATATGAAAAGTCACTGGATCTCAAAACGAACAAAAGATGTGGAGGGACATTTGTCCCAAGATGGTATATAACTGACCAATAAGCCCACGGAAAGACGCTCAGCATCATTCGTTACCAGGGAAACGCAAATCAAAATCGCAATGAGATGCGGGTCCACACCCTCTGGGACGGCTAAGAGAAGGGCGCAGGGTAGCAAGTGCTGGTGAGAATGTGGAGAAACGAGAACACATAAGCCCCGCTGGGGGGAAGGGAAAACAATCTGACGGCTCCTCAAAACGTTCGACACAGAGCTACGGTACGACCCAGTGCTTCCACTCCTCAGCATCGACCCACAAGCCATGAAGACCTGTGTCCACACAGACACCGGCCATAAGCGTTCGTAGCAGCACTACTCATTCCAGCCAGAGAGTGGAAACCCGGATCCGTTCTTCTCCGGATCGCATACGAGGTCTGCGGGCGGGCGTGACTAGCTCACCCCCCAGGAGTCACGCCGTGGCAGAGGGATGGCAGTTTGCTGGCAGCGCCAGGACCTCCAATCCACCAGTTCCAGTGCTCTTTCTACCACAGTAATGTTCCTCCAGTAACAACCTGAAGGGCGGTAAGAGGAAAGAAGTGGGAGCAAAGGGACACTAACCAATTATCAATGAACACATTAAAACCTGTTGGCTGCCAAACACTATGCTGAGGTCTTTCGACATTATCATCTTTTTTGCCTACTTTCAGATGAAAAAGGCTGAGGTTCAAGGATGGAAGGAAGGAAGGAAGGAAGGAAAGAAGGGAGGGAGGGAGGGAGGGAGGGAGGGAGGGAGGGACAGAGGAAAGGAAACTCGCCTGAAGGGCACACAGGTGTCACGAGGAGCTAAAATTCAAACTCAGCCATGCTCTGCTTTAAGACACGTCTCCTCTCCACGCCGCTGTGTTGCACCAAACTCTTAAGATCATCTGCTCTGTACCAGCTTCCCATCCACACCAGCCCTGTCATGAGACAGTTTGTCCACTGCCTCTGTAACCCTGGGCCACCCAGATGGCATGCCTCTTCCACCGGAAACTTAAAAGGAGTGCTCAGGCCCTCGCACAGTGCCCGACATGGGCAAGTGCTTACATCGGTTTGTTGAATGACCAAATGAACGTCTCCCACTGAAATTCAAAGCAAACAGTTAATGCTCAGAGCCTGTGTGTGCTCCCTGCCTTACAGTAGCGTCATCGGGAGACAAAAAGAACGAGGGATTATTCTGAGACACAGTGGAAGACTGGAAGGGATTCTAGAGCCCCCCGGCCTTCATTCCCGAGTGCCCGGCAGAGACGCCCGCTCCACCACGTCTCCAGGCTCCGCGCTGCCTCGCACCCGTGCAGACGGCAGGAAGGCTGCCAGCCTCTCAGCTCAGGGCTTACCCGCTGACCCCAGCTGCTCCGGGTGCAGAGGGAACAAGCTGCCAACCAACACAGGCACGAGCTGGCCAATGGCTCAACAGCTTTCACCGTATAAAACGTCAGAGATCCAAACTGGTTCAGAAGAAACACATGAAGGCTTCAGGAATCCATGGAAATCCATCCCCGTGGGGTATCACAGTAGTTCGGGATCCTACGAGGCCGCGACAAGGAACTAAAACAAAGGCTAGGGAACGCGTTCTGCCTTGGAGGTGCTCCTCTCCCGTGAAGCAAGTAACGCTCTTGTACCCATTCTACAGACGGGAAAGTTGAAACTGGACCAGATCAAACGGCTTGTGTGAGGAGGCTCCCCTGGTTCTAAAGTGGGGGGGAAGCACACGCAGGCCTGGATCTTGTGACAACACGCTCTCCCACCCTTCCCCCTGCTTGGGGTAAGCTCTCGTACGCCTGGGGTGAAAAAAAAATCCAGCAGAAAACACAAAGGGGCTCTTCTGCCTCCAGCACTTGGCTGCGTTCCGGCTCCACCCCTGACCTGCGGCTCCCGGATGCCGCGACCCGAGACCGCTGTTCCCGGTCTAGCACGGTCTGTGTTTGGATGTCTTCGGGCTCTGCTCCCCGTGACCTGACGGCATTACAAGCTGCGTGACACAGAGGAGTCGAAGGAAGGCGTGACAATCGATCTCCTTCTGCGGCACTTCCCTGGGGAAACAACTTCGTCAGAATGATTCAACCAGTCCCCACCAGCGGCATCTTCACGAAATACAGCCAGATGGTGCTGATGATTCTGGACCCCAGTGCTCTGCTGAGGAAGCCTGAAGAGAGTCCTGATACATCACACAAACATGGGTCCGGCTGCAAAGCACAAAAGCTCCCATAAAATCAGAAAGAGATTCTGGACCTTTTGTCCGGAACTGACGTTTTGCTGGAGGTTATCAGATGCAGCAAAATGAACTTTGGCTAAATTTTAAACGATTGATTAAGAACTAAACTCATCAGTGCTAAAACTTACCAAAACTGTATCCATCACAGGGGAGAAATTTTAGGTACAGTCACCCTGGATAATCCAAATCTGGTAACAAATTAGCAAAACAGTCTTAATAACGCTAATCTTCCAGTCATTTCAGATGAAAAAGAGACAGAATGGCTTAGCAGGAAGTTTTAAAGTAACAGAAACTGTAGTGTCCGCCCTAAGAGGTGCAAGTAAAAGGAGGTATCATTCATTATCCCTTAAGCATACGTACTGGTATCATGCATGAAGTTGACCTTGCCTTCCTTTTCATTAAGGAAAGATTCATAATAATATAGGTAAGAATCAAGTAATGGACTGGTAAAGACCTGCAGAATCTAGTTTTCTGGAGTTTTTAAAAAATTGCGGGAATTCTTACACCCCTTAGATGGTTCCAGTAGGGTCTTCTCCAGCAGGTGATGGAAGACGATCAGATGTCAGAATGGGTGGTAGGGATGGGTAAAACCATTGCTTCTGGAAGCAAACAGACATCGACAAGTTCCAGAATTGCAAGAGTTAGCTCCCAGAGAGGACTGGGGGCCGGGACGGTGTGGGCAGAGCGGCAAGGAAACGGGGAGAGCACAGACTCAGAGGTGGGGACAGGGCGCTTGGGCCCACAGAGAAAGCGACAAAGACCTGGGTGAACAAAAATCCATTCAACGTTCCTCTTTCACCACACAGTACAGTTTTCATAGGAGAGTAGATTCATTCTTTGCTGCACCCCCAGAGTGCAACAATATGACAATAAATCTAACAATATATTTCTAGACCACCCTTTTCCCGCTGACTTAAGTCTGGTGTTCACAAAACATTCACCTATTTCTAAATTTTCCATCGGGGCCCTCAAACACTAACGTTCACGATCCGCACGATTATTAGCGTTTTCGGAACCACGTGTGACCACCTGTTTCCTGACAGGGACTGGAATTTGGCAACGCAAGCAAAGCAAGTTTCCAAGTTCAAGGCAGGACTGGGGCGGGGGCGGGGTGAGCAGAAACGAGCGCCAGCAAAGGAGCCAAACTTCTGTCCTGTCAAATTTTTCCTGACATTTGTACAACTGAGGGTGTGTTTTTCACAGGACAACCTTTTTAACCTTTTATATCCTGCCCCTCCTGGAGACCTCAGACAGCAAACAACTCCCACCGAAATCCTCCACCACCCACCCCTCCCCCCAGAAAAAAGCCAACACCCTCCAACCCAGCTGCTCAGGCCCAAGGTCAGCCCAGCGTTTGGGCGTCTTCACTAAGAGCGCCTGACCCAGAGTCCCACGACCCTCCTA
Organism: Ursus arctos; assembly: GCF_023065955.2. Classification (NCBI taxonomy): domain Eukaryota; kingdom Metazoa; phylum Chordata; class Mammalia; order Carnivora; family Ursidae; genus Ursus; species Ursus arctos. The sequence continues at coordinate 35,117,703 of NW_026622952.1, read as the reverse complement.
CGGCCAGTCTAAGTGCGATGGAAACAGGAGAAGGTACAATTTTTAAACCAAGAGTAATTTAATTCCATGCGGCTGACAAAAACGACCAAATAGTATTTTCTCAAACCACAGACCTGCCTGTTACAAGAACCTTTTAAAACATTCTGCACAGCTTTCTTATTCAATAGCCCCGCCTTACCGTGACTTTCCCAACTGTGCTCATGGCGGATCGGGCGACGGTGAAACCATGACAAATGGCCTGTGCTTGCAGGAGGACCCTTAATGACTGCTTTTCAGGTGTGAGTGAAGCTCGTGACTAATTTCTTTTCATTGAGCCACTGGCCTGTGAGGAAAGCTGTATGCTTTCCACTCCAGCTAATTTCAACCAACAGGGAAGCCCTACGTCACCCGCAAACACCCTCGTCTACTCTCCACAGGAGGAATGACAAACGGCCAGGCCAGACCAGCCCCGCACACGTGGAGAGAGCGGGCTTGAAAACGAAGCCGGCGCCAAGGTCAGAATACAAGGTCACTGCTTCTGTCAAGCCCGGCACTCAGGCCTCCGCTAGACAACTTCCTTTCTCCCAAAGGACGAAGTGTACCACTCCAGTAGCCCTGGGGAATGGAGGAAACAATGTCATCACCCACAGGAGTCATCTCTCGGTGCATCTAGAATGTACTGCAGCCAACAACTCCAGAATTCAATAAACCACATCTGCTTGCCTTTGGCCAATGGGAGGAAAGTCTTTTTTTAATTCTAGTCAGAACACGAAGTTGTATTTGGCCCAATTTTCTACCGCGGGCAACAAAAACAAGTTGGCCTTAAAGTAAATAAGAATGCGCCAGGTGACCCAAAATGCCTGATATTAGAATAGGAGTGAGACAAGTTCTTCTCACACAGACACGGGGAGAGCACTGCCTCCCTGAGGCACCGTGCCGGAATCGGGTCAAAATCCATCACTCCAGCAACAATGGGAAAAGCAGTAAAAAGGACTTGTCAATCCCATCCACATCGCTCATAACTACATGAACAAATGGACGTTTACTGTGCAGGTAAACAAGCACAGTCACGCCCGTCTCTAGGAATAACTAAGAAAATATGAATATGACACACAGCAGGTGCTCAATAATTGTTCACTTGTCTTCTTATCTCTTTGGGATTATCAATTCCTTGGCCCACAGAGGACAACTCCGTTTCATTTTCAACAGGACACAGAAGGTCTGCTCATTAAGTTCATTACAATTAGAATTAGTTGGGTGTTTTTGGTTGCAAGTAACAAAACTGCAAGTCAAGATGCCTTAAAATTAACACGGAATTTATTGGCTCATGTGACGCAAACCCCAGGGGTAGGGTTGGAATCCGGAGAGGCACAGCCCGGTGGCTCAGAGACCAATATATGAAATTTAAAATGTGTACTGTTACTTATCCTCGTGACTCAGAGTATAACCCAAAAACACAAGAAAATGAGGAAGAATAATCTCGCTCACAGAAAATTTCTCCCTATGAATAATTTTCCAGTTGTATGTAGTACTGGGGGTTCTTGAGTTTTGAAAAGGTCTACACAGTGAGGAAGTCAATAAAATGATAATGGACTAAAAATTTTAACAAGAAGGGAACAGGTCGCTCCCACGTTACCTCCTCTTTCCTCTCTGCCACTATCACAACTCACAGTCCTGCGGCAGCCGAAACCATATCAAATGTAAAAATTAATATTCGTAATAGTTCAAAAATCAGAAGCTGTATGCTTGAAGTTAAATTCAAAGCACAGCAGATTAGCTTACATTGCTCACCAAAAAAAATCCAGTAGTTTCACGATGCACTTTGGAAAATAACTTTTAAGGAGTATGAAAAATGATTGACATGCATTGGACAGAATATCTCTAACCAAAGAAAAAGATAATCGATTTTTAAAGTCTGGATACCATCTCTTTAGACGGGAAAAAAATAATAATAAAAGTTTATTTCTAAAACCTCTTGTTTCTCAGGACTAGTTGGCAAAATATCTGTGGAGGAAATTAGTCAACTTTATAAATGCTATTTGAAACAGCCGAAATAAGCAAATTGCTGTTCTAATCTCCTGGTTGGCACCAAAGTCAAACCGCTTTCTCTCGTCTGCCTGTTTCAACTTAAATCTACTGGATGAAACTCTAATGTGTGCGGAGCAGGTCCCAGCAGTAGATTTTTATAGCTGCATACGGCTCTCCGTCGAGTTTTTAAAGTGTGGTCTTGGTTAAAAAACAGAAAAAAATTCCATCAAACTCGAGGTAAATCACAACACTTTCCTTTGAAGTTAGCAAGGTCCCCCAAACAAAGAGACGAATAATTTCAAAGCAAACAGAAGAATTTCACAGAATTTCATCTCTCCCGTTCTCTGAATGCCTGCTCATTTGACAAGGCATTTTCCAGTATGTTAGAGCCAGACCGAACAATATAAGCATATATCTAGAAACTTAAATCTGTCACCACTGGGATTACGCCACTGAAGTGTATGGATTAACCCCACCACGTCTACTAATTTTACGAAAAGATCCTATTGTTTAACACATCCCCCAAATTTCTATCAATTTTTTAAAGGGGAAGGAAAAAAAACCAACATAATGACTTCCCGGCTGCCATTAAAAGAAGGATCAAGTGAAAAGGGAGAGATGAAGGATGGAATGCAGAAAATACCATGTAGGACAGAATATGGCTTTAGGTTCTAAATACTAACCCCAAGCCAAACCCATTGTATTTTCCTGGGGCTGTTTCTTCCTTCCACCTTCCCTATCTCTGTCAAGAGTTCTACTCCAGTATTACTCAACCAAGCTTATAACCTTGGGGGCAAAATGAGCCAATACCGTCCGCCATTTTCTGAATGCAGTCAGTTACCACGCCAGCTGACAGCTCCTTGGAAATATCTTTCATCATCCTCAGACGGGGCCTTGAGAAATGCAGACACGCGATAAATACGTGCCGAATGAAGTCCAAGAAGGACAAGTTTGCCGGTACTCCGCTTTAAAAATCATTACTACTAACAAGTTATCTTTGGATCCTCACTGGGACAAATGGACTGTAAAATGTTTATGTGGGGCGCCCGGGTGGCATCTGGCTCTTGGTTTCAGCTCAGGTCATGGTCTCAGGGCTGTGAGACTGAGTCCCACATCGGGCTCCTCACTGAGCGAGGAGCCTGCTTAAGATTCTCTCTCTCCCTCTGCCTCTGACCACCCTCCCGCCTCGCTCTCTCCCCCTAAAAAAAAAAAAATGTTAATGCAACCAATCGCAGACACTTGAACACAAACTGAATAGTTGATATTAAGAAACAACTGATATGGGGCGCCTGGGTGGCGCAGTCATTAAGCGTTTGCCTTCGGCTCAGGGCGTGATCCCAGCGTTCTGGGTTCGAGCCCCACATCAGGCTCCTCCACTAAGAGCCTGCTTCTTCCTCTCCCACTCTCCCTGCTTGTGTTCCCTCTCTCGCTGGCTGTCTCTCTCTCTCTCAAATAAATAAATAAGATCTTTAAAAAAAAAAAAAAAGAAACAACTGATACTATTTTCAAGTGTGGTAACGGCATTGCAATTATACTTAAAAAGGGCATCTTTCAGAGCTATGTACATACGTATTTACCATGAAATTATATGATGTCTGGGATTTGCGTCAAAATGATTTAAGGTGGAGACAGAGGGGTAGGTGGTGGTACGGACGAAACAGGACGGGCCATGTGCTGACTATCACTGAGGCTGCGTGAACGGGAATTCATTACAAGGTTCCCTCTATTTCTCTAGTATATGATTAACATTTTTGCCAATAATAAAACGGGCTTTTTGTCTTATTCAAGTGCTGTAAGAATACAGAGGTGGCAGCCAAAGTTCCCAAGCTCAAAGGCTGGCTCTGCTACGTAGCAGCTGGGTGACCTTGAGCAAGTCCTTACTCCCCCTGCGCCTCTGCTTCCTCACCAGTGTTAATATCAGCACCTACCTCAAAGCTTTGCTGAGAAGATCAAATGAGTCCCACTATGTGTAAAGCCTGGCAGAGCACGAGTACTGTGTGAATTTCCTATTGCCATGACTACCACTCTCACTAGCATTACTACTTTTCGCATTACTGTCACCCACTGAGCAGTCCCTCAATGGTGAGACTACAGAGGAAGGTCAGGCACGATCTTTTTTCTTTTGAGGGTCTTTTGGTCCAGATGGGGATTCAGGACGCTTGGGCAAAGAAGGCGAAAGAACACTTACCTAAAATATGCTATGTACTAAGCACTGAACTAAGTCCCTTCCCGGGTGGCATCTCACCTACACCCCGCCAAGCCCTGTGGGGCGGGTGGTGCAGCCAGGAAATGTGGACTTGAGGGTGATGAAGCGACCTGCCCAGGGTCACGGGGCGGCCTGACTCAAAGCCCTCGCTCTTTCGACAAGCGGGTCATTGACCCTTCATCATAATTATGCAGCGTAAAGAACAGAGGCCACAGAAGTGGAAGGGAGGCCCCAGTTACTCAGCTGGGGACACCAGGGCAAAAGGTCTCGCAGGAGGGGCGCCTGGGTGGCGCAGTCATTGAGCGTCTGCCTTCGGCTCGGGGCGTGATCCCGGCGTTATGGGATCGAGCCCCACATCGGGCTCTTCCACTATGAGCCTGCTTCTTCCTCTCCCACTCCCCCTGCTTGTGTTCCCTCTCTCGCTGGCTGTCTCTATCTCTGTCGAATAAATAAATAAAATATTTAAAAAAAAAAAAAAAAAGGTCTCGCAGGAAAAGGAGTGAGAGCTGTGCCCCCCAAGGCCACTGACGGGGACAGGGGGACATCAGAGCCTGGGGGAATGAGACGGATGCCGAGGCCTGCCCTGGGCTCAGTGAGCAAGCCGTTCCGATGGGCACCGGCTCGCTGAGGGGAACAGTGAGGGGCAAGGCGGGAGGAAGCAGCTGAGGGCCTGAGTGCAAAAGCAAAATAAGAAGGAAAACTGAGAACCTAACATCGACCCACTGGGTCAGTTTTATCAAAGACGCTCTTCGGATCCACGCACCAGAATCGTCTGGGATGCACAGTGCAGATCCCCAGCCCCGCTCCTGGCTGGCTGACTTGGAGTCCCCAGGAGGTGGGAAGCCCAGGAATCTGCATTTCTAACATGCTCCCTGGGGGAGTCCGCTGTACTAAAAATGGAGAACTTCCAGGTTAGACAAACAGGGAACAGAAGAGGAAGAAGTCAAAGATGACCCAAAGGGCTCAGTGACTGACAAATGATGCCCGTTTTCAGCTCCCGCCCAGCGGACCTGGTGCTGCTCCTGCCCCCTCCCCAGCATGTGTCCTCCTGTGGCCAGACGAATCATCCCCAAACTGCTCTTATCACCCCCGGAGCAGTTTGCATCGCTTACGGCGTCAAATCTAAACTCTGGCTTGCTTCCCTCCCCACCGAAGGCGGGCCCAAAATCCCTCCCCATTTTCCAAACTCCTTAATGTGCCCCTAGGTTCAGACCTCAAGCCCTCCTTGGGCAACAGCAATGGAATCAAGGGAATCAGGGCTCTACAGGCCTGGGGACAGGGGGTGGCATCCTCCAATCCACACACTGGCAAACGAAGGTGGTTAGCGGGCACCAACTTCCCTCTAAGGCCGCATACAGACTCCCGGCTCCCCCGCCCCGCTCTAAGGCCTCCTCAATGCCCAGTGCAAGCATATTTCACCAATACACGGACGCTAGGAGATGCTGGGGGCTGACCTCTGCCAGCCCCAGCACGAGCTTAATGCAGGTAGAGAGGGACGAATCAGCTTTTGAGTGCCCCCTACTCCCTACCGCTCTGGAGGCCTGAAGCAAGCTGCAAGGTGCTTCTTCCACCTTAGACTTTCTTTCTCACCCACAGCCTCTCCACCTCCTCCACGAATAATTACCTCAAGGTCTTCAAAGCATACCAAGTAGCCAAGAAGGTCCCGGGTACCTCAGACTATCCTCCGCAGACCTCCTGACCCCATGCAGGGATCCTAGACCCTCCGTTCAACTCCGCCTCTCTTTAGCTAGTGTCTCGATGTGCATTTTTAGGAAGCATCTTGGATAGGAGTCTCCTTAGTCCCTAAGAGCCAAGGATTATCCACCATGTTTCGCCCCCTGTCCATAGGCCCAAGGCCGTATGAGGAGAGAAGGGACATGGGAGGCATTCTGGATGTGCAGGCTGGGAAGAAAGCCAACTTGGGATCCCACACTTGGTAGTCCAAGGTCAAGGACCACACTCTAGCTCTACTGATCTATCCCCTTCCATGGACCCATGGAGCTTGCCCAGCAACAAATGCTTGGCTCTTCACCACGGGCCAGTCAACTACTCCCACGTGCTCCCGGTGAAGCCAGGAGCCCCTAGGAGCTGGGGCCAAGTGCATGGTGCCTTCGTTTCTCCTATGGTGTCTGGTATCCGCGTACCGCATACTATGCATGAAATAAATGCTCAATTGGCTAAAATACTTTTAAAATATGTACATTTTTCTCTCTTTGCTTCCCTCTAGTTTATCCCACAAGTCAAACAAATGGAGTTTTTGTTAACTAGTTGGTCAAGAAGTTTTTTTTTTTTACAATCACACAATATAATATTTTTGTGGTTGTTATCTGAGAAGCTGTTGAAGATTAAGATGGTTGGCAGTTCCATTTAACTCTCTCTAGTATGTTTTCTCATATTAGAGATAACTGAAATGTATCTAAAGAAACTATGCAAGGCCTGCCCCGCCCCATGCCTAGGAAGATAAAATAGGCTAAGTGAAAGTAGAACATAGGTGAGAAATAATTCATATTGGAATGTGGAGAATGTTGGGAATAATAAAAAGAAATTATAAGCCTTACGATGCAGGGGAAAAAATGTAAAGCTCATGACATTATGCCTGTTTAAATTCTCCTATTCTGGGGGTGCCGGGGTGGCTCAGTCGATTAAGCCTCAGGTCATGATCCCAGGGTCCTGGGATCAAATCCCACACCGGGCTCCCTGCTCAGTGGGGAGCCCGCTTCTCCCTCTCCCTCTGCCTCTCCCCCTGCTCATGCTCGTTCTCTCTCTCTCCCAGATAAATAAAATAAACTCTTAAAAAATTTTTTTAAAAAATAAATTCTCCTATTCTGGCAAGTCTAAATTTACCATAAGATTGTTTTAATCTCAAAATTATTTTCAAGTAAGTAACAGTTTAGGGGATGAACTAAACAAAACCATTACATAAAACTGTCAAACTACTTTAACACTTCATGACTTCTCAGTTTGCAAGAACACAGCAAAGTGTATCTTGTTAAAAACCACTTCTCGTGGAAAGCATGGTAGCCGATTTTACAAGGTACATGGCTATACACGTCTGCGTATCTGGGGAAAAGATCGAGACCCGAGGCTGCGTTTAAAGGACAAGGTTGTATTGTTGTTACATCTTTTTAAATGTAGGGTGTACACCACCCTTTACGATATGCAAAAGTGCCAGAGCATTTACAGTCTAGAGGCACCCGTGGAAAGAGCCAAGGAAAACCCCAGCAAAGCTGTGGAAGTCACTGGAATTGAAAGGCCTGCTCATCAAGCGAGTTTTCATTCCTGCTTACGCCGTACCCCAGCCGGACCTGGGGGGCAGTAAAGGCTTCAGGCACTGCTGTCTCTTCGGTTTGAGAACTCTGAGCACATGCTTTGTGCACTTACTTCTGGCCAGACACAGCCTTCTGGTAACACAGTTTTAAACAGAAAGAGGACAGGGGCGCCTGGGTGGCTCGGTCAGTGAAGCGTCTGCCTTTAGCTCAGGTCACAGTCCTGCGGTCCTGGGATCGAGCCCCCTGTTGGACTCCCTGGTCAGTGGGGAATCTGCTTCTCCCTCTGCCCCTCACCTGGCTTGTGCTCTCTCTCTCTAACAAAGAAATAAAACCTTAAAAAAAAAAAAAGAGGGCCCTTATTAGATTATTGTGGGAAGAAAAACTTGACTGAATCAGCTTTGAAGAGCACCTGAAGGTTCCGGGAGAACCCAAGTGGCCCCGTCGGAAGCAGGGGAGTGTGGGGGCAGAGGCGCACCCGGCAGGGGGAGGGCCCAGGGGGAAGATCGGGGCTGTGGAGTGGGGCAGGTCAGAGCCTCAGCCCTGCCACTCTTTATCCGTGTGACAGCGGGTAAGACACTCGCCCTCTCCGAATTTCAGGCTCTTGGAAGGCGGAGGGAAGCAGCAGCAGCTCACTGGGTCTCTGCGCGGATGAAACCCGACAGCACATGTAAGCAGGCTACTTCCGAGCCCAACATACAGCAGGCAAGCGGAAAGGACAGCTTTCTTCGACCTCGTTCTTGAGCAACGGGGGCCTCTGCCGTCTGCACAAGGGCACCGGAAACCCCTCCAGGCTCACAGGGTATGGGGACGGACCCTCCGGACCGGTGTTGGAAAAGCCGCTTCCAGCAGCACGGGGGTGGCGAAGACGCCCTCGCCCAGGGCCTGCAAGCCTGACAGGGAGGGAGGGGAGTCCAAGGAGCAGCCCGTCCCGGAGGCACAGCTGAGAGCCCGGGACCACCCCTGCTCCCGGGACACCCTGGCTGTGAGATGCTGACACGAAGCAGCTCCTCTACACTTGCGTTTCCTGCTGACAGGAATCCTGAGGTCCTGTCTGGATCTACTGTCCTGAGCTCCAACCCTGTGACCCAGACCCCCAGCCTACTCAGTGACAGAGCCCTGAGACAAGGGCGGCATCAAGCCTAACAGGGACAGGAGTGGGGGTGCTTTGGCAGCTGGGGAGGGGGCAGGCAGCGTGAGAGAGCAAGGCCCCCCCTCTAGTCAGAGCCTGGACAGGGGTCTGCCAGGGACCCCAGGCAGCTGGGGGACGAGTACTATCCAGCAGCGTGGAGTGGGGGACTGCCAGACCTCACCATCCTGACCTCCCTGCCTATCAGCCTCCCTCAGCAGCAACCCCCCCCCCCATCACCTGTGACATCACAGCAAGGAACACAGAAAGGGCTGAAAGCAAGGTCACTGTCAGCTCTCTCCAGAGTCATGGGTGAGATGTCCAGAAAGAAGAGAAGTAGGATTTCTGAGCAGATTAAGTCTGCTGTGCTCTGGCATGAACAATACTGGGTAATGCTCTCGTTCGTACTTCATATAAAAGCTCTCCTACCTGCTCGCACAGGTCTCTCCCTAGTACAACACCGAGGGAAATGAAGCCATTATCCGCATTCCGTGAAGTGCCATATGGTTCCACACGGGCATCCAGCCAAGGGAGGGCTCTAATCAAGCCTCTGTGCACAATTCAAAAGCAAAATAAAGTCGTTACACTATATTGGATTAGTGTCAGGAAAGGAGGGCCAGGGAGTCAGCAGAACCCGGAACAGAAAAAAACTTAGTTTTTTTTTTTTGTAACTTCTAGTTTCGGAGTTACCTTGAGCTTCTCAAAAACTGGAATTAGCCAAATTTTAGTCTACTGACAACCTGTTATTCAATCCGCATACTTTGAAACCAAGTATGAAAAATTCTATCTTTTGCAAGATCCAGAACCCAATGAGTCGCTGGTAGGTCTAAATATGCAGACAGACCAAAAAAAATAAGTAAACCAGCAGGAAAGGATAAAAGAATAGATGGCTACACTTGTATTTTTTTACTTCCTTTCACACTCCAATAGGACAGGGACGCATCCAAGACCCCACAGCTGGCAAATTCAAAGCAGGGATGAGAACCCCCACCTGCCTAGGGCTCTTGACACCACACCCCGGTTTATCACCCGACAAAGGCTTGTCCACCCGACCCGGAGAGCAACGTGGGCTGCTCACCATAACCCCGAGGCCTCGCCACACGGGGCAGGAAAAGGTGCAGAGGGACCGCGACCCACCTCCTTACCAGACAGGACCCTAGTAACAGGGACTAAGCTAAAAAACAGAAAGTGAGGGACACAATAAGGACAGGCAGGTGTCAGTCTCTGGGACACTGTTTTAGTAATGAAATAAAATTAACCTGGAGTTTTCAGACTTTATTAACTGTGCCACTGGAACACACCTCAAAAACAGATGAGGAGGGAACCATGCAAATCATGTTTAATCACTAAGACTAATATTGAGTGAGGTTTAACTTTATTTTTTTTAAGGATTTTATATTGTATTTGTCAGAGAGAGAAACAATGAGTACATGCAGGGGGAGCCACAAACAGAGGGAGAAGCAGGGTCCCCGCAGAGCCAGGAGCCTGATGCGGGACTCGATCCCAGGACTCTGGGATCATGACCTGAGCTGAAGGCAGACGCTTAACCGACTGAGCTACCCAGGCATCCCAGGGTTTAATTTAATTCTGATACTTATCATACCATAAAGTGCATTCTCTGAGCACTCCTAATCTCAACTGCATTGTAAAACTGTTTCTAGACTATTTGCGTGCCCTGTTTAAGAGCAAAACCCTCACACCTTCCCTTCAGAGACAGTTCCCACGGGAACAAAACGACAGCCCTAAAGCTAGTGGGTGAAATGCGGGCAGCAGTCGATCTCTCCACTTGTGATTGACCGTGGCAAGATTTCACTGCCACGCCTCCTTTAGGTAAACATAAAATCTCACGCTCTCTTTCAACCGTACTGGGCGTTTCAAAATTAAACATATCGATGAAAAACGTCACAGCGATGGTATTTTCAGAGAAAAATATTTATAGTAACCTTGAAATATACATATTTTTTCTTCATCAATGATGTTTTTAAAGACTGTTGAGGATGCTTGCTCACTGAAAGGACAATGACAATCCCTTCATCATCCAAGTGTCCTGCTCGTTCTCATACTCCCAAGTGAGGGGGAAAACCAGCCCAGCTCATGGATGGAAATGAGAGAAAGAAGCTCACGCCTGGAAAAGCTTCTTTTAATACAAATACGGAGATCGCCACAGTATTCTGTAAAGTCTGTCTGACACCCGAATCGGGCCCCTTTTCCAAAACGCCTCTCAGTCCTCTTCTCCAGAACATCAGGGAGAAAAGGTCTCCCCTCAAAAGCTCACAATTGTGACTTACTACCAGTGGCAAGAGTACGTTACCTGGATTCACCCAGCAGACTGGATGTGATCAAACTTCCTAAAAATCACTTACAAGAAATCTGGAGGGTGTCCTCAAATTTTAAAAAATTAAAAGGTGATGGACGCCTGGGTGGCTCAGTCAGTTGAGCATCTGACTCTTGATTGCGGGTTGGGTCGTGATCTTGGGGGTCCTGGGATCTTGCCCTGCGTTGGGCTCTTCCTCTGCCTCTGCCCCTCCCCTTGCTCGCTCTCGCTCTCCCTCTCTCATAAATACATTTTTAAATAAAGAAATAAAAAGGTGGTTTTAATTTTGTAAATGAGCTATAAATGCATGAACTGTAATGTCGGGTCTTTATCCCTCGAAGTAGGCATTTCTGTGTACCCAGAGCTTCCATTTTTTCTACCAAATAGGCAAGGCTCCAAATGAAAAACCGTTCAGAAGTACAAAGAAGTTGGTCTTTTCCCCCAGAGTTCCCCCAAATAGAGCTACTACGTCTTTTTACTCACAAATCGGGCGAGCACATTTCCTTCTGACAACCCAGCAAAGGACGGCCCTGGGGTCAGCATTTGAGGTTTACAAAGCCGGGAGCACCAAGTGTGCGGCACGTGCCTTCGGATGCGAATAACCCCCTGATCAGTGGAGTGAGGCCTCCTGGGTCACTGAGCAGTACTAGAGGCCACCGTTTCCTAATTCGGCCCCAAAATAGGGTTTCTCTTTTGAATCAGTTCACTACCTTGCCAGAATGTTGACACTGTTTCAAAGCTCTGGTGGTGGTTTCCTGCCCTGAAAGAACAGACTTCATTTCTTCTCTCGTGCCCTCAGGGACCCGTGGCACCCAGAACAGGTGAACACGACTTCAATGACCACAGCGGACAGCAAAGGCGACACTGGGGATTCCGTAGCTCCCGCCGAGCTTCCACGATGGTCAATTCAGCCAATTCGGCACTTGCCTACGAACTGGACAAGGACATCTTCTGAAATTCCTTCTCCCCTTCCTCTCCCACGAAGTTGGCAGTGACGTAAAAATCTGGTTTTCATGAGACTATCTTTAATGGGGACCTTTTTTTCTTTCCAATTAAGGGATGATTTAATATCAAACTGTCACAGTCTGCGTGGATTTCTGGTTATCTGTTCCAGTCCATCCCGTCCCTGTGTAGAACTCAATGCTCCAGAGGGAAAAAAATGGTTGCCATTTTTTAAATAAGGTTTTCATGACTAAGGCTAAATAACATCATTACTCAGCTTTTAAAAACATATACAATACTCGGGGTACCGGGGTGGCTCAGTCGGGGAAGCACCCGTCTCTTGATTTCGGCTCGGGCCATGATCTCAGGTTCCTGAGATGGAGCCCCACGTCAGGCTCCATGCTCAGTGCGGAGTCTGCTTCTCTCTCTCTCTGCTCCCCCCATCACATGCTCACGCATGCACGCTCTCTCTCTTAAATAAAATATTTATAAATATATATATTTATATACATACACACACACACAACATGCACCTTATTCTTTACAATATACATTCATGAATCCATACATGACTAATAAGTCATGCAATTATTTATGATCTTCCGAACACACCCAGGAATTCTGAAGACTGGCCAGGCCTGCACAAGGAAGAAGATGTTGAACTTACGCCCTGGACGTTGAGGCGATTCCAGGCCCCCCATTATGTAAGCAAACTAATTGATCATTTCATGGATCCTAATAAATACAAAAATATCAATGTCACTTTTTGGACACTCTTTTTAAGCTATGCACCTACGACTTGTCTAGTTCTGACATCTTGCTCTGTCCTCCTAGAAAACAGAAACTTGTCAGCATTGCTTTCCTCTTATTTAAGGTTCTCCATTGTTATTCCTGCCTCAGGGTGACCCAACATGGCAGCTCGCAGTGTCACAGAAACCGATGAAAAAGGCCCTGTGTTGACCTCCCCAACGCGCATGTCACGTGGTTGCAAGTTAACAATAAAGTCCATTATTTCCTGTAATTATGATCTCATTTCACACCCCTTCCTCCCAACTATGAGAAAAAGAACTATTTTCCTTTGCTTGATAAAAATACTCCGTGATCAGATTCTTCTCTTTACTCGTCAAAATGCTAAACAGACCAGTTTCTCTGGGGCTTTGTCTAATTATCCAATTTACTTATTTTCTTTCTTAGTTGAAATATAATTAACATACCATCTAACTTATTTTTTTAAATCTATAGTCCAGGTCGTATATTCTAAGGCACTGTTGCAATGCAAGCAAATTTAATATGTGCTGTGAACTGTAATCATCATTAGACTGATATATTTTGGAATTATCGTGCTAAAATCATGCATCTTTTGGACATCATTCCATTTTTCTCACTTACGCACCCTCAGAATGGACTTGAAAAAGCAGCAGCATATAATATCCTCCCCCAAAAAGGAGAGACTCTTTAAATGAAGTATTTTATTCAACGTCCTCTTCATTAAGTGTTTATACTCAAAGTAACATCATTTCTCATTGAAGAAAATCTGAAAAATGGAGGAAAAAACCAAAGTCACCCTTAGTCCTATTACCTAAATTCAACCACTGTTAATACTCACAAATTAATATTCAGTGTCTTTTTTTACACAGCAAGTGGAATTTGTAGAGGGTCCTAAATGTTGGCCACGGACTGGCCACGGAACCCATCTTGTGTGTTAGAAATACAGGCTCCTGGCTGGCTGGCTGGTAATCCTGATCCAGCAGACCTGGGGTGACACTACACACTATTTATTCATTTATTAATTCTTTTAGTTATTTAAAGTTCCACAATGCATAGTCAACTTTGTGAATCACCAGTTTCAAGCACAGATTTGGGGTTCCACAGAGCTGGGTCCAGACCTGGTCCCATCACTTAACAGGGCTGAGCAAGGTTATCCAATCTCTCAAAGCTCAGTTCCCTCATCCAAAAATGGGTGCATCAAGGGCCATGTATAAAAATTCAATGGACTCTGGGAAACAAACTGAGGGCTTCAGAGGGGTGGGGGTGGGGAATGGGATAGACTGGTGATGGGTAGTAAGGAGGGCACGTATTGCATGGTGCACTGGGTGTTATACGCAACTAATGAATCATCGAACTTTACATCAAAAACCAGGGATGTACTGTATGGTGACTAACATAATATAATTAAAAAATATGATTATAAAAAAAATTCAATGAGAATATGGACTCAGCACTGTGCCCAAAACAGTCACTATTCAGTACCTGATATTTATTGTTATTCTTTCCCGTTTTTTCCTACGCGCCTGGCTTGAGATTTTTGCTCTGATTTGTACTGCTATGAAACATCACACGCACTGTCACGTGAACTATGTAGCACAGACCTCTTCCATGTGGTTCCATAACCATCATAGACATGTGAACAGTTATGCAGTATTCATCCAGTCTGCAGAACTACAATTTATTCTCTACTCATGATATTTAGATTACTTACAATCTTTCTTTCTTTTTGAAGATCTTATTTATTTATTTAGGGAGAGCACGCACATACGAGTAGGCACATGTGAACCGGGGGAGGGGCAGAGGGAGGGAGAAAATCTCAAGTGGACTCTGAGTTGAGCTCAAAGCCTCACAGCCGGGGGGGGGGGCGGGGGGGGGGCTTGATCTCAGGACCCTACGATCACAACCTGAGCCAAAATCAAGAGTAGGATGCTCAACCAAATAAGCCCCCCAGGTGCCCCCCAATCTTTCTTTCTTAAAAATTGTATAATGAGGGCGCCTGGGGGGGCTCAGTCTGTTAAGCGTCTGCCTTCGGCTCAGGTCATGATCCCGGGGTCCTGGGATCGAGTACCCCATTAGGCTCCCTGATCGGCAGGGAGTCTGCTTCTCCCTCTCCCTCTGCCCCTCCCCCCATTCACGCTCTCTCGCTCTCTCTCAAATAAATAAATAAAACCTTTTTTAAAAATTGTATAATGAATAGCTTCTTACATATAGCTCTCTACAGCTGGATTACTACCTTAGATGTAGTCTTCAAGGTAGAATTACTACATCAAACTATGTGAATATTTAGACAGTTTTTTGATACATACTGACAAGATACTTTCCAAAAAAAATTTTTTTCAATTTACAATACCACTGGCAATACAGTAGGGTTATCAGTCTTATCTTGCCTTTACCAGACCTGAGCCGTTTTTTTCCCCAATGTTAAAATGTATAAAAAGATAAATCGAGGGGCGCCTGGGTGGCACAGCGGTTAAGCGTTTGTGTTTGGCTCAGGGCGTGATCCCGTTGTTCTAGGATCGAGCCCCACATCAGGCTCCTCCGCTATGAGCCTGCTTCTTCCTCTCCCACTCCCCCTGCTTGTGTTCCCTCTCTTGCTGGCTGTCTCTATCTCTGTCAAATAAATAAAATCTTTAAAAAAAAAAAAAAGATAAATCAAGACACATTACATTTTTAAAAATTTATTTGAGCAAACAATCCCAATTGGGCACTACCAAAACCGAAAAGGGGTTGGGAGTCTCCTTGGTAGAGCAGAAGTATTTATAAAGACATAGAAACAAAGCAAAGAAATGACTTAATTGGCTATAATTTAAATTTCTGTCTTACTTGGGAAAATTTATTCAGCTGTTACGATAGTTGTTTCTGAGTTCTATTTTCTCAGACTCAAGAAAATCTAGTAGACTCCAGATTTAACCTGTTTACATGGTCTACCAGAGGCACTGAAGCTACTCCTAACGGCCTCCTTGTTTAACTATTTTATCAAATAGGACTTGAGAAATTGCCACCAGCAGCCGGTTAGCATTAACTATACCTATAAGCACCTTTAGGTTATACTTCTAAATCCACATTACATAGAGAATTAGACTAGGACATAAAAACTGAAGTTTATCAGTCTCCACCCTCAAAGAAGTTACAATCTAATGGAAAAGACACATTCACAGTGAACCTGCGAATATAAGCAAGTAAAATACAAAAGCCAATTCTTCTAACCTATGTGATTGTATAAATGGTGATCGTGTCAACTTTTGTGACGTGAGAAGGCAGTGTCTTAACTAAAATGTCTAAATAATCTTTTGGGCATGAGGACAAACTTGGCACAATGACCCGCCTACTCGGGAAACTGAATAGGTTAGCAATCTTACAGAGGACTTCACTCACTCATTTGAGCGCACATGCTGAAATCCTCAGAACTTTGGAGTACCCAGGGTCAGCGCTTAGAGAAAAGGACTCAGAGTGTCTCTGCACGATTGCACAGACTCTAAATCCCTCTCCTTGAAAGGAGAAGCATTTTCTGAATAGGTCGTACTCTTGACCCTCAGACTGGCCAACACAGATCTACATTCTAACAGAGGAGACAACCTTCCAGTCACCGAAATTCTGTGAACTCACCAATTCACAGCAAATTGCTCTTCAGAAATAACTTCAATTCACGTTCCTTTGCATGTAAATGATCCCTCCCTCTTCTACTAATAAATTTCCAGAAATTATAAAGGGGGGGGGGAATCATTGAAAGCAATGTAATGCTTTCAGCAAAGCTCCCTTTTTTTTCAGATCTGAAGTCATTTAAAAAGTGTAGACACATTAAAAGGTGGGGGGTTTTTTAAGATTTTATCTATTTATTTGACAGAGAGAGAGACAGCCAGTGAGAGAGGGAACCCAAGCAGAGGGAGTGGGAGAGGGAGAAGCAGGCTCCCCGCTGCGCAGGGAGCCCAATGCGGGGCTCGATCACAGGACCCTGGGATCACACCCTGAGCCGAAGGCAGACGCTTAACGACTGAGCCACCCAGGCGCCCCACATTAAAAGGCATTATGCACAATGTGCACTTATCAACTAATCATCAGTTTGAGTTAATGTAAATTTAAAATATAGTTTATGCAAATTACATGTAAATTACCTGGCTAAGGTTGCATTTTCATTTTCAGTACAAGTGTAGCTACATACAGCTGGACTTCAAGGAATCCAGGCTTTCTTACTTCGAGCCACTTTATAATGAGCAGTCACCTCCTTCAGAACAAAACAAACTGGTATTGTTTCAAGAAAACAAAGACATTTGGGGTGCCAAAGACACAATACAAAGACATTTGGGGTGTCTGCTCTGTCGGTTAAGCAGCTCCTTCTGCTCAGGTCATGATCGCAGGGTGCTGGAATCGAGTCCCGCATCGGGCTCCCTGCTCAGCGGATGTCTGCTTCTCCCTCTGCCTGCCACTCCCCCCACTTGTGCTCTCTCTCTCTCTCAAATAAATAAATAAAATCTTGAAGAGAAAAGAAAAGAAAAGAAAAGAAAAGAAAAGAAAAGAAAAGGAAAGGAAAGGAAAAAAAAGAAAAAAAAGAAAAGAAAACAGACATTCTGGAGTTTTCTGAGCCTTGTTTCTTCCACAGCACCAAAGAGATATATAAGTGCACATTTTTAAAAGAAAGAAGGGGAAAAAATCATAAGATTAAACCTTTTCTGTACAGGAAACCTTCTATCAGTCACACAGACTGAGTTAACGCCACCAGCAATTTCCATCTGATTTGTCTTTTTGGGCTTCTCCAAGCTGATGACTTGCCTCCATTACAAGAATCTTCTGGTCTCTTTCTTGTCTTTATTTATTCCTTGATTTGACATAAGTAGTTTCAAACATAAATCCATCTCTTCCACATGAAAAACATGGAAGATTTAAAACAGCAGAGGACAGTGACAACCACCGAAACTGTCACCCAAAAGAACAGCATGACGCTCCACACGCTGGGCCTGGACCAAAGAGCCGGTGCTTGCTTAGAACATCTGGAAATCTCTTTGCAGAAATGCCTGAGGGCTGCCTGCTCGGGGAGCCAGTTTTAACTCAGAACAATGCCAACATCCCTCACTTGCTGCCTCTGAGTACTGGATCTAAGACACTTGCACAGTGTGAACAAAAAACAAAACAAAATACCCAGTTTCCAAACGACAAGGACGTACAGAATAAATGCGTGCCACTGCCCGTGCACCCCCACCCCCGCCCTGCTCTGAGGCCTGGTCAAGCGGGAACACAGTCAACTGCCTCTAGTCCAAATCAACACTGTCTGAGGCTAGGGAGGGAATGCTTTACCAACTCATGTCTACACTGGCTCCCTCCTGGGAAATGCAAGATAGCAGCTGTGGTTTTCTTTCTCTCTGTGATGGTGGAGAATTCGGGCTCACTAATCCACAGAATAATCAGGTTTGCAAACCGCTGCTCTAGTTACAAGGTCAAAAAGAAAACAGCAAAGAAGGGATTTAATTCTTCATTTGAAAAACTTGCAGTGAGCACTTGAGAATAACACTGCACCCCTCCAGCACAAAGCAAATGATTTATAAAAAGCTGATATTGTAGGGCCTTCCAGATAAACATAAAAGTTCCATATAAGAACAAACATACCAGTTACTACAATACTTCTAATGGCTCAATATACCTTAAAGACAAGTACTCTTCACCTTGAGTTAAAATTCAAACTCCAGCTTGCTTATAAAACACACACCAAAGCCGAAGGATACAAAAGATTAAAATGCTGGGCATGGAGACCACATTAAAAAAAAATTCACAAGAGGACTTGGGGTGCCTGGGAGGCTCAGCCAGTTAAGTGTCTGACTCCTGGTTTCGGCTGAGGTCATGATCTCCGGGTCATGAGATCGAGCCCCGCGTCAGGCTCCACGCTCAGCATGTGGTCTGCTTGAGATTCTCTCTTTCCTTCTCCTTCTGCCCCTCCCCCCTCACACTCTCTCTCTTTCTCTCTAAAAAACAACAACAAAAAAACCCCAAACAAACAAACACAAAAGATTAAAAAGAAAAAGGTGGCAGCGATATACCAACCAAAACACAGAGGTGGTAATATGAATTCTGGATAAAGATTTCAAGGTAAAAAGGATGAGAGAAAACTTTGTATCAAGTGTATGTCTACATGTAACATAAATGTACATACACTTACACGTATATGTATAAATATATAATTATATGTGTATTTATACGTATATAAAAGGCAAAAATTAACAATAAAGGCATGTGTTGGCTATCCCCTGACCCTGCATTTTAAATATCAAGACCACAGTACTGTCTTTAGGCCTCCGCTTCACCTATTTGGTGGGATATCGATCGATGTATGTTTTAAAAATGTTTTGCAAATCATAATCCAGATGAGACTACTTTGTTTAACATCCATAAGAAATTACAGTACAAGAGAAATAAAATTCTCAGTGACAGTGAGCGAAGCCAAAACCTTCATCCAGTAGAAATGACAAGCGGTTTTGCCGTATGACTCCACGCATATGAAGTTCAAAACAGGAATGAACCACATCTGGTGAACTTACAAAAGAAAATCAAGGGAAGGAGTAACAGAAATTTCAGGATAATTATTACCTCTTGCAGAGAGAGAAGAGAATGCCATGGAAGAAAAGCACAAAAATGGTACCGCCGTTCCTGTAACACGTTATTCTTAAATTAGACAACGGTTGCACAACCCTCGTTTTACTCTTACTACATATGTGTGCATACGTGTGTATGTATTCATGTGGAAATTTTTTATGTATACCAGCTTGTATTTGGAAACTTTTACAAACTAGATGTATCTATCAGTTGGGGGTCACTGTGCCGATGGCTGTACGGATGTATTCTAATGAGACCACACCCAGATCAGGAGCTGCGATACTAGTCACTGCCTCATGAAGCTCGAGATACTCTGTCGTTCTGCACCTGTCATACCTGAGAGTTAAATGGGGATGAGACAGAAATTTCCACCCTGAATCGTTCAAGTCTTTGATGTAGTCTAAACCTCTGTGAGCCTCTTCTCCAAAGACACAAAAGACTTTATGACTGTTTTACTGGAAGTGGAGAGACCCGGGGCTGCCACGAGGCTCTCTCCATTGAAACAGTCCCTACTTACTCCAGAGTCAGGAAGCCAATCTGGAGATTCCCCCAGGAGCTGAGGACATCAATTCCAACTCCATACTCATGAACTAGGAAATAACTGCAGGATAATCTGACATTCTGCTAAGGTGGGCTTGGTTATGAGCTCCACTGATCCCCTGAAAAAGCTAAAGTTCAATAAATCAAGATGGTCTGAGTAAAAAAAGAAAAAGAAAAAGAAATGACAACCAGTTTTAAAAAGGTTGACAGCTCAGACTCTGGAATCAGAATACTGAGTTGAATTTGAGATTGCTTGTTCATGCAAGGTTACTCTCGGAACCCCTGTTTTCTCTTCTACAAAACAGAAGTAAATGTTAGCACTACCTCTATAAGGATTAAATGAGATAACGTATCAAAGTGCCTGGAACAACTTCTGACCCAGTTACCAACTCTTGAAGTAGAGCTAATGAACATTTAATAAAATGAAGGAGCATACAGCATAAAGATTGTGTTCTAGAATGCTCCTTCTTCACCATAAGAGGAAACGTTAAAGATACAGGAAGGAGTAGAAGATGCTAGAGTAAGCCCACTGTCTAGCAGCATTCAGAGACGTGGTTTCTGAAGTACTGATTTCTTTCCTTCACATCAGCACTTCACAGTTACTAACTAAAAGCCTCTTTCTTATTTTTTTAAGCAAATTAATAACCAGACTCTGATGAAAAGAAAGTGATCAACCCAGACAAATTGTGCTGGTCACAAAGTCCCCCCGTGACAACCAGTCGTTCTTCTCTCCTGAGATTCTGTATTAATTCCAAAGTCAGCAGGCTTTCAAATCTCCCCATGCTCGGCAAGACCAAACGAGAAGGAACGATGGGGAAAGGACGGGCCGGGCGTCAGAACCTTGGGGGTGAGAGGGCATTTTGGAGGGAGCGGGTTTGAGGATGTGGGTGAATATGGGAAGTATGAGATTGCAGCATGCGCAATCAATGAGATAAAGAGTTGGGATTTCTTTCCAGAAGGATGGCAGGGTTCATGGAGCTGTATTATCCTTTCCTGCCTCGGGGGGAGT
Organism: Ursus arctos; assembly: GCF_023065955.2. Classification (NCBI taxonomy): domain Eukaryota; kingdom Metazoa; phylum Chordata; class Mammalia; order Carnivora; family Ursidae; genus Ursus; species Ursus arctos. The sequence goes on along the minus strand of NW_026622952.1, from coordinate 35,096,943 downwards.
CTAGAAGTGTCTGGCCGGTTGACCACAGGCAGAGATGTAAGGACAAAGGCCAAGGTGAATTATTCAGCCTGGACTGTTCTCGTCGCGCAGCAGGGAGAAGCCCTCTACCACAGGCCCACACAGTTCAGCCCAGGAGCCTCCTCCAGACCTGGGAGAGACCAGTAGAGAGAATGCACAGGGCCCAGTCCCCACCCCGCCCTGTCCCACAGGGACAGAAAACTTCCAAGAGGAGGACGTGATTCCTGAAAACCGTCCTGCACCTCACCTACACCAGGCGGTCTTCCGAGCTTCCCTGTGATCCCTGTGCCCTGGCTTCGCCTCTTCTTCGGCCTTCGCCCTGGCATTGGGCATGCGTCAGTCATGCACCTGCGCCCTCCTCCACGCTCCCAACCTCTCCCTCACACACACACTCGATCCCGCAATGCTCGGGGGCGGCCCCTCCCAGCTCAGGGCACCCACCAAGGGCCACGGCCTAGCAAGCAGGAAGGATTAAGAAACTGAGCTGGGAGGTTGGTGGGTCTGTGACTTTATGAATAAAGCACAGCAGCACCAAGCAGAAGTCAGAGAGGGAAGGAACTGGGAATCGGTGTGGGAGTGGCTGCAAACACCCACAGCTCTCTGGGGTGGGCGGGCAGCCGCCTTCTGCTGCCAGGGGGCTTGGAACCGCATGACCGACCCATGAGTAGAACACAGCCTAAAGGGACAAGAGCGAAAGGTTTGGAAATATCTGTATACAAATAAAATTTTGTCTTGAGAATCCTATCAACCCTCTAAGGGGTTAAATATGTGGACTGTTCTCCCCCTCTATCCCCGCATGAAGGAGTCAGAAACTGTCTAGGACGCATGAAGGTCACTTTCAAGGGTGGCACGGTGGTGATGGGGGTGGGGGGAAGGGTAGCCTGGAATTTCTGAAGATAAAGTTCCTTAGAAGAGCAGGCGCTGAGCTCTATTGTCCTATAAATGGATGCCTAAGGGGAACTTCAGTTTCTAGAAAAATCTGGGGGAGAGAAAACTACTTGGAAAGGCAGAGATGTAATCATAATCTTTTGCTGCAAAGGTGTGAAAGGAAAAATTGCCCAAACCCTGGAGGGAAAGTTGGGGGGGGGGGGCGTGGTGTCTGACACAGCATTGGAGGAAGCCTGGCAGCCACAGAAGGAGAATGCTAAGAGACAGCACCTTTCCCAGGAAGGAACAAAGCAGAAGCCTGGCAGCCGTCCTTCGAGCCAGCACCCCCTCAGCACCCGGGGCTGACTGTGAGGACACAGCTGCAGTGATCTCAGGTGGTAAGACAACGAAATCCCACCAGACTGCACTGCACCCCTTGAAGACATTGGTAAGGCTTTAGGGACCTCCAGGGACCGCTAGATTCCTGACAAGATGGCTATTTTGGACAGACTACTAATCAGCCAGCTTTCAACAAACAGAGGGACTTTCTATGCTCCCCATGAGTTAGGTATTGGGAAAGGGGAAGGTGACATCCTGGTTTCAGACACAAGTCATTCTGCATCGACAGATGGGCCCTGACTTCAGAAAATTTTATTTTAGGGCCTTAACAAGACATTGAAAAAATAGAGGAATGTTGTTGTGTTTACTTGTGTCTTGAGAGTAAAACTGGCAGCCCAGAGCTATGCTTTCACATTGTTCCCATCATACGAACGTCTTAGACCCAGAGTGTTCCACGCAGTGTCCGCCGCTGGCTCTGCCCTCCTCGGAGGGTTTACCTTCGTTTCCACCCCAAAACGACTCTGATGGAGCCTCTTCACCTCTTTACCTAAAGTCATTTATCAAATTCTTCAGAGGTATCTCTAGTTCTGGTCCTTGACAGGGTCCCCATTTACTGTTCTCTATCCAGAGAGATTGACTGTGGGGCTCCTGGGTGGCTCAGTTGGGCATCCGGCTCCTGATTTCGGCTCCGGTCATGATCTCAGGGTCGGGAGATGAAGCCCTGACAGGGGCTCTGTGCTGGGTACGGAGCCTGCTTCGGATTCTCTCTCTCTCTGCCCCTCCCCCAAGCCGCCGCCCACACTCCAGCACGCTCCCTCCCGCTCTCTCTCAAAAAAAAGATTGCCTGCTATCAAAGTATCAAAAGTTGCTATAGACATCCTCTGATGCCAATGTGATTAAGGGTTATTAAAAAGTCCTTAGTGTAGGATCTCCTTAAAGATAGATTTATTTCTATATATGCATATATAGAATACTTATATGTTAATAGATTATATTCACAGCTTGTACCTTATCAATACATCTATTTAGCCTCCTCATTCAGATAAACAGGATCATTAGTTCAGAAAGTAAAAAACAGGGGCGCCTGGGTGGCACAGCGGTTGGGCGTCTGCCTTCGGCTCAGGGCGTGATCCCGGAGTTGTGGGATCGAGCCCCACATCAGGCTCCTCTGCTATGAGCCTGCTTCTCCCTCTCCCACTCCCCCTGCTTGTGTTCCCTCTCTCGCTGGCTGTCTCTCTCTGTGTCGAATAAATAAATAAAATCTTTAAAAAAAAAAAAAGAAAGTAAAAAACAAGTCTGGGATTGTGTTATGTCTACAGCGATACTACAGAGCAGAAGGGTTCTAAACTTGTTTTCCACGTGCACGAACTGAGTAGAATAATGACACAAGCGCGTGTCCAAACTTCAGGCGACTATGAAAGCCCATCTCATACACATCACCTTGCGAGATACTTTCAGCAGGACCAAACCTTCAAAAGTATTTGTAGCAAGTAGTTGGTATACAACAGACCTCTCTGGGTTTTTACCCCAAAGCACCTGAGTGCTTTCACTCCGGCCCAAGAGACACAACCACCTTTCAGCTGTATGCTCCTTTAAGAAGAACTTGGGGATAACTGGCAAATTTACCTCTTCATGCAAGAGGAAGGCAAACGTGTGCTCCGGGTCAAATTTATAAATCTCCGCCAAGCCTCGCAGTTATCACAGCGAGCCTGTGAGTCTCAGAAGTTCATTCTAAAAGCTTTATTACAATGAAACTGACACGCCTTGACTGAAAATATCTTGGAGCCAGAGTGAGGTAATTCATAAAAATATTTTTTATGACCAGCCAGAAATTAATAAAACTTGAAATGCATCACCGTCCGCTGTTTTAGACTTCATCCTGAGATTCTAAATATGAGAGGTCAGGTTCTCTAAGAGGGAAGCCCGTGTCTGAAACTTTTCTGGATATTCTGTAGACCCCCAACCCAGGGCTCTGTGCTTCCTGGATGCTCAGCGCCTTGTCAGCACAGAATAAAATCCCAGGAGGCCCCACGTGGCCTGGAGGCCGCCGGCCCCTCTGACCTCATCTCCTGTCCCGCCTTGCATTGCCATTCTTCTGCTGGTTCCACCGGCCCCAGCCTGGCTGGCTCTTTCCGGTCCTCCAACAGGCCGAGCGGATCTCCACGCGCTCTTCCGTTGTGGGCGGACTGCTCATCAGTCAAGCGCTACACGAAGCCGATGCTATTACAGGGCAGTCGCTCCGCACACGGGTGGGGAAGGGCGCTAGCTTCGCGGCAGAAGGTGAAGAAGTCACTCTCGTTTGCCTGAGCCCTGCACAATGATCAACCACACCACGTGACGGACCGACCTGTTTGGCCCAAAGGAAGCCCAAACACGATGGTCTTAGGCGACATCCTCGACCCCGACACTGGTTTCTCTTTTCCGTCGTGTTAAGAGAAAAGGAGGACGCAGCCACCTCCGGTGAAGCCGGCTGCTGCTGGGCCGCCCAGTCCCCTAAATTGCTGGGAGGGTGTGTGTGTCTTGGAAGGAAATTTTGGTCAGGACCACCTGACCAAAAGGAAAGGAAGGGAAGGGGAAAAGAGAAAAGAAGACAAGACAAGACCCACTGTCTGGACCCAGATCCTAGCTCCTTCTCTTACTAACTAGGTGTCCTTGGAGAAGTACTTGGTTTTTCCGTCCCTCAATTTCTTCATTTGTAAAACGGGTAAAATAATGATACCTAAATGGGATAACTGTCTTAAAGATTAGTTAATAGTATGCTAAGTGAAATAAGAGAAAACAAAATACTATAGGATTTCACCTATATGTGGAATCTAAACAACAAAACAAATTAACAAACAAGCAAAAAGCAGAAACAGACCCATGAATATGGAGAACACAGTGGTGGTTGCCGGAGGGGGGGGAGGGGCAAAATGGGTGGAGGGGGATGGGAGGTCCAGGCTTCCAATTAGGGAACGAATACGAATATGGGATGAGAGTTAGGGCACAGGGAATGCAGCCAGCAGTGACGGAACAGTGTTGTATGGGGACAGATGACAGCCACGTTTGTGATGTGCCTGGCAAAGCATAGAGACTTGTTGACTCACTGTTCTACACCTGAAACTAATGTAACATTGTGTGTCAACTATACTCCAATTAAAAAAAAAACATATTAGTTAATAAAAATAAAGCACTTAGACAATAATAAATGATCGATACAGGTTGAGTATTATTCCATTTCTCATCACGCTTCATCTCATCATCCGCATAAATTCTACCGCACTTGTAGCTATGTGAAACTCCGATCTCTTCCCTAAATTTTTGAACTGTCTGCTGCCCCACTAGAATGGAACCTCCAGAAGTACAAGGACTGTGTCTGACCGGTTCTCCACTTCAGTTCCCAGAAAGCCGTCCGTGTTCCAGCTGTTGAATGAAGCAGCATCTCTCATTCAAAAAGCTTCATAACAGTCATGAATCAATCCCAACCTTCAGTCTACGAATATTATCCAATTTTAAGTTGACTTAAATAAACAAAATAAACTTCTGGGGGAGTACAGACAAACTTTTTTTGGAGAATACATTTTTTGTTTGGTTTTGGTTTTGTTGTTTAAAAATTTATTTATTTATTTGAGAGAGAAAGAGTTGAGAGCGGAGGGAGGAGCAGAGGGAGAGGGGCAAGGAGACTCTGTGCTGAGCGCAGAACCCCATGCAGGGCTGAGTCCCACAACCCCAAGATCAGGACCTGAGCCAAAATCAAGAGGCAGTCACTTAACCGACTGAGCCACCCAGGTGCCCCTGCTGTTGTTTTTTAAATAACCTCTACTCCCAACATGGGGCTCAAACTCAGGACCCCAAGATCAAGAGTCACATGCTCTACCAACTAAGCCAGCCAGGTGCCCCAGGAGAATAGATTTAAAAAAACAAACACACACACAACTATTGGGTAGGTCAGGTGATGAAGAGTCTGACTCTTAGTTTTGGCTCAGGTCATGATCAGGGGGGTGAGGGAACCCTGCAGGGCTCCCAACTCAGCATGCAGCCCGCTCAAGATTCTTTCTCTCCCTCTGCCTCTGCCTCTGCCCCTCCTGGCCTCCCTCTCCAAAACAAACAAACAAACAACAAACAAAAAAAAACCCTACAATTCCATCTTAAGATTTTACTACTTGGAGAAACCACTTTAAGAGAGCAACTCCTTTTGAGAAACCCAATAAAGATTTTGAAATAAGAGTAAAATTTTGATGCCCATAAGTGCTAAACAACTTTATAATATAAAATATAAGCTCTGATTTAAAGTCTAAAAAGCCATGTAGCATATTTGGTGCTAAGTATTTGAATATCAAAGGATAAACTGAGGAAATATGAAGAACCACTGGCAGGGACGGAGAACTAAGCCATGCCCCGTGAGATGTGAAGTCGGGAGACCCGATGGCATAGACCGCTGGATCTGCCTAAGACTGCCGGGTGGGAAAACCCCACGAGCCCCAGGGGGAGGAGCGTGTGGGCCCCACACAAAGGCAGGTTAGGGGCTGGGGCCGGAAGGCCCTCCAGACACAACACAGCTAAAATGGTACCTTCTTTAAGGAAATAACCCTTGACCGTAGGATGTACCTAGGCGAGTGACGGCCCTAATAGAGCTCTTGCCACCTCTCCCCACAACTGCGTCCACGGACGTAGCTGGGGCGCCTGTGTCTGATCCCCTCCCAGTCCCATCCACCACTCCCACTGGCCCCAGAATTCTCCTTCTACCAACGATCAAATCATGTCACCCCTCTCCCTGCTCAAAAGCCACCAGTGGCTTCCACATCATCGTTACATGTGGGCCTAGCCTCCTTTCCCACTGTTGGATCACACCCTTCTCCGCAGCCACCCAAACCAGCCCGTTTCCAAACATGCCACGAGCTCCCCAACCTGGTAACTCTGCTCATGCACTTGCCTGCAGAGGAAAGCCGTCGTGCTCTGAACGAACCCCTTGCACCCCACATCTGCACACGGTCTAACTCAAGCCTCATCTCTGGGAAACCTCCCTACCAGCTCACGAGGCGGAAGGAACTGCTCCTTGCTCCCTTCAAAGCACTGCCCAGTTTTGTGGGCGTCTCCCCTCAAAAAGGCTGCACACCTTGTCAGTCTCTACAGTCTCGGGAGGGACACAGAGACTGGAAGTAGTACTCCCTCAATAAACACGTATGGGATTTAACTTACTATGATTTACTCAAAATACACAGCACAGTTTTGAAACGCGCCTCCCTTCCTGAACACACATGTCCCTTTGAAGGGTCCTGGCAACCCAACGTCGGAACTTTTTTCTACACGGCCACAGCAGGTCATTTCTAAGGAATGAGACTATTCCAAATCAAAACTTTTCCTTTGACTCGCTTATTTCCCTGCTTCTTGTTGAAGCCATCATCACCTCCTCATTGTCCAACCCTCACCTGAAACTGTACAGTTGGTTAGAACCACATACTTTTTTGGAATCGCAGGCAAAAGTCATCTGGAATTGCTTGTATCTTCGATACAGCAGACACTGAGGTTCCCACAGAGAATCCCTAGAGCAGGTAAACTGTCTCCAACAATTCAGCATTTTACGGTCATTACTGAAGCGCAACTGGAATTCCAGCAGAAATTCTGAACCCCCAGAGCAGCTCAAAAGAAAGTAACCACCTGGATCCCAGCAGGCATCACTCCTGCTCCTTTATCTGTGCTGCTGTTTCAGGAGGCGGTGTCTTTGCTTCCCATCATCATCCTGAGTGCCTGGTGGAGCTGAGCCATGCAAGGGCTGCCCCTACCCCCCTACCCCCTCCGCCCCCAACCCAGTCCCTGGAGACCGCTCCAGCCAGACCAGGACCACAGTCAATGAACTACAGCAATTTGGAACCTTTCAAATTGCCAAAATATTTCTCTTTGGTGAATGGAACAGATACCCAGTTCCTATGAGTTTACAAATTCTGCTGAAATGAAAAAAAAAAAATGTGAACTGAAAAATTTACAAATCGAATGCTATTGATACAATGTCTGGGATTTCAAAATGGCATTAGGTGAGGAACAAGGGTGGAGGTGAAACACGGATGTGCTGATATATTTCAAAGCTGGATGATGGGTACATGAGAATTCAATGTAAGATTTTTGAATTATGCTACTTTTATATGTTTGAGATTTTTGAAAATGAAAAGGGAAAAATAAGAATGAAGTCGAGTTCACAAGAAACCATTAAAACGCTGTCATCTATACGGGGCATAAAAATACCTGCATCTACCCTTGCTTTCTGGTGTGTTGCAGCCCTACATACAAGAGCAGATCAGGTCTCAGAGGCATTAACCTTGGCCCCTTTACTAAGGCAGCTTAATTACAGGTAGTCCACTGAGGTTTTTGCTTAAGTAAAACAGAAAAAAAAAAATTAAAGCATTTTTTGAAATTTAGCACAGGTTACAAAACACGCAAGATGCAAGCCTTCCTGTTTTTTGTGTTTTTTTTTTTGTATACTCAATTCAAAGGAAGCTTTGTAAAGATTTCTGCTTTACAAAAACATACAAAATACAACTAAATAAAAAATGCAATAGATTTGCGACAGGCGTACAGGAAGACACAGGAGCACGTATAAGCTAAGCCGTCGGAGGAAGGCAGCATAGCAACAGTGGGTAACGAAAAAGGCGGCTTCACAGTCTTCCAGCGTTTGAACTTTTGACCTCCTCCCAAAACGTCCTGAAAGAATTTCTAAACCGTGGTACTAGAAAGAATGCTTTCCTTTTGAAATCGTTTCATTAAACACCACTATTTACCATATACGTTTTTAACCACTGGGCCCAAGGTACAAAACTAAAAAGTATATTCTCAAAGAGACGCAATCTGGATTCAGAATATAGGAGTGCGATTAAAAAAGAAAAGAAAACAGCAGGTCAGGCAACACTGGAAGCGCGCAGCGACTATCACCGATCCGGCTCCCCCCCACCCCCCCACACTATCTACTTTTGTTGAGGATCAGGCTTTCCCTTGATTTCCTCGTGTCCCTTCCTCCCTTCAGACGCGCAAAACTAAAGAAAGATGTACCGGAGACAAGACGTTTGAAACGAAATCCACAGCTCCGCCTCGCACAGAAAAGCCGGCGCTCGCAACCCACCGAGCAGCAGAGCCGCGGGACGCGCCCCCCGGGCGAAAGCAGCGGGGGGCCTCGCGGAGGGGCAGGGTCTTCGCCCGCGGAAAGGACGTCGGGGGACGGGGTGGGGGCAGCCGCGCACCTGAACTGCCCGCCGCCGCCGCTTGGCGCGGCGGAGCCCGTTGCTACCGGAGGCCACCAGAATCCTCTCCCGACTCCTCTCGACCGCACGCCGCCCCGGCCCGATCCCGGCAGTGCGGGAAAAGTGAGCCCGGCAGACCCGCCGGCGGCCGCCGACCGAGCCTCCCGCGCCGCCGCCTACCTGGGCGTCCCCAGGCACCGCCCCGCTGGAGCGCGCGGCCCACGCCGCCAGGGAGGCTCCGGAGGGCCGGAGGGGGAGGGGGTGTGCGGAAAGGTACGAATCCCCGTTTTCGGTGCCAGGAAGTTCCCCAATCCCGCGCTCGCGCAGGCCCGCCGGCCCCTCCCCCGGCCGGGGCTCGGAGGCGGAGGGAGGCGCGGGGCGCCGGGGGAGCCGGCCGTCCCCGTCGCGGGGCCGGGCGCGGGCTCGGGGCGGGACGGCGCGGGCGGCGGCCGGACTCACCGAGGCAGCGGATGTGGAAACCCGAGGGCGGCCGCAGCGCCCGGCGCGTCCAGCCCTCGCGCAGCGCCTCCAGATGCTCCTCCTTGCCCTGGATCAACAGGACCTGCTCGTCGATCCAGCCCAGGAAGAAGGTCTCGGCCACCGCGGCCGTGACCTTCTTGTTCCAGAAGTGCTGCATGTTCTCGGCTTTGAAGTCGGCGAAGATCTCGTAGCCGATGTGGTGCCGGGCGAGCTGGCGGGGCTGGGCCGGGGGCGCAGGCTGGGCGGCCCCCGTCCTCTCCCCCGTTGGCCCCTCTGCCGGGCCCAGGACGATGGCCAGAGAGTGAGGCGCGATCTGCAGAAACTTCTCCATCTTCCGAAGCAGCCGGCGCCCCCGCCGCGCGGCCCCCTCTCAGGGCCGCCGCTGCCTCCCGCCGCTCCCGGGAACAGCCGCCAGAACGTCGCTGCGCGACAGGCGGGGAGTGTTAGTGCCCCCACCCGCGCCGGGGCTGGCCGCGCCCCCACCCCCCCACCCCGCGCCCCTGCCGCCCCGGACGCCCCGCGCAGCCCCAGGGTCGCCGCGCCGGGAAGGGGACGGTGCGCGGAGCCCGCTCGGGCCCGAGCTCCGGCGCGCGTTACCTGCAGCTCCGGGCCACCCTCCGGGCACCGCTCATTTCCCAGCGGCGGCACCCTCGGCACCCTCGCCTATCCCGGCGCCCGGCTGCCCCGGCAGGGGGCGGAGACGCGGGAGGAGGAGGGCAGTTCGCGCCGAGTCCGGGGAACCCTCTGGGCTGGATTTAGCCCGAGAAATTCCCAGGAGTCCGAAGTGGAAGGTGTTCAAGGTGGCCCGGAAGGCGGGGGGTGGGGTGGGTTTAAGTGGCAGGGCTCAGAGGAGAGCTGGAGGCCGGGGTGGGGGGGTGCGGGACGCACGGCGACACTTGGAAGGCAAGGATTCCCGAGCGGAGTGTCGCTCCTCCCCACGCTCCACCCACCCCCACCTCCCACCTCCGCTGGAACAAGTGGATTAGCTGACTGGTTGATGGGCCCTTGGAAGCGGCTTTTAAAAAAAATTAGTCAAACCACGAAAATGTGTCATCAGTCTCTCCTCCCAAACTCTCGTGGAACTTTCCTGTCATGTCTCCATCATGTACTGTGGGCCTGCTACAGAAGAAACCCAGTAATTCCCCATGTTATCTACACAACACTCCTTTGATGAAGACGATACGGGTATTACCAGGAAAGGTAACAATCATGCTTTAAAAGAAAAAAAAAAAAGCCTTCGTTAAGGTTGTTTCTGTGCAAAACTGCGTTTTGCTTATTTTTTACTGAGAAAAACTATATATAGTTGTCATATATCTAAAGAGATGACTATCAGAAGCAGCATTAAGGGTTAACGCTGCCTGCGAATGATTTTCCCAGAACAAAGAATATTTCCAGGACTACACAAAGGAACAGTATATTCAAAAGGCTACCTATGGAAAGAGTGCTTGAAGCTTTGAAACAACAGGCTTTCCATCTTCTGCCACACTTATCTAGGCTCAAAGATCTTAGGGCCATGTTTTAGTCAAGAGTAAAACTCAAGCTTCCCCTCTCCTTGCATCTGCAAAAAGCAAGCTCCTTTTCCCAAAGGCAAGGCTTAGAAGTTCAGCCCTGAGATGTCTGGACAAGCCCTATGGGCATACTTTTCCCACACGTAGCTCCAGGGGAACGGTCTTCTTTGGGCAGCAATCTCCCTTGATAATAATAACAGAGTAAAATTTATTCAGTGCTCATGGTATGCAAAGGTCTTTAATCCTTACAACAGCCCTTTGAGTTAGATATTATCATCCCCATTTTATGGAAGAGTAAACTAAGGCAAAAAGAATGTTAATAATTGGGATGCCTGTGTGGCTCAGTCGGTTAAGCATCTGCTTTTGGCTCAGGTCATGTTCCCAGAGTCCTGGGATCAAGTCCTGTATCAGGCTCCTTGCTCAGTGGGGAGCCTGCTTCTCCCTCTTCCTCCGCCTGCCACTCCCCCTGCTTGTGCTCTCTCTCTCTCTGACAAATAAATAAATAACATCTTAAAAAAAGAGAGAGAGAATATCAGTAATTTGTCTAGGGTTCCCCAGTCATGAAGTGGTAGAACGACGATCTAAACCTAGACAGTTTGTCTCCAAGGCTCAACCCCTATGCTTTTACATTTGTTCCACTTAGCTGACCAACCACTGGCAGATAAAATTTTCAAAAAAAGTCCTTCAGTGGTGCCTCTCGAATAAATGATATTTGACATCTGTAGTGGGCATCTATTGTGGTATAACAATTCACTCCCAAACTTAGCCGCTTAAAACAACAAACATTTGTTATCTCACACTTTCTGTGAGTCAGGAATCCAGGCACAGTCCCACCAGATGCCTCCAGCTCAATGTCTCTGATAAAGTTGCAGTCAAGCCAGGGCTAAGTCTCATCTGAAGGCTCGGTGCGGTGTGGACCCACGGTCAACATCACTCACATGGTTGTGGGCAGGATTTAGTTCCTTGAGCCTGGTTGCACTGAGGGCCTTAGTTCTTCCCGCTCCGGAGACCCACGCTGTTCCTGACAATATGAGCATCTACATAAGGTAGCTCACAACATGCCAGATGCCTTCCCTCAGATCACCCAGTTCGGAAAACAGAATCTAATCTCGGAGGTGACATCCCATCACCTCCACTGCGTTCTGTTTGCTAGAAGTGATTCGCTAAAGCCAAACCCCAACTAGAAGGGAGAGAATTCCACAAAGGTGTGAAGTCCAGGAGGTAGGGATCATGGGAGGTCATGTTAGAGGCCATCTACCACAACATTTAAAATGAACCAATGAAAAGGTTCCATTTTTACGATGCTTGCAATAATGTGACAAATTAAAAGGGCACCTTCTGCTATAAATGCTCTCTCTCACATACAGATAGCAAGGTCTTCTCTCTCACACACACACACACACACACACACACACACACACACACTACTATTGATACCCTGAACAGGTAGGGCCACGTGAGTCTACGCCGTCAGAACTCGGTGAAATTAGTACGAGGAGCTACCTACTCAGTTCTCCCCACTGGCATCACCTGCACGATCAGCCTCGTCAGCACCATTAGGGCTGCGTATGATTATTCACAAAATGCCAGGCAATGTGCTCAGGACTTTTTATATGTAGTGTTATTATTGTGATTTTTTTCAGAGGATAAATATAATGGCAATAATATCTTTGAGATAAGTAGCCCAACATATTTTCATTTTCAGTAACCCTCAGTTCCCAGTTATCCATGAACTCAGTTGTTTCTGCTCCACGTCAGTTCACCAAAATCTGTCCACAAATCTAGCTTCCTTTTCTTCCTCTGTCTTGCTCTCTTTGCCCTGCTCCCCAGCCCGGATCGAAGGTGCAAATGATGCTCGGCAAGGAGCTATTTCCTTCCCCAGATTCAGTATTCAGGACGTTTATGTTGACCCAAATAGTGTGAAGATTTCCTGAAGTTCAGGATCAAGTGGGATTTGGTGCAGGATGAAAGAGCACTGTGAATGAACATCTTCGTCAGCATTTCTCCCGTTGCCTGCAGTCAACTGCCTACCGTTCTTGTGGGGAAAGAGGGTGTTGCTAAACCTTCTCTCGCCCAGGCTTATCAATTGCCGATTGTCCACTGGGATGTAACAGATGCTCAGAAAATCATCACTCAGGGAGGTGCATTCCAGCCTAAGGGCCTTGACTTTGGGATTTCTGTTGGTGCCCGACAGTGTTTTCTAAAGACGGCTGCCATGATATTGCCCAGGTACGTGCGTTTTTGTAATACCACTTTGCCACTCCCTCATCAAGAGGTGGATTTTCTCTCTCTCTCCTCGACTCTGGCCAGGCCCTGTGATTACTTTGCCCAACAGAAGAGAGCTGAAGTGATGCTGTGCCAGCTCTGGGCATAGACCTTATTGGCTTCATAGTTCTCACTCCTGCCTCTTGGAAGCCAGCCACCGTGTAACAAGTACAACTCCTCTGAGATCATCATGTTGTGAGGACGCTTGAGCCAGCCACATGAAGAGGGTATGGAGCGAGAGAGAGGGCAGTGCCCGCCAACTCCCAGCCATGCTTGCTCTCCCAGCCCTGGCACCAGGCACCTTAGTGGTGGGAGCAAGGAGACATCCTAGCCCCAGCTGACACCAAATACAGAAGAACTGGGACCCCAGACTGAACTCCAGTCAAAACATCTCTGGGTCTTTAAGTCACTCCAGCCAAAGCTTCCAACTTAGTGTAGCAGAGGCGAGCCATCCCCGCTGAGCCCTACCCGAATGCCTGACCCACAGAATGGTGAGCATAACAAAGTGGCAGCCATTTTTCACCACAGAGTTTTGAGGTGATTGGTTACAAAGCAGTAGATAAGTGGTCCACTACTGGCTCTTGCAACACCTGCATGCTCCTAGAATCCAAACGTATGAGCATCCAGGCAGCAAACCGTATTTCAGTGACATCCTGAGTGTGGCGCCTATGGAAAGTCAACTCGAAAAAAGAAAAAAGGAAGTGCTGCTGTGTTATTTTTATATCACCAGTGTTGTAGTTGGATTTAGACTAGTACATTGAAGGCACCAATTAATGTGTCAGGAACAACGGCATCGGCACAAACCACTTCATAAAATCTTGCTGCAGCAGGAGTGCAGAATTTTCCATGGAGCTTCTCTAACCATGGGGTCACCACTGGGTCTAATTAAAAGCCTCATAATGAAAAAAGTAACTAAGTAAATAAATAAATAAACTTTAGAAAGGGGAGGCACCTGGGTGGCTCAGTCGGCAGAGCATATGACTCTTTATCTGGGGGTCATGAGTTCAAGCCCCACGTCGGGTGTAGTGATTACTAAAAAAATAAATAAATAAATTTTTTTCTTAAAAAGCCTCCTAAAAAGCTATTTCAGGGGTAATCACCTACTCCCTTAACTGGGTCACACCACTTGTGCAGTATTAATGATTTTGTTTGACCCTTAAGACTACACGCTTACCTACTATCTGGAAAGAATAGCATTGATTCTTGATGACCTGAATTACATGTTGGCAATTAACTGCTTATCCTAGATTAATAATAAAAATAACTAACATTTATGTGGTGCTTTCTATGTATCACATCCCATGCTAAGTACCTTATGTACAGTCATTCATTCGCTCCACATGACAACCCTATGGGGTAGCTGCTGTTGTTATTCGATATTTACAGATGAGAAACTGATCCACAGAGATGTTAAGCAACATGCTCAGGGGCTCAGATGTTAAGTCGCCAAGCCAGCATCCAAATCCACGCGGTCTGTGCTCTTGACAACTATACTGCAAGGCCCCTCCACTCTTCTTCAAAGAGTTAGCGATCATCCTATCATCATAGCCAAACGTGTGAATCACTCACGTGAGGAGACTGGCTATAGTTTGTGGTTTAGAATTAATTTGATATTGAAAAGCCTGCAAAAGTATATCACATGCTTTGCTTCTCCTAACAACCTACCAAAGATTCTTACCTTAGTCAAGACCTATATTGATCTTCCTTACATGGAAGATTTTTTTCATTGCCTGAAACACTTTTCAGAATGGCTCAGAGTGCTCCAAGATGCTAGTCTGATTCCTCACTCAGTTTTCCCCCAAAGAATTAACCTTTTCTAGGACAAAATTTAAGATCGCCACCATAGCTGAGAGACTCATAGAGTCTAAAAATTAGGATGGTTCATCTAGATGTTTCTTGAGATGCTTCCGAATAATGCCTTTGTTGACAATCACCCAGATATGACGCCTCCTCTGTGCTCTGGCTGTCATACAGCATGAGCCTTGGCATCTCAATTGCAGTGGCAGAAGCCCATCCCAGTCAAAACCAATTTTCAAAGAGCAGTGTACAAAATGTATTTTTCTTTGCCTTATGTTTCAACTAGTGGTTCATTCATGTTCAAATCCTATAGTTGTGCATAGCAGCAACTAAGGGTAGAAACCAGTCTAGAGCAATACTTTCTCCCCATTAAAATATTTTACCATTTTCCTGCCTATTATTGTAAACCCAATTCAATACACCCTACATTTCATGCTTAAATCATTTTTATTTGAACAAAAGTTCCATCAGCCACACCAAATTAGGGTGTGTTTTTTTTCATGAACTATTTTCTAATACTGGACATCCACATCCTTAGCATGCATGCCTCAGGCTTTAACTCGGAGTGAATGAGTTACTAAATCTTGTTTCCATTCATTAACAAGCATATGTCAGACAACTACTGTATTCTAGAAGGTGTGCTGAGTTCTAGACACAGAAAAATATGACCTAGTCTTCATTTTGGGGAATCTCAGTTTGTAAGAGGAGACAGACAAATAGTCTGCCTGAAATGAAATTATGCCTTTTGGTGCAATGGTAGAAGCATGCACGTAGACACGGGAGCAGAAAACAAAGGAGTTTCATTAAGTGGGTGACATCGAGAATGAGATAAGACTTCATACAGTAGGTAATATTGAGCTAACACCTGAAAGGTAGGTATTTATTGTATGTTAGTCATGTATTCCATACAGCGCTTTCCAAAGTAAAGGATATGATCCACTAGCGAATATCCATCACTGGGAAGTGTGTCCTAGAAACTGGTTATTAACAAAAAGTATCAGTTTGGGATAGATTCCTTGCTATTTATTTTTAATTTAGGGTAGATTCAAAGTTCCTCCAGCAGTAAGTTTACTCTTATTCCTCTGCAAACTACAAGGCTTTTTAGATAAGGAAAGAAAGGGGTGGTGTTACAACTACTTTGCTGGGATTTATGCATTTCACTAGCATTCCCAAGAGGCTGTATCCCTCATGTAAATGGTATTCCCCATAAGAGCTCTGGTGTGGGAGGGGAAAAAAAAAAAAAAACCATGGCAAAGTGCTGCTCTAATACATACTATACCATCATTAATTTTGTAAGTATATAAATGAACATATATAACACCTGGTTGCTATTTCATTGAATTAAAAATGGCTGATATTAATAACAAAGCAACATGATAAAGCAAACACAATTTTTGCATATTTTCTCCTACTTACTGGAATAGAATCAGTTCCTTATCTGTTGGGTTTTTTAAAAATATAATTGCCAAGTTCTACCCTTGATTATGTGTCCTCCAAATAAGGAAGTGAGTGCTCAGTGTCTGAGATCTCCAACAGTGGAAATTACAACCTGTCAGGACGCTGCCATCTTGCCCAAAATACGTGTTCTCCAGTAAACAGGCCCTCCCTCTTCTGAGATCACTGCACATGGCAGATCTCCAAAGGCAAGAGAAGGGCCAGCTAAAAATAGGCAGTTTTAGGAAAATGCTATGGTTAATCAGATAACTGCTATCTGAAACATGCAGATATCAAAACATTTTAAAAGGCAGAAACACAGTCATTCACAAGAGAAAGCTTAATGATCTAATTCATGTTGTATTTGTCCAAAAGTGGAACTCCAAAATCATCTATCTTGGGCATTCAATTATAAATGGAATTGGATTCTTATGCTGTTTTACACTTAATTACATTAGAAATGTGAGTAACCAAAGCATTTAGAAAAATATGAAATGTAGTTGGCTACTCTTAATGATTCAAGATAAAGTTATTAACTTCTAAACATTTATCCCATTTATTGTAGATGACAAAATATAGATAGCTAGATAGCTTATCTTGCAAAAAGAATTGTACTTTTATCTGCAATTTGTTCATATTTCCTTTATACTCTCAAAGGGGATTGTTTTGATAATTTAGAAGTGCATAATAAGTGGCACATTGACAAGAATTGTCTACCATCTGTGAGTTATTGCAAATCCTGGTGTCTTTTCAGCTCATCACTTTCAATTTGTTTCATTTATCATACTTAAATATTTTAAAAGGTATAAATATAATTTGGAAAAGTAATTAGATAAGTGCTCCATGTCTAAATATTGTATTTCATATCAGAATTAAATATATACATACAACAAAGACAACATGTTTTAATAGAAAATATTTTGATTATCAAGAAAAAAGTGCATTTAGGCCTTCCATTTCTGGCAATGGAGCACACACTACATATCCTAAAAATTTCTCAGTACAAACATTCAAAATGATGTGTATCAAAAGTACCACCTCCAGCACTGACATTATGCTTCTACATAGGGTGGAGTTGTTAACATCAGACCAATGATTTTGCCAGGAGCCTAGAAAAGCTATATAAAATATAAACACTGTCTGCTTAAAGGCATCACATAGTTGCTGAAGCAAGAAGGAAAGAAAGTAATAAAATTTCAGAGGGAAGACCCATGAAGCAATGAGCTGACTTTCTGCAGCCTAACTTTCCCCAAAGGAAATCAGTTAACCCAGTTCCTGGATATGAGCAGAAGCTGAAAATCCAGTCTTCGCCTAATGAGAGAACTGCTCCTGGTTGATGGAAAAATCAACAGACTTTTGGCAGTTTTATGCAGCTGGAGTGACATAATTGGAAGGCCTCAAGTGGGAAAATTTTCTCTTCAAGATAGCTGCAAAGGATGGGAGGAAGAAAAGCTGGGCTGAAACTCTCAGAAAAGTAAAGCAAAGCCTTTGGCTACCTTAGTGTAACAATGAGACAAGGATTGGAGTTCATGATCTGCCCGGGGGTGGGGGGGAACCCCAGCACACACATCAAGCTCTCAGCTGAAAGCCTTAAGGGACATCAGCACGTGAAAACGGTGAACCAGATGTAAACTGAGCTATGCCAAAACTTCAATCCAGACTACAGTCTGCTTCAGCTCCTTAGTGAGTTAACGTGGTCAGCCCCCACTCTATCTCTATCTACTTAGCAAGGAAAAGGGTGAACTCTCTCTGGAAGAAGATAATATTTTAAACACATACACACTCCATTCATTTAAAAATTACAAGGCATGCCAAGGAAAAGAATTCTGTTGAGTCCTTAAAGAAGAAATATATGTACTAGCAACAGACCCATAGCAGACAAGCATTTTAAGATACAATATGATCAAGAAAATAGAGAAAAAGATGGAGAAAAAGAAACCAATAGAGGATTTTACCACAGAACAGAAATCTTTAAGAAAAAAAAAATCAAATGAAACTCTAAAATGGAAAGTACAATCTCCAAAATTAAAACTCAATCCATGGGTTTATGAACAATATACAGTACAAGAAAGAATTGGTGAACTCAAAAATAGGTCAACAGGAAATATGCAAATTTTAAAGTGCAAAGGAAAACAAGAATGGGGGGGCACAAAAATATGTAGGCTATATTGGAAAAGTGTAATGTGTGTAATTCGAATTCCATAAGAGGAAAGTGAGAGTGGTAAGGAAGAAATATTTGAAGAGATAAAAGAGAATTTTCCAAAATTGGTATGTAACATCATCTCACAGATTTCAGAAGCCAAAGCAGAATAAACACAAAGAAAATCACACACAGGCATATCAAAATAAAACTGCTGAAAACCAAAGACAAAAAGAATACTGAAAAAGAAGCCAATGGAAAAGAAAGCACATTGTCTTCAATGGCGTAACAATGAGATTAACAGCTGACTTCTCAGTCGAAACGATGGAAGCTAGAAGGCAATGGAATAATATCTCTTCAAATACAGAACAAAAATTTAACTCTAACCTAGAATTCTATAGCAGGTACAATAATCTTCCAAAGTGAAGGTGACCTAAACATATTTTCAGACAATCAAAAACCACAGCACTAACTTAATAATTCTAACCCCCATGTGGTAAACTGAATAATGGCCTTCCAACGACGTACACGTCCTCATCACCAGAAGCTATGAATATGTTACATTACATAGAAAAAGGGACTTTGAGGATGTAATTAAGGACTTTGAGGATATATTTAAGGTTATTTGAGTCAGTTGACCTCAAAATAGGAAGATTGTCTTAGATTATCTGGGTGAACCATGTGTGATCATAAGAGCCCTTCCAAGAAGAGCTTTCTTCCAGCTGAAGGCAAAGAGAAAGGCAAAAGAAAGATATGGCAGAAAGGAAGGTCAGAGAGATTTCAGTGCATCACGATGGGCTCTAAGATGTGCAAGCCCATGTGGGACAAGCAGAGAGAACCCTCTAGGAGCTGAGGGTATTCCCCAGCTGACAGGCAGCAGAGAAACAGGACCTAAGTACCACACCTGAAAGTTGGGGCATCTGAACATGTGTACAGGAGACTTCTAGCACTATGAGACAAAGCTGGGAGTGTGAGGAGAAGGGGGAAGGGACAGGCTGGGAGCAAGGGCCTGCCTCTGAATGTCCTCAGGTAGAATGCTCTGGAATCAAAAAGGTCTAAATTAGAACCTGAATTTATAGGAGATTGTAGCTGTGTAGTTATCAAAATAAAAAGATATGCTATAGTAATCAAGACGGTATGGTACTCGTGAAAGACATTGTGATTCCAAAATGAGACCAAAAAAGGCATAAACCAAATCGAATGGTGGAAATATTGGTTGAGTTGTTTGGAATCAAGATGGTTCCTCCTCATAGACCACAGCTGCCATAACCACACACACACACACACACACACATTTCTGAAACACAAGTATGCAAACACAATGTAAAGCAGATACAATCCCCATTCTCAGACCTTATGTGTAATGAAAGGAGCAAGAATAATATGTCCTATACGTTTGTGGCTAGTCTATGTCTCAGTATATTTTTTCTTGTACCCCCAGATGTGTAAGAAATATAGCTCTACCTTTCTTTAACTCATACCATTCTATCTTTCAAGCTACCACTACACCATTACCATTTCATCAGAGCGGGAGAAACTAAATCTTATTCAACCCTTTACCTGTGGTTGTATCTAGAGTTTGGGTGGTGGTAGCCGGGGTCGCATGTCATGGGGGAGAAGAGTCAGTCCTCAGTCCACACTGGCATCCACTTAGACATTCATTGCCTTCCTGGTCCTTGGTATTTGGTCTACACACCTGATCACAGAGATAGTTGCCTTTCAATCCTCTTGCTCCTTCAAGTTTTAGGGTCCTCCCCCTGAGTGCTGGGGTCCTTGCTGATACTCAAGAATCGTCCTGCTGTTTCTGTGACATGAGGACGTGCTGGATGTCTAACCCATCCCATAGCCACCTCTTCTCCAGGATCCGGCAGCCTCCCAGGGCCCAAGGAGGAGAGGGAACACATACTCTCTCTGCCCTCTGACCCACAAACCAGTGTGGTTTCGCTGCTGCCTGAAACCATAATTGGAGAAGCAGATGCTGGGCTCGTCTTCCTGGAACCCACCAACATCTCCACTCTTACTGCCTCCTATCACTTTCATTCTACTACTAAGAAAAAACTTGTTCTTGAATTTTTCTTGAATGGCGAAAGGTGGAGGTCCAGTTGCAATGCTGAGAGGAGCTGGAGGTCCTCACAGATGCAGGGTGCCCCAGGACCTGGTCAGCACGGAAAGAGCCTTTGGGGGAAATACCACACCACTGGGTCCGTTTAAAAGAGAAATACAATAATCGTATTTTAAATTATCAGTTTTCTAAGACTCTGGAAATTAAATCTCATTTAAATCTATTTCAACATAAGAATTAAAAAATTGGGAGTGTCAGCAACCTGATCATGTACAAGGGTTAAATGGTCTTCCAAAAGCTTTTTAGGGGGTGTTTGACCAAAAAGTTCGAAGGCCAACTACCCCAGAAACCAAAAGAAGACTTGCATTTGAAAGGGATCTTGCAAAGTGAGTTGAACATTGCAGGGTGGACGTGTTGGGGAAGGGAGGTCCGGGTAGAGGACTGCCCTCCAGAGTCCTGGAGAAATGAAAATGCAGGTATATTTGGAAATCTATGGGGAGTTGGTGTAACTGGAGTGTGCATGGAGGGCCTCATCTCTCCCTCTGGTGAGCCTAGACTTGTCCTTAGGCAAAAAGGAGAAATGAGTACATCTGATCAAGATCAACCCTTGGCCAATTCTAAGAGGACACTGGTTAAAACTTCTGGAAACTTAATGTCCAGAATATAAAGAACTCCTACAATTAAACAATAACAACAAAACCTGGGTGGCTCAGTCGGTTAAACATCCAGCTCTTGATTTCAGCGCAGGCTGTGATCTCAGGGTCATGGGATCAAGCCCCACATTGGATTCCACGCTCAGCATGGGGTGTGCTTGAGATTCTTCCCCTGTGCCCCTCTCCCCACTTGTGCACTCTCTCTCTTTCTCTCTCAAATAAATACATCTTAAAAAAAAAAAATAGCAGGGGCACCTGGATGGCTCAGTTGGTTGGGCGTCTGCCTTCGGCTCAGATCATGATGCCAGGACCCTGGGATCAAGCCCTGCAACGGGCTCCTTGCTCTTCAGGGAGCCTGCTTCTCCCTCTTGCCTCTGCCCCTGCACCCTGCTCATGCTCTCTCTCTTGAATAAATAAATAAAATCTTTAAAAAAATAAAATAAAATACACATAATATAAAATGTATTATTTTAACTCTGTAAAATACGTTTTAAAAACTGTGGTAAAATACACATAACATAAAGGTACCATTTTCATCACCTTAAAGCATACAGTTCAATGGCATTAAGTACATTCACAGTGTCGTGCAGCCAACACTGTCATTTAGCTCCAGAACTTTTGTCATCTTCCTAAACTCCACACCCAGGCATCCCTATTACGTATGTTTTCAATGAAAATATACATTTTAAAATTTTTCTGGAAACTTAAACCTCTTCCTTTGAAGACTGGAAAAGACCTGCTCAGGCTGTACACCGAGTCTGAGGTTATGTTGAACTGATCACCTTCACCGTCTGTTAAAGCCTAGAGATGCAGTGGGGGCTCCCTGGGGCAGTGCTCCCCGCCACACCCACGTGCCTCTCTTGGCCCCGGTGTTTTCCTCCACCTGCCGTCTTGCACCCTCCATCCCTGCTGACTCCAGCACAGGGCTCAATAAACTCTTTGTTTGGAAAAAATCCATATTTTCTGTCCCCAAGAATGGGTCATTAGCTCCTCAAATAGTCCCTTGGGCTACGTTCCAGGCTGCTTAAGCCTCTGTCCTAACTGCATTGAAGTCTGTTTCCTCTCTTCCTCAGAGGCTTGCCAAACGCTCTCACTCTTGAAAAACAAATGACAAAATGAAGTAAAAACAAATCCTGCTCCACTTTACTCCACGTGCAGCTAAATCTTACTCCACCGAATTAAAGTTGATGGTCTCTGGTCCTTCGTTCCACAAATGTTACTGTGTGGTGCGAGTGGCAGGCACGGAGCTTGACAAAGGCAAGGAAGACACGATTTCAGTCCTTGGGGCCTCTGTGGCTCAGCGGGGGAAACAAATAAACAAACAGGAAATGACAGCCCAGAGTGAAAATGCAGCCGTGGGAGTAAGCACTGGGTGGGGGGGCAGGCTGGGGCTGGGGGTGAGGGGTTACTCCCCAGCCCAGTCGAGGAGATGGCAAGAAGGGCATCCCAGCAGGAGGAAGCCTCAGGGGAGAAGCTTACAGCGGAGACAGGTGCTGACACGGGGGTAAGCAGGTGCGCGTCCCCCAGATCCCACAGTCACCACCTCATCTGCTTTTCCTGCGAAGTACTCTGACCTTCTTCCGGTTGACAGCCCCCAGTTAGCTTTTCCAACTTTTCCTGTGCAAAACTTCAAAAGAACCAGTTCGAGAAGAACAGCGCCTCATCTTTTGAGCTGTCACTCCTCGGAGAGCGGGGCTTTCAGGACGTTCCACACCCTGTGTCATCCCCCTTCCTCCCCTGTCTTCCTCTTTCCTTAGCACCAGGTACGGCGGCACTGAGCAGAGCATGCATGGTGTGAAAGCGACCTGAAGGCTCTGAAGTGCGATCAAAATGGTAGCTATGAATCATCGTGATTAATAATAGGGTGTTTCGTACAGAGGAAAGAGCAGAGGCTGAGATCCCAGGAACCCTAGGTCTAGTTCCTTCCTCTGACTCCGCGCCCCGGAGTAAATTCTGGATGTCTCTGCAGGGCGTGTGGGCATTTTCCTGCATCGTGCACTCTGTACTCTTAGACACTTGCTCATCCCCAAGCACACGTGCACACACACACACACACACACACACACACACGTATATGCATGGACAGGGGATACAAATGTGGGGATATGTTTACATTTTTTCATACAAATTGTAGGTTTCTGGACGATCACTATACTATTAATATTTCTGAATGTTTGAAACTGTCGTAACAAAAGTTTAGAAAACGAAATTCCTACCTTTCAGCCGTCTTCTGTCTGTGACCTGTGATTCTCCCTCTGTTCAGGGCACCCTTCCTGGTCCCAGGAAGTTTCATACCACCCCTTCCTCCGATATCAAAACCTGCTCAGAAATGAATAGTTACCCATTTTTACCTCTCCTTCGCTTCGGGCATATGTATGCTAAGTTCTTACTTTCTTAAAGCGCATTCCCATGTTATCTCTAACTGTGACTTAAAGGTTGTGTCTTCTTTAAAGGATTTCAGGATGAGCGAGTAAGAGAGGGTCGGAGGGCCAGGGAGGCTGTCTTCCCAGAGCCCCATAAAGCATATCGTAGAGGCTATGTCTGCCTGTCTACACCCACACCTGCACAGCACAGTAACCCTCTTGAAGCCACACGTCTCTTTCAATTGGCTTTAAATTGGCTGCTGTGTTAAGTCCTCTCAACCCTCTAGACCACCGCCTGCTCATTTGGAAAATAAAGCCATTGCACCAGTTGGGCCCAGGACTAGCTCCCCTGAGCTGCTCGTGAAGCATGTGGATGCTGGGGGGCCCCCCTCCCTGGTACACGGGGTCAACAACATACAAAACACTGCCCTGGGTGCCCTGCATGACTCTGTTGAGCTATAATACACGGACATTTATGACAAAACAGTGTGGGCTGTGTCCTCACAAGAGAGTGTCTCTCCCATGCTTCCTCTCCTTCCCCCCGCTTACCCCCCTCCTGTCGGCCCATTATTGGAAGAGTGAGCTGGATCTTATCAGCCCAAAGGGACTGGCACTCCTGACTCTGCTGACGTGTGAGCCTCAAGCGAAAGAACTCAGAAGAAGGTGGAGTGTAGGCAGATATTCCCCAATCCAGAAGCATTTTCTTTTTTGGTCGTCCTTTAAAATAAAACTGCTCATCTCTTTCTCATTGCATGAGACTGTATTTTATAAGCCACACTGCTTTGCTGTAGTTGAAGAGATGTTTTCTTGTTGTTCAGAGCTCTCTTCTGATGTATTTTTTGGGAAAAGCTTTGTAAAAGCATATTTCAGTCTAAAAATATAAATACTTTCCTTTAGGAAGTCACCGCTCCCTTCCCCTCACATATTTGAGGAAATACTGCAGATATAACTGTAGTGATGTTAAAAAGGAAACCCAACCACAAAACAAATTCCCTTCCAATGTTTTCACGGGAGCCAATAACAGCCGGTGCCCAAATGATGGGAGGTGGGTGGGGGCCTCTTTCCCCTCCATGTCACACACGGCCTTCCGTCTCTGTGGGCCGAATGTTAAATAAATCTGAACGAAAGTCAACAAAGATCCTTTTCATTCTGGGACATACAAAAATGCAGGGCCTAGTCCTGAAGTTTCAAGTCTCTGAGACCTTCCATCGGCTGAGTGAGCTACAGGAATTCGTTTAATAATCCTGTGGAATGATCCTTGTGCAGAGAAGACGGAAGCCTGCAGCAGCACCTGACCAGCTTCAGCAGTGACCCCTCATCCCTCCCCGACTGTTCTCTTGCCCCAACTTGTCCGGATTATGTGATTATCATAAGACCAGCACTCAGGGAATCCCTGAAGGAGCCCTGGCCGTTTTCTCTTTTCTTCGGCGCATTTCAAAGAATTGATGAAAGCAATTGAGGAAGGATTCCTTTCACATTCGGTGTGGCCCGGGCCACAGGTACACACACCTTGCTCTTACCATCAGAGGCATTACGTCAACGCAACCAGAAGTTACAGGTGCCGACTGAATGTAGGCTACGAGCAGCTGAGCCAGCATGCAAAAATAAAACTCATGCTGGAGCACTTGGGTGGCGCAGTCATTGGGCGTCTGCCTTCGGCTCAGGGCGGGATCCCTGCGTTCTGGGATCGAGCCCCACATCAGGCTCTTCCACTATGAGCCTGCTTCTTCCTCTCCCACTCCCCCTGCTTGTGTTTCCTCTTTCACTGTAAAATAAATAAATAAAATCTTAAAAAAATAAAAAATAAATAAAACTCATGCAGTTTTATGTCCAACTGGAGACCGCTATCAATGAGCACAACTACAGTAAGTTACAGGACAAAACGGCACGAATGCAATAAACCGCTAGAATCTGGCATATGACCTGAAAGACGTGTACAGTTTGAGTTGAGTGTCTAGGGAAGGCTTTATGCAGAATAAACAAAACAGAGTAGCAGTTACGGCCCTGGGCTTTGATGGCCAACTGCCCTGGTCCACAACTTGGATCCGGTACTCAGGAGCTGTAGGTATTTTGCCTAGGGCAAAATACTTAACCTATTTCTGCCTTAACGTCCTCATCTGTAAAAAGGAGATAATACAAGCACTTATCTCAGAAGGTTGTAATAAGGAATACACACACACAAACACACCCATATGCGTGTGTGTATATATATATATATATACATGTATTTATTTTTTAATTCATTTTCGCACTAGAGTGTAAACTGCATGACAACAGGAACAATTGATTCTTTGCTGCTGTGGTGACTGTCTTATATTGACTTAGCTAATTTGCACATACATTTCCAGCATTCTCCTCCTGCATCTTCCTGGGTTAGGGTTGGCCACCAGAGAAATGTGCATGATATTTGGAAGTCAACAGTGAAGCCTCCGCCATATTTTTATGCTCCCGACGGTCAGTGCGGGACTCCGGCCGTGGTTGGCTCACAGGCGTGGTCACGGATATGCTGCCACACCCTGTCCCGTGGCTGCTACTTCTCCACTTCCCACCAGATCTCTTTTTTTGGCGTCTCTGCGTCCTGGGCCAGGCATGTGCCCAGCTCCATGGGGAAGACCACCAGCCTCTCCTACAGGTTCCCTGGGCCATCAGGGTTGGAGGCAGTGACAGATGGATAGGCTCTGGTTTCTTCTCATGGGTCACAATCTGCCCTTGTTGATCCCATTTCACATCTAGCTTTCCTTCCTCGCTAGGTGGTCTTAAAACTATGAAGACTTGAGGGTCACCACCAGATGGAGAGATGACAGCCTTGCAGAGAGTCCCCCAGCAGCTTCTACAACTGTGTCAAGTCTAATTCCTAAAATAAATCCATTATTCGGCATCACTGAGAGTGATTTGGCTTCTCTGACTGAACCGGGACATATAGGGAAACTGGTGTCAGACATGGCTCCAGAAGATGTGTTCTCTGACCCAATTCTAGGCTATCTGAAATTTGTTCTCTGATCTTATTCAATGTAAAGGCTTTAATAATCCAGGATCATTAATAATACCTGATAATGGGGGTCTGTGAGATGGACAGCGGAAGTTACTTTAACAATTATCTGCAGTCAATGTCCATAGCAAACAAAGCTTTGGTGACAAAGTAGTTTCTTCCACACATACAAAAAAACTTCATATATAATAGAGTTCTTTGGCTGCATTCTAGAGAACTTGAGGGAGAAAATGATGCACTTAGGGCTTTAAATTCCCAACTCAAGGTCTGACGAAAGGACAAGAAATCTGTGCTTGCCCTAAAACCAAACCTTTTTCCAGTAGCTACAGGGCCAGGATTTCTGAAAACCAAGCCCAAAGTCCAATCCAATTGAATGGCCAACCTTACAGGATCTTTTTTTAGTAAAATTAAGGCAATGATTGGAAAAGAGTGGGACCCTAAAAATTGGGAAGGGGGCATATAGGCAGAGTCAACACAGCTGGGGACCTTCAATCCCCAAGTTCTGCTGAGTCTTCTTTGCCAGTAGAAGAAATTCTTTCTCCTGTGTCTGAGGAAGTTTTCATCCTTGTGCCTGAAGATCCTGAAATGGTCTCTTCAAAGGCCTTATACGAGAGACTGGTGATCCTCCTCAGGGTGAACCTTTGATTCTAGACCAGATTCAAATTCCAGCAGGTCCCAGCAGTACCACATATAACCTATGAGGTTACCGTACACACAAGAAGGGCTGCATCGTTTATATAAACGTATAATAGTGTGTGTTACATATTATAAATTGAAACAGAGATTCGATGTGTTCTTGATTCAACATGTTAGCTCAGTGGTGGGGAGAAGCTCTGTTTCCTTATTTGGTTGACTGATTAGTGACCTGGTGACTTGGTTTTGGTCCACTATCTTGGACCCAAAGATAGTGACACTAAAACGTTAAGGAAATAGCAAAGAGAAAGCGTCTGGTACAGAATGAATAGAAAATGGGAAATGGTAGTACTGATTTCAAATATATTCAGTCTTTAGAAATGAATGAAAAGGAATGGGTTATCTTCTTACTCATACCTAAGAGATTCAGCCCTTGTGAAGTTCATCTCTGCTTTTTGCACCAATTCCAAGTAAGAATATCATGGATCATTTGTTCCCAGCCCTGTGTACCATTGCAATTTGCAAATATTCTTGCCTACTAAATAAAGTCTGGGACAGGTGATTACTTTTAATGAGAGATTCTAATTAAATCATTTAGCCATACAAGCACAAAAACTTTCTTCTCTTTCCAATTGTTCCCTCTCCCGTGGTATCAGTCCCTGTAGTTGAGTCTAGTGAGCATTCTCTCCTATTCTAAGGGCTACAGATCCGCCAATTCTGTGACTTCTCAGTTAGGACTCCAGTGTCCTACCTTTTTGTGTTAAGGAAGTTTGAACTTCTTCATTTGTATTGTGGCTTGAATTAACATGGCTGGGGCCAGAATCCAACAGACCCCATGAGCCAACTCTAGACAAGGAGGAAAAAAGGTGGTGCTTGCATGCAGTGCCAGCTCTGGGGGGCTCAGCACTCACCCTGCTCCTGTCTCCAGAAACTCTCCAGTCCTGGAGAGTTTCAGCAGAAGGAACCCTCCTGAATCTAAGGAATAAAGTCAGCTGCCTGGATTTTTCTTCTTTTAAGCAGATTCAATCCCCAAATACTATTGCACTTTTAAATTCTGCTTATTTTGAAAAAAAAAAAAATACAACCTCTTTTTTTTTTTTTTTTTGAAAATTCTTTCTTATATAAAGACCTTAGCCCTTAAAAGGAAATTTTTAAAAAGGAAACATGGCCTCTCAGGAATCTAAATCTCAACATGTGATCTAAATGAACAATTTTCTAAAACTCTAGGTGTAAGTAGGAAGAGGAGAAGTGTTCTGAAAATCATTGCCCACTGTTGAGATCACGTATAACATCCACGTATGTTGATACCACTTATGCTTCTTGAAATTATTCCAGGGGGCAAGACTGGCCTCTTTCTCTGAACTTACGTGGAACTTGCCAATTTGATTTAATTTTAATCTAGAATTTAAATTTTTGTTTGGAAAATTTTATCCTTTATTGCACCAATACCAGCAGGGAAGTTGAGCTAACACAGTGTAAGGGGTTAGCTCAACACCTATTATTCATTCAAAATACATAATCAAAAATCTAAGGTTTGGTTAAATGCCTTGTAACCCCAAAATATTTGAATTTCAATTTATAAAATTATTAAATTCAGAGAAACATATTGCAGTTTTCTGTTTTCCCAGTTGTAAGATAAGAAAAATATTATTGTCTGCTGTTACCACTGCCTAAGAACCTGAACAGAATTTTGCAGGTACAACTAGCTAATAACTGCTATTTTGATTTACACCACCGTAGCAAATTTATGCCAGATTTTCCAGTATCAAAGCAGGGGTATAGTCATTTTTTAAAGATGACCATTATGCAAGTGCAAACTTAAACAATTCTGCTTATTAGGTTTGCAACCTGAGACATCCCCTTAAAACAAATACAAGCATCCAAAGAATGTATGTATGTGAGGGAGGGAGACTGTGTGTGTGTATGATACATATACATGTATCACTTTTTCTCACAGGTGCTGCCTCGTGTTCTTCCATAAGCATGACAATATTTACTCTATAGCAAATCTCACTCTATACAGGAAATACGTTAAAATAATTTTTCATCTAAGTGAACAAGCCAAAAAATATTCTGCCACGGCAGCTACAGTTCGATTTTTAAAAAATGATTATCATTAAATTAAGAAGTTCTTGGTCTCGGTTAATTATTAAGAATTTTGATGCCCAAAAGATGTAGGGGTCCCCATAAATCTCATTTAAATGACATCTCATGAACTATCTCTTCTTACTTTTGCTGTTGATTGGTGCTTTCTGAGACATTTAATTGAATTCTAAGTAGGGTTGCCAAATAAAATACAGGACATCCAGTTACATGTGAATTTCAAATAAATAATGAAAATGTTTTCAGTAGAACTATGTCGCAAATACTGCGTAACATATACTTACCCTAAATTTGTTTTTATAGTTTACCTGAAATTCAAATTTAACTTGCCATCCTATATTACCAAAAACCTTATTAAGCTTTATTAAGATATTCATGTATCATAAAACTGTACCACTTTAAGTATATAAGGCAATGAATTTTAGTATATTCACAGAGTTGTGCAGCCATTATCACAATCTGATTTTAAAACATGGTATCACCCTAAAAAGAAACCCTGTAGCCATTATCAGTCACTCCCCATCCCTGGGGCCCCCTTATTCTGCAGCCTTAGGCAACCACGAACTTACTTGCTGTCTTTATAGATTTGCGCATTCTGGACATTTGACCTATGTGGACTCACACGATATGTGGTCTTCCGTGACTAGCTTCTTTCACTTAGCCTGATTTCAAGGTCCATCCACGTTGTAGCATATTATCAATGCATCTGTATTTTTATTTCTTAATCTGGCAGTTAATCATAAGGCAATATGGAATAAAACCGCTCTGCCTAGGACAAGGTGAAAGGCTGCTCTTTACTACCACACTCCGATCCAAACTGATCCCTTGGAGCTACTCTATCAAATTCTCACATCGCCCTTGAACTCCCGGAATTTGCCATTCTGGATTTGGAGACCTGGGGTCAGAAAGAACTAGGTTCAAGGTAACAGGATTGGGGCAGTTAGTGGAGAAGTTGCCAGGGGTCTGAGGTACAGGGTGGAGAAGAAGCTTATGGGCTCTAGTTGGTGGTAAAAAGGGCCCGAGTTGGTCATCACACAAGCACAAGGGGGTCAGAGCTGGGTGCCTGCCTTCCACACCTCTGGGCCTCTGATGATGCCTCTGCCCTTCTTTCTTTTTAGCTCCCCCTTGATGATGGCTATCACCAGATTTTCCCTCTGTGAGATTTGAGAGGAAGGGTAAATAACACAAGGGACTTAACCCACAAGCTGAAGGTTGGGCTAGCCCTGCCAGGGACAGTGAGTGGTCTTGGGGTAGGAGGAGGGATATGATTTAAAAACAGTCCTACTGTACAAGCCTGAAGGGCCCGATTTCCCATCTGCCAACATTGCTCTCCCCGCCCCCCCACCTCCCGGATTCCAGTCCCAGTCCACCCCAGCCCTGATTTCTACCACCACCTATGACAGCTACCAGCAAGCATGTGGTGATTTAAGACACATGACCCTGCCTTTGACCCTGCCTTTGACCCTGCTCGTCCATTGCGTTCATGGCCGGAGAACTCTGGTCTATTGGGCGGTAAACCGCTGCTCCAAGATTTTCCTATTAGGACTACGGAGGAGGAAGCATTAAAAGTTCACCAAACAACTTAGCCAGATGACTATTTTGTTCTTTCTTTGTGCAGCATGACTCTTTGGCTTCCTCAGAATTAGAGAATTGTATTTTCTTCGTTTAGACAGGTCTCCGGAGAAGTTACATGACTGTTCCTGAGGGCAAGTGAGAGGACCTCGTCTCCTCCGGGATTCGAGCAGCAAGCTCAACCCCCTCACCACACACCCCCCCAGCCTCTCTGCCTTGCGTGACAGGATGCTCTGTGCATGCCTGATGGAATCCAGGACACCATCCCACACCCTCCCCTTGTAAAATATGTATTTCAAACCTGATGTATCTTTCAGCTGAAGCCTTCATCAAAGCCGTAGCCAGCATCAAGAACTCCCCCCGAGGGCCTCACTCGAACACTTCTCTCTCCCACAGAGAAAGGAACCCGCTCTCACCCCACAGTGCATGCTCAGCTGGCAGAGTGAATTTTTATCGCATTAAAAGAGAAAAAAAAAAAAACACCACTAACCATCATTCTCCAGAAACTCCTGCAGAAAGGTCAGCTTTAATGCAATGCTTCTCCAATGCATGTCAAGGAATCCAGGCTTTGGCTAACTTATTCCCAAACTTCAGTTTCTTAAGGTGTTTTTTGTTTTTGTTTTTTTTTAAGTTCCCAATCCACTTCAGATTCCAAATATTTATGGTCCCCTGAGAGCAGGCTGTCATACTTTGCAGCATGGCAGCCCTGAGGCAGCATTCTTGCCTGTCAGGACTCTAGAGGGAAATGAAAGAATGATAAATAGAAGCCACTGTGGGTGAGTTTGGTCTAAAGGAAGTGATGTCCTGTGCTGCGGGAAAGCGATCTGTGAGCCCTGCTGCTGCTCGGGGGCACATAACCCCAGGAGCCTGGAGCCTTCCGAAAGCAATGCTAGCCAGTCCTCGGCTCTCCCCAGGCAGAGTGCTCCTCAGCTTACCTCTCACCCCTGACCAGCTCAGTGGAGAAAAGACTAGCATTTCACAAATTGGATTTCATCATGTTCACTAATTAACAACAGCAAAACGTGATACGACTAAGTGCATAGTGCATGTGTAAAAACGAAATAAAACAATGTTACAAGTGAGAAATGTATAAGAAACAAAACACAGAGCTACCAAACGATCCAAGAGATTCACTTTCTAGCCCTGGGCCCAGTAACTTCTGAACATATCTCCCTCAAGAGAGCTCTTGTGAGGCACGGACTACAGCTATTTTATCAATCTGTCCATCAAGCATTGCGTATTGAACATGCCTGCAGGATGTAAGGCGTGATGAAATCGTTCCCTAAACTAAAAGGACCGGATGCATATCTTGCAACTGCACAAGATTCGCTCATTTTCTCAAAATAAAAATTCTAATTGAAAAAAAAACTACTGAATTTCAAGATTTTAAAGAGACTTGTGCCTTCGTAAATAGAGTAAACTCTCCTAGCAGAAATTCCCCAGGAAGACAATGGCTTGCCAATGTCTCCTATTTGGTATAAGGCTATGTCCTAGGTGGCTCAATAAACCAAAGAGAGAAGATCATCTCAGTTGTGTATCATTTACTGGGCAGGTCTTTTGGGGGAATAAACCTTTGATGTGGAGGAATTGGGAGGACTCCCCCACAGCACGCCAGTGCAACGTTATACTTCTTTTGTATCTGCGTGTGTATATATGTACACATGTATATATATACACCTGCCACACCCACACACATATATGCATATACATACATCCTTTGTCCAGCTCTTTACTAAAATTAATCCATAGAGTTCTCTTAGCTTGAAATTCCAGGATTCTGTGTTGCTTTAGTCAGTATCTAGCTGAACCCTGAGGAAACAGAACCCAGGACTGGACTATGCTTTTAGAAATGGGACGTTCTGGAGCATAGGGTGCTGCCTAAGGGAGCGAGCTCCAGTGGGGGGCCTGGGGCAGAGAAGGGACTATCAGACAGGCAGAGGAATCAGACGGAAGCTGCAGAGGGAGCAAAGTCAAACTCGGCCATGTTTTACCCAGAGCCAGCCTTATACCTGCAAAACCCGATTTAATGGCAAAGCGTCTAAAAATATGCTCATTGAAAACAGTCTACTGACCCTCTTCTCAGAAGAAATGATTGCAGGACACCAGGGGGTCAGTATTTGAGCTTTCATTTTAATGCCTAGAAAAATCTGCATTAACACAATTTTCTCCTACCCTGGAGTTAAACTTTTGACTTCTTTGTTGAATCTGGCAGAAAAGGGGCCAGAGGTTAATGGGCTTGGGAATCCAAAGCTCAGTGATACAAGAACTGTACATTCCATTATCACCTGAGCTCCTACACATTATCAGACTGAGTAAATACAGTCACATCCCAGGCATCGACAATCCGACTATGTAGCAAATGCATCAGTGGGAGCCAGGAAAGCAGAAGAGGGCCTCGTGATGGGGTGGAAATTACAGGCTTCAGAAAACAATGCCTGGGGTAGAGAGAGAAGGACAAACAGAAGGATGGACAGACAGAGCACTGTGCAGCCATTCCTATTAACCTGCAAAGCAGGCAGCCCACATTTTGTACAGTATATTGGAGGGAAGCAAAGTCTTCTAAAGAAATCAATTAATGAAACTTGCATGCTTCCAGCCTTTGCTTTGAACAAGTGCACTGAGCCATGATTAGTGATGCAAGCCTTGTGGGGGCGGGGGAAGAAGGGACTCAACACAGAAAGGAAGAGCCAGACACAGGGACGATGCAAAGAGGACAGGTGATCTGGATGGCTGGGACAGGGTCTCTGTCCTTGGCTGTGAGGCCAAAATGTTATCAGCTGACCTCTAATTACAAGGAAGAGGAAATCTGGGGCGCCTGGGTGGCACAGCAGTTAAGCGTCTGCCTTCAGCTCAGGGCGTGATCCCGGCGTTCTGGGATCGAGCCCCACATCAGGCTCCTCCGCTATGAGCCTGCTTCTTCCTCTCCCACTCCCCCTGCTTGTGTTCCCTCTCTCGCTGGCTGTCTCTGTCGAATAAATAAAATCTTTAAAAAAAAAAAAAAAAACAAGGAAGAGGAAATCAATATCAACACCTAGAACTGTTTACATTGCTGTCTACACGAGCTATCATATTGTGTCATTGAGGTCAAGCTTTCTCAACAAGTTCCAAGTGAGGAAACCTCTAGAATTCTGGCTTATTTCTGTGTGTGCTGCATGTGACATTTGCATTCGATATACTTTATTCTATTCAAGGGAAGCTCCTTAGGCCTGTGATTAAGACTATTTAAGGCTAAATTGGACAGTTACAGCAAACTTGGAGTTGTGGCTTTCTAACTCACAGAAATTAGAAATGTCAGAGGATCTATTTACCCAAACACAAATGCTAACATCAGCAAGAAGTGGCAGGTAGTAAGTATAGGAGGAAAGAAAAAAGGCAAACGCTCTAGTGCCGACCCAAGTACCAGAGAACACAGCCGACTTCAAACCTCATCACAGACCCCTGGGACACACATTTGAAATCTGGGGTGGGGGGAGCAAGCACAACTGGAATCTGTACATTTGATTTAAAATGTTGAAAAGTAAGCAAAGGGAGTTTTAAAATATTTTGTCCGAAGGGGTTAAAGAAAAATAGAAACTCGAGTATCTCCAGCAAGTTGTCAAGAGATGTAGACGGTTGAGGTCTGTACTGGGTTGAATAGTGTTTCCCCCCAAATCCTTGTCCACCCAGAATCTGGAAACATGACCTTATTCTGAAATAGCGTATTTGCTATTTGGTGAGTGGTAAATGAATCACGGTTGGCTTTGAACTAATCACTGAAGTTGGACGATGGGCACGGAGGCACGGCAGTGTGTATTTTTAATTTTTGGCAAAATATTTTTAGTGTAAAAAAAGGCAGCTAAACTCTTAGTGATTTCTATAAACCGTAAAATAATCACAATTAATTTCTCTTCTATTTTTACCTTTTGCTGCCTGTTGTCCCTGGGGCGGGGGGTGGAGGGAACGGGCCTCATTGAAAGAGATTACTTTATTACCCCTCATTCTACTCTGCCTGGGATGAATATGCTGGGGTAACACTGGTCACAGTTCTGTAGAGTGTGCTACCTAGAAGGAGTTTAACCTCCGCCAGGAGACGGTCAGGAATTGACTTGCTTTTTTCTATTTGTAACATGATTTGGCAGAGGTCCTGGACTTTAACACGGTTTAATGTTTAAGGGCACTCGACTCGGCCAATGCTAAGAAAACCGTTTGGCCAATGAGTAGTGGATCCCATCTTCTGCACAACCTTGCACTGCACTCCATTCAATGCAAGGGGCATGGCAGAAATGAATGCCTCCAAACTGTGTGTGAGAGGGAGGGGCTCCCTTCCTGTTTAGATACTCCGTGATTGACCGCGGTCTGGTCATTCATCTCTGAGTCAAGCACAAATCCCATGGGAACAAACAGGTAGGAACCTGGTGGAGCAAGCTGGTAGGAGAAGCCCAAGAAACACCCACTCTTTACTTCCCTGGAAGTTGATAGGGTAGTGCAGCTACTGAAGTTTTCCTTCCCACCCCCTTGGGAAGACAACAAAGTACGAAATCTGCTCGATATTTCTGGTCATCTCCGCCTCGAGTCCCATCTGCCTGTGAATGGAGATTCTCCTTGTACTCTGAGTTGTTCATGCGTTCATTTAACAGATATTTACAGAACACTAACTCTGTGTCACGCGCTCTTTCAGACCAGTCCAGGTACATCGGTGAAAAAATACACCAAGATGCCTGCCCTCATGGGTCTTCTAGGAATGCAGATAATCAACTATCCACAAAATCAAGAAGTAAATTATACAGTATTTTAGAAGGTAATAAATGCTCTAGAGAAAGAAATAGAGCAGGTTAAGTGATTGAGGGGCTAGTGGGGCTGTAGTTTTAAGCAAGAGGTGGGGCTCACTGAGAAAGCAACATTTAAGCAGAGTTGGGGTAGAAGAGGAGGTGGGATTTGAGCTAGTTGGAGAGACAGGGTTCCAGGCACAGAGAAGAGGAGAGACGAGCTCATTCCAATATTCTGCAGCAAGCAGCAGCACACGGCAGGTTCAAGGAATGTCAAGATAGCATGGGGAGCAGGGTGAACAGGGGCTTGAGTAGTACGAGAGGAGATCAGTAGTAAGCAATGTCTGATCTTAAGGAACCTTCCAGGTCATTGTGTGCACTTGACTTTTCCTCTGAGTGAAAGAGGAACCACTGGGGAGATGGAGCAAAACAGTGACAAGATCTGAGAGCTTTTCCAGGCTTGTTCTGGCTGTTGTGTTGATTCTAGACCATGGGGGTGTGAAGATAAGCAGCAGGTGTTGTGATGGTCCCAGTAGCTGGAGAGAGTAGTAGCAGTGGGATGGTGAGAAGGGATCAGATTCTGGGTAGAACTGAGGTGACCTGCCCGAGATCACACAGCTAGTAGGTGGCAGAGCCAGGTGAGAACCCATTTTTCACACATTACGATCGATCTCCTGCTTACTGCACGACAACTCCCCTCGGTTCTCTTGGTGTCCTATTGCCATCTACGAATGCAGGTTTTTGCGTGGGAGTGTAGGTTGTCTTGGAACTAGCAGTGCATTTTAGTATCTATCCTGCTGCCTACTTGGAAACGTTTTGGGGCAAGAAGGTGGTATGTCAGCTGTTTGCCCTTTGCCAGCTCCTTGTCTTGTGATTTCTAGAGGATTGTTAAAAACCTTTAGGGCATGCTCTGCTTTGCAAAGGAACACCTAGTAACAGGATACCAATATGCCAACTGGAAGCACCGTGGGGATTCCAGATGGCGAGATTCTGCCCTGCTGAAGATAAACTTCTGCTCCCGCCCCACGGCTGCTCAAGGAACAGGGAGATGAGCCACCACTGTAGTGACAACCATGATGCTTTTCTCTTACCCAGAACGTTTCCGAGGATTTGGTGACTCTGATCTGTTGCTTGGCAACATTCGCACTGAGTCAGTTCTCTTCCAATTTCCAAACCTATCTGGCCAGGGAGACTTCTCACAGCAGACACTCTGCCATGTTGCAGCTTTTAGACTGTAAAAGGCAGATCTGGATTTAGATCTCTGTTCCAGCAGGACCACTAGAACGTAAGTGCCACAAAGGCATGTTTGAGTCACTTATGTGTCTTCAGCATCTAGAACCATCCTTGACACATTAGAAGGGACTGGCAAATATTTACTGCATATATATGGGTAAACTATAGATTTTCTCTTTGGAAATTTTTATAGCCCAGTCCTTTGGATTTCTTTTTCCTGTTCTTTCTTCTTTCTTGTCCTTTCTCCTTCCCCTCGTCCTCCTCCTTCTTCTTCTCCTTTCTCATTTTTACACGTATACTTGAGAACTCCTCCCTCATCCTACCCCTGCCCACTTGTCATTTGCCTACTACCGTTCTAGTCATTCGTTAAAAAATTGGCCCCTCTCAATGACAACTGAAACCACAAGCCACAACCAGGTATGATCCCTGGAAGCTTCACAATAAAGTCTTGAAGCATTTAGGAGGAGACACCAAAACCCCAACAATTCCAACTGTGCCCTTTTCATTTCCATCTCCATATAAATTTGAGATTGACTAGAACGTATGGTCATGTGCATGAGTGATACCAGTGGTTTTTGTCAACACATGAGAATGAAGAGTCTTCTCAGGCACTGCAGGCACCACAGGCCACAGGCCGAGTGACTCTCTTTCCCTTTACAGCAATTCTGTCTCTCACCAAGTTGTGTTTCTATGTCCCATGCCCCAGTGAAAACTCTAGGCGGTGTTTTCTCACTCAGTTGAGCGATCTATATTGAACTGTACATACATTCTCTAAAAATGCTTAAGTTGAGTAGTAGGTTGTCAAAGTCTAGGACAGCATTCAGATCTCTGACCTCTCAGGGACTAAAGGTCCAAATATTTGCCTGAACAGCTTCACTAGTCATCCTCACATGAAAAAACCTCTCTCTCCAGCTTCTCCATGTCCGTCAGGGGTACTGCGCTGTCGTGGACACGCGAGGTCCAAACTAGGAAGCAGGGCAGTGGTGTTTCCTCCATGTTGTAACTCAGGAATACCAGAAAGCTGTCTTCCCTTTCCCTCGTCCTCTCCATACAGATTCCTCCTGTTCACTGACGCCTGAAATTTCATAATTTATTGTTTGGCTTCAATCCAGGAGACGGGAAAAGATGTAAATTTCTTTCCCAGCGCTGACTGTGTGCCAGGTACGATCTTATTTATTCTCCATATCAATCTTATGCCTCAGACCCTTTTATATACGAGGGAACTGAAGTGCAGAGACGCAGAGTGATTTTTTTCAGGGTCACAAAGCAGGTAAATAGAAGAGATTATTGCTGAACCCAAGCTGGGTTGACTCCAGATTCTGATTTACTTACTACCCTAGGCTAATATCTATGTGAGCCTAGCACTGTATTAAATATTTGTCTTATTAGATATATATTGTCAGAGTCAGTAAGTTTAGCAGGGTAGTACCTGACGAAGGGGCCCCACCCGTGCCTCCTTACAGAATAAACCAACCCCTCACCCAACCCCAGTGGTCCTCAATCAATGACTGATGGAAGTGGTGTACAAAGCCCAAAGCTCCCTTGCCCCTAGGGTGGGATAACCCTAACTGACTCCCAGAACTCCCCACTGGCATTAAGCTCCAGATGTCCACAAAGAAATGTGCTTTATAATACACCTTGTATTGGCTGCCATTCTGTTCCTTTCTCAGTTCCCAACTTACCCATAGATGTTTCCTGGGATCCTTTCCAAAATAAACTCCTTGCACTTGAATACTTTTCTCAGGGTTCTCGGGGTCTGCCCCTTTGGTACCAAACTAAGGTAATCAGTAACTGTCCTAAATATAGATTTTCAGGGGAAGAATCAGCAGACTCTGAGATCATCAAACATTGGAGGGAACAGAAGAACCCATCAGCTCTCATTTGCTCCCGAATAGTCTTAACTAAGTCAGTCATTTATTCCTTATCTCATTAGCTACAGCCAGGGAGATGAAGTCATGTATTTGTCTATGAACAAATATTATTCCAGATTTAGCAAAGAGGGATAAAGCAGTGGACAAAATGCCCTGCCCTTAAGGAGGTTATAGTCTAGTGGCTGCAAGAAGATTTTTAAAAAGAACCAACTAGGTCCCCTGGAATTAAATAATACATATCTCAAGTATCTTTCGATGTATAGCTTCCCTCTTCTCTTACCACTTACTTTGTTCTTTGAAATTTATTTGTCGGAGGAGCTTTTGTCCCCCCAAATTACCCATAGCCTGGATTTTGCTGCTTAGGTCCTTATAGTGCCACTTAATACTTCACTGTATTTTCTGAAAATTGGTAGTTACATCTAGAAGCATGATCAGAATCAGGTTCAAGTTTTGGGCAACATGATTTCATAGGATTGTGTTATTTCTGTCAGAAGGCATATAGTGTCAGGTTGTTTCTTTTTTTGTGATATCACAAGTTATCAATAGTCATTACCAAGAGTCATTATTAGCTGGAATACTCCCATAAAGAAAAATTATTCCATCAGCTATTTGGTTACCCTAAAGTACAATTCATTTAGGAATAGCAAAATACACGATCTTTTTTCTTTGTCGGTTTTGAAAATAAGACGGTTCTTTAACATCTTCCAACATGGCCTCAGAAGTTTATTTGCTTCTTTTGAATGCCTGTGAATTTATAGATCCATTGGGAACCTCTTCAGGTTGGCTCCAAGGTCACTCTGGCATGATGCTAGCAATATTTGGTTATTCCCTGGTTTCTGGTATGACAAAATGTTCTGAACCCATTTTTACATTTCTTGTCCTCAGACATGGAATCAGCAATTTCTGCCGGGATTGGCTGCCTTTTCATTCCATTCTTAGCAGGAAATATACATTAAAAAAATTCTGTCTGATCAGTAAATAAATCCTTGTTCAACTCCAACAAGTAATACTAGGTGTTGACCCATCGCTTTCCAGGACGTAAGTTCCTGAAGGCAGCCAGCTGGACTTACTGGGTGCTCTGGTGAGAACTTTCTCCCTCATGACTAAATCGATAAGGCAGCTGACCTCAGTTTTGGATTCTCTCTCTTCTCTGTCCAGTTCAGCCACCGAGAAACGAGTAACTGGTTTTTAACTTTGGTATCCATCCACATAACTGTTCTTAGTAATGTGCAAGGACAGCACAGGTGACCACCTCTGAGCATCTAAGACACCTCCTGGCCATTTATGGTGGTGTCCAACTCCCTCTGGAGCCCTGTACCAGGCACTGGAGAGCAAAGATGTGAAAAATAAGGAGCTCCCATCCAGTCAGGGGACAGAATGCATCCTCTAAAAAAGTCACAAGATGGACAGTATGTACAGGAAATGCTAGAGTATTCTGGAGGGCTATGGAAGGACCCTGATGGCTATGGAGGAAGTAGCAACGCAGCTGAAGGGTTCCTGTGGCAGAGGTGATGCTCTGTCTACCATTTCCACTTCCTGGGCACCCAGGGAGATGGCATTTCCTTGCTTCCTCTGGCCACTGGAATATGTGTGTGAACATTCCAGGTCTGGCTTTTGAGAGGGGAAATAATGATGCCTCAAAAATGTATCTTTGTGTCTTTACCTTGTTGGTCTCCCTCCCTTCATGCTCTGCCCCCACGGAGCCCCTCTAGCCAAGCCTGTGCCTCTGGGCAGGATGCTTCTCAGGTGGGTGTCTGCAGTCATGGCTCACAAGCAGACATAGCTGTGCCTCAGAGTTGAGTAGAATGTTCCTTGTCTCAGACACCTAACAGTTGTTTCACCCAAGGGGAATTTCAGGGTAACATTTAGACATGTAGAACCTTTTACCTTCTCCCAAATCATACTGCCAAAGATCCACATACTACTCCTGTGAGTAGAACTTCTCAAATAGGAAGAGAGAATTCTGCGTGGGGATATAAACTGCTTAATCATATCCTCACCCTAGAATATTATGCAGCCCTCACACACCTTACCTCCAGGGTGACTGTCATGGGTCACTAAGGGGCAAGGTCATGCCCAAGATCCATCCACTGACTCTCTTCCCACTGGTGGCTGTGATACTTTCCTTTTTAAAATATTGATCATTCTCGTTAGGAAAAAAAAATACTGTTTAAAACACTTAAAACAAATTAATAAAATAAATTAAAATCACCTATAATCCAGTAGTCCAAAAATACAGTCTGGTGTGTATACTTCTGGTCATTTCGAAACCTCAAGGTAAGTGTGCGTAGTGTTCGTTTTGTCCTTCCGAACAAGATCGTATCACACATGCTGCTTGGTAACTTGCTCTCTTCCCCAACAATATCGAGCGACCGTCTTCCGATGCTATGAAATATTTCTCTAGGACCGGATCTATGCATGCGGAGTGCAGGTGGTTTCACCAGGAGGCGGGCCCTTCTCACAAAGAAGGGTTTGTCTGTCGAGGCTCCGGCCGCGCTGGGTGGGCGCCCAGGTCAGGGGGAGCTCCGCACCTCTGCCAAACCAAACAGACGGGAAGGATGAAGGAGGCCTGGGGGGCAGCGCTCCGCATCAGCGGCGC
The DNA here is from genome assembly GCF_023065955.2 of Ursus arctos. Classification (NCBI taxonomy): domain Eukaryota; kingdom Metazoa; phylum Chordata; class Mammalia; order Carnivora; family Ursidae; genus Ursus; species Ursus arctos. Next base: position 35,056,064 of record NW_026622952.1, on the reverse strand, counting down.
GACGCTCTCCCTCGTGGGAGCGGAAATCCCAAGCACCTACCGGACTCTGCCAGGAGGCCCTGCCCCCGGCTTGCTGCGCTCATCCCCTGGCCTCCCTTTCGGGTCCTCGTCGCTGGGCTCAGGAAAGCGGAGTTGCTCCACTTTGCTTCCATCGGGCTTGTGAGGCGGCCGGGGGTGAGGGGGCGTGCGGTGAGGGGCGGGAGTCGGCACCTGGGGCGGGGGTGGGGTGGGGGCAGTCTAAGCCTGACGCGTCCTTTCTCTTTCCGGCCTGGAAAGAAAAGGTTGACTTAATACCGCTTCACCTCCTAGGTGGGCTTTGCAAAATCTTTAGAAGGCATTTTGCGTTGTGCTTCGGAAACGCAGCGGCGTGGCGGGGAGGAGGGGGCTCTCCGGGAAATGCGGCCGTACCGCTTGCTGCCAGTCATTGCACGGTCTTTCGGACGGAGGCGGGCACCGGCGGCTGCAACGCGCGCCTCGCGGCGGCGGAGCAACATAATAGCCACACCTGGACTGCGCGGGGCGGGGGGCGTGCGCGTGCGTGGCGGGGGGCGTGCGCGTGCGTGGCGGGGGGCGTGCGCGGGCGGTGCGCGGCGGGGGCGCGTGCGCGGCGGGGGCGCGTGCGCGGCGGGGGCGCGTGCGCGGCGGGGGCGCGTGCGCGGCGGGGGCGCGTGCGCGGCGGGGGCGCGTGCGCGACGGGGGCGCGTGCGCGACGGGCGGCGGGAGCCACTGCACCCGCGGCCCTGGGACGTCCTCCACCTGCAGGGAGTGCGCAGCTCGGGTCTGCCAAGCGCACGGAAATCTGCGTTCCTCGCAACTGGGTTCAGATTTTAGAGCAGAAAGGCTCATTGTCCTGAAGTCACCCAGCCTGTCTGACCACTTTGGAAGTTTCTTTATGCTCCGTGGAACTTGGAGTCCGTCGTCCCATGGGTCACAGGATTATTAAAGCACGAGCTTTTACCCGGCGAACCTCTCTGGGAAGGGGCAACGCTGGTTTAATTTTCAGTGAGGCTGGGGAAGCAACGCTTGAAAAGAATGGTTCTGCTGACCCAGCGCGCTCAAACTTTAAGAACCGTAAACATTTCACTATTGGACAGAGGAAGGGGGATTATTCACCTGAAATTAAAATTTTGTAGCCAGAGTGTATCGACACCAAGACTGTCCTCTGACCAAACTATCTTCTGGCTCCTGTGAGCACTCTGGTCGACCAGGCCAGCCCTGGGCTTCTCTCGGACCTTGGAGAATCCTGTTTGAGCAAGAATGCTGTTCAGTTTAGGGGAAATCCTCCACCCTGGTGTCTGGTTCCCCCCGGGTTACCTTCAGCAATTCCGTAGAGTTGTTCTCCAAGGATCCCGCTCACCCTTACTTGTTGGCGATTTTCCATCCACTGACCCCCGCCCTGTGCCTTGCCTGTACATCCCCATTTGTCCTTGCTAGAGTCCAAACTCCTCGAGTCCGACCTCTCTCCCCTACAAAACCCCATTGCAGTAGCCCGGCCTTGAATAAAGCCCGCCTTACTATTTTTCTTTAACAAGTGTTAAATAACTTCACAGTTTCCGACGGTGTGTGTGTGCGTGTGTGGGTGTGTGTGGTGAAAGATCCATCATGTAATGATTACCTGTTTTTAAACAATTAGTATAAAATACATTTGTTAAACAATTTCACCTTTCCTCCGCGTCAGGCTCATGTGCTAATTTCCCAAGGTAATCATTTAGAACGTCTATAATGCTGATTTTAAGTGTGTGCTTGCAAAGGGTTCTCAGGAATGAATGTCTGATAGCAGTATCAGTTTGAAGCTCTCATTGATTTTATCCGTACAGCTGAAGATTCCTTGTAAACTTCTTCAAAGCAGCAGCTTTAAACAGGTGAACACAGGCACAAATGCCCCTCTGTTGAGACGGAGGGTGCCGGGTCTCCTTTAGAGAAGATAAAAGCTGCTCCTACAAAAATGTCATAAAGCCATCACACCAACCTGACGTTCCTGTCCTCCAGCTTTTCATTTACAAGATTCTTACACAGGAATAGGGGGAAAAGGAGAGGACAAACTAAAACAAAAACCGAAGCTCTTGAATAACATTAGAGATTAGTGAAGAGATGTAATATAATGGAGGCCCTCGTTAGGATGCTGATTAAACTATATATAAACTATCTTGGTCAATCAGGGAAGATTGAATACGTATTGTGTATTAGACAATCATAGGGAATTTTTGGTAATTTTTTAGATGTAATAACACATCGTGATTTTTTTTTAAAAAGTCCTTTTATTTCTGGGTGAAATTATTTAAGAGAATTAAAAGTACATAGCCAAGTAATGATAGGTATTGAAGTTGAGTACAAGCATGGAAGTGTCTTATAGTCTCTATTTTTGTGGGTGTTTGGAAATTTTCATGATAAAAAAGATGAAATAAACAATGGCAATCAGAAGTGAAGAAAATATTGTAAATGTTGCCTGAGCACATGGGGGTCATGATCACCTCTGATAAACAGGAGCTGTCACAGAGCTCCTGCCATCTTGTATTTAAATAATTCCATATTTCATCTTGTGGAGCTGCTTATTTCCTCCAGTTAAATTTAGCATTTGAGATTCAGTCCTTCGCTGAGACAACGGTTGATGATCACCCAAGATCAGTTTTCAAACAATACAGTTCTTCAATCTGATGAGCATTTTAAAGCTGAAAAGAAGACAAGCTTCATCCCCAAGTCCTCCCATTCCAACAGAAAAAGCCCTGCTCTCCAGGAGCAGTGGTGTGTTTCGTTCCCCTCCCCTCCGATTCTCTTATCACTGAATGTGAACCTCCCGGGTAGGAACAAAACGCTAGCTGACTCAACAACTGACAAGTCTCTGCTAAAAGCACTTGGCATGCCCTGGTGCTGGAAGGAGTGGGTGCCAGCCAGCATACCCTTCGTCACCTGCAAAGCTCTTCCCTGCTTTGTTTCACCAACTTCTATATGTCCTCCAAAACTCACTCTCGTAGCTGTTCAAGGATAATGGAAATGCATTTCCATACAAGAGAAGCACCATCACTTCAGTACAAATACAAAAACAACTCTAATGTTGCTTATGGAGGAGCCCTGGCCTCCCTGCAGCTTCCTCACCTCCGCCCTGTGCTCACCTCCACTGTGGTTCCTTTCTCCCTTGTATTTTTAGTATTTCTTTAATCACGTGCATTTTCAGACATATCCAAAAATAAAATGAAATGGGCCCCCCAGGCACCCCTTTACCCACCTTTAACAATTACCAACACTTTTCAAACCTTATTTCATCCATTTCTCTCTGACCTAGTTTGTTTTTCCTAAACCGCCCCCCTGCTGCCCCGGAACAGTTTAAAACAAACCCCAGACACCCCTCAGCTCACCAGTCTTACACCGACTTCTGCAGTTAGCACCTTGTAGTGTAATTTGTTTGCATGGCATTTTCCTGCATGGTCTGCAGGAATGGGGTGTCCTTTATGGTACAGCAACCAGCACGGAAACGGGCCCATGGTCGGTGGTCAGGAAACACTTGGGATTCAATGTGTGAGTAAGGGCAGCAGTTTTATGGCCATAGACTTAAGAGGATAGGTCTTGGGGCACCTGGGTGGCTCAAGGGGTTAGGCGTCTGCCTTTGGCTCAGGTCATGTCCGGCTCCCTGCTCAGCGGGGAGCCTGCTTCTCCCTCTTCTGCTCCCCCTGCTTATGCTGTCAAATAAAATCTTAAAAAAAGAAAAAAGAACATGTCTTAACTCGCAAAAGGCACAATGTCTCAGTCACCAAAAACACGCTCAAAGACTCATTATTTAGAACCAAGCACCTGCAGCCTTAGAACGGTGGCCGTGGGCAGTGCCTTGACTTGAATCCCAGCTCTGCCCCCACTAGCGATGTCGCTGGGTATGACTGTATGTTCCAGAGCTGGCTGCTGTTTCTCCTGCCCCACCATGTTCTTCCCGTTTCCCCATCCGGAGGTGGAGCTGATGTTCCCTCCTCTTGAATCCAGGTGGGCTTGTGGCCACAGTGGAAGCGCTGTTATGTGGTAGGCCAGGCGAGGTCACAAAAGGCAGCGCTGTTTCCACCCTGCTGCCTGGAGCCCTCACACTGGAGCTCAGTGCTGCCTCGAGACAGTCCAGGGCCCTGCAGACTGTGGGCTGTGAGGAGCGCCCAGGCCCCTGGAAAGATCCTGAGACTCCATGAGCACAGACTCCCAGCTAGCCCCTGCCTGCTTCAGCTCCTGGTTCCATTCCCGCCTATCCTTACTCTGGTTATGGTTGGACCACGATCGCCTGAGTGACCCCAAGCCAGAGCTGCACAGCCACGCCCCTCCCGAATCCCTGACCCACTATAACCGTGAAAGATCATGACTGTTATTTTAAACCATTAACTATCGGGGTGATCTGTTCTGACCAGACCACTGGCTCTCTGTGCCTCAGTTTACACATCTTTAATATGTGTCCTACACATTAGGCTATCGGGGGTTATTAAAGCGGTAAGAACATCACTGGTACATGACAGCACTGAATAAATGTTGGCAATCATCATTTGGGAAACACACGTAGTTTAAAAATCTTGCCCAACCTAATGAAGATAATATCTGCAAGATCCCATTTCCCACACATGCTGATAACCTATTGAATAAGGGTTATTACATAAATAAAAAATCAACTTCAAGGTTGCTAGGAGTTAATAATTGGAGAGAAAACAGAATTTAAAAAAAAATGCTTTGACTTCGCTTCTACTTACCTGTCTGGTAAAACATGCTTCAGAAAGCAGACACAGGCATGAGGAAATTGAGTGGAAGAGAAAGTTTCTCACAAGTATGGTCTTTGAAGAAAACCTGAATATAATTAAACGATGAATTTATATTTTATGAAAATATGGGATTTTATACTCATTTAGTGAGTTTTATGGGGCTCAGATGTGTCCCCGAGAATGGCATTGTTTGCTAGAATAAAAGGAAGATATTTTTGGAGCTCACTGAAGGATGGCATGAGTATCGCTTGTTAAAAATGCTTCAAAACAAATCCACATGTGTGTAAAAAAAAAAGGCATCTGAATACCAGGGTAATAAAATAAAATGTGAGTTTGTTTTCTTATATATCTTAATGCACAGGATCCATGATTTTTAACCTAGCATCCACTCGTAACACTTTAGTTAGAGAGGATTTGTGGCATGAGAAAAAGGGGAAGGGAACAGAAGAAAGTGCACATCTCTGTCTGGTTTCACATAGTCATTCAACAATCTCTCATCATTAATGCTGCACATCAATCCTTCTAGAAATGTATAGTCACTACTATTTATTCACTGTACCATTAAGTATTACAACTCATCCCTCAGTATTTTCTATACTAGGAGTTGGGACACTTTAGGCACCTTTTCCGGGGTTTTAGGTCAAGGGGGAGCTTCAGAAAGGTATTTGCTGGGACATGAGCCCTCCCATGAGAAGGGTGAACCTGACTTTTCCACCGAAACACGGGCCCTTACTCATTATAGTGCCAACATGGGAACCACAACTCGGAATTCTTAACAGCTATTATCAGCGACAGTTATCGACTGGAGGGTGTTTTATATTCTGGGCGGAGATACAATATGGGCCATGAAAGAAAGGACTGAATTAAAACAAAAGAATCCTTCAAGTAACATGGAAAACATTTTTTAAAATCCGCTCTAGGAGTTTTGCTCCATAAAACCTTTTAAAGAATTGAAGGATAAGGAACCCTAGACTTGATGAGGAAAACTGAGTTGAAATTGCAAATTTAACTTTAGGACCATAAAATACAAAATTAGGCAAATTAAGAATTTTTTTCTCTCCCGGACATTATCATCCTCATCTTCCTTGTACCACTTGACATTCCAATGATCTCACGTCTGATTATTGAGTGCTTGCCTTCGTGATACAGGAGGTCAAACTTCAGTGTTTCCTTCCCCCAAATTTAAAAATGTATCCCTGAGTAGTGTGTAAGACTGATAGCAATACTGAGAACCAGATGGCATGCAGTAAAGAATGGAAGCTAAGAGACTTTCATGCAGACGATGATGGCGGCTGACGGCCCGGAGGTAGGAAGGGCAAGGCTGTGAGGTCCCCCCTGACACCCGTTAACTTGAGTTCGTCAACAGCTCCTGCAACACGGTGACAGTTGATTTTTTGGACCCAGGGAAGATGATGATTTCATGTACTTTTGAATTAAAAATTTCAATTTAAAAATAAGAAAACAATATATTCGCAGGATTCGTGATATGGGAGAAGTCCCGGTTAGGAAAGGGTTACTCTAGGTCCAACTCTGAGGACAATCGAGGGAAAGCACAGAGCTGTTTATTTGGTGTATTTAGAGTAGCAGAGAGTTACACAGACCACATGGACGTCAGTGCTAATAATCTGAAGGTGTATGACAGTGATTCATTCGTTCTAACACCTACTTCGTGTTTGAGGACGGCAGTGTGAACATGTGAGATCTTTATCACATAAGCCCTGCAGCAGACCGTCTTCACAAACGGACCTGTGAATTTTTCAAGGGGCAGATTATATCCCATTAGTGGGTCATGAAGGCAATTTGGTAGGTTACACCAGGGATGTTTTGTAACAAAACAGAAGATATAAAATATATATATATAAGCATTTCATGACATTTTTCCACAGTTTAAGACATTTACACATAGACACATATGTACACATATATGTACTCATGACATTCTGGTAACACAGACCCTCCAGTAAATGCAGGCATATCCTTTTCAGCCTTCCCATTAATAATAATGATAATAATAATAATAGTAATAATAATACAGATGTCACTGGTTGAGCACTACTCTGGGTCAGCCCCTGTTCCCAAGCTCTTCTCGTGTATTAATTGTCATCATCCTCCTAATAAGGCTAGGAGATGGGTATTACCATCCTCTACATTTTACAGACAAGAACGCTGACATACACAGAGGGCAGGTAACTTGAACAGCAGGTCACGAGCAAGCAGCAGAGCCGGGATCTGATCCTGGACAATCTGACTGTGGAGACAAGCTCCTGTGGCCTCTACTTGAAAAGCCGAGAACGAAGGGAACCCATGTCCTCCTGAGACAGACAGCCCGTCCCCCTGTCCGAGTCTCCCCACAGGTTAGCAGAGCCAGTTCTAGAATGCAGATCTCCCAATTTCCAACGATGCTCTCTCTAGACCTCATCCAACAGCATTCTTAGCAAAAGCTGCTTCGTGAAGCTGAAATCAAACAAGCTCAAAATAAAAGATACATACAAGTATCCTTGAAAGGAACGTATTTATTTACATCACTATTTCCTTTTTACAACGCCTACACTTTCAAATAATAAAATTTTCCAAGAAATCCAGTAAGCTTTAAATTAAGATATATTAACAGAAGAAAATTATCACAATTTGATTTTTATTTACATGAATTTCCAAGAATTTTAAATAGTTCCTTTTGAAATGGCACAATATAACTGAAAGCTCTCATTTAGAACTTGCATCTTTATCCAAAACTTTTAGTTTAAGAAATTTAGCTTATAATCACCTCCTTGTAGCTCAGGTTCTTAGAGACGAAAACCTGTTAACACACTTACAAAGACAAACCTCTTCATCAATGACCACGTTTTGGCTGCAAGCTGAACCTATTTCACATGTTTTGAGACTAAGCAGAGATTTTTTTAGACACCTTAAATTGCTTTCATTAAAACTTTCTGGAAGTTTTCTGGATCAGTCACACAACCGCTTACGAGTTGGGATGTATGTATTCTGAGCATCCACTCAATGTCTGAGGACGGGCTGATCTCCGGTTCAGCGAACTCTGAAAGCGACGGATTCGGAAGCTCCCGGGGGCAGATGAGGTGCCTTCCTCCCCACGGCCCGCACTGTTTGGGGGGCTCACTTTGCCTCTGATATTGCACGTGTGAATCCCTGACTTTAAGAACCTACTATCTATAAAACAACTTCCAACAATAACAATGGTCTGACATCTTTCCATGTCATGCTGAGAGATTTCAAATATTTATTAGTGAAACTATAAGAGAGGATAGATTTTCCTAACATTTTAAGCATGAGTTCCTCTGAAGAGTTGGTATAACATCCATTAAAAAATAGAAAAGATTAACTTTTACCATGATCCAAGCTACAGTTCACAATGAAAAACTTCTGTAAGAGCAGCCGGGGCCAGTCTTGAACTTCAGGCGGCGGCAATCGAGGTATCATCCACGAGCCGGCCCTGTGGCTTTAGAGAGAGGAAACAAGACGGGTTTACAAGACAGTAACAACAAAAGCTCTATGAATTGAAAACAGTTCGAAATTCTTAGAACTGTTTCACAAAAACGGAATAAATGTGTACGAGTATCAAAATCACATTTGTTTCTCTCCTTCCCTCACCCCACCTTCTTGTTTCACTTGAACCCGGGGAGGGCAAGCTGCAGGGCCAAGGTGCTGCCCCCGTTCCCTCTGCCACCAGACACCGACATCGCCAGCCGACCGTCTACCTCCACCGGCTGAATCCGCCTCAGTCACCAGTTGTCTTCACCCTGTGTCCTAGCGGCTACGGATCTCTCACCGGGAACGTGACTGGGAACCCAGCTGCCATTCCTGCTTAAGGGATAGTTTTATTTTCTCTCTTGCTCAGGGCCCTCCTGCGTCCTAGGCTTCAAGAAGGCCACAAACCTGAGCTGACAGACAAGTTTCTTGGGGAATCAAGGTCTCCCAATCTCCTGTTTGTAAGAAAAAGCAATTCACAATGAACTAAAGTATCTAACAATGAATACTACAAGGATAGAAGCAGCAGATAAAAACAAAAACTTCCCTTTCCACAAGGTCACTGAAGAAAACTTAAATCGTCATATCAGACGAGCAAAGGCTAAGAATGAATAAAAGGATCGTAACTGTTCTTAGGGGTAAAACTTCTGGCAGGTTGGCAATACCTCAGGGAGATCAAGGAACTGAAAAAATCAATCTCTCACAAATAATCTTACTGAGCGGACGTACACTAGCAGACCTTTGTGGGAAGAGCATGAGATGGTATTCAGGACACGAAACAGGACAGTGTTACAACATCATCACCAAAAGCCACTGTCTAGGCTTGAAACAGAATGGTTGGTGGGGGGGCTCCCTGAGGCAGGGAAGGGAGCGTTTTGCTGCCGCGTGTTTCATGCACGTACGAGTGTAATGTGTATGTGAGTGCAAGTTAGGCCGCTGACATTCAAGGCAGGAATGGAATGAATTTAAGAACACGTGCCGGGTCTCTTATACTTCATGTAATCTTTAGTACTGATAGAGGATGTTCAGTTTTAGAAACGGAATACTGGGGGTGCCTGGGTGTCTCAGTTGGTTAAGTATCTGCCTTTGGCTCCGGTCATGATCCCGGGGTCCTGGTATCAAGCCCCGCATCGGGCCCCCTGCTCTGCGGGGAGCCTGCTTCTCCCTCTCCCTGCCGCTCCCCATGCTTGTGCTCTCTCTCTCAAATAAAATAAAATCTTAAAAAAAGAAAAAAGAAAGAAGAAACAGAATAATGGCTCAACCTGTTAAATCCTTACCAACACAGCTTTACAAACAGGAACAGAAGACAAGAACATCATGCAAATAGAAAACTGGAATCTACTTTTCAAAGGAGAAAGGAAGGAAGAAAAATATTTCAAAGGAAGGAAAATATTGCTCTCGCCTTAAACTAGGGGAGCACTGTCCAAGAGAACTTTCAAGCTCTAGTCAGTGCTGTCCAGCAGGACAGCCACCTGTCACATTGATGTACCGGGCACTTCGAGTGCAGCTAGCGCAACTAACTAATTTTTAAATTAAATTACATCTCGGTAGGGCACACGTGGCTAGTGGCTATCATACTGGAATAGCACAGTTCTAGAGTTTAATAAAGGTGTGACGGGATGGCCAACATGAGTGGTAAGACTGTTCACTAAGTGGGAAAAGGGTACTCCTCAGTCACTGTCCTTGGCGTGCCAGGTAAAACAACTGTCGCTCTAAGATTTCCCAACTGATAAAGGAGCTGGCTCTGAGGATCCCAGCCAACTTTTTTGACAGCAGTCAAGTTACCAGAAGGTAGTACTTGTATTTAAAAAAAAGAGCATGGCAGTTAGAAAACGGCATGCTAGCTCTGCTAAAACTTACAAATGTTTATTTTTCTGGAACCTTTCCTTATGGATTTAAGCACTACCCAGAAGAGGTGTACTGTGGAGGAACACCAGAAGACTGAACTAGCAGGAGCTGGGATCAGGCTGGGTGTACAGAGCCCTACAGGGAAAGGAAGGAAAGAGATTCATCGGCGGACCTGAAATCCTGATTCCTCAAAATGATAACTCTCACGTCTCCAACAGGCTATGTTAGTACAGCTCACTCTATGCTGATGCCACTCTCACGCTACCTAAAGCTGTACTAGCACGCTTCAGCAGGTCCCCCCGCCGCCACTGCTCCCTACCCCAGTCATGAGACTTTTCCCCTGCAGGGTGACCTCAGACATGACAGAAGGAACAGCAACAGACATAGCCTGTAAATGTGAACAGGTGGAAATGTTTAAAAACCCACTGCTGAGACGCCTGGGTGGCTCAGTGGGTTAAGCATCTGCCTTCGGCTCAGGTCATGATCCCGGGGTCCTGGGAAGAAGCCAGAAGACTTCTCCCCCTCCCTCTGCCTGCCGCTCCCCCCACCCCTGCTCATGCGCACACACGCATTCTCTCTCTTTCTCTCTCTCTAATACATAAATAAAATCTTTAAAAATAATTTTTTTAATTAAAAAATAAAAATAAACTGCTGTTAGGGGGGCAGACGAGGGGCATACAGGACATCTCTGAACTTTCCTCTCAATTTCACTACGAACTTAAAACTGCTTTAAAAAAATTAAGTCTTTTTTGGGGCGCCTGGGTGGCTCAGTCGTTAAGCGTCTGCCTTCGGCTCAGGGCGTGATCCTGGTGTTCTGGGATCGAGCCCCACATCAGGCTCCTCTGCTGGGAGTCTGCTTCTTCCTCTCCCACTCCCCCTGCTTGTGTTCCCTCTCTCTCTGGCTGTCTCTCTGTCAAATGAATAAATAAAATCTTAAAAAAAAAAAAAAATTAAGTCTTTTTAAAAAGCCACTGTTTAAGCGCAAGAGATCTAGAAGTATGAGATTTTTCCTTTACACTTTAAAAGTACGGTGCCTGGAAACATTAAAAAATTATTTTTTTGCAGATGGAAAGATAAAAGCTAGGAAGATTATAAAGGACACATTAACACAGACTAATTTATCACTTACCCCGTCCCAGATTATGTAAAGAAGCGACAGTTCCTCCACACTCAAATCAGACAGATACAAAAAAAGGCAAGAGCGAGCAATGTGACGTGTCATTTCGAAAGTGAGTATGAAGTTACCATAGAAGACGGCACACAGGATGCGCATGTATCCACGTACAGCTGAGTTGCTGAGGAACCCACAACCACCCAGAGGCAAGCCCTCATTTTAGGCAGCGAGAACGGCTTCAGCGGGAGTGAGCGCGGTGCTCAATGAACCTCCCGCACGTCACAGTTCACTCTCTCCCACACTGACTATGACCATCCTACACATTCCTTTATTCCGGGAACCTGGCCATGGTCCCCGTGGAAAACATCAAAACGGTCAACGTGAGGGCAGTCTCCGACACAGGATCCTTTTCAGAAAAGGCCCCAGTCCGGTATTACACAGAGAATTAGGAACGTTCAAGGATCGTGTTTAGAAAGTTGATCCATGGGGCGCCTGGGTGGCACAGTCGTTAAGCGTCTGCCTTCGGCTCAGGGCGTGATCCCAGCGTTGTGGGATCGAGTCCCACATCAGGCTCCTCCGCTAGGAGCCTGCTTCTTCCTCTCCCACTCTCCCTGCTTGTGTTCCCTCTCTCGCTGGCTGTCTCTATCTCTGTCAAATAAATAAATAAAATCTTTAAAAAAAAAGAAAGAAAGTTGACCCATTTTGACTAAAAACTAGTTACAAGCTAACTACAATGTAAAAACATACTTTACTAAGCCAAAGGAAAAAAACACGTACGTCTAAGGAACCCGCAAAGGTAAACCATTATCTACCTAAGGGAATAAAAACCTTTGAAATTAGATTCTGTAAAATAACAGCAACTTCACAGAAATGAAGAGCAATACTGCCAAATTCGTATCATAGAACCCAAAACTGTCGGTCTCGAAATATTTCTTAGTGAAGCTTACGTGAAAGAAACCCCTCTGGTTTGTTTTCAAGACCAGAGATTTAAAAAGCAGACAATTTCTAAGCCCTACCTTTACAAAAATACTGGTAGGTATGAAACGCCGGAGCAGCTGATTTGTGAAGTGAGGAAATCTGAGCAGGGTGACGTTGAGAGACGGCAGCTGCTGGTATCCGGCCATCAGAGGGTAGAAATTATACAACATTTCCTGTTCGGTGCCAGGGAGGATCCGTAATCGAATCTACAGCACAAGTTGTAGAGACAATCAAATGTACAGGCTTCCAGCACCTTCCCATTTCCCCCCTTCATTCCCAAGTGACTGGACACCCAAATCTTTCTGGTGACACCCAATTTACCCTCCAGACAGATTCTAAATACAGGGCTGAACTAGTATGACATGAGGACTGCACAGATAATAAATGCATAAAAAAGTGTGTATGATTTCTCGGTTTCTACCAAGATCTAAACGGCAACTTGCACTGGCTTAAAAAGGGGAACGCGAGATGGATCGATATTTTCTGTGTCTGAGACCACGTAGATTTTTACAGTCACAATACGTTATGAGATAACTGGTAGAAAAGTATCTTTGTATATACATTACGTCAACATAAGACAAACTAGTTGTTTCCGGTGTTTTCTTTTAGGGGACCTTTCTGGCGAGGTAAATGATGTCAGGGGGAAAAAGATGTTTGCTATCCTCTATTTTTATAAATCAGCATGTGAAAAAGATCAGGACACTCTAGAAAAGCTTCCTCAATTGCAAATGAGTACGTATGGTATGTTCGTGTGTCAAAGATAATATATGTGTGTGCCAACATATAATAGCTAATATGATATGTATTATATGTTATAAACTTAACTTAGCAAATGGATTTCCTCATGTATAATTTTATTTTACATTTAACAACAAACATGGCACTCAGAATATGTACAGCACAGATGACTAGTCAGGGTAGACACTCCTGAGAAGCAGGACATACATTTGTTCCTCTATGTCCTTGTTGATAAAAAACTATTTACTGACTATTGAGGGGTGTCTGTTATCCACTTTGACAGAAGACAGTATTCTCATTGAAATATGGTTTTGCCTGAAAGTGTATGTTCCATTAAAAAATGTGATGGAACTTTTCTACTTCTGATTTGAATAAGCCAAATCAAAACACCCGAATGATTTATTTTTATATGTAAATATAAAATTGTGTCTAAATGTACCAAAGATAAGTAAATTCAGTGCAAGATCAAAATCTCTAAAAAGTTTCACTGATAGCTCAGAAAAGAATCAGGGTTTGTTTTTTTTTTTTCCCCTAATTAGGCTCCATGCCCAACATGGGGCTTGAACTCACAACCCCACGATCAAGAGTTGCATGCTCTACTAACTGAGCCAGCTAGGTGCCCCAGATCAGACTTTTAATATGGGTAGCAAGGCTTCTAGGCCTCCAATTAAAAGACACACACACACACACACACACTCAGTAGTAATAAAAGGGAAATCTAAAATTTTCAGGAATCCTATTACTGTCCAAGGATTTGTGAATTCTTGTTTTATAAAAAGAAAGAACCTACATGTATGATCTCAATGTGAAAAGGGTTGCCCACTTAATCCACCTCTATACAAATTGTACTTAATCTTTAAAAGTAACTAAAAACTTCCCATCGAAATAACAGGGACCACAATCAGCCTTATCAGTTCATTTGTAAATCCTAAATGCACAGCTCTCCCTTTCTTGGCCACACTTCTGTATCTACATAAGCAACCCCATGAGATATGACCTAACCTGTTTAAGACCTGAGAACATGAAGGCATCACTGGGCTCCACAGAAATCTCCACATCTTGAACTAAGTTAGTCTTATTCTGTAGGTGATACTTGACAGGTAAGGATTCTCTGACACGCCCAAATGATGGCAGATCTGCAAAGAAAGAGGACACATTTCTTTTGGTTAAAAAAATAATTCACCATTTATGAGTTCTTTTTGTAAATGAATCTCATTCCATAGACATGGGATTATTTAAATTAGTGGTAATACTGTACTCTTGATGAGTAAGAAAATTCTTTGGTTGCACAACAGACATGGGACTCTGATAAAACCGGCCCCAAAGAATCAAGTCTCCTTCTAAAGCTGATTGACACAGAAAGGGTCTTGGCTATCAGGAGCTGAATTATATTTTAGGAATGACTTTTTAAATCTATAAAACATTTCCCTAAATATCCATCACGGTTCACGAAGGAATGATAGGCATCACGGGTCCCTTGATGGGAGCACACACCATCAGCTATGAAGTATTCTTGCCAAAAAGTTGAACCTGAATCCGATCGAGACTATAGATCTTACCACCAACTCCCAGGAACCCTCAAAAATGATTACAATGCAATCAGCAAAATCCAGACTGTGGGAAGCTCTAAAGGACACCGGACTCCCATTTCTTTAACAAAAAACAGCAAGGTAGAGGGGAGGTGGTGGTGAAGGAGGTGATGGAGTGGAGAGGGGGTCTTCCCGCCCATCGATTTCAAAAGTACAAAACATCCATCAGCTGCAGTGCAAGACCTTAAGACAATCTAAAGAACCTTCGGAGTCCACCAGGGAAACTGCGACATTGGAATCTGATGATATTAAGAAATTTTTGCTAATTTTTAAGTGATGATACTAGAATTGTGATTATGTTTAGAAAAATAACCACTAATATTAAAGATGCAGACAGAAATATTTACAGATGAAATAATATCTGGGATTTGCTTTGGAATAACGGGAGTAGGAGGCGCACGCAGAGGTACAGATGAAACAGGACTGATCATAACCTACTTCGGTAAATGTTGGGCATTTTTCATAATAAAAAAATTTTTTAAACCTCAGAAGCTAAAATAGATAAAAATTCTTCCTGGATTCTTTTTCTCAAGTACAATTTGATGGCGTTACCTGCGTTCACGTGGAGAGGAATGTTTTCTACGATCACGTGTGGCAGAGTGATGACAGTACTGATGACGGGGACGTTTCCCATGGCTGAGGTCCTGTGGCAGAAAAGGGCAGCTTTCACATCCATGTTTCACGCGAAAAGTTAAATCAAAAACAGGAAACGTGTATATGCACCAACTTGTTCCAAAGGAAACAGAAATTACTTCTACATTTTCTAGAGCTTTATTAATGGAAGTAGTTCTGTGAAAAGCTTTTGGAATCCTGTTTGTGTTTTGAATGTTTCCAATTCACAAATGTCATAACTCACGGCTGCTGTTTGGCCCCAGTGACAGAGGGTCAATCGGGCAACCAGGAAGGACACCATTTAACACGGTGTTTGGTAGCAAAACGCTCTCAGGGTAGGTGACAGTGCAGTGACCGACATGATGACACAGACCTTCCCCTCACCCTGCGGCCAGCTCACAGCTGAGCACAGACCACCTGCAGGCGTACTGTTACAACGACTCTCGAAGCACATAGGAGAAACCGAGGAACTAAAAATATTTTACCATCGATAAACATAGTGGCATTCCAGCACTACCAAGATAAAGTGAGTACCATCAGGAAACTGTCAAATATTTTTCCCTCTATTACAGTTGGAATGGAGACTACACTACGGGGCTGGCTGGCCACTACCTGACCAAGGAGAGCCCTTAGGAAGAGTCCGTATCTAGATGTGGAGGCACGGACACTCTGTGCAAATTATTATACAGAAGCAACAGGAAAAACCATGGAACCCCTCATCATTAAGAAATATGTCTTTATGGTACTACAGTAGCATGATGGGATAATTACGCAGTGCCTTCAAAATCCTATTTTAATTCCTAGAAAAAGATATTAACCTGAACTTCAATGTGGTAAATTCAGGAGTGGGGAAAAGAAAGTTGCTACTTTTTAAAAATAAAATTATATTATTTTTCCTTTCTCATTTTTAGTATTATCTTATCCACTGTTTTAAAATTTATGAAAAAAAATTAAGCCATGCTGATAACACATGAAATATCATGTGTCTACCTCCCAGCCTAAGAAAACATAATATAGCTGAATCTTCCCACATATCCCTTTGTCTGCACTCCCCAAAAGTAACTACTATCCTGAATTTCGTATCTATCATTGCTATGTGTTTCTTTACACTTTTCCAAATTCTGTACGTAGCCCTAAGAAGTACACAGTGTTCTGCATGGTTTCCATACATGCAATTTGTTCGTATGCTGAACACCTGCAGTTGCTTCGTTCACTTACTGTGAAGTTACCAGTGTAGCTCTGGGTAATTCATTTTCACTGATACACAACATCCCATTATATGACTATGCCACAATTTATGCATTTTCCTGCTGATGGATATCTAGTTTCTAGCTTTTGACTATGATAATCAGAGGTGTTACGAACATTCTTACATATATCCTTCGTGTTAAGACTTTTTCTATGACCATAGGGTATAGGCATCTTCAATTTCACCTGGTACTGCTGAGCAGACTCCCAAAGTAATTGTTCTGTTTTATACTCCACCTCTTTTGACAAACAGTGCACATTGTTAAACCTTTTTATGTTTTCCAAATTAGTGGGAGCACATCTGAATCTCAGATTCCTAGTAGGGTTAACCTTCTCTCCCTGTTTCCCTTACACCGGCTTCTTCCGTTTCCCTTATGCTGCATACTCGAGATTTCGCTCAACTTTCTGAAAGGAGACTTGTTTTTCTTATGATTTGTAGACTTTCTTGGTATGAATTCTAATACTTTGTCAGTTTTACATGTTCTAAAAAGCTTTCCCCAATTTGTATTTTGTCTTTTCACTTTCTACATTTAATTTTAACAAATCAAATTCATCGGTTTCAGTGGCTTAAACTTCTATGTCTTATTTAAAGGAACTCTTCCCTATTCCAAGGTCATAAAACAATTCTCTTATTTTCTACCAAAAGTAATAAAGTTTTGCTTTTCACAATTAGAACTTTAGGATACCTAGAACTGATTTTTATATACAGTGTAGAGATCCAATTTTTTCCCAAATGGACACCCAATTGTTTACCTCCAATTGTAAAACAGTTCATCCCTTCCCCACTGATCTGCAATGCCTGTTTCTAAAATACAATTTCTGGGGCGCCTGGGTGGCACAGCGGTTAAGCGTCTGCCTTTGGCTCAGGGCATGATCCCGGCGTTATGGGATCGAGCCCCACATCAGGCTCCTCTGCTATGAGCCTGCTTCTTCCTCTCCCACTCCCCCTGCTTGTGTTCCCTCTCTCGCTGGCTCTCTCTCTCTCTATTTATTTAAATAAATAAATAAATAAAATACAATTTCCATCTGTGTGGGTCTGTGGATCTATTTCTAGACTCTCTCTCTTCTGTTCCACTGGCTTATTTACATATCCCCAAGCCAATACCACAGCAATGACTACTGTAGCTTTACAATAAGTCTGCGTATTTAGAAGAGCAAGTACCCTTGCCTAGTTTTTCTTCTGGAATATCTTGACTATTTCTGAGTTTTTGCCTTTCCATAGAAACTTTATAACCAAAAGTGTCAAGTTCTACAAAAACAAACCAAAATAAGCTACTGGGATTTTGAAGGAAATTGCACTGATTCTATAGAACAAACAATATTAGACCTATCCAAATCCTACCCAAGACCATTTTGCATATTTCCCCATTTATTTAAGAACTTCCTTTAATGTTTTAAAGTTTTACAATTTTCTCCGTAATGGTAACGCATGTTTTCTATTTGACATATTCTTACTTACCTTATAATTATTGTTGTCATCTAAATGATACCTATTTTAAAAGTACATTGCTGGAGCTTTATTACTGATATATAGAAAGCCAAGTGGCTTTTGTATATTGAACGTTACATGCAGCAACCTTGCTGGAACTCTTATAATGCAAATGCTTTGTTGATTCACTTGGGTTTTCTATGTGGACAACCCCACTGACTGCAAATAAGAGAAGTTTCTTCTAATGTTTTTAATGGTCCGGTGATAAAAATTCATTTGGCTAAAATTTCATCGGTATATAGGCTACAACTTGTGACAAATACAAATGAAAGTTTAATGATCCTTTTTAATCTTTGTGTTTTTGACAAATGGCTAGTGATAGCATATGACTTCTAGTCTTCACCCCAGGACTGACAGAAGCTTTCAAATACTAAATGACAACAACAAATAATGAAGGCATGAGAATAGCACAGACAAGGAAGAAAAGACAGGGCTGAAATCCTTTACCTCTTCCAGGAGATAATATAATGCCCAGTTGCTACTCCACCTTCAACACTTCCAACAGATGGGCACCGAAGACAAAAGCATTCACTAGCACTCTCTCCGGTCTGTAAGACAACTACAAGAAACAGTTTTTATAATCCGTATGCAACGATTTCCTCTCTGAAAGGAGAGTTTTACCTCTGGTAATAAAAAAAGAACACTTTATCAGTTATACATTATTTATAGAGACTTAAAAACTAAGGCTCAGAGATGTTAAATAACTTTTTCAAGGTCACAAAGTCCCTGTCCAGGGTTTTTTCTAATATATCAATATTCCATTATAATAAAAACAGGCAAAGCAGCTGTAGGTCTGTGACAAGTTCCTATGGGAACTAATGAAAAGGAAAAGTCTGGAGTCAGGATAATACCATTTGGTAATTATTTTTTTCTCTCCAAATTATTTCAAATCTCCAAAGGAAACATTTCACAGTAGAGAAAAAGAAATTTTTAGTTAACCCTTCAGGTACTCAAAATGTCATTCCAGCCAACTCTGGCTTTCTCTGACCAATGCACATTACTGACACCATCAAATGGAAACACACTACACGGTGCCTCATTATTGCCTAATTTGGTTATTTATCTCTTACACAAGGATGCTGTCCTCCTGCCAAATTTAGCATAAACTCCTGATGACAAGACAAATGCTCATCTGAACCAGGGCCTCCCTGCCTGTCAGCCCTTTGCAGTCTGCGGTGCCCCTCCTTTAACGCAAGCCAGCAACAGGGCCCATTGAGGGCTGGTGTTAGCACATCCATCAGTGAAACTTTCAAATGATAGTAACAAAGTCTCTAAATATTAACTAACTGTTTTTACTTAGACATGAAGAAGGCTGTGATAAATTAATAGTTGTGTTGTGGGTAGAAACTGGAAGCCAAAGGAAAAAAGCTGGGCCAATCTCTACTTCAATTAACTACTTTTAAGTAATTTTTAAGGCCTAGGAAATGATACTGTAGCCTGGTAAATAAAGCACGCATTAATTCAGACATCTTAAGACACCTTTTTTTGGAACATTCATATTGCCTCCCCCCTCCCCACCTTGCTCCAACAAGTCGTCCTTAATTCTAGGAAGTTAAACAAAATGATATAATCTTTATTAACAATTAACATTAGGGTCAACTTTATGACCTAGGAAAGTTGTTATTTTTAATGTGTCAAACACAAATTTCGTCATGCATGAATTCTGGTGTTCTTCGAGGGGGCAGACAGAATAATGCCATGCCACCCCCTTCCCCAAAGATATCCACGTCATAATTCCCAGAACATTACCTAACATGGCAGAAAGGACTTTACAGCCATGCCTAAGATAAGGACCTCAAAGTAGGAAGATTACACTGGATTATCCAGTTGGGCCCAATGTAATCACGAGGGTTACGAGGGAAAGAGGGCGGTAAGGGGGAGTCTGAGAAAAAGATGTGACAATGGAAGCCGAGGCCAGGAAAGGAACACCTGAAGATGCTACGCTGCTGGTTCTGAAGACAGAAGAGGGAGCCAGAGGTGAGGGATCCAACGGGCCTCTGAAAGCTGAAACGCTTTTCCCTCGAGCCCAGAAGGAATGCAGCCCTGCTAACGCCTTGATTTTAGGACCTTTGGCCTCTAGAACTTTCAGATAATAGATGTGTGTTGTTTTAAGCCACTAACTCTGTGGTAATTTGTTACAGCAGCAAGAGAAAACCAGTAATGGGATATTCAAGGTGGACATTATTCATTAATTTAATGAACATTTATTAACCAACTACTACGAGGCTGGCAATACAAAGAGGATGACGTCACGGTTCCAGCTCTTCAAGAGCACACCGCGTAGCGGCGGCGCCGTAACTGCAAATAAGTAATTACGGTAGAAGGGGTACGTGTAACAGACGTACAAGATACTCCGGCAGTAGAGGAGGAAGACGGCCTAGCCCTGCTTGGGAAGATCAAAAAGTCAAATCTTACGGGAGTCCTAAAGAGCACACAAGAGTTCGACAGGTTGAAAGAAAAAGGGAAGGGTTTTGGGCAAAGGTACTAACATGTTCAAAATCAGATGGAAGTGATGCTTGCCGACCGTAAAAAGTTCGGCTGGGTCCAAGTCTGGGAAAGAGGAAGGGGAAGTAGAGAGGCTGGTGCGGAAGAAGCCGGAAAGGGAGGCTGTGCTGGGAAAGGTCTGGAACGTCATGAAGTTTTTTAAGTGAGAATAACAAGTTCAGGATAGTTCCTTGAGAAATGAAACTCTGGCAGCAATAGGAAGGGCAGACTAGGGAGAGAGAATGGCAAGGAGGAAACCGATTAAGAAGGTGTCTCTGAAGGCCAGAGGGGAGATGGTGAGAATCTCTGCATTCAAGACGCACGAAGAAGGGAGAACGTGGTGCCGGGCAGGATGCGCGCACATAGAGGGCGCCTGCTTGGTCTCCGTGGCTCCCAGCTGGAGCCAAGAGCGCACCGGCTCCTCCAGCTGGACTGCGGAACGCAGGCGGCCTAAGGTTGTGTGGCAGGTGAAGACTTGCAGAAAAAGTAAAGGGAGCCAAAGTCAGGATCCTGGAAATGACCAACACTGAAGCGGTAAGAAAAGGAGTCAGCAAAGAATGGACAAATAACCAGCTTGTGTTGGGCCGTTAGGAGACAAGCACTGGGCTGAGATGTTCACACAGATCATCTCACCCACACTATCTCGTACACATGATCTCCCTGAACTCTGAGAAGTTAATCCAACACAATGAACAGTCCAGCGTAACCAAAGGGCACGCAGCAGGACTGAGAACTGAATCTAGTCCAGTGTGACTCTAAATCTCATGATTATTCCAAGCCAGCACAGGGAGGAGAAAAGGAAGAAGAGGACAGAGAAACAAAGTAGTACCAGAGACAATGACTTCCAAAACCACAAGAGAAAACCAAGTTTCCAAAGACAGAAGGACGAAACTTACGAAGGCATTCCGAAAGGAAATAGGGGTTAGTAGTATTATTACTTCACAGAATCGGGGCCTATTTGTAGCATTTAAACAGGGAGGTTTAGGGACATGTTTGATTTTATCTACCTATCTATTTCACCTATCGTCCTTTATGATGACTTTCCTGAAATGCACAGAAGTGACTATGAAGGCTGGTGGCTCTTTTGGTGTCTTGAGAACCTGACGCAGTGCCACACAGTGACCTCGATAAATACCTGTTGATTATTTATTGATAGATACTGAAACTTATTTTCAGGCCAGATGCAAAAAATACACTGGAATTCTAAAACTACTCATCTAATTTTAATCTGTATTGCAAATCAGCTATATGACTTGTAACACTAAAGTCCAGTAGTAGATAAACAGAGCAAATAAATGACTCACTTACATTTGGTTTTAAGAATATCTCATGATTTTTTTGCATACAATATTTACCTTTCTAATACAGCTGAGCACGATTTTGCTTGGGTTAACATTCAAACTCATTTTTTTTCTCTCTAACAGCTCAAGAACATACAAGTCCAAAGTATTATGCACCAGAAAGGTAACACCCTGGTATCTCTTCTCTATACTGTTGTAGATGATTTAGAAAAGTTATTGTCTATTCTTTTATATTTTCCCCAAGTTTCTTTAATAAACACGTTTTACCATTTCAAGTTATACATAATAGTAAACAATTACAAATGAGAAAAAAAGCAATCTATAAAAAATCCGAATATGAAAAAATATTTTATTTTCAAGTACATTTTTCAAAGAGTAACTTCCATCTAGTAGCAAAAATCTTATATGTTAAAATAAGGTATACTCAAGCAAAGTGTAAATGATACTAATTCTACCTTAATTCCAAATTTATTTGCTTTTGTGAGTATCAGTCTCAATTACCCTCCCTTAGCAAAAGGCTAACTCTTAAACTGGTAACCTACACATACACACGCACGCACCTGTCTTCTAATTAAGGGGGATGATCCATTCTCACCTTTGTCCACTTGGGACTCCAGCTGATCCACCGGGCTCATAGAAGGAGCAAGCTGGAGCTCACTGGATACAACAGTGAGGGCCCAAGGTGAGGCACTTAAAAGGTCCGTCATCAATAGAAAGGGGATGTCCGCATAGACCCTTTCCAGGTGCTCAAACTGTCACAAATGAAGACAAAAGGTCTGTCTGGAACTATCGTAATCCGTTTTACTTTTTTCTGTTAATTTTTGTAACTGAAATGATTTCCAAAATGCTTTATAGAAACATACCTTTGTAGAGACAAATTTAACTGCGACATCAAATGGAAAGACAGTTTCTATAGTTACAGTTTCATCCTGCAAGAAAATTTAAAGGGCACATTCAGTGGCTTTTCTAAACTTAAAAATAGTTTTAAAAATAGAAAGTGTACAAAACATAATCTGTAACAGATTAGTAAATAATCCCAATTTATATATTAAGAAGCTAGGATCGTCCCCTCAGATAATATTTGTAAAAACCTATGGAGAGAGACCAGACCACTATTTCTACTAAATTATCTTACAGTTTTATAACAGTTCACACTGCAAGTGCTTTCTAACACATTATTTATCTCAGGATCTAGTAAAAGTGAGCAGGACGGGCATTGTCACCATGTTACAGAAGAGGAACCAGAGGTTAAGGAAGGTTAAATGATTGGCCTCGGCCCACAAAGCTAGTGGTGAATCTGAGTCTTCTTTTTGTCTAGGTTCTTCACCTTGACTCAACACAAGATGACTAATAATAACGATAGTAACAATAATAAAATATGACAGTGCTATAATCACTACAGCAGCATTACATAATGTTTGTAAGAACTCAAGGAAACAGGCGCCATTATACTTGCAATTTTTTATAAAGATTTAAGATTTTATTTATGTATTTGAGAGAGAGAGAGAGGAAAAGAGATAGTATGCACACACACACATACACACACACAAGCGGGGGTGGGGGAGAGGCAGAAGGAGAGGGAGAAGCAGACTCCCCGCTGAGCAGGGAGCCCGATATGGGACTCTATCCCAGGACCCTCAGATCATGACCTGAGCTGAAGAGAGACGCTTAACCGACTGAGCCACCCAGGCAGCCCACACTCCTCATTTTAAGATGAAGCGGTCACACATAGCTAGTAAGTGACAAAGGCAAAAACGGACCCAGATTTGATCCTGAAGCCTATACTCTTAACCAATGCACTACGTCTCCTCTCTGAGTGTATTCACTAAACACTGGGGTTACTATGGCTTTGGAACCAAACCACCCAGCCCAATGGTGAGAACCCTTTAAAAAAAAAAGTCATGTTGAGGGATGCCTGGGTGGCTCAGTCATTAAGCGTCTGCCTTCAGCTCAGGTCATGATCCCAGTGTTCTAGAATCGAGCCCCGCATCCGGCTCCCTGCTCAGCAGGAAGCCTGCTTCTTCCTCTCCCACTTCCCCTGCTTGTGTTCCCTCTCTCGCTGCCTCTCTCTCTCTCTGTCAAATAAATAAAATCTTTAAAAAAAAGTCATGTTGATTAAAAACTCAGGCTGTAAAAATGCCAGGTAGATTTGGGTTTTAATCCTGGAGAACACATTCTTTATTCACCGTGCGTACTTTGGGCACAGTGAGGTGAGGTGACCCTGGGGAGGGGACATGTTCTCTGAGTCTCAGTTTCACAATCCTCAAAGAGCTGTTGACAATGAAGTGAGGCAATGTATAAGCAGCACTAGTGGAATGCCTAAACCATGTTTATTACTATAATATGCTTCAAATACTTCCTCTCAATACCATCAAGCTAACTTTTTAAGAAACTGTAGTAAGTCTTATATTAGTGGTTGAAAACCCATGCAGGGGTTCCATGATCTAAAGCCTAGGGCCTCAGTATTCCCGCACAGAAAAGATATATGGAAATGAAGAAGCAAATCAGTGAGTTGCTTAGATGTGGCCCACTTTAAATTTCCACACGGCCTACGAAGCAGACTCACAGGCAGGTAAAAATGAGATTTAATCCAATAAAGGGAAAAGAATTTACATTTAAATTTCCAAAATGTCTTACAAATAACAGTAGGCCCTGTAAGACAGATATTCCATGAGAGAAGTGCTTCTTAGTAAGATAATTCTGAAAGATAATCACCACAGCCTTTTGAGAAATTCTCAATATGCATTAGCAAATTCAAAGCTGCATTAAACCCTGAGTCAAAATATCTGTTTAACACCTTTTAACCAAACATATTTGACCAATTCATTCTTTTGTGTAATATCTATTTCTGTCCCTCAGAATTAGTGTCCCTTAAAAGCTTATCTTGGGAATGGACTGGCTGATAGAAGAATAAACAGCTTCTCTAAAAAAACTAAAAGACAACCTACTAAATAGGAGAAAATGTCTGCAAATGACATACCCAATAAAAGGTTAGTATCCAAAAAATATAAAAAACTTATACAACCAACACCACAACAACCAAATAATCCAATTAAAAAATGGGCAGACGATATTTTTTTGTGGAAAAAGGTACGGAGGTTCCTCAAAAAATTAAAAATAGAATTACCATGTGATCCAGTAATTCCACTACTGAGTATGTACCCAAAGATATGAAAACAGTAATTCAAAGGGATATATGCATCCTTATGTTTACTGCAGCATTATTTACAAGAGCCAAATTGTGGAAGCAAACCAAATGTCCATCAATAGATGGATGGATCAAAAAGACGGCAGATATATACACGCACCCACACCTACACAGCGGAATACCAATCAGCCATAAACAAGAATGCAATCTTGCCATTTACAACGACACAGATGGAGTGACAGAGTGTGATGCTAAGTGAAAAAAGTCAGTCAAGAGACAAATACCATATGATTTCACTCATACGTGGAATTTAAGAAACAAAACAGATGAAGACAAAAGGAGACACACCAAAAGACTCTAAAACTGTAGAGAACACAGTGATGGTTACGGGAGGGGAGGGCGGTGGGGAGATGGGGAAATAGGGGAAGGGGATTAAAAACAAGCAGCATGCACCTCAGTGATATTGTGCCCTGAGAGAAGAGAGCACTGCACACCGCTGTAGCTTGATGCCAGGATTGTTCCCACACAGCAGACAATTATTCTAAAAAGGTATGTTCCAAGTCTACTGGAAGCATCATTATCCCAAGTAGAAATGACATCCGGGGCTCAGGACTCTGAAGCCACACAGAGCTGTACCGCTCTTGTCTCGGAGATGAGGAAATTGAGGCCAGAGGAGCGCGTGGCTAGCCTGAGCGCCACGTTAGGAGGCCAGGCTGAGACTGGCACTCTTACCTCCTACTTCACCATCCAGGATTCCTTCCAGTGCATCAGGCTAAGTGAAATCTTTATATATTAAATGCCTTCCCTCCTTCTACTTGGGAAATACTCCTAACTCGCTTAGGATGGGGTTGCCTTCCACTGACTCACAAAACAGCCGACGGCCCAGACTCTGCGCCATAACCATACTACAAATGGCCAAACTGACTGGACTTCTCCTCTGCCAGCGGAGGGCCCAGTTCCTGAGAACAGGCCAAAACAACACAGGTAAGACTAATAAGACAGGAAATATCACGATTTTCCATTACTAAAAGAAGATACAAGCAATTACAGACAATATGGTTAAATCTAAATAAAACATGGCTCCCCCAAATCACTATAAAAGAAGAGACCAACAGAAAATACACCAACGAGGTGACAGCAGTTGCCTCCAAGTCGCTGACTATGACCATGCTGGCCTTCTTATTTTCATTCTCTCTGTCTGCACTTACCAGAAACAATTTCCAGACTCCATTTACCAGAAAAAATATTTCATAAAAGGAGACCTCCCATCCTCCAAAATCTTCAGCATATAACCAGCTTACTGATTTTGTCTAATGTGTGAGTTTATAAAGAAACACATAGGTTTAGAATCTCAAGATTTTTTGCAAAAGATCCCAAACCCCTTGACTGTACGAAAAGCCACGGAGGCCAATTTTCTAAAGTCTGAGCATTGACGGCCATAGTATGTCATTTATAATAGGTATAAATGATAAAAAAACAAAAAACCAAAAAAAAAACCCCACAAAAAACCCAAGAGATGTTTAATTACAATTTGTAAATTTTAAAAAACTTTGTAATAGATTACAAGCACCTAAGCTGCTCATGTTTTTACAGGTAAACTAAAAACACAAAACAGGGAACACTCCACATAGGATCCTTCCTGAAGGAGTTAGGAGAAGTTATACCTTGTGACACTTGCAAACAATTTCTTTGTCTTCAATAGTTGTATTGATCAGGTAAGAAACATACACGAGAAACATTCTTGAACCAACTGTTCCACAGCGAACGTACAACATTTTTTCCAGCTGTAACAAAATAAAAGCACTTTAATAGTTCAGAGATTTCCTCCTGACACATATTCTAGGGTAACATTCCCTACCTTTTAAGAGTTTACTGGACCAACTGACTAAATTCTTGAACACTTTTTACAGGCTGTTCCTGCCTCAGTATAAGAGTGCGATCATGACTATTCTACCTTTTCTTACCATCATTCTCAACTTTCCAACAATTGTTTGTGCTTAGTTTGGAAATAAAAGCTGCCTGAAAAGTTATTTCACTAAGTTACATATTTAATGTTATTTAGTTATTTTATCAGGGCAACTAGTTCTCCATATTAGGGTCATTTACTCTAAAATCACTCGTATAAAAACCGCTTACAACATTTTACACACTTAAATATGTAAAATGTGTACAAAATGTGCATTAGTTAAACCCCATTTTTAGTCTCAGGATATGCTGTTAAAATGCTCTAGAACTATCTAAGACTCGCTACATATTTAAAACTGCAATCTAGGTGATTTCCTCTCCCATCGTAGTTGACCAAGGTTCACCTGTTCCCCCGGATGTAAGTCTCCCACAGGAATGTCGGTGAGTAAAGCTGGGTAGGACTCATCACACAGTTCTGTTCCATGAAGAGACACGTGCGTTTTCTGAGTTAAATTGGCATCCTGTCCTAAAAGTGTTAATAGCAGTGTTTTAAAATACAGAGAATTCAAACATTATCCTAACAATTCATACTGCATAGACCATTTCACAGCCATATTTTAAATAAACTTCCTGTAGTTGACACCACTGATATTTATTTTATGTTGAATGAACATTGACCAATTTTTAAAAAGGAATGTTTACCGGGTTTTAAACCAGCGGTGAGCTTCACGTCTCTGATTTGGGTCTTCTCGTGGGACTCAACGGTCACAACCAAACAATACATTTCATTAGTCAGGGCAGGAGGGTCATGTCGCAGATGGACAGAAATGTTTGGAACTCTGGAGATGATCCTTTGGGGAAAAGAAACTGTAGCTGAGTAACCGATTTTTAAGAAAACAAGTTATTCAAACAAAGTATTTAGAAGAAACAAGATGGCCTTGCACAATCTGCTCTCGAGGTGGACGTACATTGTGCTTGCCTGAATGACTATGCTGTCCCAGTGAAGCTCATTGTCGGGGAGCTTAGGCCGTCTTTTGAAAGAACGCGAGGCCTGCAAGGCTTCTTGGGAGGAAGCGGCGTCCCCTCCTCCTCCTTGCCAATTCAAAACCACACATCTTCCCGTCTCGTGGCCCAGAACCAGATCTACCGAAGTAATCTGAAAGATGGAGGGCTGTCAGAAATGCCACCTCATACTCGTCACCATCCCTGCGTGACAAATGATGCAGTGACTGCTAGTCTGTCGAGTTCCTCTAGAGACCCACAGGGTGATAAGGTCAGAACACCTGCTGTGACAGCTGTCCTGGTCATCTATTAGCTGTGACACTGACTAGGCTCACCTTTAAACAGAGATAATAACCTCATGTAACACATGTTCAATTAGTGGCTGCTGAGTGAAACACATGAATGTTTTGATGACTGTGAACATACTCATAACCTAATTCCTAATTCCAAACTATTTTTCCCAAAGACATCTATACTATTATTAAATGAATAAATGTTCCTTTCAACTAAATCCATTAACAAATGTACTCAAAATAGTGTTATTAATTATGGTTTCTATCTGGTAGGCTTCCTCAGGTACCTTGTAAAAAATAATGTAATTAGGGATTTAGTCAAAATCATAAAGAATTTTTTTTTAGTGAATAAGCAAAAGACGCTGGATTTTGATTAATAGTAAAATCAACAGGTTCACAGAAAGAGTTATGGGAATACTGGTAGTATAGTCTTCTGTTTCTATCTTAGAAATGGTCCTAAGGTTAGATTAGCCAATCATCACCATGATTTCAAGCCATGGAAAACAAGCACTTAGAGAGCTTACTATGTACTAATCACTATTCCAATCAACTTACATCAACTAACTGATTTAATCCTCACAAAACACTAAGAGGTAAGTACCATTATTATCCCCACTTTAAAGATGAGTAAACTGAGGGGCGCCTGGGTGGCGCAGTCGTTAAGCGTCTGCCTTCGGCTCAGGGCGTGATCCCGGCGTTATGGGATCGAGCCCCACATCAGGCTCCTCTGCTGGGAGCCTGCTTCTTCCTCTCCCACTCCCCCTGCTTGTGTTCCCTCTCTCACTGGCTGTCTCTCTCTGTCAGATAAATAAATAAAATATTTAAAAATAAATAAATAAATAGAGATGAGTAAACTGAGATACAAAGAGGTCAAGTAACTGTCCAGGGCCATACGCTAGTAAGCTGGAGAGGTGGACTTTAAACCCATGTAGTTTGGTTCCAGAGTTTATGCTCGATAAAAATAATGCTTCCATCATATATTTCTATAAGGTATTTTAACTATGCACATTAAGCAAATCCTTTAAAATAGATATCTTCATTTTTTTCTTTAAAAAATGCAATCAGAAATGTTTAAACATTAACGTAATATAGATCGCTAGCCTGAATTATGTCATATTATACAAAATACAATTGCTACAGTATTTAATATATATATTTTGTTTAGAAGTCTTTAACTGATTATGTAGCCATTAAAAACCAGGCTGGTCGTATGTACTAACGGGAAATGATGCCTAATATACACTGGTAAGTGAAAAAAGTCAACGATAAAATATTATGTATAGTACAGTCCCAATAAAAGAAAACCCACCAAACCATGAATGATATCCCTTGGGAAGTCCAAGCGGAAGATGTTCATTTTTTACTTAATAAACTTGTGTACGATTTGAAATTTTTTCTGACATACACACACTACTTTTGTCACTTAAAGTCTGTTTTAAACAAATTTCATAACTAACCTCAATTTTCTTTCCCACGTCTTCAGTTTTTGCAACAAATTTAAATAAAAACTTCCTTGTTTTACCAGGAACTAAGCACATCTTTCCCTGAGTCAAATTTTCCAAAACTTCACTTGCTTTGGTTGCTTCTTCGATTACACAGAACTGGTTATATTCCTGTAAAAGAGGTTAGCAAGGGTCACAGTTTATAAACATCAAATGTTGTATGTTTTGGTGACACTAAATGATTTGGAGCTAGGTAAGTTTAACTACTCGAAAACTAAAGCATCATGAAGGGTGATGAATGAGACGTAGTTTAGGCCTAACAGAAGCACTCATCCTCTCCGTGCTGCACAAGGTGAAGACAGTTCCCCACATGTAAGCTGATTTCTGCAAACATCCACACACCCCTATCCTGGAGAGAAAAAAAGATCTATTCTTTGTTTCTTTGGACGTTACTGTCTATTGTCCCCTTTTCTTAAAGAGCTTTCTTTTTACTTGGCTTCTGTGACCCTATAATATCATCCTTCTTGACTACTGTTTTTCCCTCAAAATTCAGAGGCTCCGCGGGCTTCATTCCTTAGCTTTCAGTTCTTTTCCCTTTATAGTCATTTCATTACAAAGTTTAGCCATTTCTACATATTCCACATCTCTACGCTAATATTTCCTACATTAAAAACTAATTCTGGGGCGCCTGGGTGGCCCAGCGGTTAAGCGCCTGCCTTCGGCTCAGGGCGTGATCCTGGCGTTATGGGATCGAGGCCCACATCAGGCTCCTCCGCTATGAGCCTGCTTCTTCCTCTCCCACTCCCCCTGCTTGTGTTCCCTCTCTCGCTGGCTGTCTCTATCTCTGTCAAATAAATAAATAAAATCTTTAAAAAAAAAAAAAACTAATTCTGTCCTATTCCCTTAGCCGAAAGTTCCTATCCACAATTGTCTAGAGGAGAATTCTACTACCACTCAAATTCAGCATGTCCGAAACTGGATATACATCTATCATCCCAGAAGAGCAGCTCCTTACAGAGGAACAAAGGGAGACATCCTTCCTGTGTACATCTATGGAATCACCATTCTCATCCATTCAATAAATTTCAAGAACTTTCCAAGAGCCATCTTCTATCCTAGCAAATGAACTATCTTCACAGAAAATTTAAAAAAAAGTTTTTTTATATACTTTATATACTTTATACACTTTCCCTCTATTTCTATTTCTATTCCATGCTTCTGAAACCTAAGTACTACTTTTTTTCTTATGATTTGTATCTTGGATTTCAAATAACATATATTCAGAATATAATCTACCTTTAAAAACTAATTGCTTTTCATTTTATCTTAATATTTTAAACTAGTTTTTAATAATAGAAGTTGTTGTTTAAGAAAAGGGGGGAAGAAATGGGATAGTAGGATATAATGGGAAAAGTAAAATAAGGATCTATTTATCCTCTAATTCCAGATTTAGACTATTTCCAAAAAAATTTTCATGATTGAGGGAAAAAAATTATCTGTCCTAGGAGAGCTTACATTCTAATAAAGAACACAATTTAACAAATAATCATTCAGACAAAAGTGAAACCACAGCTGTGATAAGTACTACGGAGGCTTATGGCTCGGCAAATCGATCAGGTAGGCAGGGGAGGCGTCCCTGAGGAAGTGAGGCTTTTAAGGGCACAGAACATGAGAAGGAATTATAAGAGGAGGCAAGAGCAACCCAAGAAGTAACATCACATACAAAATCTCCTGTCGTACTGCCGAGTGATCTCACTTACACGTGGAATCTAGAACGCACACAAACAGTAAAACGGCGGATGCTGAGGGGTAGGGGGATGGGAGATGCTGATCCAAGGGCACAAACTTCCAGGGACGAGGCAAATAGGTTCTGGGGATCTAACGTGCAGCATGGTGACCGTACTTAGTCAAACCCTATTATATGCCTGAAAGTTGCTAAGAGAGTAGATCCTACATGTTCCCACCACAAAAGAAAAAGGTCATTATTTGAGGTGACTGATACTAAGGAATCTACCAGTTTACAAACATATGTACACGTTTCAAATCATCATGCGGTAGGCACGCTTTAACCATAAAATAAACAGTTACTGGCCGGTGGGGGGCTGTCCCTTATTCATGCTACCCCCCTTATCTTCTACAACAAATACTCAGCAACCCAGATTCCTTTTGTAAATGTCCCTGGTAGCCCTTTCTGTCCATTGCCACCAGGAACACCCTAATGCAAATCCTCACACGTCAGTAGCTGGATTCATAGAAAGAGGCTCCGTAAGATCATTGCTTTCTATTTCATCACTGGAAAGAAGTTTCTTAAATTCTACATTTCATGCTCTTGCTTTAAAACCCTCAAACTGATCAGAAGGAATCGCTGGGTAATGGTCTGAAGTTGAATAAAACAAAATGATTTTCAGGTGACCCCAGTTCATTGAACTGATCCTATTCCAGGGCAATTTTTCAGTTGTGAAGAGTCAAAAAAAAAAAAAAAAAAAAAAAAAAAATATATATATATATATATATATATATATATATATATATATTAAGATAGGTAAAGCTCTTTCTTTACCACCATCCAATAATAGAACATGAATAAATGAATGGATAAATAAATCTTTAAATACTTCTCTTACTAGCCAATCCCTGCTGAACTCTTCAAGCTCCTTCAAGCCACGCGGCCTCATGTCCCACTGGCCCGGCTCACAGCCCCTCTGGTCTTGGGAGGCCGGGGTCCCCACTGCCCCTAACCCAGAATGTATACTTCTGCTTCTGTTTGGCGTTTCCTCTTCCAAACATGTTCCTCCTTCTCACTGCTTTATAGTAGCTTCCTTTCATCTTATCCTTGAAACTTCATCCCTTTTCTTCGGCACGTCTACTGTAACTGTATTTCTAGCCCACACCACGTAACTTAGTCCTCACTACCTACGAGGGCAGTCTGTGAGTCAGTCCTGGTCCCTGCCCCCAAAATGTTTCCATTTTAACAGGGCTGATATATGCTAAATGCTTTGAGGTTCACCACGATGCTAAGAATACTTGCTGGTTAAATGCTTGCTGGTTAACGGCTCAATATACTTTCTGGGTGACCAGAAGATAATGATCTCTGAAGTGAGCTTGTAACTGAAATATTTGGAATGTAATCAAGTACTTGACAACATTCTAATATACTACAGAAATGTGCAAATGTATATAATCCTAGCTCCGCAGAAAGAAAAAGCTGCTTCTATGTGCATACGCAGAAAATGTCTAGACTGTTCAGGAAGTTAATAGTGATGACTCTGGGGAATGGAATTGAGGGGCACACACTTACTTTTCACTTTATATTCATCTTTTCAGTTCAATTTCTTTAACATCAAACATTTAACAGTTTAATAATAAAAAACTAATACCAGTGTTAGAATATAAAACAAATGATTTTGAAAATTAGATTATATTTGATAGATTTCATTTGAAATTCAAGTTACATATTACAAAAAATAAAGTTCCTTCATTTCCTAAGGATGGAAGAAAAAACGTAGGGAAAAGTGTAAAACTTGAAAGGCTAATACAGAAGTTGAGAACTATAAATCCACTTATTTTCAAATAGACTTTACCAAAGTCCATTTGTTACAATGCAACCATTAAGACCTAGAATTCGCTAAGTTCATTTCATCTAATTTAATGGAAGCTACAATAAGATACACACATGGTAAAAACGCAGTAAGAGGTACTGTTACCTGATTATTAAAGCTGACACAGAGCTTGGAAAACCGAATGGGATGTGGACAGTCAGCCCTCAGATAGATATCAAACCGCACAGGAACATCAACATGAAAACTCGGGGCGTGAAACTTGGCTTTGCATTGTACTAGAAATAAAACAAAGACAGTCACACGTTACAGGACCCTTGAGGCACACAGCCATGACACTTATTCTTCCGGAAGGAAACGTCCACCTTGGATAGTCTCACTGAATTCTGCCCTTGAAGCATTTCAATACACATAAATGCAGCTCATTTTTAAATAAACAAAACAAAGTTAAAGAAAGTATAACTTCAAAACCACCTTTAATTCTAAAAACATAGTTGCTCCTGAAATGTAACTAACATAGGAGTTTAAAGGGAAAAAATCATTGTTAGTTTTAACTTATTTCAAAATACCCTCCTGGGGCGCCTGGGTGGCTCAGTCCTTTCGCGTCTGCCTTCGGCTCAAGTCATGATCTCAGGGTCCTGGAATCGAGCCCCCATCAGGCTCCCGGCTCAACAGGAACCCTGCTTCTCACTCTCCCACTCCACCTGCGTGGGTTCCCTCTCTGTCTCTCTCTCTCTGTCAAATAAATAAATAAAATCTTTACAGAAAAAAAAAACTTAAAAAAAATATCCATCTAGGCATTACAGAATAAGCTTTTTAAAGGACTGTCTTTTCAAATGCATTTCAAATCACACCTAAACTACAAACGAACGAAGTAAATTTTAATACATAAGCTAAGTACTTAAATTTTTGAAAATCTTTATAAGTCAATGGGGAGAAAGAAAAAAAAATCACAATTTCATCTATAGGATGACATATTTTGAACATTCTTTGACTTTTATATTTACGGTTCCGCAACTGTTCATTTTGTAGCAATAAGGATGATTTCTCTGAAATAACACTGCAGGCGCGGGCTACCCACCGAACGGCACGAAGTCCTGCATCCCTATCGTGAAGACATTGCTGCCAGCCAGGGAGATGCGGTCCGACCACAGCTTCTGAGCCGTTTTCACAGCTAAGACATCACAGTCGGGTTCCGGATCAGGACTCTCATTCTGCACCAACACAAAGTACCATTCGCTCAGCTAGCGATAAAAATACACAGATACAGGTCTAGGTCTACATAGCCCCAGGACGCGCTTCTATTATAGAAAGAACTCCGACTTACCATCAGAACATTTATGAGGTTCTTTTCAATCCGAGATTTCTGGTCATCTTTCAGAGTTGAAGCTAACATGAAGGAAGTAGGAGAACAACTGTAACTGTAAGACGGGCAAGTAAGGCCACTACCCCCACAGAAGGTATTAAAATACTACAGAATAAATACCTCTTCTGAGACAGCTAAGCACAATTCCAGACAATGTACAACAACACAGCTTCCTACGTGAGCCCCAACGCTCTAGATTCTCACATTTGAACTCAATGGGAAAAACCATTTCATGACATATTTAAAAAAAAAAAAAAGGGAAGAAGAATTTTGTTTTTCTCAACTATCATGAGACCTCGACTATAGTAAGTTCCCTGAAAGTATGAGTCCCTTCACCTGGCAAACCAATCTACGCCGGGCGGAAGTACGGTCAAAGATTCGAGAACTATTCTTTCAGTTTTAAGAAGCTTAAAGACACTACAGAATTTTAAAGATTCAGAACTGTACTGAAAGAACACCAAGTTACCTCTTCCAAGGAGTTCTAGGGAGTAAGTAATGTAATCTTTTAATTGGGCCATGAGGTAGGAGCACTTCAGAGCTGTGGTCAATATGGATGTAAGCAGGGTCCACCATCCTTCACTCCGATAATCACACATCACGTAATCCAGCAACCTGACAGAAGGCAAGATGTCAGACACACTGAAACAGCTTCACTAGAAAGGCCCTGAAGACGTCTTGGAGGAAGTAACATGCTTGACTCATTTTATATACACGTCAGAAACTCTTACTGAAATAGTTTAATGGGTAATTTCACATTTAGCTAAACATGGTTTCCTAAGACTTTGAGAATGATTGTACTGGCAGACAGCACTTGAAAAAAAACATCACAGAAATGCAGTTTCATAGAAATAGCAATAAATATGGAAATAATAAATCCTTCAAAACACATTTCTATTCTCATTTTGCTGTAAGGTAATGAGATTACTTATAAAAATAAATGGGGGATAGGACTCACTTCAAAGCTTTGGTATAATCCTTTGCATAATAATACTCCTCTCCCATTTGAACCACTGGAAAGGCAAAAAGATTTTATGTACATAATTCTAAACTATTCAAAGTCACATGACACTATGGCATGTTATGGATACTTACTTAGATGACTTTTCATTCTTGGACATTTATACTTCTTAAATTGTGCAACAGCATTGCTTAGAAGAGTTATTATTATTTCCTGTTAGAAGAGAGAAAGTGTGAAACATTCCAATAAGAAATAATCTCATGTACTCTTCGAATACTGAGAAGAATCGTTTCTATTGGGAAAACCACCACCACAAACTTACAGAGTGAACAACACTTCTCTCCTTTAGCTGAATGGCAAGAATCCCCACCTTCTCTTTTTCAGGATCAGAAAGATCAAAGCCTGTGTAAGATAAGACGCAACCCATCTTAGATGGCTCATTTAACATAAATCCTTCACATGAACATTGGATGTGTACACTCCTTGAATCCTTTACTTAAATGTAATGTATTTCAGATTCTTAAACATTCTAGAATTTTAAAGAGTCTAAGAGACGGCTTTATTAGCACGGCAACTTCTCTGTGATCTCCGTTCTGAAGAGAACATTACTGAACTCAGCATTCTCTAGCCTAGTGGAACCAACCACCTGAAGGACAGTATCGACATCATTCTCAGTATAGAGTACTTTCTGGAGATTAAAGTAAATAATTTCTTAACAATTAAGGTTTGATGGCCACAGAAACTGCTCAACTTAAGTACGTCTCAAACCCAAAAAAGATGCAGAGACATTTCTAAGGTGATACAAGTTAATACTGTTTTAAAAGATCAACTATAATAAATCGTCAAAGTTAACTAGAATTAAAATATTAACTAGACCGAAGTGGCTTATTATTTGTGTCATTTAAGACAAGAGATGTCCAAATGTTTTAATCACACTCACGTTTAATTAGAAGCTATTCGAAGATGTAGTGATCTAAACAAAACATCCTAAAAACTAAAGAACTGAAAAATCTTTAAAAAGATGTTTAAAAAACACACATTTTTACCTCAACATATTTTGTGATAGCCTATGTAGCCAATGGAAAAACTGTGATAGCAATCTGTGCCTTCTGAGGTTAAGAGAAAAGGGAGGAGGGAAAAAATATTTACTTAGTATTCCTTGTCGCCATGATCTCTGTCCATAAAAGTCAAGAACGCCTGTTTGTGTTTCTAACGGATCAGGATTAGGATACGTTACAGAAGCCTGTAAAGTAAAACACAGCCCTAAGTTAGAGTTTATGAACCTATCACAAACCAACTTGCCTTCAATCTTTGATAGAAAAAAACATTTCACAAATACAAATATCAAACATATGTCCAGATACCAAAGTTGTGAATAGTTTCACATTAAATTTTCACAAAAATGAAAATAAATGTTCCATTTAATACCAACAGAGCCTCATAAAAATTAAATTGAATAAATGAACCTGATTCTGACAAACGATTTCATAGTAACTAACTCTGTAATATTTTTTTCATCTTTGCTATGATAAACCAGTAAAAATATATGACAATTATGTTCGATGTTTATCCCACATGTATAAGTGTTTTTTGTGCAAACGAAAATAGCATGGTAAGGAGTTTTAAAAAGAAGACACTATTTTCCTTCTTTATCACTTGTGTATTAAGTCCTGGTATTGGTTGGGGAGGGATATTTTTGGCACCAGAATTTACTAATTTACACTGATTTTCTTTCTTGTTACTTTTTCCCTCTGAACGCAAAATATAATGCAAGTACATTGTTGAGAAATACAGAGAACATCCAAAAGGAAGAGGATAAAAATTTAAATCACCTATAAACCTATTAAAACTGTTAACAGTGTATACATTAGTCTACCAGGTTTTGTATGCAAACATTTATTTGTTATCAACTGGAATAATTTTTCACCCGGCTTTTTCCATTTAAATATATTCTGTAAATGCACATCATTAAATATTCTTCTACACCATTACTTGTTATGGCTCCCTGCTGTTCCACATTTTAACAAATTCCCTATGTTGTCCATCTTGTTATAATTTTTTAATTACAATTAATAAATCTGCCCAAAGAACTTTATAAGTAAATCTCAGTACTTCTCTCTAAGGATCTCTTATCTGCCTGACACTTCCTGAAAATAGACTTCTCGGTCAAAAGATATGATTTTGAGGCTTCTCAAAATATTATTTGACAGAAATCTCATTTCACATTCCAACTAAGGATATTTGTTAACCCCGTTTCCTTATATCCTTATAAAATGTAGTTTTAATCACCTTTTAAAATACTGTGCTCAAATTTTAATATGCCTAATTTTTAAATATAAAACATGCGATGAAGTTATAAATCATATGCAAGTAACATGGTAGAAAACTGTAGTTACATCATGATTTAAGGGGGAAAAAATCCAACATTTTAAGTACTAATGTGCAAACTGTTTTTGGAACCATTTTTAAAGTAGCACTGTTGATAATATTCACCTATCTTTAGAAAAGATAACTGCAGATTTTAAAGGAAAATAAACTGACAGAACTATACAAACGTATAGATATACTTATACCCATACATACCACGTTCTCATTTTAAAGGTGCTTATGGGGAAACTGGTATCTAACTATAATCACCCACAAGGAAGGCAAAATGAAATGTCACGTTAAGAAAACTGCAATTAACATTATGCCTCGAACTGATTCTTAAGAATTTTCCACAGAGGAAAACCCCAGGAAGAGAAAGAAGTCCAAAATTTTCCTGTCTGGTAGGTCAAGTCCTTCAAACTCCTACGGCAGTGATCAATGGGAGTTACAGCATGGCTCAGACTAAACCGTGACTTTATTTTAAAGTAATTTGCCAATCAGAAGTCAGCTCTTCACAGAAAAACTTCTGCTTAATCCACACGTGGAAATGGAGTACTCAGGTTAAAACTGAAAATAATCGTAATTCCTGAAAATACAGACAATAAAAACTGATTCTATTCAAAGGCTTGGAAAAAAATTATGAACATCAATTAGTCTTATCTTCTTTCGAGAGAAGATTAATACATTTCCTAAGAGCCAGGTAATACCGGAGTTGGCAACTTACTTCATGGCTACAGAGGGTTTTTGCAAGCTGTTTCCGCTCCTGGGCATAGTATGCTGCCTGCTGGTAATAGAAACCAGGATTCTGAGTTTGAATAGCTGTCAACCCTAACTTAATAGCTTCATCAAATAAATCTCCAAAGGCCTGGAATCTTAAAGAAAAAATCAAGAAATAAAAAAAGGATGAAAAAGAAAAAGGAAAGAAAAAGCAGCTTGCTTCTAATAATTATTCATCCTGGAAACATAACCTCAGCAGACTGTGTTAAAATAATGCTACTGATGAACTATAAATTGTCGGGGTTTCTTGGTAAATACTAACACACACTAATTACAGGTTACAGAGAACTTCCGCATTTAAGTCGACTCTTCTATACTGGCAAATCGTTCTAAATATACCATCAATGTGTATGTCAACATAGCTCCCACCACTCAAATACAGCCATGCTTCTGGAAACGGTTTCATTTTAGAATTTTTTAACATCAGTCTCGAATAGCAAATTCCATGTCAGCAGGGATTTTGTTTAGTTCATGGCTATATTCTCTGCACCTAGGCACGTGGTGGAAACTCCATAAATATACGTTGAATAAAAAAGACGGTACCATGAATTAAGTGATTTCCATTAAGGAACTCTATGAATCAACATCTACCATTACTGGAAACATCTATGCTAGCTAGATCCCTAAGAGCCTACTTACTGACAAAAGGCTTAGCACAACTGAGAACCAAAGTCCATGCTAATTCTGTTCCTCCAAATCCCAAAAAAATTTAAAGAAAATAATCCTAAAAGTACAATTTAGAACATACTGTTTAGACATCCATGCAGCATGTTCAAAAGACAACTCCGCACTTCCGATTTTTTTCTTACACAAGTCAATGTGTTTTCGGAACTGAGCGATTGCATCCAATGGGGTGTTGTGCTGAAAACAGAGCCTACAGATCTGCAAAAGGTAAAATCAACCCCAAAATAAAGAAGAAAATAGAGTCAAAAGGCATATTCATTTAAAAATATGTAAAACGGGAGACTAACTTTAAAAAAGACTATGACATTTCCTCTCTTAAGTTCTTGGCAATAAAACGGATTTTCTCTATTAGAATGGCTATGCTAAAACCAGAGGTTATGTCCCCTCGATAAAGGAAATAAAATTATTCCATATTTATACTGAACCTACTGTATACCTCAGAAAAGCTTATTCAAAGTACAGAATAGAATACAAAAAAATTGTAACAAAGAACACAAAAATGGGTGAAAATAAAATACTACCTTCTCTATTACAGATTAACTTTCAGTTTTAGAATTGGCAGAAAGCTAAAGGTTTTCTATACCACCATTAGAGCATAGTGGCCTCCATATCAAACGAGGATTACAGAAATTCTTGAAAACTTTTTATCTGGATTGCTATCTCAAAACAGTAATAATCTATATCTACGTAAGGTAAAAGGAAAAACAGAAGAAATGACGCCTAAATTTATTCCATATGCTTATCATCGGTTTTATATTTTAGGTACGAGGAATATATGAAAAGTTAAGTCTCTCATTCATCCCTGTCCCTCAGCCATTCAATTTCCTGTTCCAGAGGCAACCAGCTCCCAGCATGTTCCATGATACGGTCTACGCACAGACAAGTGTATGCGCATTTACAGATCTACTATGCCTTTTAAACAAAGAGCGTCACACCAAATATGCTGTTTTGTACCTTACTTTTTTCACCTAATATTCCATATCAATAAGTGGAGCTGTCTCATTCTTAACAGTTGTAGAATATTCCACTGTCTGGAGTTATAAAGTATATTAACCAGTCACTTATTGCTGGGTAGTTTCCAATCTTCTCCTACTACGAGATGCAATATATATCCTTACGTATGTGATTTGCAAGTCTTGGCACATATATCAGATGAATTTCCCGAAATGGAATTGCTAAATCAAAGGGAACACCCACTCTAAATGTGTATAGTCATTGCAAAAATATTCTCTAAGGCGTTATATCAATTTACGTTTGCACCGTGAATTCTAGCGTCTATGTGCCCTCAGGCCACCATCCCAGTGCCAGCCATCTTTAAAAGATGAGTGTGGAAAAATTAAAAGCAAAACAAAAAGCCCCACCTGCCTTCTAGGGGCATCTATTTCTATCATGTACAATCCTCAAATGCTTAAATTTAGTAACAGGTATAGAAGTTTCCTCTCAGGTGATCAGCTACACCTTTTGCATGGCGGTGCCGTTAAACCAAGGAAGGCCCGCGTAGTTCTGATTTGTTGCATCTTATACAATTCAGTGATACAAGTAGCTTCCTTCTCACTCTCTCCCGCTCCCACTTAAAAACAGAAGACCCTCCTAAGGGAGTTTTACAAAAGTAAAACTGCTCTACGAGAGAACTCTGAGACCCACGAACTCAAAACGAGGCACTACGATTAGGCTGCTAAGAACCAGGATGCTATTTGAAATAAGATATAAAAGAGA
Organism: Ursus arctos; assembly: GCF_023065955.2. Taxonomy (NCBI): domain Eukaryota; kingdom Metazoa; phylum Chordata; class Mammalia; order Carnivora; family Ursidae; genus Ursus; species Ursus arctos. The sequence goes on along the minus strand of NW_026622952.1, from coordinate 35,015,244 downwards.
ACATAAATAATCAAATACTTTTCAGAGCAAGTAACTAACTAGGCTTTCAAATTTCAAAAAGATAATCTAATATTTAAAGACGAATTTCTGATATTTGAAGTAGAACCATTACCTTGTAGTTTATAAATCCTGCCATAGTCTTTATTTCCAGAATATTAGTTTCATGGGCTCGCAATTCATGTACAAGATTATAGGCGGTCCTATAATTCCTAATAGTAACATACGGAACATGGTTAATTATTAATTTTAAGAGAAGATTCCCAAGAACAAATTCTCAGAAATAAGAGACAATATTTACTCAATATTTCTTAGCACTCAACAGCTCAGGAATAACTTATACATATCGATCTGTGATTTCCTGAAAAAATGATCTACTGATTAATAATATGTGGGAGGAATCAATGACTTTTCACTAAGAACAGAACCACTGCATGTCCATTGTTCTGTTGCTACCATCTATCGATAACAGACAGAAAATAAGCTGAAAATGGAAGGGGACAATCGTCCAGAATTACATTAAAAAGTTAGCATTGTGTTTTAAAAAAAAAAGTAAGCTTTTTTTTAAAAAGCACCATTACGAGCTTCTCCAACAAGAGAAGTTGTATTAGCAAAGAAGGTGCTATCAAGACAGAGCACAGGTCAACGGCTTTTAAGCCCCAGTATCTCTACAGGTTCAGAGGACACTGCTGATCTCTGGCACGGGCTGGGAAAGGGGGAGTGGGGTGGGAAAGGAGAGTCTGCTAGAAGGAGGCCTACCCTGAGGAGGGAAGGCAATGAGGACATCTCAGTCTCCTCCAAAGACAACTCTTTGCTCCTAACTTCCTGGGGTAAAATTTTTCTTTCCAGAATTGCTTTTGAGCAGAACTAGAAGTAAACGTTTTTAACTAAGACCACGGGTAAGGAATGAACTACGTTAAAGCCACTTACAATCACATGGAGTCGCTGAGATTTAGAGAACACAATCTGGCGTTCACCACCTCCATAATAACAAAAAAGGAAGATGTTTCTGAAATAGTCCTCTGAATAATAGATTTATTTTTATTTTTTTCTCTTACTTTTCTGCCCTACGAGCTCAGCTTCTCTTCATTTTTAGGCTAGATAGCTGTTTTTTATCCCTACGTTACACTGCCACTGTCAATCTTCAAAAAATTGAGTGAAAGCTGGAAAAAAATGTTTTATTAAATTGTGCTCAGTAAAAGCAAAGGAATAAAATGCGTGACCACTGCGAACACATACACAACTACTCTCCAAAGCTTCTAAGCAGAGCCTTTGTATTAAAAATGAGGTTGAGGGGTATTATAAACTTAAAAAAATTTTTTAATTAAAAAAAAAATCACGGTTGAATTAAACAATGCACCATGCATATTAAGAAATTCACAGCATTAGATAAGATAATGTTTAATATATATTTACCTGTGGAAATGAGTCAACACAAAAATTTTACTGAATATACAAATAAGTAGTCAACAGGATGGGAAGAATTTTAATATGTTTCTTTTGATCATGAAATTTAATTAAATTAGACCAGAAAACTTTATGATACTATGAAATTTACTTCTGATAGTAAAATGAAAAAAATTTCTGAATCTCAAAATATTATATTCATCTCTAAACCAATTAAATATTGCATACATACCTGAATCTAACCAATATAAGCATTTTAAATTAATTAAAATTTGGTTGAGATTCAGAAGTTGCCATTAATGTTTTTGTTAACATAAAGGTAAGAAAAATTTAGTTTGACAACTGTTAAAAACTTACTTCAGAGCATTTTGTGTATCTTGTTTCAATTCACTGAAGAAAGCTATTTTGAACTGATGTCTAACAAATAAAAGCTGAAAAAAATAGAAAAAAGATATTATTACATACATTCTCTTAAAATGTAAAAATTACGATAACATTAAGAAGAGACACCAAAGTACGAAGGAAAATACTCAAAATAAAAGATCAAGAATTATTCCAACAAACAAGCATAGTTAAGGAAGCTATAAAAATCTGTAAGAACTTTAAGGGCAAAAAGGAGAGAGACAAACTAGTTTTTAAAAGCTCAGACAAAAACTTTTAAAGCATAGAAACCAATTAAAAACATCAAAGCATTACAGATATTTAATAATCTCTTCGAAAATAATCAATGATAACCATCTGCTCTTAGAATGCTTCCATTATTCCCTTCTTCAGGAATAATAATGTACCTGGTGTGTTGTTTTATTCAAAAATTCTTTATGAGATTTCACTCTTCTGATCTCCGTGTAGTAGTAAGTCTGTGCATGTTCATAAAAGGCATTTTCTAATCTGTTCAAAAAAAATTAACATTCAAACACTAAAGTTATTTTAAACTAAACTGTTCTCAAGAACCATATTTTTAAGACCTGAAAGCAAAATCCTGACAGAGATGATGTCTAGTTTACTTCATGGTAAAGATAAAAAGTGAAGCAAAATATACTGAATTTCTAAATAAAAAATGTAAAGCTAAGACCCCCCAAAAGCCATTCTGAATTACTTACAGTCGAAGAAATACCTGATAAAAATAACTTTTTTGTAATTTGTAGAAATTAGGTAATCTCTAAGATTACTTCCACCTCTTTCATTTTATAAGAAGTGTGAAAGAAAAAGATTTCCAATATTCACTTAATTTGACTATTTTTTTGTGCTTTAAATATTTAAGGTTAGAGGATAAGAAAACTAATAGAAGAAGCACCAAAAATGAAAACTGGCAAATGAGAGGCACCTGGGGGGCTCAGATGCTTAAGCATCTGCCTTTGGCTCAGGTCATGATGATCCCGGGGTCCTGGGATCAAGTCCTGCGCAGGGAGCCTGCTTCTTCCTCTGCCCCTCCCCCTGCTTGTGTTCCCTGCTTGTCAAGGAAATAAATGAAGTCTTAAAAAAAAGAAAAAAATACTGGCACGTGAGGGGAAAGTAACATTTATAGGATTCAAATCCTGCTTCACTCCCTAACTTGGAGATAACAAAGGAACAAAGAAAATTTGACTACAGATAGACAACTCAAAGTTTCTTTTGTGAAAGTAAGTACGTATTACAAGTATCTGCCTAGGGCATGAAAGAAAGCTAAATTCATAGTCAGAAAGCTGGACTTCAAGGTTTTTCCTCCTCAGAATAAAACAGAATTTTGAAGCTGTATTCAAAGAGTTTAGACACATCTAAGGAAAATACGCTAAGAAAAAAATGGATAAGCCAAAACTTTAAATATTCGATATACTTCCTAAGGTAAGATTTTCTTTTTTTTTTTTTTTTTTTTAAGGTTCTATTCATTTATTTGAGAGAGAGAGTGACAGTGAGAGACAACATGAGCAGGGAGAGGGAGAGAGAAAATCAGGCTCCCTGCTGAGCAGGGAGCCCAACACAGGACTCGATCCCAGGACCCCGAGATCATGTAATCTTCAATGAGCTGATGGCAGACGCTTAACCAGCTGAGCCACCCAGGTGCCCCTAGATTTTCTATTTTTAAAACTACAGTGTTTAAAATGTTAAAACATGAAAAAAATTAAAATTAAGTTCTACCTTTGAACCATACACTGTTTGAAAGAATATATTAACCTAAGCTAAACTGTAAAGTTTTATAAATGGGTAACCTTTGTTCTGAAAGGCAAAATATGATACCAAAAAAAAAAAAGTCTGCTGGTTAGAATGACACTGATACTCTATTGTCCTGAGAAGAAAGGTCTGGGGATTTGGAACACAGATTTTTATAGAAGAAAAATGCTTAACTCATCACAAGTTTGACAATTCTTTTAAGTATTTTGACTCAAAATGATCAGTGAACCCCTAAAGCACAAAAGATTCTCAGAATCACTCAACACATCACACAGAAGTTTTATACACATGCTATTGCTTTGACACATTAAAAAAAAAATTAATCAAATTGCTGACATCTTGTAGCCTGTAAACTAAATACATCAAAATGTTCTGAAACCACATGAATGAGTGAGGGTGCCACCGGTAACTCTGTTAATTCCCTCCCAGATCAGACACTGCACATGAAGACTTACTGATATCCAGCTGTACCCTCTCTCTTAAGATAAAATGCAAATATGAAGAAAGGGTCTCATACTGTCTTCCCTCATCTGCGGACTGTCTCACCCCTGGTGCTCACATCCAGAGTCTGGAGATCCTGGGTCCAGAGCACTTGCTTTTTACATCAGTCATTTTGACACTGCACTCCTTGTTTAAAGGAGTAATCCCCCCGGCATAATCCCCGGGAAGGGGGTGGTAAAGGGCGGAAGCCACAATTTCTGCTTCTCTTGTGTCCATGATATACTAAATTTGAAAGCTGGAGAGGACGTTAAGGCAGGGTTTCTCAGCCTCAGCCCCACTGGTGTTTCTTTGTTGTGTGGGGCTTTCCTGTGCCCGGAAGGATGGAGAGCAGCATCCCTGAACTCTCCCCACCAGATGCCAGTATTAGGAAGGAAGTCTCAGCAGCGGCCATGATAAATGTCTCCGGGCATTACTCAATGCTCCCTGGAGGCCAAAATCACCACAGTTAAGAATCACTGGATTAAGGGACAGGATGGAGGACAATGGCTTTTTAAAGAAGGCTGCATGTGAACTCAGCCTTAAAAGTTGAGTAAGAGAGCCTAAGAAGGGGAGCTGGAAGGCAGCAGCTAGCATGAAAGCACACTGACAGGAAACAACACCGTGAACGGGGAAATTGTGCAGTGAGTGGAAAGCCCAGGGAGAATTATCAAAGGCCTGGAGAGGTGGTCACAGGCCGGCGGGGGCGCTAGGCTGGGCCTCCATGGAGGAAAAGCAGCTCGGATGTGCTAACAGTTATCTAGCTAGTGCCCCTCCTCTCTGGGTTCCCCAGGAGTCAACACTCACTGCTAAAAGACAAAACTCATTATCTTCTCCTACATTCTGGGCAAGCAGCTCAACTTTACCCTCAGCACTGCCGAGCTGACTGAGTACCCAGGCTACCACTTATTGCTTCCAGTGTGGAGACTGCATTTGCTGACAGCACTGAAGTCTTCTTGCAGTTCATCCTTTCATCTGTTGCCTTTTCAAGCTCTCTCCTTCTGAATTTATACTTCTCTTTCCTAGAAGCCATGTCACTGATACACCGAGAATCACATTACTTCCTACAGGACATCGTTTCCAGAAGTTTACTCCTGAGGGAGCAAACTTGAGGGGCATGTATGCAGTTAAAGGAAAAACAGTTAAAATCAAGGAAAAGACTCAAATATAAATGCATCCTGGTCAAAAATTTACTATTATAAAACTTCTTGGGGCACCTGGGTGGCTCAGTTAGTTGAGTATCCGACTCTTGATTTTGGCTCAGATCATGATCTCAGGGTCCTGGGATCGAGCCCCGCATAGGGCTCCACAGTCAACATAGAGTCTGCTTGTCCCTCTCCCTCTGCTTCTCCCCCTGCTCTCACTCTCTTTCTCACAAATGAATAAATAAATAAATCTTAAAAAAAAAAAACTAACAACAAACTTCTCTGCAACACTAAATGCTAGAAAACAAAGGACCATGGTCACATATTTTGTAAGATATGGTTGTGTCCTAAGTCAGATGCCTTTCATACACAAGGGCTTTATACAGATATTTAAGATACAGTCGGCTTCAGACCCTTCTTAAAAATTATTTAAATATATACATCAACACATGGAAAATGAAGCAATGGAGGCCAGAAATGAAGACACTATCATATGAAAGGACAAATAGGTCATGAAAGGACATACGGTGCTTATTGAAAAATACAACGGAAAAACATGTAAATATTTTTTTAAAAAATGGAAGTTGATCTAGACGTATATATAGTGCCAATGAGGTAATGCTAGGTGGCAGTTCAGCGTGTGTTGTATGATTACTTCCAGTTTTACAGCAAAACACGTGTTTGGAGACAGACTTAAGAAGTTGTTGATAGTGGTTCCAATAAGGGACTGGAAAAGGTTAAGAAGCTGACAAACGGGCCTTGCGTTTTCACCTCAGAGCCTCTGCACCCTTTGAACTTTTTCCCATGAACATGTATTTTTTTTAATTAAATGAGTCTAAGCAACCGATTTTTCAATGCCTCTGAATAATCTAAAGAAAAGATGTTTAAGATCTTTATTTACCTTATAATATAACCCACCAGGTGGTCAGTGTGGGGCAGTACAAACAAAGATTTTCCTGAGAGTTCACACGCGTTACACAAAGCTGCGGCCCTTTCTGATGCAGTGACATCTTCTCCTGTTGACAAATCCCATAAAGATGAAGAAAGAAAGAAAATGATTCATGTATTTTTCTAAACACACGGTTCCCTAAGTCTAAACTATATAATTAGGAAGAAAAACGCAAACCCTCTTTCACCATGCCAGAAGGCCTCCGGGATGCTTGAGAGATCTTGGGCCGGCGGGGGGGGGGGGGGGGGGGGGAGTGTTCCTCAGAAGTCACACAGTACGTATCTGTCAGGAAAACCCTGTGGAATTTTCTACTGAGCCAAGATAGACGGGCCAAGTAATGCCAACACAGATACGCCACATAACTGTTTCAAAAACTGTAACTAAAAATGGAAGCAATAATCCATCAAAGTGGTTTCTGAAACTCGGATCCCACAAGTTTCCAAAGAGAAACAGAAAACATTTTGGCCTCTCAAAGTCTTAGAATGTAGAAGAAATAAGCATTTGAGGCTAAGACATTTTCTTATAAGAAATAAGAAATCCTATAGCAAATTTTTTCGTTGTCCTATTGCAAATTAAGAAAAAAAAATCACAGAAAGAATATAATTTCAAACTGACCTCTGATAAGTAAATAACATTCTTTTTTAAAAAATCAAGTGAATAACTGTTTCGTCAATTGATGTATGCCTACACAGTGAGGTAAGTGGAACTGGGGGAGAAGAATATTTTAATATTTAATATGAATTTTTATTTAATATTTTAATTTTAGCATTTTATTTTTTATACGGTAGGCATTCATTCATGATTAGTACTTTTTAAAGTGAACACACCATCTCTCTTAGAACTGAATGCACAGAAGATTTTAACAGCAAAAACTATACCTCCTGATAATAAGAATGGGAAGCATAAAGCAACTGACTTATTATTCATTAACGTTGTGATACCTGGGGGCAAAGGGGTTTTCTTCTGAATCAGAACCACTGCAACTTTTGTGTTTCTCCCTTGTAAACTTTGCCTGCAATGGAAAAATAATAAAATTAATTAAATAGAACTAAATTGTTTTGACTTTTAAAAAACGTATTCAAGACTTTACATAGGGGCGCCTGAGTGGCTGAGTTAGTTAAGCGGCTGCCTTCGGCTCAAGTCATGACATCGGGGTTTTGGGATCCAGCCCACATCGGGCTCCCTGCTCAGTGGGGAATCAGCTTCTCCCTCTGCCTCTGCCCCTCCTCCACCCCAGCTCATGCTCCCTAATAGATGAATAAAATCTTTAAAAGAAAAAAAAAAGACTTTACATAAAGTACAAGCTTGATGATTCAATGGAAAAAAGATAAATTTCAACTAAAAACCCCCAAGATTAGAGGAAATCTTTTCCTGCATACAAAGAAACTTCTAGGCTACAATGATTTCAGTTTTAAAAGTATACTCTCACATCAAGCTTTGAATCCTGACAAAAATCTGCTTTAAAAGCCAAGTTGAATAGATACTTTCATGTAGAAGTTATAATGCGACTTATTTCTTGAGGATGATACGTTACAGACTCGTCATCCAAAACAATCATTTTGAAGCAGGAATGGTGATAAAACAAGTATCCCACATGAGACCAAATAGCAAATTACTGTACTTTCCCCCAAATATTATAAATGCAAGAAAAAAAGCATTTGGAAATTCACACTAATGTGTCCTCTACATTTCTTCACACACCTTAGCATTACAGAAGTTAAGCATTCATGTTAAGCTACCCGTCAGGAACCGAACAAGTGTCCGTGGAGAGGAGGGGGACAATCCCCAAATGAGCGCTGCGGTCTCGGCAGCACTCGGTTGCCTTGAATAAATGCTGGGAATTGGACAACCTGCGTGGCCCATCCGATACATGGAGAAGACCGTACCTGACGATTTCCACTCTGGTAGCACACTCGGACTGCTTTTCTTTCCACTGCGGCTCATCCCAGTCCAGTTCATAGAACACAACCACCAGGGCCGGCACCAGATTCAGATGTTTATTCATCCAGCCAGTCTTTAAGATCCCCTTAGGAATGTACCATTCATAGGAAGTTCTCTGCAAACATGGGCAAAAGCGGAAGACCCTTATTTGATAACAACAGAAGCCACCTGTTACTGAGTGGGACGCGCCCCCTGTGCATTCATCCCATTCCACATACACACGAGGCATTTCTAAGATGAGGAGATTCAGGCCTACAGAGATCACATAAGAGCTAACAAGTGTTGGGGGTAGAATCGCAACCCTGGGTCTACTACAGTTTCCACTGAAGGAATAACCAGGGGCGCCTGGGGGGTTCAGCTGGTTAAACCTCTTCTCACGTCATGATCCCGGGGACCTGGGATCAAGTGCCTTGTCGGGCTCCCTGCTCAGTGGGGAGTCTGCTTCTCCCCCTCCCCCTGCTTGTGCTCTCCCTGTCTTTCTCTCAAATGAATAAAATCTTTCAAAAAAAAAAAAGAAGAAGAAGAAGAAGAAGAAGAAGAAGAAGAAAGAACGAAAGAAAGAATAAGCAAAGCCAAAGCACTTCTCATCATGTCAAGGCTCTCCTGAAGTCCTTGGCCCTTTTCCAGGTAACTTCTATTCCTCACCATTCCAGTTTCCATTCTTGTCAAAGCAGCTCAAATAAAATATGATGTCAAACCCAAAATGGCTTCATCTGTTTCAAAGACACGTGCCAGGCTGGCATTTTACCTTACTTGTGGGTGGAGGGGAAAATGAAGGGCAACTCTTAAATACAGAAGTGTAACAGCAGTCCCTCGGGGGTCAGCAGTAAGCGCCACATCGTGGGAGAGAGGTGTTGGTGTGATTATTAGTCCTGAAGAAACTAGCTGAAACCTCAAACTGCTTCCAAAGCACCTGTCCCGACTCAGATTACTCCCAAAAGCCTCTTCAAGTGAGGAAAGACAATAAGGACAGTAAAAGAACCCAGCACAAAACACTTAGGGCCTCAGGAAAGAACAAGGAATGGGCACATGAAAAGCTCCCGCGCTGGAGAATGGATCCAGGACAAAAGGGGGAGGGCTGTGCTGGACACTGGCCCTCCTGGACACGAATTCCACACTAAGAACAAACACGTAAGGGCTGGGGTGCTGTCCCTTGCACAATGCCAGAGAGCACTCGCAACCTTGACAGCTGGGGGTCTGAAACCATGTTTCTACTGGTCTGCCACACATAAGCAGAAGAATCAGCTGGCCACCAAATCCACAAGTCCTACCCTTGCAGATCCAGCTAAGGAAGCCTTGAATTTACATTTTTCATAAACATCACCAGTGATGATGATATCCTTGCTCCAAAGACCAGTCTGTCAAAAACATTGCTCCCGAGCAAAAAATTAAAATTAAAAAAAAAGAGCTCATGGTTTATTTTGATCAATGTGTCCTGTTAACCGAATTTTAGACAAACTCATAAAATTACGATAAACAGCAAATCAATATACATGATTTTCTTTAAAAAGCAAATGAGCATTGTAAACACTTTTTATGGATTAGCTGCTGTTATTAATATTAAAATCATTCTCTTATTTTTCTAGGTAAATCAGAGTCTCTATTATGATGTTCAACCTAAGTCAGTTTTGAACTTAGTACCTTTCCTCACTCCACACTAAATAAACTGGTTCAGTTTATGTAGAACTCCCCAGGGACAGAGAGCTTGTCTTATTTAAATTTCTATCACCAGCCTATTGCATAGTTCCTAGTACCTAACACAAAGCTCAAAAGATGGGTGTGACATTGAACCAAACGGCAAAGACCATGGATTCTATAATGATACTGGTACTGATAAATGGGGAATGGGAGACTTTCCCTTTAGAGAGGGCTTTACGGAGAGTAGGAAGTGTTTTAAGCAAATGAAAAAAAAAAAGAAAACCCAGGATAGAAAGCTTAATAATTATAGAGGCGCCTGGGTAGCGTAGTCGTTAAGCGTCTGCCTTCAGCTCAGGGCGTGATCCCGGCGTTCTGGGATGGAGCCCGGCATCAGGCTCCTCTGCTGGGAGCCTGCTTCTTCCTCTCCCACTCCCCCTGCTTGTGTTCCCTCTCTCGCTGGCTCTCTGTCAAATAAATAAATAGGGTCTTTAAAAAAAAAAAAAAAAAGAAAGCTTAATAATTATAAAGTAATTATTCCTCTGGGGTTAAAAAAAATAGCTATCATTACACATACCTATAGTGTATTACATACATGAAAAAGCCTTGGGTTTTCTCAATGCATCACTATAAGCACGGCTTTGATAAACCCAAGGGTTTTCCAGCACAGACATTAGGAAGAAAAAAGGTATACATGGGTACAGAGGAAGAGAGGGAGAGAATGAAAAGACCCCATACAATCATGTCATTACCTTAGGTCTACATTTGGGATACTCATGGTCACCTGGGAGCACCTTAAAAGAAATTGGTACCCGATCAGCCCTCCGATTGGCACAGAAAGCATCCCAGACAGCTCGATGAACAGCATTATAAACTACATCCAGGCCCGTGAGGGTAACAAAAGCCATAGGCCGACAACATAATTCCACAGGGAAGTCCCACTGTGTAGGGCTCATGTTCAAGGTGTCAGGAAAAATCTGAAATACAAACGTGAATACATTCAAAATATTTTAATAGCCCATATCCATATCTCATCTATGAGACTCCACCATTTATAAAACATTATAAAAAGGCAAAAGACTGAGTCTTTTCGAGTATCTGCAAACTGTTGAGCAAATACAAAATAGAGGAACAGAGGGAAAGCCTCAATTCCTGAATAACAACTGGTATTATATATTTTTAAAAATCTTTCCTATTCCAAAGGTTGTAGTCAACTTAAAGACAAATCAGTATTTTCAGTAACATCTCACAATGCACACAGAACTTTGGGATGAACAGACCAAGAAAGCAGGAAGGTGATCAATTTCTGATATAAAATAAAATAACTTCTGACTTACATATAATAAATACAACTATCTCTAATTTCTCTGTAATTGCTAACATCTAATTTCTGAATTCCTCGGAAATTATTAAAATAATACGCTAGTTATCTAAATAAATATGTTTTCTCACTTCTCCATGATTAACGTAAAGTGTACTATCTAAAGGAAAATCTAGAAAAGAAAAACTAACAATGAATGAAAACTCTCTAAGAGGGACACCTTTCTACTGTGGCCTTCAGCTGAGAATCAGTCTATAATAAATCGTACCACACACTAACCGTAGAAAAAGCAACTATATAAAAATGTGTTCATTCCAAAGAAAATTGCCATTATATAAACACCATTTCTCATTTCCAAAATCATGTATCGAGTTTCTTTTCAAAGGTGAGCTTCACCAGTATGTCATACAGAACTCAAATACAATTTTTGTAAAAAGTGAAAAGCACTGTGCCGCTATTTGATAACCAAATATTTTTAACTGAAAAATTACTTTTAAAAAGATCATTAAGCCTCTCACATTTAAGTACTGAATGAATAATGGGTATGAAATAAATGATTTGGAAAGCTTACCAGAAATTATAAATGTCTACAAGACATAAAAGTTTTAGAATTATTTAAGCAGACATTTTCCAGACAGGTTTAAGCTATCAGGGCAAAGGATCACAATTCCAGAGAAAGAAAAACTCTAGTTCTAGGGAATTTGGGGGTGAAAATTAAAAAAAGATGGTCAAAACACATTATATGGGGGCCTTTGCTAATTACCAAGCATCTAGATTAGAGCCCTAAAGGTCCATTTCCTCATTTAAAAACCTCAAAGGCTCAAGAAAATTAGCCGTGGTCTTTTAATATGGAGTGGAAATAAGGGGACCAAGAAATGACTTCTAAAGCTCTAAATCACAGTGCTCTCCAAAAGAAATATAATATGAGCCACATAAATAATTTTAAATTTTCTAGTCCTATTACAAAATAAAAAGAAACAGGTGGGATTAATTTTAATAATATTCTATTTAACCAGTATGTCCAAAATATTAATACAACATTAATGTAAGTTACTAATGAGATATTTCACTTTTCTGCACCAAGGCTTCATTATTTGATGTGTATTGTACACTCACTGCACATCTCAATTCAGGCTAGCCATTTCACAGGCTCAGTAGCCACATATGGCCACTGGGTATCCTAATGAACAGCCCAGCTTAAATTATTGTAATTCTGTCCGAAAAAACTACTGTATGAAAACCGTATCAGAAATTCTTGCCCCATGCTATTTAAAAGCTTCTGGCACTTGAGACGGTGCTGCTTATTCTACAGCAAAAGTATGGGAATGGGAAGAACACCGGCAAAGGACAGGTGCTGAGGTTGTGTGAATCTTAATGACATTCGTAGAAATTTCCAGATCTCCTAGAAGAAGCCAATGAAGCAACTAACAAACCGTGACATGGACGGAGGTGCAAAAATCGTAAGTGAACACGCTGGATGGGAGATCATGTAATGCAAGGGGAAGTAATCTGGAAGATGGCGTGGAAAATAATAAGGAAGGTTTTTGAAAAGGATGACATACTGCAAAGAAAGGCGACCTAATCAAAGTGGCAGGTAAAAAAAGGAATGTGGTCACTATGTTTTAATTAATGGAGGTTCAGGGTGTAGTACACAAAGCTAGTAAGGGCTACAAGGCAATTCTAAAAGGAATGACAATTTGGGGCCGGGATGGAGCGGGAAGAGGGTGCGGGTGGGGTGCAGAGGGCGCGGAGCAGATGTTGAGAACGAGAAGCAACCACCTTACTTAGAAAGATACCATCCCCAGGGGTTCAGCATTCCGCCCTGGGAAATCCAACGAGGAAAGGGAGCAATAACGCTGCAGCCCTCAAGGCAGACGCTATCTTCCCCCTCCCCTCCCCTTTTCACCTGAAGGCCCTAGAAACAGGTGCGTCTTTTCTATAGGGGCTGGAAGAGAAATGCCAGGACTGCACCCGCAGACGCCGTAAGAAAACGCAGGCGCCCCCACACCAGCATTGTTCAGAGCTAGCTCTCTCCCTCGGCGGTCTCGCCTGGCCCCGCGGGTCTCCGGGGCCGGACTCACCCAGGCCGCACGCCCCGGGCCCGCTGCAGCTGTGGCAGGTCGCCGCAAGCCGGGGGAGAACGAAGGGAAGCCCGCAGGGTGTCACAGAACGCCGGGGCCTGTGCCTACCGCCACCGCCCCAGAGCCGGTCCCCGCAAGCGAGACTTCCCGGTCCCCGCCTGCGCAGGCACAGGAAGCACTTTCTGCACCTGAGTGACAGCGCTCTACACCAACCGCTGTCCCGAAACTTCACGCTGCTCCACAAAACGTAGGAAGACGCTCCATTTCCTACGGGAGTAGGAAATAGGGGGTGGGGAGACAAGGAACCAATAGGAGAAGCGAGAAAGAGGAGGAGGCGGAGCCTCTGCCGCTGCCTCCCTGCTGCGTCTCCCCAGTCGCCCCGGCGCCCCACCTTCGGCGGCCTCGGGCTCCCCGCCCACAGACCCCAGCGGGCGGCTTCGCGCTGCCCGAAGGCCGGGGGCGCGCGTGACTGTCATCAGCCGTGCGAGGGGTGTGCCTCCCGCAGCCCAGGGCGCGGAAGGGGGACGCCGCGGGCTGGGGGCCCCTGCTCTCGCTTTCTCGTCGTCGCAAACGCCCTCCCGGGGGGTGTCCCGCGACCGGCGCGATGAGTGCCAACGAGGACCAAGAGGTGAGTCCCCGTGGCTGATCGCGCCTTTCCCCGCGCCGGCGCGATGCCTCAGCTCCTAGGGAGGGCAGCTGAGCCGCCGAGGCCTTGCTGGGACCCGGCTCCGGGACGAGCGACTCCGCACGTGCCTTCACCCCTACAGCGGACAGAGCCTGGCTGGGGCGCCCCAAGTTTCCCGGTGTCCTGCGAGGAGAGACCAGGCACGCGGGAACGGGAAGGGTCCGCCTGTGCCTCCGCTCCCCCTGTAGTTTTCGTTTTGCAAGCCCGGGGGTGGCCCCACACCTCCTTAATGACAACGATGAGTGTCCTTGGTAGGCGACTCAGCGCTCTTGCCTCGCCTTAAATCCCCAGTGTAGTTGTTTAGCGCTTCTATACGGAGTTAAGCTGTTTGGAATCTGATCACCTTAAAATTTTAAAATCTATTGGCTGATAGGGAGAGACTTAATTGAGTTAAATTTCCGGTGGAGGAAAATAGTGGCATTAAGTGCTCCGATTTCTGGCCTTTTCGTTTGGTGCAATCGTTTAACCATCTGGTAGTTGTCCAGTGGAAATTAAGGCTATTTTGGGCGTACATGTATCACCTGAATCATATAGCTCATGAAATGCCACTTTGACATTGAATCATATGATCAGGGAATGATACAGGTCATCTCTAGGGGAGCCGTCTAATTGTGTAATGTGTACAGGTGAGGAGAAGAGTTTGCAAAGGTAAAGTGGATGCCCCCAGGGCTGCACAATGAGCGTGTGGGTAGAATTAGGACTAGAATCTGAGGCTCCTAGGTGAGTAGTTCGCTCTTCATTTAGAATATAGTTGTTGAAAGTTAGCACTTTTACAGGATAGATGTGATAGAATCCCTGGAATGGAGGTTACCTTAAAAGGACCCAAAGTCCAACAAGCTGGTCGATATCTGAAATCCCTTCTAAACTGTTCTTGCGATGAGTTTCTAAGTCGAGGCACCAGCAAGTTCTTACTGTGAAGCGTGGAGCGTATCTTGTCATGTTTCTCAAAGTTGGGCAGGGAGGGGGAGAGGGGGGCACTGCCTTAGGATCATCTGGGTGGTTGTTAGAAAAACAGGTGCCTGCACTGTACCTCAGATTTACTGAATTGGAATTCCTGGGGAGTCCAGGGATCTCCATTTTAACAAGAAAATTCCATTCTTCTTCTGCATGACTGATTTTCCGATCTTTGAAATGAGTTTTCTGCCCAGTTTTTCAGATGTCCTCTTCTCATACTAAATGATTCCTTTTAGTTTATTTTCCGTATGTCCATTCTTTTTGTTCCTTCATTGTCTTGGAATCGTGTGTCTGTGGACAGATTAAAAGTTTACTTATGTCCTGTTTTAAAATTGTGACTTCGCAGCTTTCTACAGTTAGTTACCCGTCAATTACAACCCTTAAGTGCCCTACACAAAGCAATTTGTCTCCCATCCTCTACTTGTATGTTTAGGGATCTAAAGACAAGTTCTTCCACTTACCCTATAAAATTTCATCTCGTTAGATGGTTTTTCAAGGACATTTTGAATTCTTACTCAGCCACCAGCATGATTCAGTATTCCATCAAATTGTCATTCATCAATTCCGTAAGCCTGCCTTCAGTTTTTGTTCCTGTCCTCATTAGTTAAAGTACAGGAAAGGATTAAGGGCAGGAGGAGTAGCATTATATTTTGAGTAAGGTGGCTTTTTCTAATCTAATCTTGGTTGTTCTTGAATCCAGCTGAACTGTATTTTTTTTACGGGAAGGTAGCAAGAAAAACCGAGGTAGACTGTTCTGTGCCTTTCCTTCATGTACCAATCAATTATCCTCTCTAATGAGGGTTGCTTATATTTATTTTGGTTTTCCTATGCTTGCCACAGCTTAGGGACTGCTACTTTTATTCTCCTAGGCCTCCATAAACTATTTCTTTAATAACCTGTTCTAAAATTTTGTCTGTCTTTAGTTTGTAGCATTCATGATGTGCAACTTTTTGAAAACTAAAAGACGTACCGAAGTGCTGTGTTTCTTTGCTTCTCTTCTTCAGGTGTTCGCCAGTAATCACAACAGTGATTGAGTCTTCTCATTTGTCAGCCCACAGTGTTCTAAGAAATATTTCCAGGCAAGGATTATTAGTTACATTTTCTCTTGCAGTCCTTTTTTCCATCTTGGGTAGATCCTTGTCAAACCTTGTTCTAACCATCATTTTTTTAAAGTTCTTTTTATTATCTGGAAGTGTTTTGTCAAGTTTCATATCATTCTGTGGGAAGGATTACAAATATAAACAATACATGTAAATAGTGGGGAATTATTGCGCTTTTATTTCTCATCTCCAAGTGTAATGATCTTTCTACCCCAGGCTAGGACACGTGCTCTGGAGTTGCTTTAAACTGACTTATTTTCCTCCTTGCTAGAAGGGAGAAAATAAGATATTCTTCACAGGATTGACGGGAGAGTTAGTGAGATAGTACACTGTACAATACTTAGGAGGGCCTGGCACATAATTTTAAAGTAAGTGTTAGTATTAATATTGTGTTGCTACATACATATGTATTATATACACATATTATAAACACCAAAGGCCATGGGAGGTAGCGAAGTTCTACATAGTTGAGTGGGCTTGAATCAGAAACGAAAGACCCTCTATTTCTAATCCATTTATACCACTAAACAAAACTCATTTGATTCATTTTTTTTTTTTCAGATGGAACTGGAAGCTCTACGTTCTATTTATGAAGGAGATGAAAGTTTCCGGGAATTAAGTCCAGTTTCATTTCAATATAGGGTAAGACATGACATGAATAGGAGCCCTTGCTACTTCGCTAGAGAAGATTGAAGGTTGCTAAAAATGCTTTTATTTTTTAAGTGATTTTGTTTTTTAAACTTCATGGTTTAAATTTATTACATCTTTGGATTTTCTGAAGCATTTGAATGAAAGCGCATCACCATGACATCAATTATTTTTAACTTTGGAAAACAATTCAG
Organism: Ursus arctos; assembly: GCF_023065955.2. Lineage (NCBI taxonomy): Eukaryota > Metazoa > Chordata > Mammalia > Carnivora > Ursidae > Ursus > Ursus arctos. The sequence goes on along the minus strand of NW_026622952.1, from coordinate 34,998,562 downwards.
AAACTTTTAAAAACTTAAGATAAACTTGTTTTTATTGTGACAGAATTATCAAATGTTAGAAATGGAAGAAACCTTAGAAATTATATGGTCTTGCCTTCTAACCTTAAAGATGGCATCTCTCAGTCATAACTTCCCAAGCTTTCCCAGCTGATGCTGATAAATACTAGAATTAAAATCCAGGTCTCTATACCAAGTCTAGTATTATTTTCACCACCTTATGATATAGTCAAGAAAAGTTGATATTTTCCTAATTCCATATTATCAGTATGTGTGAATATTTTCTACATATTCTTTAAAAGGGAGATTGCTCATAAGTGTTCTCAGCATGAAACAGTACCAGTATCTTGTTTTGTATAAATAACATAAACCATCTCTCCAGATGGTTATAAGTAGTATTGGTGTGAGAAAGTTTTTTTATAAAAGACTTACAGTTATTTACATCATTTAAATTATGTGATTAGTGATCCTTATGTGTCATTATTATAGACTGTCACAGAAAATGAATTCCTGATCATTACTTTCTTTAGAGACTGTCCTCTCTGCTTAGCTGCTCTCAGTTCCCTTTCAGGCTCAACAGTCCTTACACCACTCCATGGACAGAACAACAAGAAAACCTAATGGCCAACGTTAACACTGGGGTTAAGTCCTGGGCCCTTCAGTTTGACTCCAGTTGCCTCCCCAGACTTCCCCAACCACTGCCACTTTCCCCTTAGCAGATGGGAGATTGAGAACTGCTCCATACTTTCCTAAATATCTATATTAACAACATTTTTCCTTGTCGAACACAGTACACAGAACATAGTAGGACAAGTGTGTCCTATAGGATGGGTACTCTGATGTGACCACAGGATGGATTTCAAGGGCAGAAAACGTGAGGTTTGGAAACTGTGTTGAGAGCCAGAGGGCCTAGGGTACAGGTCTGGCTGGTCCTGGTCAGACCCCTCAGTCCCTGTTCAGCAGACTGGTTTAGTAACCTCCTAAACAGTTCTCCCCTTTCAGTTCGGTCCGAAGCTTCTGCCCACACCTCACCCTTCGTCCTCCTGCAGACGGCTAGGTAGCTCTCTGAAACGCATAATTACTTACCCCACTCCTTCGTTTAGAAGGGTTTCTCCATGGGTTTCTCCTGCCTGTAGAATAGAAATTCAATTCCTCAGCTTGACACTCAAGGCCCTTCTGTTTGATTCATACTGCCTCTCCAGACTTTCCCAGCCACTACTGTCCATTAGACGCAGTAGCCTGTGGAACATTTCCCTGCATTTAATACTGTGCCTGTGGACACATGCTTTGCTCTTCCCCTCGCCTCATGTCCCTCATCCAGCCTACTTCTCTTTAATGCCTAACTCAAGCTCTTCTGTGACGTGTTTGGGCCTTGTCTCCTTTCCCTTGACTTCAAAGCAGAATTGGCCATTCCCCATTTCTTCATATTTTGTTCTCTGTCTTTTAAACTTTTAATCATGCTGCAGTTTCGGGAGTTACCTAAATGCTCCCCTTGAAGACAGGAATGATCTTATCTGTATTTTTGTATCTTCTGTACCTAGCACTGTAGGAGACACATGACCCCTTGTTTCTACACACACCTTGGGTAAGGACTTAGTAATTGCACAGAGCAAGTAACTTTTACCACTTTTTCATTATCTCTGTATTTGAAACACAAGCGTAAACCGATGATGTCGTCAACTTACATAGATGTATATCAACAGGTCCCTAAGTTTATTTGACATAATTTCTAAGCCTCACCTAATATTGGTGTGTCTTGTGATTAAAGGTGAAGGGAAGGGAATAAAAAATTAGCGGTCAGAGAGTAAAGGTGAATCAAGTGACAATTTGGGATGAAAAATTTTTTGATCTATTGCTGTTGTCTAAAAATAAATATTTTTAAAAAGCAGCACATATACTAAAATATTACAGAGGAGATTAGCATAGCCCTGTGCAAGGATGAGATGCTGACTCATGAATCATTCCATCGTCTTATTAGAAAAATCACCATTTTGCAACCACCGACATGATGATCATTTCAGGCAAGGCTCATTAATGGGTGCTAAAACCTTTGAGTGAAAAGTTGAGAAGCAATATATTCACATGGTTTTGTAGTGTCACTCCACAGATTACTTGTTACTTACAAAATGGAAAATGTACCTTTACATTGAAGAGATTGAAGAATATCACCTTAACCAACTGATCAAGCTTAGTATCACCAGTGGTGATTCCAGAAGATCTTATGTGTCTCCTTATATGATGCTATGGGAATATGCCACATCACCTGTGTGGTGTCCCTACCAAAATATTTAATCTGAATTAGAATGCAGGAAACAGTCCTGATCTGGGGACATTATACAAGAAAACTGGCCTTAGATTCTTTTTGTCATGAAAGATATTTCAAAGGCAGGCAGGGTGGCTGGGGACTGTTCTAAATTAAAGCAGAATAAAGAAATTTGACAACCAGATGTAATCCATGATCCTCTGTGAACAAGATACTGTATTTGGTGAATAAGATACATGTCAATGAGTGTTCATTGTCCTATTCCAGTTTCTCTGTGAGATTAAAATGTTTCAAATAAAAAGTTGGGGAGAGCAAAAGAAATAGAAAAGACATCAGTTAAATTATTCAGGCAAAGGGAATCAAAAGTTACAAACTTCCAGTTATAAAAAAAATTAGTCAGGAATGTAATGTGCAGTATGGTGACTATAGTTAGTAACATTGTATCGCGTATTTGAAGGTTGCTAAGAGAGTAGATCTTGAAAGTTCTTACCCAGCCTAAGGTATTCCTAAACCTTTATCTCTTTACCTTTTCTTTTTTTCTCTGAATTTCACCTTCCTTTTCTGGTCTTGGGATTGTGCTAAGGCATATCAATCACTTGTTCTTAACGCGTCTTCTGATTTGGCAATTGGAGAAGTTAGGGCAAGGATTAGGTCATTCAAGATGGTGGATTATTATTTTTGTCCATTCTTATGGTCTTCCTGTCCCCCTCAGTTGATGTCTTATCTTTATCCTCAGAAAGCTTTGATGAAAACAAACATTTATAGAAGACAGTCTTGATACTGGAAAAAGCTGGAGGGCTGACTGGAGAGACAGACCATGGACATCGAGTTGGGCTCTATTAATACGGCCTCACCCCTGCCAAGTCTCAGATGTACCCCTGAATTTTTTTAGAATGTTACGTTTCTGATCTGATCATGAGCATCGGCAAGAATTCATCATTTTAAAAGTCATAATTAAATATTCTGTCTTTGTATCACTTTTTACAAGCCTAAGATTTCCCTTTTCTTCAGATAGGTGAAAATGGTGATCCCAAAGCCTTCTTAATAGAGATTTCCTGGACAGAAACATATCCCCAAACACCTCCAATTATATCTATGAACGCTTTTTTTAACAACACCATGTGAGTAGTGTTCTGTTTTCATTGTTCTTTTGTGACGCCGTCTCTTACTTTTCTCTCAGCAATACATTTCTTGTGCATTGCAGACCGTCAGCCGTAAAGCAGAGCATATTAGCCAAGTTACAGGAAGCAGTGGAGGTCAATCTTGGGACCGCCATGACCTACACACTGTTTGAATATGCCAAGGACAATAAGGAGCAGTTCATGGAGAATCACCAGCCTGTGAATTCTACGGTGAGCTCGTGCTTCATTTTGGTTTCACTCTGCTACTAATTCATCTTTACTAGTCATTATTGTTTTTAAATTGGAAGGAGATTTTCTGTTAGATTGAAGATGAGTTAGGGGCACCTGGGTGGCCCAGTTGATGAAACGTCTGCCTTCAGCTCAGGTCATGATCCCAGGGTCCTGGGGTTGAGCCCCGCATTGGGCTCCCTGCTCAGTGGGGAGTCTGCTTCTCCTCGCCCTCTCTGCCTCCCCACCAGCTCATGCTCTCTCTCGCTCTCTCAAATAAAATCTTTTAAAAATAAATAAATAAAATAAATAAAACAAGTTACATCTGAGTTAAATGAGAGTAGTGAATTTTAGGTTTCTTAGTGTCTGTTTAACTTTAAAAATGAAATCATATCCTCTAGATCTTACCCTTCGTATAAGACTAGAATAGTTCGTGTGTCCACCAAAACCGAGGTGGTGTTGAACCAAATATTTGTTTAAATTTAATGTCTTCATAAATCTCAGATTGAGGATTTCTTATGTAGCGCTAAAATACACTGGAACTTACTTTCTTCATGAGCCTTCTTTAGCTGTGAATAGTCTCGCCCCAGTTCACTTCAAATGTGGTACAAGCTCAAAGTGACTTTATTAACAGAAAAAAATTAGTTTATTTCTGAAAGTGTTTTAGGAAATCATCACCTTTTATGACCGTAGGCATCTCTTTTTAGACCCCTTTGCACCCAGTCACGTGCCACAAGACTTTCCGCGGTCAGTCAGTTGAGTTCTGTGAACCAGGGGGAGGCTCTCTGACAGCAAAGGCTCTGTGTCTTCTGCTGGAGCAGCTCTGGCTTCCACATTCCCAACAGGACGCGGAAGAACACTGAGGGCAGCTCTCTAGCAGGAGAAGGTGGTAGCAGAACTCGTGGACTATGGGCCACGTGAGGTGGCTGTGAAAATCCTCCCTGCTCCACTTACCATGTGACTTTTTTTGGTGGGGGGAAGGGGGCCAATGTCTTAATCTCACTATGCTGTTTCTTCTTTTGTAAAACAGGGATTATAATAGCACCTACCTCATGAGATTGTAGTAAGGATCAAATGAGTAATATACGTACAACATTTACAGCAATGCTTGGCACCTAGTAGGCATTTTAAATTTTGCCTATCACACTCTGGTTACATGAATCCAAATTAAAATATTTTTTCCTTTTTTTAAACATTTTTTTTTATTTATTGAGAGAGAGAGAGTGGCGGGGGTGGGGAGGAGCAGAGGGAGAGGGAGAGAGAATCTCAAGCAGACTCTGTGCTGAGCACGGAGCCCGACGCAGGGCTTGATCCCATGACCCTGAGATCGTGACCTGAACCAAAATCAGCAGTCGAACATTTACCCGAGTGAGCCACCCAGGCGCCCCTAAAATATTTTTCTTCGTTCATGAAGATGTTCTTCATTCATGAAGATTTTCTTCATTTCTTCAGGGAATCAGGGTTTTCTAGGTAGGCACGTGTGATTTTTTTCTAAAGACATACTCAAATTTCCAAATAAAGCAAATTAACTGAATTATAAAATTACCTTAGAATTTCAGAGCTTCAACATAATGCTGGTATCAGGTCTTCTTTCTCAGAGTCCTGGTTATATCACCTGAGCTAACATTATGTAAGTCCCTCTGTGGGAACTTTTAGAAGAATGAAACCCATGTGTTAATGGCACCTGATAATAAATGGATATTATAATATAGGATTCTTTTATGTCACAGATCTAAAAATTGTCAACTTGTTTGAAGATGTAGCCGTATTTAGTGTAATTCGGTAAGTTTTAAGGCATCAGTATAGGAATTATTTGTTTTTTTCTAGATACCCATAAGCAGTATCATCTCCGTTGAAACTCCTAATACAGCCCCATCAAGTAAGAAAAAAGAAAAAAAAGAACATCTTTCAAAAGCCCAGAAACGTAAGCTGGCAGATAAAACAGGTTTGTGTTTATTTATTTATTTTTTATAACACAGATAAATGGGTTGCTGTTTAGTGTGATACGAGTGCTTAATAAGTATATTTCGATTTGGAAGAGTATTCTCTATTCTTCATCCTTGGAACATTTGTATCAGACGCTGTCTTAGGTCACAGGTGTATATTGAGAATATTTACTACTGCTTCACCACAAGAGACCGCCGTTTGGGGAAAAGGTAAGTGAGTGCTAAAGTCACTATAACTGGGTCTCGAGGGTGAGAAACAGAATAGCACACCGGAGAGTGCCCTGCCAGTACCCTTTCTGACATATTTGCGATTTTCCTCTTTGTTTACCTCTCTGGCAGGTAAGTGTGTTACTAAAGTTTTTTGAACTGTAGCTTTCATTCGAAATGCAGCCTGGCATGCCGTTGGATCTTAGCACAGTACGTAATATGTTTTTGTCTGTCGTTGATTTATTTATACAATCAGAATAAGATTTAAAAATAGAATTTCTGTGTCTCCTAAACCAGAGTCATTTTATATGGACCTTTAGAAGAGAATTATAAATCCCACCTCATACCACCAATCATATTTGGTCTCTTTTTTCAACCCGAGAATTTGCAAATTGATATCAGTCTGTAAACTTTTTTTCCAGTTAAGGAAGTGTCTGTATTTATATACATATACACAAGTGTGTCCGTGTGTACTTACGTCTGTACGTGTGTGTGTTCTTGGTATAAGGTTACAAGCTGCCCTTCATTGAAAAGAACTGACGCTTTTACTTTGGTGAGGAAGTTTAAAATAATGCCCTTTTACAAAGTGATGGCAGGTTTTTTGTTTATGTTTTGTTTAATGTCCTACATGGCAGAATGAAAGGATAGCAACCCTTTGTTGGCCCTCAAAATACATATTTGAAGACATAATGGTTTGTGAAATAACAAATCTGGGAATCCGTCATAATATTAAAGCATGAGCAACCGAAGCAGTGAATTGTTAGTCATTGCGATCTGTTTTCTAGAGCTTTGGTTAATCTCTTTTTTAACACTGTAGCATTTCTGTCAGTTCATTACCTGTTGCTTTCATACATAATGACCTATGATCATTCCTTTTCATTATTGTTCCCCCACCTCCATCTTTCTGCTGATGCCCACCTAAAAGGCATTATCTTTCTGTGATGATGGTGTCGGACTTTGTGACTTGGAGCTTGCATTCTAAATAAAATTTTAATAGGACCGTGGGTGAGTTTTAGTTAACAAAATTGGTGATCCGCCCCCACACCCCTGGCAACTAGTAAACAGTGGGACAAGGTTCTTATTGGCACAAAGAAGAAAAGAGCCATTAGCATCTAAAATTGCGGTCCAGTAATACTGCTTCTGTCCCATAAGAATCGCGAGGTTAGTTTCTGTTTCCCTTGTGTAAAATTAATGTGTTGCGTTTGAATGCAGATCTTGATGATTTCATAAAATGAGATGTATATAGCTATATCAAGCATAAGGGGAATCACGCCTTTTTAAAGTAAAACACTTATATTCATTAAACTGTTCTTCAAGTTTGAATAATCTGTTACAAGAACAAAATCGCTTTGTAAACTATATATTGTTTATATAAAGTCTGAGCTTGTTTTCGAGCACTCCCAGGAGATCAAAGACCTGTCAGATTAAACAGTGTTAGATCAAAGAATGAATATTTTATCAGACCACAAAAGTTAAAAAATAAGTTGAGGAGGCCTCCTCGTAGTCTCGAGGCCAGACATTGATTTATAAGGACTCTCGTCTTGAGCCTAGTTTCATAGTTTAAAAACCCTCATGAAACAGCAAAGTAACACAACTTCTCACTTAAGTAAGCTGTGACCTTATAAAAAGGGGTAGAATTGTACAAGTGCATGAAACTAATAAATTGATTAGTTCCTCTTCCTGGCGTTTCCAGCTCACCTCCGTGTTTTTTCCTTAATATCAGGTTTTGTCTTGAACGGAAATAGGGTAAATGTGAAAAGGGAGTACATCTGAGTTACTTTGCAAGAGTCCCCAGGAGAAGGCTGCTTTCAGTTCACAATGATGAGACCCTAGTTTTCCAGCTTAATGATACGTGATTTAAAATCTTAATCTATTTGTTGTGTAGAATAGTATAGAAAAGCTTATTAGAGTACTAATTACTTTAAAAAATTACTGCTTGGTCTTAGAAATAAAGGTACCCTTTTTATCCTCTAGATCACAAAGGAGAACTTCCTCGAGGATGGAACTGGGTTGATGTGGTGAAGGTATGTAATACTTACATTCTGGGCTTCAGAACATTGTTACCAGTCTGCCGTCAAATAATGAAATTCATATCTTCCATTTTTTTCCCCCTCAACCTTTGAATTTTCCTGGGATGGCTGTTTCCTTTTTTGCTTCAGCATGTAAGTATTTTTGAACTATCTTTCACATTCTTTTCTTCCCTATACCTTCAGTCTTAGATTTTCTTTCCTTAAATATTGGAAAGACTGTAGAGGTAAGCTATAGGTACAACACAGTACGACTTTACGTAAGTACGTCTGAAGAGCGAACAGGCCTGTGGCGCTGCATGAGCGGAAGTGTGGGAACAAGAAACAAGGCACAGAGAGGAATGCTTGGATTTCTTCGAAGAAATTCATTTTTTTTTCTTTAAGGGCAAACCCTAGATGGAGTTTCCCATCATTGTCAAGAAGGAGTTTCTGTTTTTCTTATTTAAAATTGTTTACTTTTCACCTTGAAGTCTTTTGCCACCTTCTCTCAATATTTTCTTATTTGTAGCTTCCAATATATTAAAGTGATGCTTAGTTAATCCTCTTTGTAGGCCTTCGTGAGATGAGTTTTGCATGCTAATTAGTGCCACTACTGCTGTGAGAAGTGATGAATCCGATCCAAGGGTAGTCAGAGATTAGGATTTTAGTGGGGACCTGCAAACATGGGTAATTTATAAGCAGTGTGTTCTTAGAGTTTATTTGAAAGTCAGCTGTTTGGGCCGTGGGGTGCCTTTGCTGTGGAAACTGCTTGAAATAACGTTGGTGCCTAGTACAAAAATACTACCTGGGAGTGGGGAAGCATGAGCTGCGATCAGAGTAAAAAAGCAGTATTTCCTGTCCGCTTCCTGGGCAAGGGGCTGACGGCACACAAGATGTCCACGTGGGTGCGGCTTCTCCCGTGTTCTCGCATTTAGCCAGCCCCCTCCACCGATGCCTGCTGCATACTTCATGTTGTCCTCGGTGGGCTTGTATGTACCTCACCAGCTAAGTCGTTTCCCTCCTTACAGTGCTTCAGGCTGCGGGCTTCAGAATGAGGCTGCAGCCTCGCCATGCCGCGGCGGTCCGCAGAAATTGGGCTCAAAAAGTAATCCGATTAATCCAGAGGTTTAGTGCGCCTCCTTCCCTAGCTCCAGAAATTTAGTTTTCTGTTTGTTTTTCATAGTCTTTGTAAATATAAATTAGAGTTTCAAGAAATATAAAGGAAATGAAGATTTAATTAATCCAGTAATCTTGGGAAATTGACGAAGATACTTTTAAGAGGGAGGTTATCACGTAGGCGTGGTTGGGACTCAGAATCTGTTACCCTAAACTAGTAGTTTCTAAGTGTGATCTTGGGGTCCCTGGGAGGTCCTGGAGGCCCTCTGGGCATCTGCAAGGTCAGAAGTATTTATGATATTAAGGTGTCTGTTTGCTTTTCCCTCGCTGTCTCACAAGTGGCCAGTGCTGTTCACCAGAGGCTCCATGAAGTGTGATGATGCGTCACTAATACTCTTCTAGGAGGGCACTAACAGAACATGTGCTTTTATAGTCTTGTGTTTTCCAGAGTTTTCTAAGGTAGTGAGGAGGTTTAGAATCTAAGTATGTGCACTTTCATATTAACTCAGTTTGTTCTTAGCACTTGTACTGTGTTTTTGTTCTCTGTTTTCAATTATATCTTCTTTACTGTGGAAGCAGATTTGTGAAAACCCAGCTGTCTTCTGTTGAGCTCAATAATAAAGAAATTCACAGAAATGTTAAACAACACTATTCTTCGCATTAAGTTTTACTCGTTTGTTTTAGAAAACACAGCTTTTCGTTTAAGAAATGTTATTCTGTAATCATGGAATGAGTTTATTGTTATTTTTACATGAATTAAATTTCTCAGTTTTAATTTCAAACGCAGTAGGTATAACATTTTAAAGAAAGCTTTTTTTTTTTTTTTTAAGATTTTATTTATTTATTTGACAGAGATAAAGACAGCCAGCGGGAGAGGGAACACAAGCAGGGAGAGTGGGAGAGGAAGAAGCAGGCTCATAGTGGAGGAGCCTGATGTGGGGCTCGGTCCCATAACGCCGGGATCACGCCCTGAGCTGAAGGCAGACGCTTAACCGCTGTGCCACCCAGGCGCCCCTAAAGAAAGCTCTTTAAGATCCTCAAAGTGGGAAGAGGAGCTGGGGCCAGAATGTTTGAGAACTGCTACCCTTAGCAGTTTCTGCTTTTCACAGCTTCCCACTTTCTCTGGGGTTCTCAGGGTTTGTGTTCAGTGGGGATTTCTTGGTGGCTGGGTCTTTATTCTGGTCGGAATTGCCTGTGCATTCTTTGGGAACTTCCCCCCACCCCATTTGCTAAATTCTGTAGATTTTTATCAGAAAAGACTTGCAATTTAAGATTTTTATCAGATTTTTAAAGCTGTACTTAATTTATGTGTTTTTTACCACAATTTTTTAAAATTTTGAAGTCTTTATTATTTGTGAAAATGATAGAAAAATGTCATTCATTTTATAAATGGCACCTTTTGTATATTCTTGGTTCCAGTTTCTTTCTTGGAAAGCTTCAAGGGATTTTTTCCCCCCCCTTGCTCTGTTGAGGTTATATTTTTAAAGAATCCCGTTTAAAGTAGCTGAGCCTGAAGTTGGAAAGTAGTTAAGCACGTTGAGCACCGTGGCTGGTGTTAAGTTACATGAACCTTGCTGTCTGTCGTTCTAGCAACTCTAACAATTTCTCATATTAAGTGAAAACAGTGAACTCGAATAATACGATAGCTTAATCTTGTTGACGATGTCTTTTTTCTCTTTTTTTATAGTTGAGCAAAACTGGCTCTAAAGATGATGAATAGTACTTGGAATTGAAGACAAGGGAAGAGCATCCTTTAAGAAATAAACTGGGTTCAAAATCCTTCTTTACTCTTTTCTGGTATTGAGGTGGCTTTTTATAAAACTGAATTTTTTTGTATGTTTCTTAGGTAAAAAATGTTTTAAGCTGAGAGTTCATGAAGAGATCTGGTTGTATTAAATTATTTTCACAAACTTGCCTTAATAAAAGGTGAAATGTTACTGTTTAGCATCCTTTATGAAGGTGGTTGAGCTTTGTAAATGGACGAAATGGGAAATAACAAATAATCAGTGTGAATTCATATGACCTTATTCTAGTGCATGTGATATTTTTAAAGGAGTAGGAAGCCCTTTTGGAACTCTCATCCCAGTGGATCAGAATACCGAGTCAACAGGTATTCCGCGGCATGAGCCATATTAACAGACTTCTCGTCTTAATGAAGTCTTCATCTCTTCTTTCTCTTAACTACTGAAGCGTAAATTGCTCCAGAGAAATTTAAATACTGATATTTGAACTTTTAGATAATATTCTTTGTAGTTCCTTTTTATCTTTCAAGGGCGAACCGCTTCTTTTTAGTAAATGAGTATCCGTTCATACTCTTCCCTTCCTTTGGGTCTTGATGTTTGACCGTGAGAGTTTTCAGCCGTATGTGGAATAGGAGAACGTAAAAATAAATCTGCCAAATACATTCAAGAGCATTTGAATAGAAGCGCTGGTTCCCACTGCAAACATTTGTCTTTGCTGTATGTACCAAGATGGGAGTAAAAGATGCCTTAATATTTAATTTTTGTATTGTTAGAGATAATGGTTTTGATAAATTCCTGTGTGTCTGCTACTGTGTGTTTTTGGTTGTCTGGTTACAGGTCTTCTAAATGGTTTAACATGAAACCACCTTTCAAGTCTTGTTTCTTTTCAAGTATCCATGTGGATTTCTCAGCCTGAGCATGTTCATAGTAATAGACATAGAAGTTTTTCAAATGCTGAATCATAGTACAGGCTCGATTATTTTTTTTAATCACGAGTAAGGTAACTATTAGTGTCGTGTAACCAGGAGGTTACTGACGTGTATGTGTGATTTACAGTGGCTGCATTTGCTCCCCGGCTGGAAAACCCTAAGAACTGCTGCTGTTTCTAGAAGGGTAGACTGTGTTCCTCCAGTTACACCTGTGCGGCTTGGGTCCGAGTTTTTAAAGAATAATGAACTTCTAAAGACATGTGCTTAGCATAAGAGCAGTTTAGATTGTATCCATGGCTTTTACTGGGCCAACATTAGGCTCAGTTAAATCGTTTGAATTATGCAGTAAATACAGTTATGATGAAGAAGTGTGATCTGATTTTCAGAAGCTGAATCACATTTTATATCTTGAACTAATAGAACAGAAGCATTAAAATTCAAGAACACCGGAATTCGCCAACTTTCGTTTTCGGAGTTGTGTGTACGTGGCTTTTGTTGTGTTGATTTGTTTACCTGTTTTGAAAGAAACAAACTACATCTGCTTGTGGAACAAACCGTGTTTTGCTCTGAAGATTCTGAAACTGTGCAGGCTTATTGTGTTTCAGAGATAACAAAGAATAATGCTAGTTAAATGCCAATGAACTATTTTTACTCTTTTTATATGAAATGTACAAATTTGGGGGGTGCTGGTGGTAGTGGCGCCTCTGACCACCTTCTGTAAAACACGTGAACATTCTCATCTATGTTGCCATCATCTGTTCAACACTCCCAGTATATTTTCTCAAAGTCCGTGTACCTAAAATTGTATGGAATGACATAATTAATAAGCAATAAAACCGGAATTACACACAGTGGTTTCTCTGTGTTTTATTTCAGTCAATTGGGAGAGAATTGTGGATTTTACAAATTTGCACAGACTTACGGTGTAAGGTGTACCCTCCTACTAGAAACTGTTTAAAATGCTGGATTGAGAGAAAATTGTTTAATGAGCTGACAAGAAGGTAAGGGATACCCAGAGTCTAAAAAAAATTTTTTTTAATATTTATTTATTTGAGAGAGAGAGCACCAGCACAAGCTGAGGGAGCAGAGGGAGAAGCAGACTCCCCACTGAGCAGGGAGCCCAAAGTGGGACTCCATCCCAAGACCCTGGGGTCATGGCCCGAGCCAGATATTGAACTGACTGAGCCACCCAGGCACCCCCCCCCCCCCACACCCAGGGTCTAAAAAATGTAAGCAAAAGTTGGAAGCTTGAGGTTAAGGAGAGCTTCGGTTTTTATAGCGTCAAGGGGCCCAGAAGACCGATGAAGTCTAGAATCAACCCAGGGTAAGGAGTCACACAGGTACACACAGCCTGCATGAGGCTGAGACCTTTCCCCCCACCCCCAGGAAAGTTCCTGTCTGGCACTTTGGTTTTGGTGGAGGGGTAAAATGTAAACAGACATACATGTACTCTCCTGATGACTTACAACAGGGTACCTCACACTTGGATTTCAGCCCAAATTCTTCCCCATATGAGTGATCTTTTAAAAAAAAAAACAAAAATAGCCAGGATTTTAGTCTAAAGTTACCAACTGGGCACCTGGCTGGCTCAGTCGGTGGAGCAGGTGACTCTTGATCTCAGGGGTTGTGAGTTCAAGTCTCAGGTTGGGTGTAAAGAGTACTTTAAAAATAAAATAAAAATTAAAAAGTGGTGCCAACTGGGTAGAGCCTCTGGGCAATTAGTAGAAATGACCGCATATCGACCCTGCAAGAACCCACCTTCCAGCCAGCCGGCCAAAGAAAGCCCCACAGTAGAGTCTCGGAATGCGTACTCAAGGTCAAGAGCCATGGTCCACATTGTGACAGCCTCCTGCAGGGCACTCAGGGGAGGGAGCAGTTCAAGGGCGTATTCACAGGACCCAGACTCGGATGTTAAGAGGGATTGAGCAAGGAACAAGAAACTATTACGATGCATCAAGCAGATTTGGTAAAGAACCAAACAGAACTTCTCGAAAAGTAAGATAATTGAAATTAAAGTTACAGATGAAGACAGGTACTACTTGCAAAGTGTGCTTTGGCGAATGTGAAGTCTAAATATCCCGTGGGATGAAGGCGGTACTAAATTTGCACTTTTGGATTTTCTCTCTTTTCGATTGTATCCTTAGACTCTTTCTGCATTATTTCTTCACAAGCGCCACCATTCTAGGTCAGCTGGGTGGTCTGAGCTTTCCAAAACTTCTGCTTGGTACTGCACATGTGCCTCTCTGGACCTTGTTTCAGAAGACACCAGTTAGGACAAGGATTTGGCCAGTGTTTCCAGAGAGTTGTCTGTGATAGCTTTAAAAACAATAAACTTAGAATACATGCTATGTAGTAACAGATTTGTTTCATCATTGGATAGTCCACAGAATAAAAACAGAACAAGAGGCATTTTCTGGTAGGGATTATCTGGTTCTAGATTTCAGCGTTTCCAATTATGTGACAAAATAATAAGGAATTGATCAATGACCTACAGTATTTGTGTGTGATCCATTAATGAAGAAACTCATTGAGGGTCTTTACCAGCAATTTTCCTGATGGAATGGAAGAGAACAGAATTCAACAGAAAATATCAGTGTATACTACACGTTGTAAGGGTCTAAGGCACTGATCAGAGCATACAAAATGTAGGACAAATCTTGTATATAAGGACTTTAATTTTTAAAAGCACAAAATGGGGGTGCCTGGGTGCCTCAGTCGGTTCAGCATCTGCTTTGGCTCAGGTCATGATCCCGGGGTCCTGGGATGGGTCCTGGAATCCGTCTTGGGATTGAGCCCCTCATTGGGCTCTTTGCTCAGCAGGGAGCCTGCCTCTTCTTCTCCCTCTGCCCCTCCCCCTGCTTGTGCTCTCCCTCCCTCTCTCTCAAAGAAAGAAAGAAAGAAAGAAAATCGAAAAGCACAGAATGTGCCTCTCAAAGTGCTAAACACATTTATCATTGATTTTGCATTATCCGTAAAGACCAATGAAGTAAAGCTGCATTGCGTAGTATAATGGGAGAGGGCAAAATGTTAATTTAGGGTAGGGTCTTTGAATGACTTTTTAAATTTGTAATGAAAATTCTTGCATGACGGCGTTTTTTTGTTTTTTTAGATAATAGTAATGTATCGATGCTGCTTTCTCAGTTTTGACAAATGTATTAAAACAAGGTAAGATGTTAACAGGGAAACTGGATGAGAGGTATGTCAGACTTAGCTATAATATCAGCACATAAATTATTTTCGGATTCAAAAATACATTTATTATGGTGCGTGCCAATCCCTCCAACCCTGAGAGATTTCCAACAGCTCCCCCGCCTGGAGTTCTGGGGCTGGGTCTTTGTACGCTAAATGCTTATTTATTTATTTATCATTCAGAATTTTTTTTGAGGGCGCCCCAGTGGCTCAGTCAGTCAAGCGTCTGCCTTTGCCTGAGGTCATGATCCCGGGGTCCTGGGATCGAGTCCCACATCAGGCTCTCTGCTCGGGGAAGAGTCTGCTTCTCTATCTCTCTCTCTCGAATAAATAAAATCTTAAAAATTTTTTTTTGAAAATTTTAAATAATTTTTTAAAACTTTGAGTCCAGGTGACACACAATGTGACATTCTTTTCAGGCGGACAGCTTGGTGATCCTGCTGTGTGCAGTGCAGACTCACGACAAAGACCGCGACCCTGCGCATGACAGCTTTTGAAGTGAGCACCTTGCATGAGGACCTCCGAGAGCTAATGCCTGAATCAATGGTAAATAACTTAAACAGCTTTCACTTCTTACTGATCAGAACCAAACCTAAGAAAAGGAGTCATATTCTCCCCCCCCCCCCCCCCCATTTCTCAAGGTAGAATCACTTTCTTCCTGGGCTGCTGGTATAAATCTAGTCTCTAAAATAAATCGTAATCGGCCGACGGTGGTGAGAAAGTGGCCAGGAAACACTCCCACCCTCGCCCGTTTCCCCCTAGTCGTGGCTGTGGGCACCTGGGAAGTTGGAAGTAATCTGGCGGGTCTCTCTGCGGCCTTCTGGAGCATTTCTTTTCCGTGGCTCCCACAAAGCTTTGGCCTGTTGGGACACTATTCTTGGTACTTTAGGCAACAAGCCATCTCTGTGTCCAGTTTTGTCCTTTCGTTAACAAAAGAGAACGCAGCAGGGGCGCCTGGGTGGCACAGCGGTTAAGCGTCTGCCTTCGGTTCAGGGCGTGATCCCGGCGTTGTGGGATCGAGCCCCACATCAGGCTCCTCTGCTGGGAGCCTGCTTCTTCCTCTCCCACTCCCCCTGCTTCTGTTCCCTCTCTCACTGGCTGTCTCTATCTCTGTCAAATAAATAAATAAAATCTTAAAAAAAAAAAAAAAAAAGAGAACGCAGTTTAGAAAAGGAAACTTCACGCCCGGCGGGGGTGGGGGGATGCACATGAATGCGTTTTTTGCTTCGTAATTAAGTGGCTAGAAATTAACCTTGAGCATCGTCCTATGATGACAGTTTTTCCAGTACAGAAAGGCGTGGAGAGAGGTTTGCATTTAACGCGTGGAATTGCAGGAAGACAGGTCTGACTGTGCAGGTTTCCCTCCCCGGGGGCTCCCACACTGCATTTCTCCCCCTGCCCTGCAAGGTGCGACTCCGTGTTTCTCCCGAGCGCAGTGCTGTGCTGAGTCACTTGACGACCCACCTTCTCTGTGAAGGAATATCCTGAGGCTTGGACTCCGGGTCCTGGGAGACGTGAATCCCCCTGAGGTGTCAGCGGAAGCAAACACTTTATCAATGCCTACATTCTTTTCACGATCTGTTTTCTATTCTGAAAAATCACACTTGCTTCCAATTCTACCCAATACTTTGATTTTTTTAAACACGAAAGTGAAAGAAATGAAATGCTGTTGAAACCTTTCTCTCCTTTTCTGTCTCTATGTCTCCGAGGATCACAAAACCTAGAATTTGTCATGTTGCCACTTCACTTTGCTGAATGCTGAATACACTGACTAAATATTCCTTACCTTCCAGGGGCTGCGCAAAGATAAAAATTTAAATCGATGGGTGTTATTCAAAATCATGATAACTGAGAAATCACGGAGTTTGGCTATAAGAATGTCCATCCATCTGCTAAAAGGGAAGCGTAGCTCCCACTACATGCTGACAAATGCCATCGGTTGAGATTTTCCCTCAGTTTCTCTATTTTTCTTCTGTATGTCAGTGTTTTAAAATTCTTTATTAATTTTTTATTTTTATCAAAGTCATACATACACTTTGAGAAGTCAAATAGTTCCACAAGGCTTTTAACGTAAAAGGTACTTCTCCCTGCCACACCCCTTCTCTCCCAATTCCCACCCCACAGAAGTAACTGCTTTCAATCGTTTTTAGTTTAAACTGGCCCACGGGAGCCCGGTCGGTGGTCTCCTGCTCTCTGGAACCTCAGTTCCAAGACTGTCCACCATGTTTCTGCCTCAGAGCCTCTGCTCCAGCTCTTGCCTCTGCCTGGGACTCTCTCCCGCAAATAGTTACATAGTTAACTCACCTTCGGATCAGTGCTCCAAGTTTGTTTTTTGTTTTTTGTGTGTTTTTTTTTTTTTTTTGGCTTTGAGTGAAGTAGAAAGCCTCTAGAGTCCCCCCCACCTGCCCCAGCTTTATTGAGATATAATTGGCATATAACATGATGATGTGAGACACTTATCTATTGCAAAATGATTACCACAATATGATCGGTTAACACCTCCACCAACTCACGTAATTATTTGTGTGCGTGTGTGGCGGGTGTGTGTGCGTGTGTGGTGGGAACATTTAAGATCTACTGCTTAGCAACTTTCAAGTACATAATACAGCATTGTTAACCGTAGTCACCAGGCTGTATATCAGATCCCCAGAATCTACTCATCATACAGCTGGAAGTGTGCACCCTTTGACCAACACCTCCCCATCCCCCCACCCCCACCCCCTGCCCCTGGCAACCGTTAATCTACTTTCTGTTTCTGTGAGGTCAGCTCTCTCAGAGTCTACATACAAGTGAGATCATACAGTATTTGCTTTTCTTTGTCTGACTTGTCTCACTTAGCACAATGCCCTCCGGGTCAATCCATGTTGTCCCAAATGGCAGGGTTTCCTTTTTCACGGCTGAATAGTATTCCATTGTGTCGAGGGTTTGGAGCAGAGGAGTGGGGCGATCTGACTTATGTCTGAATGGTTTGTTCTGGCTTCTGGGTTGAGAATAGACCAAAGCAAGAGGGAAGGCAGGGAGACCAGTTCGGAAACTATCACGGAAATGTGGGTGGAAAATGGTGATGACATGAACTGGGGGCGGGTGAGAAATGGTCAGTTTCTGGATATGTATTGAAGGAACTGCTGCCAGGATTTGCTGATAGATCAGTGAAGGATGTGGGAGAGACAGACATGCATCAAACATGAGTCCTCTAAGTTTTTGACCTGAGCAGTTACCAAAAAATCCATTGATACAGATATTAATTCTCCATAAATTCTGTAAATTTAAGGTAATCTCAGTGATATTGCAACTGGATTTTTACAAGAAAGAAACAAGCTTATTCTGAAGTCCTTATGGAAAACGAACATACTAGAGTAGCCAGAAGAAATACTGAAAAAGACGGGTAATAGAGTGAGACTAGTTCTATCCATTAGTAAAACGTCTCTCAAGCAACAGGAATTCAAGTGGTAAGGAGCTGGCAGCTGCTCCTGTCAGCGAGATAAAACACACTCCAGAAACAGACCTGCATGTATAGAAGAACGGAATATATGATAGGTCTGTAGAAAATGTCATTTCTTCAATAGATGGCATGAGGACAATGGGACAACCACCAATAGGAAAGAAAAGGAAAAGAATTCCTATCTCACATTTCACATCTTAGCAGCTTCCAGATACATCAAGAGAAAAGAAAATGTTGGAGCTCTTGAATGCATCGTTTCAGGATGAGAAGACCTTGCTTAAGTAGGACACAAAACCCCAAAGTCATGAGAAAATGCTAAGTGTGATGACATAAATGTGAAAATGTTCGGCGTGGAAAAATTCCCGTGGAGAACTAACTTTGGGGCACCCAGCTGAAGCAGCTGAGCTACCCAGGCGCCCCATCACTTCTTTTTTGTAGTGAGATCAATGAAGGTCTAGTCTCTTAGCAGTTTTGAAGTACGGAATGCAGTATTGTTGACTATAATCACTGTGCCGTGTGTTAGATTTCTGAAACGCGTTCATTTTCTGGTAGTGAGTTTGTACCCTTTAACAGCATCTCCCCATTCCCCCAGCCCCTGGTAACCACCGTTCTACTCAGTTTCTACCAGTTTGGCTTTTTTAGACTCCACATGTAAGTGATATCATACACTATTTGTTTTTCTCTGTCTGGCTTATCTAAGTGTGATGTCCTCAATATCCACCCATGTTGTCACAAATGGCAGGATCGGATTTCCCTCTTTCTCATGGCAGAATTATATATATATATACACACATGCACACCATCTTCTTCATCCATGCACCCATTGACAGACATTTATATTGTTTCCATATCCTGGCTATTGTGAATAATGCTACAATACACATGGATGGACAGGTTTCCGACTTTTTTATTTTTTTTTAGATTTTATTTATTTATTTGACAGAGAGAGAGAGCAGCCAGCGAGAGAGGGAACACAAGCAGGAGGAGCGGGAGAGGAAGAAGCAGGCTTCCGCTGAGCAGGGAGCCCGCCATGGAGCTCAATCCCAGGACGCTGGCATCATGACCTGAGCCGAAGGCAGAGGCTTCACCGACTGAGCCACCCAGGCGCCTCGAGAAAATATTTTTAAAACAGGCCAAATAAGGGACCCCTGGGTGGCTCAGTCGGTGAAGCCTCTGCCTTCCGCTCAAGTCATGATCCCGGGGTCCTGCGATCAAGTCCCGCATAGGGCTCCTTGGTCAGCAGGGAGCCTGCTTCTCCCTCTGCCTGCCGCTCCCCCTGCTTGTGCTCTCTCTCTCTCTCTCAATCTAATAAATAGATTAAATCTTAAAAAAAAACAAACAAACAAACAGGCCAAATAAACGTAGCCATGGATTAGGCCTCTGGGTCATGAGTTTGTGATCCCAGCAAAGTAGGGCCATCATGTGCGTTTGTGTTTTGCACAGGGGCCACAAGCGTAGCTAAAATTCGTGTCACACACGAATCGCCAAGCTGCATGCCCAGGTTGGGGACTCGGCGGGAAGCAGTCAATCCGTTTCCTGCTTAGTCGGCCTAAAGGTAGGGCGTCCGCCTCCTGATTTGCATGAAGTGCCCGTATGTACCCGCGGGCAGGTGCGGCGGAGCCGAGCAACGAGGCCGTAGAGCTGCCGCCGGGCTTCCGGCGGGACGTCCCGCGATGAACCGGAGCCTCGCGTTGGCGGCCTTCCATGCGGCGGTGCCCGGCCTGCGCTCGTGGCGTCATTTTCTGGGGCTCTTAGCGTGCCTTTGTTGACACCAGTGCAAGTTCTACGTGGAAAGTTACATGGAAGCACTTCTACAATACATCGTATGAAGGGGAAGAAAACCAGGGTCCCATGAGGAGGTTGACCTTGGGGGACGCACTCTTGTCTGGTGCCAGACAGCGGGGAAGAGAGAACCAGGTGCATCAGGGAGCCCCTGGGTCACCCGCCCGTCCTTGCCCTGGGAGGGCAGCTTCCTCGGAAGGCCGGCCCGCGGCTGGTAAACACATCTGCTATTTCGGTGATCGCTGGTAGGTGCGATGGTTGGCCCCGAGACCCCGTTTCTCTCCTCGGCCGCCCGCCTTACAGACAGGTAGCTTTAAGTCCTCCGTCTTTCCCCCCAAACGACAATAAGGGCTAAAAATGTCAGACCACCATTCTCCCACGGTGACACGTGTTACTTTATCGGTGACTCTCCAGCAGGTTTTTCTAGCCTTCTAGTTCTTCTTCAACATCATACATGAAAGTGTCATCAATGAATGTAACTGGTTTGAACTACTTATACAAAAATTTCAGGCGAGGGGCCCCTGGGCGGCTCATCCGTTAAGCGTCTGTCTTCGGCTCAGGTTCCTGATGCCGGAGTCCTGGAATCAAGTCCTGCATCCTCGGGCTCGCTGCTTCTCCCTCTCCCTCTGCCGCACCCCCCTGCTTGTGCTCTGTCAAATAAATAAAATCTTTAAAAAAATTTTCAGGGGAAATACCCTTTACTTTGCTAAAATTAAAATTCTCCCTTTCTTATATAGTTCTACATGCTAATTAATTTTATCATTTTTCTCATTTTTCTCAAATGTCCTTTAAAGCAATAAATAAATAAATAAATAAATAAAACCAAAAACAAAAACAAAACCCTTTTTTTCTCTTCCAGGATCCAGTCTAGAACTCGTACTTTGTTATCATGTCTCTTTGCTCTCTAATCTGGAACACTTCCGTAGTCTTTTTTCTTTCTTGCAAGACCTTGACAGATATTTGTACAATGCCCCTCAATTTGGGGCTGTCCAGTGTTTCCTCATGATTAGCTTCGGGTCACGTATTTTTGGCAAGAATGTCTCAGAAGTGATATTGTGTCCTCAGTGTGTCCCATCAGGAGGCACGTGACAGCTCCTTTTCCCGTGCCTGGTGCCGTCAACTTGGAACACTGGGCGAAGGTAGAGTCCGCCAGGTTTCCCCACTGCGAAGTTATGACTTTTTACCTTTATAATTCACAAATATTTTGTGAGGAGATACTTTGATATTGTGCAAGCGTTTTGTTCTATATCTCACTTGTACCCGTAGATCCTATTGCTGATTCTTGCAAAAAAAAGAACTGACTGTGGAGAGGACCCGGTGGCGATGTTCCAATTCTATCACGCCTTCGGCATTTCTGTGTTGGCGGTCTGGCGGCCCGGCATTCTCCACACATTCACTTACGTCAGCATGGACTCATTTCCATGCTGCACTTATTCTGTAATCCATTTTATCGTTATTTATTGTGCTGCTCAATTACTCTCAGATTTGGCCAGAAAACACCCCACCACACTGGCACCTATATCCTTTTGACAGGTTCCCATTATTCTCCAGCAATTCATCATTTTCTGGTGCAGCGATATTCACAAGGTTATTTCTTAATGAGTTCTTGGACAAAATCCCAAACAGTGGCTCAATGAAAGCAGTTCCGTACAGAGCCCAGCTGCTGAGATCCACAAACGCTGTTGATGGTCTTGCTTGATTCAAGGCTAAAACTCAAAGAAACCATAGGAAATGGCACTCCTCCACTAATCTCCTATAAATACTGCTTCTTCTAAACTGGGTTTTGATGAGACTCGGGCATCAGACAATCCAAGATGTTGTTTCCCGGCAAAGGTCAGCAGCACTGTCCAATATAACTTCCTGCAGTGGTGGAAATGTTCCAGAGCTGCATTATCCAAGAAGGTAGCGCTTGAAATGTGACCAGTGTGACCGAGAAACTAAATTCTTCATTTAAATCAGTTCATTGTATGTCCACAATAGCCAAACTATGCAAAGAGCCCAGACGTCCATCGGCAGATGGATGGATAAAGAAGATGTGGTATACATATACGATGGAATACTACTCGGCCGTCAAAAAATGAAATCTTGCCATTTGCAATGACGTGGATGGAACTAGAGGGTATTATGCTAAGTGAGATAAGTCACTCAGAAAAAGACAGTTATCATATGATCTCACTGATATGTGGAATTTAAGAGACAAAACAGAGGATCATAGGGGAAGGGAGAAAAAAATAAAACAAGATGAAATCAGAGCGGGAGACAAACCATAAGAGACTCCTAATCATAGGAAACAAACTGAGGTTTGCTGGAGGGGAGGGGGGTGGGAGGATGGGGTAACTGGCTGACGGACATTAAGGAGGGCACGTGATGTAATGAGCACTGGGTGTTATATAAGATTGAGGAATCACTGACCTCTACCTCTGAAACTAATAATATACTATATGTTAATTAATTGAATTTAAATTAAAAAATTAAAATAAAAAATACACATAACATAAAAAATAAAATAAATTAAAAAGTAAAATAAAAAAGTAAATAAATCTTTTTAAAAAAATAAATCAGTTCACTGTAATTTTAATTTATATAACCACATGTGGCTAGTGGCTGCCATACTGGACACAAGTCTAGAGGAAAGTTTTCCTATGGCATTGAGAGAGGATGGATTTAAATATACTAGAGGAGAGGGGCGCCTGGGGGGCTCAGTCGGTTAACCATCTGCCTTCGGCTCAGGTCATGATCCTGGAGTCCCAGGATCAGGATCGAGCCTCATGTTGTGCTCCCTGATCAGAGGGGAGCCTGCTTCTCCCTCTTCCTCTGCTCCTCCCCCTGCTCATGCTTGCACTCTCTCTGTCTCTCTCTCAAGTAAATAAAGAAAATCTTTAAACTGTGTATATATATATGTATATATATACATGTGTGTATATATATATATATACATATATATACTAGAGGAGAATGATAAAACACAGCCCTAAATGATTATACAATTAAAGAATTTTCTGGAGGTATTGAAGTCGGACCTTGAGAACAGTTGTAGTTAGCCATTATTTAAATTGTATAAAAATCACGATACTCCCGTGGGACAACTCCTGATTTGTGACAAATCATCAAAGCATCAGCCTGTGGGATATTTGTCCCCATGTTCTTTCGTATAGAGACCGTTTAGTCCACATCATCAAGCAGTTATTTCAAATCCGTAATATCTGGGGGGTAGTGATGGAAGGAGGGAGGCAAAGTAAAAGTCTTATTTTATGTTTCCTCAACAGTCTAAACTTTCCTTAAGTATGCTTTATTTATGAACTGTTCACGTACTTTGTGGAAAGACACACTGGGTTGTCTGACCCTGAAGACTTCGGTTGCCTGGCAACAATCTGATGAGCCCAGAGCCTCCCCTCCCCCAGCAGGAGGGGCTGTGCCCAAATGCAACTTCCTGTGAAGCCAACAGGTGCCGGTGACAGGCGCTCCAGGCAACTGGCGCCCTGAACAGCTGCCACCCATCCTCAGACTGCCCGATGCCCAAGCAGACATCGCGTCCCAGTTGGCAAGGCCACTGTCATGCTTACTCTTTAAAAGGGAAAGCAACTGAGTGGGGGTGGGGGACTTGAGTCCTTCTGGAGTCCAGATCCACAGTAGCCCCAGCTGCCTCGCCCCGAGCGCCCATCCACACGCGGCTGAGATCAGACACCGTGCGTCAGTTCAACTTCTGCTCTTCCGTGCCGGCCTGTCCTGACTCTCACCGCTGTTTGCGCAAGCTCTTCAAAGGTCACAGATTTAATAAAAGCAATCTATACTTTCTCCCAAATAGCTGACATCAAGGAAAATCATCCAGGAGAACTCAATATATCATCATAAAGAAAAGCATGCACTTTGAGATCTGTGGATTGAATGGTAAGAAGATTTCATGGTTAATTTCCTGATTTTGGTGGTGCTCCTTTTGCACAGGTAGGAGAACGTCCTCGTTTGTAGGAATTCCAAACTAAAGAATTCAGGGATGATGGACCATTATATCAGCCACTTACTCTCAAATGGTTCAAGACAGTTGCTCTACTATTCCTGAAACGTTCCCGTATGTTTGAAATTATT
Source organism: Ursus arctos (assembly GCF_023065955.2). NCBI lineage: Eukaryota > Metazoa > Chordata > Mammalia > Carnivora > Ursidae > Ursus > Ursus arctos. The sequence continues at coordinate 34,974,511 of NW_026622952.1, read as the reverse complement.
TCAAAATCAACAACAAAAGAAGTAGGTCAAATAAGAGAGCAATGGACTCCCTTCCCCGAAGATAACTCTCCCTGGTTACACACCTACAGGAGACCTGTTTGTCTCCCCCACCCCCGTGTTTATTTCCATCTCTTTCTTCCCAACAGAACCTTGCCTGGATGTGTTTACGTAGCCCAGGCTCCTTTGAGGCCGGGGACTCGGTTCTGGGCAACCAGATGGAAGCTGAGGGTTTGTGGGAAAGCTTTTGCTGATACAAGAGACACCTTGAGCTGTTCCCCTTACCTTTCTTCCTGCCTGAGAGGTGGAAATGAGCTTGGTAGAGTAGCCCTCATCTTGTGATGATGAGGCAACAGGAATGAGAATGAAAACTGACACTCCACGGGAGACAGAGGAGAACTATGGGTCCCTCCCCATGGCCACACTGAACCCCCTCCAGCTCTGGCCCACCTGCCTCCGAGCGCTGGCCACGGGAGAGCTGTAAGCTCCTTTCTGTTTCAGCCTCTGGGGCCAAGTCTCTGGCTATTTGCGGCTGAAGCATTCCTGTGCATTTATAGAGGTATGCATTACACATGCGGGCTTTAAAAATATAAATGGATCATTGTACATATATTGTTCTGCATATTGCTTTTTAATTTTTTATTTAACAATATGTGTTAAGGATCCTTCCGCGTCAGTTCTGGTAAACACACTATTTCAGAGTCTGAAGAAACCACAATTGATCCACTCCCTTATTGATCTTTTCTAACTATTAGTCCTTGCAAGTGATACTGCCTGGTATAATCTCCTAGCGTATCTTCCCGCGTGTGTCAATATTTCCGTAAGAGAGCTCTGGAAGAGGAGTTGCTGTACCATGTGTGGGGGACATTTTGTTAGATGCTGACAAATTGCTACCCCAAGACTGTACCTTCAAAGTCCTTCCAACAGAGTTCAGAGCCCGTTCACCCACGCACTTACATAAGCAGAATACTGTCAGCTTTTAAATGAGTAATTTTAAATGAGTCTGCATTTACCAGGCTCCTAGTGAATTTGAGCATCTTTTCATGTACTTTAAGGCCATTTGAATTTCTTTGGACTATTAGTATCCTTTTGCACATATTTTAACTTGATTTGTATCCTCTTCCTGTTGATAGGGGTTTTTTTTAAAGATCTTATTTATTTATTTGAGAGAGAGAGAGCCCGAGCAGGGGGGAGGGGCAGAGGGAGAGGGAGAAGCAGGCTCCCCGCTGAGCAGGGAGCCAGATGGGGCTTGATCCCAGGACCCCTGGGATCCTGACCTGAGCAGAAGCCAGACGCTTCACCCACTGAGCCCCCCCGGCGCCCTGTACAGGAAGTTTTTATGTATGAAGTGGCAGAGAGACAGGACCATCTACAGTCTTTCTATCCTGCAGACAGTCTTTCAGCTAATGACTGCATTTGCTACCGCGGATGCTAAGCTTGGAGTTTCTCCGGGGCTCCCTTCGGAGAATGGCTTCCTTGCCAACGGTCCTCTCATCCACCTGCGTCGAGCGGTGCTATCTCTGCCTTCTTCCTAAATCTGATGCCCTTTGCTTTCAATATTCCAGAATCCCCTCCCCCCCAAATTCTGATTCATGGATAAAACCCTTTCTTCTTTTCCAGCTCAGTTATAGATTTATTCTTTTAAGAAATATATTGTGTATCATTTCGACTGGATTTTAGGAGCCAGGGAGGGGTGATAAAGACAGGTAGTAACTGTCCTCTGCAGAGGAAGCTCGTTCTGCGTTTCCCACTGGTCCTGGGGTCATTGTCAAGGGTAAGCTTTCAAGTCGAGTAGTGAAAGAATAGAATGTCCTCCACCCACCCCCCCCCCCCCCCCCGCCACCAAAGGAAAGTAGCTCAAATACCAAGAAGAGCTAATGAAAATTTGTGGATTTTTCAGAAAAGAGGAAAGATAAAAGTCATTTATTCCTGAAGGCGAGAGCTCCTATATGTTTAAGTGGCTAATAATAGACTAAGAAGTTATTAAAGAAATCTTCCCCAGTCGTTTTTAATTAAATGCGAACATCCCTGGGCTGCCGATAGAGGATTCACTGCTTAAATTTACAAATGATGTTGAATCTGACATCAGGATTAGAATATCAAAAATTAAAACTAAGGCACGTGACTGAAAATCTGCGCAGGTGTTCAGGAAATGGCTTGAGGAGAATTTACACCATGGAGTCTTCATATCTGTGTCTCAGGGAATGTATTTGAATATAAAAATGCACTATTTTTTTCCAAAAGGAGGTCTTTCTGATACCTCTGAAAGTAATTAGAAACAACGGCTTCCCCTAGAAATGTGTCCCAAAGCCCTGGAAGAGGAGACAGGAACCCTGATGGGGCTATGATGCCAAAGTCCCTACAAGCCTGGGTAAGTCAGCACTGCTAGCTGGTGTTCAGGACAAGGGATGCGGGTCCAGGGGCACAGTATGTCAGAGCAGAGGACAGAGAGACATGTGAGAATGACCTGTATGTCCCTCAGGCTCAGCCCACAAGGGGATGGAGAAGCATTGTGGGCCCCGTGCATCTGGGGGGCAGGGGGGCAGGAGAAGAAGCAAAGCAGCTGCGAGGAATGGGGTGGGGAAACTGCCAGAAGAGTGTGTGCAGGCAGCCGCAGTAGGAAGCCAAGGCCACCCGACCCTCACTGCGTTTGTCAGGCTCTCCAGGGAAACAGAACCAATGGCATGTGCACAGAGATATATATACAAAGAGATTTACTTCAAGGACTTGATTCACCCTATTGTGGAGGCTGGCAGGTCCAAGCCTGCAGGGTGGCCAGCAGTCTGGAGACCCAGAGTAGAGCTGATGTTGCAGCTCCAGTCCAGAGATAGGTAGACTGCTGGCAGAATTCTTTCTTCTTCAGGGGATCTCAGTCTGTTTACTCTTAAAGCCTTCAACTGATTGGACAAGGCCCACCACATTATGGAGGGTTAATATTGAGAGGTAATGTGCTTTACTCAAAATCTACTGAGTTAAATGTTTTTTGTTTTGTTTTGTTTGTTTTTAAGTAGGCTCCACATCCAGCATGGAGCCCAATGCACACTCCCAAGACCCTGGGATCAAGACCTGAGCTGAGATCAAGAGTCAGACACCTAACCAACTGAACCACCCAGGAGCCCCTACTGAGTTAAATGCTAATGTCGTCTAAAAAAAATACCTTCCCAGTGACATCTAGACTAGTGGTTGACCGAATATCTGGATACCGGGAACCCATCATATCGTGAAAAAATTAACATTATTACCTCGTGCCATACACCATGAATATGCCCAGTAGGGCAGTCTACACTCAGATGCTGTTTGGATTCCTGACAAATCCCTCTGTCACCCTCAAGCCTCAGTTCTCACACCTCCAAAGGAGAAAGGGGCCATTCGTTTTGTTGTTATTGTTCCTATTACAAGAAGAAAAGAGGGGTGCCTGGGTGGCTCAGTCAGTTAAACCTCCGACTTGATTTCAACTTAGGTCATGGTCTCAGGGTCGTGAGATCGAGCCCCTCATCGGCGGGCTTCACACTCAGCCTGGAGTCTGCTTGAGATTCTCACCCTCCTTCTCCCCCTGCTCTTTCTCTCTCAAATAAATACATCTTTCTTTTTAAAAGAAGAAAAGAAATTATCAAAGCTTTCTATTTTTCCTTTTTTCTGAGGAGAGAGCAAAAACTGATCTCTCTACCAACCTTTGAGCTTTACATTTCTTCTGAATGAAAATACATGCCCCTGAGGAAGAAAACAAAATGCATTTGTGAGCTTAAACATGTGTAATAGAGAGCAGCCCAGCGGAAAAGTAATTCTATGTCACGGAGAGACTGATTGAAGGGAAGTTCTAATTGTGCCAGAGCACTGTCCTAGCTTCCAGGGGGACACCAGAGCCGGGCCATTATAATAATTACAGAAACCACTGGATCAGGAATCAGGTGCCTCTGGATTCTAATTCTGCTTCTGCCCCTAACTGATCATGTGACTGCAGGCAAATTGCTTCAGGGTTCTGCCCCTCCATTTTCCAAATCCTCGAGACGGAGTTAATAATACATGCCTACCTCTCAGAATTATTGTGCTTGTTAATTTGGGTAATGTATATAAATGTGCAAAGTGACATGTAAATGTGAATAACTATCATTTCTTTGCATAGAGACAGTTGTTTTATGAATAAAATAATATTGCAATCGGGAAACTAAGGTTTATGTCACCTACCTGATAATTTTTATCTTTAATTAATAGGCAGTGGGAACTCTAACTAAAACTTGCTAAGCCTCTGCAAAGAGATAGCATTTGGAGCCACTCGGCTCTAAGTTTTATGAACTACAGAAATGTTGATTAAGATTTTTATTTTTCTTTCAAATTTGGAACCAGAAAGAACAGTAGTGATATGGAGGGGCTGGAGTTACATACCTGGTGTATAATCTATCCAGCATTTCTCCCTGTGGGGACCTTTCCTTCCATTCCAAGCGTGTGGACTCCCCCCGAGTGTGAGGCTGTCAATCACGTGGACCCTCTTTCTCCAGTGCAGGCAGGTGTGCGGCCCAGGCCGGCCAATCAGAATGCCCACCGTCCTTGACCCAGTGACTCGCCCCCAGGAGAGGTCATGTGACCTAAACGGACTCCCGAGCTCTTCTGTGGCGCTGATTTAAATGCTGAGGAAGAGAGTTCCTCTCTCTTCTTTGGGACTGTGAGCGTAGTGTTGTTAGTTTCTTAGCAAATGAGTGTGTCATGAGTTGAATAGTGTCCCCTCCACCCCCAAATTCATGTCCACCCAGAACCTCAGAATGCAACCTCAGCTAGAAATAGGGTCTTTGCAGGCATAACTGGTTAAAAATCTTGAGATGAAATCCCCCTGGATTTCGGGTGGGCCCTAAATCCAATGGCCAGTGTCATAATGGGAAGAGGAGAAGACACAGAGGCACAGAGAAGAAGGCGGTGTCAAGATGGAGGCAGCCACCGGAGGGACACACCTGCGTGCCAGGGAGCACCGAGGCTCACCGGCAGCCACCAGAAGCAAGGAGACGCTGGGGACGGTTTCTCCCTCAGAGCCTCCAGAAGACACCAACCCTGGCAGTACCTGGTCTCCGACTTCTGGACTTCAGAACTGTGACAATATAGATTTCTCTCGCTCGAAGCCCCCCAGCTGGTGGTAGTTGATGATGGCTGTCCCAGGAAATGAACACAGGGTGTTCCGCAGAACTCAAGACGTTGAACGGACACCGTGGGCCTCAGGAAAGGTGGGAACTGGGGGAGCCTCAGGTACCCAGCTGCAAGTTTATGGACCTTTGGTGTCATCTCCTCTGTGTCCTGCAGTCTCAGTGTCTCTCAACTGAAATAAAGCAAGAGAAAAACAATCTGGCCAGTTGATGTCAGATGCCCTCCCTTGGTCAAATCACTATGGCCTAGGAGAAAGTCAGGCCCTGTCAGGACCCACCCCTTGTGGAGAGGGGAAAGGTTCTCAGAAAAGGGGGGGGGGATCTCAGGGAGCCTGGATAGTTCCAAACCTCTTCTACTGCACTTTGGTCAAGTAGCAGACCATGGAGATAGACCCATGGCTTCTAATTCTGTCTGGTCCTCACAATCCCCTGGGAAACTTATAAAATTGTAGATTGCTGGGTCCCACCCCAAATTTACCCAATGGGAATCTCAACAAGTATGGCCTGGGACTTTTTTTCCCCAAAAAAGTCATTAAATGATTATGGTGGTGAGCCAGTAGGAATAGTGGGGCCATGCTAAATAAAGTGTCAGAGAGGATTTGTCATAGGTGTGACTTGAATTGGGTCTTGGAGGAAGCATAGGATTTTGTTGGCATGAAGGAGCGAATTCCAAGCAGATTTTTAAAGATTCTGAGTCCTCATAGATTAAACTGCAGTGTGCACCCAGAAATAGCTGCAAAGGAAAGATAAATGTGTGAGTAGGTTGGCTTTGCAACCTGACTTTGCTGTTTGGATTTATCATCAAATTTATCGTATGCTGTCATTTCATGATCGGTTTAGTGAATCAACCCGTTTCACCCACGTTTCAATGAAAATTGTGTAATACCCCTGGGAGGAATCAGGGCACGTGCACCCTTGAATTCAAAGGTTTTAATACAACGCAGTGAACTCCACCCTGCAGTACCTGGATTTGAATCGACATTTTATAACGGAAATAACTGACATTCCACCATAATTTCTAAAAATGTCTTGGTCAAAAATCACTCCTCGCATTCTGCTTTGGAAAGATATCTTGGCTTCATTCTTATCAAGAGCAATGGTTTGAAACTTATCTGAGAGGTGTAACGGAAGGCCTGGGTGTACATTTTCTAAATATTTACTTTCCAGGGGGCGGAGTGCTCTAAATGTCACTCATGCACTTGCATAAACACACACACCCCCAGAGCTAACACTCCCCAAGGACCCCATTGAGAAAAAAGGACACTGTAACCAAACTCACCAATATCTCACACTTATTAAAACTATGTGCTGTGAATAATACTGCGTTGATGCTTTCACAAAATAGGTAGCCTTGAATGACCCTTGGAATCTAACCTGTAGGTAACAGAGGACTTAGAATTTGATCTTACCATAGGGTGAGCCTGGGAGTGAATAGCGGTTGAATACTTGCAGATTGCTTCCTGGGCATCGGCCCCTGTTCAAAGTGCTTTTGTTAATTCCTTTAAACCTCACAATGAATCCACAAGCTAAGTTCTAGGATGATGATCCCCAGAGAACGGATGAACAAAGTGGAGTACATGGAGACTACTTAATGCATCCAAGTCACACGGCGCGCAAATCATGGTGCCTGGGTTCAACTCAGGCAGTCTGGCTCTAAAGATGTGTTGTCATAAGAAATGTATTTGGCCTTTGTCCCTGGTTCCTGGCACAGAGCTGTTAAAACCCTTGGAATTTCCGGAGTGATAGGGATGTCTTTTGTTACTCATCATGAACCCCTTTTGACCACATCTGACTTTATGCTAATGAGGCGACTTAGGGTAGATCCCCTGCAGAGCCTCAGGTGGGCTGATCACCAGAAAGACCAAGTTAAAAGAAAGTTGGAACTTTGGGTCCCATCCACCAAACTCTCTAGGAAGGGTAGGGTGGCTGGAGATTAAGCTCTATAAAAACTCTTCAATGACAAGGCTTGCTACGCTTCCCGGTTGGTGCTGGGAGGGTGGTGCCCCAGGAGCGGCCCAGAAACTCTGGGCCCCCAACCCCCACACCTTGCCTTCTGCCTGCCTTTTGTCTGATGTTTTGAGTTATATCCTTCATACTAAAGCAGCAGACCTAAGTAAAGTGTTCTTCTGAGTTCTGCGAACTGTTGTAACAAGTTGTTGAACCTGAAAAGGGGGTCATAGGAGCCCCTGGTTTATAGTGGTTGGTCAGATGTATGGATGGTCAGGAGCTCTGACTGGCAACCGGGGTGAGCAGTCTTGTGGGACTGAATCCTTAAATCTGTGGAATCTGATACTAACTCCAGGTAGTTGGTGTCCAGCTTGAATTGAATTGTTGGACCCCCAGTTGGTGTCTAGAGAATGAGCTGTTGGTGCTCTCAGCTTCTGTTACCCCTCTCCCGGTGGTCATGGTTAACCCTGGGAAAATGGCTAACGTCTCCCAAGGAAGCAGTAGAGAAAGAAGAAGAGAAGTTAGTCGAGTACAGAGCTTTGAAGAATCTTCATATTTGGGACTAAACGAGGGCGAAGGAGAGAGAGAAAAGGTCAAAGAGATTGGAAAACTCTGCACCACAGGGTCAGGAAAACCGCAGGAACAAGCCACAGCAGGGGCCAGATGCCTTCAAGCCTTCAGGAAGCAGAAGCTCCATGGAAACCTTTCACTGGACTTTGGGGATATTAGTGACTTTCAGAAGTAAACCAAAGTCAAGATCCACAGTGCAGAGGATCTGGGTGTGACCAGCAGTGAGCGAATAGAGACGGCAATGATGGGAAGACTTGTCTTTCAGACAGTTTGCTGTTGAAAAGAATGAGAAAGGAGTATAATGTTAAAAGGTAGAAGACGGACAGCAGTAAAGCACCCTTCAAACTGAGAAGGCGCTTTGAGACCAGAAAACAAAGCAGGACCTTAGTCCACAGGTTTTATAAAGCGAGGGGATGAGCAGAGGTCACTGTGGGGAGGACAAATCGTCTAATATTTAACAGACGGCAGGGGGCCATGTGTGCACCAGAGGGGAGGGGGAAGAAAGATGTTATCTTTATTCGTTATCTAAACAACTTTAGGAAAGATCAGAACTGGCCTTCCCGCGTTCCCGTCAGGGCATGCATTAACCCCCAGGGGGCATGTAACATATAGTAGCCCTGAGGGGCATCATCTCAAAGACAAGAACAAGATGGCTGGCCAAAGATGGAGTCAGTATGGCCAGCGCTCCTACGGGATGGAATCAGTAAGTTATTAGCAAAGCATAAAACCTTTGCTCCTATGTTTGCTCATACAGAAAGCAAAAGCATGGTGGGTGCTCAGCTAATTCGCACATAAATGAAAATAATAGCTCACATTTATTTTGTGTTTTCTATACACCAGGCACTATGCTAAGCACGTTACATGTATGAGCTCATTTATTATTTCCAATGATCTTCTTTGAAGTAGTGTTATTCTTATCATTATCTCAATTATACTGTGGGGAAACTGAGGCACAGAAAGTTCAAGTCCCTTGCCCAAAACTGGGCTCTTAAGCTGCTCACTACTGCCCATAATGATGAGTCTGAAGATCGGATGGAAACACGACTTTTAGAGGGCCTGAGTTTTCAAACTAAATCCATAGTAAATGGCATTAATATTCATTCATGGTTTCCTGTATTATCCAGGGAATGGGTATGACAATGAGAGGTATTAGGAACAAAGCCTTGAAGATTTAGAAGATAAAAGAGCCTGATACAAACAGCTCCCTTCCTCACCACTGTATCCCGGCCGCAGGCACCATGTGCCTAATGGGAATTGCAGTGATATGTGGTGAAGAATAAATAACTCCAAGCCACAAGTTAGGATGATCCAACTGGCGATACTGATTGCTGCTAACACGATTCCTAGTTAGGGTGAAAAGGAGGAAGTAGTGAGTGGAAGAAAAAAGTAGCTAGTTTTAAAAAGTGCATTTCATCACTTCTTTTTTACTTTTTCGCATGAAGATTGCTTCTTTTTTTATTATTATTTTTTAAAGATTTTATTTATTTATGTGACAGAGAGACAGCCAGCGAGAGAGGGAACACAGCAGGGGAGTGGGAGAGGAAGAAGCAGGCTCCCAGCGGAGGAGCCCGATGTGGGGCTTGATTCCGGAACGCCGGGATCACGCCCTGAGGAAGGCAGATGCTTAACGACTGCGCCACCCAGGCGCCCCAGATTGCTTCTTTTTAAACTCTAAATCTAAGGGATCTCCCTTACGATCCCTGTCTTCGACTGTCCGGGTGGCTATTTAAAAAATCCCATAGGCTGAGGGGCTTATAGACAACAGAAATTGACTTTCTCAGAGTTCTGGAGGCTGGAAGTCCAAAATCGTGGTTCTGGCCAGACTGGGCGTCTGGCGAGAACCGGCTGTGTCTTCTCCTGGTGGAAGGGGTGAGGGATCTCTCTTGGGCCTCCTTTATGAAGGTGCTAATCCCATCGTGAGGACAGAGGTCACCTGCCCGCATGACCTGACCACTCTCAAAGGCCTACCTCCACGCATCATCATTGGGGGTTAGGATTCAAGCATATGGATGTGAGGGGAAGGCACATTCAGACCAAAGCAGTCCCCAAATCCGTTTCTGTTCCGTTCCTCTCCGTGAGTTCTTAGGTTTTGTGTGTGCATGTGTGCACGTGGTATGTGTGTGTGTGTGTTTATTTGTTAATTTATTTTTTTTAATGATCTATGTTGCTGAAACAGCAGAGGGAGCTAAAATGAACAAACTGAGATTGATGCTATTGTCCAATGCTTCTGAGGCACAAAATACATGAAAACCGATCACGTCAGTTTCCATTTCACCAGAAACAGGGAGCAGGGGAGCCGCAGTAGTTAAAACAAGGTACTGTAGCTGAAGCCTTGCTTTTGTGTGTTGAGAGAGCCTAACTCATGCAACAGCACATTCGGGAAGGGACTTGTAGGAGCAGTACTCGAAATCCTCCCACTGAATCTCATCCTGGGGGAGATAAGTGGGCTGGAGGGCTCTGTGCGTGCTGCCCCACTTCCAACAGTTACAGGCCTCCTTGGAAGTGGTCAGGTGAGGATGGGAGTGCTGGGCCACCATGGATCTCCTCTCACCACAATATAGAGTCCATTTATGGGTAATATAATTCCTGATATATTTGGGGTGAAATCTACCTTTCTATTTGTCCCATCTGTTTCATATATGTCTGTGATGGTTAATTTTATGTGTTGACTGACTCAGCCATGGGGTACCCAGATATTGGATCAAACGTTATTCTGGGTGTTTCTGCAATGGTGTTTCCAGATGAGAGTAACATTTTAATTGGTAGAATAAAGCAGATTGTCTTCCACGATGTGGGTGGGCCTTGTCAAATCACTTGAAGGCTTAGTTAGAACAAAAAGATCAACCCTCTCCCAAGCAGGAGAGAATTATCCACCAAACCGCCTTCAGGCTTCCCCTGCACCATAACCCTTCCTGGGATTTCCTTAAAAATTGATACAATCAACATTTCAGAACTTAAAGAAATATACTTCAGTTATTTGGAAAAGTACGTGCAGTATCATTCCTGATTGTAATGCTGATGTGACTAGCTGTTACTGTCTGCTTATTTTAGACTTACTGGTCCACTTATTAATTCAAAATCCTCTCTCATTCCAAAAGGAACATAGCCAGAGTCACACATGAGATCTTTGGGGAGTAGAGGTCATTGCCTCAATTTTTTTATTGTCCATTTACTGATCCAGACGCTAAGTTAATTAAAGACAGTGCATGGGGGCACCTGGGGGGCTCAGTCAGGCATCTGCCTTCGGCTCAGGTCATGATCCCAGGGTCCTGGGATCGAGCCCCACGTCAGGCTCCCTGCTCAGCAAGGGAGTCTGCTTCTCCTCCTCCCTCTGCCTGCCGCTCCCCCTGCTTGTGCTCTCTCTCAAATAGATAAATAAAATCTTTAAAAAAAAAAATAAAGACAGTGCATGAACCTTTTTCCCCTGCTGTATCTGAGAGTTCTCCACATTCTTTTTTTTTTCTAAGTAGGTTCCACACCCAGCGTGAAGCCCAATGTGGGGCCTGAACTCATGACATTGAGATCAAGACCTGAGTTGAGATCAGAAGTCAGATGCTTAACTGGTTGAGCCACCCAGGTCCCCCTCTGCATTCTCCATCGGTGGCATACCTGCTAATTCAGAAGGGGCCAGTGCATTGCACTTATTAATATGCTGAAAATATTTGCTCCTGACATCTGTCATTTTGCATAACTATGAATACAAACCACAGACACCATCTGGGATGTCAGAGCAAAGGGGAATGTGCCTGTTTGAAATTCTCGTCCAATTTAATTTCACAGTTTTTAGAAGTCTTGTTTTTCTTCCATGATAATCATAGGGAAAATAATTAACAATTATCCTCTGAGTGATAAAATTACTACAAATTAAGAAGCAGTTATGACTATAATTTACAAATAATTATGTGACAGGAAGGAGCATGAACGGTGCAGAACTAATGAAACAAAATTAATTGAAGCTGCCGAGAGATCATTTTGCTTTTTTATTGATTTGTTTTGGTCCCTTAAAAACAGACTGCTGTCCCCAAGATGCTTTACGGCACTGAGAACCTTGATTCCAAAAGGAACCCGAAGAGCTTGCTCACAGATGCGTGTGGCAAGTGCATTGAGCTGCACTGCCAGAGGCACAGGGCTCGAGGTCTCATCGGAAGCTTCCGGAAAGCAGAACTGTCTTAATGCAAACTGTTAAAACCACTGACATGAACATGAACTAGGGGCGCATATGATGATGTCTAAAGCAGTGTGCTTCTTTAATGGGGGGGTGACCTCAGAAAAACAACAAAGCGAGACCTCTGAAAATTATTTCTTTTATAAAAGCAATGAGACAACCAGTGAAAACTGTCAGAATATCTTTCAACAAACAGTGAGGGAACAAGGAGGCGCCCACAGGCCAAAAAAACGATTCCAGACACAGGCCTTATGCCCTTCGCAAAAATTAATTCAAAATGGAACACAGACCTACATGTAAAACATACAACTATAAAACGTCTAGAAGATACTACGAGAGAAAACCTAGAGGACCATGGATGACTCTGAATAATTAAGAATAAAGCTGCATAAATATCCAAGTGCAGATTTGTGGGTGGACGGATGTCTTCAAGTCCTTGGGCTATATCCCAGGGAACGTGACCGCTGGATCCTGGGGTGAGAGGGTGTTTGGCCTTGTGAGAAACGGCCGGACTGTCACCAGAGTGGCCGCACTATTTTGCAGCCCCACCAGCAGTGGGTGAGAGGGCCTGATGCCCCGCGTCCCTGCTGGCTTCTGGTCTTGCCGGCGTTCTGGGCTGTCACCGTTCTGATGGGCGTGTGTTGGCATCTCACTGCTGTTTTAATTTGCGTCCCCCTGACAAGGCGGGATGGGGGCACTTTTCACAGGCTTCTTTGCCATCTGCAGGTCTTCTGTGAAGTGCTCAGATCTTTTGTCCGTTTTCCCCTCTTTTGTTTTTTTTTTAATTAATTAATTTATTTATTTATTTATGAGAGAGCGAGCTCACAAGCAGTGGGTAGCAGCAGAGGGAGAGGGAGGGGCAGGCTCCCCGGTGAGCAGGGTACTCGAGGTAGCGGCTCGATCCCAGGACCTTGAGATCGTGACCTGAGCCGAAGGCAGACGCTTCACCCACTGAGCCACCCAGGCGCCCCTTCCCATTTTCCCCTCTTTTAAAGAGACTATTTTCTAGGCAGTTCCAGGTTCACAGGATGTACACGGCCTTGCAGATGGGCCTCTTCCACTTGGTAAATATGCACTCAAGTTCCCTCCAGGTCTTTTCATGGCTTCATGGCTCATTTACTTTCAGTGCTGAGTAACATGCCGTTGCCTGACGTGATTTTATGTTCTACGCTTAATCTTGACTTGACGTAAGATTTTTTCTCGCTTGCTTTTCTGTATATCCTTTGGTTAAATCATCAGAAACTATACTTAGAGCAATTTCATTTTCAATCGACCTAATCGAAAAGCAGCATCAGGTGTTCTTGGCAAATGCATGATCACAAATAACTTTTGGTAATTTTTAATTTTGAGAGCTCTTAAGAGCATTTATGGTCTGTGACAACGTTGGAATAACTTTCAAAAAAGTTATTTTGACATATAAAGTTTAGCACATCTAGAGATGATTCTCATGGAGCATTTTTTCTAAAAAAGACTTAACTCTTCATACAAATCAATTTTGTATGAATCTGCATTCAGTTTTAAATCTTAAATTTACACACTGGCATTTAAAGGTTTTCCCTGGCGTTTCCTCTAACTTGTGGAGGTGTTTGAAATTGGCTTCCTGAATTTCATACAACTTAAATCACTTGTTTATGCATTCTATAATTGTATCTTCAATTACAAGGAAAATTTAATTTAAAAATTTTCTTCCTCATTAATAAGTGGTTCATTTGAAGCTTCTTATGAAAGTAGTGTTCTTTTCGGTTGAAAGCAATGACCTTTAAATTTAATTTCCACGCCTGTGGATATTTGCTCTGCTTTGCAGTGTTCCAGCAGTTTTAAAAATGGGAGATCTGAAACTCTTTGAGAATTCTAATAACTTCCTGATATGCTTTATTGCAATTCCCATGTTTATGCTTTTCTTTGGTAGTAATTTACCGACATACTTCACTGCCCAAGCACCTGCAGTTCCCGTCCTGGTGCTCAGGCTGGAGAGTTAATATTCGTACACACATGGCAGAGGTGGGCTCTGGGGACAGAGGGTCCTGGCATGACCCCCACACGGAGGCACTCGTCTCTGTGACTGCAGCCGGTGCTCCAGCCTGCACGCTGCTAGTATTATAATCACGGATCAAGGCCCAGGGCCTAGCCCCCTGGAGACCTTCCCAACCACCAGCGCCCCAACTGTCCCCAAAGCATACATGTGTGTGTACCTGGCCATCACGTCAAAACTCAGCCCCTGGGCCCTGGCATATTTCTGCTGCTCACACGCATACTCCATTGTCCCCTAGGACTTCATTTACAAGACACAAATTCACGAATAAAATTAGGGAGAATTTCAAGATGGAGACAGCAGGGCGTGAAACTGCCCTTGCTACATGAAAGAGACCAGTCACGAAAGACAATTGTCATGTGATTTCATTTCTATGAAAGCAAGTCACAGGTTCGGGAAGCCAACCCCGGCTTTCACTTGCCCTTTCCCGTGTCCCAGGGGGGTGCCAGTCCCATCAGCAGCCCTGAGGGCCACTGGGGTGGTGCAGGCTTCCTTGACCCAGTGTACCTCCACTCCACCCCCACCCTGGTTGTCACTTAGGGCAGTCACCCCTCCTTCTCCACAGGCTCCTGCCTGACACACGTCAGGTGGTCCTGCCCCCAGAAGTGGCCGTGCCTCTCTCCTCCGCGGGCTTTTAGAACTTTTACTCCGCAATGCCAAGGGGCCCTTCCAATCCAAGGGGCCCTTCTGATCAAAGTCCTCTCACACCTCCAATCAACAAGCAGCCTATTTTGCCAGATAAAGGAGGGACATTCCTTACACAAACTGGACCGCTCTTCTCTTCCTACTCATACCTCTCTGTCTCCCCCGCTGGTGGTAGCTTCTGGAAGGTAGGGGCGAAGGCACCATTCAAAGAGATCATATCCTAACAGTGCAGGGATTGCAGTCTAAAGAATATGGAGGAGACATAGTCGGACAATGTGTTGTTCTGTGTTTAAGTCATAACATTCCAAATAGAAAAGCTTACCTGGCCAGAAAGGAAATTATTGTTCACATTTTCCTGCAGAGTCCGCAGCAGACTTGCATTTGCGGTCATCGGCAAGGAAGCATGGTACCAACCTTTGAGTCACTGAAGCCAGTGTCCGTGGGCAGTCTGGTGAGTGATACGGCATCGTGAATAACGATGCAACCAGCATTAAATAAACGGTGTGGGGAACTGCAGAGACAAGACCTACGTTGTTTCAATACGTGCAAGTTCTGACGAGCCATGGCAGTGCACGTGTTAGCGGTGCTGCTACCTTTTCTCGTGATGGGAGATGTCAGTGTAGCCAGGAACGGGGGCATCGACGATAGAGAAAAAGAGATGATTCCTGGGCGTGAACAAAAAGAGATGGTGCTTGAACACCAAGAAGAATCTTTACATGCACTGATCGGACAATGAACACATGCTTCAATATCTCCTCTGTAACCATCATTCTGATTTTTCATTAACAGATCACTGTACCTCTAGTGGGTCCCTAAACTTTGTAAGACATTCTTTCATTCAAATTGTTTATATAGACAGGGACTTACAAAAAAATATTTGCCCAGAAGTCATACGTAATAGGGGTAACCCTGACCTCCCATGGGACTAGAAGCTTCTAGAGAATGGAAATTGTGTCTGCATTGTTTCCTCTGGATCCCTAGGCCTGCATTGATTTGAACCGACCGTCCCATACATATCAACATGTAGGGACGTTCGTGGGTCTCTCTAAAGGACATGTTGTACAGAAATCGTTCTGTTGAAAACTGTTGCCATAATCAGGACTGAGAAATTATTTTGTAAAATAGAGAACACTCTACTGGTGTTCGGTGTGAGCCAAATTGGACTCCCGCAGCTCCTCTCAGATCCGGTGAGTGGTTTATACAACGCCTGCCAGATTTCAGGCACTTTTACATATATTACTTCAGTTCGCCGTTCTGACGGTCATGACATCATCCGCATTTACAGTGGAGTAAACAGACATGACAGCTTGGTGTCACCATGTCATTAGCAGAGCAAGCATAAAAACAGAACACTTGAGTTTCCAGGGCATTTGTTGCCTGGGCCTGAGAGGCGCGGCGCTGCCCCCACCGTTGCCTCCGTCTCCCAGGCTATTATATTTTATTCATAAGTCCTTCAAATTAGTCCCGTCAGCCTCTCACTGCTTTGAGGGGGCCATTCCTTTCTTGCGGCCGCCGATGCCGTTCACCTGGGGACTAGAATGGTGGCTATTCAGCTGCTCCCGTTGCCACGACAGCCAGTAGTGTAAGTACTAATTTTCAGGCGATGAAATAGCATCATTTGTGAAAATGATTATTGGCAGGTAAGCTACGCGGCCCGGCAGAAATTGGTTGAGGTTATGTTTGCAAATGAGTCCTATATAGACAGTGAGTCATTGCTTCTGGAAGGGCCCGAGTCAGACCCTGCGTCTCTCTGCAGCCTGAGCCTCCATGCAAATCTCCCCTCGTCAGCCTCAGAGCTGGGCAGCCGTTCGAAAGGCCTGAGTCTAGAGAGTGGATTTCGTTTTGGATCGTCTGGAAGTTCCTGGCAACTTAGAACACCCTCGTGGAAGCCCCACCAGGTAAAAATGGCCCAGACGTCGCTGAAGAGTCACAAACAGGCTTGTCAAACCCCACGGCAGTGCTCTGTAGGACATGCTGGCGCAGAGTGTAAAGTCAGAGCAGAGAGTGCTGGGAGCGTGGTGTGCAGACGTCAGCCGAAAGGCTCTACCAATCCAGAAAGGTCGGAATAAAACGCTACCCATCGTACAGTTCGTCCTCTGTGTCGTAATTCATAGCCGGCCTTCCGGATAAATGGCCTTCAACTAGAATTTAGAAATTCTCACAGAACACGTGTAGCAGACAACCAAGATAAACGGCCATGGTTATACAGGAGCCACGACTTTTTCTTACATACACGTGTTGTACCGAATGTCCACCGGCTGGTGAATGGGTACATACAATGGAACGGTGCTCACTTGGCGATAAAGATGAATGAAATACTGATTCGTGCTACAGGTGGATGACCCTTGAAAACGTTATGTTCGGTGAAAGAAGTCAGTCACAGAAGATCACATCCTGAATGGTTCCATTTCTAGGAAATGTCCAGAATGGGCAAATCTATACAGAGAGAAAGTAGGTTTATGGTCACTGGGGGCTTGAGTGGGGGAGTGGGGGTGGGGCGGGGGGGGATGGGGAGCGACATCTAATGAGTACGAGCTTCCTTTTAGAAAGGATGAAACATTCCGAAATCAGATTATGGTGATGGTTGCCCAACCTGGTGAACGTATGAAAAAAACGCTGAATCGTAGACTTTAAATTAATAAATTGTAGGATATGTGAATCCTATCAAGAAAGATAGCAAAGTTTTTCCTATTTGGGTTTTAAGGGATTCATGGCTTACGATAGGTTATAATTTAACTCTAAACATTGGAAGAGCCCTGGGTCATTCGGATCAATAACTTTAGGTGTAAGACCATGCTGGCCAATACCGGACTTGACAATTCAGAAGGGCCAGGCTATAAATAGGCAGCTTCCCCCCGCTCTCCCGCTCTGTAACTTTGCTACCGCTGGTCCCGGACGAGTTGTCAAACTCTGAAGTGAGGTTCTGGGGACGGCTGTTAGAGCACCAGGCGAAGGTGAAGCTTGGGTGGTGGGCCGTGTGCCTGGAAACAAGCTCAGAAATCCAGCTGAAAGCTGGCGGACCCCCAAGATTTATGGCTCATGTGAAAATATACTAACTCAACTGTAAATTGATACAACACCAAATTGAGCACCGTCTTCTTACATAACACTGTTGAAACTGCCAGGCACAATCTTTTGAGAGAATTAATTGCAGCGTGTTAAATTTCCATGGAGTCTCCAGTGATTTGACACAGGTCTCTCAGAGGCTGTACAAAATGGTCTCCCACCAGCTTGCAGGAGAGACGGAAGAGGTTCTCCGACACGTGCCTCAGCCCAAACAAGGGAAGAGATGTGAACGAATTAGCTCATGGAAAGTGGTGGGAATTTGGGGCCTTAAACTTAACTTCATTTAAGCCTTTAGGACATAAACAAAGCATTATAGGCCTTTACTTATGAAAGCACAATGGGGCTTTCAAATCTTTTGAGCATAATCTTAAAAGGTCACAAATTAAATATCGCTAATGGGGCATGTGGGTGGTTCAGTCGGTTGAGCCTCTGACTCTAGATTTCAGCTCAGGTCGTGATCTCAGGGTTGAGAGATCGGGCCCCGCATCAGGCTCTGCACTCAGCAGGAAGTCTGCTTGAGATTCTCTCTCTCTCCCTCTCCCTCTGCCCCTCCCCTCTCCTGCTTGCTCTCTCTCTCTAAAATAAGTAAATATATCTTTTTTTTTTTTTAATATTGCCAGTGAATGTCTTTCTCAATAGCTCTAGCTTTTTCTTATGTTTCTCTAATGGAAATTAGAGCATTTGGAATTACTTCTTGAAGTACCTGGAGCTCCAACCATCTTTCAGAACTCTCCATTTTCCGAGTAGTGTTTGACTCCTGATCCGAGGTCAGTAGGGTGTGAGCCCTCTATGGGACGAGCCATTCAACGTCAGTGAAAAGCCAACATTTTCCCATCTTTTCTGTTTGTTTTTGGTTCACTTTTGGGAGGACTTCTGTTCTCTCTTTAGAATGACTTCGTACCTCCTCCTGCTGCCCCACTTCCCCTCATGACACCGAAGAGTCATAGGAACACCAGTGCTGCCTAAACCAGAAAAGGGCCTGTGTGGAAACTTCTGCCTATTTATTTTTCCCTCTGAATCAGCAGGTGTTTTGAATGATGACCTAAGGTCTATTTTTATCCATGCAGTCCCTCTGCATTTTGAATTCATGACATAGGTCTTAGTATTTGGTATTCTGTATTTCAAATTCTCACCGTCTGTAGTTTGAAACGCTTATGGTCATAGGTTATCAATCACTAGATGGAGTCAGTTAGTGGGACAGTCTCCCTTCTTTATAACCTACCTCTGACTAGAAATTTGAGAGAGCTGTTCTTCACAGACTTTTGTGCCTTCCACCCTGACTCGATTGTGTCTTAAGGAGTGTTTTTCAGGCCCAAGTAACACTGGGTCTCCAAGATTCAAATGACCCAAGACCTCGCTGGGTCTCTCTGCTTCCTCCTGTCCACAGCCTCTCCTTCTCATCTTCTGACTCTTTTTTTTTTAAACTGGTCATAAAATTAAAAATATAACTCATTGTTCTATGCCCTAGGACATTTTATGTTCTCTATTCTTGATTCAGGAAATGGGTTGATCTAACACCATTTATTCTAAACCTTGACTCATTAAACAATCTCCTAATCTAATCTGATCTTTTTGGACGATCTATTCATACCAGGTACATTCGTAGATTCATTTTTCCTTGTTAGTTGATAAATGGGCTGTCTTGTTAATTTTAATTAAAATTTAGGAAATGGATAAAGAAGATGAGAAGGACAAATAACAAGATAAAAAGGCCAGATGACTAAAAAAAATCAATTCTAACTTGAACATTCTCTAATTCCCTAAAATTCTATAGAGGAGGTGAGTGGACTATTTCATGTTTTTAAAGCAACCTTTATTCAAAAAGCTGGTCGTTATTTGTTTTTTATAATAATTAAATTATATTTCATAATCCGTGTAATTCACCCATTTAAAGTATATGATTTAGTGGTTTTTCATATACGCATAGGGTTGTGAAACTGTCACTAAATAATTTTTGAACATTTCATCACCCCAAAAGAAACCCCATATAAATTAGCCATTATTCCCCAATTCTTATCCCCTAGGACCCCCAAACCCCCCAGCTCCAGATACCAATCTACTTGGTGTCTCAATGGATTTGACTATTCTGGACATTTCACTTGAATAGAATAATTTAATATGTGATCCTTTGTGACAGACTTCTTTCACTGAGCATAATGTTTTCAAGGTTCATTCATGTCATAGCATGTGTCAGTACTTAATTTCTTTTTTTTTAAAGATTTTATTTATTTATTCGACAGAGATAGAGACAGCCAGCGAGAGAGGGAACACAAGCAGGGGGAATGGGAGAGGAAGAAGCAGGCTCCCAGCGGAGGAGCCTGATGTGGGGCTCGATCCCACAATGCCGGGATCACGCTCTGAGCCAAAGGCAGATGCTTAACCGCTGTGCCACCCAGGCGCCCCAGTACTTTATTTCTTTTTATTCCTGAACAATATTCCATTGTGTGGATATACCACATCTTATTAATCCATTCACCAATAGACAGACATTGGGTTGTTAAAACTTTTTGGCTCTTATTATGATGATGCCACTATGAACATCTGTGTACAAGTTTTTGTGTGAACATATGCTTTCAGTTCCCTTGGGTATATACAGTAGTCCTCCCTTACCCACCTGAGATTCGTTCCAAGACCCCCAGGGGATGCCTGAAACCGTGGATAGTACCAGCCCTATATATGCTCTCTCTCTTTTTTTTTTTTTTAAGATTTTATTTATTTATTTGACAGAGAGAGACAGCCAGCGAGAGAGGGAACACAAGCAGGGGGAGTGGGAGAGGAAGAAGCAGGCTCATAGCAGAGGAGCCTGATGCGGGGCTCGATCCCACAACACTGGGATCACGCCCTGAGCCAAAGGCAGATGCTTAACTGCTGTGCCACCCAGGCACCCCTATATGCTCTCTTTTTTACATATATACCTATGATAAAATTTACTTTATAAATTTGGCACAGTGAGAGATTAACAACAACTAATAAAATAGAACAATTATAACAATATACTGTAATAAAAGTTACGTGAATGTGGTCTCTTATGCATGCTTTTAAAATAGCTTATTATCCTGTACTCACCCTTCTTTTTCTTGTGATGACCTGAGATGATAAAATGCTTACGTGATAAGACAAAGTGAGGTGAATGATGTAGGCATTGGGACCTAGCGTTAGGGTAGTATTCACGTCCTGACGCTTGGTCAGAAGGAGGATTGTGTCGTTCCAGACCGCTACTGCCCTTGGGTAACTGAAACCATGGAACAAAGGGCACTACTGTACCTAAGAGCGGAATTGCTGGGTCATACGGTAACTTTCTGTTTGTCTTTTGAGGACCTGCCAGACTGTGTTCCATGGTGGCTGTGCCATTTTACGTTCCCTCCAGTAGTTGTAGGAGGGCTCCAGTTTCTCCATCTTTGCCAACACTTGTTACGATTTCTTTTTCATGATAGCCATCCCTGTAGGTATGAGGCAGTATCTGATTGTGACTATTTTTAATGGGTTGTTGAAAGTAAGTGCACCGTTATAGGTAAAAAAGGAGACTTTGCCTATTATGGTTACCTTTGTCATCTGATAGACTTGATGTTCCCTGTGCTGATTCCATTGTCCTTTAAGAAGAACATTTCTCAATCTCTTTTTTTTTCCTAACCTACATTCCACTTGGAGAAATATTGAAAGCTCACGATATCCTGAAGGTCTCATATACCTCCTGGGTTGAGAATCTTCTTAACCAATTATCTGAAGCTTTTTGATTTTACAGAGCAGGAAAATAGAGTTGCTAAGTTTGTATCTGGCCAGATACCAACTGCAGTAAACATAATTTCATCAAATAAAGAATATTTATCCCTCAAAACAGTAGAAGACCTGTTTCAGGCTAAAAGATAGTCTTTTCCCCTTTCACCTGCACACACACAACACACACATGTACGACCCTCCTTGTCCTTATTGAAAATCCTACAAGGGGCGCCTGGGTGGAGGGGCGCCTGGGTGGCACAGTGGTTAAGCGTCTGCCTTCGGCTCAGGGCGTGATCCCAGCGATCTGGGATCGAGCCCCACATCAGGCTCTTCTGCTATGAGCCTGCTTCTTCCTCTCCCACTCCCCCTGCTTGTGTTCCCTCTCTCGCTGGCTGTCTCTATCTGTCGAATAAATAAATAAAATCTTAAAAAAAAAAAAAAAGAAAAAAAAAGAAAAGAAAATCCTACAAAATCTCTGGTGAGGGCTTGTACTGGAATAACGTTGATGAGACTCTCATAGGCAAGTGGCCTTCTCTGACAAGCATACTCCCCTCGAGGTGTATGAATGAACAGAGCCATGGAGAAAGGGGTGTTGCCTAAGTCTGAGCCAAGAATGTCCCAATTGCCACCTTTATACTTCTTCGAGTAGCTCGGTGCTGAAGCTACTGGCCCTGCTTGTCCTCATGGCCTGAGTATAAAATAATCGTTCTTTGATGAAGACCAAAAGCGTTCGTAATGGAGGCATCGGTCTGCCACGTGGGGCACACACTGATCAATCTGGACTTTGTAAAAGCAGGACAATAAGCCATTAGGTGTCACATAATGTGATGCCGAAAGAAGTACACAGCCCCTCATGGGAGAGATTCTTGACCTTAACATTGAACCTGAGCTTGTCATTCAGATCTCTAGGTCTAACTATCAAATTACAAGAAAGACAAGTGTTTGCAGAATAAGGTGAATAATTACCACAAGGACACAACCAGCAGTACGGAGAGTCTACACACAATGGCCTCATTTTCTTTTCCATACGGTAGCATGTAGAAAAGGGACTGTTAGAGAAGAAGGGGTATTTGAGTGACATGGCAACCGATCGTAATCTGTGATACTTGTGTTTGGATCCTGATTCAAACAAATAACCTGCAAGAAAGGCATTTTTAGGATAAAGTGGGGCATTTCAAATATGCTCTGGAGAGTAGATTATGTTAAGGAATAGGTTTTTAATTGAGCTATAACCAACATACAACATTATATATTTTCAGGTGTGCAGCATATTAATTCCATACTTGTATATATTGTGAAGTGGTCACCGCTTTGAGTCTAGTTAACGTCTGTCACCACACGTAGTTGTGGAATTTTTTTTCCTAAGAAGTGGTTATTAATCTTCTTAAGTGATAAAGGTCAGGGTGGTTATGTTTTTAAAAAGCCCTCTTTAATTATCACTTAGAACTGCACACTGAAGTGTTTATAAGAGACATGTCATCTGAAATTTGCTTTAAAATGCTCAAGAAAAAAGAAGGAAGGAAGTATAGTGGGGAAGTAAGCGACATAAGATGGGGGTTATTTTGACAGCTGCTGAAGCTGCATGATGGATACATGTGGACTCATTATACTTTTCTCCTTTCTGTTGCGTATGTTTGAAAGTTTTCATCGTAAATAAGCTAAATAATAAAATCAACTTTCCTCTTTGGAAATAGAGGTAGATTAAAATTTAAAAGTAAATGGTTTGCTAGGGAAAAAAGTGAATGGGGGGGAATAGCATAAATTTCCCCATACATTATTCTTTGGCATTGCTTTGGGAGTTAGTCTGATGCTAGCCAACTGACTTAAATATGATAGGAACTCACGGCTCTACAAGTCACCAAAAGACTAAAGTAAAACGAAATTCCCTCTGATTAAATGGAAGGCAACGTATAGAGAAACTCCCAGGGATCAAGCCAGGAGAAAGAAGTCATAACTGAGAGCCCCGTAAAGACAACTGCATTGCCAAATGGGGACAAGGGAAATATAATTTTAACCCCAGAATCAGAAAATTAAAATGTTTTTAGTTGACTTTTCACTGTCGATCCCCTCAGGCTGCTACTTCAGACAAGGACATTTTCTGCTCAAGGCTGGAGTTATAATTTCAGTTGAGTAGAGTCTATGGCCTTGACCTCCGACAAGCACAGGCCCTGGAATTTAATTCCATTCCCCTGGCAGGGAGCAAATAACTTGCAGTATGTCCAATAACCTGTTTGCAGCCGGCTTCCCGTGCCAGGCTAGGCTGTAATCAGAAGCCAGTCCTGCTAATCCCTACTAACACCCACTTGCTTGCCTGGACGCTGTTCAGGGAGGTGGTGAAGCCACGTGGAAGAACTCACCCAAGTGCGGCGGAGATCAAGTGCGCTAACTGAGGCAACTGGGCCCGGAAGTCGTGCTAAGGGATAAGCCGGCCTCTAGATCAGTGCTGTCGCATAGATACATGGGAGCCACAAATGTCATTTAAAATTTTCTAGTAGCCACGTTTGAAAAAATACAAAGAAATCAG
This sequence comes from Ursus arctos, assembly GCF_023065955.2. Classification (NCBI taxonomy): domain Eukaryota; kingdom Metazoa; phylum Chordata; class Mammalia; order Carnivora; family Ursidae; genus Ursus; species Ursus arctos. The sequence goes on along the minus strand of NW_026622952.1, from coordinate 34,950,719 downwards.
TAAAATTAATTTTAATAATACATTTTATTTAATCCAATCCATCCAAAATGTTATCACCGCTTCATGCATTCGGTATAAAAACCAAACACTGAGGTATTTTACATTTTTTTTAATGTAAGTCTTCAAAATCTGATGTGTACTTATGCTTTCCTCACATCTCACCGTCTGGACCAGCCGCATGACAGCTGCTCAAAGCCGCGTGAAGCCACCGGCTACCATATTGGACAGCGCCGTTCCAAAGGACTGATGGTGGAAGTGTGTAGGTATCAACTTAGAGAGCCTTCGGCGGTTCACAAGCACAAATGAAATATTTTTATTAGGAGGGAAAAGTATTCAATATTAAATTCTTACATATTCATTTTGTCTTGCGGGTGGTGAGATGAGCTGGAAGCCTCTAGAAGCGAGCTAAGCCTCTTCTCTTCAGTCTGAGGACTGCACATTGGGTCTAAATAACCTCAGGAATGAGGAAACTTGTTCATACAGGCCTGGAAAGGTGAGTCACGGTAACTATGTCATGTGTAAGTAGAAAAAGAACTAGTAATCGCTAGACAATTTTTTTTTTAGGGTTTGGTCTTCAGTTTATTAAGAATACAGTCTAGCAAAGGAAGCAGAGGCAAACATGACAGGAAGTGCCCTGACCATGTGCCCTCAGAGGCGGTGGCAAGGCTGGCACAGGCCTTACCTCCTCTGCCAGCTCGGCAGGAACCTGTGTTTTTGTCAGAAATGGGAAGTTGGAGTGTCACTCGGGAGACAGGGCCATCACGGAGGCTGGCTTTTTGTTGTCTTTGCCCGAGGAAGCCCCGTGGTTCCTGTCTCCAAACTGTCCTGTTTGCACGCTCACAGACCCTTTCCATGGCCCGTCCCCATCCCCACCCACTCACGGCTGGTCACAAATGGAGCTGAGGGCTAAGGAGCCCCTCCTCTTTCTGCCCCTCCACCCGCCCCTCTGCGGTGGCTCAACGAGGCCCCCGTGAAAGAGGCATCTGGGCAGAGCGAGAAGAGGCAATGCTTTCTGCAAAGACCCTGAAACAACCCCTGGGTCCTCCTGCTTCCAGCTGGGAAGCTTCTGGTGGAAAGGGTGAGAGACTTCGCTCTCATCATCAAGGTCCTCGTGTTGACGTCCTGGGGTGGTTTGTCTTCGTCGGCCACAGGGGCTGTGGTTCCCTAGTCGTGGCTGGCTTTGGGGGTGCTTCCCCCTCCCCAGACAGGGTCATGTCGGGTGGAGGTGCAGCCGCGCAAGCAGCCCTCTGCCTGTCACTGCCCCGACCACGTGGCGCTTCAGGCTCCCTCCTCATGCGACACCCACCCACGCTGGCACAGCTCCTTCTGTGGGCTCCCAGGCCGCAGCCTGCTGGTTTTTTAAAGAGAACCAGATCGAAATGATTCCCCAAGTTGCACAGTTTAATAACTACAAGGGGCTCCTGGGTGGCTCATTTGGTTGAGTGTGGGACTCTTGATCTCAGCTCAGGTCTTGATCTCAGGGTCATGAGTTCAAGCCCCACGTTGGGCTCCATGCTGGGTATGGAGCCTACTTAAAATAATAATAATAATAATGATAATAATAATAACAACAACAACATTACAGAGCCCAAACTGTGGGTAAAAACCAAGCTCTACCTGGAAAGTTACAATGTGCAGATGTACCCTCATAGAAGTCGGTTCATCTCTTTTAGTTATATTAGATTCACAACCACCCCCTCGTCCTGCTGCCCACCCCCACCACGTCTGTGCTGCCTATGTGTACGCCACTGGTCTCCAGCAATCGTGTTTTACAGGCTGCGTTGCCTGCCTGGATTCCCGCTCACTGAGATGGAGGAAAAGACATGCACCTCTCTTGCAGGAACAGTGGGGCACCATGTCAGACCATTGGCAGAACATGGAAAGACCCTGCAATTCCAACCTGAGATCAAGAAAGTATGTGTGCCAATTGAACTCAACGTACCCAAGCTGCTAGCAGTAACACTCTGACGACCACAGCCTACCAAGCTATGAAGACCATGGAATAATGCCATTCTCCTTAAGGAAGCTTGAGTGCCTCCATGACGTGGCGTTGGCTTCCCGCATACCCAGTGATCCAAAAGACAGCCAGGAGAAAACCACGATTCCTCTTTCACCTAGTGTTGGAAGCCACACACAGTCAGTTTTACCACAGTCTATTCATTAGAAGTGAGTCACTAAGTCCGGCCCCACTCCACACTCAAGGAGAGAAAACTTAGACTCCACCTCTTGAAAGAAGACTGTCAAAGAATCGAAGGATATATTTTAAAACCACTAGAACATATGCTGGCTATACTTCGGGGGCTGCTCCTGACTCACTCACCCTCTACCGAGAAGCTCTACAGCGTTGCCTGCAAGCAGTTCCTGCCTCAAAAGGGATTTTCCCTCCAGCCATATCAGGGTCTCCTGACAGAGACCCTTCCAACAGTCTGAGCCACTGCTTTCCAAACTTCAGCTTTTGACCGATTAGGGGATCTTGGCCAGTTTTTTAAAAAATAGATAAGAAAATATATACACGTATTCCACAGAGTAAGAATAAGTTTCATGAAACATTTCTTTCAATTCTTTCTTCATTCGCTTCAATGTTTCTTGAGTGTTCCAGGCACCATATTGGACACTTGGGATCCATACGTGAACAAAAGAAAGATCCTGTGCTCCAGGAGTTTACAGTCTAGTGGAAAGATCCAGACCACAAAAATAAACATAATAAAAGCAATTATTTAGTTGTCCCAAAGCTTGATTTAAAAAAAGGAAAAATAGAGCAGCATAAGGGGGTTCAAGGTGGGGGGTTAGTTTCAATTGTAAATAAGGGAAGTAGGCATCCTTGAGAAAGCGACAAATAAGCAGTATGTGTGTATATATAAGTGCACACATATGCATGTGTGTGTGTTCGTACACTATGTCTACTATAAAATTAATTTCTAACCATGAATCACGAAATCTAAAAAACACTGCCTCTAGCCACAGTGTGGTCCAAACACAATGGGAAGGAAAAAGGCAAAGAGAAGAGGAAGAGGAACAGCCTTCTTTCCTCTCAATTTTGGGGCCAGAGCTGGTACCTATTTGGTGAAGAATGAGGATGGGGCCATCTTTCAAAACCAGCCCCGGGCTGGTATGAAACACCACCTCAAACCAAGAGATTGTTCACCTTTTTAACCTGGCTAAACCCATGCCTTTTAGTTAAAAACCTATCTCAACCTTTACCAAGCTCACTAGTAAGGTCATAAATGCAATAGGCTATGGCGTAGGTTGAGTAAAACCTGTTGTGTTAAAGAAGCATGGACGGGTTCCAAATCCTGATGAAGTAGGAGTTACGTAAAGGCACGGATCCTGGGGAATCTTCTGGAAACAGCAGTAGGGAAGACTGCATGAGGAGAAAGGATTTCAACAGAAAAAGAAAGTGTGTGTAAAGTCCTAGAAGGGAGATGTATGACATAGCGAGAATGTAAGCACTGTGATTCTAAGTTATGGTAAAATGGTGAGGTCAGAGCCAGTCTGATTTTAAAAGCCATGTCAAGAAATTCGGACTTCATCTTTATATTGGGAGTACATGCTCACAAATGCTTACTGACAGGGATGTGCAGTCAAACACATTTAGGGACCATGGATGTGGAAGATGAACCGGAAGGATCCCAGGGTGTCGTTCCTCCTCGGTGCCCGGTAGGTATGAGCTCAGCTCTGGGAAGAAGGGATCCCACCGAGGTCTTGTTCCCGGCTGAGGCCTACACTGGGAGCCACCAGGGACAATGGGCTCAATGATCCAGAGACTAAGGGAGTGGATTTCATGGCTGCCCTCCCAACTCTGGTTCCAACAGAGTGCTTTCCAGGAAATGGAGGCACCCCAATGATCCAAGATAGAAAGGACAGAAGCAGGAAGTCCTGGTAGGACCCATAGGAGGGAAACAAGCAGGGCTATTTGACCAACACTCAAAGTTCAGGGAGCCTCAAACTGTGGCTGCCATTCAACGACAAGTTTGTGCAGAGAAACAGGGTAAGGCTTCTTCACAAATGTAGAGTTTGACCTTGAACTCTGTCTTTTTCTGAAGGCATACTGCTATCCATTGTACAGGCTGTTGTCATGGTTACTCATGGCTGGGCATTCGTTGTGATAATGAAGAGCTTTTGGCTGCCCAGGCTGTACTGCTGAGAGAGAGTGTTTTTTCATGTTAAAACCACTCCTACTCACTTAATGACCTCTCTCCAAGAGAGCACTTTAAGATATGAAAAGACTATTCAACTTTATGTGTTACTTGTATTTTGTGACTGCATTACTTGATCAGACTCCTTTGATAATACATATTTCTTCATTTGAGGACCTGCTTTGTATTAGGTTTTCCTCCTGTGTATTAGGTTTACTATTTACTTTTCTCTTAGCTTTAAATTAAGAATATGTAAGATAGGATTTTGCATTCATGCTTTGTTTATTGGTGCATTCCCTTTTTAACAATCTGTTCTGCATGCAATTTTCAGCCTACTTTAATCTTTCAATCTTTTACAACCCTCATCTCTGTCACTACAGAATTAATTGCTGTCAATTACACGATGAAATTTTTTAAATGTCAGCCTTATTCAGAACACAATTTAAGTGGAACATAACCAATGAATAATACAAGAATTAGGTATTGTAGTCTTATAAGTATTCATTTTGCTTATAATGTAAAGTCATTAGGCACTTACTTAACTGTTATCCCATGGCTCATTATTAGATGCTATGGAAACCCATGACCGCTGGCACTTGTACTAGCTAAATATGAGGGAAGCAGGATAGTTTCCAGAGGGGGGCCTCAGAAAACCCGCACGCTACCCTGGTTTCAGTGAAGTCCTTAGAATTAGTTTAGACTAGCATGTGAACGTGGAGGAAATGCAAGATCTGCTTAGGAGGTTAAGTCAGCAGAATCGTGTTGTATTAAATTTGGAAGATGAAGACAAGCAATAGATTGGGGTTGACACCTAGGTTCTCACTGGTGCACTGGCGTGGTGGTAGAGTTAAGGAACAACGGAACAGGGCCAGCTTTGAGCAAGAAGACAATACATTCAGTCTTGGACATGTTGAGCTCGTGAAATGTTTGAGACATTCAAGTGGAGAAGTAAAGTAGGGAAGATCTAGAGTGGAGAAGAGAAGATTGGAGATGTCAACCTGGGAGCCATTAGTGTACAGATAGTGATTGGAACTATGGGCAGAGCGGAGGTTTACCAAGGAGGGTATAGAAGAGGAACAGAGTTTAGGACAAAGTGCTAAAGAATCCTGAAATTTAGAGGCCAAAGGATGAAAGTTTCAAGAAGGAAAATAAATGCTTACTGTGATCAGTGGTCGGGTAAAACAAGCATTGACTGATGCCAGGAGCACTGGAGACCTTCCCAGATGTGATGGGAGGGGGCTGAGCGAGGAGAGGCAAGGGAATAGAAAACACAAGTCTCTACACATGTATCAAAATTTGGTTATAAAGGAGAGAAGAGAAACGTGGTAGTTGTCGGAGGGAGTGCAGATCAAGGCATAGTTTTTTGTCTGGATGTGCTTTGTTGAAGATGGGAGAGTGTGTCATGGAAAGAAACCAGCTGAAAGGGGAAGGTTGAAGCCACAGAAGAGCAAAGGGATCATTGGGCAAGTGGTAGGGGTGGGGGTCCGCAGGCCAGGAAGGAAGCAGACCTCCTATGTAACAGGAAGTACGAGAGGCTCCATTCGGGAGCTGGGTAATTAATTACAACAAGCTGAGAGAGGTCTTGGCCAAAGACTTCAATTTACTTGAAGGAGCTGAGGTGAAGAACAGAGGTGTAGGGATGAGAGGTTTGAGGAGAGCAGGAAACTTCAAAGCCGTTGCTAAGTGGAGAGGATAAGGGAGTAAACTGGGAGACATTAAGACCTCCAGGCAGTGCTGAGAGTCTGTGTGAAGTTGGTGACATTAGTTGAGAAAGACCCCTTCTCACCGCCCTAATGGGAAGACTGCCAAAAGTTTGAATAATGTTAGCATCTTCTTGACAATTACTTTTAACAAAAGCGTCATATCAATTGTTTTCTCCCAGCCACATTTTATTGTCTGTGTTTCTCGTTTATCACTCTTGAACATCAAGTTCAAATCCATGAGGAAGAGTTCAAGTAACAGAATCTAAATTTTTTTTTCCTTCTTGACACTTAAAACGACATATACCAGAGTGGCTGAAAAGCTAATCCTTGAAGCCTGCAGAGATACTAATCTCAGAATTAGTATTTGGAATGCTGGTGAGGGGACACGGATAAAACCGTAGCCTGAAAACATTGGCCTTGCAAGATGGGCTGAGGGGAAGGGGGTAGTGAAAGATGCGCAGAATTCATTAAGTCATGAGGAGTAAAGGAAGTTCTTAAGATGAAGTTAAGGAGAGAGCATGCAAAACCAAGCTCAAAACTAAATAAACCCGGGGATTTGAGTGTCCAAAAGCCAAGTAGCTATGTCACCTTGAAAAGGATTGTATGAGACACACGATAAAGGGCAGCGGGAAGGCAAGCAAACACTGAGACGGTAGAAAAGCAATGAGATCCTCAAGGAGAGAAGACGGTGAATGTTGAGACAAACGTTCTGGGAGGAATAGGAATATAAAGGAACAAAGGTACATTGAAGATCTTTGATTTCTTCAATATCTTACATTTATCAATATCTTAAATTAATGAAGATCTTAAAATATGAATGAAGACCTTAAGATATTAGGTTTAAGAAATTCAATATTTTCAATGTACCAAAATTGACTTTATCATCTGGCCTCTCACTTTTAGGAAGTTTTTGTCTCCTGGAGTCCTGGGGAGAGAAGCAGCAAGTGCTCTTTTTTCCAGGTGCTTCCATTCTGAACAGCGGCGTATCAGTGGCTTTCCTGTTTATGGTTAGGCAAGTCTTACCATGGGCTGGTCATTTCCGTCTTGAGCTCTGTTCCTCTCTCTGTATTCTCTACTGGGAGATGACCCTTCTCTTCGTATGTGCACATCTTTGTCCTTGTGTGTTTGTTCAAGAAAGGTCTAAACAAAAGACCAGCATCCAGGCCAGGGGATTCCCTTACCATCCACTCAGTTGTCCAGGCCAGCAGCAGCAGCCTGCCCAGACTCAGCTCCGCCCTCTCCTTCCCCCCACCCCCCACCACCCAGCCAATCCATCCACCAGCCTGCTCAGCTCTCCCTCTGAAATGTTTTCCAAATCCATATGCGTCTCCCTCCGTGTCACTGTTTCCAACCATGGACCACCATCATTTCTCACACAAACGACAACAGCTGACTTCAGATTGGCTTCCCTGACTCGGTTTGTCTATTCTCACCCCTCGCTCTTGGCTAATTCAGTTGCTACATGGCAAGAGATTTTTCCAAAACGCGAGTCTAATTGTGCTAGTTCACTGCTAAGGTACGCAGTGGCTCCCTATTGCCCTAAGGATAAAGCCCAAACTCCTTAAACCTTGAACACAAGGCCCTTGGTCTGCCCAATGCTTAGCCTCCCAGCATTTAAAATGCCAGCCCAGCGGAGCTTCTCTCTGTTGCCCTTGCCTTGTCCTGCCTCTCCTCCTGCCCTGCACTTGGCTACCTTCTTCTCCTTCCCTGTGCACTGCACGCACTCCTGGTTCCAGTCTTTGTTTAGATACTGTCTGCTTCAGAAAGCCCCCCTGAACCCAATCATTTCTTCCAGACTCAAAAGTTGTTTTTTTTTTTTTCTAAACACCGATGGCCAAGAAACCCTTGTCATGTTTTATTGTCCCTATTGGCTTGAAAGCTCTCTGACCGTCAGGATCACATCTATTTTTTGCTCGACGCTACAGTCCTAAACACAGTGCTTGGGCTATAAGAAGCTTTCAAAAACATTCACTTGAATGAAGGAATGATCAAATGAATTCCCAATGCAGCCCAGAGCTGTTTGGAACTTAGACACTAGATTTGGTCAGTGTTCCAAATTTGATCAGACTTGGGGGGGATACTGACAAGGCATTAAATCATATTAACCAAAATTCCAATTTATTCATTTCAATAAGAAATATAACTGACAAGTGGGCCCAGAGTACACGTAGATCTTACTTCCTCTGTTGATCTGGGAGAATGAATCACAGAATATTTTTTGACAAGCATAGATTCAGAGGCAGGGAAATTATGATTCCAATGTTTAATAATGTAAGGGTTTAATTCCTGGTTCCTTCATATTCGTAACTGATCAGTACACCTGCCAGGTCAAGACTCTGCATCCTGTCCACGGACTTCACTGCCAACACCAGCCTTTCTGACCGCTGTTTTCTGGGCCTCTCTACTAAGGAACATCCCCCCCATTACAATGACACATTGTTTAGATACGCAAACCAATACATCTTCTACTGTATTAGTAGAGTCTTTAACCAGCCCAAGAGTCATCGAAGAGATTTGCATATCTCTATGCCGGTCCCTTGGAAGTTTTTATTTTCCCTCATTTGCTATTCCCCTCATTTCCAAGACCTTGGTGGTGACAAGCCCCAAGTAACATTTTCCACTTGGGCATTCTGAAACGGTACCAGGGACTGGTGGAGCGTCAGACGGCATTAGGTAATTTACTAGGTCATTGACTTGTTTGAAATTGAGGGCTTCTTGGCAATGATGTTTGAAAAGAGAAAAACGTTGAGTCTAGGAAACAAAGCAAGCATTAGAAGAACTTTTGAGGGTTAAACCGACCAGGCGGCTGAGACCAAATACAAGGAAGACAGGTTGGTGGCAAAGTGCCAGCTCTCTGAAGCTAGAGGATGGTCATTTTATTTAATTTTTTTAAAGCTTTTATTTATTTATTTGAGAGAGAGCGCAGGAGTGGGGGAGAAGGACAGAAGGAGAGAGAGAGAGGGACAAGCAGACTCCTCACTGAGCCAGGAGCCTGATTCGGGGTTCGATCCCAGGACCCTGAGATCATGACCTGAGCTGAAGTCGGATGCTTAACCGACTGAGCCACCCAGGTGCCCTAGGATGTTCACCTTAAAACAAAAAACTCGTGCTTTGTAAAACTTCATACGTAAATACTTTGTTGTTTGTGTTTCCTATAATTTTTTTCTTCTTATTTTCCCTTAACATATGCAAGTTCTTCTTGTAACCACTGAACAGTCTCTTTGCGGTACTTATGACTACCAATAAGTATCTTTTCTATTTATATGCTCATTGTATCTTCTCCCACAAAAACAATGGCTCCAGTAGGGAGAGACTCTGCTTCATTCACCTCTGGACCTAGTACTTAGGACCTGGGACCGGGACCTAGGACAGGATCCAGCACAGCAAACGTGCTGAAGTAATTATCATCAAATGAAGGAATGAATGCCCTGGGGAGCCCAAGAGAGATTATTTTGGCCAAGGTTGCGGCAGAGTTCAAAAGTGGCATGGCGCATCCCCGTGGTCCAGATTGGGAGACACAGAGGCAACAAGATGGCGAGAATCCACTGGGAAAGTGAAGCTCCCGAAGGAAAGAGCAGACAAGTTACAGAAACAGCTTGGCCCAGACCAGCGCTCATCTTCCAGGGCCCCGCTGGGCTGAAGCTTGAGATGGGCTCCCTTACAAGTACCCCTGTGGCCAAATACGTAGGAATAGACACCTAAGCCACACCGGGCAGCAAACACCACGGAAGCGTTCGGTATTCAAAAATTTTTAACTTATTTATCATAACAATGACATAAATAATTGACTTTTTAATCCACAAATAAACCAAAATAGAACAAAGGAGAAGAAAATTCGAAAAAGTGATAAGGTAGGTCATGGCTCTGCTAACCTGACTTTCCGAAAGTCCATTTTCAACCACTCTTTTACTCCATTTTCGGCTTTAAAAAACCAAACCAAATAACCCACTAAGTCCCTCTTAATGACTTCCTGTTAATATGGCTATATCAGGAGGTTATATGGATTAAAGCACTTGAACTCCCTGTCAGAAGATCTCTCAGAATTATCTTGGCACATTATGCTCTTGTCTCTTGACAAGAGAGGCCATCTGTTTTTGAAATTTTCATCGAAGACCCTGCCTTAGCTGCTCAGGGTCCCAGAACCAGCTTTTCTCACAGTTTGATACAGAAAAGAAGTTCATCTCCTAAAGAACTAGTGATTTTTTCAATGTCAAATAACAAAAGACACACAAATCTTCATCCTTCCTTGGCTGCCATGAAGCTCAGAGCTAAACTTGGGCTCAATTTACATTGTCCTTAGCCTAGACCCCGGCCCAGGAATCTCTAAGTTAGAAGTAGTCAGACCACGTGTTTGTATGCCCGTAACCGACATACTAGAACCATCGAAGTGTGTGAGCGATGAGTATTTCAGTCATGCCATTGCCTTTGTCCCAGTAGGATGGTTCCAGTCCGCAGCTGTTTTGTTTTCCACGGTCTCTTAGGGAAGGTTGTTAGTGGCCATCCCTTCTGTTTATACAAGTCAGCACAGAAGAAGGTATGTATGGGACACTGTGCCTTATAATTATATTTAAAAACAAGCTACATCACTTATTTACCGTTATACTTATACATGCTTTGTAAAGATACGAAGAACAATGGTAGCGGGTGAAAAACATCTCGGTTGGATGTCATTCTCTTATTCATACATGATTATGTTAGGTTCCAAAACACAAAAAGTTCACATTCAGGAAGGTAACCCTTCAACAGGCTGGAGGCTAACCTGTAAAATTACCTCCCTCCTTCACCACATGATTCTTAATAAACTATCTACATTTTAATCATTCTTTATGTGGCTTGATTGCAAATTCTTGGAATCTTTTCAAGTAGGCTGGCTTTTAAAAATGCATGAATTTTGAAACAAAACTAACCCCACATGTAGCATATATCAATTTTGCAAAAGTTTATTCACAGATTTGAGTTGCGGTCCTTTGGTATTCGAGAAGTTTTTGTGGTAGACAGCTCCACGGCTTACTGATCATTACACTAGAGATTTATTTCTGTACTTATCAAATACCTACTGTTTCCTCCAGTTCTGATTAGACTCAGACATGAAAAACAAAGTCAAAGGAATAGAATATAGTTTCCTTCTCCTGAGCAATTACAATCTGCAGTGACTGAGGAGTTGTAACCTACCTACCTGAGGTGGGGGAGGGGAGGTTTTCAAAGCAAAACAAATTATGTAAGTTGAGGTTTGGTTAGACTTGGAAGATTCTGTGGACTTCAGATTTGACTTTAAAGAAAAGTGTAAGATTTCCAAGAAGGGAAATAAGGAAAGAATCCTTGTCGTAGGCAGAGGAAGAGCATAAAGAAAGTTTACATAAAGGAAATCAATAGTGTGATGGGGGTGTGTTTACTCCAGGAAGTAGGGGGGCTGGGAGTTAAAAAGGTTCAGGGAATGACAGTGGAGCTGGGGAGTCTGGAGTTAGTCTCTCCATCTGGTATATCCTCAGGAGCCATGGTAAACTCTTGTTCAGAGCCGAGATCCTAGAACGGGTGCTCCAGAAAGAATCCAGTTGTGGACACAAGAGGTTTTGTAATGACCAGATAGGAACAGGGTATGAAGGTTTTCATCAGCAACAAAAAATCTCTAACTTCTATAGAAAACAGGCTTAGAACAGCCGAATGGAGAAGAAGAGGAAAAGAGGGTTAAATGATAACTTTGAGTTCAACAGAGCATAGTTCCCAAAAGACTAAACTGTCTAGCGTGGCATGAATGACACGGTAGGGCTCGGGAAGGGTTAGTATTGTTACTGTGGTCATCGCTGGAACGTGATTTTGCATTACGTTTTAATAGAAATAGAAATCGAGGAAACCTTACATTTGTGTGTATCCTGTTTCGTTGTATCTTTACAGCAACCTTGAAATGAAGATATTAAATCCCAGTTTTTTGTGGTTGAAGATACAGGCTCAGCATGGCTAGGAAATACACAGCTAATAAATGGTGGAGGCTAGATCGGAACCCAGGTTTGTCTGGCTCCAACATCCATGCTTTCTCTACTCTTGTCTCTGAATTGGGAAACAAAAGCCCTGCCAGGGGCTAGAAGAGCAAATGCATAATTGAGAAACAATGAATGTTATAAACCTACCTCAAGACAAGTGTCCGTGAGAAAGGAGAACGTTCAACCCTGTAGTGCAGAAAGAAAGGAAGTCTCGGAAGCCGACCTGGGAGTGGCTTTAGCTCTGTATAGCGGAACCATCTATGACTCTGGCTGATACACACCACCAAGTGGTTTCCTTTAAACACACTTGGTGCTGTTTCCCTCTTCTTTCCACATTTGCCCAGATTTCCAGGTACCTTGCTGAAGCCGAGTGAGTACTCTTGTGCTGAGGGACAGAAGGGGCATTGTGCTTCGTAGATGAAGACACCAGTGACCTTATTTATACCTGACCCCTTGTGGACCGTATCAGCATTAGCCCCTTCCTGCATGTAGCTAATGAGTCTATCACACTTGGATGACGTTTCTGCACGTGTACAACTAAGACAAGAATTCATAAAAGAAATACCACCCGTGAGGCTGCTGGATGACCAGCCTGATTTACTTCCGGTGGCACCTCTCCTTTAAAAGTTCAATGAGGACGCCTGGGTGGCTCGTTGGTTAAGTGTCGGCCTGGGGCTCAGGTCATGATCCCGGGGTCCTGGGATCAAGCCCCACATGGAGTTCCTTGCTCAGTGGGGAGTCTGCTTCTCCCTCACCCTCTGCCCTTCCCCCTGCTCATGCTCTCTCTCTCTGAAATAAATAAATAACATTTAAATAAAATAAAAAAATAAAAGTTCAACAAAGAGGAGTCCAGATTACTTAGCAGTTTAGATCTCTTGCTGTGTCCCTACTTCCTGATAGCCTTCTCTGTTCAAATTATCCTCTTTAAAGTTTCTTCTTAGAAGGGTAATAGGTCAGTTCCATTCACGTATTACTGGTCAAAGCAGTCCCATGGCCGCCTCTGATGTCAAAGGTGTGTGGAAGTATAATCCTTTACAGGAAAGGCACCAAATAATTAGGAATAATAATATACCCTACTACATGGGGTGTGGATATTTGCTCATTTACTTATGTAACTGGAGATTCTACTCCTGCCAATAATCAAAGAGAATGTTTTCCTCTTCAATAAATTCCCTGTTACTTCTATTAGTATTGGACCTAATGGCTTATATTAAAGAGTATGTTTCAATTTAAGAATTTCAATTGACTTCTGCATATAGTCAGCTTTGTTGCAATAACAAACAACTACAAAAAAATCTCAGGGTCTTATAATAAAAATCATTTTTATGTCTTTATTCATATTGCAGGTGGGTCTGTACAGTCAGCTTCAGGCTGTGGCTCTGTTCCTGGGCGGTGGGTCGGTGGCAAGTCTGTTCTCCCTGTTTTCTCAAGCTGGGATCTCAGCTAAGGGAGCAACTCTGATCTGGAACAGGCTATCCTGCGGCGGAGAGCAGAAACAGGAGTCTGTGATGAAGCAGACGGTCCCATTCAAAGCTCCTGCTCTCGTGGTATAAGTCACATCTGCTCATATGTCACGGGCCCCACCCGACAGAGCAGGGTGTGGAGGACACCCTGCCCCTGCTTATGGGGCACTCCCGTGAAGTCACATGCAACGAACAGGAATATCTGATCCTCTGTTATAGAAAGAAGCAGTGAGCAGTTGCAAACAATGAAACAATCGACCACAAAATCTTTTGGAGGTTTTCCACTGCGCTTTGTCAGAAGGACTGTTGCCACATGACTTAATCTAGTACTTCCGTCATCGCATTCTTGGATCCATCCTCAAGCACCTTCCCCAACATTGGTGCCAGCCACGGCCTCAATTTCAATAATATCGTGTCCTGGAATTTTAGGGTTTTTTTTCTTTCCTTCCCATTCCTTTCTCTGTTGTTCTTTACCCTTTCCAGAAACTAGGGAATAAGACCAAAGACTAAACACTAAGTATTTATTCAGCAAACGGTTACTGAACACCTGTTATATGACAAGTACTGTAGCTATAATAACAAAAAACCGTCTACCCATCTGAGTAAGCTTCTGTCTGGTGGAGGAAACTAATATGCACACACACACACACACACACACACGCACACACAAATATGGTCAATACCCTAAGAGTGGTTATATAAATAGAAGGGTATTTATACTACAAAGTGCTAGGGGAGGCATTCAAGAAGCAAAGTCAAATTCTTCCATTTTTCTCTCCTGGGAAAGTTGCAGAGTTGACATCGAATACAGAAGAAAGGGTGGGTCTCAAAGATCCCCAAGCAGAAGAACAGTTTATTCCAATTTGTTTTACGATGATAAACCCCAACTCTGGTGACAGCGTAGGGTGGACAAGATGAGAGAAGTAAGGAAAGCAGCTGGGGATTGCAAATGGCCCAGTGACGAGGGATGGCGCCACGATGAGAGCAGGAAGGAAAGGGAGTGTTTAAGACACTCAAAAGGCAGAATTGACAAAACTTCGCAATTGCTTCTATGTGGGAGATGAAGGTGAAATGGCGCCAAACATTTCCCCTCTAACATCCTTCTGGACAAGCTAGACAGGGCTAACCTTGGGTTCACATGCAAACAAGGTGTCTGGTGTTCTCGGTGTATGGCTAGCCCTTGTTGGTAGGAGTGAGGTTTCATGGCCCTCACTACCTAGGTGATGCTCAACACCTTAGGCTCCCTGTAGTGGCCGCTGAGCGTCTTTCCTGGTCCGCAGCCTTGCTCTGGGAACATGCCCTCATCCCAGGCATAAGGTATACGCCTACCCCAGAGTAGCCAATCACAGCGCCGGCCTCCAGCTCCAGCTCCAGCGATTGGTCCAAGGAGCAGCCACGTGACTGAAAGAGACGCCCTTTCCTTTCTAGTTTCAAGCACAGCGCAGGAAAAGGGGTGGGGCCAGAGCTGCCCGTGATCCTGATTCTGAGACCAGGGGAAACCATACTGAGAGAGTTAGGACAAGCACAGGAGGTCTCGGTGTTGTTCGAGCCCTGGTTCCAGTCAGCTTACGCTTATCGCTCAACGGGGCATAAGGGACTGTGTCTGCTCAGCGGGTTATCAGGAGATGTGGAGTTAACGTACATAAAGCACTTCACGTGGTAGTGCATCGAATTCCTCCCACCTGTCCTTCTGATCTCTGGCTTCTTGTCTCCAGGGTCTCAGGCCCAGCTATGACCGCAGCCATCAGCTCTGTGTGGGCTCCGCCGACCTCACACAGGCACAAACGCCGTAGACACATTCCTCCCGCTTTCTCCCCTGCGTGTGTCCCAGGAAGTCATTGTCCAGCATCTCAGAAGATGGTCTCTGGGATCGAGTCTGATATCAAGTACTGGCCAGCTGGACCCTCACAATGGCTGCCCCCTTTCCCTGCCCCACTCCTTGACCTCGTTCCTGTTCCCTGGGGCTGTACTCCCGAGAAAGTAGTAGCACACAAGCTGAGGTGTTCTAGGCTGGGTATTTGTGTGCCCCCAAGATCCATGCGTTGAAGCCCTAACTCTAGTGTGGAGGTATTCAGAGATGCGCCACCTAAGAAGGTAAGCAAGGTTACACGAGGCCATAAAGGTGAGGCCCTGATCCCACGGGATGAGTGTCCTTATAAGAGACACCAGAGAGCTTGCTTTCTCCCTCTCTGCAGAGCGCATGCTCCACGAAAGGCCGTGTGAGACACAGCAAGATGGTGGCCGCCTACCGGCCAAGAGAAGAAACATGCTTTGCTGGCACCTGGATCCTGAACTTCTGGCCTCCCGAACTGTGAGAAATAAATGTCTACTGTTGAAGCCACCCAGCCTGTGGCATTTCATTGTGGCAGCCCTAGCAGGCTAATACAGACCGGCATCTAGCATATAGTTGGCATTCAATCAGTGATAGCTGTCATTGTAATGTCCACTGCACACTACAGCCTCACCTTCATCAGTGCTTTAGGACTTTAGAATCCCTCCAATTCTGCGAAAGTCAAGGCTTGTAGTACTCATATTCCTTTCCCCCTCACCTTCCCCTCCTTCCCTGACTCCACTTCCTCTCTCATGCTTTCCAACTGTTATTGTATTCCCTGTATTTTAGAGCAAGTCTGCGTATTTTGCACTTTTTTTTTTTTGAGAGAGAGAATGTGAATGGGGGTGGGGAGGGTGCAGAGGGAGAGGGAGAGAGAATCTTAAGCAGGCTCTCTGCCCAGTGCAGAGACCAACGTGGGGCTTGATCTCACAACTCTGAGACCACGACCTGAGCCGAAATCAAGAGTCAGATGCTTAACCTACTGAGCCACCCAGGAGTTCCTATTTTGCACTTTTTAAATGAATCTTGTCTAATTGACAGAAGTCATTTCCTTCTGGTTACCTAAACCTTATGAATCACTGTCAGCTCATGAGGGTATAATAAAGACGTTAGTTACAAAAACATGGCTGAGATGTGAGGAAGCACAGGGGCTACTGCGGTGCCACTTCTGGATTGAGGAGAACAGCATTTGCCAGAATAGAAAGGAGTGTGTCGCATGGAGCCCCATTCAGTAGAGCCGTGACCTGGGGCAGAGGATGAAGAGGACCAGTGGGGAACAGAGTGCACAGGAAGTGCCTTTTCTTCCGGTCCATCCATCACAAGTCACCAACACTAGACTTCAATCGTTAAATCTATAATAAAATACAAGTTGTTCTCTTTTATAATTTTCAGAAATTACCAGCTTTTAGCCCTATGAAAAGAAACGCGTAAGGAAAAAAAAATGGCCTCTATGCTGTGCCCACCCAGAGCACAACTATGAAGTACTTAGTGGAAGCTTGTCTGCCAGAAAGTAGGGAAGATAGGTTAGCCCTTCACCCTCTAATCAAGAAGGTTAACAAAACGAAATTTCCTTCAAAGGAATCCCTTCTCAGTGCTCCCTGCTTATCGGTTTCAATGAGGGTCTCCACTTCTGGAGGGTTTTTTTGTTTTGTTTTGTTTTTTTTAAAGATTTTACTTATTTATTTGACAGAGAGAGAGACAGCCAGCGAGAGAGGGAACACAAGCAGGGGGAGTGGGAGAGGAAGAAGCAGGCTCCCAGCGGAGGAGCCTGACGTGGGGCTCGATTCGAGATCACCGGAATCATGCCCTGAGCTGAAGGCAGACGCTTAACGACTGAGCCACCCAGGTGCCCCATAGAGTTTTGGTTTTCATAAATCGATTTACTCTAGACTGAAAATAAACAAATTGAACAAGTCATACTACTTTTGAGCCCATCTTTAAGTCTTCTGAAAGTGACCTGCTATAACAAACTTATAAAAATAACATTCAAATTGAGTACAATGATTCATCATTTTGAGACAAATGTATATGAACTTTTTAATTGGAAGTTTATACATAAAATATTGCTTCAATGTAGTAACTCAAGTTCGGTATAGTTATAATTTCATTTAATTTTGGCTTCGCATCGTACTTTGAGAAAATGTCTATGTCACTGAATGGATAGTTCAGGGTAGATTTCTTTTCTTTTTTCTTTTCTTTTTTTTTTTAAGATTTTTATTTATTTATTTATCTGACAGAGAGAGACACAGCAAGAGAAAGGGAACACCAGCAGGAGGAGTGGGAGAGGAAGAAGCAGGCTTCCCACCTAGCAGGAAGCCCGATGCAGGGCTTGATCCCCGCACCTTGGGATCATGACCTGAGGCGAAGGCAGACACTTAACAACTGATCCACCCGGGCACCCCAGGATAGATTTCTTTTTTTTTAATTTAAAATTAATGTAACTCAAGGAACGAAGCTGTCACTCTTCCAGCAGAAGAAAACCAGAGAGAAAAATCCTCGGAAGCCCCATTCAGTAAGTTTGCTTATCATTCTAGTGGGCTGACCAGAGTTCTGCCAGACAATATGATGACCTTTGCCTTGCTCCCTGTCACACTGGAGGCTCACAAATACTGCTAAAAGCAAGACTGATGCCCATTTTAGAGGTAAGGAATGTGAGGCACAGTCTAACTGAAAACTTTGTTCAAAATTCCCTTTCTATTGAGCAATAAGTTCAGCAACAGCATCAAAGAGAACTCAATATAGAAATTCTGGTTGAGTCAAGACTGTTAGTTTAAGTATTCATCCAGCAAATATTTATTGAGCGCCTACCATATGTGAAACCCTCCTCTGCATTTTGGGGATACAGCTGTGAATAAGACAAAGTTCCTGACCCAGAAAGTTTGCATTCTAGTTGGGAAGGAAAGGTAATAAACAATAAATATTGCAGTTGGTGACAAATGCTATACAGAAAAGAAAGGATAGACACGCACACCCATGTTCACAGCAGCATCGTTCACAACAGCCAAAATGGTGGAAGTCGCCCAAGAGTCCAAAAGGGATGAATGCATAAGCGAATGTGGTAGGTATGTACAAAAGAATATTATTCAGTCTTAAAAAGGAAGGGAAGTCTGACACATGCTACAGTATGAATAAACCTCAAGGATGTTATGCTCCGTGAAACAAGCCAGTTACAAAAGAACACATATTGCGTGATTCCACTGACATGACTAAGGTCCCCAGAGGAATCAAATTCATAGAGACAGAAAACAGAATGGTGGTTGCCAGCGGCTGGGGGTGGGGGGAGATATGGAGTTATTGCTTAATGAGAACAGAGTTTCAGTTGGGGAAGATGAAAAAGTTCTGGAGATGAATGGTGGATGGTTGCACAACATCGTGAACGTGCTTGCTACCAACGAACCGTACACTTAAAAGTGGTTAAGATCGTCAATTTTATGTTGTGTGTATCTTACCACAATTGAAAATCATATTTTAAGAAAGGGCAGACAACATTAGGGTGGAGTCTTACGCACGACTGTTAGGTAAGGGTTCTCTCAACAGGCTACAAACACCCTTTCTGACATGGATGGAGACCCATTGGACACTTCATTTACTACAAGCTTGTAGTATTTGGAGCGGGGGCAGGATCCATGAGAGAATGCAGGTGTTTGTTTCTTCTTGATGGAGGTGGGGAGGAGATGGTATTTTCTAGTAGACGTTCTGAGTGACATAGGGAAGGCATCTCAACAACAAAGTCATCAAGGAAAACATCTGTCCACCTTCACAAAATGAAGCATCATGTTTTCATGTTGGCAGCTGAGGGGAATGTCTGCAAGAAATAGGTCATCGAACCTTGCAGGTCTCGCTCATCTCCCTGAATATTGTTGCTGTTCCTCACTGGCTTGAAGGAGGGAAGGGATATCCTGTTCCCTTTATGTTCTTGAAGCCATTATAGGAGAGTTACCAGAAGACGAGATTATTTTTATAAGCCTATGCTCAAAGATAAGAAAAATGAAAACAGCCCATGCCAATGTATAACTAAATTCATTGAATTATAAAACACGTCATTCTCTGAGTCTTGTAGGCTGCAGTCTACTTGCAGCTGATCTACAGCTGTGTAGTGAGGGCTTCTAGAAACCTAGAATCAAGAGAGAGCTCAAGACCACATTTTTTTGAATACAGCTTCTTGGCTGAGAGACCTCTTCCTCTCATGATGGCTGGGACCCGGGTCCTGACCAACTCAGGGAAACCTCTTCTGCCTCCCCTCGTAGCCCCAACAGGAAAGCACTCTGCAGTCAACGTGGTCAGAGAAGAGGTTGTTTCACGGGGCGCCTGGGTGGCTCCGTTGGTTAAGTGTCTGCCGTCGACTCAGGTCATGATCCTGGAAGCCCGGATGGAGCCGAGTCTGACTCCCTGCTCAGCGGGAAGCCTGCTTCTACCTCTACGTCTGCCCCTCCCCCCGCGTGTGCTCGCTCTGTCTCTCTCTCAAATAAATACATAAATAAATAAAATCTTTTTTAAAAAGGGGGGTTGTTTCATTCCAGTCTGAAGTGAAAACCATTTTTCCCCATCACACCAATCCCACTATTGTTTCTGGGTTCTCTATTCTCTTAAACTAGAAACTAAAGTCACTAGAGGCTAAAAGTCACTCTGACCCTGTCTTTCCACTTTCCACCTCCCCAAATGAGTCAGTTTCTCTCCATCCCCAATTCTACTACCTCGACTCCTGCCTTTATAACCTCTAATCAAAGTACCACGGTCATGTCTGTGGTACCCTTCCTGACCCCAGTTTCTCCCATTCCAGTCTGCCCTCCACACCATCCACAGTGATTTCCCCAAAGCAAAATCTACTTGCGTCAATTCCCTATCCGAACACTGTCACTGGTCCCCACTGCCTACAAGATCAAACCTGAGACTCTCAGAAACAAGTCTCAACTTACTTATTTTTTCCAGCCCCCTCAAAAGACCTTATCTGTCACCCTTCAGAAGAACCATAGGTTTTCCAGAAAACACAGACTTTCCCCGCTCTCTCAACTTGCTCCAACTGTTCCTCTGCCCAGAATGTCTTCACATTTTCCACCTGGCAAATTCTTTGTCTCCCTTCAAAATCCATCACATGTTTTTGTGGGTTTTTTTTTTTTTTTAACATTTCTCTGACCGCCCTGGAAGTTAGCGGCTCCCCTCTCTGATTCCAAAGCACTTTGAATAGAATTCTAATAGCTTCTTTCATAAATCATAAACCATTTTCAATTCTGCCATTCCTCCTCTTCCCCAGACTGTGAGCTTCTGAAGAAAGAAGACGGCCATTCGTCCTTGTACCTTCACCACTAAACACAGGACCTAGACATCACAGGAGCTCCAGAAATTCATTTGTGAAGTCATTAGAAAGAGTCATTTAGGGGCGCCTGGCTGCCTCAGTGGGCAGAACATGCAACTCTTGATCTCGGGGTTTTATATTCAAGTCCCATGTTAGGTGTAGATATTACTTAAAAATAAAATCTTTAAAAAATAATAAAAATAATAAAAATAAAAATAATCATTTAGTGTCTGCTCCTTGCCAAAGCAGGGGCTAGGCTCTGCGAATGCAGCAGTGATGAAAACATAAGATCCCTGCTATCTGATAAATGATCAATGGTTTCACTAAATGTCCTTTGAGCTTCTCTTTTCTTTAAAACCTACTTTTGGCTTTGCCCAACCTTTTCCCAAACAAATGAACCGATTGATACTGCTACCGTCTCTTTCTTAAAACACCAACCCTGCCAGTGACGGTGTTCATCAGGACAGATAAGCATTGCTGTGTTGGGGGTTCAAAGAAGTTTCAGTTCTGATGTCTGTCAGAGGCGTGTAGTCAGGTTGAGGAGTAAACCTAACAATCGGAACGATTAAGGAGCAATATAGAAACATAATTAAGTGCTAATTTTGGGGACAGACTGCATATTTTCAGAAGAGGGATAAAGAAGTCAGCCATATAATCAGGGCATAATTTATAGCACGTGCTGTGCTCCCGCTCGGGGAATTCAGCACAGCAGGAAAACACCTTTTGATACAGAGAACAAGGCTTTGCTCCCCATCACGGCAGAGGAATCAGATGTGTGGGAAACCTGACGTGCCCCTCCGCTCAGAGGGTGAAAGGGGTCTCTCTCATGATGGTATGTAAAAAGAAACAGAAAAAAAACCCTGCCCCAACCCAGATTCCCGGAGTCCCTTCCACAGAGCATGGAGTCTCCAAGGGTGGAAAAAACTGGAATTCTGTTTGCTTATTTATTTCGAGGAAAGGAATTAGAGGACTGTGAGGGTGGTCCTCCAGGACCCCACAGCCCTCCCTGCCCCCAAGGGTGTCTCAGTGTCAAGAGCAGTAAGAGAGCACCAGCCATAGCTTGAGTATTTGTGCTCTCCTACAAATACATTTTCCCCTCGAACATTCCTTCCCCAGACACCCTCATTCTCTCTGCCCCCATTCCCTTATAAGCCAGCAAGCCCAGTCTGCGGCTTTGACAGGAACCAGCACAGCCCTGCATTACTCTGCCCATGCCCACCCTCCCCACGGGGCCAGCCTGGCTCTTCCCAAGGAGCCTGGGGGAGGGACACGCACAAGACCGCATTACAATTCCTGAAGCTGTTTGCAACGAATCCAGCCTCTCGGAAATCCTCTCGTTTGGGACATCCAGAGGTTGATCCTAACTGGCTCAATCTGCACTGGGGTAAATCCTCCTTCCCTTCACACTGAACCTCCCACCCAGGGAGCCTAACTCAACACAGACTGACCTCGTGCCGCACAAGAGAACACAGGGACCCTTTACCCAAATATGTTAACACGTTTGTTATGTGATTAGACTTTAGGCTACAAGAAACAGAAAAGTGAGATGTGATTGTACAGGCATAAAGATTTTATATTTAAATGCCTTTAAAGGCCACTGGGAAGACCTTCCGTTATCAAGAACTCTCGTTCACGTCCATTCCACATTACTGTAAGCAACAGCAATTAAGAACTTACGAGAAGCCGAGTCAAAAATGTAAACACAAAATCTCTGAGACCAAGAAGGGCAGGTTCTCCTGTAACGCAGACCCAGGTTCAACACTCACAATTCATGTACTGAAAGTGTCTGTAAGGGTCAGAGAGACGACCTCAAGGTTAAGTCCAGTCCAGCAAACTGCAGAGATTAAACCACACAGGAATACAGCTGACATCGATGTTCTTGGGTTTCTTTCAAGGAGATGTAATGCTCCAATTTCTAGGGCCAATGACCTGTAGCCGACAAAGGGAAAAAACCTGACTTGACTTTTTATTCTTCCCTTAAATAAACCTCCTTTTTTTCTTTACTTCTGATGGTACGATGACTCTACGGGCATTTGGAAACATGACTTTTTTTTTTCCTTGTAGCACTGAAACTAGAATCTTCTTTAAAAATCTTTTTTTTCCAAAAAGAAAAAAAAAAAGATTTCCATTTGAAGGAAGCATTAATATTTTCCATATGTGTTGGCTCCTGAGGGTGGAATTAGTATTCAGATTCAGCCCACGTGGATTGGCAAGTGCAGGCGTGTGAGTCTTAGTCGTTCAGCAAATCCACCAACTTCCCGGGCGTGAGATGCTGGTGGGGATCCATGAGCAGAGCTCTGAAACCACGCTCTCGGTTTGCCTTGGAGATGCGATGTCACAGGCAATGCGTATTCAAACAGCTCTGATGCAAAGGTCAGAAGATACCTTCTCGCGCCGTGAAATGAGTACACGTGGACATTCGCGGCTGTCCACGCTGACAGGGGTTACAGAGGTCCTCCTGTGCGGCCCTGCATGTGACAGGCGAGGAAGCGGAACTCACAGTAGCACCGGGATCTGCCCAAGTCTGGGGAGCTCCCGGAGCGTCTGTCCACTGCAGCAGGGGATGCCCGGGCTCCCAGCGCTAGGTCCAGGACCAGGCACAGATTCAACAATCTGCAAAATATTTGCCTATTTCGGGAATAAATGTTTGAAATTTGCATATGAAATGACAGTAATCAAGAACAAATAAGGTTTAATTTTTCTGGCCCTTTTAAGCTGTCATTTCACAAAAATTAGCTCTGCAGGAGTAGATAGTACAGAAACACCATACGAGATTCAAAATATATAAAAGAGTGTGCGGTAAAAATACATCTCCTCCCACTCTCGACCTCCAGACCTCCCTAGAGGTAAACAGCATGCTAGTTTCTCGTGTATGCTTTTACACAAAGATGGCAGTCTTTTCTAAGTATTTAAAATGCACTCTTGCCACTTTTTCCTAGTGATCAGAATAAAACATATTGTTGCTGGGGTGACTTCTCATGAAGGCTGACAACCTAGACGGTTTGAAAGTTTCGGAGAGAAGTCTGTTGCTGCCTGCTTGCTGCATTCTCTCGGTATTTTGCCTTTAACATCTGTATTTTTCTCCTAAAGCTTCTGTGTCCACAAACAAATGAACACACAAAATAAACAGCTCACAACAATGACCCACGGCCCTGATTTAGAATAACCAACACAAAGCCAGTTATTATTTCTGAGAGACGAAAGTTCACAACCCTGCCTTTCAGATAATTCAGTATCTTTCAGAGAAGACTTAATTATCTGTGATCTAAAATCAAGATCCATAAAGAATCAAATTAAGACAGCAATCAAGGACGAACCCTGGTGCGTCTCTTTCTGAGACTGCGCTAATGTCTGTGCGCATGCGCACGCACACCCGGCTCCCCCCCCCCCCCAACCCCAACTACCAGGCTTGAGGCCAAGCCCTATTTCTTTGCTGGGAATATTAAAATTGGCTCCCTTCTGTTAGCGCCGCATAATCCAGTCACTGGGGCTGAATCCCAGTGGGTGAGCAAGACAGGGTCACAGAGGGAAGTCAGAAGTAATGGGCTCACACGTCATCATGAGTTTAGATTTCACACATGGTGGTGGCGTTGACAACGAGATGCCGGATTTGAAGCCCCCGGTTTACACACACATGCACACATATACGCACAACACACACGAAGTCATTCAGGCTGCCGTGTGAAGAATGACAGCGGGGAGCAAGAGGCTTGCAGGAGCAGAGCTGAGCTGTGATGGAGGCTGGGAGGTGGTCATAGCAGAGATGGAGAGACCTGGATGGATTCTGGGCATATCTTGGAAGCAAAGGAGACAGAACTTGCTGTCGGACTGAACATAGGCAGGGTGAAGGGAAGAGAAATTGAAGATAATCCCTAGATATTTGGCCTCTGCCACAGAATGGATGCAGTTCGGCTCTGAACTGGGATAGAAGTCGGAAGAAATTAGAATTTGGGAGGGGGGTGTGGAGAAGCCAAGACTTGTGTTTGGGCCATCCTAAACCTTAGACACCTTCCAGATGTGCTGATTCCATCTGCTCCCAGCCTCTGGTTCTTCCCTATCTCTTCTTATTGGAGGGCTGCAGGGTCCATCTTTGGACCTGTTTCTATCCAAGATTACTCCCTTTGTGAATTCCTCCAGCTACTTATACGCTCCCAAATTGTAATCTCCAGGCCAGAACCTGCCTCTGAAGTCCAGGCCCATTTATCCAGCTGCCTACTCAACATCTCTAACAGACGGCACAAAATTCCCTCCAATCCCGGGTTACCAGATAAAATAAAGGACACCCAGTTAAGTGAGAAGAACAGCAAGTAATTTTTTTAGCCTAAGTATAAACAGTATTGCATGGGACATACTTCAACGAAAGAAGGATCTGTTGTTTAGCTGAAATCAAATTTAGCTAGTCATCTTGCATTTTCATTTGTCAAATCTGGCAACTTTATCTGAAAACGTGTTCAGCCCACTGTCTTCTCCACCCTAATTGATAGCAACTTCATCCTTCTAATAGCTCAGATAGCCAAAGATACTGGCATCATCCTCACTCTTCTCTTTCTTTCACATTCTGTATCCAGTCTGTCAGCAAATCCTATTGGCTCTATCTTCAAAATATATCCATCATCTGAAGCTTTTTTTTTTTTAAAGATTTTATTTATTTATTCGACAGAGATAGAGACAGCCAGCGAGAGAGGGAACACAAGCAGGGGGAGTGGGAGAGGAAGAAGCAGGCTCCCAGCGGAGGAGCCTGATGTGGGGCTCGATCCCAGAACGCCGGGATCACGCCCTGAGCCGAAGGCACATGCTTAATGACTGAGCCACCCAGGCGCCCCCATCATCTGAAGCTTTTTACCACCTTCACTGCTGCCGCTCTGGTCCAAGACACCATTCACTGTTAGAGAGCTAACAGAGCCTTCCGGCTCTTCTCCCTTACTCCCTGAGAGTCTATTTCAACAAAGCGAACAAAGGGATCTTTTAAAAACTAAATCAGATTGGGTTAGTCTTTTCCTCAAAACTGCCACTGGATTTTCATCTCAGTCAGTATAGAACCCAAGGTCCTTACCATAGCCAACCAATCTCCATGGGATCCGTTTCCACTCCATCCCCTCCATTTCTTCTCTGACCTTCTCTCCTCCTGCTCTCCCCTCCTTCACTTTGCTTTAGCTGTACTAACCTTGATGGTTCTTGACTACACAAAGGCACACTTCTGCCCCTGTTGCTTACCCTTGCTGTACCTTCTGCCTCAATTGTTATTTTCCCCAGACACCCACATGGCTCAATCCTCCACTCCTTCAAGTCTTCATTCAGATGTTACCTCCTCAGTACGACACCCCTCACCATCCTCCTTAAAACCTGCAACACCACTTCCTTCATCTTGACACTCACTATCCGTCTCCCCTGCTTTATTTTTCTCCAAGGGCTTTCCAGCTTCCGAGAGACCACCTAATTTACTGATGTGTGTCGCTCATGGTCTCTGCACCTAGAAGAGTAGCTGGCATAGACGGATGATCAATAAATCCTAGTGGAATTAATACATCGATGAATCGATGAATCAATCAGGCAGTGGGTTGTACAAATTTGGACTTCCAGGGAGACGTCAGGGCTGGAGATGCAGATTTGGGAGGCGTCAACATGTAGAGATGTCGAAAGCCATGGGATTGGATGGGGTTCCCCAGAAGAGTGTGTAGCGCTAGGCGCAAGAAGGGGCCCAGGGCACTGAAAGGTCAAATGCAGAAGGGAGAACAAAGAAAAATAATGAAAGGTAGCATCCCCTAAGGTAGAGGGAAAACCAGAAGGGCCTCGTGTCAAGAACTATGAGAGGAAATTGTTTCAAGAGTCAACGGAACTGAATCCTGCTGGGAAATCAAATGCGATAAATACAAAGACGCTAGCATTGAAGTTGGCAACCTGGAGGCCACCAGAAACAGTGGCAAAAGTGGTCCCTGTGGGGTCCGGAGGATGGAAGCTGGTCCAAAGTAGAGAAGAAGTGGAGGCTGCCACAACACAGGTCTTCCGAGGTGCGTGGCTGGAGGAGCAGCAGCCCAGAAATGGGACAAGAGCTGGAGGGGGCCGAGAAGAGAGGCCTGACTCAGTGGGGGTAGGGGTACGGTTATTTCTGAAGGGGTACGCTCTTAGAGAAGAATGCTATGGCACAGAGAGAGTGGTGAGGCAGGCGTGAGAGGGGGCACTTGAAGCAAGTCGTTAACAAAGCAAGAGATGAGATGGGACACAAGAGAAGGGGTTGGCTTAAGACACAAGCAGACAGCTGGACAGAGAGTGTGGCCGAAAGCATGGCTAGGTGGGCGGTTTGGGTGACGGGAAGACAAGGGTGTACCTGATTCCTTCTCCACAGATGTCTGTGTGTCCATCTCCCCTGTTAGATGATAAGCTCTGAAAGGGCATTTTTCTCCATAGCCCCTCTCCCTACTCCCCTCAGTACCAATATGGTGCAGAACCAGAAGACTCACATGGCGAGGGTTTATTTAATTGAACCAATGTACGCCTGAAGGGTGGCAAATTATGCCATCCCAAAATGTGCTACCATTTACTACTCTTTGTCCAACATTGTATAAAAGCATGTGGTTCCAACTACTTCTTTGGGTCTTTGTTTTCCTATGCGGGTTCCCATGCACATGTGAAATCTGTATGTTTTTCTCTTGTCAATCTGTCTTACGTTGATTTAATTCCCAAGCCCAGCTGGAGACTCTAGAGACTACGCGTAAAGTCGGGTCCCCCCTGCACTGCTTTCTTCTAGCCATGTGCCACCCGGCAGCCCTATCTAGAAACAAGTCCAGTTCACCCACCAAAAATCTGGAAAACAACAACAAAAACAACAGGGTGGAGGGAAGAAACCACAAGCTGTCGGCGTCACTCGCCTGGGGCTGCACTTAGAATGGCCAACCATTTTTTAACTGAAATTGGGCTGAGAGCGAAAATAGCACAGCATCATGAGAAATGGGATCGGAGCAAAGCAAGTGGTGGCTACAGAGGAATTGGGAGCATGACTCCGTCCACCTGCTGAAGTCAGGTTGCTTGCTGGAATCCCCCTCGTCTCTTCGCTCCATCATATGCTACGCCAATACTATATTAATTTCCACGAAAGGAAGCATTTTAGGAGGGCAACATGGTAAAGGAATCACGCTGTAGGCAGAACACAGTAGACTAATCAGCTCTGTGCTGTTACTGAGAACCTGCTCTCCCCAGAGTTATCTTTGGTCTCTAGTGGGTGCAACCTATTTGGAGCAGAGCCTAAGGAGGGAAGCACAAATCATAAGCCATCTGCAAAGTTCTCCTTATCGCCTTCCTCCTCTGAGATGGGGTGTCACTGACAGCACAGCGGAAACTCATCTGCCCACAGGGAGGGCACTTCAGCTCTCTTGTAGCTAGCTCCTCTGAGGATTCGGGCATCCGTTTTCTGAGCGGAGTATTGCTAGGGTTCCTCAGTAAACGGGTTCCCTCACCACAGGGCTTTTTCACTCTTGTACCATTGCAAAGGATTCCCAGTTTCTAGATAGGCTCAGGGGCAGCATCTGGGCAACCCATATAGAATCAGACTGATGAGTTTTGTGGGCCCTGCCAACAAGGGTGCCAGGTGGCCAAAAGCAGATGCCTTACCCTAAATGGAAAGAGTAAGGCCTTGACCCGGCTGATGGGGATCATCTGACATTCTCCATGGAATCAAAATGTCATTATCACATCTAAGGAAATTAACGATAATTTTATTACATCATCTAATATTCAATTACGGTCAAATTTCCCCCATTTGTTCCAAGAATGTCTTCTATCGCTGTTTTTGTTCAAGCCAAGATCCGATCAAGGTTCACAGGTTGCATTTGAGTATGTGTCTTTTTTCCCAGAATTACTGCCCCTGTCCCTTGCTTTTTTCCCCTAGATCTCCGGCTTTTTGGAGTGTCTGTGCCAGTTATCTCGCGTTCTGGATTGTTCTGATTGTTTCCTTACGTTGTAATTTAACTTGTTCTATCCCCTCTAGATGTTAGGTCTAGAGACATTTGGTTTGATTTAGATTGAACATTTTGACAAAAATATTCATAGCTGATGTGGGGTACTTCAGACTACATCATGCCACAGGGCACGTAACCGTTTCACTATTAGTAATGTGGGTTTGGTTAAGGTGCTGACAGCTGGACCTTTCCACTGACCTGGTATATTTCCCTCTGAAGGCAGTTAACAGCACGCATGGTGACACTTGGGCACCATTAAATATCTTCTTCTTATGGTGATCCTCTTTATCAGGTGAGGAAGCATTCCAAACCCTTCCACATTCACATATTTAATGACCCCAGAGCAGTGAGTCTTCCTGTCACTGTTTCTGTGAAGACCATGTGGGGACCCCAAAAATTCCATCTTGAGAATTGTAAGTCCCTTGGGAACAGAGAATCCAAGAAGCAGATCTGTCATCTGTTACTGGAAGGAGGCAACGAGCGGCTTATCCCAAATTTAGGAAGAAAACAAAGGTAGGAGTGAATTGGGAAATACAAGGTAAGGTTCCTCCGTCGCTAAGTGTGGACTCCCATCAAGTCAGCCCTGTATTTTGAGGGTCCTCGAGTGTAGGCTTGGCAAGTATCAATAGCATTTTTGAGATAAAGGTTGGAGTCATCCTTCCTATTCCTGGGTGGGCAGTGGGTTATTGTAAGTTAGCCTACTGTATCAACACCTGTGGCTTGCTATCGGCCTGGTTCTGGAAACTCTGGTCTGTGTGGACAGGCCCCTGGGAGTGGATGGGCCTCTTTAAGTCACTCTCCTTTATCCTCTGGATCATTTCAGCTTTTTGGACTCAGAGTGATAGGAAAACTAAAGAAAAAGACAACTGGAAAATGAACTGAAAGAAAAAAAAAGGAAAAATTTCAATAACTGCTCCACACGAAGTCCCTTGGTGTTTATTAGTTTCTGGGAGAGATGAGAAGATTACGAATGTCTTGCCCAAAATGAAATTGCATTCTGAAAGGTGTTTACTGAAAGGATGGGAGTCATCCCGGGGTCACTTCCAGCTAGACGAGGTCAAATACGCTAACTGGTGAGGACGAAGCAGCGTGTTCCTCAGGGAAAGAGCAATCCTAATGTTACCTCACCCGACCCTGGGACAAGATAGGTGCAAGAAATCTGGCAAACAAACCAATGGGCTTTTTCTCTCTACCAGAGATACTAACCTAGGGCCATAGCTTCTCACGTGGCTTATGTGATTGCAATTCAACTGGATCCTAGGCTGGACCAAGCCAAATGAGCTGGGATGGGGAGAATTTGTACGATGGGAAAGTTCCTTAATCACTCAACAACTATTTATTGAGGACTAATTGTTAACCAAATGTGGAAGGTTTAGGAGGTGAATCAATAACACCTTTCCTTGTTTTCCCAAGCACGCTTGACCTAATAGAGAAATAAGAAGCGGACCAAATGCCAGCTTTATTATTAACACGCGGGTGGAGAGCATGACTCTATAACCGTGGCTAAATGATCTTGCTAAGTGGATTAGACTCCTTACATTCCCCAGTCCCAGCTGTCCCACAAGGGCAGACCCCTCTCGGGTGGCAGAGGGGACATGGGAATGTACCTTCCCTGCTGGCAAGTGGGACTGACAAGAGAATCCAGAACATTCCCACCTCTTTTTCAACCATTTCTCACCTTCCAATGTCTTTCCCTCCAAGCTGCTCTAAGGCTTTGCCACTATTACAGAGCAATCCCAAAAGATCTGTATTGTGTGCTCAGATTGTCCTAAGTTCCTCTGGCCCAGTCAAAACCCTTCTTTCCATATCTATCCAGGTTAGAATACAAAGCCATGCTAATCATGTGGTATTAATTCAAATGAGTCTCAAATTTATTGAAACATTAGATCATGTAACAAGAATATTAAAAGTAAGGCCAACACTTTAAAAGAGGAAAATAATATATAAATTGTAATATATGAATATGTAATGTGTAATATAATATATATTTCCTTAGAACAGGGTGACCGGCACAGAGGCACGCGTCTCTGTTTGCGAGCTTGTTGAGAGACCGCCTTCTCCGTGGTTCATAGCGTCTCTCCTTCTTTGAGCAAAGAATCCATTGGCTTTCTGGGACTTTAAGGTCAGAAGATTTTTTTTTCTTTTTCATCTCCCATCGCACGGGCAGGAAGCTGTCTGTAGTGGAGGTTAAGTGGATGGAAATGATGGAGAGTTCAGCTGACACGGAAATCGGGAGGGACCTGGGCCAGTCAAAGTAAAGATGCCTTGCTCGACCTGATCCTGCACCATCCAAAAGGATCCGGCTAGCGCAATGGGACCGAGAAGGCTTGGTTAGCAGGCTAAGGTCTGGTGACGTAGACCCGCGAGGTGATGGGTGAAGCCGTAGGATTAAGATCTCAGAAGGGAGCATGGAGAGAAACGGAAGGCCACAGCTGAGCATCGGGTGACATTCCCAGTTAAGGAGACAGGGAAGGACTAATGCAGGTAAGAAGAGGGTTCTGGACGTAAAAGCAAATGGAGTGCGGTTTCAGTGAAGGCAAAATCAGACAATGGCGAGAAATGGAGACACTGTCAGGCACCACAAAAGTCAAGGAGAAGGTGGAGTATTTGAAAAGCAAGCAGGAAAAAAGCCGACTTCTTTAGAATGCCTCACCACCAGGAAGTCTTTGGAGTCCCTACTCAGAGGGCAGAGTAATGACTCCAGGAAAGCCATGCACAACCCTCCCTTTACAATTTGTTGATGATGAGACTGTGTTATATGCTTAGCACAGGAGCTAATCTGGACGCATTGGCCTCTGCCTTCCCAACCCGATGTAGCCTGTCAATTCTGAGGCACTTTCCTACAAACTAAGAAAGAGGAAAAACCCAGTTTGGGGATCCAGCAAACAGAAAGGTACATTCTCTTTATGGATCCTGTTTGACCCAGTCTGTGATGAATTGCCGATAAGGACTTGTTTTGATCTTCTGCAAAATGCTCTGCACAGAATTGCAATCAGAAAACAGAATGCCTGCCGTAAAGAATGTCCAAAGTTCCATTAGAACTGCAATAGCAGATAGGCTTGCTCTTCGGTGCTGAAGTCGATCAGCTGATGGAAGCTCCTTAAAGGTGTGTATTGAGAAGACTTTTTGAGGTCACCGGAGCTCAGCAGTAAAGAATGCCGGGAAAAAATTAGCTATGTCTGGCATGGGTCCCTAACAGCAGCACTCTGGCCAGATATTTGCTGTTCCTATACCTCTTTTCCCCCAAATCATAAAGACTGTGGCCAATCAGTATTTTCCTGGGATGTAGCATTTTGAACATTTTTTTCTAATCTACCCGTGACCTTGCACGTTTGCTGTTTTGTCTTCAGCTTGTTTAGGTGGAGAACATCACCCTGAAGAAGAGAGCCTTTGTATACTGACAATGACAGCACCTGGGAAAGGTCCTCCCTGATTTAAGTAATACAGTTTTGATGTCTGGATAGCAGAGGACAGTTTTCTACATTTTGACACAGGAAATCAAGGGTAATAAGCTGACCCTTCATCTTTCCCAGTGGATAAGCAGCAAGCCCTGTGTGTACGGCTTGATTGTTACAGAATCTGACAAATTTGTTTCTGAGGTCACAGTAGGTTCCAGTAAAACTTCAGTGAGCCCTGTCTTCCTTTATTCAGACCCAACTGCCCAAGGGACAATTGGTATTTTGTGATGGTGACTGTCCATTTAATTTCTTTATAATAGGTTTGTGCTATTACTATTCCTTGAAAAATTAAGCATTGTTAAAATTAATTTCTCATTTCCTCTACTCAACCTCATATTTTACTTCTTGCTTTGGAACCCAAAGCATTCTTGTGTTTTCCTCCCAAACATGTTTTCTCCCCAAACATGAACTAAATGCATCAGGTTTTAATTTTAGAGAAAGGACACAATAGTTAAATGTTCCCTTAATGCCCTGATAAGTGGCTCCCTGCCAGACTCATTGATTACTCAGTAAATGGACAAGCACTGGTTTCATTCAACATCTTCATTCCAAGAAAACAGGCCTATTGAAAAGGGATGGTATGTTTAAAGACCAAAGACGCAGGGCTAGATTAACAAAAGTTTTACAACATTCATTAGAAAACATATTTATTAAGGACATATAATGTGTTTGCACTGTTCTAGGCACTGAAAATACAGCTATGAACAAATCATGGTTCCTGCTCCCAAGGAGCTTACATTTTAGTGGGAGGAGACAGTCAAATAACCACAGGCTATGAAGAAAAATTAAAGGTAAAGGGGGAGATAACCCATTATTGGAACACTTTCTCTTTTTATTGGTCTTCTTTCTGTTATATTTGAATTGTCATCATATGCAATCTCAAATTTCCACAAATTCAAGATTTGTTTGGATTAATATCACATTAGCAGGACTAACGATATTAAAATTCTGGTGAGAAGGTTAAGGTCAGATAATCACTCTTCTTTTTATTTTTTATTTATTTTATTTATTTTTTAAAATATTTTTATTCTTTTGGAAGAACCGCTGGGATAGATAATCATTCTTTAGTTAGAATGTCATAGAGTATGTTCTTTCTTCTAACCTAGATGGAGTTGGATAAGAGATTTGGTAGAGGAACACAGGGCATTCTACAGCATAAAATAGGTATTTGTGGAGTGATAGAGGGAGCAAATGAAATGGAAATCTGAGAGTAGACCACTGCAGGCAGAGGGAAGGGTAAGTGCAAAGGACCTGTGGCTGAAGTGATAGATATGTTCAGGGCACAGCAAGGTGGCTGATCTGATGTGGCTAGAACAGAGTGAACCAAAGGAGAGTGCTAGGAGAAATCAACACTCAGAGACTGATTAAATCCAGCCTTTTAGGCCATTGTAAACATTTTGGATTTTACCATAAGTTGGAAAGCCACTGAAGAACATTTAGCAGAGGAGAGACTGATTTGCTGGATCTCTTTAGCTGCTTAGTTGACAAAACACACACGGACAAAGGTAGAAACAGGAAGACTGGTTGGGACGTCATTACAACAGTTCCGGCAGAAGTGACTGATGATGGTCTAGATGAGGTAAAGATGAGCAGAGCAGCAAGCAACTTAATATAGTTTGAAGGTCAAACTGACAGGATCTGCAGACAGATTTGTTCGGGAGTGTAAGAGAAGCAAAGGAATCAAGGATGACTCCAAGATTTCTGGCCTGGGCAACTGAAAGATGGAACTGCACTTTACTGCAAAGAGAAAGACAAGGAAAGAATAGGCTGGTGGCTGGGGCGGTGGGGGCGGGGGGGCACAAAACTCGGGGGCTAACGTGTTTAGTTTGAGATGGCCATTAGGCAGGCTAAGGGCAGGAGGGCGGTGGGCTACGCAAGCCGAGACGAGGGTTGGGCTGCTGACACGCATCTGGGAGCCATCAAAGTATAAAAGGAGCTTAAAGCCACCAGACAGGATGAGATTCAGTGTCCTTCTGAAGCCTCAGCCTGGGACACTCCAGCCTCTGAGGACAGGAAGAAGGAGCACATTCAGCAAAACAGAACGAGCCAGCACAATCTGTGAGGTTGGCGGAGATTCTAGAGCGAGTGCACTTTGTACCCTGGAGGCCAAGTGAAAAGAGACAAAGTGTTTTAAGAAAGAGTGACCGTTTGTGTCAAATGCTGGCAGGGAAAGATAAGGACAGAGGACGAACAATTGAAGTGGACAATGTGAAGGCAGTTTCCATGGAATGCTGGAGACAAAGCCATTCTGAAGAGAAAGGAAGGGAAGAGGGAGACAAGAAAAGACAAGCCTTTCGAGGAGTGTCTCCCCAAAGGTGAGTGAAGAAAATGGGACATGAGTTGGCAGCGGTTGTGGGGCTGTTTACTGTCACGGTCTTTTCCTTCTTGTGTTTAAGATGGGAACTCTGACAACATTACCCACCAGTAGGAAGTCCAGTGGAAGGGGGGACGGGGACCAGAGGGAGTAGCCACGGGACTGATGTCATTGTGCGCAGGTGGAGTCAATCTCGGAAGGAGGTGGAAGGCAGACAGGCCAAGAGCTCGGGTAGAAATGGTGGGTGGAGAACTCTGATGAACCTTGTTTCCAGGGAAACAGGAAGTGAATTAATCCACTTGTGAGTGCAGAGGGAGGAAGGTACTGCAAGTTTCAGAGTAGTGCAAGCAGCACAGGGGTCTCCGAGAGTGAGAAGGGAACTACGAAGTGGGGGAGGTCTGTGAGGCCACGCTGACCTCCTTCCTGGGCTGCAGAAGCCAAGTAGGCTGAGCTGGGTGTAGACGGGGTTGAGGGTAAAGAAGCCAAGGAGTGGAGAATGTGTGCAAACACCAGATGAGTGTGATGGGCCCTGGAGTCTGAGTCCGGTAAAGAGGCCAAAGCCAACTTGAGAAAGTGAATGAGTGGGAAGGTTTGGTGGGACTATTTTGGAGTTCCTGGTGCTGAAGAGGGGCTCGAGTCAGAGCAGAGAAGGGAGTGAGCCAGAACAGAAGGTGGTGGTCAGAGGCTGGGATGCTGAAAATCGAGGACTGCTTTTTGGTAGCAGGTGAAGATTCTGGTAATTGCAAAGTCTAAGGGTGAGGTGGGATAAAGCATTTGAGGTGAGATGGTCAAGGCCAATGTACTGAACAGATTGTATCTGTCAATGATTTCTGGTTTTGCTCTCACATCTACTAAATTTTTTTGAGAAACTGTGTATCCTCTCACACATATACTTGACCTCTAAAATGTGTCATCATAAGCTTACATGAGTGCAAAAAATATAAATTCTGGCATATTATCTACACCAGCATTTTATTTATTATTAATAATTTATTTATTTTTTATTTTTATTTTTGGTAAGCTCAATGCCCAATGCGGGGCTGGAAATCAGGACCTCAAGATCAAGAGTCGCCCGCCCTACCGACTGAGCCAGCCAGGTGCCCCATACCGGCATTGTAAAATAAAACCATTATATTACGCAAATATATTGAATAGAATATAAATACTATACATTTAAAGGTACCAACGAGTAAGAGTTTAACATTGTTTTTCCCCTGAAATTATATATCCGTTCCACCTCCCCCACAAAATAGTATCCTCATGATGCATTTATTCTTACGCATTGTTTACCCTCTTGTTCTTCTTTGCAACAAAAATACGCCTCTAAGTTAAAAACTTTTTTCTGAATTGTTAGTATTACAATTACTAGTGCACAACTGACTAAAACATGATAAAATTGATAATTTATTAAAAATAAGTAGAACTGTGTAAAGCATGACAAAGATTTGGGAGTGAGTTTTATGTGCTTTGAGAGAGGAGGGTTCCCAATATCAGTATTTCAAATGTTCCCCAGAGATTCCCCAGAAACTTAAACATTTGAGACCACTAAATGGATTGCTCTCTAATCTAGCACAGTGGTCAAGACGACCATGAAGCAATGGGAGTCAAAAGCTGGTACTTTTTTATTGTTTTAGAATATACGGCACCCCAGCAGTGGGGATAAACTTGAGGTGATGCTGTTCCCAGCAGTGGGGATAAACTTGAGGTGATGCTGTTCCCAGCAGTGGGGATAAACTTGAGGTGATGCTGTTCCCAGCAGTGGGGATAAACTTGAGGTGATGCTGTTCCCAGCAGTGGGGATAAACTTGAGGTGATGCTTCACAGCATGACGGTGGTAGGTAGAGAGCTTTGCTTTTTCTTTTATTTCTTTTCTTTTTTCTTTTTTCTTTTTCTTTCTTTTCTTTCCTTTCTTTCTTTCTTTTCTTTCTTTTCTTTCTTTTTCTTTTCTTCTTTCTTTCCTCCTTTCTTCCTTCCCCCCCTCCCTCCTATCCTTCCTCCCTCCCCCCTTCCTTCCTTCCTTCCTGTAAAATGAGCATGATCGTGAAAGGGGAGCAGGGAAGTTTTCCTTTTACCCGTCACCCTCACTTGGACTTGATACTTTATTCTCTTCTGAATAAACACACTATTCTCGAAATAGCTTTACCAAACACATTTCGAGAGACGGACAGGGAGCCTGTAGCTTCTCCGTATGTAGAGGCCAGCACATCCATGACTGCCGTAGCTTCATCTTCTGCTTCCAGGAATAATTTACTTATCTTATTCCTCATGGCTATTGATCTTTCCGAAGACTCCAGCTAGTAACACAGTGAAACAAATAAAAAGACTTCCTACTCTCTCAACTAAACTGTGCTAGAGATGGTAAATTTGGAACTCTGCCGGTTACTGCCTGGAGTCGTAAGTCTTGGGCAATTGGCTACCCCTTTTCTCCAGAGGCCCTGTGCCTCATACACAATTCGGATTCTAGTTCTAGCTACAGAAAGCACTTCCCTACCCTTTCATAGAAATTTTTGGCCATGACATTGGTTAAGAAATTCTGCCTTTTCAGTAAATGCATTTTACAGAAACAAATTATATTACTTTGAAATAACAATAAAAATCTCCAAGGACAACAGTTTACTTGATCTTTATAGTTTCTAGAGCCAAAGGGGTATCACAGCATTAAATCCTAATGTCAGAGCCCACTGGGAGGACAAAATTGTTCCCCAGAGGTCAGTTCTCACATCGTCGACTCATATGGTAATAATAAAATATGGCTTGGGTTCAGATCTTTATTATTACTTGCTCTTTGTAGTCCGTGCTTTTCCCAGAAACGGGTACAAGATCATTAACAGTGGCCTCTTCTGGAATTTCTCTGATCAAATATGAAGGTTACAGCTCCTTTGTACCTAGGAAATCTAGGCCAATTTTACCAATCAAGAAACTGGGCACAATACTTTCAAGGTTGAGCTAACAGGGCTACATAACCCAATTATATTCGACAGACAATTTTTACTTGAACGCTATTGTTATTTGTTGTATCAGATTCATTTAGGAAGGCTTGAAACCCTTCCTCCACCTGACTGAGGAGCACCGCCTAACAGACAGAAAGAAGATGCAAGTCCTGTCCCTGAGGCCTTTGAACAGTGGTACCGATGGTATCAAGAATACCGAGGCTATAGGAAAGAGGGGCTGGGGTGTCTGATCACCCAAAATATTTGAATATGATCCTTTCACGGTATAATTTAGGGCAGTAGTCTCAAAAGGTTTGACGGACCACCTGCTTCCTCAGGGTATGAAGAGGCATTACAGGGGAAATGTGGCAAGATTTCTCAGAATCTCTATCACGTACCTTTTGAATCTCTAAGAGTCGGGGTATCACACGCCACACACCCCAGCTTTCTGGGGCAGAAGAAAGAGCGTTCCAGGATCCACGGAACACTTTAGGAAACTCCGGTTTGGAATACAATGTCAACGCAAAGAAGAGACGTTGGCTGGTCACCACAGGAACGCCCTGCTAGTTCTAGGTCGCGTGCTTTTGCGAATAGTCCTTTCAGCCGACCTCAGTTATCCTTGAATTGTCATACTGATGTCGAAGGGCAGGACGAGGCAGGTCAGTGGGAAAATGGAAAACGATGGCAAGGAAACAAATGACACGCGGTTTATGTCTGGGAATTATTTACCAACGACTGTGTACAGTCACGTTCTCTTTCATAGCATAATATTTGCCTTCTTGCTCCCTCAGAAGGATGGTCTTCAGTGGAGCGTAACGAGTAAAATAAAGATTCAGATATCTGGTAAAAAACAAAAACAAACAAGCAAAATACCCCAGCAATTCGTCTACCTAAACCCCTCGCGTAAAATAGTACCTTGGCTACTAGTTTGCAACTCGCTGAGTTAACCACTAGTTATTTAAGCAGGTACTACGGACTCTTTCTGACATATGAAGTACTTCTTTACAAAAATGCTTTACCAAGATCCTAAACTCACTCTCGTCAGCTTAAAAGGCTCAGTCTTGTTTTCAGATTTTCAAATGACATGAAAGTTATGTTAAAGTTTTTAAATCTCTCAATCCCAGATAATTAAGCATTTGATCTACTTGGAAAGAGAATCCTAATTAATTTCAGATGGATTTTAACAAAGACTTAAATAAGAAGAAATAATTCATATGCTTCTTTTTTTTTTTTTCCTCTCTTAACTAGCCATAGAAACTGTCTTTCCCACTGTGCAATCAGAAAAGTTCTAGGGGCGCCTGGGTGGCTCAGTCATTGAGCATCTGCCTTTGGCCCAGGGCCTGATCCCAGGGTCCTGGGATCAAGTCCCACATCGGGCTCCTCCGCTGGGAGCCTGCTTCTTCCTCTCCCACTCCCCCTGCTTGTGTTCCTTCTCTCGCTGGGTGCCTCTCTCTCTGTCAAATAAATAAATAAAATCTTTAAAAAGAAAAAAGAAAAAGAAAAGTTCTAGATTGTCCATTTTACTAAATTACACCTTAAATTCAGCCAGAATTATTCCAAAGTAACACTAAACTGATATAGATGTAGAAAATTTTCAATGTAATACTGAAGCATCATAAATTCAAAGCCAAAGCTACTATAAACGTTTTGTGTAGTCAAAACTGAGAACCTTTTCAGTCGCTACTTTGCTCCAGTTTATATAATCTCTTTTCTTAATCCTTGAGAACTGATTTTTTTCAAATTGGTGAGAAATGCAAATTTATAACTAAAAAGCAAAATGCACTCTAAAGATCAGGGGAAATTTCCAACAGTTGAGGGATTTACCATGTCTCAGGAAGGGAGAAAAGTGCAATAAAAGCCTGTCTTAAAGCTTAGCAGTGCTAGATGCTACCTGATTCTACATTCCTGACAAGCGTAACCAGCAGATTCTTCTGTCCGATTCCAAACACTTACTCCCACTGAGGGCAGGATCCCCATCACTAATCTGAAGCCTGCATCTTTGGAGAGCAAACGAGCTGGTTGGCCTAACACGTCTGCTTCTATGTGGGAAGTTTCTAAGATTAATGTACTATATAAATAAATTAGGGACTCTGGTCAAAGTAATTCAATTTTGCTCTTCAAAGCAAGGTTACAGCAAATCACTGCCATCCGAACACAGTCAAAAACAGGGGCGGGGGACGGGGGCAGG
Source organism: Ursus arctos (assembly GCF_023065955.2). Classification (NCBI taxonomy): domain Eukaryota; kingdom Metazoa; phylum Chordata; class Mammalia; order Carnivora; family Ursidae; genus Ursus; species Ursus arctos. The sequence continues at coordinate 34,911,473 of NW_026622952.1, read as the reverse complement.
GGATCGACATATTTAAAAACCCAAAGCCATACATTAAAGCTCGAGCTCCAGATCCTCTCTTAGAACGTATTTATTTTTAAGCTAGGCAGATTTGACCAAATGCTTTTCCTGTGCGAGGCAGGCAGTTCTAGAAGCAACGAAGAACGAAACTCATTAAAAGCAGCCACGTTTATTTTAAAAACTAGTCTGAGGCAAGTGGAGAGGGAACAGCCCTCCACCCGGGGCAAGAGGGAAGGACAGCCCTGTACATAAAGTCCGTGCTGAGGCTAAGACGTCAAATCTTCCTTCACATCATACCTGTACGTCTAAGAGGATTGGGGGACATATCTAAGAAGGCAGGACAATTTTTATCTAATACAATTAAAATGTGAAAGCCTACTTTAGTGCATTTGGGCGCACAACTACCCACCAGATCAGAACACACTGCCACACCCCAAACCCGGGGCCTCCAGTGCTAGGACACGTTAGTGTTCTCTAATTCATAAGGAAATCGGATTTTTTTTTTTTTTTTTTACAAAGAAGATCGCCAAAATCAAGAATCCACCAGCCAGTGGGCAACTGAGGATATTATCTGGAAAGTTTAAAGGATTTTTTTTTCAAGGCTGGAATGCCAGGCTCTAAAGCGACTACAGACAAGGCCGCCTGGGACATCTCTCTCTGCTCACTGAGTGGCATTGGAGGAGCTGCAGTTTTTTTTATCCTGAGAGTAAAAAACTGACGAGACCAGAAACTTAGGGGAGTCAGGGTAACGTCAGTTACTTTACTACTGATGCGGGTAATGCTGGTCAATCCCTCAGGGGAGGGGGGTTCACGGAAACCTTTATTACGAGGCCCGGTCCATCTGCACGCATGTAGAGAGATAGATGCCTTTAAGACATGTTAGTATTTCTGTTTTATACTGAGAGTCGAGAAACTGCAGTAGTTAACCTTCTGTTGCTTAAAGCGTTCCCAGAGTAGGATGGTAAGGGGGTGCTCAAATTCTCTTTAAATCCTTTTGGTTACATCATGCAGAAACACTCGATTTGGTGCTTATATGTCTTTTTACCCTTACTGAATAGTATTTATTATAATCACACTTCTTAAAAAGGGAGAATAGATTTGGGGCTGTTTTCACAGCAATCCTACATAGCTAGAATTTAATAACACTGCGTCATTTTCATTATATTTTTAAGTCAAAGTGATACCAATTTTCCACTCACCGAAGTAATATGCTTTCTTTTAAAAATAAACTGACATCAAAAAGTGAGCTGTTTTAAAGAAAAGCGTTAAGTAATACTTTCAAATATAAAATTAGAATGGGATGTGGACATGGCGAAAATCCATCAAGATCATTCTAGTGTCTGAAGTTTAGAAAACCCTGAAGTCCAGTTACCAGATACATGAAGAACTAAACACTGCTATTTCATAAACTCAACAATTAGTAAGTTTGTGACCAGAACTCTTTCATAACAATGTTAAGGGATGTGAATAATAATAACCGTGTTTTTGGCATAACCGTATCTTAGATCACTCGTTTCACAGCTGAACAAACTGCAGGCCAAGGAGGACAGGCCAGCCAGCCGAGACCGCAGAGAAATCTGCATCTCTGGAATCCTCGGACAGGGTGCTGGACTGCCCTCACATATAGAATATAGAATCTCCAATTGATGTAGTTTAGGCAACGTAGTAAAGGTAATTCCAAGACAACTTACACTTTAAATAGATTTTCAATGACGTGAAACTATAAGCACTTGATTCAGGAAGGGCTGAAGAGCGGTCCAGTTTATTTCTACCCCCACTGCTCCTTGAAGACGGGCTCCTCTCCATTTCAGGTGGTGGGGGATGGGGGGAGAATGAGGACTGATCCCTCCAAGGAAGCCACCTACTGGGCATATAAAAAGGACGGGGGAGCTGTGATTTTTCCAGCTCGCTGTAGGGATATTTTGAAATTTTGTTATTTTGTCCGTTCTCTTTTTTTCATGTTGGCATCCAGGAACAGAATGAGCTATCGGTTTATCTGAAGTTGTGACCAAAGGCTCCACCTGACCCACAGTTCCGACCGGCCTTCCTGGTCTACTCTCCCACTGTCCTCAGTGGTAGTTCCCACGTGCCCTTCCCACATGCCCTCGCTAACTCCTGCAGATTTCCAACATCCCTCCCCCTTCCCCATCTCAGGCCTTCACGGGGAAAGTGGAAGCTGTTGAAAGAGAATGATCTCATTTTCCCCAATACCAAAATGGCCAGCTAACTGCATTCACACCTGTTCACTTCCTGAATCTAAGCACCACCGGTTACGAAGATTTTTGTCATCTTGATCTCTGTTTTATTCCCAAGGACCTAAATCAGTACCTCCTAAGTAATAGCTGTACAATAAATATTTTAATAAATGAATTAAAACACCACCTTCCTTCCTGACACATGAACTGGAACTGTCCCTGTGCCTATTTGAGTGAACCCCTCGTGAGCGCGAGTTCTCACTCATTCCCTCTTGCCTGCCTATTCAGATTTCACTCCTGCAATAACCCAGTTCTCCTGACAGCATGTATCTGTCCCCTTCTAATGGAATATTCCAGTCTGCATAGGATCATGCTATCCTGTCTTGAGTTAAAATCCCCCCTTAGCTCACCCACAACTCAGATCCATCATTGCTCCTCTTTACATCAAAACTTCAGTTGTCCACAACTGCTGATTCTACTTCAATCCTTCTGCTCACAACCCACTCCAAGCAGTTCCTCATCCCCAAACTCACGGCCTGTTCACTCTGCAAAACCCCCAACCTAGAGGCTAACTCACAGTCCTCATCTTACTTGAGCGACACTTGAATGAGGATTCCCTTCTTGAAACACGTCACTTTTGTTCTGGGGTGCCACATTTTTCTGCTTTATCTGAGAGATCTGGAAGTCTCCTTTGCTGGCTCCCCCTTCCAAATGCCGGAGCGCCCCAGGACGCACCCCACCCTCTCCAGGATCTACAGGGTACCTCAAACCGTGGGTCCCTGAGCCAGCAGCAGCAGCCTCACCGAAGAGCTTGTTAGAACTGCAGCATCTCAGGCCCCATGCCAGACCTACTGAACCCGAATCTGCATTTCAACGAAAACAGGGTACTCTTAGGCACATTAAAATTTGAGAGGCACCTATCTGTTTACAAGTGATTTCAGTCACATGGCTTTAAACTTTTATTCATCAGCTAATTCCCAAATGTTTAGCTCCGGGCCCCTCCCTCAATTCCATGCTGGATCCCAAGAGAAATCTATCAGGTATCTCAAAGCCAAATGCAAACAGAAATCTTGATTTTTCCCCTCAAGCCAAAAAACCTAAGAATCACCCTTGTCATCTCTTCGCCTTCTAATCGCTGGGCCAAAATCCTCCTGTTGGCAGGATCTGGAAGACCTAAGCAGAGTCCCACCACTCGCTACCACTTCCACTGCTACCACCCTGGTCTAAGCTACCAGTATTTCCGGTGCAGAGACTTCTAAGAGGGTCTCCTGATACTCCCTATTTTCACCAAGTCTCCCTAGGATACGTTTTGCATGCAGCATGATCAGAGTGACCTTCAAAGAACTCTTCAAAACAAACTCATATACAAACTCTTCAATATAAACCCTTCCCAAATTTTCTACTGTGGCTTTCAAGAGTCAACATTTTCTAGTCCCTTCCACACTGCGTCAAGTGCTCTAGTCAAACCAACAAGCTTGTTTTACTCCTCCCTTCCCTTAAATCTTTGCCTTCCTCACTTCCTTATTTCCCTCTGGTCTCAGCTCAAAGATCACTTCCTTCAAGACTTTTCTTTAATCACCACAATTAAGACTCACCTCCCTTTCCATCTGCTTTACTCCCCTTCTAACAGTCACCTAACATACATCTGACTCCCCACCAGAACATCTGGTGCACGAACAAGGACTTTGTCTTTTGAAACCACCACTGCTCAGAACAGTGACGAGCACACAAGGAGCACTCAAGTGTTGAGTCTTCAAGTGTTGGCCGACCGTTGGGGGCAAGGGACAACCTCTTGTGCACGTGTCAGAACTTCTATGTGCTAGAGAGTCGTATAAATCTGGATGTAGAGAAGCCACCCACAGTTTTCAATAGGCTCAAGTTTTCGTAATACGGCAGTTCTAAAGCTTTTCTGTAGATTAGAATCACCTGGAGATTTAAAAAAAAAATTCTAGTATTTCAGCCACATTCCAAATGAATTAGATCACAATTGCTGGGTGTGGGACACACGTATCTGCATTTCTTGAAGCTTTTGAGGTAATTCTAATAGGAGACAAGTTTAAGAACTGGTTTATAGCATGAGTTGATAACCATGGTATGAGACAGTATATGAAATCTAGAATATTTAAAAAAGAAATCCTAGTCAAAATGTTATGCAAACTTATGACTTCTCTTTCCCGTGTTGTATGGAAAACAAACAAAAAAATTCATAAAAATAAAACTGTCTCAAACATTAGGTCTTAAAGAGAACACATCTTCCAGGATTTTCCATGTCTGTTTTCCTATCAAGCCTAATCCAAATTTGGGTACTTCCACTATGAAGGGTTTTTTTCCTCATATGCTGAGGGAAATTTAATGTATGAAAAAGTGTTGACTTCTACACAGTCACATCTGAAAGCTTTTGGAGACTGTGCACATACGGATATTTTTAATGGTGTCAGGTAAATAGCTCTACCCTGGTAATAAGGATGTAATCACTAAGACAAAATGCTATATTCTCGAGAAAAGAATTTTTTTACAACTCAACCGTGTTACAGTAAAATAAATTCTTCATCATGCTGTCTGATATTTCTCGCTCAACAAGCAACATAACCAACCGGTTCCAGTCATCAAGCAAAACATCCTCAGGACAGACGTTAATCAAATATTGTGCAGTCACCTGTCTCAAAGACCACCTTTAAACTGTCTTGATATCTCAGAATGAAGGACAAAATTAACAAAAGAGAAAAACAAGTCATTTGATTAAAATCCTCACTATAGTGCAAATACTATAGATCTCAAAAGAACCTTGGAGATAGTTAAGCCAACCTCATATTACAGATGAATAACCTGACACCCAGAGGAGGGGAAATAACATGCCTTAAAGTCACACAGGAGAGCTAGAAGAGTTTTTTTTCCAAACAAGCAGATAGGATTTTTCACATGTTAATCAGAAAGAATCAAGATCATCAGATTAGGAAGAAATGAGGAATAAAAAGTATGTTACACATAAATTTAAAGGACTAGACAATCTGCTGCCCCCCCAAACCAAAAAATTCTCCGAATAGATGTTCATATATCCATCAATATGCTTATCCTTAAAATATCAGCATCTTGGAAAATTCAATTTACAAATACATTATTAATTGCATTGTTATGATGATATTAGTTCATTCAACGTGAAAACATCAAACAGCACCAATACCAGAAAGTTAAAGTGAATACACTATTACTTAAAATAATATATAATCACTGATTGGGACAGAAATCAACTCCAGCCACTAGAAAACTACTTAAACTCCTGTCTGACAGAAAGGCAGTATTTAAAGACTAGTGTATACCCTTTCTCCCACTGACAGGCCTGTGGCTAAGCATTGCAGCAGTGGGTCACATGGAAAATGTTATTAAATATGATGCATTTGTTAAATTGGTCAACCTTTAACCATGATACTGCATAACCCCAAATTTTCCAATATAAGCCAAATGGCACCATTTCTGGTATCCTAACTACGCATACCTGTCCCAATTAAAACAAAACAAAACACAACTCCCTTATTAAGCACTAGATTAAATGTATCTATGATGCAGCAGCAAGGCATTTACAAATGGGCTACTGACAGTGTATCAAAATGCTACTAAGGAAAATACAGCAGCAAATACTCTAGTAAGAGCACATTATTCCACATGGAATCCCAAATTATTCTTATCTCTAGCTTCTGAAATTCTTGGAAGACCAGAGATGAATAAGTGTATGTATAAATGGGGCTAGGGAGAAAGCAGCTCTAAATGTAGTGTTCGTATTTTAAATTACCCAAGATAATCTGAATGCTTACAGACAACTCCAACTGTACCTACATTTTTTAAAGCCCAGAGAACTAAAATGCTAGCAAAACTTTGGTGTTTACCCAAAAAACAACATTGTAGTTTTAAATGAAAATGAAATAGGCATGGTTTGTGAAGTTTTTATAATGTTCACACCACCCTCTCCCTATTCCCTGCTCCTTTCATCAGGTGATCTAAAGACGACCTGGTTTAAAATATTTGGTAATTCAGTGCAGAAAATTAAGGTCACAGACAAAGTACAACAACTTTTAATACACCATTAATACTAATGATTAAAAATTATTGCATAGTCTTATGCATTTACCCTAAAACATTTTCTGAAAGTAAATTCTGAAGAATTATATAAAAGACAACCTTTTAAAACACGGATGCTTTACTACCTCGATCTTCTATCCTTTTTTGCCTTGTCAGTACTTTTGTCCATTGTTTTCTCATTATCTCCCCTGCACTTTGGGCAATACCACTTCCCCTTTGGTTTATAGGTAAGCGAGACACACGAAAAGTGAAACCATTCAATTGGACACTGTTCATTGTCACATCCGATCATTTCCCCATAAGACACTTGGTTACATAAACAGTACGTAGGTTCATTGGGATCTATTGCAAACTCAACAGGCGATGCTTCCCTTTCCTGCTTGGCCTTGGAGCGTTTCTTTTTCTTGGCTGACTTGGATTTCTTTTCTTTAGGTGGCTGATCATCACAGTCTTCAATCCCATTCGTCATGTGACATAAATCACGGCTTTCACTGGTTCGCTGTCTGCGGGGTCTTCTTGAAGATCTTTCTGGTTGGCTGGAATCCATCTTTGCCTTATCCGAGGCCCGTTCACCTTCAGCAGGATCTTGAAAGCACTGTGAATGCAACTCCATTTGCCTTGCCCGATTTTCCACCAATTCGAGCATCTGTGTGACAATCTGAATTTTTTCATCTCCCAATTCTTGACTATTGATTAATGCTCTCTGGAGATGCTGCTGTAGGCGTTTTTTCTGGTTTGAATCATCTTCTTTCTTATATTTTTCATAGACATCATCAATTTCCTTTAATGTTTCTAAAAATGTAAGAAAAATCAGAACATTTGTGCATTAGCACATATAATATTTTTAAGTTAGTTATCTTTCACAGAACTGGTAAAGTTGAATGAACTCAAATCATAAAACCACACTCCTCTTGGCATGTATACGTTAAAAAGCATTATTTCCCATAGAAAGACCATATGTTATCCAATATGAAAGTATATTTAGAAATAAACTAGTAAGAATACAAAGGTTTCTTTTTTAAAATGTTTTATTTATTTTTCTTACAAAGCTTTCTAATACTCATTAGTCTATTTTAAAAAGGGCAAGAGGGGTGCCTGGCTGGCTCAGGTGGTAGAGCATACAACTCTTGATCTCCGGGTCATGAATTCAAGCCCCACATTGGGGTTTGAGCTTACTTTAAAAAAAAAAAAAAAAAAAAAAAAAGAAAGAAAAAGGAAAAGAAGAGATGTGTTTACTAATTAATACTCGAAGTATTTTACATGGGCAAGAACACTGTTTGCCACTTTATAGTCTACCTAGTGAAGTCACCTATGCTTCATTTGAACCTCAAAACAACACTGAATAAAATTTACATGCCAGACTTCAATTGTAAAACTTAGGTTCTGAAACGAGGCTACAGTTTACTGTCCAACTGTGTTTCCAGGATTTACAGTTCAATCAGTGACTTGCTACGACTCCAGAGAGACATTACACCTTGACTGTCATATCATACCCCCGGACACTCTTAAACAAAACAGACACAAGTAACTTTTCCCATCATATTAGTTTTAATAGCTCGTTTATTTTATCATATGGGAGATTCTGAAAACCAAACTATTTCCAGGGTAGGTTTAGGTTCAGATTCTGGCATCAACTGACGAAGCTACTAACAAAATTACAGTAAAGTCAGCATTGGGTCACTCTGATTTTGTAGATAACTCAGCAGTTGGTTTTAAGCTTTTTGAACCGCTGATTTTGGTATTGTATAGCATGCGGACACATCTAAGTGATTAAAAATGTCGGAGTCACTAGATGGTGTACAAATCTGAAAATATAGTTCCAGATGTCACCAAAAATTTATGTAAGATCAGTTTTTTATTCAAATCTGTTCTATTTCTTGTCCTTATGAGATATAAAGCTATCTAAAAGAGTTCTGTCTTACTAAAGGTAGAGAAACAAAAATTAATTACACCACATGGCATATCACTGTTTTATATTCTAATAGTACTACCAGCACGTAGCATACCATCGTTTTACCGTCCAATATTGTTACTCTAATGATAACAACAGAAATGTTAGACTAGTAAAATGCATACACTAGGACTATCTGCAAGAAAGTTTAACACAAAGCAGGTCTTCGACACAACTCTTATGCATTAACTCCTCCCTAAAAATTATAAGCACTCAAGCTTGATGGACAACTGCTTAACCTGGGATACATGATAAAGCACCACTACAAACTTGAGGGTACTCATACCTGCACAGCATTTTTTTTTTTAAGATTTTATTTATTTATTTGACAGGGACAGCCAGCAGAGAGGGAACACAAGCAGGGGGAATGGGAGAGGAAGAAGCAGGCTCCCAGAGGAGGAGCCTGATGTGCGACTCGATCCCGTAACGCCGGGATCACGCCCTGAGCCAAAGGCAGACGCCTAACGACTGCGCTACCCAGACGCCCCTGCACAGCATATTTTAAAACAAAGTTCATATCTAGCCCATTTGCCCAGCTAGGTATATGTGGTTTTCTTAAGAACATAATTTTTCTCCAAGAACAATAATTATATATTTTCCCCTCAGACACAAAACTTGAGGATTAAAAAATAAAGGTAAACCTTATTAACAGGAGTTAGAAGCTAATTATATTATATCATACAGGCACACTGATACTGTACATGAGAAGAATTCATATTTTTAAGACTCTTAATTACACAGTGAAAAAAGAAAGAAAACTAACACTTACTAAGCCCCTTTTATGTGATAAAGATTTTCTCATTTAATTCCCAAAGCAACCCCATGACGAAGCTATCACTTCTATATGTGAAGAAATGAAGTTCAAGAGGTAACAACCCCAGACTTTGAACTCTGCCAGATAGGTATGTCTGGTTCTGCCGTTTAAGCACTTTCTACCAAGCTGAATGGAAGGCACTTGAAATTAAGTATTAATTTTTAATTCAATGGTTATTTACCTAAGAAATTATGAACAAGAATACTGGAACAAAAACTGAGGTTCTCTAATAACTATATCCCATAATAAATACTTCTTTCAACTGTGAAGCTGTTGTCTTCATTTCTCTATTTTTAAGAGTTTTTAAGGTTACTTTTAAAGATTCTTCAGTAATTTCTGAAAGTGTCTCAAATAGGTAGGAAAGAAACTTTTTTGACTCCCTATTTAATTTATATCACTATAGATTGCTGTAAGTATTAAATCCAAAAACGGAAAATGCTTAAGAACTAGCAAAGAAATAAAAAGCTTATGAAATCTGAACCAAGAACACACAAGTACATATAGCTAATAATCATAAAACTGTGGAAGTGGAGCTTAGTAAGCATGGGCACAGACTGAAAACTAGATCCTTCTTCTATATTAATCTTGAGACTAACCAATCTTAATGGAGCTGAAAATGTTCATAATCTTTCAATCTTTTATAGCCTAATACTGTTTTTCTCATGTTACCAGAGCTACTTAGGACAATTCTAGATGGTCAAGATGGCAGACTTCCCTGTAACCAATTTTCCTTCCCAAATTCAAATGAAAATAGCTTAACTCTTGTAATGGCAAATATGTGTCTTTAAAGAAATGTAAAACCATGCAAGCTTTACAAACTTCAGTTACTATTTTAAAAACTAAAAATGGTCCATATACAATTCTTAAGCACATATGTATCATTTTTAGGCTACAATTCATGAATGTGCTCCATGTCTGTAGAAAATAGCTTTGGAGAACTTTTACTAAATAAGTTTTTATAAAAAGTTCATAGTTTAAAAAAAAGGATGTGCACATGAAGTAGCCCTCCTACTTCCCCACCTAGTTAACTGAACAAGTCACTTAAAGTCCTTGTAAATTTTAACTTGTCTGTAAAATATTTTATTTCACAGGATTATTGTGAGATAATGTTCTGGACCCACATAGCGATGACACACAGTAAGTAATCACTATTTAATTCTCTTTCCCCCTAAGAGATCAGTCCTATCAACAACCCTATCGTATGGGTTCAGAAGACAGAAATACATTATAGATTCGAAAACACAGTGACACTTATTCTATCATGCTACAGGCCAGAAAATGTCACCCCAGAAGTGGGTTCCTTTGAGACTAAATCATAAGATTAGTGACGGGTCTAGAAAAACGGAGAATGGGGTCCAAAAAGTTTTTAAAGTCCGCACGGCTGTTTCCACATTATGCCCAAGGTCTATTCCTTGATGAGGATTATTAAACGCAAAACCGTTTCCCATTTAAATTTCTCCCCTCCTAGTAGTACACGAAAGGTCCACCAATTGTGGATGATAAATGGTACCCTCTGTAGGAAAGGCTGATTCCCTGTCTTAGTTTTCTTGGGTCTGACCACAAAGGGTGGTTTTTGCCTCATCACTCAAACTTGGCGAAGGAGGGACCCATGGGTTAAGGGACGCCAGGCGGTTGCCCAGTCAACCACCCACTTCCACCTGGGGCCCGGAAGTGACGCAAGGCCCGGAACCTACGCGGTACTAGGGTCAGCGATGGTCCTAGTAGCTAAGCGTTTCTTCGTCCTGATTGAGTGGTGGCGAAAGGGTCGAAAAACCACGACAAACATGTCCCAACCTCAACACTGAGTCTGCTAGGAACAAACTAACGTTCCGCAAGGCTCCGACACCTTCCCACCAGCCAGCTCCGCCCAAACCTTCCGACGACCAGCCATTTTTGAGGCGGGCGGGAGCGCGCCGGTCCGCGCCCCTCCCATGTTGTACGTCACTCCCTTAGGCCCCGCCCCCAGGGACAGGAGGCCCTCCCCGCCACACACACACCCCTCTTCCTTTCCCCTCGGGGACCCCTCCCCTTTTAACCATTTGGCTGATGGAGCTGGGCAAAGGCTGCGGCCCGGAACTTTCCCCGGGGCGGGAGAAGGGAACGTACTCTCTTCCCGAGTCGGGAGCCGGAGAACGGAGGGAGGGACCTCCCCGAGTCCGCCTTCGCGGCCCTCTCCTGCCCCCTCCCCCCCGCACGTTCCAATGCATCTGCTCTCGGGGTGGGGGCTGGAAGGGGGCAGGGAAAGCCAGGCCCCGGAGACCAGCGGGAGCCGGGCTGCGGCCGGCCGCTCACTCCCTACAGCCCCCGCCCGCTGCACGCTCCCTCGCCGGGGCAGGAGGGTCTGCGGCACGGGGCAGGCAGGCGCCGGAACAAATGCTGCTTAAAATGGCTGATTCCTCTCCACACCAGCTGCAGCCGCTGGGTCTGCAGCGGGGGCTGACGAGCGGCCCCCACCCCCACCCGTGATACCCCACAGAAGTCCTCGCCGACCGCAGCGGGGGAAGGGAGGGCCGCGAACCCGGTCTCCAGTCCCTCTCCTCCATCCCACACGCCAGACCCCCTCTGTGCACTCGGGGAGACTGTCACAGGCGAAATGGAAAGTGGCACTTCCCCGGGCTGGCTCCGAGCGACAGTGCCCGGAGGCCAGCGAATCCGACTGAGGGGAGGACCCGCACGGGCAGCCCCGCGGCCCCCTACCTTGATATTTGTTGTCCAGCTCTCGAAGCACGGACACGTTCCTCTGCATGTCGTGGGGCAGCGACTCCACACACTCGAGGTAGTCCTGCACGTAGCAGGTGAGGAGCCGGCTCCGCTCCCCGGTCAGGAGCGCGGCCGACGAGTATAGTTGCTGCTGCTGCTGCCCTAACATCCTGCCGCCGCTGCTGCTCCTCGCCGCCGCCGCCGCCGCCGCCTCCGCATCCAGCAGCCACACATGCAACAGCCACGGCCGCCGCGGCTCCTCTGCTTGGCAGCCCGGCGCCGCGGGGACACCGGCAGCCGCTCAAGAGGGCACAGCCGAGTCCCCCGATCTCCACTCCCCCCAAAAGAAGCCCTCACTCCCCGCCCCCGCGGTAACAAGCCCAGGGGCGGGGCGAGATCAGGGCTCCCTCCTTTTTCCCCTCCCTCCCCAGGACTAGAGCAGCGGGGATCTCCCGGCGGAGCTGGCGCCGGGGTCCCGGGCGTTGACACTTCCTGTCCCCCTCGGAGTCCCCAGATGCTACCAATGCCGTCTCGTAGCACGGATCCCCATGACAAGCCCCTCGCTGCCCCCTTTCCTCCTAATCACCCTCCGTGCCTGTCGGAGAGTCTCTCACAGGACTGCCCCCGCCCCTCCGCCTGCAGCCGCCTCTGCGCCTGCGCAGGACTTACTCCTAATAAGGCCGGGGGCCCGCCCCTACCGCCCTACCGAAGGGTTCGCATTCTCCCGCCTTCCCTCCGCCACCCGGGCGATTGGTCTGTCAACTCTCGGCTCGGGGGGAGGGTGCGGAGGACGGCCAAACGGCAGGCTGCGCCCCGCCCCCTCTTAAAGGGGAAAGCACTGTCAAGCCCGCCTCTTTGCTTAATGTCTGAATGGGACTTGAGAGGGTAGGTTGTCGGCTCCTTCCTTCCGTCTTTCCCACAGGGACGGGGAATCTCGGTCCAACTCCCTCGGCCCGGTGTTACCCACACTTTCCCCATCAGGTGGATCTGGAGCGGCAACTCGCGGGGCTTTAAAAGAGCAGCAGGAGGCCGGCCGCTTTTCGCTACAACCTGGAGTAAGGCCAGCGGGAACTACGCGACCCAGCGTGCAGCGGGCGCGGCTCCCGGCATGCTCGGCGGCCGTGTTCCCGCCGATCCGCCGCCGCTCGCCCGGCCGTCGCCTCAGCGCTAGCCGCGGGCCCCGGCCCTCCTCCTGCGGCGGCTTTCTGGCTCACCGAGCGCCGGGAGGGGTGGGGGTGGGGGTGCTGGTCGCCGAGGTAGGCGGTGCTCCTGCGGGCCCACTGCATTTTCTTTCTCTTTTATTCTGCTCGCCTTTTAAATCTCCCTCCCGGCTTTAGCCTGTTTCCGCCCTTCCTCACATGCGGGAGGTCTCCCGCCGCCGAAGTACCTTGCAGGTTTTGTCCGCCTTGGGCTCTTCAGGAGTCCTCGGTTTAGTTTTAGTCTGCCTCCGCCCCAGAAACGTGTTTGTCCAACACACAACCTTTGAAGAAGAATTTTTCCCCTCCGGGTGTCAGAACGTTTAAGCATTAAATGTCGGCGCGGGCTTAAAGTCAAGAGGGGCGCACCACCCCCCTTTTCGTCTCTTCTCAGCCTAAGACTCAAAACCGCTGGGGGTCGGGGGCCGGGAAGAAGGGAAATGAGAATGAAAGCCTAATCCGTAATCAGGCCCACGTCCTTATTATCTATATGATCGACTTGCACGGCTTCATTTTTGTGTAGTGTTAAATGAGAGGCTCTGCAGACGGGCTGATGTCAATGCCAGACGGACTCTCAGTTTGTAATAACATGGGTTTTTGAAAGAAATGGCTGTAAATAGAACAAATACGCGGAGCATTTTAGTGGAATGCCTATGAAAACAAGTCCACTTCTGAGTAGTACCTTTGAGTTAAAAAGGAAACGTCAGTGGGTGTTAAACTTGGATTTCTCCTTATACCCAGTTCGTTCGCACGGGTGGTACACCTGTAGGGTGACCTATGTGGAGCACTTTTGAAAACAAGTTAGTAGAAGTAACCATTGACGTGCGAAGAGAAGTCTAGACTTCGATCTACAGGAAATTTTAAATCGCAAGCCAAAACAAAGCCCTCCAGAAAATTCGGCATCTTGGGAACAACAAAAATATTGCACGGGACTCGGAGAGTGTCTGGTGTTATTATCCTGTGACACTTTTGTGGTTTTGACTACTTGAATATTAAATCAACCCAGGCAGTACAGTAAGGTGTGTTTTGGAGAACCATCTAGAGATTTCATTGTTGTCATTCTTTGAATCTTTCCGATTAAACAGCCAGGGTTTGTAAAAAATCAGTCACTGTTAAAAATGGAATTTTATTGCTTTTTACCCGAACCCTACTGTATCTGTTTACTAATGGGTTTGATTCAGGTAGTCTTTATTGGAGGCCCCAAATAATGCAAGATGCCTTTTTTACTGATTTCGATTAGGCACTGAATGTACCTATGGATTTTATTCTGCCTGAAAAGTAACCTGCAGGCAGACAGGACACGTGGTTAGAACCTAGCAGTAAGAAAGGCAGAGATGCTGCATTCTTGAGACTACGGCCTCCAGGAACCTAGAGCAAGAAGAGAGGAAAGGAGGCTGAGAATGATAATGGAGATCTTTTATACATTATTTTCACCTTTCATAACTCGTTGAACAGGCTGAAAGGAAGCAAAAAATCCAAATAGTGATTTTTCAGCTTGTGTTGGTCTATGCCTATAACGAGAACACTGTAATATGGGAGTGTGTATGTCCGAATTATTTCAGTTGTGCTTTTTTTGCTATATTAATTTATAAAAGTTACTCAAAGGCTATTCCTGCCATATTTGTGAAAGCACACTGTGTGGGGAGAGTACTTACATGGAAAAGAAAATCGCCATATTCCCCAAACTCAACTTGACCTTTGGTTATTTATCATGTTCTTTTCTTCTCAGTAACCACTTAACCAGACATCTGGGGACTTTTCACATTGGGTTGCCTTGCTGAGCCAAATGCAAAATTTTAAAGTCCCCAATTCTCTGTAATGTAGAAATTAATTGGCGGTATTAAATCCTCTGATAAAGCAGAAAGGCATATTATTTACTTTTTAAAATATTTACCATAAAGTAACCCTAAAAAAGATAAGTAACCCCGAAATTAGTAGGGATGTCTGGGATTACCTGTAATTTCAAAATCAGTTTCTTTTAAGACGTCCCTGGTGGGAAGTGTTTATGCCTCTAAGCCTATGTCTTGTAGCCCTTATTTATATTGTGAGAGGGGACGGCAAACCTTCAAAGTCTCACTGAAAACAAACTAGCAGATAGTTCTGAAGGATTACTAAAGATAACTCCTGAGAAAATTCAGTTGTTGCTTACGTCAAGCCAATTAAATTTGAAATGCTTTGCTTCTTCTTCTTAATGTTTTGTAAAACTTTTTTAATTATGGAACATTTCAAACATGCACAAGAGTAGAGGTAATAGGGACGCCTGGGTGGCTCAGTCGGTGAAGTGTCTGCCTTCGGCTCAGGTCATGATCCCAGAGTCCTGGGATCGTGTCCTGCATCAGGCTCCCTGCTCCCTGGGGAGCCTGCTTCTCCCTCTCTCACTCCCCTTGCTTGTGTTCCCTCTCTCTCTGTCAGATAAATAATATCTTTAAAAATTTTTTAAAAAGAGTTGAGGTAGTAATACAATAATCTTAATGCACTATTCACCCAGCTTGAACATACTTCAATATGTGGCCAACATTATTTCGTCTGTGGCCTTTCACACTTCTTTTCCCTTGCTGGATTGTTATATTTTATCTGTAAATACTTTAAATATGGAGGGATAAGAGATAATTTAAAAAATATATATATCCACAATTCCATTATCCCATCAAAAAGATTATCATTTAATATCCAGATGATTAAAATTTCTAAATTTCCTTATTGTCTCATTAATATCATTTTACACTTGGTTTAACAGAATCCAAACAAGTTCCACACCTTGCATTTGGTTAGTTAGATCTTTTCTAAACCAGTAAGAGGCAGTTAATTTCCTATTTAATTCAGTGAAGCAAATAGCAATGTTTTTCTAAGGAGGATATTTGGATAGTCAAAAAGCATTGTTAAAAGTATAAGGAAATTCTTCAAAGGCACTTTAAACAAAAATCCTCATATTCAAAGGTCACCAATTGATGGCCCACAGTAGAAATATAATTGTATCTAATGCAAATAAATAAACCATTACAAATCCAAGAGTTCCTATTAGTTTAGAGTATAATTTGTTCTGGAAGAAACAGTGAAGCATTTTAAATTGTACTGAAAAAAAACCTAAAACTTTAAGTCAGTTCATTAGTATGATAGGCAACTAAAGCGAACAGTCACTGAGGTCAGTTTTAAAGTATTTTTAATTGCTTTATTGCATAAGTAGTACACACTAATTGTATTTTAAAAAACAGAAAATAGAGCTAAAAAGAGGTTACAAAAAAATCACTACAAACTGGAGATAGCTCTTCTCAGTATCTAAGTATGCCCTCAAGATATAATTCCACTTTACTTTTTTACTTTAAGGCTAGAACTAAAGGGTAAAGTTAAGAAAATACCAGATTCTTGAGGTGGAACATTGGAAATATGAGCAGTGTTGGTCTGTACATGTAGTCCATGAGGTAGCACAGCTTTAAAATCGGGTGTATACAGTCACGCCCGCTGTGGGTTGTAGTATTGTTCAGCATTTAGAATGACTACTCTCAGCAAGATGATCACAGCAAAAAATGAAGGGATCGTGAATGACTGGGACTGTAGTAAAGAGGAAATCGAGTATCATAAACTATCATTGCCATAGCCAAGAAGAAAAAGCAAACACATATTATCTACTTCGGTTATCTCAGAGAGAAAAAATAACACATACGGTATACTTTGCATATTGCTGACCAGAAAAACATTCAGTTTTCCCTAGGTGGTTACCATAGTTACATGAGCTGTTTATAACATCAAGAGGAGGAACTAGGTCACAGTACTGAAGGAGTTTGAATTATGCAATTACGTTTCCTAAAAACGGGGAGAGGTTTAAATTTTAGGGAAGAAAGGTTTATACTATATGTTCAAAATTGAAATTCTGGTCTAATTTTGCCAGTGAAACTTAACATTTTGTCCAAAATTAAATAGTTGAGACTATAGGTATAAATTGTTCAGTCTACACAAATGCAGTAATAGTGTGTGCTGTACTCCGTAAGTGGGATAAGAGATGCCAGTGTATTCCTTGAAGATACCTGTTTATCTTAGTGAGCTATCTTATCTTAAAATGTTTTTGTAGGTAATCAGTAAACGCAACAATAACCTAGAATCTCGGAGTAGCCAAATCCTGTGTAAACTGAAGCTTTGACTTCTTACCTTCGAAATCTTGAGAATAAAGCTTAGTGCAGTGCCTGGCAGATGTTACTTTTAATTTGTCAGAGATTTTCCTATTAATTTCATCATATGGATAGAGAAAAGTGGTAGTGAGGGAATGTTTTGAAAGTTGTGGTAGTGGAGCCCCTGGCTGGCTCAGTCCGCAGACCAAGCAACTCTTGATTGCAAGTCCCACATTGGGCTTGGAGCCCACTTAAAAAAAAAAAAAGGAAGGGAGGGAACTTGAAAGCTGTGGTAGCATAGATTAATCCTATATATGTGTATATATATAAATATGTGTTTATATATATGTACATATGTACATTCTATACACACACACACACATATATTTTTAAAACTAAGAACATCACAAAATGATGATTTTATTCAGGAATCATGTCTGTTGTATCAGAGCCCTGCACAGTACTCAATAAATAAAAATTAGATATAGGAAAAGAAAATTTAAAATTGCATCTCAGTGGTGCCTGGGTGGCTCAGTCATTAAGCGTCTGCCTTTGGCTCAGGTCATGATCCCAGGGTCTTGGGTTCGAGCCCCTCATGGGGTGAGCTCCCTGCCCAGTGGGAAGCCTGCTTCTCCCTCTCCCACTCCCCCTGCTTGTGTTCCCTCTCTTGCTCTGTCAAATAAATAAATAAAATCTTAAAAAAAAATTGCATCTCAAGGTTGTAGGAATTGCAGATGGTTATTTTTAATCTCATGATCATCAGTCTAGACTCATGAATGTTTTTAGCTAAAAATAATCTCACATCAAGGATTTCCCCCAAAGGAAGAGAATAGGCAACAGGCAGCCTCACTGAGAAGCTGGGGAAGCCTCTGCCACCGATAGTAATTTATCATAACTATCATGGCTGTAGGGATGGGGACAGAGTTGGGGGTCCTGTTAATAGACCACCCCTAAACCAATACTTTTTTACAGATGATGATTTGGAGACCCAGAGAAGTTAATTAATTTGCCCAGGGTCACATGGTAATTTATGAAATGAGTGTACACCTAGAAATTTAAGAGTAAAACAAATATTTGTTGGTTTTATTATCTGGCTGATAATCATTAGAAAGGACAAAAGTACCCAAGGAGAAAAGTTAAGAACTTGTGATATTATAAAATTACTTTTTCTGAGAAGTCTTGCAGCAAATTTAATAAAATTACCTCTAAAGGAAAATTAGAATTTCCTAAACAATAGTATTCAAAATAATCACAAAATCAAAAGTGCTAGAAACTCTATTTTCTCTAGACTGTTACTGTCAGTGCAAATGCTTTATGCCTCAGTTCTGGCTGAAGTAAGTATGATCTTTTATAAGTAATACTAATATTACTGGGCAGGAGCCTTTTGCTAAATCTTTTGTTTCTTTTAAATTATTCTAACTTGGGGGGGCGCCTGAGTGGCTCAGTCGTTAAGAGTCTGCCTTCGGCTTAGGTCATGATCCCAAGGTCCTGGGATTGAGCCTTCCATCAGGCTCCCTGCTGAGCGGGAAGCCTGCTTCTCCCTCTCCCGCTCCTCCTGCTTGTGGTCCCTCTCTCGCTGTCTCTCTCTCTGTCAAATAAATAAATAAAATCTTTAAAAAAAATAAATTATTCTAACTTGGGGGTTGCCTGGGTGGCTCAGTCGGTTAAGTATCTGCCTTCTGCTCAGGTCATAATCCCAGGGTCCTGGGATCCAGTCTGGCTTTGGCATCGGGCTCCTTGCTCAGCAGGGAGCCTGCTTCTCCCTCTGCCTGCCGTTCCCCCTACTTGTGCTCTCTTTCTCTCTGACAAGTAAATAAATAAAATCTATAATAAATAATCATAACTCATTTTTTAAGGAGGATAGAATATAGTTTAACAGGTTTTGAGCTTTACTAATTTAAATATTTTTTTCATTATTTTTGTGTCTCTTAATTCCAGTATGCATACAATGCTATATTAGTTTCAGATGTACACATAGTGTTTCCACAGTAGTATTAGGCACAATAAGCAATCCTTACCATGATAAGTGTAGTCACCATCTGTCATCAAAGTTATTACATTATATTGACTATATTCCCTATGCTGTACTTTTCATCCCTGTAACTGATTCTTTAATAAGGCTTTATTGGAGCTGTTATTACATTAATCACTCTTGTCATGGTTAATTTAATCCACCATATCGGTAAATATATTGATTTCCCTTCTGAGGGTGACAAATTTTTTTAAATTGCTTATCCAGTTTTATTTCCATAAACTGAGGTTCTCTGACTCTTTGTGTGTGTGTGTGTGTGTGTGTGTGTGTGTGTGTGTGTGTGTGTTTTGGGAGTAGGCATTTTGTTTTATTTTTTAGTGAAGCATAATTAATATGCAATGCTATATTAGTTTCAGATGTACAACACTGATTCGACAATCCTATACGTTAGTCAGTGCTCACCACAATAAATAATCAGGATCTGTCACCCAACAGTGTTATTACAATATTTTTTACTATATTCTCTATGCTGTACTTTTCACTTCGTTAGTGATTTATTTTATAACTGGAAGTCTGTACGTCTTAATCCCCTTTATCTATTTTACCGATCTCCCCCACTCTCTGACTCTTTTACATATAAAAGAGTATATAAACCAGTGTATCTCACTTTATGAAACGTATGTATTTCTGGAAAATTGTGCTTAAACCTTACTTTGCTGTAAGTGATTTTAAACATGCCATTCTATAAAATAAGAGATCCAAGTTTTGAAAATACTTATTTAATACAAATGATTTATCTGAATTTCTTTCATTTACTAGAATTCCCTCGAGTGTTTCGTTCTCCTTGAGAAAACATAGATTGTGTTCTTCATTATCTAATTGCAGCCTACGTGTAGTTTCTTTTGCTTGTTTAACTGTGGTGGACATTCCAGATACCTTGGCATGATATCCTTTGGTCACAGAAATGTCGTCTTCGGGGAGAAGACTTTGAAGAAATCCCTGAAAGTGACAGTAGAAATGTTTTCTTCTGGTATGTGGCAAAAGTACTGGAATTAGAGGGATAAAAAAAAATCAGATATAAAAGAGAGGAACATTGATATGGAAAATATTCGAGGCTGAATACCTTTCTATTACAGGAAAGTAGAAGAATCAGAGAAAGGAAGGATTATTTAAGCCATTAATGATAGTGGCACAACATTAGAATTAAAACTTAGGGACCATGATATATAAATTATATCTATGGAAACACGTTGTGCTACTTTTACGCATGATGAAAAGACAGTTGTAATACAGGTTGGGCTAATAGTATCTCTAACTTAATCTTTGAAGATTGGCATGTTGATTTAAAAATAATTTCAAAATAGCTTAGTGACTTCCTTATGTGATATTGTCTTAGAATATCCCTGACTTTTTGTATTCAGGTAAAATATCTCTGGAAGAATAGTCCAGCAATATTTACTGATAGTAGTTACCTCTAATTTAGGGCCTAGGGATCTAGAGTTGGCAGGACACTTAGTTTTCACAAATACCATTTTGTACATTTAATTGAAATGTTATTATTTGAGTATAATTGACAAAATGTTATGTTGGTTTTCGGTGTACAACACAGTGATTCAGACAAATTTATGCATTATGCTATGCATTTAATTTTTTGATACATGTATTACTTTAATAAAATCTGAACTTTATTTTCAATATAAAAGAAAAAAACTTTCTGTACATTCTGGAATAACAAAATGCATATGTACACTACCTCCTAGGAAAGGAGCATATAATCTAGATATTTAGATTTAGTTCGCTTTTGAGGGGGAGGGGCAGAGGGAGAGGGGGAGAGACAACCTTAAGCAGGCTCCACACTGGGACTCAATCTCACAACTCTGAGATCATGACCTGAGCCTAAATCAAGAGTTGGACGCTTAACTGATTGAGCCACCCAGGTGGCCCCAAGATTTAGTTCACTTTTATGAGACTGTTTACTACTGCTGTTAATATTGTCTGCACTTGGCATACAAGCATTGTAATTGCATACATATTATTATATAAATTAAAACCAAAAAACACAATTGATAAATTTGAAGCTTTGAAGTCTTCCTACTTAAGGAACTAATCTGGGCAGTTTTGCATCAGAAACACTTTTTTTGTGAAGGTTTTTTAGCAGTTTAAGAGAAGATCCATATAACCTTTTTTTCATTCAGTAAAGTGCTCAACTTGTTAAGAACTTTTTATTTATCTATTTATTTATTTTTTAGAAGATTTTACTTATTTATTTGACAGAGATAGAGACAGCCAGCGAGAGAGGAAACACAAGCAGTGGAAGTGGGAGAGGAAGAAGCAGGCTCATAGCGGAGGAGCCTGATGTGGGGCTCAATCCCACAACGCTGGGATCACGCCCTGAGCCGAAGGCAGACGCCCAACCGCTGTGCCACCCAGGTGCCCCAAGAACTTTTTAAATTTTTTGTGCAATCTCATTTGAGTACTTTATGTTAAGGTGGAATAAATTTTTTATAATTTTTATGAATTGACTGTTTGAAAATTCATATTCAGGTCAATGTTATGTATTAATGCCATCTATAACTTCTTTTTTTTTTTAAGATTTTGTTTATTTAGGGGCACCTGGGTGGCACAGCGGTTAAGCATCTGCCTTCGGCTCAGGGCGTGATCCTGGTGTTGTGGGATCGAGCCCCACATCAGGCTCCTCCGCTATGATTTATTTATTCGACAGAGATAGAGACAGCCAGCGAGAGAGGGAACACAAGCAGGGGGAGTGGGAGAGGAAGAAGCAGGCTCCCAGCGGAGGAGCCTGATGTGGGGCTCGATCCCAGAACGCTGGGATCATGCCCCGAGCCGAAGGCAGACGCTTAACCGCTGTGCCATCCAGGCGCCCCTGCCATCTATAACTTCTGCCTACAATCTCAGACGGGCCCTATGAACTATATCTACCCAAGAAGGAGTCCTTCCCCGAAGACTTTTATTTAGCTGTGGTCTTCTCTATAGGATTGAAATTTAACAGAAGTATCTAATGAAGAGGAATCTGAACATAGCCAATGAGAAAAGGAAAAGATCGGGAGAAGAGTCCAGATGTCATAAAGCAAAGGGAGGGTGACAGGCAGGAAGCAGCTATTACTTGCTCTGTTGCGTGACTCAAAGAACTCCAAGAAATTGATTTCATCCCACTGAACATTTCTTTCAATTTGGGATAGAATTAATTTTTTCTAATAAAATAGATATTAGTAGATATATAACACACAGGAAAACAATTGAGCCTAGTGACCTGAGCGGTTACAATATGTTATGTAAGAGATCTTCTTCAGAAAGTTATTCTTCAGTGTTCGGCGTGTTGCTTTCTAGAAAAGAATTGGAGTGACAGCACCGCTATTATGAGTAATGGCCTATAGGGAGAGGGAAGGGGAAGCAAGAAAGGAGCAATTAACAGGGAAATGTGGTCAAATGGAAAGAATGAGATAGATTCAGGATACTTCTAGGAGATAATATCACCTGATTTTAGTGACTGTATTTAGAGGATGGGAGAGAAGAGAAGTCACCTAGAATTTAGGGTTGGGCCATTAGCAGGTCATGGCACTGCTACATGAAATAGAAACTCCAGGAGGCAAAGCAGGTTTGGGGGGGGAAGATTTAAATCATGCAAGGATGTAACTAGTTTTTACATCTTTGCGCTCTGTTGATCTTAGGCCTCCTCTGTCAAACCGCATAAACCATTGCTTCCTGGTAGTAGCCTGCTTGTTTGTAAAGAACAGCCAGCTATAGACATTGGAGGCTGGGAGTGTGTTGGGAAGAGTAGAAAGACTAGAGGAAATGATTTAGAGATAGAGTGGTCTTAAACACGTCTTCCCACATGCCAGGACTAGCTTTGTATTCTTCCTATTAGTAAGCCAGGAATTGAAATAGATGATAGCAAGGGCATATACAGACCCTCGTGAGGAAAAAGTCGATGCAGCAGGTATTTGCTTATTCCTTTCATGTCTCCAAGGGAGCCATGATTGGCCCTTGGCCGACCTTGGGAATTTGGCCCTTGGAGTGTTTTTATGTTAATGATGATGACTTTGTTACATACACCTGGAGCAATTGCTTTGCACAAACGTGCACCTGGTTTCGTTGTTGGGGTCCTGAGTTTCAGTTGCCATGGCTGATTGCATAGCAGAATGTATATATATTAACAGACCTCCATAAAAGTCTTGGACCCTGAAACTCAGATGGGTTTCCATGGGCAGAGGCATTCCACAGGTGCTTATAGTTTGCTGCTAGAGAGAGAAAGAGAGTTCCTGAATAGCTTCAAAGGACTTTGGAAGTCTATGCTGAACCTCTCTGGACTTCACCAGTGGGTCTTTTTCCCATTGTTTGTGCTCTCTACCATTTGCTGTAATAAATTTTAGTCATGTGTATGACATGCTCTTGAATCTGGTGAGTCCTTCCGGGAGCACCAAATATACAAAATGCTGAAGAATTTTAAAACCCAATTTGTTCATCCAAGTCTTAGTAGGATTTACTGAAAAAAAGAAATAAAATAGCAGATGTAAGTATGTATCTGCGTGTGTAGATTTAAACCAAATCAAGTCTTTGGCTCCTGCCCAGGAGACTATTATAGACTTTATAGGGATATAGGATGGAGATAGAGTGTTGGGAAAATGCTTACAGGCATAAGTATAAATAAAAGCAAATTAGAAATAAATGTAGAAGCAAGGCAAATCAAAAGATTAAAATTGGTTAGAGTTAGTCAAGATTTAAATGTGGTGCATATTTCAGAAGAAATACAGGACCAGCTTGTCAAATAGCAGCTTTTGTCTTTTCACCCATGTATACCTCAACAGTCTATAAAACTGTAAAAGAAAAAACTTTTTTTTTCTTGGTTTTATCTGTTAAGTACTGAGTCCAACTCAAGTTTGACTGAATTATTTGTGTGGAATCAAAATTTGTACTAAATTACAAAGTAAGTATTTTATGCAGTGATTGCGTTCTGCAGTTATGTCAGCAATGAGTTAATATTCTTATGTAGTGTCGTTCCAAAGACTCCACAGCAATTCCCATTTTAATCAATAAGCAATATCTGGTAGTTTCGTCAGCTATTCACTTAAACTGCTTACATCCAAAGATTAAGAATGAACTTTGAGAGTTCTGCTTCTGGTAATGGCCAAATAGCTTCTATCAGATCACAGATATTTAAAAAAAAAAAAAAAAAAGGCACTGGGGAGGAAGCAAAAGAAGGCAAATTCTTGAGGGAAGTCAACACGTGGAAGGATGAGGTGGCACTTCAAGAGTTTCCTATTTTGCAGTCTTTTAGCCTGCAATATCCAGTCATATAGGATGACCTACACTTAGATAGAAACTTGCAGGCATATTGGCTTGATGAACCAGAGACTGGAGTCCAGGGCAACCACAGTGTAGTATAAGGCCTAAAATTAACATCATATACTGCCTTGACATCTGGTAAAATCAGGAGTGTCTTGAATGGCCCAATCCAAGTTTCCTTCCCCACTCTGCTGCTGGGGGTAAGGTCCCCTAGCCAAATAATCCTCCTTGTCTTGGGGACACATATATTTCCTTCTTATCCCTGCAAGCTTGTGGAATTTTTCAAACCAATCACATCCTCGCATGGGAACCAGGGGCTACCTCATTCCCTTGGTATTACAAAACCTGCCTCCCACCATACCTGGTTATTTACTCATAACTTCCACGTGGCCCTACATGGTTTGGTATCCTCCATGCAGATTGTGAAGATATGGGACTAGTAAACCGCTCTTGATCTTATCTGTCTCATGCTGGGTGCCATGTGTTAGGCTACCTGCATACACATAGGGTGGAAATTCTTCCCTTCCCTTACCAATGAGGTGAAGAGGCAATTAAACAGTATTGGAAAGTGGGAGAGAGATCCCAGAAAGGAGAGATCCAGAGAGAGGGAGGCTTAAAGTCTTCAGAAACTTCCCGAATCTCTAGCTAACTCTCAGACTACACATGTGCAGGGTAGATTCCAAGAAGTCCAGATAAGGCTAAAAGAACTACGATGAATTAGAGTTTGAGTTTAGCCAAGTTAACTGTCTACTGAAACAAAAAAATCACTGCTCTTTTTTTTTAGGTTTATTTTTTTAAAGATTTTATTTATTTGAGAGAGAGAGAGCACAAGCTGGGGGAGCAGCAGAGGCAGAGGGAGAAGCAGACTCCCTGCTGAGCAGGGAGCCCAATGTGGGGCTCAATCCCAGAACCCTGATATCATGATCTGAGCTAAAGGTAGATGCTTAACTGACTGAGCCACCCAGGCACCCAAAGTTAATGCTCTTTAGAGAAACATAACAGATCAAATCATCTCTAAAGTATATCATTCACTATGTCCAGGATAGTATCTAAGATTGCTAGACATGTGGAGAAATAAGAAAATGTAGTCCAAAAGTCAGTCTATGGATATCAGCTCCAAGATGAACCAGATGTTGGAATTAGAGACAGGGATTTTAAAGCAGCTGTTAGAGGACTGTGCTTCAAGGACGTAAGAGAAAATATACTCAAAATGAATAAAAATAAAGAAATCTCAGAAGAGGGAAGAAATTCAAGAGCCAAAAGGTAATTCTATAACTGAAAAAGTATATCTGAAATAAAATTTTCACTCAATAACCTTATAAATTATAAAGTATCTGTGAATTTGAAGGTAAATCAATAGAAAGTATTCAATCTAAAGATCTGAAAGGAAAAAATACTGTAAAATAAATAATGAATAGTACCTTAGGGACCTTCAAGATAATACCAAAAGATCTAACATGTAGGGTTCCAGAAAGGAGAGAGAAAGAGAATGGGCCATAAAACTTTTTTGAAGAAATGTGGCTGAAATTTCCCCAAATTTGACGAAAGACATAAATTACCAGATTTAAGAAGCTCATTGAAGCACAAGAAGGCTATTATGAAAATCATCATCTAGGTACAACAGTCAAGCTGCTAAAAAGCGAAAACAGAGAAAATTTTGCAAATAGCCGGAGAAAATATTAAATGAGGGGAACAAAGATTTGAACTACTACTGACTTCTCATCAGGATCAAGAGAAATGGCATCTTTAAAGTGCTAAAGGAAAAAGAAAAAAGTCAGCCCAGAATCCTGTCTCTCAAAATATTCTTCAAGATGAAATGAAAATATCCTTCAAGGATGAAGGCAAATTAAAGATGTTTTATTTAAAAGAAAACTAAGAGAATTTGTCACCAGCAGGCCTGTACTATAAAGAATGTTAAATAAAGTTCTTTAGACAGAAAGGAAATAATACTAGACAGAAATCTGAATGTTCAGGAAATAATGAAGAGCACCAGAAAAGTAAATAGAAAAGGATTTTTTTTAAAGATTTTATTTATTTATTTGGCAGAGAGAGGGAGACAGCCAGTGAGAGAGGGAACACAAGCAGGGGGAGTGGGAGAGGAAGAAGCAGGCTCCCAGAGGAGGAGCCCGATGTGGGGCTCGATCCCAGCACCCTGAGATCATGCCCTGGGCTGAAGGCAGACGATTAATGTCTGAGCCACCCAGGCGCCTCAGAAAAGGATTTTTTTGGTCGTAATTTCTTTAAAGTATATGAGTTTAAAGCAAAAAACATAACTATATAGTGGGGTTTATAATATATGTAGATATACATAGGACAAGTAAAGGTATGGGTGGGTGCAAGGTTCTTGTATTTTATGTGAAGAGGTACAATATTAACTTTACAAATACTGAAAAGTTAAGGATGCATATTGTAATTTGTAGGGCAACCATTAAAAAAAAAACCCTCAGAGGTTTTGCTAAAATTAAAATGGAATTCTAAAAATTATTCAATTAACACCAAAGAAATCAAGACAGGAATAACATGGGGAAAAAAAAAACCCACATGGAATAGACAAAACAAATAATAAAACCATAGACCTTCGTATCATCCATATCAATAATTACATTAAATGTAAATGGGCTAAGGGTACTTGGGTGGCTCAGTCAGTTAAGTGTCTGCCTTTGGCTCAGGTCATGTTCTCGGGGTCCTGGGATCGAGCCCCACATTGGGCTCCCTGCCCAGTGCGGAATCTGCTTCTCCCTCTACCCCCCCCCCATGCTCTCTCTCTTGCTCCCTCACTCTCTCTCTCTCAAATAAATAAAATCCATTAAAAATGTATTTACAATCCAACTCAAAGTACTTTTAAAATAGTTTTGTTTATCCTTCCAATTCCTTTCATCTGTGCACTTTTTTTTTACATAATTAAGCTGATAATGTATATATTCCTTTGTGTTGTTTATAATGGTTAAGTAATATTTCATCACACAAAAAATACTATAATTACATTATAATATTTGCTCATTCAGGTTGTTTTTAGTTTTTCAGTCTCTTAATATTGAGATGATCATATATGTGCTTAATTATTTTTATGTATTTCAAATTATTTTCTTAAGAGAGGCCCCTTTAAGCAGAATTGGTGCATAAAAGCTCTTGCTACATATTGATAATCAGGCAGATACTCTCTTTCCCTTCCTTTCTCCCTTCCTTCTTCTGAATCATTCAGCAATATCCACAGTGGTAGGTGCTTTCCTTCTGTGCTTTGGGATCTTGGATTTTTCTTAAATAGTCTTTCGGTTACAAAGTCCTTTGCACAAGACTGCCAGCTCACACAGTGGGACATCTAGGTATCTTAACGGCAGCCCCACCCAGAGAAAGAGAGAGAGAAGTTCAAGATTCATAGTCTATCCATACAGCTTCCTAGTCTCTTATCTCTTCCCAAGGATCTTTACTCTAACAACAGAGATACACATCAAAATTTAGAGGAACTAAATGTTACCACGGCTCTACTTTGTGCAAATTATTTTGCATATTTCATCTTATTTAACCCTCACAGCAATTACATTAGGTTGGCCTTATCATCTTTGTTTAATAGATGTAGAAATTGAGATACAGCATTTAAGGATTTTTTAAAAAATTTATTTGACAGAGAGTACAAATGGGGGGAGGAGCAGAGGGAGAGGGAGAAGCAGGATCCCCACCAAGCAGGGAGCCTGAAAGCAGGGAGCCTGATGCAGGGATGGATCCTAGGACCCTGAGATCATGACCTGAGTCGAAGCCCAGATGCTTAACCAACTGAGCCACTCACATGCCCGAGGTACAGCATTTAAATAACTTGCACAAGGTCATACATCAAATAGTAGACTCAAGATATCAATCCAGGCTAGTCTAACTTCAAAGTTCTTTCTAATATACCATTATTCCTTCCTAGTTAAAGAAAAACTGTGAGCAAGTGCCTAGTGGATTAAGTTCTTAAATAATTATGTAGGGGACGAAAAACTTTCCTCTACACTCTTAGGTTCATGTCTGGGTTTAAAAAGATGCACAGGAGAAAAGGCATACAAATTTTATTTGATGCTAATATTTCTGTTTTTTTATGTGCATGGTGGCCTTCAAATAAAGTGAAGATCCAAAGAAGTAGTTAGACTCAGGGGGCTTATATACCACCTTAATCAAGGTAATGAATTGTGGAGAAGTGACTAAACAAGGTAAAAGGGGTTTGGTAAGTTGTGGGAAAGTAAATATATAGGGGAAACGACTGGAAGATGGGATTATTTAGTATGGTTTTGTTTATACAGACTCATCTCAGTGCTATCTCCCTTTCCTGTGATAAAGGTTTTTCCCTTTCTGGTACAAGAGAAGGAGACACCGTCACAAAGGAAAATGTATGCCTAGCTTTTAGGCAGAACGTGGGAGAGTAAAGGGTTTTTCTTGTGTCTGCCGTTTCTCCATTGCCATCAGTTCAAAATAATCCTTATGCCGAAGTGGCATGTTTTGGGCTGGCATATTCTGATCCTCTTCAATTTACCACTGCCGTTGAACATGATTATATAAATAACTGAAGTCCAGCCTCCCTTTATTCCTTATTTTCCTCTGTGACATTTTTCTCATGTTTAGGCCACTTCCTTCAGTTTTTCCTTTAGCCTTGGCTCCATCACTGTGAAACTGAAATTTTAATTAGGTAGCATAAAATGATTTTCTAAGAAGATTGCTGTTAATTAATAAAAAGCATTGTTGATTTAGGCACAGTTTTTAAATTAAGAAAATTGAGCCAAATTGTATTCATTTCCACCATAACCAGAAGCATAGTCTGATACGAAAGAATTTTTGAATATTACCAAAACACGTAATATGTTCTTATTCATGTAATAAATTGCTCAGGCCAATGTCATCCTGATTCACCAAGATCCTTGCTCTGGAAAGCAAGAAAGTAATTAAATTTCCAAAGCCCATGAAAACTAATCACATTCACAAGTGAGACAATAGAATCATATATGATCATGTATAAACTTGTGGAGAAAATGTTTATCATTCAAGTAGAGAAAAGGAGGACTGCAGGATTATGGCACATTTATTTGGTCAGTACTTGAACATTTTCACTGAACAGAATACTAAAAGGCACAAATGTTAAATGATAAAGCCATAGAGCAAACGAGTCCTAAAGTTAGAAATAGGGTTTTGAGGCTGTCTTGGATGCCCTCCATCAGAATTATTATCGCCAGCAATTATTAGAAATGCATGCTTCTAGATCTCAGCCCAGTCCTACTAAACCAGAAATCTACAGAAGTGGGGCCCTGGAATCTGCTTTTTAAACAAGCTTCTCATGATTCTTTTACTCACTACAGTGGAGAGCCGTAGACTTAGTTATAGTGTCTGGTTCCCCGCCCAGGTGCCAGTCACTTGAAGAAGTATAGTCATCTTGTAGCCCAACATTTTTTATTTTTGTGGGTAAATACTGGCAAATATTTTCTTTCAGGATTTGCGTTCTTGAAATAATCAGATATTTATAAATCCTTTTAAAAGATCAATGTAAAATTTGTTTTATGAAGGAGTGCTCTCCATCAAATTACATGAGAAAGTTACAGCGTGCATCTGATACCGCCATAAACAGATGCAGCAAAAAGTGTCTTCCTGGGGCGCCTGGCTGGCTCAGTCGGTTGGGCATCTGCCTTTGGCTTGGTCACGATCCCAATGTCCTGGGATTGGGCCCCACATTGGGCTCCTCGCTTGGTGGGGAGCCTGCTTCTCCCTCTGCCTGCCACTCCCCCTGCTTGTGCTCTCCCTCTCTCTCTGTGTGTCAAATGAATAAATAAAATCTTTTTAAAAAATCTTCCTAATAAAATGTTAAGACATCAAAACCCTTTACTTATCTTTTAGGGAAACATTTAAAATATTTATAGATAAAATGATTTACTTCACAATAATATAGGAAGTAGGGTAGTAGGTGAAGTTATAGACAAAATGTGTTTGACGGTGAGTGGTAGTTGTTAAGCTGAGTGATGATTATATGGGAGTTCACTGTGTTATTTTGTTTGCTTTTTTTTTTTTTAAGATTTTATTTATTTATTCGACAGAGAGAGAGACAGCCAGAGAGAGAGGGAACACAAGCAGGGGGAATGGGAGACGAAGAAGCAGGCTCATAGCGGAAGAGCCTGATGTGGGGCTCGATCCCATAACGCCGGGATCACGCCCTGAGCCGAAGGCAGACGCTTAACCGCAATGCCACCCAGGCGCCCCTATTTTGTTTGCTTTTATGTATGTGTCATATATTCCATAGTAAGAAATTGAAAGAAAAAAAAAAGCTGCTCGCCCTAATGCTTTTGAATGGCTGTCTTCTTATAAAATCTCTGGGGGGTTTTGCTGATTATTCTCTCGGTTTTGCTAGTGGGAATTTTAGATACAAAATGAAGCATGTACTAACTGTACATTAATTATAATTGTAAAGCTCAGATATGCTTAATTTAAGAGACTCAGGGAATGTTTCCTATTGATAAGATTATTTTTGAATTAAAAATTTCCTACAGTGGGGGCGCCTGGGTGGGACAGCGGTTAAGCATCTGCCTTCAGCTCAGGGCGTGATCCCGGCGTTCTGGGATCGAGCCCCACATCAGGCTCCTCCGCTATGAGCCTGCTTCTTCCTCTCCCACTCCCCCTGCTTGTGTTCCCTCTCTCGCTGGCTGTCTCTGTCTCTGTCAAATAAATAAATAAAATCTTTAAAAAAAAAAAAATTTCCTACAGTGTTCATTAATGGATGAATGGATAAGCAAAATGTGGTATGTACATACGAAGGAATATTATTTGGCCCTAAAAAGGGAGGAAAATCTGACACATGCTACAATGTGGGTAAACCTTGAACACATTATGCGAATGAAATAAGCCAGTTATAAAAGGACACATATTGTATGATTCCACTTATACGGGCTGTCTGGAGTGGTCAAATTCATAGAGACAGAAAGTAGCACGGTGGTTGCCGGGGACTGGTGGTAGAAGGAATGAGAACAAAATTCTGCAGATAAATGGTAGTGATAGTTGCCCAACAACATGAATGTACTTAATGCCACTGAATTATATGCTTCAAAATGGTAAATTTTATATTATGTGTATTTTATTTACCACAATAATAAAACTGAGTGCCTACTATGAGCCAGTCACTGATGAACAAGACAGTAAGGCGACCGGTCTCATAAAGCTTGCATTCTAGTGAAGGAAAGACGCGATGACTTAGCAAAAGATAAAAATTGAGATGATTATGAAGGAAACGAAGAGGGTGATTTTGTGATAGAGAACAACTGGGGGTATGGAGTACTCATGCTGGGTAGTGATATTTGAGATAAGACCTAAAGGATGAAAATGAACCTTTAAAGGCATGTTAGGGAAAGGATGCAGCAGGTAGGAAAGTCCTGAAGAAGGGAAGGATTTGACATGTTTGAGGAAGAGGAAAGAGGCCATGGTAATCGAAGAAGTAGAAAGAAGCCAGCTGGTGCATGGTCTGGAATCTTTTGAGTTTATGCAAGGAACAGATAATGATGGGTTAGACTGAAGGTTGGCAAACTTTTTCCGTCAAGGACCAGATGATAAATAATGCAGGCTTTGCAGGCCTGG
Source organism: Ursus arctos (assembly GCF_023065955.2). Classification (NCBI taxonomy): domain Eukaryota; kingdom Metazoa; phylum Chordata; class Mammalia; order Carnivora; family Ursidae; genus Ursus; species Ursus arctos. Next base: position 34,879,586 of record NW_026622952.1, on the reverse strand, counting down.
AGGGAAAAAATATAGAAATAAATTCCTACAGTGGCATTGCTAGGAGAAAAGTATAAGGATGCCTATAATTTTAAGAAAGGAGTGGCCAAGGGATGCCTGGGTGGCTCAGTCTGTTGGGCTCCGACTCTTGATTTCGGCTCAGGTCATGATCTCAGGGTTGTGAGATCGAGCCCCACGTCAGGCTCATGCTGGATGTGGAAGCTGCTTGGGATTCTCTCTCTCCTTCTCCTCTCCTCCCCTCCCCTCATCCCTCCCCTTCCCTCTCCCCCCCCAATCAAGTGTTCGGTCCCTAAAAAAAAAGGGAAAAGAAAGGGAAGTGACAATCTCTTTGTTCTGCTTAGAAATGATGATTGCCACAAGACCTGGAGATCATGAACCTGGGGTCCTGGGATCGAGTCCCACATCAGGCTCCTTGCTCAGCGGGGAGCCTCCTTTCCCTCTGCCTGCCACTCCCCCTGCTTGTGTGCTCTCTCTCTCTGACAAATAAATAAATACAGTCTTAAAAGAAAAGAAATGATCGTAGCCCTGCCTGAACTACCTGCCACTCCCCCTGCTTGTGCTCGTCCATTCACAGGTGGGACTTATAACAGAAAGATGGGCCTACAGGAGAAGAGAAAAACACAATGTTTATTTTTAAAAGGCCAACCTGGACATGTGAGAGAGAATGTTAATGACCTGAACTACAGGCAAAATTGGCAGTAGGCAACTTTGCTTTTGATACTGTTAGCACTATTCTGTTCCTCAGTAAATGTAAACTCCTTAGGTGTTTGACACGTAGGGTGCTGAGTACATATTTGTTGAATAAGGTGTTTATCTGCCTTTTCCTTCTTTTCGCTTATTCCTTAAGAAATCAGTGCCCCGATGCTGCCCCCTGGTGGCTCAAGCATCACATCATTGGCCATTTCACTTAAACCAGAACTGGCCCCGGCAACGCTACCAGCCGGAAGCAACCTTCTAGGTCTGACTTGTGCTTTTTCTCCACCACCGGTGATGTTAAGGATGTTACAGGATAACAGTAGTGTGGGTAGAATAAACAAATTTTTCCTCCTTTTAAATTTCATGCTCGATTTTTTTTAACCTCATCCAAGTTGGCCTACAACTCTCATTAACAATCTCTACTACGTGAGAGGGGAGTAAAGTATGGTATGTGTTATGTAATACGGCTATGTCTAAGAGTAGTCCCCCCATTTTAAAACTACAAATTACTTTTTAGGGATGCCTGGGTGGCTCAGTCAGGTAAGTGTCTGCCTTCAGCTCAGGTCATGATCCCGGGGTCCTGGGATCGAGCCCCACATCAGGCTCCTTGCTCGGCGGGGAGCCTGTTTCTCCCTCTGCCTGCAGCTCCCCCTGCTTATGCTCTCTCGCTCTCTGACAAATAGATAAATCTTTTTAAAAAATTACTTTTTAGCCAAACATTCTTTTAAAATATATTTCAATTTAGCTTTCCTTTAAGATAAATCATTCTTCCTTTTTCATAAATGTTTAAAAGTCATAAGGCAAACACAATAAAATAAATAACTGGCTTAAGTCAAAGTCAGGATTTAATTTTTTAAAGGTAGTTTCAGTAGATGGACTTTAACATCAGGTTATAGATCGATTTTAATTGATATTACTCAGCATGAAAATGTATTGACAATATTGAGTAGTAAAGCTATTAAAACCAGAACTCAAAGCAATATTAATAAAATAGATTCCAAAACACAATTTTAAAATATTTTATTTGTTTATTTGTCAGAGAGAGCAAGCGAGTGCACAAGCAGGGGGAGAGGCAGGCAGTGGGAGAAGCAGGCTCCCCACTGAGCAGGGAGCCTGACACAGGACTCGATCCCAGGACCCTGGGATCATGACCTGAGCCAAAGGCAGACACTTAACCTACTGAGCCACTCAGGCGTCCCTCCAGAACACAATTTTATATAAGACTTTGTAAAATCATTCCCTTATTGAGTGAAACAATCATATAAGCCCAGCAGTTACAAAATGATTGTTGACACGTGCTGGTTCCTTAACGTCTTATAGGCCTGTCGGTGCATAAAAAAATTTTTTGAAACAATAAATAAAGACTAAATTTTGCTTTTTTTTTTTTTTTTTTTTATGTGACAGAGAGACAGCCAGCGAGAGAGGGAACACAAGCAGGGGGAGTGGGAGAGGAAGAAGCAGGCTCATAGAGGAGGAGCCTGATGTGGGGCTCGATCCCAGAACGCCGGGATCACGCCCTGAGCCGAAGGCAGACGCTTAACGACCGCGCCACCCAGGCCCCCCTAAATTTTGCTTCTTTAAAAGAATTCTGTGCTTATTTTTGTTTGCACAAATACCTGATCCCAGAGTGAATTTGAAATAGGTATGCACAGATTTCCTCTTCAGTTGGAAAGGGACCACTCCTGTCCTTGCTCTTGATGCTCGTGAAGCTACAGAGAGCTTGCTCCTGTAAGAAGAGCGGAACACTGCTTGCCTGTGAGAGACAGTACACTTTTCTTTTGCAGAAATCCGGAACTTCTCTAGGGAAAGGTCAAGAGTCTCATCCAGAGGGTCCTCCTCAGGCTCTAGTTTACAGAGAAAGTTCTCTCTCTTCTCTCACAGTCAAGTCCTCGAGCTGAGCAGGAGATTCAGAGAAGGACCCCTCACCCAGGTGTTCGGCGGCGTGGAAAGGAGGGGGAAACGCTGTTCCATTTGTCCTGCAGTGGGTTCTTCCGGTGGCTTCCAATCAAACTGGAGACTTACCGATATCTTTCCTCACTCTTAAGGCCAAACAGCAGTGGAAACATTTCAAGGTTTTCCTTAGCAATGGGATTTTCCCAAAAATTCAGTTTCTTTTTAAACCCAAGAATCTTGTTACTTGAAGTCAAGGCATTTACTCCAGGGCCTGGTGGATACTTGTCCAACTAGTTCGTGTGACGAAGTGTTTGCTGACAGTCTTTATCTTCAAAGCACTCAGAAAATCTGCCTTACTGTTTTCTCAAAAGTACTCCTGCAAGTCACCTTTTAGCACAAACAACCAGGTTGAGAATTCTCCTTCTGTTAAGCCACCGGGTTTCTCTACATACCAGCTTTATGTGCCTTTGTCCGGGCTTTCAGTTTTGAGAACATACTCAAGTGAACGGGGCTTTGTCTAAATGCAGCTTATTGTTTTTGTAAAATCACTCAGAACCTTGGGCATTTTGTCTCCGTGAGCTTGTTCTCTCAGCACCTCTCTATGAAGCAAGCAGTACCATTCAAACAGCTGTGGTTTGTAGGTAAGTTCTTTTCCATTTTTTTGGAGCCACGGCTGTGTTTTTAAGTTGTTTGACGGCGCACAAAGAGGCCAATTTGGATGGCCAAAACCCATTGATGAGTAACTTCCGCTGTTCCTTTTTTTTTTTTCATTAAAAAGTTTATTTGTCATCACCTGCCTGCTTCTTTTAATAAATTATCTTACATGAGAGAAAAATTAAAACATACAAATACGTGGAGATTGTACATAGAACCAAGGATTTAATAAACATGTGATTTCATTACAGAGCTTTCCTATGATTTTTTATTCCAAGGTTAAGTTACTAAAAACAACATAAATAGAATGCACAATAGTATTTATGTATTTTAAGAACAAAGTAAATCTGTAAATACTCTAGGGAAGTTTAAAGAAATCCATCAGGCTGAATCTGCTTTCATATTATAAACTCGGTATAATAAAAAATTAAATGAACCCAATGACAGAATAAGATAGTCTAATCCTCTGTTACTTTTTTATGTATTCTCCATTTTACTAGTGTGATGAAATGACTCCGAAAGTTGTAATAAGCCTTATTTAGAGTTGTCCTTTGGTGTAAACCTAGAATGTTCTTTCTTCAATCCCATATATCTTAACCCCCGCCCCAAATTGCTACATTCGGCCATCACACAAAAAGCAAACAAATACAAAACAGAACGGCATAATTAAAAACAAAACAGGGGCGCCTGGGTGGCACAGCGGTTAAGCGTCTGCCTTCAGCTCAGGGCGTGATCCCGGCGATCTGGGATCGAGCCCCACATCAGGCTCTTCTGCTATGAGCCTGCTTCTTCCTCTCCCTCTCCCCCTGCTTGTGTTCCCTCTCTCGCTGGCTGTCTCTATCTCTGTCGAATAAATAAATAAAATCTTTAAAAAAAAAAAATAATAAAAATAAAAACAAAACAAAAACAAAAAAAACTAAACAAGAGAATCACAAGCAAAAAGAAATTAATAATTCACTTCTACCCTGGACAATCTACGTTTGGCCGTTTACTTGGCAAAGCAGCAGGGGTGGGCGGCTGACTCACAGTGCGTCAAAAACTTCCTTCTTTAGAAAGGACATTCCATGGCGGCATGCTAACCGGTAGGCTTATGGGCTGCCGTCAGCCAGTGGCGCACGAGGGCAGCCCTGGGGAGCTGACTGATGTCAGCAGCCCACCATCTTCCCCTCCCCTCAGTGCCCTGCTGCAATAGTGACTACGGATTTTCAAATTATCAATGGACTCCCTTATCCGGTGTCAGAAACGGAGAATGGGCTCAGCTAACCGTCCTCCTGGGCCCTGCTCCAAGGGGCTGAAAGACCTCTAACAAAATTAATAGGACAATCGGTCATTATAAGTGCTAAGGTTGCACAGCCTGCAAAGTTCAAGCAGATATGTTTCAGTCACAGGCTCCTGTAGAACCCCTAGTGACATCTTATAGAACCCAGGGCTCCCTGGCATTCCAGTACAGAAACCACTCAAAGACAACGCGGTTGGGTGGGAGCAACTTTATTAATGGGGCCAAGGAAGGGCTCTCTGGGAAGGTGCCTTATGAACTGAGACCCGCAGAAAATGAGCTAGCAAGCCGTGCAGCAGTCAGCGTACCCCAGTAGCAATCAATCCTAGAGACTCCAGTTTCTTTCAAAGAAAACTTCTGCTTTTATTCATTCCCTTTCTTGTTTGGTGATACTAGAAGACATTGAAGTGTGGACTGAAATGAATTCAAAACCGTTTCTGATACATACAAGACTGTGTTCTTCCTTGTATAAAGTTGACCTTCTCTCCAAAGACATAGAAAAGCTCCAGCACTTGGGAAAGACGGAAGCAGTTACTGTACTTGGTTTTTTGCAGGTGATTTCTTAGTTGTGGGGGGTGTTGGCGCTGCATCACAGAATTGTATTGGAGTACAGCAACCTAGCAGGGAAGCCAGAGGCCGTGATCAGCCTGGATACGGATATGGGAATGCTCTAGAATTGCTAATAGACCGGAAACTCTTCCTGTAAGCAAGTAGAAGAAAAAAAAATTAGGACAGAGTTCATATTTTGTTGTCTCTGGCAAAAACCATCCAAGAGTTACTGATGAAAGAGTTAGTTTTAGGATGAAACAAGAAAATCCTAAATAGAGCCATATCCGCAGCTCTATACCAGCGTAGTTAGTATACGCGCATGAATAGATGGAGGGGTGACAGTAACCACGTTGTTTCTAGTCAAGGCAAACAATGGCTAACATCATTCCAAGTTGAATTAAAGCATGGGATATTTATCTGAATTCCTGTCTTAGGAAAAGATTATTCATTTTCCTGTCTTTAACTTTGGGAGTAGGTCACCAGCAAGGCTTAATAAATGTATTTCCTTTTGAGCGGGGCCATTCTTGGTCTCACCTGCATTCTTGTCTGAGAACATCTCAACTCCTGCTTTCTTGGGTAGTTTATTTCTTGTCATCGTTTTAATAGTACTTGCTACGTGCAAAACAATGTAAGCACTCTACACAGGACCCCATTAACATTTTTTGCTTTCATTGATACAGTCTCGCCTGTCCCTTTATTTTCAAACTTTCTGCATAATTTTGTTTTATTCATGTCTCCGAAATGCTGCATAAGGTTAGACTTTGCTTTGTGATTCACTCTGAAAACTGTTTTCTTTAAAAAGGTAAATTTAGGGGCGCCTGGGTGGCTCAGTCGTTAAGTGTCTGCCTTTGGCTCAGGGCGTGATCCCAGGGTCCTGGGATGGAGCCCCACATCGGGTTCCCTCCTCCACTGGGAGCCTGCTTCTTCGTCTCCCACGCCCCCTCCTTGTGCACTCTCTCTCCCTCTCTCTCTCGCTGACAAATAAAGAAAATCTTTTAAAAAAAATAAAAAGGTAAATTTATTCATTTACATTTTTTTTGAGATATATTTGAAGTTGGTTCTGTCCTATGTATTTTGTGCTTTCTCTTTTTCTATCTCTTCCAAGATGATGCATATGATCTATTTTCTATGTTTTGTGTGTATGTGTTTCTTTTAATAGGTAGCAAGATGTGGGGTTTTTCCCCCCAGACTTTACCCTTATAAGTTTATAGTATGCTCTTAATCTCTTACTTCTTTAGACAGTATTTATTAGTTCCCTACTATTATATATACACACTTGTATTAGTCAAGGTTCTCCAGAGAAGCTGAGCAATTAGGATATAGAGGGAGAGAACCAATAGGAATATATATATTGGTATATTGCTTTCATTCTGATATGATGGCTATACTTTTTTCTTCTACTTGTTCCCTGAGTTCTGCCAGCTTATGTCTTATGTATTCCTGTTCCTCATTCTTTCCTCCCGGAGTTATTGCATCTCTGCTTTGAGCTCTCGCTTCGAAGTATTAATTGCTTTTTAAAGTTGTTGCTTTTAATTCATAATGCAATCCAGCCATTCTATGGAAATATTTTTCTTTTGTGGTTGTTGACTACCACTCTTTTTTTTTTTGTTTCTCTTCTTCACCTTTTAAATTTTTTTCTTGAAGGATGTTTTTATAGATCCTGTATGCTTTCTTTCTTTCTTTCTTTCTTTCTTTCTTTCTTTCTTTCTTTCTTTCTTTCTTTTTCTTTTTTGCCTATTCATCTCTGAAACAGACGAATTACTCCTGGACCAGCTATTCGTAGGACATTATGCTGGGGAGGAAACCAAACCGGTTTCCTGCCTGGCTGGGATTTTTCTTACGACCTACGGTTTTGTTTGTAGGTTTGGGTAGGTTTTTTTCATAATGCCAATCTCTTTTCTCCTGTTGTTACAGAGACAGACTGCTTCCTCCATAAGAACTTATCCCATCAGTGCACGTAGTCTGTTCCCCCTGCTGCAAACAAAGGGTTTAAGTTTTGTGCTTCATGGTGCCTCCCTCGCTTTGGTAAGTACAGTTTGCTGGCTTTACAACCCGGCAGCTGCATTTTCTCTCTGTATGCTTCCATGCTCATAGCTGATTGATCCTCACTGCTTTTCACAGTCCCTCTACTATTTTGTGATCTGGCATTTCTGCTGTCTCCTAATTTCTCTCTCTCTCGTACACATACACACATTTTTATTTTTTGCTCATTTTCTCTTATGCTTTTGGATTATTTCCTGGAAAATAAGAGCAACATGCCAACTCTACACCACCAACTTCAAACTCTGGAAATTGGTCCATCTTATAACAAAACCTTATAAACACATGATGTATAACTCATATTTGTTCCCAAATTATACACATTAACTTAAGTGCCAATTTCATTAAAATTTTTCCCTTGCAAGGCTTTATTCTTATTCCATCTGTCCTACTCTTGGGCCATACTGTCTATAGCTCTTCTTTGTGAATTCTTTCCCAAATAACAAATTTACAATTGTGGGCTTTTCTTTTTCATTGCTTTACAGTATTTTCATTTTTCAATACAAAACAGTAATGTGTATGGTGCTGGATTTCTTAACTTATCTGCAGAAGTGTCTTAGACTGACCTTTGCTGGCTCATAAGGCGACCCATAGGGTCTGATACACCTGCCGTACAGCACAGGGTTCCTCGGGCTGCTAGGTTCCAGGTACAAAAATGCGCTCTGAGGAAGATGGAGTATTGTGGATGCCACGGGTGAGTACGTGTGCTGTTAGGGTGAGTGCTAAAGAAACGAGTCCCCCTGTGCTTCGTGGGGATGTGTCACAGGTCCCGTGCCTCACTAACATTCAAGAGCTGCCTGCTGGGTATTCTCACCACCTCCTGAAGCCGGGGTGCTGTGGAAGACTCTCTCGTGGAAGATGGAAAGCACTAGAGAGCTAGGCTGCTGTCAGACTCTCTCAGACGGACTTTACCTGAAAGAGCATCATCCCACGGGGGCCGGCCCTCTCCTCTCCTGAGGAAGCAGCACTTTCCGTTAGCGGCTTCTCCCTTGGTTGGGAGTTCCATCACGAGTACTTTTTACTGATTAAACTGAGAAGAGTGAATCATTTATTCTTTTTACAGACGATATGAGATTCAAGAGCAGGCACTGTGCCTGTGCTTGCCACCTGTTAACCGTTGGAATGGAATAAAACATTGGAGATGGTGTTAGGGAGAACAGCTTCTTCGGGAAATCAGTGATGACCAAACAACGATGGTAGCAGCAAAGAGCTGCCTCAGTCGGACGCGACAGTAGCTTGACACCCGGGAGAAAGGAAACCACAGCGACCAGAGTGAGGGAAATCCACTGTGGGAAAGCACCCTCACCACCCCATTCCGATCGGGGGGGGGGGGGTTCTGAGGCAAATCTCTTGCCTATTTTTCCCTCGAGGGCAGGATTGCTTGGGATACTTTCAGAGAACAAAGACTCTGAGAATGAGGAGAGCGTGTGTTCCAGGAGCTGCGTAGCGGGGTAGCTTTAACGACTGGCTTCTTCTAGAGAGGAGCACGGGAAGAACTTGTTGGATGTCCCAACGACTGATTATTCACATAAGTCACTCCACGGGACCTCTGTTTTGACCCTCGCATCTTTCCCTTTTTGTAGTTAAAACATCCCTCTGGAGAATGATCCCTGAGGCAAAGAGAACTTGGGGGAACTGTCCTCCCCCGCCACTGCCACTGCCACCGCCACTGCCCCACCCCTACCTGCTCCCACACCCAGCCATACAGTCTCAAGGGGATGTCAGTCAAGGTGCCTGGCCCAGGATAGCCCCTTCAGCTGGTCCAGGAGCTATAGCCCTGGGGACGCGTAGGTAATTGACATTGTTCTAGTCCTACAGCATTGAATTCAAGTATGTTCTTGGCTCAAGCCATGTTATTTTGGGAAAGCTAAGAGAAATAGATGAAGTTTTTGCAGGTCTAAAATTACAATATATTGAAGCCTAGAAATCACAGTGTGCAGAACATAACTCTACCATGGGTTGCGTTTGGTTTGGACATGACAGCCTTCAACATATTAAGCACGCTGTCTCTCAAATTTCTAGCCTCTGCCACATAAATGTGGGCCTGAGGGATGCAGTTGAGATTGCAGGTCTGATGTGACCCTTGCCAACTCAATACATTACCTTTTGAGGATCTGGATCCAGAAGTTTCGACTTCTCTTTGTCATTGGAGAATATTGTTGATCTTTCTGCAGAGTATCCTGACTATGCTAACCTCATTCTAGATCCTTTAAAAAGTAAATTTTGATTTATCCAGGCGGCATCTGTGTCTGGGCCTTCATGGAGCCAAGTCTCCTGTTGACATTGGTTGATAAATTATTCATGCACCCCACCCCCACCCCATGAGACAGACATGTAACCTAAGCTTAGCAACTTGGATTCTCTTTCTTGAGAACCTGAAACTTAAGTTAAATTACAGCACATAGAATAGTTGGAATTGCATTGTTTGAATGACAGTACCTTGATGAAATTGTCTCTGGGGCACCTGGCTGGCTCAGTTGGTGAAACATGTGACTCTTGATCTCATGGTTGTGAGTTCAAGTCCCCCCACCCAGGGTAGAGTTTACTTGAATAAAAAAAGAGGGAGAGAAATTGTCTGTCTCCACTTTTTAGATTTGTTTTACCAGCATAGTGGGTTTTTTTTTAAGTTTTTAATTCCAGTTAGTTAACATACAGTGTCATATCAGTTCCAGGTGTACAATATAGTGATTCAACACTCCCATGACTCACCCTGTGCTCATTATGACAAGTACAGTCCTTAATCCCCATCACCTATTTAACCCATCCCTCCACCCACCTCCCCTCTGTAACCATCAGTTCGTTCTCTATAATTAAGAGGATCTTCTCTTTCTTTCTTTCTTTCTTTCTTTTCCCTGTAATAATTGCCAGTTTTATTCCTCTGGCCAAGAGATCCAGAGATAACGAGGTTTACATTTTTTTAATAGTTCTCCCATCAAGAGTTTAGGTGACCCCATTGCCCTTATAAGCTGGTTGCAAATTATTTAACTCTTACTTATAAAACTTTAATTGTTTTTGTGTGTGTGACATGTGTTCATGAAAAAATACATATAAGCAAAAAGAAAAAAGCTCACACCGCACAGAATAAGCAGTTATGTTTTTGATATACGTTTGTATGTATACACACACACACGAACACAAATTTGGGATTTAATCCTACATATGTGAGCTGATATTAAATATACTGCTTTGTAACCTGTTATGTTTTACTTTGCAATATAGATTGAATATATTTTCATGCAAACGTGTGAAACTTTCCAATTGAAAAACACACCTGGAGAATGGGTCAAAATACAAATCCAGTGAGATGCTGGTAACAAGGAAACTACCTAAAACAAAATTCCACCAGATAACTAAAGTAAAATGAGGGTCAAAGATACATCGGAAAACGCTAACACAAAGAAAGCAGGGGCCAGATTTTAATATCAGACAAAATAGAATTCAAAGCCTAAAGCACACAGGGTAAGGACAGCTGCATGAATGTCTTTGCTTCCGACGCATCATCACAAACTTGTTTCTTATTCTTCTTATCTCTTCCTTAATCCCTTCCAACTCATCTACTTCTCTTACCATTTCTTCAGGGTTCAAATGCCTCACAGGAGTGTCCTCTTTAAACCCCTGGCCAGGTTGGGTCAGCTTTCCTCTAAGATTTCCTTCTGCTTCCTGGCTTTCACCTTCTTCTTCGGAAGATTGAGGATTTCCTTCTGCCTCCTGTGGTACATCTTCTGAAGGGTGGTCTGCCTCAGTCTTTGGCATGCTCTGTGGTTTTCCTTCATTTTCTTCACAAGACTTTTGCATATTGAGTATATTTCTGTTATTCTTTGAATAAATTAATCCTGCAGGGATCCAGGGGGATATTGCTGCCTCCTTCCCTCACTCGATTTATGTCATGCCCAAAAGACCAAAGAGTCCTGAAAGGATCCGGGGTACTTTTCTCTTCCCCCAGCAACACGGAGCTGCTAAAGGGAAACAGGCCCTGGACTATAAGGACTTCTGCACACATCCAAGACTCTTTTCCTTTCCTTTCCTTTCCTTTCCTTTCCTTTCCTTTCCTTTCCTTTCTCTTTTCTTTTCTTTCTCTTTTCTTTTCTTTTCTTTTCTTTCTTTTCTTTTCAGTAGGCTCCACACCCAATGTGGGGCTCGAACTCATGACTCTGAGATCGAGAGTCCCATACTCTACCAACTGAGCCAGCCAGGTGCCCAAGACACTGTTTCTTGATTGTCTCTGTTGTTTTATTTCTTAAATTTCACATATGAGTGAAATCATACGTTATTTTGTCTTTCTCTGACAGACTTATTTCACTTAGCATAATACACTCTAGCTTCATCCATGTCATTGCAAATGGCAAGATTTCATTCTTTTTATGACTGAATAATATTCCCTTGTGTGTGGGTATATATATACACACATACATACGTACCACATCTTCTTTATCCATTCATCTACTGATGGACACTTGGGCTGCTTCTGTATCTCGGCTATGGTAAGTAATGCTGCTATAAACATAGGGGTACACATATCCTTTGAATTAGTGTTCTTATTCTTTGGGTAAACCCAGTAGTGCAATCATAAGGTAGTTCTATTTTTCACTTTTTTTAAAAGAACATTTATTTATTTATCCTAGAGAGAGAGTGCATGTGTGAGAGCACATGAGTGAGGGGAGGGGCAGAGGGAGATAACCCCCAAGTACACTCTCTGCTGAGCACGGAGCCTGATGTGGGGTTTGATCCCACAACCCTGAGATCATGACCTGAACTAAAACCAAGAGTCAGACCCTCAACCAACTGAGCCACCCTGGCGCCCCTCTATTTTTAACTTTTTGATGAAGTTCCATACTGTTTTCTACAGTGGCTGCACCAGTTTGCATTCCCACCGACAGTGCACGAGGGTTCCTTTTTCTCCACATCCTGCCCAACACCTGTCGTTTCTTGTGCTATTGATTTTGGCCACTCTGACAGGTGGAAGGTGCTGTCTCATTGTAGTGTTGATTTGCATCTCCCTGATGGTGAGTGATAATGACCATCTTCTCGTGTGTCTGTTGGCCATCTAGATGTCTTCTTTGGGGAAATGTCTGTTCATGTCTTCTGCCTATTTTTTAACTGGATGTTTTGGGTTTCGGGTATTAAGTTTTATAAGTTCTTTATATATTTGGATTCTAACTCTTTTTTGGATATGTCATTTGCAAATATCTTGTCCCATTCCATAGGTTGCCTTTTAGTTTTGTTGATTATTTCCTTTGCTGTGCGGAAGCTTTTTATCTTGATGAAGTCCCAACAGTTTATTTTTGCTTTCATTTCCCTTGCCTCAGGAGACATATCTAGAAGTTGTTATGGCCAATGTCAAAGAAGTTACTGCTCGTGTTCTCTTCTAGGATTTTTATGATTTCCAGTCTCACATTTAGATCCTTAATCCATTTTGAGTTTATCTTTGTGAATGGTGTAAGAAAATGGTCCAGTTTCATTCTTTTGCATATGGCTGTCCAGTTTTCCCAGCACCATTTGTTGAAGAGACTGTCCTTTCCCCATTGCATATTCTTTCCTGTTTTGTCAAAGATTAATTGGCCGCATAATTGTGGGTTTACTTGTGGATTTTCTATCCTGTTCTATTGATCTATGTGTCTATGTTGGTGCCAGTGCCGTACTGTTTTGATGACTACGGCTCTGTAATATACTTGAAGCCTGGAATTGTGCCTCCAGCTTTGCTTTTCTTTATCAAGATTGCTTTGGCTATTCAAGGTCTTTTGTGGTTCCATACAAACTTTAGGATGGTTTGTTTTAGTTCTGTGAAAAATACTGTTGGTATTTTGATAGGGATTGCATTAAATGCATAGATTGCTTTGGGCAGTATAGACATTTAACAATATTTGTTCTTCCAATCCATGAGCTGGAATGTCTTTCCATGAATGTCATCCTCAATTTCTTTCAACAGTGTTTTATAGTTTTCAGAATACAGGTCTTTCATCTCTTTGGTTAGGTTTATTCCTAGGTATCTTATTATACTGGGTACAAGTGTACATGAGATTGTTAATTTTTCCTTTTGCTGCTTCAGTATCGATGAATAGAAATGCAGCAGATTTCTGCACATTGATTTTGTATCCTGCAACCTTACTGAATTTGTTTATTAGTTCTAGCAGTTTTTTGGTGGAGTCCTTTGGGTTTTCTTTTTTTTTTTAAAGATTTTATTTATTTTAGAGAGAGAGAACGAGCAGAGGGGAAGAGCAGAGGGAGAGAGAGAAGCAGACTCCCCACTGAGAAGGGAGCCCCATGCGGGGTTCGATCCCAGGACCCCCGTATCATGACCCAAGCCGAAGGCAGACACTGAACTGACTGAGCCTCCGGTGCCCCTCTTTGGGGTTTTCTATATATAGCATCATGTCATCTGCAAACAGTGAAAGTTTTACTTCTTCCTTACTGATTTGGATGTCTTTTATTTCTCTTTGTTGTGACTCCTGTGGCTAGGACTTCCAGTACTATGTTGAACAAATGTGGCGAGGATAGACACCCTTGTCTTGTTCCTGATCTTAGGGTAAAAGTTCTCAGTTTTCCCCCATTAAGGATGATGTGAGCTGTGGGTTTTTCATATATGGCCTTTATTATGTTGAGGTATGTTCCCTCTAAACCTACCTTGTTGAGGTTGTTTATTTTTTATTTTTTTATTTATTTGACAGAGAGAGAGACAGCCAGCAAGAGAGGGAACACAAGGGGAGTGGGAGAGGAAGAAGCAGGCTCCCAGTGAAGCAGGGAGCCCGATGCGGGGCTCGATCCCAGGACCCTGGGATCACACCCTGAGCCGAAGGCAGATGCTTAACCACTGAGCCACCCAGGCGCCCCTTTTGAGGGTTTTTATCATGAATGGATGTTGTACTTTTTCTGCATCTATTGACATGATCGTATGGTTCTTATCCTTTCTCTTATTGAAGTGACGTATGACATTGATTTGTGAATATTGAACCACACTTGCATCCCAGGAATAAATTCCGCTTAATTGTGGTGAATGATTTTTGGGTTTTTGTTTTGTTTTGTTTTTTGTTTTTGTTATGTTTTGTTTTGGTGGGCAGCCAAGCAAAGTTTATTGAGGGATAGTAAAGTTGTTGAGCTATAGTACAAAGCTCCCAAAGAGGGAGGAGACCCAAAAGGGTTGCCCACAGGGAATGATTTTTGTAATGTATCATTGAATTCAGTTTGCTAGTATTTTGTTGAGAGTTTTGTATCTATGTTCATCAGGGATATTGGCCTGGCATTCCTTTTTAGTGGTGTCTTTATCTGGTTTTTGTAGCAGGATAATGCTGGCTTCATAGAATGAATTTGGAAGTTTTCCTTTCTTCTCTATTTTTTGGAATAGTTTAGGAAAAATAGGTATTAATTCTCTAAGTGTTTGGGAGAACTTGCCTATAAAGCCATCTGGTCCTGGACTTTCGTTTGTTGGGAGTTTCTTGATTACCGACTCAATTTCTTTGCTGGTTGTTAGTCTGTTCAGATTTTCTATTTCTTCCTGTTTCAGTTTTGGTAGTTTATGCGTTTCTAGGAATTTGTCCATTTCTTTTAAGCTGTCCCATTTGTTGGCATATAGTTTCTCATAATATTTTTTTAAAGATTTTATTTTTAAGTAATCTCTACACCCAACATGGGGCTCGAATGCACAACCCCAAGGTCAAGAGTTGCACACTCCACTGACTGAGCTAGCCAGGCGCCCTCCCATAATATTCTTTTATGATTGTATTTCTGTGGTGTTGGTTATGTCTCCTCTCTCATTTGAAGTTTTGAGTCCTCTTTTTTTCTTGATAAATCTGGCTAGAGGTTTATCAATTTTAGTGATTTTTTTCAAAGCACCAGTTCCTGGTTTCATTGATCTATTTTTTTTTTTAGTTTGTTTATCATTTATATGTGCTCTAATCTTTATTATTTCCTTCCTTTCGCTGGTTTTAGGTTCTGTTTGTTGTTTTTTTTTTTTTTTCTAGCTCCATTAGGTGTAAGCTTAGGTTGTTTGAGATATTTCTTGCTTCTTGAGGAAGGCCTGTATTGCTATATACTTCTCTCTCAGGACTGACTTTGCTGCATCCCAGAGGTTTTGGACCGTTGTATTTTCATTTTCATTTGTTTCCATGTACTTATTTCTTTTTTCTTTTCTTTTTTTTCATGAGACAAAAACTTTTATTCACTTTTGTGTTGCACAAGTGTGAGAACCACATAATCTGGATTGACTTTAGGTAACAATCATTTAAAAGATAGAAATCTCCTTTTACAGAAACTTTTAAAATTGATTATTTGACAACTTACACGATAAATGAAGAAAACTGACGATAGAACAGGCCAGTGATCAGCCAACACAATACACCAGGTTAACAAATGCAGCCAAAGGATCAGTGTGTATCGTCCACCACCTTCCATGTAATGTCCTGGCTGGGTTTTTTTGCGGGGGGAGGGGGGTAGGGAGAAGGCGGGGGTAACACAAAGGCAGGTCGATTCAAACTAGCCCTATTAAGTGTATTATTTGATGCTTCATTCTAAAATTACGTTGTGAATAGAACATGTATTCATACAGCTCATGCAACTTGAGTTTTCTCCTGAAGTTCAGGAATCCAACAAGGTGATGCTCAGATTGAGGCAAATGCTTAAAGGAACCGCACTGAACTCTGTTTCAGTCATGACCACACTAACTGGGCAATTATTTCAAAATATGAACCACAGATATAAAAGGACATACACAGTAAAAAAAAAATTTCTAATCTAAAAAACATGTAGTAAATACAAATGGATGAGGTCAACGGTACCTACTTACAAATTCAACCAAATCAGAATACGTGCTCAACTTTTCAGGGAGCCAACTTCAGTCCTGGTTGTGCCACTTAATTGGAGCAAGATCCTCAGTGGGGCATTTCGTGCAAGGATGATCGGAAAATCGATTTACAATATCGTCTCGGATCCTACAGCTAAGGATCTAAGGATCTTTCATAAGAAGTCGAAGCTGGGGGCGCCTGAGTGGCGCAGTCATTAAGTGTCTGCCTTTGGCTCAGGGCGCGATCCCACGGTTCTGGAATCGAGCCCCACATCAGGCTCCTCTGCTATGAGCCTGCTTCTTCCTCTCCCTCTCCCCCTGCTTGTGTTCCCTCTCTCGCTGGCTGTCTCTATCTCTGTCGAATAAATAAATAAAATCTTAAAAAAAAAAAAAAAGGAAGTCGAAGTTGGGGAAAATACAATTTGAGAAATAAAAGGACGCTGCCCCTCGCACGCCCCCAGGTGACCAGCAGACAGCCTGCATCACAATTCAAGCTCCAGTTCAGAAGCTCCTTTCTCCTCACTCTCATCCCACGATACTCAACCCGGCCTCCAAAATACAAAACACTACCTGTCCTCTTTGTGGCACCAACTGACTAATACCTGGGTATTGGCTAAAGTCAGCAGGACTGACTTGAAAGTTGATTAAAGAGCACATCCATTCATTCTAGAAAATAAAGAATAGAAATAACGTGTTTGATCTGCACAGGTTTGACAGACTTTGGTCACCTAGTAAATTCCAAACCGGCTCCCATTCGTGGTCAATAGAAGGCTTTGCATTTGGGCTAGAAACCAAATTAGGTTAAATCGGGCCTTTAATTCAACTGTACAAACTGTTTATGTGTGTGTAAAGTGCCGGCTCTGTATACAAATCAATAAGTAAACTTTAAAATCTGCTTTGAAGCACCGAGGCCGACCCTCCCAAGGGCCTTGGAGTAACTGACGGATTAATCCTGCCGGATCAGACTCACGCCAGAGCCCCCCCACTTTGAGCCCTGACTGCCACGGTGAAGTCATGCACAGCCAGCCTGCCTGAAAAAGCCAAACACGGCCAACATCTCTCCTAAGAATCCGAGTGGCTTCCGTCTCTGCTTCTTTCTGGGTGAGCCGACTAGCATCACTAACTACAGGCTTGCTTACGAGGTAGCTACACAGGTTTCACGATGCTATTAAAGAACATTACGGGTAATTCACGGTATGGCTGGTTTGATACACTTCAAGTAGCTGATTTTTTTTTTTTTATGAGAAAGAGGGAAAAAAAATCAGCAAAATAAGAGCACATCTTCATTCACTTAGAAGTCAGCATCCAAGCTAAAAGAATTCTCTGTTGGACTTGACATCACTGTCATCCTCTGAGACCCACCTCCTCTCTTTTCAAAGAAGTTAGTCTTCCCTTGCAGTGAAAATATTCTTCTTAAAGTCAGATGGATTTTCGACTCTTGCTAAAACCTCGCTCCCACATAAGTCGGTCTGCCACAAATTCAATATAGTGCTTTATTAACATGCAATTCATCCCAACGAGATTCCCGGGCAAGGCCTCCGGGAGGAACTCTTGTTCTATCCTAACAGCATTGATAATTATTTCCTTCACTCTCAGCTCCGAGGGTTCATGGACCAGGTGTTTGGACATCAGGCAGGCAAAGTCACAGTATGAACCTTCATCTCTGCTAATAAATACCTGGGAAAATGTGAGGCCAGGCATTTCTTGAGCCAGAATGACGACACAGAAAAACCAGAAAAGGAGATCTCTTCCACAGCAGCAAGGCCACAACCCGTTCCCCATTGGTAGCCTCTTTGTCCCCAATCCAATGCGAGGCCCAATCTGCCTCCTTCTTCCCACAAGGCATCGTGTCAATGGCATTGAAGAGAAATTCCCCTTCTTTGGAATGTTTGTCGGTGAGGAGACTGCACATCGCATCCATGCTGAGATGTATGTTGTCCGTGGCAATTTGGAAGCCATAGAAACAGCGGGCTTCTGTGATCTGAACTTCTTGGCTAAACCGCTCCACCAAGTTTTCATTTACTATGCCATCACTTGCCGCAGAGAAAGCCAGAACATGGCATATAAAATAGCCCTCAGGCTTCAGGGATTCCCAGCGCCGAATGTCCTTGGAAAGATCCACCTCTTCAGCTGTCCAAAAGGAGGCCTCAGCTTTCTTATCCATCTGCCAAAGATCGTGGTCCTCGGCAGGGAAGATGACGAAGCCATGAGGGTTTTCTCTCAGTGGGGGCTCGTCCTGCAGGCTGGGGACAAGTACCTTAGTTTTTGGCTGGGTGGGCTCCTGGAAGATCGTGCTGGTGGTCTTGCTGGCCAGCACGCGGGCCCGCTGAGGGCGGGGGGCATGTTCTCCTTGTCCGCCGGGCTAAGCCCCTTGAGGGTGAGAGCTGGAGCTGCTGGGGCTCCATGATGGCGGCCAGCCGGGGGCGGAGGGGGAGCATAGGGGGCGAGGGGGTCCGGCAGGTGAGTTGGCTGGCAGCTCTTGGGACTATTTATTTTTCCTTTTATTTCCTGGTTGACCCATTCATTGTGTAGTAGCATGTTATTTAACTTTCATGTATTTGTGGTCTTTCCAGATTTTTTCTGGAAACTGACTACTAGTTTCATAGGTCCTGGTCTGAAAAGATATATGGTATGACTTCGATGTTTTTGAATTTGTTGAGACTTATTTTGTGGCCCTCGTATGTGATCTATTCTGCAGAATGTTCCATGTGCACTTGAATAGAATGTGTATTTTGATGTTTTTAGGATGCGATGTTCTGAATAAACATTAAATCCCTCTGTTCCAGTGTGTCACTCAACGTCTTTGTTTCCTGGTTGATGTTCTGTTACGATGACCTATCCACTGATATAAGTGGGGTGTTAAAGTCCCCTACCGAGTAGTTCCTTTATGTCTGTTACTGTTTTATGTATTTGGGTGCTTCCATAGTGGGTGCATAAATAGTTACAATTGTTATATCTTCTTGTTGGATTGTCCCCTTAATTATTATATAGTGTCCTTCTCTCTGTCTCTTGTTAGTTTTTGTTTTAAAATCTATTTTGTCTGAAATAAGTATTACTACTCTGGCTTTCTTTTGACATCCATTTGCATGATAGAGGTTTTCATCCCCTCCCCCCTTTTTAAAAGATTTTATTTATTTATCTGTGAGAGAGAGAGAGAGCACAAGCAGGGGGAGCAGCGGGCAGAGGGAGAAGCAGGCTCCCTGCTGAGCAAGGAGTCCGATGCAGGACTGGATCCCCAGACCCTGGGATCATGCCCCGAGCTGAAGGCACATGTTTAACCAAATGAGCCACCCAGGCGTCCCTCCATCCCTTTCACTTCCAATCAATAGGTGTCTTTAGGTCTAAAATAAGTCTCTTGTACGTATCTGCTGCCTACATTCTCAGTGGTTTGACTTGTCCTTTGTTTCAATGAGTGATCTTTCACTAATTTTTGTTTTGCCATTTTAGAGTTAATTTCTGTAGCTTGAAACAAAAGAACCCTAACTGATATAGGCACTCAAGAAATGGTAAGATTGGACAACTTTTTGTTAAGCCAGTTGACAAATGACACAAGAGCCCTTAAGTGGAGACTTGTAAGTCATCAAAACCAATGAGTTAATTTGAGGCCCCATCGGATAAGTGCATTTTGTATCCTAAACACCCACCCCCCGCGCAAAAAAGGAAAAATCAAATCTATCCACAAAATACAAATATTTTCTACCACTCAATCACTGAGGCAATTCCAAAGAATATGCTTCTGGAACAAAAGGCAATTCCAAAAGAGGTGGCCTAAAAACACATACAGATATTCTTTCCAAATAAAGATACTCTTTCTTTGAAGCACGTAGAATTTGTGTTTTGTAAATTTGCTGTAAAAAAAAACAAAATAAAACAAACAAACCAACCCACCACATAACTCTGATTTCAGAAGTATACATGTTATCTGGAGCAAAACACGTGCTGTCATGTTCCTCATGACATGTTCCTCCCTTTCACCTCCTTAGGATACTTGCTATGAAATGTCAGATATTTGAAGTCAGCCAATGTGATTTTTCAAATGCCTAGCATGTATTTAACCATTATGGCTACAAAGAACGCCCAAGCATGTGTTTTAATAATTATGGATGCCCTTTGGCTATCTGTTCAGCTATACTTGAAAGCTATAGATTTAAGATGTATCTGGGGCACCTGGCTGGAGTCAGTGAAGCTTGAGACTCTATCTCAGAGTTGTGAGTTCGAGGCTCACGTTGGGTGTAGAGGTTACTTAAAAATAAAATCTTAGAAAAAAAAATTAAGAGAGGGGCACCTGGGTAGCTACGCTGGTTAAACATCTAGATGACTCTTGATTTCAGCTCAGGTCACAATCCCAGGATCCTGGGATCAAGCCCCACGTTGGGCTCCCCACTTAGCAGGGAGTCAGCTTGTCTCCCTCTCCCTCTGCCCCCCCTCACTCCCTGTCTAAAATAAATAAGTAAATCTCTAAAAAAAAAAATAAGAGGGATCTTGCTCAGCAATGAGAAGCCGACATTTGACATTTGTGGGATCAGTGAGAGTAAGTACAGGAAGGCAGGGCGCAGAGCACCTACTCTATCACGCTTGCCACTCCCGCCAGCCTCGTTATGGCAAAGACGCAATCCTGCTAGCCCCCAGAGAAGTCTGGAAAACCTGTCAACAGTTTGTTTGCCATTGTAGCTATAATTGTACTTCTATTATTTGACCCCTAATAGAAAGGTATTCTTATTTAAGGAAACTTGGAGTAGAAAGAGGCTCCCTTATTAGACTTTGAGGATTAAATGACAAAGAAACTACTTGTGATCAGACATTGTTTAAAGTAAGGAGATCCATCTTAATTGCATCAATTTATCGAGCTGTGCTGTGGGATTCATTTTTAAGCTGTACCACTTTCCATTCTGCATCTTGCTCAGCAGCAAGGCAGTCAACACTTGTCATTTATGAAGTTAGAAGGCCAACATTCTTAAGATAAATGGTGGCGGTGGTGAATTCGAATCTCTATATGGTATGCAGAATAATGGACCCCCAGGGAACCACGTCCTAATCCCTGGAATCTATGAATATGTTACATTACATGGCAAAGGAGAATGAAGGTTGCACATGGAATTTAAAAAGTCGATCAGATGATCAACTCCTCAGATGATCTTAAAATATGGAGATTATCTATGTGGACCTAATGTAATCACATGGGTCCCTATAAGTGGGAAAGGGAGGCCAAAAAAGTGAAAGAGTAGGTGGAGATGTCAGGGGCAGAAAAAAAGATGTGACAGCTGAAGCAGGGTCAAGGTCATGCCATTTGAGGACTCAACCCATCATTTCTAGCTTTGTAGATGGAGGAAGAGGGTAAGTAAGGAGCTAGGACTATAAGCAGCCCATGGAAGCTGGAAAAGGCAAGCAAACAGATTCTTCCTCAGACCCCCAGAAGGGAACGCAGAACTGCCAGCTACTTGATTTGAGCCCCGGGAGACCGGCGTTGGACTTCTAACCTACAGATTTGTATTGGTTAAGCCGCCATAATTGTGGTAATGTTTTCATAGCGGCAAAAGAAAACAATATGTTGTTAATGTTATTCTAGTTTGTCTGTTGTAGGTCAAGGCTCAGTGGGAAAGCTTTGCTGTGGTGTATGATGACATGGATTCCCTTACAATAAGGGATAGAATTTTAAATTCTAAAAAGCCACCAAAGTCTACACAAAATTCATAGGTCCATTGGATGGGAACAAAGTTGACTGAGCTAATCTTATATTATTTTTTTGTACCGGTCTTTCCCCTCCTGCTTTCTACTGACAGAGATCAAAAGGGGTCAGCATTGCCTCTCTCACTATTCTCCCGGAACCAACATCACACTGGAATGTATGGGCTGTCCAACTTCTGAAGTACGTACTATCGTCCGTGGTCTTAGAAAGTAAAACCCTTCAAACCTTTGATTTATGTGGGCTCACTTCAGCGAAGGTGACAACCAGAAGAGAATTAATGGAGCAAAGAAACAGATCAAAGGGAAACCGAGAGAGAGATGGAGGGGAGCTTACATCGAATGTGCAGAAGCAAACCTGGTAATTCAGGGCGATTACCTGTCTGTAGGAGAGAACACGGAGCAGACTCTCAGTGTTATTCCATACCTGAGCTGACATAATTCATCTGCCTAATTCCTGAATTGCCCCCAAGCTTTGTGAATAGAGAAAAAAAAAAAAAAAAAAAAAAACTTAACATAACCCGAGTAGCTTTGCTTCACTTGATATGATTTGATTTTAGGCTCTTGTCTTAAAATAATTCTTCCTAGAGAAGAACGTATTGGACAAAGTAACTCATGACCAAGTATGTATAAATAGTGCCCCCAGCATGGTCAAGTAACCTGAACACATGCTACTCCCAAGAACAGTCAGAATTTATATGCTACCCATGCTTCATAGAACCACTAATATGGATTTCAAATTACTTTCTTAAAGTAGGTTTTTTTTAATTAAAGATTTATTTGAAAAAGAGAGAGAGCACGAGCAGGGGGTTGAGGGGAGGTGCAGAGGGAGAGGGAGAAGCAGACTCCCCACAGAGCAGGGACTCCTGAGGCAGGGCTCCATCCCAGGACTCCCAGATCATGACCTGAGCCGAAGGCAGACACTTAACCAACTGAGTCACCCAAGCTTCCCTAAAGTAAGATTTTTAAAATAAGTTTACTCATATAGCAATTCCAGGGATTCCAAAAAGGGCCACCTTGTTCCACAACTCCAAGGGACATCATTCATTGCATTAGATGACACCCATTCTATGGATGATGTCCCCTGGTGTTCTACAACTCTGGCTCTGGATTGAAGGACCTGATGCCTTCAGTATCTTACTCAAACCCTCTTTGGATCTCCTGGACCCTGCTAAGGAGTGATGCATTCTTTGATTACAGTCGGGATGAACAAGGCGGGCTCACTAAATGGAAACTATTACTCCCGCCTCTACGTTGCCGCCGGTCGAGGGTCATGCTAGAGGCTAGTGATCAGGACCCACAGGTCTCGGAGGCCTGCTTCCCTTCTTCACCCTTCCCCTCCTCAAAATCTACTGAGGCTGGAATGAGTGGCTTTTTACTTCCTTGCTATCCCTGCTATGGACTGCCCTAAAGTCGTATTATTCTCTCCTTCCCTATAGGAGGCTTCTGCTGTAATAGCAGAATGACTGCTAGAGAATGTGAATTATGGGGGGAAAGGAACAAATATTTTCAAAATAGTATCCTTATCTTACCTATATCATACTTATCTCGATTGCATTGAATATTTTGAAATGAAAAACAAGGACAGAAGGTGCACATACGTTACCCCATCTTGGTTTCCCAACTGCAGGTTACTGAGTGGATCTGAAAACTCCCTCATTAAATATGGTCCACTATCAGGGCACACAGGCAAGATCAACTGGAAGTGCTCCCCTGGATCTCTATTAGTTTGTATTTCATGAGAACCGTATTCGCTTTAGTGCACCAAAAAACCTTAATAATATACAAATGGTGAAGAGTAATGAGACAGGATTCATAATTTGTTTCAACCATTGATAACATCATTGATTTTACCATTGTCTCTGCAAATTGTCCCTTTCTGTTCTACAACTAGAATGTCCAGAAAATATTTCCCAATGATTATTTCAGATACATACTTGAGCAGTTTCTTTTAAAGTGTACCTTTTTAGAAGCTTCGTAGTTTAAACAGATAACATTTCTCAAATTTTCCTCCAAGTCTAATTACACTTCCTATTTTCTGGAACATAGGAAACAAAGATCGGGGGACAGCATGTATCATTGGTGTTCACATTCACTGCCCCGAATTAGAACCAAGTCATTGCTCAGTGTTCTGCGCGAACACTGGATTTGAGTCCCTGCTTCAACATACACTAGTTCTGTGATTTGAGGGAAACAATTCAAAATGGTCATCAGTTTTCTCAGTTGTAACATAGGATCAACAATACCCACCCACCTCATGAGGTTCAGGGAGGCTTGAATAAGACCTGGTAGGGGCACCTGGACCAGCTCAGTCAGTAGAGCATGTGACTCTTGATCTTGGGACTGTGAGTTCAAGCCCCACGTTGAGCATAGAGCTGACTTAAAAACCAAAACAAAAAGAAAAAACCATAGGCAAACCAACAATATATTGTAGGCACCAAATAAATGGTAGCTACACGTGGGAGTGTTCGCGGTGCTGATATGGTTTTGTGAACCGGATGTTATATGGACATTCAATTGATCATCATTGGACTTTATGGCCTTCCACAATTATATTTCACCATAAAAAAGAAAGAAATGGTAGCTATTTTCAGTGTTATTTAAACGTTAATTTATGTGATGGTCCCTGAAGCCCCACCCGAGTCCCTACTGATACAGATTGCTTAAAATCAGAGTAGTTCCATTGTGTGGTAAACTGGTCCCTTTCTCATACTGCTGCAGGAGGAAGCGATCTACGCTGGGCCTCATGGTTGTTAAAGCCCCTTCCGCTCAGGGTCCAGAGAGGGGCTGCAGGAATTGAGGAAGGTAGGAGGAATTCATTGGTGGTCACCCTCTTTGAACTAAAGTAGTTCTGCTCCTGTTTTATACACAGAGGGCTCCCATTTTTCTTTGAGGACATATGGCGAAGGGAAAGTTTGAAAACCACTGATTACATATTCAGAGCTCGGGTTTTAACAGAGCGTCCAAGCCCTGCTGAACTTACACGACAACAGTCATAAGGGGAACACCAGGTGGTTCTTACCATTTTGGCAGGTTTTTACACTCCTTTTCAAGCTACATACATTCCGCTTCTGTAGAAGTTTTAGAGTTCAGTGTATTTACTGTTGCGATAGTTTGGTTGCTTCCTAATGACTTCGAAGGTGGGTTTGGATTCTACTCGTGAAAATTCCGAAATCACAAAAGGTATTTGATTGTTTCCTGTTAAAGTGCTGGCATACAAAATCTCGAGTTTTCTTTTTTTTTTTAACATTTTATTTATTGGACAGAGAGAGAGAGACAGCCAGCGAGAGAGGGAACACAAGCAGGGGGAGTGGGAGAGGAAGAAGCAGGCTCATAGCAGAGGAGCCTGATGTGGGGCTCGATCCCACAATGCCGGGATCACGCCCTGAGCTGAAGGCAGACGCTTAACCGCTGTGCCACCCAGGCGCCCCAAAATCTCGAGTTTTCACGAATGTCCTGCGTGTAACCATTCCTTTTCATATTACATTTTTTCCCCTTTCCAAGTTAGTCAATTTAGTTTGGGACTTTGTCTACTAACTACTCATTTTTTTTGCTCTATAAACAGCAAAGGACATGATAAAGAAATCTTTAAAAATTAATGATCATTTGCAGGTAATAATCCTCCTTCAGTCTTTTTTTTGTGTGTGAAACAGATTAAAGCTGGTAATACAGAAAGCGAAGTAAAAACGAATGGCTCCAGCTGAATAACAACCGAGGTGCATTCAAGAAAGTCAGGGAAACGTGAAATTTCTACCAGTACCTTTCTAGTGGAGTAGTGGGAAAATGAACGCCGACAACCCCTACGCTCCCTGTTTTTGTTTAAATGATAAAAAGCTACAAAGAGCATCTCTATTCATCAACTACATTAAATATTTGTTTTAAAAGTCATGGCTGAAATGGGTACCCAGAGCTTTGCCGGTGATGTGAGTCAGTGTAGGACTTTAGCCCAAGTTTTGAGGAAAAAGCCTACAAACTCCCCTTAAACTACAACAACGACACAATTGTAGGACTGACCTGGTTCCCAGTTGATGCTGGCTTCAGTTATCTTCTCACTGCCATTACTCAGGGATCTGAACAGCAAGGAGACATGTGTACAAAAACAAAAACACAACCCTGCACTTGGTAAGAATGATGGCCCTTTCCTATATAAACTGGAGCAGGCTTTTTATGTGTATTTTATATACACGTGTATACAGACATGTAACTACGTGTGTATATGTATACATTATATATAAAAAGCCTTGGAATCACACTTATCCTTATGACAATCACCCTAGCCAATGGAAGCAGTGGCAGGCCCCAAAAATTTGGGTTAAAAATTCATGACAACACTGCCCTTCAAAGTCAACTGACTTTACCATTAAAAAATCCTGATTTTACCACCATCGAGAAAAATAATTTTTAGAACATCATCTCACCTCAGTGATTTAAGGATGAAATTCAGTATTTTCCATCTTGATAATTTATTCCTATCACTCGGCGCGAGTGACCAAGAACATGAGCAGGGGACAGGGTCAGCGGGAGAGGGAGGAGTCTCCAGAAGCAGGCTCCTAGTTCAGGAAGCCCGACACAGACGCAGGGCCCGATGCCAGGGTCCCAGGATTATGACCTGAGCCAAACGCAGACACTTAACCGACTGAGCCAGCCAGGCAGCCCTTTAGGGCTTTAAAAAAGAATTTCAGGAGCACCTGGGCGGCTCAGTTGGTTAAGCATCTGCCTTCAGCTCAGGTCAGGCTCCTGGCATTGAGCCCCACATCTGGCTCCCCGCTGCTTCTCCCCTCACTGCTTCTCCTGCTTTTGCTCTATCTCTAATAAATAAAATCTCAAGAAATAAAAATAAAAACAAATTTCAGTTGCACCCATAAGGGCTAATTCCCTAGTTGAGGATATGCAAGTACATTCAAGTACTAAGGAGGATTAAGAAACAGAAGGGTTCCTGATGTGACTCATTGCAAGGAAATGAGGCTTTGGAAAGATGTTTTGTCACTTAATAAAAGTGGTAGAAAACTACAGCCCAGGGGATTTTCCGAAATTTTAGCATTTAGAGAAATGGGAAAGATTACAAAGTAAA
Source organism: Ursus arctos (assembly GCF_023065955.2). Classification (NCBI taxonomy): domain Eukaryota; kingdom Metazoa; phylum Chordata; class Mammalia; order Carnivora; family Ursidae; genus Ursus; species Ursus arctos. The sequence continues at coordinate 34,852,952 of NW_026622952.1, read as the reverse complement.
GAGTTTGTGCTCTGCAATCAGATATGGGCGTGAATTCATTCTTTGACCAAATTACTTTGTTCCAACTGAAAAACGGGCCAAATGAGAAGTTACTCATAAAGTTGTGAGGAAATGAGCATACGTAAGCCATTAATGAACTACGGTATACTGCACTGTACTGGACAGTTTAAATGTATTATCTCCTTTAATCCTCATAGCTCTTTGAGACGCCATTAGTCCTGATTACAGATGCAGTCTAAAGGTTAAATTCCCAAGGGAACCAAGATTCCATCTCAAGAATAACAGATTCCTACCCAAAGCTTTTCTTCTTCTGCACTATACTCTCTTGAACTATTGTAAAATATGCAATTCTCCTGTATCAGGGATTCTTTAAATTTTTGAGTATTTTATACTTTTAATAAGGCTATAGCAAATAAATGTTTGTAAATTAAACAATGTTTTTACACTAAGCAACTTCCTCCAATTCTACCATATCAAAAGGTTACTATAATTTAAAATATTTTCAATAACCTTTATAGTAACTTGAAACACGCCAACTTAGGAAATTACCAAACCACCTAATTAGACACATTACAGAAATTTATTTATCCTTTGTAGTATTTGGCTCACTCTTCCAGCAATCATTGTCCCACAAAATACACATTCCAAGACTGGGGAAGTAATTAGAAGTGTTTTCATAACATTCATGTTATTGCTTCTCACAACGTATAAAGGCAACCCATTTACAGAATATGGACTTTGGTATCTAATTTAACATCCTCAAAACTGAATCACTGAAGATTATCTTGTAAAATGAAAGCCAGTCATTTTAAGTATGTAAGTATCCTTGTCTATTTCTAGAATGTAAAATAGAAATAACTTCTGCATACTTAAAATTGTGCTACTTATATTCAATTTTCCTACCCTGATACAACTAGCATATCAAAGATCACTTCTTGATTTTTCTCTATACATTATTGCCAACACTGCTCGATGTGCAGCAGCTAGACAGAAGGCCATAAAGACAACATTCTGGGCCAGAGTTTAAAGAAAAATGAAACAATATACAACAGAGTAATAGTCAGAATCACCTAATAGACATAGGATTCCGTTTCGTTACTAACAAACGTAATTCAACTGAAAAGCTCATTTGAGCTACACACGGCTCTCCATTGTCCCCAGTACTCGTCTAGCTTTGTAAATAAAAAAAAAACCATCTAGCTCTAGATCTGCAAACTGTAACTCCTCTATCCATAAAAGTTGCATATCAGTTATGAAAAATGACCTGATTGTAATTTATAATGACTAGTAGTGGGAAGCCCATTTCCAGGAATTGGTTCTTAGAGGGGGGAAAAAAAAACACGACTTCTTGAAAAGGTAAAATAGCTTAAAGCATTTAATATCTAAACAAATCAATCTGTTAATAGTAGTCACAAAATATGCTTAATATAGAAACCCACATTTATGTCTTTAAGAAAAAGTGTAAATTGTATTTTACCTCAAACATAAATTAACCCATTTAAAGAATCTGCAGCGGTCAAAATCATGGTGAATTTTAAACGACTTCAGAATAAAATAACCTTAAGTACTTTATACTGCTTTTTATCTAAAAAAATGCTTACAACTTCTCATAAAAATAGTCTGAGGCAACTATTTTTTCTTTTATTCCTTAACAGACACGTTCAACATTATGGGCAACATTCTTAAAACCTTAAGCTTCACAGACTTCCATTCAAATACTATGGTCCCCTTTTCTTTGATGTGGAGGTTTATTCAGCTAGGGAAAAAAAAAAGCACGGTAGACAATACATTTTCACCAAGTTGAAAGTAGTACAAAAGTTTTAAGATTCTACAGAACTACACATCGTACCTAATGAATCATTAAAAATAGAAGACAGTATTTTCTTCAGCAAATAAAACAGCATACTGGTATGCTGTCAATGCAGACTTTTTAATACGTACTGTCATTCATAAATTATTTACAACTTCTACTGTGTGAAGAGAACTAGAATGTAAATTTTCTGCAAAACTGGAAAAAAGCAATACAAAATTTGTGAAAGCCTATGTTTTATATTATACAAAAGTAAGCCAGTTTTTCTCTTCAAATACCAGACATCATATGCAGTGGTATTTTGGACACATTATAACAATTCTTGAGGATGTTTTAACGCTGGCGGCAAGTTTACAGGCCTTGATTCTTCATCAAGGAGTACCAGATCTTCTATTTCGCTGCCTCTGTATTTCCTTTTACAGATCTTTACCACTACCTTCTTCTTCAGAAATAACTTCAGTGCTTCTCTTGATGCAACAGCTTTTGCATTTTCTTTGCTTTTTCCACAGCCAGTGCCCAAATACACAGACTTGCATCTCAATTCACAAACAATACTTTCTTGGGAGCTTTTATTTTGAGGCAGATCTGCTAGTTCTTTTAGTGGAACAAAAAACACATCCAGTGTTGCCTTCAGAGCTTCAATAGCTGCGTTTAGGAGCTCGCCATGATTCACATTGGGACTAAAGCCACCAACAGCTACCAACTTCCATGCCACCGTCTTATACAGTCTGTTGAAAAAAGGTTGCTTCTGTTTCACATCTTCATTGGTTAACTTGCAACAAGAAAATTTGACAGAACTCTCACTCGACTGTGATGTACTTTTAGAAGGCAACTGTGATGTGCTGGTCTGAGAACTACTCTTGGAAGCCAGCTGGGACACACTTGCTAAGGAAGTGCTTTTAGGAACTAGAGAACCACTGGTTTGGGAGCTGCTCTTGGAGGCTAACAGTGACGCAGCTACCTGCGAAGTGCTTTTAGAAGTCAGCATCGATGTACTTGTCGATGTGCTGCTCTTGGGAGTTAGTAAGGATGTGCCTGATGAGGAACTATTTTTAGAAACAGATGCTGAAACACTTGCCTCTGAACTAGTTTTGGAGGTTAACCCACCTGCAGCTGTCTCTGAACTAGGTTTAGAAGACAACAGTGGCAACTCTCCTTCTGAGCTTCCGGAGGAGCCCAACAAAGGCACCTCAATCTCTGAGATGCTTTGAGAAGCTGAGACTGAAGAGCCTTCCAAAGCACTCTTATTAGGTGATCCACTTTGTTGTCTGGAATCAGTAGATTGGGTCACATGACTATTCACACTGGATTTCAACAACGAAGAAACAATCGATGCCGAACCATGTTTCTCTAGAGCTTCTGATTCAGAAGCTTTTCCAGACCCTGCCGCTGTTACCTGAGAGGAAATGCTGCTGCTACTTTGGCTGGAAAGGGACCGATCTCCATCACCTGTAGAGCTATTCTGACTCGAGGTGCCAGAGCTTCGAGTGGAGTTCCCACTACTCTCTGATTTCGTAGATGCCCCTGTACACGCTGAGCTGTTCTCCTGCTGAGCTGACGCACGTTCTGTTTTGGCAGAAATTTTTCCATGATCTTGCTCAACTGCAGAATTGTTTTTTCCTTCTAAGATTCTTTTTTTCGCTGGCTCTTCTACCCCTTCTAAAAAGAAGGAAAACAGATATGTGACTAAGTCTAGCTCATACATATCAGCTGAAAATTTACAAGACTGATACTTGTTAAAATAAAGGCACAAGGCAAAAATATTTCAGAACTAGTAGTTTCTTTAAAAAGTGTGAAATAACTTCATTAATTTCTTAAAACAGTGTCGAATAACATCATTTAATTTCTAATATTAAAAAAATCAACAGCACAGACAACATTTGACACTTGAAAATCTAAAGTAGTCAAAGGGAACTATCAAAACCAGGGCCTAAAACACACAGACACATAATTTAGGTTTAACATTCCAAGTTGATTAATAACACTGTAAAAATTCTAGCTTGTTAAAAAATTAGTAATAACAATAATTCCTAATTATATCAAACTTATGTTCTAAACTCCTATGTATGTTCACATCTATGATCTGCTAACCATTGCTACTCGATATCCCTCTTTTCTTCACCTTGGCAACCAGTTCGTCTCTTGTTGTATGGATTGGAGCATCTGTCACTTTGATGCCTTCAGCCATACTAAGTATTTTATCCATAACTTTTTGTGGGTACCTGAAAAAGAAAAAGACACTTTTAAAAAGTGTTTTTTCTAAACTACTACTCTGGATGTGCAAAAACAGGCCACAGGAACTGCATTTCCTGGTTGTAATCAAGAAAGTGTACCAACCGCCAGGAACTTTGTTTCCTGGAACCCCAGAAACAAATGCTCCAGGGCCAGGGAGGCGGGGTCCTTCCTCACCAATCCTTAAATTCAGCGTCCACCACGCGAGCGTTGTCAACCAACGACCCCACCAGCCGCCCCCCACCCAACCGGGTTAGGCTCTTCATCATGTCGGCTTCTGGCAGAGACGCCCTTCTCACCCTTAGAGGGCAGCCAGTCCCGCAGATTCCCGCGCTTCACAACTTCCCCCTCCCCGCGGAGGCTCCGGGCCCGGGTCCGGGGGCGGAAGACAAAACCGGGAGGGCCGGTCAGGGACGCTTCCTCACTCACCGGCACCCGAGGAAGACGTGGTTCGCCCAGGCCATGGAGAAGGAGATGAGCTGCTGCAGCTGCCGACTGCGGGTCCCGCTCTCGGCGTCGGCAGCTTCCTCCGTGTTAGTGGCGGCAGCGCCGCCAGTCGGGGCCAGGTCCCCGGCGTTGCGGAGCAGAAACTCTCGGCGGTGGCGCCAGTGTTTGTCAGTCTCGCCGTCGCAGCGCAGCGTCTCCACCCAGGCGGCCACCCGCGGGTTCTGGCTCAGGTACTCCGACACCTCCTGCGCCATGTTGGGCCTGCAGGTCGCGGAGGCCGCGAGCAGACGCTGCACCGGGAAAGAGGCGGGGTGCGCGGGTGCGAGCGGCCCTGTCACTGCGGCCTGCACCGGCGGCCCTCCAGAGAACGCCCCTCGGGAGGCCCAAACGCCAAACAACAGCGCCCGCAGCAGCTGAACCGCCCACTTCCGCCCGCCGCCGGCTCCTTCCCTTTTATAGCCTCGCCGCCGCCGAGCGCCCGCGCGTCCTTCCGGCGCGAGCCGGCTCTCCCAGGACGCTTTGCGGCGCCGGAGCGGCCGCGACGGCCTGGCCCGGCCCGGCGGCGGAGGCGGGCCCGCGGGGGCGGAGGGGGAGGGTGGGGAGCGAGCGCTCGCGCCTCCCGCCCCGCGAGGGCGCGCCCCGCAAGTGGGTTCGCCCGGGACGCCCCGGTCTCCCGCGCCAGCCCTTGCGTTCCGGCTCGGCTTTGTGACGCCGCGCGCGCTCCCGCCGCCCCCCTCGCTCCCTCCTTCCGCGGGCCCGCGGCGTCGCGGGGGGTGGAGGCCTGGAAGGCCGGGGCGGCCGAGGGCGGCCGGGCCGGGGCGGGCAAAGCCCTCGCGTGCTGTGGCGTCCTCGCGGAGCCGGAGGTGCGAGTCGAATGCGAGGTGTGCGCGCCTCGGGCCGCAGACGCTGGTTTAGAGCGGGGCCGAAATAAACAAAAGCTCGCCTCCATCTTTTGATCGTGTCAGAAAACAGCTTCCCCGCTCTTTTGAATGTGGACGAGCGGAGCCTTCGGGGGTCGTCCCAGACGCGGGGCATTTAGGAATGTTAAAGACTCAACATGTTAAATAGTAACAATGATGATAGTAGGGTCAGACGATTAATCCGGTTTGCTGTGCCCGTGGAGTCGTCTTTGAAACTCGCCCGTGCCCCGCAGGGTTGGGTTTGGTTCGCAGAGCGCAACCCAGGCGATCCCGGCTTCCTCTCGCGTGGGGTTCTGGTTAACTTAACAGCTGTGCCCAGGGCGATCGTACTGTTCCCGTAAAGTAACGAACAGTAACCCCCAACTGGACAAATAGCCAGGAGGCAGCTTGGAAAAGTGCCTGCGTATCTCTGTCGCCCCATTTCCCCCATAGAGCTTTTTTTTTTCCTTGCATTTTTTTTCTATTTTATAATGTCCACATTTAGAACATTACCGCCGGCTTGCTTATCGTTACGCTTCCAATTTCAGGTATCTGTGTTTTCAAGATGAATATATTTTAGTAAGTTAAAATAAGTGCTGTGCAATAATGATAGATTACGAAGTAAAAATTTTCTTCCATTAAATGTTCGTGGACTTCGATTCAGAAATGCTTGACTCAGAATAATCAAACCAAAAAAAGTCACTTAAATGGGATTAAGATTTTTTTAAACGTTATTTATAATCAACATCCAACTATTGCATGAAAATTACACTGCCGACTTTCCTGTTACACCAAGTGAAACTTCGCAAAAACATAGGCACCAAGGAGTTTTGAAGCTTAGGATTTTGCTTCTGATTTTGTTCTTCTTTCCTCCTTTACACTGAAAATTTCTGAAACTTGAGAGGGGTCAAAGCCTGCAGAAATCCGGCAATTTAAAAGGCAAGAAATGTTATGGGTTTTGCTTTCATGAATTCTTCGGCGCGGGGGAAGATGGCAAGTAAAAGAATCTGTGATTACATACCTAGATCCTATGTGTGCATTTTAAGCCAAGAATTTTCTCACTTATTTTCTTGTACCCATGGTGCCTTCTACCTATGGGTTTCATTTCCTTGAGGGGAGAATAATGCCTGAGTTCCAAAATAATTCTTAAAAGTTATAATAAAAGCAATATGATCTGAAAGCTGGAGTACTTTTCAAGAGCCAGGTGCTTGACAAAAAGATAAGATACATGCATTTTTCTTTTTCATTCTTAAAAAGTTGACTTTACATATAGAGAGATTCAGGATGTAGACCATGGAACACGAAGTTAAGAAGAATGGTATATATTTAAAAGGAGAAAAAGAAAATGCCTTCTCACCCTATGGAGACAAATTCCTTTTTGGGCCATGGGAGGAATTCAGAGAAAAAAGGTAAGAAGAGAATTTAGGAAAATGAGTGTGAGTGAAGGAGAAGGTGAGGGGGGAAGTATTGGCTCTTTCTGGACCCTTGGGAGAAGACAGCCCATTTAGTGCCCTGAGCCACCTTGGGTTGGCCTTTAGAAGAGTAGAAATGAGCACAGAGAGAGCCTTTTAGTGCTCTAATAACCAAATGTACCGCCCCCTGCCTTCCCCCCAACACTCTCTCTCTCTCTCTCTCTCTCTCTCTCTCTCTCTCACACACACACACACACACACACACACACACACACACACATGTCTCTCACAGGTCCTAGAGGAATCCAAAGGAATCCAAAAAGTTCCAGAGAGAGGCTGGAATGCTGAGGTGCTTCCCAGGCACCATGATCCAAATGAGGCCAGAGGATTGGATGGCCCTCGTTGCAAAGGCCCAGCAGCTAGTTCTTAACAAGTCATCGGGCCCCTGAGATCCTCGTAGGGCCAGTCAATAGGGGAGAGCCCTTAAACTCCCCGCTGGTGACCTGTGTGCACTGCTTGTATTGGGAGATCAGAGAGTTCACTCTCAGTAGGTCCTACAGGGAAGAAAGCACAGGAAGAAAAGTACAGAGACGATGCTAGGATGATACCTAAGCCTCTCCCCTCACTACTGTCCCCACAAGAAACCTGATCAGACAAGGACAGAGAGAGAATCCTAATAAAGTGAGAAACATTCACCACCCAATTGTGTTTTCAGCCAAGGGCCTGAATTGTCTTAATTTCATGAGATTAAGTTTTCCACTACAAGGAGAAGCACATTCATTAAAACTGCCCCTACATTATGTCTCTGAAGAAATCCAGTAAAATCTCTTGATGGCAAGCTGGCCTTTGTGCAAGATGGCTCCCCCATGGAGCAACCCGGAAGGACGTCTCCCGCTCCTGAGGGTGACTGCAGAAACAAGCAGAGGACTGAGGGAGAATTAGGCACGAAGGGGTGCATGCGGAGTATAGCGGGCTGTGTAAAGCATATACCCTGGTCAATGTCACGGCTGAGGTTATGGCTTGACTTGAGAAACATTCCACAGTGAAGGGAAAACTTTTACACAAAACAATCTATGAGGTCACAAGTTAGTCAAATCACAGTGAAAAGATGAAGTGTCCTGAAAGTCAAAGAAGAGAATGTTTTAAGAAGACAGTAGTCCCCGGGGCGCCTGGCTGGCTCAGTCGTTAAGCGTCTGCCTTTGGCTCAGCGCCTGATCCCAGGGTTCTGGGATGGAGCCTGCATCAGGCTCCCTGCTCAGCGGGGAGCCTGCTTCTCCCTCTCGCATGCCCCCTGCCTGTATTCCCTCTCTCACTGGCTCTCTCTCTCTGTCAAATAAATAAATAAATAAAATCTTAAAAAAAAAAAAAAAAAAGACAGTAGTCCCCTGCGCCAGTAGCTGGGGAGAAATCAAGGAAGAGGAATACGGCTGTTAAGGCATCTAGAGGTTGGAACCATTGCTGAGCTTAGCACGAGTAGTTCTGGTGGAGTTGTTGGAGACAGACTCACCACGGGAGTGAGTTCAGGAGTAGGAAAAGGAGGCATTTGACTGTGAAGGAGAGAAGAGAGGGGAAGCCCTAAAGGGTCATGGCATCCAGGCAGCTTTTAGTAAGATGGGAGTAGCTTGAGTGCATCTGTGCCTGGGAGGAGCCGGTGGAGGGAGAGTTTGGGGACACCGAAGAAAAAAAGGATAACAATCTCTGAAGGAGTGGAAGGGGCAGGGATCCTACACACAGGTAGAGAGATTAAGCTCAGGTGGAAGGAGAAACACTTCCCCCGGTTTTCAAAGAAAAAAAGGGTTTGTAAGTTTGGAGGTGGGAAGCTGAGATGGAGCCCATGTGATGGAGAATGCTGGAAATGGACACTCTAGATAGGGAGCAAGCTGTCTAGAAGAACAGAGTTTTTAAAGTTTTGGCCAGTTTTTAAAAAATTATTAATTATACATGCTCGCAGAAACGAAACTTTTAAAGGGAAATGAAAGGCATAAAATGAAGGTAAAAATCTCTCTCCCTTCTCATCCCTGGTGCCACTCTAAAAATAACAGCATTTATTTGCAAATTCATGTCATCTCTATCATCGTTTCTTCGGGCAGTAATTTTCATAACTGTAAGTTATTTGCTAATGTTTCTATTTCTTGATTTCTCAACTTTAAGAAGTACTTATTCCACCTCTGAATGTGAGAGGTGATAAATCCATATCAGTTATACTATGCCTTCCTTCTCCCAATTGTTATTAGTTATATTTTTATTATTCTTTTTTTGGCCACGTGTCACACATTTAAATATTATACTTAATCTTTAATTTCTTAGTCTCTCAATTTTAGACAATCAGCTCTTGATTCCTATGTCACGTAAGAAAATTCTGGAAGATGGGGTGCCTGGGTGGCTCAGTCAGTTAAGCGTCTGCCTTTGGAGCATGCTCTCTCTCTCAAATAAAATATTTTTTTAAAGATTAAGATTTTATTTATTTATTTGAGAGAGAGATAGAGACAGAGAGAGTACAAGCAGGGGGAGTGGCAGAGGGAGAGGGAGAACCAGGCTCCCTGCTGAGCTGGGAGCCTGATTGGAGGGGGAGGGGGCTCGATCCCAGGACCTAGAGATCATGACCCAAGCCGAAGGCAGATGCTTAACCATCTAAGCCACCCAGGTGCTCCAGTAAATAAAATCTTAAAAAGAAAAGAAAAGAAAAAAGAAAATTCTAGAAGAGAGACCAAAAGGTAGTTATTTGGGCATTCAGAAAGTTTGGCTTGGGATGCCTGGGTGGCTCAGTCTGTTAAGCATCTGCCTCCAGCTCAGGTCAGATCGGGTTTCTTGCTCAGCAGGGAGCCTGCTTTTCCCTCTGCCTGCCACTCCCCCTGTTCGTGCATAGTTGCGCTCTCTCTCTCTGAAAAATAAATAAAATCTTAAAAAAAAAAAGCCTAGCTTTCAGAGAAAATGCAGTCGCTAGTGGTAACTTGGCAACAGGTGGAAAATTCTGCAGTGTTCTTATTTTCCTGCAGGATTTGTGCCATTTGTTTTTACATTAATCCTTAACATTAATCAATGTCAATCAATTTGTTTGCTGCTTTGAGAATTAAATAAGATTGTGAAGTTACATCCTTTATGGGGGTTAGTTTCCAAAATCAACATGTAAATGAAAGATATGGTATGATTCCACTTTACCTTTTTCTGTGGCAAAGCAATTACCTCAATTTTAGAAAGACCCCTTGGGCATCTACTGATGTGGAGAAGGGGAGAATTATGGACTTTCTCTACAGGCTCACGAATTCTAGTTTGATTAATTTCCATTGCAAGTGACAAAACGAATTATAATTTAAAATGGCTTCTGCTTAAACACAAAGGGGATTTATTGGCTGTGTTTTTGACAGACTAGGGAGTACATCGTGGCATCCAAGTACTCGAGTGATATAATCAGGAAGCCTGTTCCTCTTCATCTGTGTACTTTGCTTTCTCTGTGTCGGCCTCAATCTCGGGCAAGGACTTCCGGTATAGTGGCAGGATGGTTCCTCGTAGCCCACAGAGTGTACATCCTCTTTGGCTCAGCAACCTGAGAACTTCTCTTTCTTGATAGCTCCTGCCAATGTCCTGAGGTTCTTTAAGCAATCTATTTATCCCTTAAATAAACACTTCAGCCAGGGGTGTGAGTATTCCGATTGCGTAGGTCTGGGTCATGTCCACTCTGAATAATAAATAAGAATAATAAAGCACTTGAGTAGGGTCAGTATCGTGCAAGAAAAAATAACAAACTAAATAAATCAAAGGATTAACACTCAAGGAAATAGAGATAGCAGCCATATGAGAAGGATCACCAAATACCAGAAAATATTTTAAAGAAAGGATGGTAGTAAGCAGCTTCAAAGAACACAAGACAATTGTCCTGTGTGAGGTCTTGTTACCAGGATGACATCTTTCCTCCACATCTTAGCCAAAGTGATAAAATCTTTTTACAGCAATTCTTATGTTTCTTTATATCATATTATATAAAGTCTTCCTGAAAACAATTTCATCTTTAGTCTTCATGTTTCTCCTAATGCTAACAAGATGAGGTATTGTTATATGTAATTTACCATCTCTGAGAAACTCTTAACCTGTGCCTTATGCCAGAATGTAGGGGATTTAAATCTAGAACTGAAATACAGATAGAGATCAGAGAACAGTTCATATTTGGAGAAGCACAGTTCGAGTTCCCATAAAATAATAAACTTGACCTTGGCTCTTCAGAATCATGAGAAGTTACAGCCAGAAGGGAACTGTAAGATTGTGTTTATTTTGTAGATGGAGAAACGGAGGGTCAGATTGGCTCAGTGATTGCCCAAAATCAAACAATTGGGTAATGGAAGAGCATGAATGAGAAACCAAGGGACATAGTCAGTATATTGACTTCTGGTCTACAACTTTGGTTTGTCACATTTTGCTCCTTGGTGAAGTTTAATTAATCAGCAATTTTGATGAACTCACAAGGTGTAGAGGCTGCAAAAGTGAGCTAAAACTTGTTACATCAGGGCACTAAGATTATGACAGCAATAAACCACTTAGTTATTGGGCAATTTGGTAACTAGGCGCAGGAAGGATATGAACTTTGTGCTTCTTTGTATCCCGGGCTCCATTACCTGAATGCGTGATTGTCTTGAAACTACAAATAGCAGGAGAAGTAGAAAGGAACGTTCCTGGAGAGATCTGGGAAGCCAGTAAAGGGGACAGTATGTAGTTGAACTTAGTGGTTAAGAATATTGGCTTAGGGGGGGCGCCTGGGTGGTGCAGTCGTTGTCTGCCTTCGGCTCAGGGCGTGATCCCGGCATTCTGGGATCGAGCCCCACATCAGGCTCCTCTGCTGGGAGCCTGCTTCTTCCTCTCCTACTCCCCCTGCTTGTGTTCCCTCTCTCGCTGGCTGTCTCTCTCTCTGTCAAATAAATAAATAAAATTAAAAAAAAAAAGAATATTGGCTTAGGGGGTGCCTGGTTGGTTTAGTCTGTAGCGTAAGCAACTCCTTTTTTAAAGATTTTATTTATTTATTTGAGAGAGAGAAAGAAAGAGAGCATGAACAGGGGAGCAGAGGGAGAGGGAGAAGCAGGTTCCTCGCTGAGCAAGGAGCCCCACACACCTGACACGGGGCTCAATCCCAGCACCCCAGGATCATGACCTGAGCTGGAGGCAGAGACCTAACTGACTGAGCCACCCAGGCACCCCAAGCAAACGACTCTTGATCTCAGGGTTGTGCGTGCAAGCTCCACATTGGGTGTAGAGATTACTTAAAAATAAGATCTTAAAAAAAAAAGAAAGTGGGGCGCCTGGGTGGCTCAGTTGTTAAGCGTCTGCTTTCGACTCAGGTCAGGATCCCCAGGGTCCTGGGATCGAGCCCCACATCAGGCTCCTCCGCTGGGAGCCTGCTTCTTCCTCTCCCATTTCCCCTGCTTGTGTTCTCTCTTTCGCTGGCTGTCTCTCTGTCAAATAAATAAATAAAATCTTTAAAAAATAAATAAATAAAATTTTTAAAAATTTTAAAAAAAGAAAGAATATTGATTTAAGAGTCAGACAGGGGCGCCTGGGTAGCGCAGTCGTTAAAGCGTCTGCCTTCGGCTCAGGGCGTGATCCCGGGGTTCCGGGATCGAGTCCCACATCGGGCTCCTCCGCTGGGAGCCTGCTTCTTCCTCTCCCACTCCCCCTGCTGTGTTCCCTCTCTCGCTGGCTGTCTCTCTGTCACATAAATAAATAAAATCTTTAAAAAAAAAAAAAAAAAAGAGTCAGACCATTCCTGGGTTTGAATTCTGTCTCTATTATTTATCACACGTGGCCTTGGGCAAATTATTTAACTTCTCTTGGGGCACCTGGCTGGCTCAGTGGGTAGAGCATGTGACACTTAATCTTGGGGTTGTGAGTTCGAGCTCCATGCTGGGTGTAGGATTCACTTAAAAAAAAAAGTAATTTCTCAAAATCTCTGTTTCCTTAAACACAAAAAGGGGGTACCAGCACCTATGAATTGTTAAGAATGTGAATGAGATCATGTATATAAAGAGAATAGGTCAGACCTGGTACAGAGTCTACACTCAATAAATGCACTTTAGAAACATGTTTCAGGTTTTATTTGGTCACACACAGTTGTAATAATTGGTTTCTTTATACAAATAACATCTTTGCAAAGGAACTGAGTTCAGGCAGGTACAAATCTCATTCCACATACTCAAGGTGCACAAAGAAATGTAACTATTTTTCTATGATTGAATTCATTTTGTATTTTATGGTCCCATTTCACCAAGTAATGGAGACTAAATTTCAGTCCATTCAAAATTTTGAGTGTCCATTCCAGGGGGCTTACATAGTGTGCAAGCACAGAAACTGAAGGTAAGGGCAGGGGTCAAGGTGAGGAGTTCCCAGGCACCCCCCCTAACACATTCATCTTTTTTATCAGTTTTTGTCCTTGTAGGTCTATGTAGGCCACTGCTTCATCCTTCTCACTCCTGTGGCGGGGGCCCTTTAAGTCAGAGGACTCTCCTTGCTGTACTCACCCCTGTCTCAGGCATGGGGAACATCCCACGGCTTAGGGTACCATGTTCTCTGTGAGGCTGTCTCAAGGTCCACTGGCCCAGACACAACGGGCAGACATTCTAGTCTACTCATCCATGCGTGCTGGGAGGGGGGTGCTCTGGAGGTCTTCCAGCTTCCCTGGGCTCTTGAGGCATGGGTCACCCAGCTCAAGGACCCCCAAGCCTACTGAGTTTTTCATAACCTGCTCCCTCTGCTCTTCCCTCTGCAGGTTAGCCTAGATAGCAGGGGGGAAGGACGAGGGTCTTTCTCGGAAACACGCCAATAGTCATTTTCGTGGTTCTGATCCCTCTCTATCAAGTTCTCCTTTCCGTTGGAGAATATCTCACCTGGGTCAGAGCCTGGATCTTTATCTAATATTCTTCTATTGTTATTGCTCTTATGCCCTACCTGGACTTCTGACCTGCAAAAGTCAAGACTTTGCCTCTTTGCCTTCTACATTCTTCTTCATCTTGCAAAAGGCAGCTGCCACGGAACACCCCACAACTCAAGTACTAGCCCAAGGGTTATAAAAGTTAGAGCCGCTTCTGGAATTCCAGAGGAAAATGGGGACAGGGAGCATTTTTAGTCATATCTACCAAAGCCCCCTCAGACTTTAATACTAGAGACTAATTTTAATTTAAGAAGTGATTTCTTTAACACCAGCAGACAAATGGGCTTGTAGAAAATTTGCAAGCTAATAAGGAATATCTGAGTCGATGGAGGCATTCTTTCATTTCTTCATTTTAGCAAGTACCTATGAATTAATCCCTACCCCGGTCACACCGATGACCAGTGTTATAAAATATTATGGCGGAATAATAAAGCAGAGGGGCAGAAAAAGACTCCAGCCAGTGATCTAAACAGAAAAAAACGCACTGAAAACTATTGATGGGCTACCAAAGGCAACATTTTAAAATCCTATCTTCTCTCCTTCTTCTTCCATGCAACTGTTGGTTGAATAAGGATGAGTTTTTAAAAACCTCAATTAATTTTAAGGAAGGAAACAAAGTGAGTGTTTCTCTTCTCACCAGGGAAGGCAATTTTGATGTTAAACACCTCATTGATAGTGGTAATACTATGCAGTTAATTTTAAAGATGGGAACAAAAGAAGTGTTTTCATTCTCACTAGGGAAGGCAGTTTTAAACACCTCATTGAGGGTAGGACTGCCGGGCTCATTTGGGACTTGATAATAGCTCCTCTTGACAAGACAATGCCGAAAACACTGGGTGAAACCTACCAGCGTTTAGACGAGTTTTCACCCCCACCTACTAGCAAAGGCACATTTTCTCTATTTCCGGAAAGGAGTGTTAGTCGGCAGTGCAATCCAATTATTTTTACAATGCCAAGTCCCATGGAAATGAATTCAGGAGCTTACCCCATTGATTTCAGTGGGGTTTGGTGCGGTAAAATTGATTCCACAGGGCTTTGATAGAGAGAAGAGAGGGGGGAGCTTTTCCTCACATTTATGCATTTTTCCAAGCTGAAGCTGAAGAGGATCAGAATGCTTTCATCGCTGCCCCACGAAATTAGAACTAATACATAGGAAGGGAAAAGAACAGAGTTACGTTACCTCCGTGGCCATGAATCTGCTCGTTATTGTGGGGGGAATCGGATTGCTCTTGTCAGTGAACACGTAAGTGGAATCAGACACTCATTGGAGCCTTCAGCTTGCAATTACAAAAGGAGCTTGAAGCGCTGGGACCAACCCGCTGCCCAAAGTGGGCATTGTCATTGCCTCAGTGGCTCTGGGTCCGTGGATTCTGGACCTCGTGTCGCTTTTGGTTGTCTTGAAAGACAGAGATCATAATGTTCTAGGTGCGGGTGCAGAGAGAGGGGATGTAATACGCCCATTTAAAAAAACACTGGAGGAGTGCCTGGCTGGCTCAGTCGGTAGACTGAGCGACTCTTGATTTCAGGGCTCGCGAGTTCGAGCCCCACATTGGACGAAGAGCTCACTTTAAAAAAAAAAAAAAAGATTAAAAAAAGCAAAGAATTGCTTCAATTCTAGATAACTTCAATTCTCTTATGACATCAGAGACTCATGGAATTCTACTGCTGGCAGGCGGGCTCCTTAGGGATGGGTCATTGAGGCTGTTTCCTCATTTTTAGGAAAGTTAGCACCGATTAGGAAACTGAGGCTCAGAGAGCCCTTGAACAGTGCCTGACACTTGATTTCCAGGCCATCATTCCTTCCACCAGCCTCAGTTTCAAGAAGAGAAGAGGTTAGCCTCTAGCCACTTGGATTCTCCAAGTTCAGACGCAAAGAAACCGTCGTTTCCTGGTATAAGTTGATTTAAAGTTAACCTCATTGCGGGGATTCATGGGGCCTGAGAAGACAAGGAGAAAATGGAGTACAAGCCTGCACACACCACAATGCAGGGAGCCTTGGTAACCACAGAGTCACGCATCCTTTGGAGTCGACAATGGTCACCTACTGTGTCATTGGTTTCCTTCCCTGGGCCTGCCTGAATAGTCTGGTGTGGAGAACTCCCACTGTCTTGAGATTCCAAAATGGAGCCCCCCGTGAGGCCAGCGGGGAGAGTGAAGTGTTGCCTGGGAACCCTGTGGTCTCTTCTCTCTGGGGGACTTTCACATTTACAAACCGAACTCCGTTCTTACCAAGGCGTTCTTGACTTGTTTCTGTCATCAAGAAATAGGTTTTGAATAGATGAAGGGAAATCTGTAGGAGGGAAACATGGCAGAGCAATAAGATAATATTGGCCCAGTGCTCTGGTACTGAAATCTCCAAAAACTAAAGAGCACCTGGAAATATAAAGCATATTATTTTATTTATTTTATTCCAGAATAATAGGTATGATATTACGTTAGCTTTTACCGTAGTAGGCCATTTTTTCTCCAGAGGTTGTATTCTCTCTCCCAGTGCAGCTGTGAACGAGCGTCAGTAACTTCCGAGGTTCACATAGTTTTTCTATGAGCTCTGTCACATGCCTGTCTGTAAGAATCCGCTCTTGGATGTTTCAGTTTCCCTCTGGGTTAGCAAGAGACTTTCATCCCTCCTTTGTGTGTGCCTGGCTCTCAGGAATCTGAGAGACATTGCTGATGGCTCCAGGCTTTACTTCTTTATTAGCTTTATCTGCTCAACACTCCGCTTTCGCGCCTCCTTTGAAGGTGTGTGAATTCCCGCCTGGCAGGAGCAACAGGACCCAAACAGCTTAAGGCAGGGCGGGGGGGGGGGGGGGGGGGACAGGGCGGGGGGGGGGTGTGTGCAAAGCAGGAGTGCACAAGAAAGCACACCAATGGAAACCTCCCTCTGAAGCACAGGCTCATGCTGGCTCTCCTGGGCTCTCTCACCATTCTAGATTCAGCTTGAGAAGACAGGCAGCGGGAAAGAGCTATGTATTCCTAGGGGATGGCTCTCAAGTCTACTGACCAGGTCCTGAGCCCCCCTGAGGAGTGGAGAAAGCCTCAAGCCTGTTCCTGGCGACTGAGAACGCTATCCTTCTAGCGCAGACCCCCATTTGTCTTAGGATCTGAGAGTCCCTTGTCCCAGCACCTCCCAGGCCACGGCCCAGCGATACTGGTGCAGAAAGGCTTCCAAGACAGAAGCATCTTAACTATTTTGCCCCTCATGGAAACCCAGGGGCAACCTTCACTCCCAGCCTCAAAGCACAACAAGGGATAAGAAGGCTTTGACCACAATTGCCCCTGGCCTCCTAGGGGAATTCTTCTATGGACCTAGGCTACCAATATCCTTTAAGATATCCTTGAGACAATCATCCTGAGGTTGCTGTGACAGTGTGCACAGGGGAAGGCTTTGATGGAAAGGGACTAATCTCTAGTATCAAATACAAGGAATAAAGAAAGCATTTCCTAAATTTGGGATTATGGGCACAGTCAGTTTCAGTGAGCTAGTTTGAGTTGGACTTCTGTCACTTGCCACCAAAGCATTACTTATTCTGTACCAATTCTACTGATTACATATACTCTGGATTTTAAGACTGGGTTTTAATCTAGCGTCAGTAAATTATGAGTGAGTTTCTGAGAAGCTCTCTGGGGTATAACTTCGCAGACATATCAGTCAACACTTTTGTGTGCAAGGATATATGTACAAGGATGTCATGACAGCATTTTCTCTTTCTTTCTTTCTTTCTTTCTTTCTTTCTTTCTTTCTTTCTTTCTTTCTTTCTTTCTCTTTTCCTTCCTTCCTTCCTTTGCTATAGGTGAAAATTAGAGCCAACGTTTCCTATAGGTAGAAAATAGAGTCAACAATGGGAGAACAGTTATATAATTTTGTTAATCTATACTATTGAAAAGAATGAGATAGTTACTTATGCATTGATAGGGAAGGATGTCTATGAAAAAAATCAAGTTGCAAAATCAAATGCATAGCATGAGTCCATTTTTGTGAAAACATTAAAAAAAAGTCTTCCCAGAAGTAATATGAGCAATGGATATGGACGGGCAGTTCATGGAAGAGGAACGGAAAATGGCCGGCAGATATGTGCAAAGAGGCTAAAGCATGACGGTAGTCATGTAAATACCAATGAAGACACCAGTGGATGGATTCTTCAGCCCATCAGATCATCACTCTTTAAAAGTTTTTCCATATTCATGGTAGTGAGTAGGGAAGTGGATTCTCTCATACAGTGTTGGAGGGATTCAATTCAATACCTTTCCAGAAAGTATTTGGCAGTATGTGTTACGAATGTTTGAATGTTTGTACCTTCCAGTAGAGGAATTTTATTTCCAGAAACTCATCTGATGGAAATAAAAGCTAGTTGTCTCCTAATAGCCAACCACCATTGGCCCAGGAACAATGGCTACATTTCCCGTCATCCTTGTCGTGAGCCGTGGCCGTGCCCCCCAGTTCCAGGCAATGACGTACACACAGAAACAGCGACTTCTAGGAAGTCTCCTCAAAGGAAAGTGTAACGCTCCTGGGACTCCACTTTCTTCTTCCGTCTGGAATGCTGATTGCTGGCTAGAGCTCTGGTCACAAGCGTGGATGCTGAGGCGTCCTGGGGAATGAGATCAGAGCCAGCAAGGTGGAAGGAGACTGGGCCCCAGCTCCAGGGAGGACCACACCAGCCTCGCCCTGACTACTGCCAGCCTTCTTGAACGGAAGAGAGACACTTAAACGTCTATCTCGGTTTGGTCACAGTATTTCAGGTTTTATTTTACTCCCCAAACTCATTCCTCACTAATTCAAATGCAAAAAGTTGTATCTACAAGGATAGTTACCGAAGCACTGTTTAGAATACTAAGAAATACTAATATGTTGATAAAGCAACGACTGAATACATTAGATGGTCCACTTGCTTATTCATTCAGCAGGTATTTTTGAGCATTTCTGACACGATTCTAGTCACTGGGCTCATAGCAGTGGACAGAAGAGACAAAACCATCCCTTTACAGAGTTTATGTTCTAGTGAGGGAACATACCAAGTATGGGATCCTATGAAACTATTAAAAATGAGGGGCGCCTGGGTGGCACAGCGGTTGGGCGCCTGCCTTTGGCTCAGGGCGTGATCCTGGCATTATGGGATCGAGCCCCACATCGGGCTCTTCTGCTATGAGCCTGCTTCTTCCTCTCCCACTCCCCCTGCTTGTGTTCCCTCTCTCGCTGGCTGTTTCTATCTCTGTCAAAAAAATAAATAAAAAAAAATCTAAAAAAAAAAAATGAAAAGCTATTTTATGTGTACTCTTGTTCTCAATATCATTTGATTTTTAAAATTAGAGATATGTTGTGTTAACTCTATTTCCTTTTTCTTTTAAGATTTTATTTATTTATTTATTTGAGACAGAGAGACCTCAAGCATGGGGAGGGGGAGGGGCAGAGGGAGAAGTGGACCCCGGGCTGAGCAGGGAGTCTGATGTGGGGCTCAATCCCAGAAGCCTGACATCACGACCTGAGCCAAAGGCAGAGGCTTAACCGACTGAGCCACCCAGGTGCCCCTGTTAACTCTATTTTGTAATTGTCTGTATTTGTGAAGCTCTGGCATCCGAGGCCTTGCTGATCCTAGATACACTGCTCGTCCCAGGGCTAGCTAATTCCTATAGTTAGCAAATGATGCCCCCAAAACCCTCCATATGCAAGCCAGCTAGTCCGGAGCCTACGCTGCCCACTGCCTCCTTGGTGGAGCTCACAGAACGAGCCACCAGCCCCCTGCCCTTATGGCCCCAAGGCTGGGGACTAGGCAACTAGGGCCGATTCCTACATCTCTTATTCCAAGTAGCCAATTCTAAAGCTGCCCGGCCTGCTTACCCCACCTGCCTATTTCTTCTGACAAAAACCACAATAAAAACTCCTTCCCATTCCTTCCCTTTCCTCCTTCTGCCTCTGGCCCTGGTGCTTCCCCATGTGGCCCTGGGTGGTGTGGTGTCCTCCTCCATTCGGGGACTGGGAGGCACAAAGTAGCTTTCCATGGTGATTGTTCCCTGATCTATTGGCCTCCCCATACCTGCACAGTAACAAAACCTACACTTAAAAATATATGTATAGTGTGATCTCATTTTATCTTTAAAAATCTATAAAGGCGGGGCACCTGGGTGGCTCAGGCGGTTAAGCATCTGCCTTCAGCTCAGGTCATGATCTCAGGGTCCTGGGATCTAGTTCCGCATCGGGCTCCCTGCTCAGCCTGCTTCTCCCCCTCCCCCAACCCCACTCGTACTATCTCTCTGTCTCTCTCTCAAATGCATGAATAAAATCTTTTAAAAAAATCTATAAAGGCACGTGTGTTTGTAGGTGTTTCAAAAAAATAAATGAAAATTCACGGACGCTAGACAAAAATTGTTAACACTAATTGCATCGAGGAGGGAAGGAGGTGCGATGCGTTCCGGCTACTGGAGGATGGGAGGCAAAGAACTGTTTATTTTACTTTAGGCACTTCAATTTTAATTGAATTTTACAAGGAGCATATGTTACTTCTGTAAGGAAAAATATGTACGTCTATTTTTCATTTCACTAGTCTACCCTCTTCTCCCTCCCTTCCTCTTGTCACATCTGAACTCGGCACATCTGGGGCTTCTCGAAGTTCCTCCAGGCGGCCCAGCTGCACCTGGGCCACAGCATCCCCGGCTGGCAGCTCTCCCCACGCTGCGTCACACCCTCTCCACCTTCTAGAAAGCTGTTGGAGCCTCCCGTCGGGAATGCTCCTCTCTATTGCCTTGACATCGTCAAATGAGTGCCTTCTCATTCCTCATCATCATTTTACTGGGCTCACGAGGAGGGGGAGAAGGGAGACTCATGCAAGCTTGGAGATCTCGTTAGGCAGGAAGTCTCTGAATCAGCCTGAGCATCCAGTCTCCCTTCATCCGTCCCTGAGTGTAATTAGACGCGGTGGCAGCCGCGGTGCCGCAGGGTGGGGAGGAGCAGGGCCTGCCCTTGATGGAGACCCTCACCCCGAGCGGGTCAGACCCCGGGAAAACGTGTCGGGGCCACAAGGAAAGTCAGTCCGGCAGCCGGAGCGCGAAGAAAGTGTTTAGAGCTGTCTGCCTGGCAAATGGCACCGAGTGACTCAGTCTGTTTGGGCTGCTGTAACGAAAATACCACCGACTGGGGGCTTATGCAGTATTGATTCCTCAGGCTTCGGAAGGCTGGGCAGTCCACGAGCAAGGCCCTGGCAGACTCGGCGTCTGGTTCACGATGGCTGTCTTGCGGCTGTGACTCACCTGGTAGAAGGGGTGAGGGCTCTCCCTGGGATCTCTCTCTCTCTTTGAAGATTTTATTTGTAACACTGGGTATGATATAAGACTGATTAATCACAGACCTGTACCTCTGAAACCAATAATACATTATATGTTAATTTAAAAACAGATTTTATTTGTAAGTAACCTCTACACCCAACATGGTCTCGAACTTACAACTCTGAGATCAAGAGTGGCGTGCTCTCCTGACTGAGCCAGCCAGACACCCCTCTGGGGTCTCTTTTATAAGGGCTCTAATCCCATTCATGAGGGCGCCACACTCCTGATCTAATCACTCCCCAAGGCCCCAACTCCATACCATCCCATTAGCTATTAGGTTTCCACATACGAATTTTGGGGTGACACAAACATTCATTCCATAGCGCATAGTAGGCCAGCAGTTGGTAGGGAAAGGGAGGGGGCTTCCAATACAACTTAATATCCCATCAGATCATGAGGTAGGGCAGTGGGACGTCTGGGGCAGATGACTTCAGCACACCCGTCTCGGATCAGGCAGCCTGTGTGAGGGAAGACTGCCCAAGTTCAGGGGCAATCCACCTCTCCCAGGAGGCGTTATTTATGCACCAATGCTTATGGAGCACCTTCCTTAAGCCTCAGGGCAAGGCAGAAGCAGGCCAGGCCTCCTCGTGGTGAAGAGCGGCGTCCCGGGCGCCTCCATGGTGAGTGACCGAGTGTGGCTCCGAGCCCAGGCAGCATTCTGTGAAATGACAGCAATGCCTCTCACCAGCTGTGCGACCTTCTGCCAGCTCCTCAACCTCTCTGAATTCTGGCCTCTAAAATAAAAACAAAAAAGCCCAGCTCGTGGGGTTGTTGAGTATTAATGACATAGTGCTATGTACGGAGCAAACACTCGGTCACGGTCACGTTGGGGAAGCCTGCTTGGGCCTGGGGAAGTGGGCTGGCTTTCCTGCTGACCGAGTAGCCGGCTTCACATCCTGGCTCTGAGACCTTTGGAGATTTGAACGACTCCAACCACCTAGGGCTTGATCGAGTGAGAGTCTGCAGATTTGATTTAGAATATTGCAAAGAGGGGGAAAAAGGTATCTGAAGTTCTTTGAAACCGATCATTTTCACCTGCCCATATACATGGAGGGAGAGGGAGACACTCTCTGTGGCTCCCAAGTCCTTTCTACCTTGGTGCGTTTCTGCGCGATGCTGAAGAAAATGCTGAGGGGGCCTTTTGCAAGTTAATCGTGGATAAGTCATAGCGGTCTGTGTATCTGGCCCCTCTGATCTCAGGACTTCAAAGAATGTTAAACACAAACCTCGCAGCAGATAGGAGTTTTCTCTGTCTTCTGGATGGGAAGCCGGAGGCTCAGTCAACAGACAGTGATGGAACCAAGAATGCCATCGAGGTCAAGTGCTTCAGAGCTGAGAAGGGATGTCACAGATGAGTTCATGCAGTGGTTTTCAAACTTGAGTATGCATAAAGAAAATAAAATCACACGAGAACATTTCTCCTACTGCCCATTCCTGGACTCTACTCCAAGAGATTCGGATTCAGCAAATCGGGATGTGGGCTCTGGATTCTGATCGCAAACTAGGCTTTCAGGTGGTACGTTTATCACACTTGGAGAAATACCAGTCTAGTGAAGGGTCAAAAGGAAGTGGGGCCTTCTCTTTGGGACTTGGCCCCTGGGGTCCAAGAGCGCCATCTCTAGGCATTTTATCCGGGGATAAACTTGATATAATTTATACCACAAAATGCTGTCTTCTAGTGGGAAAAGGCATGAGAGATACAAACACAAGTGTCCGAGGGTAACTCTTTCCCCAGTCACGGCAACACCGTGTTTCTTTTTGTTCTGGATGAAGGGTGAACCATCGTGACCTTCCTTCTCCTTGGGGAGGCTTCCCGGAAGCTCAGCTCTCTGTCCTTCCCTCTTTTTCTCTCCAAAGCCCTGCAGGCCCGTTCCCTCTCAAGGTCAAGGACAGAAGAATCTTCCCACTGCCGCCTGCCCTAGAACTCGAGCCCAAGAGGGCATGCGGGGTGCACTGCAGAGTCGGGGTGCATACGGGGCTTTGGCTTGGGACCCTTTTGCACCAGTTTTCACTCTTGCTCAACATACATTTGCTCATATTTTATTTAGAATATGCATGTAGTGGAAATGATATTGATCTTACATGTGTGAGTGTGCGGCGAGATATTTGTCCGGGGCTGGTACCCGGGTTATGTTAACTTCAAGAAATGAACTGGAAAGCTTTCCTTCTTTTCTACGAGCTGAAGCAAGCATAAAGCATGGGCTATTGGGAATACCCACTTGAGGGGCCTCAGTGAGTTTGTGCAAAAACAGCACAGAAAAGGAGCAATTAGAAAGACTGCTTGGGGCTGGTCTTTGGGACTGGCAGATGGAGGATTCTGTTTCCAGATGTTTGCTGTATGAGACAGATCATGTCTCCACCTGCCGAGCTGGCTTCGAGGGTAACCTCCCCTGACCTCACAGCTCGCTTGTCAGAATTTTGCAGAAACCTCCGGGAGCAGTCCAGGCCGACTCCCCAAGCGGTCTCTCTCAGCGCTAAGCTCTGGCACGTAGAGGAGCAGGGGGTGGGGGGCCTGAAGACCGGGCCCCACAGTCCTGTGAATGGGTTCACTTGCCAGACTGCGGGGAGCGAGTGGGACCGCGGCAAAGGCAGCAGCAACTGAGCCGAGGAAGAGAAGTGCGCTTTCTCCGGCGGCTTTAAAGTAATGTGCGCATCTGGTCAGAAAAGAAGAAGGAGGCGGTAAGATGCAAGGAGATTAGACTGTGAATCTCGTTTTCTTTCTCTTTGCAGAAGGGGTTTCATTTGAAAGGGTTTATCACCAGCAGGGTGACGGGCTACTGCAGTCCGTGGCTCCGTTTTGAATGGGCCTGGAAAGTCATAAAAACCTCTTCCTATTTTATAGGCGCACCTGCTCCTGCCGGCTGGACCCGATATCATGTGCTGCGGGGCGAGGAGAAGGAATGGAGGAAAGCGTAAGAACCCCCATATGATATTTATTTATATATAATACATATGTTTATATATAATACATACTTATATATATTATAGGCTTATATATTTATACATAATACATATGTTTATAATACATATTTATATATCATATATATATAAAACATATATATTTATAATACGAAAAATACATGAGAAAGGAAGTGCCATTTCACTTAATAGGCAATGTTCATTTCAATATATGGAAATTTTAACTAAATGACATAAAGATTTTTCCTTCAAAATTTCACCTCAGGGTTTATGAATTAAATGCCATCCTGATGTGGTTTTAAATGACCAGATGAAGATTTAAAATCCGATCATCATGTGGCTAGAATAATAACTGACATAGAAATAATTGCTTTTCGACAGGTGGTCTCACGGTTTCGTGATTAGACCTACAAATTCAATGTCAGCAAGCTGTCCGTAGGCACCTTCCCTGGATCTTAATGAAGAATGACCTGCTTCTCTGACAGTCCACTTTCTCTGAAGCTTAGAGATGCTAACAGCAAAGGAAACTGAGAAAGGAGCCAGAAGCATAGAAAAACGTGGTAACCGGGAAGGCAAGGGAAGAATATTTTTCAAGGAAGAGAGACAGATAAAGAACTGGATCTAATGCAGACCGTGGGCCAGGGACAATGGGGCCTGAGCATCGGCCATTGGGTTCAACAATACGCAGGTCGTGATGGACCACAAGCGGGCTGAGGTTTCAAAGTAGACAGAAATCACGGCATACATAAATGGCTCACAGAGGGAAGACTGCAAAGGGAAGACTCCCGGACCAGGAGGGTGAGAAGCCCCACAGAAGAAGCCCAGCCGAGAAAGTGGTTGAGTCACATAGTGGATGGGGCCTGGATTTTCCAGAACCTTCCACCTGTCCCAGCCCCTCACGATGACCCTTGCCCCCTGATGTCCTCGAGACCCTTGTCTCCATCCCTGTGAGCGTGTGATCTTGGGAGCCCCTGTAGTAGAGCTCCCTTGAGTATGATGAGGAGAGCCCAACAACACAACTGCGGCCATTTTATGAAGTCAGAGTGGGATCCAGGCAAGATGTGGTCAGAGGCACCTGAATGAAGACAGAAGCACAGAAACGAAATGGTGAATGGGATCAGTGCAGAAGGCATCAGCATTTATTCACAGCATGGTGACAAAACAAGGATCTTTCCAGTGGTCCAATAGCAAAGGGGTCAGTCTCTCGTGGACTTCTGTTTCCTCGGCCTGCCTGATGACGGCAGGAAGTGATGGAAATCTGAGGAAGGACCGCTTTTTGTGGTGGTTATCTGGGGGAGGCTGTGGTAGGTGTCGTCCTCAAACCGTGAGCACTGGGTGAGCTGGTCCCTTGGACTCCTAAGGCTCAGGTGCTGGGCAGTATGCATTTGTGAAAGATATCCCGACGTTCCTAGACCTTTGACTGAGGTTGACATCCTTGTTGGTAAAATTTGCTTTTTTTCACAACAAATGTACAAAATTCAGAATTTGTTATGGTCCTGGGCACTGAGGTCAAGTATTAGTTGGATCACCAAAGAGATCAGGAAATCTCCCACTCTAAACCATCTTGGGAAGGGTTTCCCAGATCTCTGCTTTGGGTCACCAAGGAAGAAATTTCTAGACCTATTCCAGACTCGTGGACATTGAGAAAATATTCATCAGAGTCTAGATAATTTTAGTCAGATTAACTGTAGCCTCTTCATTTTTATCTTGTGCTGCGTTGACCAAGTTTTAGGCTTTTTACAATAATATTTACTGAACAACTACTTTGCACCAAGTTGCATCTCAGTGCTGGGAATGCGGATGAGTCAACAACAATGCTGCTGTAGTGGGAGGGGTGTCATAGCAACTCAGCCCTTCACAATTAGAGCACATTCTGCAATAAAACCACCCAGGCATTATTCTGGCTTACAGCCTATTAACTTTACCACTTCCTTAATACAAAGAGAATTTTACTACCAATTTACCCAGCAGGTTAAATTAATATTTGCAAGATTCGCGGAGGCTGAGAAGCGTTGTGAAATTTCTAGATGCCTCTTGTCATTGCCGGATCCTTTCCTAGTCGTCCTGTGGTCTCTCAGTAGTGACCAAACATACTTAGCACATTCTTCTTTTTTCAAGATTCAGTGGGAATGCTGACCCTCATAGAGAATTTTCTCCTGAAGAATGGAAATGCACAAAACCCTTGAAAAAAGCCAGGAGGAAACATAGTGCTGCTTGCCTTTCTACAGTTGAGCCCAATTTACTGCAGCTAGATTGGCTCCCTTGGGGAGAGCCCCTCTGCCCGGAAGTGCAGATGCTTTCCCTCCACCAGCTGACCTGCCCTTACCCTTCCTTAGCGCGTTCCTTGGGCTACTGTCTCCTGCCAGCCTCTGTGGACAGCCGGTCTCCTCAGCCAGCTGCTCTCCTCTTGGGCTGGGGACACTCTTCAAAAGCAACTGATCAGGGCGCCTGGCTGGCTCAGTTGTTAAGCGTCTGCCTTCGGCTCAGGGCGTGATCCCGGCGTTGTGGGATCGAGCCCCACATCAGGCTCCTCCGCTATGAGCCTGCTTCTTCCTCTCCCACTCCCCCTGCTTGTGTTCCCTCTCTCGCTGGCTGTCTCTCTCTCTGTCAAATAAATAAATAAATCTTAAAACAAACAAACAAACCAGCAGCTGATCAGTTCTGTTCTGTCCACACCGCCCTGCGGCCAGGCTGGGGACCGGTGCCCTCAGGCATGGTGGGAGGGAAACCGCCAGGGCTGATGAGGCTGTTTTCGGAATGTATCCACTGAATGTCTGCGACCTCTTTTGCCCCCACCCTCCCCAACCTGCTTAGTCATAGGTGGGAAACTGACGGAGGTTTCCTTCAAGGCCCCAGGGAGGCCGAGCAGAGCCCCAGCTGCGCCAGCGCCGAGTGGGTGGAGAAGACCAAAGAAACGGTGAGTGGGCCACACCCGAAGCACGAATACAGTAGTGGCAGTGCTAATTAGGCCCCAAAGCCAGCCTCTGGCATCCGTGACACGCCACTCACTGAACACACGCTACCCCTTTACAGGATGAATGATGGAGACATTAATGTGTGTTTTTCCTGTTGCTGTTCTCCTGGCTTTTTCCCCCTTTGCCACCAAGTTTTTGATGAAGAATAGTCAGAAGAAAGGCAGGCAGGGACCAGGCCCCCCGCCCTGAGAGGAAACCACCCTTAAAAGGATTGTACACGGTCCTGGAAGGAGCCCTCCTCCCTTTCCCACGTGATGGATAGATGACAAAAACCTGATTGGATGACAGGTGCACAGAGGGTTAATCAGATTAAAACAGATCAAGAACAAGCCCATAAAATCCCCTAGACTTAGAGACTCTAAATCATAGAAAACAAACTGAGGGTTGCTGGAGGGGAGGGGCTTGGGGGATGGGGTAACTGGGTGACGGACATTAAGGAGGGCACGTGATGTAATGAACACTGGGTGTTACAGGCAACGGATGACTCACTGAACTGTACCCCTGAAACTAATAATACACCAGATGTTAATTGAATTTAAATAAAAAATGTTTAAAAATAACAATAATAATAATAAAAAGAAATTCCAGTGGCAACCCTCTCAGGTCCCCCCTCCTCGGGAGCTTTGTACTGCTATCGCTCAATAACCTCGCTTTGCTGCCCACCACTCCGTCTAGTCTCCCTCTTCATTCTTCGAAGCAGCGTGACCAAGAACCATGGGCACCGAAGGAAAAGAAATCCTGTAACACTCTGGCTCTCTTGCCTCATGTCGGGGATCATGGGAGATATTTCTTGAGGGCATAGGACAGAGTTTGAGGTCTTCGGAGGGGAAGAGGTGGAAGGTGCCAGTGTGACCAGAGGCGTGGAGAAGTTCTCTCAAGGCTGCCAATGGACTAGAGATTGGAATAGATTCCGCAAGTAATAAGGACTGGCACTGACCCTTTACCCAGTGCCAAGTGTGCCCCCCAGCCCCCCAGGGAAGAGGAAGGAACTCAGAGGGCTTGGCTGTGAGGGGTAGGGGAGAGAAAAAAAATGTTTTTCCTCTACCCTCTTAGACTTAGTGGCTGAGGTCTGTGAATTAAAGAGATGAAAGGCGTGTTAACAGGAGAAAAGGTGTGAAATTAAAAAAATATATTTTCAATGTTATGTGCACAGGGCTTCACAGGAAAAGTAAAAACCCCAAAGATGTGGTTAGACTTGGGGACTTATATACCATTTTAACACCTGGAGATGAGTTGTAGGCAGGCGACTAGATAAGGAAGGGGATGTGGGCTGCTAACTTGTGGGACGGTGACAGAAAATCCTGGAAGATAAGGTTTGCTTGCGCAGACTATCTTCGATGTTGGCCGTCCTCCTGCAGCAAGAGTCCTCTCCTCCCCCTGGGACAAGCGGGGGGGATATTTATGCCACCTTCGCACAGGGAAATTCATGCCCTGTTTTAGGCAGTTCAGGCGAGGGTAGAGAACTCATCCTGCACTGGTTGATTCTCAGTTGCCTTTAGCTGACAATAATCCTTATGCCAAAGTGGCATATTGTGAACCGTGCAGAGGAGTCCCCTAAGCAGGCCAGAGCCTACACTCCGGGGCGCTCACAGGCCTTAGGGACCAGGCTGGCTTGAGCATGAGTGAATGTTGGCAGTGACCGTGATGGGCTAAGGTCAGAGGCCCAAACCTGGTTTTCTGGACACCACAGATATGCCAGTGATTCTTGTGTGACCCTAGAGATGAGGAGGAGACCCCAAATATGGCCGAGATCGAGTTTCTCACCACACAGGCAAGTTGATTGAATAGGATTTAGAAAATTTCGGCATGTGGCATTTCTTACACGCATGTTTTAGAATAAAATTCATAACCATGTAATATATTTTATCTCATTCAAAACTCCCAATAATTTTCTGAGGGACTTTGCTGTCCTGCCATGTTGCAGAGGAGGTGCAGCCTTCAGGGGCAACTCAGGTACTCACAGCTCTCCGGGACCTGCTTGGAACCCCCCCTCCCCCGCCTGGGAGGGCTGGCCGGCGCCTCCCCGAGCCCCCACCCTGCTTTGCATACTAATTGCTGTGGCGGTTTTGTTTTGAATATTGCTAAAGCTTTACTTTGAGGCGGTTCGTCCTGACTTTCCTTGTGAGAAACTGAATTCATCACAGAGCACCCGCTGCAGTGATGCCGTTGGTCGCCGCAGCCCGATGGCAAAGTTGCTCGGGGAACAGGGAGGTTTTCCCCTACAGGTGGGCACAGGGGCCTGTCACTCGTCACACGCCCCCAAGCTCACTTGCTCTCAACCAGGAGGGGAAGAGAAATTCAGGCTCGTGTTATTAAGAAATTTAAAACAGAGAGGGAGAAAAGAAAGAAAGAAAAAGAAAGAAAGAAAGAAAGAAAGAAAGAAAGAAAGAAAGAAAGAAAGAAGAAAGAGGAAGGAAGGAAGGAAGGAAGGAAGGAAGGAAGGAAGGAAGGAAGGAAGGAAGAGGGGCGCCTGGGTGGCGCAGTCATTAAGCCTCTGCCTTCGGCTCAGGGCGTGATCCCGGCCTTCCGGATCGAGCCCCACATCAGGCTCCTCCGCTGGGAGCCTGCTTCTTCCTCTCCCACTCCCCCTGCTTGTGTTCCCTCTCTTGCTGCTGTCTCTATCTCTGTCAAATAAATAAATAAAATCTTAAAAAAAAAAAGGAAGGAATGAAGGAAGGAAGGAAGGAAGGAAGAAAGAAAGAAAGAAAGAAAGAAAGAAAAAGAAAGAAACACCCATCTGAGAGTCCTTTGTACCTGTTTGGTAACCCGAACAGAAAAACCTTTGATAAAAACCCTGGGAGAGCTTAAATATTCCTCCTCCCTCGCTCTCGGAGTACGGATGGCTGCAGATCAACTCTGAAACAAGATGACCTATTCCACCAGCATCAATAAAGCCCTAATCCCGGAGGAAGGAAGTGGGGTCTGGTGTCCACTGTTGCTATAAAAAATCAGGGCTTTGTTTCTCAGGCCGGCCCGTCAGCGGCTGTAACTCGCGGCGTTCGCTTTGGCAGGAAAACCACCTTCCGAGGACAAAGGGAGGTTTTACGCCGGAGCCCCTCTGCGCTAGCGTGAGGTTCCGCCCGCTGCCACTGGGTGGCGCTGAGGAGCCGGGATGGCGGCCGAGGCCCGGCGTCCCGCCTCCCGGCTCGGGTCCCACTCGGGCAAGTCGGTCACAGAGGCAATGTGCGAGGGGACTCGAGGGAAGGGCAGCGGGGCCAGCTTCCCTCCCAAAGCCACCTGTAATGTGAACAGTCCCTCTTATATAAAGAAGGAATAAGAGCGTATTTAGCCAAGATGGTTTTCTTTGGAAAACACTGTTTTTAATTCATCTGTGAAAGACCTTGCATGAAGAGCGTGCGCACGCAGCTTCCAGGCAAGTGGCCGGAGTCCGCCCTGTGCCCCCCGCCTGCACAGAAAGCGCTGGGAGTGAAATCGTGCTCACCCTTCCTTCCTGGGTGGTCCTGGCATCTCCAGTTCCCCGTGGGGGGGGGCACCACTGATGGGCTTCCCCTGCCGCCCCAGTCCCAGTCCCAGGCCTTAGTGGTCATGCCCTCCCCTCCCCTGTGCTCTTGAATAACCTTGCTTAGCAATCTCCACCTTAAAATCCAGACTATTAAAAACAAGAAGTACCTACTAGCCCTCCACTTTCCCTTTAGACTTATTGCCAGTCTCTTTCTCTTTTTAAAGATCATTTATTATTATTTGAGAGAGAAAGAGGGAGAGAGAGCACGAGCGGGGGTGGGGAGAGGGAGAAGCAGGCTCCCCCGATGCACAGGGACTCCATCCCAGGACTCCGAGATCATGACCAGAGCTGAAGGGAGACACCTAACTGACAGAGCCACCCGGGCACCTTTATTGCCCATCTCTTGCCTTCCCTTCTCAACAAACGTGGGGATGGACTTGCCTGTGGGTGCTGCCTCGACTTACCCCCTCTTCCTTACTCAGATCTACCCCGATTTAATTTCTGTCCCTTCAGCTCCACTAAAACTGACTTTGCCCATCATCCCAAATCCAGCAGATGCTTTCATCTTTTTTTCTGTTATATGTGGTACCTATCATCCCGATCTCCTTGAACTTGGTCCTCTCTTGGCTCCTGTGACGGGCTTTCCTTGCGTTTGCTCGTGGGCCCACCCCTCGTTGATCTCACCTCCATCTGGGTCCCACAGTGGCATCTGCTTTCCATAAAGCACTGTGCAGGGGACTGCCAAAACCCCACGACAGCACCGGGCCTTGACTTGAGTCTGGGAAACAAGGTGACTGGAGTTCTTGATCCCCATGTGTTTTAGTAAGTTAGAGTGATGTTGGCAAGTATCCTGAGTATAGGGTAGCTTCCCAAGATCAAAGGACGCAGGTAAAGGAGAGAGGGAGAGAGCGTTGGGACGTGTGTGAAAGCCAAGCAGTGGCCTGTTAGCTCTGGCCAGTGTCTGGATCCAATCTCACAGACCCCACACCATCATGCGTGCGAGAGGCTGACCAGTAGCCACTTCCTGGGCGGGGCTGAGGGGTAGGTGGCATTCCCCCCCGGGGCATGGCGCATGGCGCTCCGGTTACCCATTGCTGCGTAACTAACCATCTGAGGCTTCACGGAGGTAGCTGGTGGGGTCTGCAGTTTGAACAGGGATCAGGGTGTAGGAGAAGGCTCATGTGCGCTCCTTATGGCATCAGCTGGGGCATCTGGGGATGGGGGGGCTGGAGGATCCATGTGCAAGATGGCTTTCTCACACAGCCGGAGACTGGAATTGGCTGTTGGCTGAGAGCTCAGGCTGTGCAGAGAACCAGGGTACTTGGCTTCTGACCCCGTGGGCCTCTCCACGATGTGCTTGGGCGTCCCTACAGTCTGGTCATTGGGTTCCCCGAGCCAAGAGGTCGATATTGCCAGTTTCTTGGGGCCAGGGCTAGGAAACCAGCACAGCAGCTTTCTGCGTCCTCTGTATCCAACTGGTTAAACAGTAGCAGGGCTCGAGTTCCAGAGAAGAGAACAGAGACCCTGCCTCTTGACAGAAATAGCAAAAACTCTGGGGCCATGTTTTCAAACTGCCACACCTAGACCGTCTTTACCTGCATCCTCTCGTCCTCCTTGTTACTTTTTGCCTCCATCCCTTTAGGTTAGGGCTCAGTGGGGACAGTCACCAGAGTTGAGCCCACCCACCGTTCTTTCTTCACCCTAACATTAGGACTACTGCCTTTCGGCCGCCGCCAAGCTTGCAGATGAAAGCGAGGCTGTCCATAGTTGGATCCTTCCCTCTTCGAGGAGGACGGAGAAGAGGGTAGGAGGACCAAAGGGGGGAGTTTCTGGCACTTCATTTGGGAGCAAGAGGAATTCTCTGAGTGAAGGAAAGAGTGCGGGTCGGATTCGCTGCAGCCAATGAGTCCGTGCTTCTGAGAGGCCCCAAGCGCACGGCCTGCACTGCAAGCTCAGAGCCCGATCCCTGCTCTTATTCCTACTGTGGCAGGTAGATTACTGTGGTTGGAACGGCTTTCAGCTTCTTTTTCTTGTAAGAGAAGCAAACTCCCCGCTGAGCAGGGAGCCCGATGTGGGACTCGATTCCAAGACCCGGAAATCATGACCTGAGCCAAAGGCAGGCGCTTCACCGCCTGAGCCACCCAGGCGCCCCTGTCACGCCGGTTTCCGATTCCACTGTTCCCATTTAAAGTCTGATCCACCCGGGAGCCCTAATGGAAGACGTGCCCCCCCCGCCCCCCCGCCCCCCCGCAGCCGGGCGCTCTGCTTCCTCCTGCAGGCGGAGCAAAGGAGCGGAGTTGGAGGGCATGGCTAGGGGCGGGCCCCCGGAGTCTGCGGCTGTGTGAGCTTCCGCCAGGTCCTTCACCTCTCTGTGCATCCATTTCCTCAGCGGTAAATGGGGTAACAACAGAACCCCGCCCCGGAGATGTGAGGTAAGGAGTAACTGAGGTAAGACGGAGTTTAGAACGGTGTCTGGCACAGGGTATATACGGAGGAAACCTTAAATACGCCTCTTTTAAGGACCGTCAAGATGATGGGCATACATCTGGGCCCCCCGTCCATCGGCCCAGCGCGACGACAGGCCGGCAGGGCTGCCCCAGGGGCTGAGAAGCAGCCTCCAGCTCTGCCTGGCGCGAGGGAAGCCAGGACGGCCAGCCTGCGGGAAGGGCAGGGCGGGGCAGGGCCGCGGGAAGGCGGGATGCCCGAGCCCCGAGCCGAGGCTGGAGGCGCGGGGGCCCAGCGCTCACTCTCGTCGCTAGGAGTCTCTGTTGCCACTAGAATCTCCCGATCGCCGGCGTCTTCACCAGCTTGCTGGCAAATTCTCAGAACGAAATCTCTCGGGTGTCCTTCCAGCCTCTTTCAGCTTTGTTGTCCCGGTAGGCACGGTGCGCTTTTTTAATAAAGGAAATTAAACACACACACACGCACGCACACAGAGTGTTTAAATAATTAACAAATCGAGGAGAAGGAGAGCGATTCCCTGGCTCCGGCTCGGGGGAAGCCGGCCACGTAACAAAGGGCGGGCTGCCGGGTGGACGCCGGGCGGGTCCGTGCCAGCCTGCGCGCGGCCAGGGCGGGGCGAGCTCAAACCCCGCGGGGTGCTCGGGCCCGCGCCCTGGCTCAGGGGAGCGGGTGGGGGGCGAGGGAGAGCCCCTGCCTGCCCACGGCCCCGCGGCGGGCATTCCCTTCCAGGGCGGTGTGCCCGGGCTCGGCGGCGAGGCCCAGAAGCTCCTCTGGTGGGCTGGTAAGCCCGTGGCCCTCAGCCTCTCCTCCTTCCCGACACCGACAGCTTCTGCGCACTTGGGCCAGTGTTTGTCCCCTGTTCTCCGCTGTGCTGCGCAGCCGGCCCTTCATCTTCTCTACCTCCACAGTAGGCGGCGGGTCCTGCCTCTGCTTCTTCCCCACCTGGCCTGGACGGTAAAGCGCACTCTCCTGGAGGCCACCGCGGCTGGAAGGCTCTGCCCTGGAAGGGGGGGGGGGGGGCGACGGGACTAATTACCCTCATTCCTCACCCCCCGCTGGCTCACACTGCTGCCAATCAAACCGTGCGGCTCCAGCCCGTCGAAGAACCCACGTTCCGCTTTCTCCCGAGCCTTTGCACCTGCCGACGTGCCCGCCTCTGTCCTCTTGGCCAACCTGCCTCCTTCCCCTGCTCGCATTCTTCACCTTCATGAGCCGTCCTAACCTGGCTGCTGGCGCCGAGCACCTTCATCATCCCAGCGGCCGGTCACCGACTGGCCCACAGGGTAGGGCTGGAAATAGTCCCCATGGTTGTATGAGATCATGCTTTCTCCGTGATGCCCGGAGCGCCCTTTCCCAGCTAGGCTTTCTGGTGCACTCTTCTTTCAAAACCCTGCTCCAGTAGCTTAACGTTCTTTAAAACCTGCTCTGAAAACTTTAGAGTTCCGCTCTTGCTTCTCTGCGTTTCCTCTGAAGCCTGTACCTGCTGCGATACTCCCTAGCATAGTGGGAATCACAAATACCTGTCTGCTCGGTTTTCTAGACCCTGAGATCCTTGAAGGAAGAGCTCACTTCTTATTTGTTTTATTATTTTAATAAGGTGTGTTAGTAGTAACTTACATATCTTTGCATTTCCAGGACCAAACACAGTACCTGACCTGGGATTCCTTTTTTTTCTTCTGAATGAATCTACAATTAATTAATCAATCACTAACCCAGTCCCAGACCATGTTTCTAAACCTCCAGAATATTTTTCTTTCTTTTTTTTTTCAGAATATTTCTTTCACCTCTTATATCTTAAACCTCCCTTACCTCACCCATCGTATTCCTAGGTCCCCGCTGGTGAGAAAACCAAATTTCTTAAGGATTCACATTGGAAGTGCTGAATCCACAGGGGTTCCCCAACTATGTTGTTTGTTTCAAGGGCAGGACTCCTTACTTGTAAGAGTGATCTTTAGCCCTTCAACATGGCCAGAGAAGCAAACTTACTAGAAGTAGATGGGGATGAAGTCCAGAAGCCCATTTCCAGGTCAGCCCCCCAAGCCCATGTAGCCTGAGAACAATCCCCAATGCCCCCCACCCTCTGCACTTGCAGACAATGGCTGTCATTGTCATCAGACAAAGACAGAAGTGGGTGAGGGTGGGGGTTCTGTGACAGTGGGAAGGCACCGCTGGGTTTGAAAATGGGGGACGTTGTTTCCTTAAGACTAATTTTAATAGTTGCCTAAGGATAATGTTGTAAATAAAGTAAGAAGATGGAACGATGCGTTTCAGAACCGAATATTTATACTAGCTTGGGTAATTGAGAAGAATGGCTTGACCCATAGACAGAATGAACCTAGACCAGGAGGAGAGAACCGAGTCATCTGGAAGAAGAAAGCGAGGACACAGAAAGTGGAAATCAAAGCAGGAAGGAAGTGGGAAGGGTCCGCTTCCTTAATCTAAAAGCATTTACCCGGAACAAGTCCAACCTCTGGTTCAGGTAACTCTGGGTGCTAGCATAGACTTAAATATTTATTTACAGCCTACCTGTCACTTGTGCTTTGGAACCCCACCGTCTCACGGGTCTGGAATACGGAATCGTGGAAAACTCTCATTCAAGAACCGCGCTAGCCTGCCTCCTGCAACAAGCCTGATTCATGAAACGCCAGAACACTGTCCACTCCCTCCTTCATTTCTCGTGATGGTTCTCATCTGGATAAGATCTGCTTTGAGCTGTCGTGTCATTGACTGGAGTACATTTGTACCTTCCAATTCAGTGCCTGATGAGGGGTCTCCATTTGCTATGAGATGCAGGGAGCATTGAAATCACCAACACCAAAACGGAACAAAGTCCAATACCTGACTAATGGCAGAGCTCGCTAACTGGGAGCCCTCCAAACCCTCCAGACAGTTTGAGGCTACAGATGGGATTGGTTTGTTCATTGGTTGGGCTACACAGTGTTTAGTTTTAATTTTTGCATAGTTTTCAAAATTTAAAGATTTGCAGATTTCTCCTAAAAATCAGGATTTCTGACCTGTGTTGGAAAGTTGGAAGATTTGGGGACCCTGGCCCCCTCATCCTGAGTGGTAACACGTGGCAGGCCCCGTTGGAGAGGGCAGCTTACCTCCAGTTTATAGGCTCCACTGGTCCTGTCATCCAATACATTCTGCTCATTCATTTATGTACCTAGCCTGTAGGTTATCACAAGGATATTTTATTTAGCCAGTAGTTCTTTAGCTATTTTTCACTAGGCAAAAATGTCCTTATGTAGATGTTTCCTTTAACTGTGGGCTATAACAGAGGACATGGGTTAAGGAAAAATAAAGGTGACAGCAGGCTCTGCTACAATTAAAATAAAATCTAAAACAGGAAGTCCTTCTCAAAGCTACTCGTCTATTAATTTTATGTACGCATGTTACATGCAGATTGTCTCTCCTATGTTTTATAACTCTGTTAACATCCTTGAATGTGAATTTTTATTGAATAATATTCCTGCTTGCAATCCTGGAGGGCTGGAGTTAGGAGAAGGAATTTCCAAATTTGGAAACAAAAATTGGGGCATATTCCATGTTTTTGGAAAATCTGTATTTGTAGCCACGAGCTACATTTTTATTGTCATACTGAAATGTGCCTTGGTTTTGTGAACTGGGATAAAACTAGAGTTATACTAGAGTCAGAATTCTCCATGTCATACTTTGTCCTTCCCAAGGTGCTTTATAAAGGAGTAGGTATAAGAAAGACATTTCAAAAGTCTTAGTTATTCATGGCCTTGCTCTCAAGCCAAGGATCTAAGAGACCCTCAAATTTCATACCAGCCATTTGGAATGTGAACCTTAAATCCCCCTCTTACGCTGGAGAACAGTAGGTCTGCTATCTACCGTCACTTCCAAGACAGGGCTGAGTTACACTGAAATACTAGCTGAGGATTGTGTGGCATTTTCAAGGAGAGATGTTTGAAGACAAGGCAGCAAAATACACATGTCACTGTTAGGGGTAGTTTTCAACAATATGGTGGGAAGAATACTCACAAGGTTTCTTTTTTTCATTCATTATTTAGGGGGACTTTTGTTAAACCTTTTTCATTGCTTCCCATTGGCTCCAGAGACAGGCAAATAGGGCTTTATTAGAACTGGGTGAACCAGTGGTTCATGAAAAGACAGCAGGAAGGTGTGCACACAGGGCGTCTGAAAATAAAAAATGAAGACCCGGGCGCCTGGGCGGCTCCGTCGGTGAAGCGTCTCCCTTTGACTCAGGTCATGATCCTAGGGTCCTGGGATCGAGTCCTGTATTGGGCTCCTTGCTCAGTGGGGAGTCTACTTCTCCCTCTCCCTCTGTCCCTCCCCCTGCTTGTGCTCGCTCTCTCTTAAATAAATCATAAAATCTTTAAAAAAGAATATGAAGATACAACGTGTCAATGAAAACGATGAAAAGCAAGTTTCCTGGTCCTGAGTTGTTGCGGTATTAAGTCCATGGAGCTGTGTCATGGCAGGAGTCTTGCCATGAGGGTGAGGGCAGCTACTGAAAAATCCTGACCTCCGGGAGGCGCTGAACACAGATACTGCTCCCACTTGTCTGTGGGGACTGGATTTTTCCCTCCTGTCCCAGCACAACTGTCCGTCACTGGAGTCCTCCTCTGGGTGTCCTTTAGGAGGAGGTCCATAAAAACTGCCATGTATTGAGAGCTTTCTCTGCACCAGGCGCCGTTCTGAGCACTTCACATGCGCCAGCTCATTTGATCTTCAGCCTAACACTGAGGTAGGCTCTACTTTAATCGGAACACAATAAATGAGGGAAACTGAGGCACACAGAGCTTAAGGAACTTGCCCAAGGACATCTTAAGTAGAGGGGGGCCAGGATCCCAAACCAGACACCAGCTCCAGAGTCTGGAGCCCTGGGTGGGTGTCAGGAATGGCAAAGCATGGCTGAAGGCGTGTGGACGGACAGGCGTGCTATTGGCAAGGGTCTGACCCGCCGCCGTGGGAGCCAGTGGTGCCAGATGGTTGACACAGGTCCTGCTTGTAGAATTTAGGACAGACTTGGGTACGAACAACACAAACAGATTTCTTAGGTGTTCAGTTTTTCTCTTAGGTGAATTGTCTGTTGCATCCTTTGTCCCTT
Source organism: Ursus arctos (assembly GCF_023065955.2). NCBI lineage: Eukaryota > Metazoa > Chordata > Mammalia > Carnivora > Ursidae > Ursus > Ursus arctos. Next base: position 34,815,007 of record NW_026622952.1, on the reverse strand, counting down.
TTTCTGTCTGGGGTTTGTTGCTTGTCTTACCAATCTATTGTCTGCTCCCTCTGCCACGAGGGGGCTGGTTTTGTCTGTATTGTCTACTGCTGAACACCCAGCACACAGAAAACACGTACACATAGTAGGTCACAATGAATGTTTGCTGAATGACTGAATGAAGGAACATTAACTCCTTGTCTGTTATTCCTAGTTTATTGTAGAGTGTCTTAATTCTTATGTGGCTAGGTTTTACATTTTTATGTAGTCCTATGTATTGATTTTTTTCTTCTTCATAATTTTTCCATTAAAAATGTTTATAAAGTCCTGGGGCGCCTGGGTGGCTCAGTCAGTGAAGCGTCTGCCTTCAGCTCAGGTCATGATCTCAGGGTCCTGGGATCAAGTCCTGCATTGGGCTCCCTGCTCAGTGGGGAGTCTGCTTCTCCCTCTGCCGGCCACTCCCCCTGCTTGTGCTCTCAAACGCCCTCTCTCTCTGTTAAATAAATAAAATCTTTAAAAAAAAATAAAAGTGTTGGGACGCCTGGGTGGCTCAGATGGTTGTATCTGCCTTTGGCTCAAGTCATTATTCCAGGGTCCTGGAATTGAGCCCAGCAACCGGCTCCTGGCTCAGCGGGGAGTCTGCTTCTCCCTCTCCCTTTGCCTTCTCCCCTCCCCCAATCATGCTCTCTTGTCTCTCTCTGTCTCAAATGAATAAATAAAAATCTTTATTAAAAAAAAGTAATGTTTATAAAGTTCTTTCTCAGCCATATGTCATGTAAATATTTGGTTATTTTTTTTTCTGGTTTTCTTATTGTGATTTTTTTTTTTTTTTTTACTGCTTTAATTCACCTGCAGCTTGTTTTCTCTCATGGTGGAAACAGTGGCTGTACATAATTTCTTTCCAAATGGGTCTTCAATGTTTTTTAGCACAATGTATTGGATAATCCACCCTTCCTTCCACTGGCTTGTCTGTCCACTTCTGGGCAAGTATCACACCTTTAAATGTAAGTGTGGGTATGTTCAATATATAAATATACATTTAAATATCTTTTAACGCATGTCTGCCCTCATTAGTCCTTTTTAAAATTGTATCAATTGATAGCATCTGTTCTAACTATAGAATTCAACCAAAAAATTAATTTAGGGTTAACTGACATTTTAGAATATCCTTTTTCTTAAAAGATTTTATTTATTTATTTGAGAGAGAGTTAGCATAAGCAGGGAGGATGGGAAGAGGGAGAGGCAGGTTCCCCGCTGAGCAGGGAGCCCGATGCGGGGCTCGATCCCAGAACCCCGGGATCATGACCTGAGCTGAAGGCAGATGCTTCACTGACTGAGCCACCCAGGTGCCCTGTGACATTTTTTAATATTCATTTGGCAACATGACTAGTAAGAGCTAGCTCTTTTTAATCAATTTTCTTACATTTCCCAAAAAGACTGAAAATAATGACAAATGTGTTTCTTGATTTCTGATGCTTGTAAAAGCCAACCTATTAGACCCCAAAGCCCGTGCTTTTTACCATCACACGAAATTGCCCCCTGGGTTGGGCTCTGGACCTAGAAGTAACTTAACTGTGTGATCTTGGGGAAATCACTTTGTATTTTGAAAACGAGTGTTTCATTATTTTCTCTGAAACGAATGATTAAAAAAACTGACTTGAGCACTCAGTGCGGCTCAAACTTACTTGATTTTGGGACTATCCCAAGAACTCAGGAACTTTTCAAAAGTATTATGCATCAGTGCCATATGGGATGAAGTAACACGAAAAGGCGTTGGCAACAAGGCTACCTACACCCAAACGTCCCCACCACACTCGCACCAACCCGTGAGCTGCCTGAGAACCCAGTCATACCTCAAGGACACCTCTGGTCGAAAGCTGTATTCTCTGTTTTAAGTCCTGCAGCCCCATTGTCTATAATCTCTTATTATGATATTCTTTAGTACTTTAACCTTTGAAGCTTTATTTCTTTTCATGCACAAGCTCTTATAGATATCCTCAGATATGAGCCTGTTCACATACTCCCTACATCTTGTTGGTTGTTCGCCATTCTACAAATGGAGAGACACAAAGACCCAACACAAACGGACCAACACACAGAAACCAGGTGTCCTGTGCCAGCAACAGAAGGCGGGAGTCTTGACTCAGAATCTAGTGCCAACCACAAAGCGCTGGTCTCCACAGCCGCCATCTTGGTGTTGTCTGGGGAACTAATGACATGGCAGCACTCCAGTGTGGACAGGTGGAAAATATGTGTGTACAGACAAGCACCTTCATATCAACACGTATTTTAAAGAGAGAAGAAAGAACAAACTTGCTTACTCTTCAATACACGATTATAAAAGGGAAAACCACATCCATCAGAAAGGGAAAAGATCGATGTAACAGAGAAGAGTCCAAGAAAAAAATTAATCTCACTCTGATATGGCCAAATCCCACAACCATTGCTGCTGTTCCCCATGATAAAAGCAAAATGGTTTTTGATAGTCCGATTGACACAGGCAAACACTTACTAATGGTTCACTCTCAAATGGCGAGCATGTAAACTTTAGCATCTCGGTGATCCATTTTGGTCAAGACTTTTACTCTGATTTATTTACTAACGAGAGGGAAGAAAACAATATGGCACCACCCAACTAGAAAAGACAGAGAGGAAGGAAGGGAGGAAGACAAGGAGGGAGGAAGGAAGAGAGAAGGAAGAAAGATGAACTTGTGTATGGCAATCTTAGTGAGGAAGTGAGGTAAATGAGAAGAGATTTAATTTAGGTAAATGTCTAAGGTAATATACCCGGGAAGAAATAACAACCAGCAAATATAGAAAAGAGAAGGCTGTTGTTGAGGAAACAGCACAGTAGAAAACAACCAGGCAGTTATACTAATTACTTGCTGAAGAGATGAGTCCCTGATATCACTGCCACTAACAGGATTGCTGCTGTCTTGGTCTGTGTGTCTAGAAGGATCCCTTAGGAAGCGGAAGTGGCAGTAGAGTTGCTTCATCCGGCCTTTTTTCTGGCAGTAATTTTCCCTATGAATTGCTACTGCAGACTTGCCAAAAGGAATGTTATAAAATGGCCATAAAAACACTGTTGAATGTTGAAAGCAGAATAGCTAGAATCCTGCATCTATACTGAGGTGGGAGTTTCAGCGGCTCAGTCAAATCCCATTTTTATTTAGAGACGTCAAATCCAACTGGGCCTCCATTTCTCTAGATAGGGATTTAAGCAGGCATCGGGTTTCATATTGTTTACTCTGCTCTATTTGTCTCCCTGTGGGAAGAGGCAGGTCCTACAAATGTGCTAGGTAGTATTTTCGTTGGATTTCGGGCATTATTTAGATCCCCAAGAAGGGGAGCTCCTCTGAACTCAGAAAACTGATGTTCAGTCAACAGAATGGAGGTTCTTAGGCAGAATGAAAAATGAATAAACTCAGAGTTAAATATGCAGGGAATCTACTTCCTGTTTGGGTATTCTCGTGGCCTATTGGGCTTTTCATATAGTTTGACACTATTTATAGAGAAAAATAAAGCTGGAATGGTGGGGATGTGGGAGTCTGAGCAAATTAAGCCATAACCTTAGAGACAGTACGTCATTTCTGCCAATTTACCAGCCATGATGCCTCAGTTTCCCATCAGTAAAGAAAGCAGCTCTGTGTGGGATCCTGGCCAAAGGATAACTCATTAAAATGTTGAAATGCAGAAAGCTGTGTGAGGTTCTTTTACATAAATGAGTCAGGCGATGCCATCCAGGGAGTGTATCCAAGTTTGTTTCTCCTGCGCTCTTCACATTGATACGGCCCAGGATTTACACTGCAATTGTTCTCAAACTTCTCTATTAGAATCTTCTGAGAGCTTATTTTAAGACGTCCATTTGTGGGGTGCCTAGCTGGCTCAGTCTGTGGGGTGTGCAACTCTTGATCTCCAGGTTGTGAGTCTGAGCCCCATGTTGGGTGTACAGATTGCTTAAAAATAAAATCTTTAAAAAATAAAACAAAACAAAGTGCTGATTTGGGGCCCAGCTCCACAGTTCTGATGAAATAGGTCTGGGGTGGAACCCAAGAACCTAAATTCTTAGCAAGCATGCCAGGATAGTCATTCAGACTGCAGTGGTCCATGGGCCACACATTGAGGAATTCTGAACCAAGCTCACCTGGCTGGTAAACGTCCGTTCGTGGCCCAGTTAGCACTGTATGCTAACGACCCCAGGAAACCCGGCTGTGGTCTAGCAATGTGTGGAGAACTTGGGAGTGGATTTGTTTTTCAGCCTAACATCCATTCATCCTGCATTTTCTTTTGGAGAACAGTCCTTCCCCCTGCTCACTTCATGCCCCTCTGGTAGGTTTCATCCTGCAGACCAGGGTGCTGCATGTGACCCGGGCCTGGCCAGTCACAGCCTGGATCCCCCTGGCCACAGGGATTGGGGATGAACATGTGACTCCAGTCCAAGCAGGTTCTGTCTCAAGGCCTACACAGAAACCGTCAGGATTGGAATGGAGGGTCTGAAGATGCCGGAGCCATGCTGCCACCGTGAGGGGAGTTTCTATAGATCAAAAGATGAAAAGAGAGAAACCAAGCCTTGGAATATTATTTGAGCCACGGATCGGGCCAAACCTAAAGCCAGATAGAGCTACCCCTACATTTTTCAGTTTAAATGGCGGCGGGGGGAGGGGAATACACTTTCATCTTCAGCCAGTTTGAATGGGGTTTGCTGTCACTTGCAACCACGAGTTCTAACTGAAATTGTTATTATGGCAAAGCCATCTTACGGGAATGTTTTTGATGATCAGATCAAATATTCCATAACCAAATAATTCTATCATTGCCTTGAAAGAAATATATGTCAAAACGCCTATTTGGTAGGAACACTTTGGAGGTAACTCTTAGGTTAGGTAGGAAGAAGCTCTTATGGGGTGTTCTTAGAAAAAGGTCAACTAATAGTAAAACCTATTGTCTGTTGACAACCTATGAGGTGCTGGGCATTGAGCTTTTAATATATTATTCCTAATTTTCACGACAAACCCAGAGTGGGTAATATCTTCATTTAAGAATAAGGGAATGAGAGTTCAGAGAGGTGAAATAACACGTGTGGGGTCACACAGGAGGAAATGGTAGAACTTGGACTTCAAGGCCTTCTGCAAGTCACCAGCCTACCTGGGAGGCACCAAGCTCATGTGAGATTTTTCCAAGCTTTCCTATCTCTTCCTGGCAGACCATAGCATGACTAGAATTCATCATTACTAGTTTCCCCTGCCCAGACACAGACATGAACGTTCCCAATCTCTTCATTACTGACTGTTTTGGTTTCTTTTTGAAATTGTGCCTTAATCATCCGAGAAACCCTTCCCGTGAGTGAACGAAGACGGCTCATGCACCCAAAGACGCTCTCAGCGTTCCCCAGAGTCACTCTCCAGTGTCACGTTTCTGGTCCTGAAGGGCATGGCTCGAACTGGATTTGAACGTGGACACTTCCCCCGCACACCCCACCGTGTCTCGAAGATTCAGGCAGACTCATGCACGTTCCACTTCGGCGGTGTGTCATTCTCTGCTTCCACGCCCGTCCCTCGGTTACTGCCCCTTGGTCGGCCACTTGTTTCTAGGCTTCCAGGCTGCCTCTTGTTGGCCTTTTGCTGCAAGTCTGCAGGCCACTTGGCTGGAACTCAGGGGATGTTGGTAGTGCCCAGAGCTTGGGCAGCGACGGGCATCTGGTGAACCTTTCACGGCAGGTCATGTGACCATCTGTTTTATGCCTCATGTTCCTCTTTCCTAAATTGGTCACAGTTATTAAGAAAAATTATTCTGAAAGACAACTTTGATATAGCTGTTAAGTTAAAAACAGGGGCCAGATAATATCCGGTACTTAGAATCTCGTTTAACTCCTCCCAGAAAAGCGATGTAGCCGCAACCAGCAAAGGCACGCTCCTTTGGACTTGCTAGCAGAACAGCCCTCTGAAGCTTCATCTCAAAAGCCCGAGGTGCTCAGGTCTCCAGAGCATTTGGATAACCTAGCCGTTGACCCCTCCCCATGCCAACACCCTGCCAAGGGCTTCCCAAAGCATGTGGGAAGGAAACAGGGTGAGGACCTGTTTTTCATAGCTTTCATTCTATCAGCGCGCAAGAGGGGTTCCGTTGGCATTTTGAGTGGGAAAGTTCTTGGTTGGAAGGACTGAGGTCGTTGGCTTACTGCAGGATATTAGCCTCCTTGGACCCCGCGTATTAGATGCTAATTTGTAATAACCAAAAGCAAATAAGAAATGCTCCCATTCATTTTCAAACACTCCCTGGGAGGGATGGACAGCCCGTGGTTAGTAAACCAGAGAGAGTCGGAAGTGCCTGGGGCTGGAGGTGAGGAAGCAAACTCCCCAGCCTCTTCTCCATCCTCCAAAAGCCAGACTCAGGGCTCTTGAGAGACAGCCTCCAACCAGTCAAGGGTCTCTCCCAGGACTACGGAATCGGGGTATACAAGCTTCCAGCAAAACGCTGAGCCTGAACGGGCACTCCGTAAATAGTTGCTAATTAATTGCCATGTCTTGCTCATTATTATATGCTCATTGAGACTGGAGATTTCACATCCTCTATGTTGTGAAAAGCCCCGGGCGGACTTAATATAATGCCATGCTACTGATAAGTGCTCAGGAAATATTAATTACTATTGATGAAAGTGGTGACTACTTTAATTTAGACGCAAACAACCAAAAAGAGCTCTTTGCGTCTGTTGCGTTTGCAGAGACTGATTAACCTGGTCTTACAATTAATTACTTACCCTTCCATCTCCGGCACCTAAAACTCGGGGACTTTCAGGTCACCGAGCAGTTGTGTGGGTGGGTGAGAGACTTGCTTGGGCTTTAGCCAGGCTATTGGCGGCAGAACTAGACTTTTAAGATATGGAAAACTTCACAAATATGCCAAAATAGGAAACAGGCACCAGGCCAGGTCAGGCCAGGTGAAAAAAAATGAGGCAGCCAGAGAGGTCAGAAGGCCATGAGGGGAGGTAGAGGCAGGGGCCACGGGAGGCTGGGAGTTCCTTGGAGAGAGCCAAGGGCTGGGGTAAGGTTGGAGTCGGTGTGGTGTGCCCCTTCCCAGGCCCCCACTCCCTGAAGTCCCAGTTTCACCTGAAAATGTGATCGTTATCTTGCTGAGTGCAGGCAAGATCAAATCTGTAAGGGACAGCCAGGATCCAACTTTCCATCATTCGTTGTAAGTCAGACCGGGGCTTCTCACTCCTTGCCAATGGGTAAGTCATAAGGATTTTATTTCCCTGGATGATCACTGCAGGGTGTGGGGCATAACATCGTGCTCTGGGATTTCTATACCGAAGCATGAGAAAAAAGTCCAAGGCAGGACTAAAGCTTTATAGAGAATTGATACCACTGCGAGTTTTAAAACAAAAAATAAACTCTGATTGTCATGGGCAGTCACGGGTTTACCGATGCAAAGCGGCCTTTCTGCTGAATAGCTAGGTGACCTGGGTTCATTTGCAGATTCGCAGATTATACTCTCATTTTGTTCAACTTTGAGACAGGAGACAATAACATTTGCAAATGGCTTAGACCTGCCTGGTCTGACTTTCCTCAAATATCCAGCAAGATTAAATCCATTTTGGTCTAAAGAAAAAGTAGAGGGAGTGGAGGATTGTGTTTTAATTACAAGGTGCACCTAAAACACGGTCTGTTCCCCTTCAATTTCCCCCCCCCCCCAACCCCAGCCCAAATGGCAATACCTTTTTAATTAGCCAGGAGTGTTAAATAACAAAAGAAAGCTATCTTTTCTTCTTTCTTCCCAGGTGACCAGGGTTTGGATCAGTAGATTTTGACTCTTCTTCTTTCCCAGAGCTGGAGTGACAAGGACCCAAGACAGGATATATACATTGATTATGATCACTTTGTGAGAGGCCACTTTGGGGAAAAAGTCTCGAAGACAAGCACACAGCAGTGAAAGACGACGCTAACGTTCTGTGTGGCGCCCTAGGCACGTGCCTTCACATGCGAACGTGTGCAACATGCGAATCCTTAGGAAATGTCATGTCAAGGCAAGCTGGTCACTGCAGAGTAGAAGGAGGGTGCCTACCCTAGACGAGTCCCTCTTCACGGACCCCTTAAATCAGGGGCTCCTCAAGATCTCCTCCTGGGAGTGTTCTCTAAGGTGTGGGAAATAATAGGAAGATTGCTCGCAATATGTAGAAAAAGGAAAATGCATAATGTTTTTAGTTCTGTTTGCATTTCTCGCCTGGATCACAGGCCACTCGAGACTTAGGTTTTTGCAATGATTTCCTTTGACTTGGTTTTGAGTCTTGGCTCTGCAACCTAACAGTTATGAGACCTTGGGAAACTTTTTCACAAACTTGGATTCTCAGTTTTCTCATTTATAAACTGGGAGTGTTAATACGGACGTCCCTGGGTTGGGTGCGCATAAAGGATAACGCGCGTGAAGCACCCAGCAAAGGGGCCCAACGCATAGCAGAGGCTCACAACTGGCCGCGAGCCTCTTTCTCTCTGGGCCACCACTTCTTACAGACACGTGGGAAGGAGACGCTACTAGAACCCTGTGCTGACCCCGGAAGTCCTTCTCAGAAGCTCCCGGTAAAGAGCTGCCGCGTGGGTGGGGACCCTGGAGAGAACGGGTTTTCTACGCATCGCAGGCCCCTGGCGTCTGCAGAATGCCAAGGGAACAGCAGCAGAGCGGAGCCAGACAGGAACTGGGTTAAGAGCAACTGCAGAAGAGAGCGAAGAAAATGACCTCCAGTAAGCCGCACGACATAGTGACTGCCATATTGTAACTTCGACTTCCCCCTTGCGCTCTGTGCCCCCCGCACCCCTGGGCTAAATGCAGGGACTGTGTTTACTCACAGCTGACTTGCTACTGCTCCCAGAGAGTCTGCGCTTAATTGTAGGGGATTAATAACAATCGATGACTGAACCAATGACACTTTCAGCCTCCCCGGGGCCCCAAATTTGCATTTTCCCAGCCTCTGAGGAAAAGTGGGCATTTCGTAGGGCACCAAGTTCAAAGAACCTATTTTTCGGAGGTACTGCCTCAGAAATCCTTTCAGAATTCCCTCTGCAACTGCAGGGTAGGAGGGGAGGATCCAGAGAGAAGGTTTGTTGCATCAAAATGGTTTCTGCATGCCTTTGGTGGTGAAATGCAAGAATGGGGTCTCTGAGGAATGAAATATGACCAGTAAACGTCCAGAATCTCAAAAAACCCCCCACAAATCAACAAAAAGCCAACTCCTCTGCTCCCTCTGGCATTTGGCACATACTTTATCAGCATACGCCCTCATATGAGCCTTTTCTTTAGACTTTTATCTTTTAATTCTGTTGCTGGAAGTACTGAATCATTTTGAGCCATGGTCTCAGAGCGCAGTCAGTGGCTCCATCCTTGCCAACAAAGAGCCTTGATTCTTTTTTTTCTTAGACTCATCAAAAATATGAATGAAACCATAGCATTATCTGCCCAGTGAATCTCCTAGAATATAGGAAGACCATTGCCACTGGTTATCTTTTAAGAGATTGCCCAACTTCCCAATTCTTCTTTATGAGGGTACATTTATACGTTAAGGAATAATTGAACAGGCAGGTGTCAATTTTTTGAAAAACCGAAGCTCACAAATAGGCTTACAACAAATAGCTTATTTGTAAGACCATGTGCTGGAGTCCTCCCAAGGGCTGTCATTTTCTGGTGTCCTCAATCGATGGGCAGAACAGGCCCAACAGACGTGTATTTTGGGAGGCTGAGGAGCTTCCAAGAGGAACCCAGGCGGGGTCACCACTGGAAAATTCGGGTAGTGACCCAACAAAGCTCTTTCTGCAAAGGCTGGGAGCTTCCCAGAAAGAGACTCATCCAAGGGGAAGAAATGGAGCATGAAGATGTTCTGAATGCTGTGGGGGCGGGGTGCTGTCCCTCTCTTCTGTTCTTGGCCCAGCTTACTACACACACCCATGTCTACAGAAAGAGAAGACTGTAAATTAAAAAATGGAAAGATTTGTTTTAATAGACTCTATAAAATATGGGGGCTGAAGCAATAGTGCTTTGAGACTCCATCCCTTTGGCACCGCTGACTAGTCCAGAGGTTGGGAACCATTAGAACTGAGGACATCGAGGGCATCACCTGTAGGGGACAGATACACATACCCTGAGGACCTGAAAGAGGAGATGTGCTCCTGGAGGCACAGTGGCAGCCCCAGTGCTGGGGCTTGGGGGACACTGACAGCGTGGAGAAGTACAGAGGGGAGACTCCCTGAGCATGCCCAGGATTTCTCAGGTGGAATCACTGCCAGGTGGCACTCCTGTGGCTTGGGAAATTGGATGATTACTCTTAGTAGGACCTCTTCCAAACACTGGTGAGACTTAGGAAAACTTGGGTTTTATCATGTATTTGGTAATCATCTTATGCCTTAAAATAATATTATAAGTAGTGGTAGGGTTTCCAAATGAGGAAGAATAGAATGAAGGAAGGAAGGAAGGAAGGAAGGAAGGAAGGAAGGAAGGAAGGAAGGAAAGAAGGAAGGAAGGGAGGAAATAAAGGGTGGCCAGTTTCTCCCATTATAAACTATAATTGGCTAAACACTATACATTTGTTATTGGAAAAAGAATAGAACTCTTTTTGTTTTTAAACACATAAAATATATTTAAACATAGCAAAGTGCTTTGCAAACAGATAACTGGCCCACACAGCCTTCCCACAGTCAGCCAAGCCGTTCACCCTAATCCACATGCTTACTTAGGGCTCAGAACTCAGCACTTACTTAGGCTATGTCCAGTACTTCATCCCTGAAATATACTTTTGGAACTCTGGCTGGGGGAGTGGGACAAGAACGAGAAGTCCCAACACCAAATGAGGAGGGGCAGAATGAGCAGGCAGGGAGAGAACTAACCACCATCTATTTGCTTTGTCTCCTCTCCTCTCCTCTCCTCTCCTCTCCTCTCCTCTCCTCTCCTCTCCTCTCCTCTTCTTTTCTCTTTCCTTTCCTTTCTTTATTTTTGGTTTCTTTTCTAACCAAATGTTCATAGAAGCCTTATTATTTTTTTTAGAAGAAAGCATTGCAGAAAGCATTATTTATTTATTTTGAAATATTTTAAAAATATTTTATTTATTTATTTGAGAGAGAGAGAGAGAGAGCATGAGTGGCGTGGGGCCAGAGGGACAAACAGACTCCCGCTGACTATGGAGCCCCTCACCGTGTGGGAATCAACCCCAGGACCCTGAGATCAGGACCTGAGCCAAAGTCAGTCGCTTAACCAACTGAGCCACCCAGGCTCCCCAGCATTATTTATTTTTTTAAATACTTTATTGAGCTATGAATGACACAAAAAGCTATACATATTTAATAGATACAACTTGATGAGTTTGGAGATAAGCATACATCTGTGCAACCATCACCCCAATCTAAGCCATAAACGTCGAGGCTCAGAGAGGTTTAGCAAGTTGCGGAAGTCCAACAGGTAGTATCAGCTGCAAAGCCCGTACGCCGGGCACAGAAGTTGTGTGGGGTCACGGGCCTGCGAGCAGTACAGTCAAGAGGAAGAGGAAGGGTGGGCACGGGTGATGGCACGGCGGGGGCAGGGGAATGCCAGCTGGTGAGACGGCACAAGTCACCACGGAGATGGGAAAGTCAGTAACTACCAAGGTCGATGCTATGCTAGTGATGAGGGAAAGAGGCAGAAAGGGAATTCCCATAGGGCCTGGCCATTTTGAGAGCGATGGAAGGAGAAACTGGGAGCTCAGAGAACTTTTCACTGGACCTACTTGAAAAATGGTAAGCAGGAGAATGGGTAGAGGAGCAAGGGTGAGGCTAAACGGCTGGAATGGAGAGCGTGGGAGCTTCTGCTCTGATTATTTTAGAGAGTCCGGTAGAGATAAGAAAGTCAGGCTGAGTCCCCATTGACACCATAAGGACATGTGTGAATGGTGTGTCCCCATACAAGCCTTGCCTCTACTAATAATCTTGATCAAAGTTTTCACTTTTATTCCTTAAAAAACTACCTGCTGAGGGGCGCCTGGGTGGCTCAGTCGGTTAAGCGTCTGCCTTCAGCTCAGGCATTTGAGCTGGATCCTGGGATCCACATCTGGCTCCCTGCTTAGCAGGGAGTCTGCGTCTCCCTCTGTCTGCCGCTCTCCCTGCTTGTGCTCTCTGGCTCTCTCTCTCTGTGTCAAATAAATAAATACAATCTTAAAAAAAAATTTACCTACTGCATGTTTAAAAGCTTGGAGTCTGCAGGCCAATAGCAATTTCTGTAACTGTTCTTAAAAGATGAATTTCTAGAGCGTTTTAGTTTTTATTTTATATAGAGAAGATTCTTTTTCTTTTTTCCTTTACGAACTCTCCAACACTGGAAACCAGCTATTAAAGACTACCCATTCCAGGAATTCCCTGCAGGGTCCTAAGTACCTGGAGCTGGTGTTAAAAAGATCATTAAGAGCAGAGCATCTCTTCATTCCCTGGAGTTCCTGGTAATTTCTGTTTAAAGACCTAGACTCTAGCAGAGTTAATATTTACAGTGAGGTAATATATTATTTACATGGACCCCAGACACCAAAACATCTATAAATTCACACAGTTAACCTCCGTCTGCTCCTTCCTTTCTTTACTTATTAAGTCAATTCAAGACCTAGACTATTATCAGATATAAGGTTCTTTCAATAATATCACCCACCAGCCCTTTCAAATGAAAATTTAGAAAAAAAAATGAAGGACTTGCCAAATTCTCATTTAACACGAGGAACCTTTACAGATTTCAGAAGACATAGTTCTGGGTAAGGTAAATGAGAAAAATGGGAAAGACAAATAAATTATTATCATTCGTCTTTTGGAGTTATGTACCAATTGCAGACGAGGAAGTGGATTCCAAGGGGGATTCCAAACCTGTATAGACTATAATAAGCTCTTCCTAAGAATTTTCAGGAATAAAGGAGGGTGTGTATGAACAAAGCTAATCTCAAAGGCAAACGATAGTGCTTAACAGCATGTGCACTCGTTAACATCAATTGACAAAGTAGAATTGCACAAGAATTCTTTTTTTTTATTAGTAGTTTTCAAGTTTATTTTTTAATCTATGCATGAGCATTCTTAAGCAAGGGTTTTCAACTAAGTCATAACATTCCGCACCTGCTGTTTCTTCTGCTGCATCTTCTGCAGCAGCTCGGTGAGTCCAAGTCAGGCTGCCCAAGGGTCCAGGGGTTCGGGTGTCTCCAGATTTCACCCTTCCCTTAATCCAGCTCAGGCTACATGATCCGCTTACCTTTCAGGGACCGGAACTAAGAATCTCCTGACTTCATTACCCAGCAATGAGCAACTGAAAACAGGTGGTGATTGGGAGGGCCTCTTGGGAGCAAAGTAGTACACGGATGTAAAAACTGATCCGCACAAGAAATTGTGTGCTAGTGTTTACGGAGTCGTTATCTGTAAGAGCCAAAAAGTGTTAACTCAAATGTCCATCTCATGAATGGATAAATAAAATGTGGTATGTCCATACAGGGAACTGTTATTCAGCAATAAACAGAGAGGAAGAACTGATACATGTTACAATGTGGATAAACACAAATCACCAACATCAGGAACGAAAGGGGATATCACTACAGATCCCCCAAACATCAAAGGAATAATAGGGACTATCATGAGCAACTTTAAGCCAACAAATTACTAACAATTTAAATGAAGTTGGACAAATTCTCTGAATAACTTACAAAAACTGATACAGGATGAAACAGGGAATTTGAATAGCTTGATATCTATTAAAGAAATTTTAATTATTATCAAAAATCTCAGGAAGAAAATTCCAGCTCATATTATTTCACTAGTGAATTCTATCAAATATTTAAGAAAGAATTTTTTTTTTCTGAAAACAGAGTAGGGGGAAACACTTCTTTTTTTTTTGTAATAATATTTTTTTATTATATTATGTTAGTCACCATACAGTACATCCCTGGTTTCCGATGTAAAGTTCGATGATTCATTAGTTGCGTATAACACCCAGTGCACCATGCAATATGTGACCTCCTTACTACCCATCACCAGTCTATCCCATTCCCCCACCCCCCTCCCCTCTGAAGCCCTCAGTTTGTTTCTCAGAGTCCATAGTCTCTCATGCTTCATTCCCCCTTCTGATTACCCCCCCTTTCTTTATCCCTTTCTTCCCCTACCGATCTTCCTAGCTCTTATGTTCCATAGATGAGTGAAACCATATAATTGTCTTTCTCTGCTTGACTTATTTCACTTAGCATAATCTCCTCCAGTGCAGTCCATGTTGCAGCAAATGTTGAGAACTCGTTCTTTCTGATAGCTGACTAATATTCCATCGTATATATGGACCACAGCTTCTTAATCCAGTCATCTGTTGAAGGGCATCTCGGCTCCTTCCACGATTTAGCTATTGTGGGGGAAACACTTCTAACTCATTTTATGAGACTAGCATAGCCCTAATACCAAACCTTTACCAAATATTACAAAAAAAGAAAAGAAAGAAAGAAAAGAAAATTAGAGGTCAATATCCTCTTGGTTATAGACACAAGAGTCCTCGATAAAATATTAGCTAATCAAATTCAGCAATATATAGAAATGATAAATTTCATGATCAAATACATTTACCCCAGGACTGCAAAGTTGATCTAACATTCATAAAAATCAACCTGTACGGGGGCGCCTGGGTGGCTCAGTCAGTTAAAGTTAAGCATCTGCCTCTTGATTTCGGTTTGGGTCATGATTTCAGGGTCATGAGATCGAGCCTGCCATCAGGCTCTGTGCTGGGTGTAGAGCCTGCTTATGATTCTTTCTCTCCCTCTGTGCCTCCCTGCTCATTCTCTCTCTCTCTCATATAAATAAATCTTAAAAAAAATCAATCTGTGTAGTTTATCATATTTGTGGAATTGAAGAGAGACACCACATAATTATTTAAATAGATGCAGAAAAAGTATTGGGAAAAAACTCAGTACTCATTTATGAGAAAACAAAGAATTGAAAGAAAAAAAACAAAACAAAACAAACTATCAACCAAATAGGAGAGAAGGGAAATCTCTCCACCTAACAAAGAATATCTACAAAAACCCTGGAACTGACATCACACTTTTTTTTTTTTGAAGAGTTTATTCATTTATTTGACAGAGACAGAGAGAAAGGGAACACAAGCAAGGGGTGTGTGAGAGGGAGAAGCAGGCTTCCTGTGGAGCAGGAAGCCCGATGCGGGGCTCCATCCCAGGACCCTGGGATCATGACCTGAGCCGAAGGCAGATGCTTAACGGCTGAGCCACCCAGGTGCCCCTGACATCACACTTAATGGTGACGTGTTCAGTACTTTCCTTGTAAGATCAGGAACAAAGGATGTCCAGTCTCTCCATCTCTATTCTAGTCAAGCTCTTTGTTCTTACAATAAGGCAAGAGAAAGAAATAAAAAGCATGAAGATCAGAAAGAGAACTAAAATCGTCTCTGTTTGCAAATGTAAATGATGGCTACTGTTCAGGACACAGTGGTACAAATAATCCACAGGACCTCAAGGGCAGCTTGCGGCAACCTTTGCTGACGCTTCTAAACTAGAGGCTAGTCGGCACTCAGGCCGTCCAGGCTCCAATAATCATTCTGTGCAGAGGCTCTCCTATAACCGAGGTGCTGCATTTCTGTGTGCTCGGGTCTCGGGTACCATAAACCCTGCAACTTTTGTCCCCTTCCAGGTCTGGAGCAACCTAATGACAGATACCACATAGGTCTCCCTGTGTGTGGAACCACTGGCCCTAAATCAACTTCCAGCCAGTTAGTCTAGCTTTTTAGCTTGATAGGCTTAGACAGTGTTATAATTTTTGCTTTCAGTGGTCATGTATTTCAGATAAATTCAGATAGAAAGTAATCTTTTATATTTAACCAGAGAGTAACCATTTTCTTTCATTCCTTCCTGAATTTCCATGTGATAACATTTTCCTTTGCCTGAGGATCTTACATTAGAATTTCTTATAGTACATGTCTGCTGGCAATGATCTCCCTTAGTCTTCTTTTATCTGAAGATGTCTTTGTTTTGCTTTCATTCTGTTTATGTATTTATTTGCTTGAGAGAGAGCGCGCACATTTTGCTTTCATTCTTGAGTGACATTTTCATTAGATTCAGAATTCCGGGTGCAATGCTTTTCCGGCACTTTCAACATGTCGTTCCACCGTCTTCTGACCGCTCATTGTTTCTGATGAACAGTCAGTGATAACTCGAATAAGTGCTTCCCCTGCGTCATTTTTTTCAGTCGGCTTTCAAGGTTTTCTCTTTTCTCTTTGGTTTTCAGCATTTGACTATGTTAGCCATACACATGGCTTTCTTCATATTTGTTCTCCTTGGGTTTTGTCGATTTTCTTGAATCTGGAAATTCATGCTTTTCACCAATTTTCAGTCATTATTTCTTCAAATTGTGCTTCGTCCCATTTTCTTTCTCTTCTTTTGGGACCCTAATTACATATATGCGTAAACTTTTGATATTGTCCCATAGGTCTCTGAGGGTCTGTTCACTTTTTTTCAACCCTTTTTCTCCCTTTTCTTTTTTTCTCTTTTCTTTTCTTGAGAATTTGCCCCAAGGCAATGAGTAAATGTGGAATGGTTACACTGAAAAAAGTTCTCCTGATTCACTTCAATTGGTCACTGGACATGTTCCTCTGTCATCTGCATTCTGCTATTAAGTCCATCCAATGGATTTTTGTTCGTTTGTCTGTTTTTTTGTTTCTTTCAAGTATTACACTTTTGTTTCATGTAGTACATTTTCCTTTTTCTTTTGTTTTGGATAGAATTTTTAGAATTTCTGCTTGATTCCTGTCACGGCTAATTTTATGTGTTAACTTGACGGGGTCACAGTGCCCATATATCTGTTCAAACATTATTCTTGATGTTTCTGTGAGAGTGTTTTGTGATGAGATTTACATTTGAATCAATGGGCTTTGAGTAAAGCAGATTGCCCTCGATAATGTGGGTGGATTCATCCAATCAATTGAAGATCTGAAGAGAACAAAAGGTTGACCTCCCTCTAGTCAGAGGGAATTCTGCCGCAGATAGCGTTCAGATGTCATCTGCTATGTGGTCTCTTCTTAGATCTATGGCAGGCTGACTGTGGACTTTATCCTGTAACATCAGTTCATCCCTGGGTCTCCAGCCTGCTTGTTCACCCTGCTGATTTTGGACTTGCTAACTTCCATAATCATTAGTCAATGCCTTACAATACATCTCTCTCTCTCTCTCTGTATATGTACACGTACGCATACATGTCCTGGCAGTTCTGCTTCTCAGGAGATTCTAATTTAGATTGTTTCTTTTCTGAAACTTTCTATCTTTTCATTCATTGTGAACACATTCTCTTTTAGTCTGTGAGCACAGTTATTATAGCTACTTTAAAATCCTTTTGTGCTAATTTCAATATCTTGTTTATTTCAGGTGGATTTCTTTTATCTCGAAAATGGGTCGAATGTTCATATATTTTTGATATGTTGAGTAATATTGGACTGTATCTTGGACATTGTGCATGTTGTATTGTGAAGACTCTGGATTCTGTTACATAACTCTGGATAGTGTCAGTTTTATTAATTTATTTATTTTAAAAGATTTCTTAAAAAGATTTTATTTATTTGAGAGAGCCAGTGAGCAAGAGAGAGAGAGAGAGAACACAAGCAGGGGGAGGGGCAGAGGAAGAGGCAGAAGCAGACTCCCTGCTGAGCGGGGATCATGACCTGAGCCAAAGACAAGCACTTCACTGCCTGAGCTGCCCAGGCCCCAGTTTTACTGCTGTATAGCCAGGCAATTACCTTGTTTAAGTTCGACTGCAAACTGTTTTTTGGGGAGCAGCTGACATCTCAGTTCAGTTCTGACATCCTTAACTGGACTGCTGTCAGTCTGCTCCTGTCACGTATGGATAAAAAGTCAGCAAGAGATTTGGGCAGAGTCAGACACAGACATGAGTCTCCCTTTCCCTGGCACTCTCCTTTCTCGAATTCCTCTGCTACAGTGCAGTGGCCGTGTTTGTCCCAAAGTCTGTCTACTGTCTCTTTGGCGCAGGAAAACTACAGATTTTCTGTTGGAGTTTTAGTAGGATAACCGTCCTGGTTGGCCCAGAACTGAGAGTTTTCCCAGAACATGGGATTTCCAGTGCCAAGCCTGAAACAGCTCTGGAAAGACTGGACTGGTTGGTCACTCTAAGTTTTAGACACTCTATGGGTTGCAGACTGTGCTTGAAGACATGGAAACAAAGAATCACCCAGTGCCATTTTTTTCTTCCAGAAGCCCTTTTGGTCACTTTCCAGTGCCTTCAAGTATTGGTGGGTGTTTGTTGTTGTTGTTGTTTGTTTGTTGTTGTATTTTGTTCACAATTTATAGCTTATAGCTGTCATCTATGGGAGAGTTGGTCCACTAGGAGGTTCCTCAGTCTTTACCGGAAGCAAATATCTTTCAGTCCCTCTTACCTGACATACTGCAAACCCTACTCCATCTCTTTTTCTCTGCCAGGTCAGACTCCCCACTCCGTATAGGCATTCCCTTCTCTTTCTTTCCTGAGCTACCTTCCAGTCTCCAATCTCATGCATGTGCCTCTCCCGGATGCTCCCTGAAATCCCTACCCCGAGCGGGAGGTTCAGTGTGGATTATTGATTGACTCTGGTCAACATCAGGAAGCAATTAGTGCCCACAATGCTTGGGCTCTGTTCCATTCATGATCTCATCTGACCTTATCACAACTCTGCAAACTAGCCATTTTCCTCTCCATGCTATAGATAAGACACCAAAGAGTCAATGAAGGTATTATCCAAGACCACAAAGCTGGCAAGTGGAAAAAACATAAAACCAACCTCCTTGTCTAACTCAGTGCTCTGGCCCGTATCACCCACAGGGGTCAGGACAGTGTAAACAGATTCTTCTGAATTAGCATCCTGAATTTGATCTTGTTGATACTAACTGGCTTCTCTGATTGGCCCAGTATTTCTGGCACTAATTCAGTGTCCTGGTCCTTCTGGCTGGTGGGTCACTGATCATCCCAGGTGGGGAAGGGCTGGGGACGGACATCTAAGAAACAAATACTTCCACAAAAATTCCCAATGTCTACTGTGTATGAAACTGTGCTAGGCAAAAGCCTTCTCTAAAAAAAATAATAATAATAACCTTATATACATAAAGGGACGGGAAGGTTTATCTGGGAAGAAGTTTACCAGCAAGAGTTAAAAAAGATGCTTTACTGTACAAGTCTGTCTAGCGAAATGTCATGCTGGTGAATTCGACCGTTCCTTTCTTCTCAGTGGCAGGTTGCGTATATTCAGAGGGACCTTGAGAATTTGCCCCAAAGAAATGAATAAATGTGGACCCGGTGCTCTGAAAAATGAGCTGCTGCCGAAGCACAGCTCCATGGGTGTGTGTGTGTGTGTGTGTGTGTGTGTGTGTGTGTGTGTGTGTATGCTAGCTCTGATTTCCAGAATCCTGTTATGATCATGCTCACCTGGTCAAGTGTGCCCCTCAACATTTCATTAGAAACATTTTCAAACAGAAAAGGGGAAAAGACTTTGTAATAAGCACACACCTGCCCAGCGCCCTGGCTCTACCATTAATTCACACTGCACTAGAGTGTTTCGGACACATACCTATACATCCTCAACTTATTTTGCAAACTCATCTTAATGTTTATATAATTAAAAGTGAATTACAGACATGAGTACCCTGGAAGTTTTTAAGCTCAAGTCTTATTTCTCTTTCAGGTCACAGAGCCTATAAAATTTGTTTGTTTGACCTCTGCCTCTCTGTCTCAGGGGGGCTTGTTTTGTTCATAAAGGGGTCCTTCTGGGCTCTGCCCTTTTTGGTCCTCCTCATCAGCTTTCCTGCACCGAGCACCTGTGTTGATGCCCACCACTCCTGGAGCATGGCGGGGGGGTGGTGGGTGGGTGGGTGGGAGTGGTGGTGGTGTCTGGCGGTGCTGGACGACCTCAGCCGTCCCGGGAGGCCACCTGCATTATTGGCAGGAGGCAGTGCCTGGGGATTAGGTTACAACACCTAGCGAGGCCCAAGGACACCTGAGATATTGTGATTTAAAATAAGACACGTGGGGTGGGGCACGTGAGTGGCGGCTTAGTAACGGTTAAGCCTCTGCCTTGGGCTGAGGTCATGATCTCAGGGTCCCGGTATCCGGGGAGTTTGCTTCTCCAGCTCCCTCTGCCCCTCCCCCTGCTTGTGCAACATGAGCGCGCTCTCTCTCTGTCTCTCTCTCTCTCTCTCAAATAAATAATTACAATCTTTTAGAAAATAAAGTAAAATAAGACACATAGATTTGGTCTTTGTTCCTGTTTCTGACACGGAGCCCTAAAACCTTTGGAATTTCCTAAGTGATTAGAAGGACAAAAGTGTCTTTTACTATGTTAATGAGGTGACTTTTAGACCCCACCTAAGGATGCGGGCTCGTGGCCAGGAAAACCAACAATGTGAGGGTTGGAACTCTTAGTCCCACACCCCTGACCTCCCAGGCAGGAGAACCGACAATGTGATTGGAGAGTTGGAACTCTTAGTCCCACCCCCCTCACCTCCCAGGCTGGAGGACCGACAATGTGATTGGAGAGTTGGAAGTCTTAGTCCCACCCCCGGGAGGCAGCTGGAGGTGGGATGATTTAATCATACCTCAGGGAGGATACAGGTTTAGGGGAATGGTGTGCTCAGAGAGGGAATGGAACTGAGTGCTTGAGATATCAGCTTTTAAAAGGCTGTTCCTGAACTATATCCTTTTATAATAAACTGGTAATCTGGGAAGTAAAATGTTCCTCTGAGTTCTGGGAGCAGCTCTAGCAAATTAATTGAACATAAGGACGTGTCATTGCTCCCCCGCCCCCAATCTGCAGCCTGTTGGTCAGAAGCACAGGTGAAAGAGGACTTCAGTTACTCCTTTTTGACCTCAAACTTAAAAAAAATTTTTTTAAATTTAAATTCAATTAACATAGTGTATTATTAGTTTCAGAGGTAGGGGTTAGTGATTCACCCCCCCCCCCCAACTCCCGACAGACATTGGAGTCATTGGTGGTCAGTGACGAGGCTGTGGAATATCGGTGAGGTTCAGTGGGGTGGAGTCCAGAGCCGATGACCAAGAAAGAATTCTTGAGGCGTCTTTGGTGCAAAATGGTGGTTTATTAAAACACAGGGACAGGACATGTGGGCAGAAAGAGGGGCTGCCCTGGGTTGTGAGGGGTGGCTGATTATATACTATGGGGTTGGGGGAGGTAAGGGAAGAGGTAGGTTAAGAAAGTGCTTTCATATGTTAAAGACTCACAGGATACCGGAGGCCTTGCCGTTGTCAAGTTAAGGCGGTTTTGCGCTCTAGCGAGGCGTTAACGTGAAGATAGTCGGGAACTTCCTGGAGGCTGCAGATTATAAGGACATTTAATTGTATTTACATTCCCTTCCGGAAGCTAGGTTATTGATAGAAATGCTTCGTTCTTGTAAACTGCTAAGACATTTGTAAACATTTCTTTGTCCTTTAGGGCAGCCAGGAGAGCCTGAGGAATGTCACATACATCCCATGGGGGGGTGGTGTCAGTTCCTGCTTTGTCCTCAGCTTGCCTTCTGTTCCCTCATCAATCAGAATTTTAGTGGGTGTCAGAACCCTCAACACACTGTGCATATCTTACACCCCCCCCCACGCACGATTACCACCAGCAGCCCCACTACCACCTACAAAAGTCGGGGAGCCATCAGTTGGCCACAGCTGTGCAATTTTCAGACTTGCCCCAAAGTGTTTTCTTTCTTTTTTTTTTTTTAAGATTATTTATTTATTTATTTGACAGCGAGAGAGGGAACACAAGCAGGGGGAGTGGGAGAGGAAGAAGCAGGCTCCCAGTGGAGGAACCCGATGTGGGGCTTGATCCCAGAACTCCGGGATCACGCCCTGAGCCGAAGGCAGAGGCTTAATGACTGCGCCACCCAGGAGTCCCCCCAAAGTGTTTTCTGATTGCTGGTGGTTTCTCTCCCATCATTGGTGGGATGTGGGAAACCATCAGAAATATTTTTTAATTTTTTAAAAGATTTTATTTATTCATTTGAGAGAGAGAGAGTGTGCATACACACAAGAGAGAAAGAGCGAGCGCACCCACGAGCAAGGCGGGGGCAGAGGGAGAGGGAGAAGCAGACTCCCCGCTGAGCAGAAAGCTTGACTCGGCTCAATCCCAGGACCCTGAGATCACAACCCGAGCCAAAGGCGGACACCCAACTGACTGAACCACCCAGGCGCCCCATAAAAATGTTTTATTAATGAAACAGTCTTCTGGTCTTGAACTAACAACATTCATCAAACCCAAAAATCAGAACAAAAATTGAAATGCACTATGAAATCTCTTTCCGTTGGGATTGGCTAGCCGATTTTTATTTCGTATGGATTCTGTTTCATTTTTCTTGTCGTATTGGAGTCATTGTTTAACAGAAGAGCAGCTGAAAGCCTGCATATTCCCATCACACTGGTCCCCTCATTGGCTCTGACTATATTTTTCTTTCCGATTCTTCTCTGTGGGCCTTTTAGCTCTCTCTCCTCAGGGGCCACAGTTCCACCATTTGTCCTCCAACAGTTGTTTTATTGTATCTATCTTACTTCTGAAATGTTTACTACACAAGTGTCTCACATTTCTGAAAATCCCCAAAGCATTCGTAACCAATAGGCTTTCCCTTCCTCTCGTGCTCAGGCTTCCTGAGAAGCCAGGGGTCTCTTTTCCCGCACATCCTGCTCAGAGCTGAGGGTCAAGCTGAGCGCTTAGTTTTCTTCCTACTGAATGGATCCATTTACCTAGACAATCTCACCTTTCAGTTCTCAAAAATCTAAGCATGGCTGGCACTTTCAAAGTAGAGGAACTCTTTGTCAGAAAGAGCCTTTTCTTTATCTCCCAGAGACATTCACCAGGGGATATTAATTTTTTACAGGGAATGTAAGCAACGATCTAGAAAGGAAGAAAACCCCACTCCTCATAGACTTTACTCACCTTTATCTCCTTCTCATCCACGCCCTCACTGTTTGGAAGGCTTGTTCATCCCCTCTTTGATTATGGGAAAATGCCGGTTAACATAAAGGGTAAACATCCCCTAAATCTTCAATAATATCTAACAAGCATGTGACTTTTTTCTACTCCTGACACATTTTGATGGTTTCATGGGTTCATGGATCTTCTCATTGAATTATTGAGCAAAAGCCTTCAATAACAACATCAAAGAATCCTTTATCTTATTCTTTCCCAACCACAGGACAGGCCAACCTCGCAGCCCACCTCCTTATCAGACTACTAACACCGTCTGATTTATTCCCAGTGCACGCTCCTCGGAACTGCGTTCTGCCAGAGGAGGCTCGGTGCTCTCCGGTCCACACACCGAAAAGGCCTGCTGTGGCGTAGGGAGTCCTTTCTCTGGTCTGGAACCGAATGCTCTTGGTTTCTCCACAGCTGGCTTACTGCGTAGTATCCTGGTTTGGCTGACAGAATACTCAGTTGGCTCCATACATTAGTTTACTAACCAGAAAAGGTAAACGGGTTCTAACTCTACAATTATCTTCCATAATTTCTAAAAGTGTATAACTTTATTCTACTCCCAACACCATTTGATGGTGTCGTGGGTTCATGGCTCTTCTTACTGAACTATTGAATCATTAAACCTTGAGTAAACAGTAAAAGTTCCTTCTCAGAAGTGGGAGAGAAAATGGAAGTTTGGCAACTGTCTGGTGAGGTGTGGCTGTGTAGACCACCAATCTGGAAAACTCTGGATTCAGTTCTGTTCTTCCTGGGTTATATTCCTAGGCTGGGTAATAGGGACCAAAGCAGACTGGGGGTTGAAGTGACCTGGATTTCTATAGTCGTGAGTTTAACTTTTGAAATACAAGTCTACTTAAGGATATCTGACGTCTGGATTGGTTTCTGAAAGGTTGTATGTGAATTCAGTTTTGGTCATTGTATACTGTTCTCATTTACTTAACTATACATTTTAGGGTGCTTTACCTCGGCACCTCATTATCTTTAAAAGGTAGTTATTTCCAACATTTCTCTTCCTGTTTTTCTGCTCAGAGGCTTCTGATAAGTAGCTGTCACCATCTTAATGAATGCTTATGAGTGCTTTGGAAGCTGCACTTGTAATAAGACAACGCTTTTATAAGACCCTAATTTATTTCTTTTAAACACGATTCCTCACGTTGGCGTTTTCCTACGCAGAGCACACCTATGGCAGGCAGCCTTGGCGAAGCTGACTGCGCTACCACGGGCACGAGGAGGGCCTGCCTCTGAGACTGTCCTCTGTTCTGGGTATCTGTTCCTCTGTAACCAACCGCCCCAAACCTTAGTGGCTTGGGGTCACTCGTGTACTTGCAATCAGATGTTGGCGGGGCTGGAGTCACCTGCGGGCACTTGCCTGAGCCTCCAAGGAAGCTTCTTTAGCCACGTATTGCGTGCTGAGGCTAGGGGGGCTGGAAGAGTGGGGGGCTGGCCCGGTGCCTCTCTCTCCCCAAAGCCTATCCACCTGGCTAGCTTGGGCCTCCTCACCACAGAGGGATCTTAAGGTAGTAGAACTTTTTTTTTAATTTTAAAAAGATTTTATTTATTTAGAGAGAGAGAGAGAGAGAGAAAGAGTGAGTGTGGGGGGGGGGGTGCAGAGGGAGAGGGAAAGAGAATCTCAAGCAGACTCCGCCCTGAGCTCGGAGCCAGGCAGGGGACTCGATCTCACGACGCTGAGATCACAGCCTGAACCTAAATTAAGATCTGGACGCCTCACCAACGGAACCACCCACGGGCCCCAAGGTGGTCGAACTTCTTTCTGGCAGTGGCTTCCCTGATGGCATGCCGTTCAATAGAGTTCCGCACAGAACGTAAGACTTCTTCTGACGTAGCCTTAGAAGTCAGTCAGTGAGTAAGGGACAGGCAAGGCGAGGCAGGGAGAGACAGTCGCGGGCTGTGTGGCTAGGCTCACGTGGGGGCTACATGATGAGGTCACAGAAATCCCAGAAATGCTGAGGCATAAGGAAACCAGAGATAAGGGAACAAACCAGACCATCCTGCCCTGGGCGTCAGAGGTGGGGTCTTTTGATGACAGTCACCTTCACCTTGTGACCAACAAAGAATGATCAGACCCTAAAGAAGAAGTAAGCCATTAAAGATGCTACTACCAGTCGCTACTCAGTGGTGCTATCCGTAGAGATGTTAGACATTCTGATTTAAATTCCCCGGTCAGTTTTCAATTGAAGACCAACCCCAAAAGCCCTCATTGGCAACCCAGTCGGGACCCCCCCTCACTCCTGAGAGCTTTTTCTGTATCTTCGCTTAATAAAACTATCGCTTTGCTCGCTCTCCTTTGTCTGAGATATTCGTTCTTTGACTCTGTGAGACTAGAACCTTGCCCTCCTGCCTCATTAAGACGATCAGATCAGATCCAAGGGGACGGGGGTGAGCGGCGGCATGGACACGAAGAGCTGTAGCTCCTCAGAGATCCACCTTTGGAGTCTAGGCTGTATGCCTATTGTTACGTGTTTAATATATCCTCATGTTTGTAAAGCGGGTTAACTAGAGTTCACGCTACTTCTTCGATGTGTCCTTCTGGGAACACCTAATATAATAATGATAATAATAATGCCTTAGTGGAGCAATTGTACTCTCCCCTATGGGAGATAGAATTGTGCAAAAACAAAAAAATTGTGCTCTCACGGAGCTTGTATCCAAGGCGGGGAAGAATACAATACAATACAATACAATACAATATACATAGCAGGTCAAATAGTGATAAATGCGATGGGGGAGCAGGGAAGAGGATTAGGAAGGGTGTGTGTGGAAGCAGTTTTAAATAGGCTGGTTAGAGAAGGCTGCCCCAAAACGCAATGTTTGAGCAGAGATCTAAAGAACGTGAAGGAGTAAGACATGGTCTTGGCGGAAAGAGCCTTAT
Organism: Ursus arctos; assembly: GCF_023065955.2. Lineage (NCBI taxonomy): Eukaryota > Metazoa > Chordata > Mammalia > Carnivora > Ursidae > Ursus > Ursus arctos. Next base: position 34,789,170 of record NW_026622952.1, on the reverse strand, counting down.
AGTAAAGTAAGGGGGTGGTGTGGTTGGGGCTTGGCTGTGGGGATGGGACAGGTGCTGGGGGACAGGGTCCCAGCGGTTTTGATTGAAGGCATGGGGACTGTGGGGGTCGTGTAAGGCCTTTCACTTGGCTTTTACTCTGAGTGTCAATGGAAGCCATTGGAAAGTCACTGGGAACCATGGGAATGTCAATGGAAGCCATTGGAAAGTCACTGGGAACCATGGGAATGTCAATGGAAGCCATTGGAGCAGAGGCGTGGCTTTCTCAGCAGAAACGGTGCAGGGGTGGAGTCAGGGAAACCAGTCCGCAGGTCACTGCAATCATCTAGGAGAGGGCGGATGGCGGTTCGGAGCTGCAGAAATGGTAGGTAATGAGATGTCATTTATGGATATATTGTGAGGGTAGAACCAATACAGTTTGATTACAGATTGGATTTAGAGGCAGGTTCCAGAGAAAACTGCCTTGAGAAGTTTTGCTTTAAGCAGGAGGGAACGGAGAATGGATGTGGGGCTTGGAGGGACCTGTGGCTTCTTTTTTTTTTTTTATTTTTTTGTAAGATGTGAATAATGTTTGGGGTGCCCAGCTGGCTCAGTCAGTGGAGAAAGTGACTTTTGATCTTGGGGTTGTGAGTTCGAGTCCCACATTGGGTGTAGAGATTACTTTAAAAAAAAAAGATGTTAATAATGTTTGTATGCTGGTGGGAAGGGTGGAATGGTCCAATAAGAAAGGAAGAGCTGGTGATGCAGGAGAGAGACAGGCTCATTGCTGGCAGGATGTTCTTGAATAGTGAGAAGGGTGGATTTAGGGTTCTAATGAGGGGTCCCTCTGGTAGGTGCCCCAACAGCTCACCCAGAATAACAGCGGAAGGACCAAGTTTATGGTAGGGGTGGATGTGGCATTTATGGGATTTCTCTTCTGATTGTCTCTACCAGATCCACAGAAGGGGTGGGGGGGGCGGATTCTGGAAAGGGGACTATTTGCAAAACAGCCATCAAAATGCAGGAGGAGTGAACCCAGGGACAGGGGGCAGGACTGCTGGGCAACACTTGGGCTTTAAAGTGGGAACAGCAGCATGGCTGTGTTTCTCCCGTGTGTTTCAGCTTTGTGGGTGCCAGGGGGTTGGTGGAGGACTGGACGTGACCAGGGTAAGAGGCTGGCAGGTGAGTTCAAAGAAGGGAAGGGAAGGGAAAGGCAGGTGGGAAAATGCAAGGCCGAGCCCCTGCCAGGTTCAGGAGGAAAGGCAGGGGTCCTGAACGAGTAGGGGCGACAGAGCTGAGGGGTCCTGGAGCTCTGAAATAAGGCCCAGGCTTACCCAGGCGGTTCCCTACCCTGGTTTGAGGGTTTTGTTTTGTTTTTTTTTTAGATCTTACAAACTTTTCTAAGTTGTCTAAAAATATCTTACGGGCTTAACAGAGAAACCAAATCACTTAATAGACCCCCAAACCAACTAATAGAACCACAGAACTTTAGGGTTTTCCGCTGTCAGGTCACCACTAACTGCCCAGCCCACAGGGACACCCCCGCCCCCCTCCCAGCTCCCCTCCCTCATCTGGCACCTCCCATCCCCTCTGTTTCCTCCCCTCTGCGCACCCCTGGGGCTGGCCTTACCCCACCAGGCTGCCGCCCCCCTGCAGGCAACATGGCCGACGTAGGACCCACTGCAGCAAGGGCAAAGGTACTGGGGTTCCCGCCTGCAGCCAAGCGCCCCGCCCGCCTGGGGCCTGGGTGTTGGGAGGAGCCCAGATGAGTCAGGGGTGGCTGGTCCACTCTCCACCCAGCGGGACTGCGGAGCCCAGGCCTGGGCCACCCACAGTCCTCTTCTCTGCGTGTGGATCACTTTCCCCCCGCCAACATCTGGCCAACACCACCTCCCCCCACTCCCCCCCTCCCGCCCCCGCAAGCCCCAATTTAGGCTTCAGGTTTCAGCCTTGCCCGAACCCCTGATCGGTTTGGGGGCCCTGGCGTCGGGAATCTCTCCCGTTCTACCGCAGCTGTCTCAGGCGTAGTATTGCCCATTCGCGTCTCAGAATCACCAGCATGGCCAGCAAAGGAGGGCCTTCATCTCTCTTGTTCACAACTGTGTGCACAGCGCTTAAAACCCTTTCTAGCCACAGGGGGGACTCAATAAAAATGGGTCGCATGAATGATTGGTCTCCCCGTCCCCCTTCCCTCTTTTGCTGCCCGAGGGGGAACTGAGTCTCCACGAGCCAGACTTGCTCAAGGCTGCAGAGCCAGTAAGTCCCCGACCTGAACCAGGCCCTCTGATTTTTGTTTCACCCCTTCTTTAACCTCTGGAACCTGGGTGAAGATCCCAACCCCAAGCCCGCAAAAATCAGTGAGCAAACTTGCAAGGCCGTGGGGGTGTCTTCTCCCTTTGCCCTACTACAGGCCAAGTTTCAGGTCCGCCGGGGCCGGTTCCCAGCGGCTGATGGGGATGCTGACCTCGAGCGACAGAAGGCACAGACTATGCATCATCTGATCCGAGGGAAGTGGAGTGAGATCGGCTTTAAACCATCTCCGGAGCCGGCTCTCTAGCTGGCTGTTGTCTGCTTGCGGCTTGTGTCACCCTGTGGCTGGGGTCCCTGCGCGCGGAGGGGTGAACGGGGGAGCGGTTTTTAAAGACTAAAAATAAAAGTCAATACACAAAGAGGATTGTCAAGCTACGATCACGTGCGCACGCAGGGTTGGCCCTAACCCCACAGTTTGTTTGCAACACCTGCGGGCGAACACCGAGCCCCTCTCCGGGGCCCCAGCGCAGAACCATTAGAAACCACTTGCCGGGGCCGGGCTTTGTCCTCGCGCTGATGTCCTCCGGCCCCGGGGCGGACTGTGCGATTCCTGCGCAGAGCAAGACCCGAATCTTTCCGCTCAGAGTGAGAGCCCAAATAGCCCAACCATCCGTGTGAAATTCACTTAGAGAAACACCAGGAAAATACAGTAATGCAGGAACCACGGTGAAATTAATTCCAACACCAGAGACACGGCCCTTGGGATGGCGCTCAGCGTTCCAGGTCACGGGTCTGCTTAGCACGGCCTGTTTTCTCACTGGGCCGGATCCGCTAGGGATTTCGTGCATTGAGACCACAGAGCTGTACTCTCATGAAATCACAGGATGATATCGCTCTCCCATGGAAGTGCAAACATTCAGGAGGAGCTGAGGCCAAAACAAAACAAAACACCAGAGTCAGGCGTCCCCTGGTGCGCCCTTGGAGGACGGTTCCCTTTGGTGGCAGCCCCCCCCCCCCCCCCCCGGGGGTGGTGTTTATGAGGCCACTTCTCAGCTTCCCAGTGAGCTGGGGGGTTAGAGAGGAGGAGAAGGGATATCGAGGAGGGGGAAGAAAAGAAAAAGTGGGAGAATATCTTTGTGTGGAGAAAGAGGAAATCCCCTGTAGTCACAGGGATTTGACTCCCCCCTGCTGATGCATGGGGTGAGCCCCTCCACTCCCCACCCCACCCCCCAAAGAAAAACCTAGCCTGAGCACATACAAAAGTTTCTTTTCCTGGTGTCTCTCAGTACGAAGGAGACATGCTGGCATTTTTGAAAGGCCACTGACAAAGGAAAGCAAAAAGAATATCGGCACAGAAAATATCAGTAGTGTACAGAATCAGATTTCCCCAAGACACATCTCGAATTGTCCCATGATGGTATTCTCAGTCTGTAGGACAGCCCAACTCCGCAGAAACCAGGGCTGTCCTCCTGTGATGGGTGGCATCTTACTGCGGGGCACCCAAGAGCCGGCGTCCCCCTGGAGACTGAGGAAGGCCCCACTCCCCACATGCTCTGTCCCTCAGGGCTGGTTTTCCAGCGCTACAAGACAGGTACAAGGATTTGCCAAGTGCACGGACTGGAAGATGGCTTACCAGGGCTGCCGATCAGCTAATGTGAGAATACCCGAAATATGCAGTGACTTAACGATCTTCATATAAGGGTCCGGGCTCATTTCCCCCTCCAACGCGGAGGCCTTGCACACATGGGGAGCTTCATAACTAATATTACTATCAGTTGAGCGAATAAGTGAATGGCACTTTATTTCTCAGATTGATTTATAGAACTGAAATGACCGAGGGGCCCGGAGCCCCACAAACGGTTAAATAAGCCTGTTGTGGGATTTACCAACGTCCTCCGGCTCTTCTAGACAGCACCATTCTTTAAACCCTTTGCCCTCGTCATTCCCTCCTTCCACCCACCCAAAGCTGCATGGATGCCTTTTGTGCAGAAAGAGTTGGGAACAAGTGTGCATCCGTGAGAAGCCCTCCTTGGAGCTCCCTGCAGCAGGGCTGGGTATTCCTCAGGGAAAGGAGGGCTGAGCAGCCCCCCGCACAGACGCACAGGCAGAGAGAAGCAGAAGCTGGCGTGCCAGGGGCACAGTGAAGGTGGGGAAGGTTCGGCCCAAGACAAACACCAGGCACCAGCTTCGACTTGCGGACGGTTGCTGGAGGTATGAACTTTAAGCAGACCTTCGTGAAATTGAGCAACGAGTGTTTCGAAACCGCACACACGGGAAGGTAGTAGCATTGCTAGGTGTCTCCTTATGCACGGAGAGGACAATAGAAAAGTAACCAGAAACCTGAGAATACACGATGAACGGCTGTGAACACAACAATGAGAAGCAGTTTGGCCTTTGGATTGGCAAAGATTAAGAAGGATGTGGGTTCCCAGGGTTTCCTCTGGAAGTGAGGACACAGGTGCTCGCCAGCTTGCTCGAGGCAGGACCCCTTAACCCCAGGTTTCTGAGGGAGCCTTAACTCAGTGGCAGCGAGAGCCTTTTTCAAAGTGCACGGTCTTGGAGCCAAATACTCTGTACTTTCCTCATGGAAGCACTCCCCACGCTTTATTTGCGTTCCTTGTTTCCCATCTAAATTCTCTACCAGACTAACAACTCCGAAGGCGGGATGGTGTCTGTCTTGGTTATTGCTCTGTTTCCACTGTCAAGAGAGATGTGTGTTAGTAGGCACTCAATACATGTATTAATGAATTATGAAAACTTCCCATTTCTAAGATGTATCCGCAGGAAACAGACAGGTATGCAAAAATGTTGGTGAAAGGCCATTTATCTCTTCATGGCTTCTAAAATGTCTAAAGCTGAGAGACTGGCTAAATAAATTAACACAATGTATTCAATAAAATACTAAGCAACCATTTAAAATGATGCTTCAATAAATAAATAAAAATACTTAAAAAATAGAGATAAAGGGGAAAAAATAATGTTCCATGTTTATTGACATGGAAAGATATCTACAACATAGAGCCATGGAAAAACAAGGCCAATGACGCAACCCTATACCACCCACTGTGGAATTTCCGTAAACGAAAGAAGCCATGTGGTAGGAAATCAGGTATTTTTATTTTCCTCTTTAGATTTCTGTATTGTCTGACTTAAAAAAGTTTTCTTTAAAAAATTCCTCTTATAGTGTGAAAAGCCAATAAAACCTCTTCTGTTTTGAAAATGAAGTAATTGTTCGTTCCCATTTGGCCTTTCTCCATATACGGGCCAATTATGTGTTGCTCTCATGAAAGGAGGAAAAATGGCTTCAATTAGAGAACACAAGAAACTACATCTCATTAATTGAAGGAATTAAAAAGAAGGAATTGTGTCTGCTAGAGGCTCTCTCCTTTGTAGCAAACAAAGGACCCTGAAATGCAATTTTAAAAAGCCAAAGAAATGAAAACGCATCACAGGCCATAAGTTGACTTGGTGCCCAATGAAGACTCAGACAGCAAGTCTGGAAATGATGAATCGCGAAGGTTCTTTTCCTTTTGATCCAGACACATAATAACGCATCATTGCAACCCAGCATCGTCACCTGCTTGGAGGTCCCCAAGTCCCCCAGCCTTCTGTAATCACCTTTTTTTTTTTTTTTTTTTTAAGTATCCAAACACACATTCAAGAGTCTATGCCATGTGCTGGCTATAGGATGTTCTTGGCCTCGACAAGACTTCTGATGACTCCCCCAGATTTGAAGGCAGGGATACAAGTTTATATTCCCACAGTCATCTCTTGCTACAAGTCACTTTTACTGAATCTGGGTGCCCTGTCCCATCTTCTCACTTCCTAAGGCTGCTCCCTCTCCCTGCCCTGCTTCGTCCACCCTAAACAGGGCTCGCTCTCATTTCCCGAAGCGCCGGTAGCACCAGAGTCTGACGATTGTGTGGGCCCCCAGCTCCCACGGCACTCTCAGAATAGGTACTGACTTGCAACCAACGATCAAACGTCACAGCCCCCGCCCAGTCCCTTTGCCATTCCTGCTACGGGGTCCTTCTCCCTGGCTGTCCCTCTCATGGTGTCTGTGCCTGCTGTCATGTTTCCTCAGGCCGCCGCCTGTCTTCTAGACCCTTCTTGTCCACATTGGCTCTTCTCTCCATCTTCCAAGCCCACAAAGCCTTCTTCTAGAACTGCCAGGGGACCCTGCCGACATCCCCCTTTCCGAAGCAGAACGATTTCATTCTTTCTTACTTTCTGCCCTCCCCTGCCAATCCCAACCCATACAGAGTGAACTGGGGGCTTCATGGCTTCTGACCAAAAAGCCCACAGACATGTTTTCTTAAGCATGTATGCTACCTACAATGAGCCGTGCTTTTCTTCCTAGAATACAAAACACCTCGGTTAATTTTAATTTTTTTAAATAGTAATTTCCTCTTCTCATGTAAGTATAGATAGATACCGGATGTCAGAGGCACCTAGTTACATGGATATTTGCTCCATTTCTGTATTTCTGTATATATGGGCTCATCCATACCCACACACAATTCGTTTTTTAAGAAAATAAAAACTGGGGCATTCTTTAAGAATCTGTTCCCATGTCTGTTGTATAAGCTTTCAAGGTGGGAAAGCAAAACAAAGAACCTATGGAAAAAGTATTTTTGGGGTTTGGCACAGACATTTCATAAGAAATCCCAAAGCAGCTATGTCTCGAGAGAGTGTCTTTGCAAAGGGGTCTGGAATCGTGGAAAAGAAGAATTTCCATTTTGATGGAGGTTTTGACAGCTACCCACGGCCTTCAGAGAAGGTTCAGCTTCTGGTCCCTTGCACATGCCCCTTGTAAGCTCCCCCTCAGCTGCGCTTTCTCTGTCTGAACTCTAGGGAGAGGGCGCCCCCAGGTCCGGAGAAAGAGAGTACTCTTCGAAGTGACCCCACGATAGATAGTTATAATTTCTCCTCAGCTTATTCCAAGCTGTGAAGAATTTAGGGTTGCATGGCCACCCCCAGGTGCCATTGACTACTCAACCAAGCCCTGCTGCTTCCCCCCTTTCTGTCTCGGATTGCCCTGAGAACATTCCAGAGAGCATCCAGCATGGAGTTCGCGTCGACACGTTCAAGAAACACGACTGAATTACCCAAGAACGTGTGTGTGCATTGATGGAACCGGCCTAAACATTGTCTCAAAGTCATGTCCGGGAAGCTTGATGAACTTATTGTGGGTATCTGAGTTCTGGAGGGACATTCATAGCAACAGCAAAAAGGCCAGATAATGGCCGCATTTAGAACAGCCATTTAGTACCATAAATACATTTCCTCAAATAAATCTCCTGATGACGCTCGCACGGACTTGAGAGCTCAGCCAGCGGTTTGCCCTGAACGCCGTGTGTCCATCCCTACCAGGGAGCGCAGGTGAAGAAATACAATTGGCGGGCCCTTTTCGGAAATGACTGCACAAAATGAGAAAAGAAATGGGGAAAAAAATCTCGCCGGAGCAAGCATTTATTATCTAGCCAGTAGCCTCTGTGAATTGATAACTACTGCTTCAGGAAAACTCGGCCACAATTCAAGACCCAGAAGACGTTACCACAAATATCTTTGAGATGACAAGAGAAAAAAACAAGTTTTCTTTAAGATACACTCTAAAGTTGAGGCGGATGGTGGGGTGCTGGTTCGTGAACCCTTCCGGGGGTCGGCTGGTTTAAAATCCTTCAGAGCTTCCCCTTGGCTTTTAGGATGAAGTTTCAATTCCTTAGGATGACAGAAAAGACCCTTCGTGGCTTAGTGACACCTTCTCTGCCCCCAGGAGGCTTCCACGATCTGCTCTCACCATAGGGAACCAACAGCAAATGTCTCTTGTTCTCTGGAGTTCTCTCCCCTTTCCTATCCACACCTGCTTCCTCTAGTAAAAAAAAAATTTTTTTAATGTTTGGTCAAAAAAGAATTTTTTTTAAAGATTTTATTTATTTATTTGACAGAGAGAGAGACAGTCAGCGAGAGAGGGAACACAGGCAGGGGGAGTGGGAGAGGAAGAAGCAGGCTCCCAGCGGAGGAGCCTGATGTGGGGCTCGATCCCATGACACCGGGATCACGCCCTGAGCCGAAGGCAGACGCTTAACAACTGTGCCACCCAGGCGCCCCTGGTCAAAAAAATTTTTTAAGATTTTATTTATTTATTTGAGAGAGAGAGAGCATGAGCGGAGAAGGGCAAGGGCAGAGGGAGAAGCAGACTCCCCACTGAGCAAGGAGCCCGATCGGGGACTTGATCCCAGGACCTTGGGATCATGACCCGAGTCAAAGGAAGATGCTTAACCGATGAGCCGCCCAGGTTCCCCTTCCTCTAGTAAAATCTTAATTGTCATTAGGAATTCAGTGGACCCCTTGGAAGTCTTCTGGAGCCTCTTCTGCCACCCCTGCCTGATTTGGTGCCCCCAGCTCTGATGGCTGCACTGGTCACCTTGTGGGGTAAATAATTGTTGTTTGCAGGGTTAGGCATAAATTATTCCATTTTCTTGAGCTATAAATGATCAGCCCCACTTGCCCTTATTACTGTTACTCAAAACATTAATATTTTAGAAAAAAGTGCCCTCCCTCTCCAGTCCAGACATTCTTCAGACTGAAATTGCCACAGATTCCTCCCACGTGTGCTGGTGTCCCAGCCACAAAGCATCAGTGGCTCTTTCATTGCCCCCTTCTGGGCTCTGATGGTCCATCACTCGGATCCGGGTGGGATGAAGCGAGAGGTGATAAAGATGAAGGCAGGAGCCAGTCCAGGGGCGGCTGAGGTGGCAGCTGGGCTCCAGCAGGGTTTTCCTCTGGTTTCCCCAGGAGAATGGCTATTGGACACGACCTCTGGGAAAGGGCAGAAGGGCAGAGCTGCAGACCATGTCCTTTGGACAGTTCTGGTGCCTCAGTCCCAGACCAGTGCTGGGGCTTAGTACGACCTTGGTGAACATGTTTGCCTGCGGAAGGCAAGAGGGAAGGAGGAAAGAAGGAAAGAAGGAAGGAAGGAAGGAAGGAAGGAAGGAAGGAAGGAAGGAAGGAGGGAGGGAGGGAAGGAAGGAAGGAGGGAGGGAGGGAGGGAGGGAGGGAGGGAAGGAAGGAAGGAGGGAGGGAGGGAGGGAGGGAGGGAAGGAAGGAAGGAAGGAAGGAAGGAAGGAATGAGGGAAGGAAGGAAGGAAGGAAGGAAGGAAGAAGAAGGAAGAAAGGGAGAAGAAGGAAGGAAGAAGGAAGGGGGGAAGGAAGGAAGAGAGGAAGGGAGGAAGGGAGGAAGGGAGGAAGGGAGGAAGGGAGGTTGGCTGGCCCAGGAAGATACACACAGACTTAGGTATTGAAGAGGGGAAGGTTAGACATGAGGCAAGAAGAGCCATGGGTCATGTTTACTCAAGGTAGACTCGCATCTGAGGGTGGGGGTGGTCTTTAGGGTGGTGGGTTTTATTTTCAACATCTTTTCCCCGTGGCTTGATTTCTTGTAGGTCTCAAGTACATGTTACTTTTCCTGGGCACAGGACTTAGACTTTGTGGACGAACGGATTGCTGCATTGGGATTTTAAACAGCCTCGCAGGTCCCATGGTGGCTCGGAGACAGACCCCCGTCCGTCATAGCTCTTTTCTGAATTCACCCAGCCTCTCATGGTCCAGATTGGCTCGTGATGCTGCTTGAAACACAAAGTGAGCTCACAACAGGTGTGTTTTGATTTTAGGCAGAATTGGTCTTTAAAGAGCAAAGAATAGCTCTGAGATTTCAGAATGGGTTATGGACTCTCAGTTCACGTAGCGCATTCCCGGAATCTCACCGCGAAGGCCTCCTAATGAGATTAGATCTGCGCATCACCCAGCTTGTTTATTATTTTTCCTGGGTGTGCCCGGATAGACGGCGACGACGGACCTGAACTCTGATTATTTTATCACGATGAGGTCAGCTCCCTGAGAGACCTCATGGCTGAGACCCAGAAAATACCATAACTCACTCAAGGTAAGGTCAGTGTCGTGGAGTAAATCATGAACTCCATAGTTAGAACCCCTATAACCGCCGGCCTCTTGCCGACGTGTTCTTAATCAGTTCTTCCAAACAATGTAGTCTCTATTTGGAGGGTTTGCGGCTTTAATCTCAGACAATAATGGTCATTCACTTTCTCAAGCCGACGGCTGCCTTCCCCTCTCTACTAAAATTCCTTAATTGGAATCGCCCTCTCATTGACCTAAACCATTCATTACAAACTATTCCAGACAAGCTCCTGATAACCCGTAGCAGAGGCAGCTCTGTTTCTCTCTTATTTAAGATGCGTTTCCACTCCAGGAACCTCTAGTCACCGCTCTGAAAGCTAATTTCTTTTGTCCTCACGTTCACAATGCACAGCTTTGCATTTAGTAGCAGACCTGGGACCACTCGATCTTGGGGTTTCATTATTTATCCAACAAGGTTGATTAGAGCTGGCGCTAGGGAAGAGGTATTCTCTGCTCCTGATGGGAGTGCAAGCTGATACAACATTGCTGGAGAGCAATGCTGTGCCATGTGTCAAATCATTAATGAAGAATTAATATTAAATACTAATTACTTATAACTCATATTAGATAGTAATATTAAATAAGTAATAATTTAAAAGTATTCGTTCAAATAAATGTCTAGAAATTGATCTTAGAGAATCATGTCTGTGTCAGATGATTTGACTACGAAGATGCTCACTGAGTCTTCTTTTTTAAAAGCAAAAAACTAGAACCACTGAAATACTACTACTAATAAAGCATTCGTTCGATTCGTTCATGAATTATACATAATTTTTTATGGCAAAACCACACAAGCTAGACGGGAACCACAGGGACAGTGCAGGAACTCGGGGCAAGCCGAGCTGGTACCAACCTTGACCATCCCCCAGAGGGACGTGGAAGGAGGGGTGAGCAGGAGTGGGGAGCCCTGAGGGGAGCACTGAGCGCTGGTCGAGAACAAGGCCAGCCCAAGGGACTTGCAGAGTGGAGGGCAGGAGAATAAAGACTGTCCTTCCTCTCTGCTCTCCAGCTCAGGCTCCTGGTGACTCAGCTAAAAACAACAGCAAAGGTAATGGCGCTGTGGGCCGCGTCCCTGCGGGGCGGACGCAGGTGGAAAGGGGCCGGAAGAGCGGACAGCGCGTCGCGGGGACGGGGTGGTTTCCTGTGGCCGCCATAACATGTTACCACAGACTTGGTGGCGTGAAACACAGCTTTTATTCTCTCACGGCTCTGGAGGCCAGAAGTCTAAAATCAAAGTTTCCACACGGGCTTGGTCCTTCTGGAGGCTCCGAGGGAGAAGCCGTTCCAGGCCGCCCTTCTGGCTTCCGCTGGCCCCCAGCAATGGCGTCCTTGGCTTGTAGGCACCTCACTCAAATGTATGCTCCTGGCTTCCCATGGCCTTCTCCTGTGTTTCTCCTTCGCGTCTGTCCTCTGAGAGCACTCCTCCCTGGATCCCGGGCCCAGCCAGCTAAGCCAGGACAAACCCCTACTGAAACCGTCCATTGAATCACATACGCAAAGAACCTTTGCCAAATAGCCTCCTGTTCACAGGTTCCCGGCAGACATGTCTTCTGGGAGGGGGACCATTGAACCCGTCACGGGCAGGCGGATGGCGTCTGGCACAGGCGTGGAGAGGCGCTCATGCAGACACGCAGGCAGGGGCCAGTAGAGCAGAAAAGACAATGTGCTCTCGTCCCTTTTCTCTGGTAGGAAAGCCATGTATGTGTGTATCTAAGTATAAAAAGTGATTGCGAGAGGAGCCCTAGAAGTGCTCAGAATGGCTCTTGGTCTCTGGTAAGATTACAGATGATGTTTCTTTTTTTCATTCATTCATCCATTTATAGTTTCTACTTTAGATAAGATGATGCTGTATCACTTTGTATCATGAAAAAGCAAATAACAACCTGAGAAGGGGAGAGAGAGAGAAGCAAAGGCCGACCGACAGCCCGTGTTATGATCCGCAGGAAAGAACAGGAGTTTGCTCACGTATAAATATAATAAAGCCGCAAGTGTGGTCGAGTGTGACCTCTGCGTCTCTCCTGATAGCATGAAAGGAAAAGGGCTTTCATGCTTTGGGTTTTCAAGCCCAAAAGTAATTTTACTGTTTTCGGTGGGATCTTCAACCACTGGCTTCTATCCCATCACAAGAAAGAGAAAAGGCCACGTCTTGGCTTTGAGAGAATGGGTTTAATTGCATTCGCTTTCATGGCCAAAGTCAGGGCCGGAGTCACCGTGGCCACAGGTGTCTCAAGGCTCTGACATTACCTAGCCTTAGACCATGGCAGCTTAAAAGATTTTCCTCACCCTGAGTCTGCCTCCTGGCTGAAGATTTCCATGCTGGTATACCTCTGGGGTTGATTGGGGGTCCCTAAGTGCTCTGGGCATAGCCCTGGCCTTCACCTCGTGTCTCAGGAGATATTCTGCTCTTCAGACAACCTCTCATGAAGACCTAAGGAGAAGAAGGGTTAAGTCATAGGTGTCAAGGTCTGAGAAGAAGTTGAGTGTAACCACTGGGTCTCATAAAGAAAGGAAAACAGATAAAGGGTCTTGACCCAAAATGACTTAAAGTCTTTTTTAGCAGACTTTATTTTTTTAGAGCCGTTTTAGATCTACAGAAAAATCGAGAATATAGTATAGAGAGCTCCCATATATCCCGCAGAGTTTCCCTACAACTAATGTCTTCCATTAGTATGATACATTTGTTGCAACTGATAAATGAAAATTGATGTTCTAATATTAATGCAGGTGTATTTAGACTCGCACATTCTTATCCTATCCAGAATACCACATTACGTTTAGTCGCCACGTCTCTTCAGCGTCCTCTTGCTGTGGCAGTTTCTCAGATGTTCTTTATTTTTGATGATCTGGACAGTTTTGGGGAGTACTGGTCGGATATTTTGGAGGAAGCTCCACTATTAGAATTTGTCTTAAGGGGTTTGTTTGTTTGTTGGATGAGTCTGCCTGCTGGGTGGCAGGGAGGAGTGGGAGGCATGTGCATAATCAGGAAGGAGGAGAAGTGGAGGCAACGCAGGTGATGAGAAGCGGATGGTTCCAGATGCATTTGAAGTTAGAGCTGTCAGGATTTGCTGGCAGATTGGATGTGGGCTGCAAGAGAAGGCAAGGATGGAAGCAGAACTTTGGGCCTGTGAAACTGGATGGCGGTGTTTGGGAAACACAGAGGATTGTGGGAGGAGGGGCTTAGGAGATCGGGAGGCCACCGACGCCACTGAAGAGGCATGGGAGTTGAGGGGAGAGAACTGAGATGGAGGTGTAACATGGGGAGCAGTCGGCATATAGGTACTAATGAGGTGAGATGAGTAGATGTGATTCCGAATGTAGAGAAGGGAAGAGGTCCAAGAATTGAGTTCTGGAACCTTCCAGTGTTAGGAAAAAAGGAGCACCGAAGGGAGACTGCATTTGTTTCTAAGGGCTGCTGTAACGAAGTGCCACGAAGTGGGTAGCTGAATGCAACAGAAATGTGTGGTCTCATAGTTGTGGAAGCTTGAAGTCTGACATCGAGGTATCCACTGGGTTGTTCCTTCTGAGGGCTCCTGGCTTCCGGTGAGGGCTGGCAGTCTTGTATCCTTTGTCTGGTATCCTTTGTCTTGTGGATGTGTCACTTTGATGTCTTTCTCCATCTTCACTTGGCCTTCTCCCTGTGTCTTCTCTCCAAGTCTTCACATGGTCATCCTCCTATAATGACGTTGGCCATGTTGGCCTAGGCACTTACTGTACCCCCAATGACCTCATTTCCCTGACCAATTACATCTGCAATGACCCCATTTCCAAATAAAGTCACATTCCCAGGGACCGGAGGTTAGACCTTCAACATACCTTTTCTGGGAATACGGTTCACCTCATGTCAGAGACTGAGAAGGAGCTGCCGCGGGAATGAGCTGGTCTCCATCCTAAGTGACGAAGTGTTTCAAGGAAGGGGCATCGTGTCCTGCTGCTGCTGGGGCAGCTGAGGACAGGAGATGATCCATTTCGGGAGATGAGTGGGGACCAAAGCCTGATGAGCCTGGTTCCAGAGGGAAAGAGAAGAGAGAAATTGGGGAAAGCAAGTATAGACAAGTCTTTTTAGGAGTTTGCTGTCAAGGGAAGGTGAGAGAGAGGGTGGTCACTGGGAGGGTTTTGTTCTTGTTTTGTGGGGGAAATGATAGCATGCGGATGAGCAAGAGCCAGTGACGAGGGGAGACTGATGATGCCAGAGACAAAGGTGGGACAATTGCAAGGGACTATGGGATCTCATGGTCACGGGCAGGGGCTGGCTCAGAAAGGCCAGTGACAGCCCCCACATCCTCGCTGGAGGGAAGGCAGAATGCAGATAATGCATATTTGCAGCAGATGGGTGCGGTGCACACGAGTGGGCAGGTGTGACGGTCAGAGTGCGTAGACTTCTCTTCTCACTGCTTCTGTCGCTCAGTAAATCAGGGCGTGAAGTCGTGTAATTCTCCGGCAGCCCCCATGGATCGGCACGCAGGTGGGAGGGACCAGGCAAGTGCAAAGATTTCCTTCCAATCACTCGGTTAGGGAATGAATCAAAGTAGAGGTCAGGTTTCCTGACTCTTAGGACAAGGCTTTTCCCACGGCACGACCCTGCCTTGTGCCACTAAAAGACAGTCAGTCCGAAGCTCTCCCCGCTGCCCACAGGCCAGATGAACTGACCCTCTCCGGCCCCTGGGAAGCCTGCAGACGGGCCACCCCAGGCAGCTGGCTGTCAGACTGGAGGCTGCTCTCTGGGACTTTGCTCTCACCGCTTGAGTTGTGTGCTTGTCTTGAGTTAGTGGTGTTTCTTTTTAAACCTGGTTAGGCCACTTTTCTTTGGCTTTGATTTAGCTAGATCTCACATAAACTGATTAGATGAGAGTGGGAATAAGTAGGTTTATGTGAAAACTAGTTTGAATGCTTTGGAACAATTGATAAAGTTGAGTGTCTCCGGTTTGCTCTTGTATTAGGTGTTGGTGAAACAATTCTAAAAGGTTAGGGGAAAGCCATAAGACTCTTGACGTCTTCTGCACCTGAAATGCTCACGTGCTGTAAGTTTTCACTCTGCTTTAGGAAAACCAGGAGCAGACTTGGTGGATACCACGTTCAAGTGTGGTTTCTACACAAAAGTCAAAGAGATGATCCGGTCGGCAGACACGCTCTTCTGAACAGCCTGGCCTGACATCCCAAGGTGAGTGATGAATGTGTGTTTATGTCTTTGAAAGTGAAATGACGAGACAAAGGTGAATGGGTATCATTTCTCATGATTCTTCACTTTGAGACTGTTTCCAGTAAATGACTAATTACCAACACCGATCTTGTCTGATATGAGGGTTCTGTTCTGCTCAGCAAGTTACTCCTCCCTTATCTCCCCTTGACCAGGGATCTGCACAATCAGCTGTGGCTGTAGGCTCGCACAATGTGTAGGAATACTCTCTACACCTACAAATAAGTACGGCTCACCAGGGCTCCGTGGGCTTGTGCCTCTCTGCCCCGAGGCTCATCTCTTCTCCTTCCTTGCTTCCCAAGAGGCAACCAGGCTGGGACCTGACCTTCAGCCCTAATGGGCATGACCTGGGTGGCTCAGTTGGTTGAGTGTCTGCCTTTGGCTCGGATCATGATCCCAGGGTCCTGGGATCGAGTCCCACATCCGGCTCCCTGCTCAGCGGGGAGTCTGCTTCTCTCTCTGCCTGCCGCTCCCCTTGCTTTACTCTCTCTCTCTCTGACAAACAAATAAATAAAATAAAATAAAAAGAAAGAAAGAAAGAAAGAAAGAAAGAAAGAAAGAAAGAAAGAAGGAAAGAAAGAAAGAAAGACCAAAAAGTGGGGCAACCATCCAAGGCATATCTGTTGGATCAGATGGACTAAAGCTATAAAATACTTACTATTTCTATTTATTTTAATAGAAAACAAAGCTATTGGCAATATAAAACAGGAATAAGAAGGCATTCATTTACAAGTAAGTAAAATGATTAAGTATGATTAAGTAAAATGATTCAGGATGAAAGCTTTTCTAGTTGAAATAAAGAGCACGGTAGACGGGGTTGAAGGGTTTGGATCAGACAAGGGGCAGCAGCGGAAGGTGTGAGAAGTTGTCCACACGTATGGAAGCAGAGCGGATGGCAGCCATGGGGCAGGGTGGCCTATGGCTATCATAAAGCCTGAATCTCCAACAGAGGCCAGAAAAAAAAGGTTTTAATGTAGATTCTCTGCAATTTTATTTTATTATTTTTAAAGATTTTATGTGTTTACTTGAGAGAGAGCGAAAGCAAGAGAGATCACAGAGGGAGAGGGAGAAGCAGACTCGCTGCTGAGCAGAGAGCCTGATGTGGGGCTCGATCCCATAACGCCAGGATCGCGCCCTGAGCCGAAGGCAGACGCTTAACGACTGAACCACGCAGGTGCCCCAGTACGTATGTTTTCCCATCTAAACCCTACCACAGCCCTGCAAGAGAGAATTATGATCTCCATCTGTCTCTAAGCTGAGGCTCAGGGCGGCTGAGTAGAGCTGTGGCCCTGGGTCCTGCTCCTGGGTTAGACTCACGGACGTACACTCCCAGCAGCCCTGAGGGGGACAGGTGGGACACGAGGCCTCTGATCTGAGCGGATGCCTTTTCTTACCCCGGTGCCATACAGATATAATAGTATTCTATGTCAGGCCTGCGAGAGTGAACACACGAATGGACAACAGCCAGACAGAACATAAGAATAGCACTCTGAGCCGCAGTCCGCCCCCACCAGCTCAGGAAGCCAACCCATTATCTCTAGTAACCAGCCCAGGAAGGCAGCCTGCTCTCTATCCATCGGACCGTGTCTCTAGCCCTGGTCCAAGAAGCCAAACAGTAACTTCTGCAGCCGTCAGCCCCCCACGGCCAGGATTTGATTAACAACTGACAGTTTCTTGAATTTTTGCCTCAGCTTCTGACAGGCTCAACCAGAGAAAGCCAAATACGTACCCCTGACCAACTGGAGAGGATGCCCTGTTTCTAGTTACCCTGCCTGCAGCCTCCCCAGTGCCATCGCCGTCGAAATGACAAAGGTTTTCAAAATGACAAGTAACCCGGCTCATTTACCACGTTCTAATAGTAGTGAGCGGTATAAAGGAAAAGTACAAGTCCCCCACCCTACCCCTTCCTGAAGCCCCAGACCGCAAGAATCACTCTCTGCGGTGTCCTTTTGAGCATTTTCTTTGTGCGTACAAACAACCGAGCACGCGGAGTCTCGTTCGCACACTAATATGCGAGGAACAACATTCCTCCCTCCCGTTTCTGTCCCTGCGCTCTGTTCACGCCAGGCTCCAGGGGTGGGGAAGCTGAGCGCTGCCTGTGGCCAGAAGGAGAAAGTCAGAACTAGAGAGGAAGAGGATAAGAAAGGAAGTGTCTGGGGGGCGCCTGGGTGGCTCCGTTGGTTGAGTGTCTGCCTTCGGCTCGGGTCATGATCTTGGGGTCCTGGGATCGAGCCCCACATTGGGCTCCCTGCTCAGCGGGGAGCCTGCTTCTCCCTCTCACTCTGCCTGCTGCTCCCCCTGCTTATGCTCTCTTTCTGTCTGTCAAATAAATAAATAAAAGCTTGAAAAAAAAAAAAAAGAAGGGAAGTGTCTGCCTTGCCCCCCTCCCTGGCTCTCCAACTGGAAGTTTTATGTATGTATGTATGTATGTATCTTATAAATTCTATTTATTTAATTGCGACAGATAGAGCAAAAGCAAGGAGGAGGGGCAGGGGAGAGGGAGGAGCAAACTCCCCACTGAGCAAGGAGCCCGATGCGGGGCTCGATCCCAGGACCCTGGGATCATGACCTGAGGCGAAGGCAGCTGCTTAACCAACTGAGGCGCCCAGGTGCGCCGTTTTATGTATTTATTAAAGTGATATTTGCTGAATGTCTACCCCGCGCAGGTGGTGTGAGATACCCTGGGGATTGTAGGTAGATATTCCAGCAGGACGACCAGCCTGGCCCTCCGAGAGCTTACAGAAGTGGCAGGGGAGAAAGGAGGCAGGCTTGGCTTCCCACTCCTGCTGAAAGGCAGGAAGGGAGGGCTGAGGGGTGAAGGCAGAAGGCTCACTGCAGCCCCGGGAAGAGACCAGCCCCCGTGGCAATGAACTATCATAAGGGTAACAGCGCATGGCAGGTGAGGGAGGGCTTGCAGAGGAAGCCTAGGCAGTGCTCTTGGCTCCTGCGAGGGGAGTGGAAGAAAGCCAGGAGATCCCATGGGCCCCAACGCAGGGGACCCAGTCACCGTGGCCAGTCTCCGGGGTCAGAGTCAGACTCGGAGGGCATCCAGAGCCCTGGCCAAAGGTGAAGTGAGAAAGCAAGGGAGGGCTTCCAGGCCCCGATCATATCTAGAAAGCAGCCCAGGCATCCTTGTGGTGCCAAGTACAGAAGCCAGGGGGTGTCCAGAGGCAGGCGCAGAGTACCCTTGCTCCAGGGAAGAGCACCCAGTACACCCCAAGGACAGAAACATCTAGCCTGCTGCAGAATGAGGAAGGGGACCTCCACGGTGGGCCCCAACCCCAAGGTCAGGAGGATGCAATCTTTCCTCTGCTCCCAGGGGCCAAGGTGGGTAGGAGGGAAGGGCTGAGAGGAACATCTCTCCTGGGACTGGACCTTTGTATTGACTCAATATTTAGTGGATAGAAACTGTTTAAATTGGAGACCACTCAAACTGGAGGAAAGTGAAATGCTAACGAAATGATTTAAGTGCCTGCTCCCTCGACTGGAAGGAGGGACCTGAGGAAGGTTTGAGCAACTATGAAAACAGAGACGAGGAAAGCCGTACTTCCTTTACTCAGTGCAAGCATCCTTCTATTAATCTTCAACAATGTCCAATTTATTTTTTAACAAAAATAAGTGTATACCTTGCATACGGTATTTCTACTTGCTTTTTTTGGTAAAAGATAACCTGTGGATATTTTTCTAAACCAAGACTTAAAGATCTGTCTCTTTTTAAAACTGCTTCAGAGAGTCCCACACTAAAAATTTATTTCATCAATCCTTTACGGATGGAGATTTAGATGAGGCTTAATGTTTTCCCTTTTACAAAGTAATTGCTGTGGACATGGTTGAGTAGCTCTTCTTGTCTAAGAATGTCTCCAGAATCGATTTCCAGAAGCAGAATTGCAGGAAAGAATACTGTACATGTTTTACATTTTGAGGACTCCAGCAGCTTCTGGCACTGGTGGAGCCTTTGGGAAGTTACTTAGAGAAGCAGCGATGGAGGTCAGCTCAGGGACTTCCTGGGGTGAGAGAATACCTCATCAGTCACCGTGTCCTTTCCCCAAACCGGAAAAGGAGTAATTGAAATTCTAGTGAATCGTGCTGGAGTATATTCATAGAGTTTATAACTTTCTTTTTTTTTTTTTAAGATGTTTTATTTATTTGAGAGAGAGAGAGAGAGCACAAGCAGGGGGAGCGGCAGGCAGAGGGAGAAGCAGACTCCCCTCTGAGCAGGGAGCCCGATGCGGGACTCGATCCCAGGACCCAGAGATCATGACCTGAGCCGAAGACAGACGCTTCACTGACTGAGCCACCCAGGCGCCCTTAGGGTTTATAACTTTCTGAATGCAGAACTGGGATGTGGCATATGATAAGGGTCCAGAAATTTTTAATTAAGTTAAATTTCCTCAGAAAGTTCAGGACAGGATGAATGTCTGTTCGACCACCTCTGCAGGAGTCTGGCACACAAGCCCCTAAGGAGCAGATAAAGTGCATTTCATCAAATTTAAAATTCGGTGCTTTGAAGAACCCCATCAAGAAAGTGAAAAGACAACCCACTGAATGGGAGATAATATTTGCAAATCATATATCTGATAAAGGATTTGTATCTAAAATACCTAAAGAACTCTTTTAACTCAATAATAAAAGACAACCTGGCTTAAAAATGCGTGAAAGATCAGAAATGAACAAACATTTCTCCAAAGAAAGTTTATGAATGGCAAAATATTATTTGGCCATAAAAAGGAAATGAAGAACTGCTGCATCCTAGGGAAAGAAATCAGATACGAATGACCACATATTGTATGAATCCACTTATAGGAAATATTCAGGATAGGCAATTTATAGAGACAGAAAATATATTAGTGGTTGTCTACTTTTAGGGGTGACCAGTGCGGGGGGGAGCTAGGGAGTGATGGCTAAAGAGCATGAGGTTTCTCTCTGGGGTGATAAAGATGTTTTAAGATAGATCGTGGTAATAGTTTTACAACTCCGAATATATTAGAAATCACTGAATTGTATATTTTAAATGGGGGAATTGTAGGCTTTATGAATTATATCTTAATAAAGCTGTTACCATGAAAGTGGTCTTTGGATTGGAACATAATTGTAATACAGTGAAAAAAAGAGAATTGATGGTGACTATTTCCTGAAAGCCCCAGTTTGCACCAGGATTGGAGCCCATATGCTTCTTAGTTATTAGGCCCTAAATATCCTACGTATTGGCTTGTTGTTCATTCGCTTTCTTGTGTGTAACCTCTCTACGTTCTGGCACAGCAAATGCCAGCCCAGCCAGACCGACTTGTCCTGCAGGACAGGTGGACATCTTGGCATTCTACAGCACACTGGACATTCTCTGCCTCCCCTTGTTAATTCCTGCCAGCGCTCTGTGGCGCAGAAACGAGGTCCGTGGAGTCCCTGGCACTGGGCTGTCCTGTAGTCCTCGGAGAAAAGAGCTGTGTAAGCACGACGCACAAGTCAGAGACGACGCGGCATCGCCAATGGCAGCCTGGTGACCTCACAGCGCGGTCACGGCCATGGCTGTGGGGCTCCCCTGCTCCCAGGTTTGGGTTGTTTTCCTTCTAAAGAGGCGCGCACACATCTGCCTTTTAAAAATGTGTTTTTCAGGGACACCTGGGTGGCTCGGTCGGTTAGGCATCTGCCTTCGGCTCAGGTCATGATCCGAGGGTCTGGGGATCGAGTCCCGCATCAGGCTCCTTGCTCTGAGCGGGGAGATCCGCTTCTCCCTTTCTCTCTTCCTCTGCCTCTCCTCCTGCTTGTGCTCTCACTTCCTCAAATAAATAAATGAAACCTTTAAAAAATAATAAAATAAAAATGTGTTTTTTAGACAATGAACTTAAATAACTACACAGAGAAAGAACCCAATGAACATTTAAATTAAATCTATTTCCTTTTAGGTTATCTTGTAATGTTTGCAGAATACTGACAGACTTTAAAGAATATAATTACAGTCAGCACATGCATGTGCTTTCAGTCTATCGTTTGCGAAATAGTCAGATCTGAATGCACTGACGTGGTCCATGTGCTGGTTGTTAATGGCCATGGAGTATTTCATATCACTGCACGATTTGCTCAGTCATTTCCTCTTTCCTGTGTGTTTGGCCCGTTTCCAGTTGTACACTGTATTAAATTGCAACTGCTGTGTATATATTTGTACATATTAGGTTTTTTCCTTAGGCATTATTTTCTTGTAGTGTATTCCCAAAAGGGGAATTACTGGGTCAAACAGTTCCGTGGCTCTTGTTACATATTGTCCAATTTTTCTCAAGGAAGAGAAGAAACGCTATAAAGAGCCATCAGCCGGGTATGCATGTGCTCATTTCCTTAAAGTCCTGCCAGCATTGTGCTTTATTCTATTAAGAAAAGAAAAAAAAAAAAAAAGATTGTGCCTGCTTAATAGATGGGAGATTGTTTTAAGTGACATTTGTATCATTGCAGGACGTTTGAAATCCATCAGCTTGGCATGGGGCCAGATGTCCAAAGGTCTGGGTAGGGATCCCAGCAGGAAAGCCCGCCCTAAGCCACAGCCAGGGGAGAATACGCAGGCCATTGAAGAAGCACCCCACCAGCGTCCTGTTGTGGGTCCCTTTTAACACAAGTGACTTGTAAAGAACATTGTACCACACCTGTGAGGCACACAGCTGGCGCTCCATGAATGCAGATGCCCCGTATTTTGGCCCTGAGTATAGAGACTCCAAGACTTCTTTATGTTAGTCTAGACCTGCAAACTCTCCCTTAAGAGATCCTCCTTACCCACCTTTCCAGAAGGTGGTTGGGGCCCGTCTGACAGGTTTGGGTTTAATGGAAATATGGATGGAATTGGAGATCTTTTCGTCCTGGAGGGGCACTCTAGGAAGCCACAGGGGGACTGGGAGTGTGGTTCTGTCCCTGCTTCTCCCCACTTGCAAAAAGAGACAATTCCAGCCTGTTTGTTGCAGGGGCCGAGACCGTACTGCAGTCAACAGTACCTCCCCTGCCACCAACAATGACCGGACCTAGAGCCGCCCCGGGTGACGGCGCCCGGAGGTCCCTGCAGATGGAGGGAGGATTGAACCCCCATGGCACGTGTGGCTGCTTCAGTTCCGGGCATGCTCTTGACCGTGGAGATTCTCGGGCTCAGCCCGCGATGATCCCGACTGGAGAGCCACCGATAGCCTGTGGGGTTTCTTGCCTCCCAGGCTGCACAGCTGCTGGCTCCTCGGCCAGGACGCCTTCCCCACTCGCTGCTCTCCCTCATCCCTATAACGGGGATGTTGTCATTTCCAAGAAGCCCATTCCTGGCCCGCCGTTCTGGGTTAGGAGCTGCTGTCTGTGTTCCCACAGCATCCTGCCCTCTCCTCCTTCTCACATGGGTCCCACGAGACTGTGGCAGCCGCACCATGTGTCTCCGGGACCCATGCAGTATCTGGTGCGTGGTCCAGTGTGGTGAAAGAAGGGGTGAATGAATGAATGAATGCAAGGATGGTACTTCCAGTGGACACAGGGTCAGCAATCCAGGGCTGACCCAGAAATCTGTGAGACATTCGAGACAAGTGAGCCTGCCTGACTCCTGGGGCGGAGCAAGGGAAGGGGCTGTCACCAGGGCCTTGCTAACAAGCTCCAAACCAGCCCTCATAACCCAATTTTCAACCACTTTGATCCAGCTCAGATACAGTGCTAACCTTCCCCTGGACCTCAGGATCATGAACTCTAATTGTAGGTGACCCGATCTCACTGTGCCCATGTAAGGGAGGAAAAGAGGTGGCAGTGTGATTCTCAGAAGACTCGTCCCTCCCCCCCCCACCGCCCCCAAAACCTCCCGCATCAGCTTGCACACCAGCCCCTTAATTACCCTCACCTCTTTAAACCCTGACCACGAGAACTTCTGGGAGAAGGTGCCTTGAGAGCATGAGTGCCCCTTCTCTGTTCTCTGGCCACTGAATAAATTACCTGCTTCTTGCCAAATACTGTTTGGTTATTTGGCAAACGGTATTGAGTAGGGAAAGAACCCACCTCTTTGGTGACAGGACTGGGGTCTCACAGGCAATTAGTTCCACGGTTCTTTTTCAGCTTCAGTAAAATCAGGGTCACTTCCTCCAAACATTTTTCAGGCTATTGTCTTTGTTCTCACGACTTTTATGAAATGAGACCAGAAAATAAAAAATTAACAAGAATCCATCAATCACAACCTTGTTTCCTTTTTTCTTTTCGGTTGATCTACAAAGACCCTACCAAACTTCACACACATACTCCCATCTATTTGAGGTCCAAGCCCTCTCCTGATCACAAACATTAACATGCAAATGGAAAGTTCCAGAATCCCTGGGCACGAGGCAGGCGTCCTTGTATGGGGGAGGGGGAGGTGCAGGAATTCTCATCTGAGGCAATTGCAAGGAATACAAAACCAAAGAAACAAATAACAAGGGATTAGAGCAGAGAGCTATGATGAATCTAGGTCTAAGAACAAGAAAGGCAATGCCAAGGGAGTGCCAACCAGAGTTCTCAAGAATGTAGCTAGCAGAGAGGAGAGCAAAGGGTGTGTTGGCCAAGGAGACGCTGCACGGTCAAAGCCTTGTATCGAGTGGTCCTGGCAAAATGGTCCCAGAAGAACCAAATGCACTAGGAGTAGAAAAAGTTTCCAGAAAGGAATCAAATATGGCCGTTGCCTTCCAAGCCTTCCCCAAGCATCTGGTCAGCAGGGAAGGTGGACAGAGAAACAGAGACCACTAGTCATACCAACAGAACGGACTGGGAAAAACGAGTATTATTTCCCATCCATGACCATCTAACTTTTTGCAATGGCGGTAAATATGTTAACAACAACTTTTCATTTGGCAGCTTGGATAAAATGCACGTTAGCGCTCACTTAAGCAAAGAGTTTACTTACTATGACTTTGATATTAAAAGTGGTAGCATAAACCAATCTTTTAAGGTAATCTTCAAAATTTTAAAGTTCCACATACTCTGTGGGAAAGAGATAAAATTAAAAATTTTTGCAACAATGCTGTTCTGCAGAGTTTTTAGTTGTCTTGGCCAAATTCAGATTCTTTAAAGAAGTAGTAGGTTAGGTGGGACGTAAATTATAAACTACTAAGTAAATCTAGACGCCCTTGAATCTACTATTCTGTCTCTACCACAAGTTGTAGCCGTTTATAGTTAAAGTTTAATTTTTTTTGATATATCACATAATGAAAGACAACAGGAACTACTATTTCTCAGGCAATTAGAGATCCTACTTGCTTTAATTATAATTTTCTGAAATAGAAAGTTTGTCAAACTGGGAATCATAGATGCTTACACATCTGCAAGATTTTATTTTTTTTTAAGATTTTATTTATTTATTTTTGTGAGAGAGAGAGAGAGAGACGGAGAAACATGAGTGGGGCGGGGGGGGGGCGGTGCAGAAGGAGAAACAGACTCTCCGCTGAGCAAGGAGCCCGATGCAGGACTCGATCCGAGGACCCTGGGATCATGACATGAGCCGAAGGCAGACGCTTACCCGGCTGAGCCACCCAGGCGCCCCATCTGCAAGATTTTAATTTTGTTTTGTTTTAGTGATTCGTTTTTAAAACTTATTGAAGATGAAGCTCACTAAGATAATTTACATTTGATATTTTCAGAAAAAGACTTTATGTTTCTTAGGTCAATGTTTTCTCAGATTGGGGCTCATGAACAAATTCTGAGGGAACTAAAAAAATTATTTCCCTATAAATTCTTCACGTTTTGGAAACATGGCTGGAATATGCATCCGAAGTCCATTCTTTTCTGGTTTTGAGCTTCAAATTAATGACATATAACCTCTGTATCTCAAAGCTTGTAGTATCTCTTCGGCGTGAAACTAAGTCCATGGTTGTGAAAATCTACTCCTACTTTTAATTTCTTGATGCATTTTTGTTTTTCCACAGCAAGTCTTTTTTTTTTTTTAAAGGTTTTATTTATTTATTCGACAGAGATAGAGACAGCCAGCGAGAGAGGGAACACAAGCAGGGGGAGTGGGAGAGGAAGAAGCAGGCTCATAGCGGAGGAGCCTGATGTGGGGCTCGATCCCACAACGCCGGGATCACTCCCTGAGCCGGAGGCAGACGCTTAACCGCTGTGCCACCCAGGCGCCCCACCACAGCAAGTCTTACCATTTGCCAAGAGGGTTTTTCCCCACCCAGGACCATGGTTTTCTTCAGCCTTGTTTAACATGCAAGTAGGAGTTGCGTGAGTTCCTCAAGCGAAGTAAAATACATTTATCTTTGCTTATTGTAAGGGTTGCGGAACGGTTTGAAAGCTTCACACTACCACCCTTACAAAAATAAATTTCAAATTATGTAAGGGGTCATGACGGCACTCAACAAGAGCTGAGGGCACATGGATAAAATCCAGATAAGGAAGATCTATTCACAACACCTGATAGTGTGAGCTGGACCTTTAATAAGGAAATACCGAGGAGGAAGAGAAAGAATTCCAATCTGGAATCACTCTCTACTGGCAAGGAATAAACCATTTAAAATTAATATTATTCAAATCCTGCCCAATTTCCTGGGCTAAGCTCAAAGACCCATTTCTCAGTGATGCCTTCCCAAATCAGCCCATCGCTTCCTTTTCCATAGCTGCCCGTTGGCCCTCGGAGGCATGTCCTGTAATCTGTTCCTGGCCTAGGGGACTCGCCATCTCTCTCTTCTATGTTAGTAATAACTAACATAGCAGGTGACGTGTTGTCTCCCCTGTAAGATTATATATCGTTTTGTAAGGAGGGGCCATATCCAGCTGCCCACAGCATGCATAGCTCACGACACATATGCATCTCATTAGTTAACAAGCAATTTCCATTATTATTATTATTATTATTTTAATCCAAAATCTGTTGATGGGGATCGTTTCCCACTCACTTGGATTCAAGGTGCATTAAGTGCTGCTTCTGTCTGAAGGAGCAACCTTCTAGAAGCCTTGCTTTTCCTCCAACAACCTGGCGAAGGACAGTGGAGAGCCCACACGCAAACCTACCGCTTGTGATGGCTAAAGATGGTGATGGTTTCGGAGCGTCCTGGGCACTCCCCGTCCAGGGAGTAGGAGGGGGGCTCTGCACCAGGCCCTTCCTCTTGTGCTTCCTCTTCTCCTCTTCCGGGTCGGGCGGAGGCGGTCCTTTGCGAGGGGCATGTTCCCATGGGGTGGTCATCACTGAGGAAGGAACCAGTAATTTCTTGGATGTGAGATGCTGCTTGTGGGTCAGACTCCAGACTCAGGGGACCACATCCACGCATCTGTGTGGGAGGCAGAGCTGCCGCTGTGATGCCTGTCACCTGGTTCGTTCTCTGGAAACACAGGCGGGATGAGTGGGTGATAGGAATGGCAGGTCCCCACACAAAGTTTGAACGCACCAGCCTCACTCTCCATCCAATTCGGCCCCTCCTCTAGGCCAGAGTGGAAGGCGCAGACGTGGCTGAGCAGATAAATCTCGTCCTGCCACTCCAACCCCACCCCCAAATCCCCTTCCAAAGTCTAAAATTTTTAGTGCGACATGACTTCATTCATTCATTCAACAAACGTTTGCAGGGCACCTGCTAGGCACAGCGACTTGCCGGAGACGCAGAGGTGAGAAGACCGACTCCTGCCCGCCAGGGGCTCACGTTCCAGAAGAGAGAGGACAGTGAGCAAACGTGCTCGAGGGGGCTGCAGGAGGTGGGCCAGGAGGAGCGAGTTGAGCGGGACCCGGCGTTGGTACACTTGGGGTCCATAAACTCCAACAAGCGGGCTCCTGAAAATGGGAAAAAAACACATTTTCTGCTAACTTCTAACTGAAATGTAGCATTTCCTTTAACGATGAACGTGAGCGACAAGCCCCAGGCTTTAGTAGTACAGCTAGTTGACGCCGATGGAAACCACATCTTCATATTGCATCACCGTTGCTGCAGATACGCGGAGATAGTCAACACAGCGCCGTCTGGAAACCACGGTACCTGTAACCCGTCTGCTAGGGCTTGTTACTTGATGAGTGAATGAAGAAGCACGTCTACTACCATTTAGAAAAGTATTTTGATAACTGGATTCCAGTGTAAATAGCTTCCTTGGTCAACTTATATATTTTATCTTTTTATTGTATTTTATTTATTTATTTAAATAATTAATTAATTTATTTCTTAAGATTGTATTTATTTTATTTATTGTCAGAGACAGAGAGCACAAGTAAGGGGAGAAGCAGGCTCCCCATGGAGCAGGGAGCCCAATGTGGGACTTGAACCCAGGACTCTGGGATAAGGACCTGAGCTGAAGGCAGCCGCTTAACCAACTGAGCCACCCAGGCGCCCCTCTTCCATTTCCTCTAAATAAACCTTAGCTTCATGGAAAAGTCTCACTCTCTGGGTGGGGGTGGGTGGGAATCTATGTAAAGTTTCCAAAGTAAGACCATTTTTTAGGAGTATTCGGTGGGGATTTTCAGAGGTGCTTTATATTGCCAGTGAAATGGTGCCTCCTTTGGGAAGGGGCAGCCTTCTGGAAGGTTCCACGGCTGGGTGCAGTGTAGCCAGGGGAGCCAGGGGAGCCAGCCGCTCTTGCTGGCAGCCTCCGAGCGGTGAACAGGTGTATGAAGAGACCATGTTGCCGAAAACCGATCTCTGTGCTTCGGAGCCAAAATACGCAAAGACCGAGTTTGGGGTAAAGAGGAGCAATAGCTTTCTTGCTTTGCCGGGCACGGAAGGCTGCAGCAGGCTCTGGCCTAGAAAACCTGCAAGCCCGCCGCAGAAGGGGCTGGGGGCTTTAGAGGGAAAGCAGGACTTCGCCGGTTTCCCCGGGAGTAGTGGCCTTGCTGCCAGCCCCCGCTGCCGTCGTGTCTCATGGTGGCACCGGCCCCTGACACAAACAGCCGGCTGAGAACGGAGGAGTGGAGGAAAAAGGGAGGAAAAAAGTTACTCTCAGCTCCAGCGTCGCTGAAGCGTTCGTGTGGCCAATTTTTGTTCAACTTTATGCTTTTAAGCGGTTGCAATCACAAGGAGTTTATGAAGGAGAAGGCCATGACAAAAACTATCCCGGGCTTGCAAGGGTTTCCTTTGCACGGGGATTGACGAGAGACTCCCTTAGCAAGCACACTGTGCCCGGGACACCACAATGGAACAGCCTGAAGGGAGAACAAAGAGCCTTGTGTTGGGAAAGACACGTGTAGCTGGCAGCGGCCGGCGTGTTTTTGTGGGGAGACCTAGGTACCCGCTCCCCTCCCACCGACCCTCTGGCTGCCCGGGCTCAGCCGGGATCGGGGGGCTGGGCGGTACGGACTGGGCCCTGAGCTGGACCTTGCCCGTCCCCCAGCGCTCCAGGCTGGCTCTCAAGTCTTGGGGACCCAGCGGCTGCTAAGATGGGTCCCCAGGAAGGCTCACTGATCTGGAAAGGTCTGTAAGCAAGTGACCCGAGCTCCTCCACTCTGCTCACACTCCTTGAGTTTGGGGGTTCAGGCCTGATGAAGGCAGAACTCTTCCTGCCCTGGCCCCCCCAAGGCCCACCTGCCCTGAGAAGGGCCTTCTTCTTCCCCCACCTCAGGGGTTGCCCACCTTGTGGTGGAGGTTTCTAGCCCCTTCCTGGTGAGGTCTGAGTGTCGTGACCCTGCCAGGCCGGGGATCACACTTGCCCGAAGCTTAAAACCAGACACGGATTTGCTTGTCGGTACTTGACTCATTTGATTGCTTTTCCGTAGATGGTTTCATCTAGGCGCTGAACTCGTATTTCCAGCCAAAATGGACTGGACTGCAAGTGTGGACAGGGACCATGACGGCCTGGGATCACCGCCGTCCGCCGGGGCCGGGGCCTGTGGCTGGCGGCAGGCTCGGTAAACACCTGTTGAACACGGGACTGAGAGCTCTTCAGTTTTCCGTAGCCTGTTTTGTTTGTTTAAAGAGAGGGGACAAAATCGACAGCTCACTCATTCTGTGTAAATGGTGCCCCCCGCAATGACCTCAGGCAAACTGGACCCAGGCAGCCGGATTTTACCTTTTGTTCCCAGAATTGCCTCATTTTGGGACTCTGGGCTAAGGCTGGTGTGGGTCTGGCCATCCTTTCCAGGTGCCAAAGTAATCCGTTAACACACACAGCGGATCGCGTCAGCTCCAGGCTGCAGGGAAGGGAAGAAGTCACCGTGGACCCTACCCCCTCTACGCAACCTCGGGCCAGCCGGTGGTGGCCTCACCTGCCCCCCTCGCCTCACCTCACCTCGCCCCCAGGTCTCCTGCCATAGCGTCCTCAGCTTGCTTCTGGAAACACGTCAAGCATATTCCCATCCAGCTTCATGCTCCTGTTCCCTCTGCCTGGAACGGTCCCCCCAGGCCTTTGTTTGGTTGACTCTCTCATCAGTTCGTTCCTGGCTCACACGTCACTTTCTCAGACACCTGGGCCACCCTCTGTGACTCTCACCGGCTTCTGCCCTCATTTTTTTCACCTGTGTATTGTCTCTCTCCTCACTTGAAGAGCAAGACTATTCATCTCTCTCTCTCTCTCTCTCTCTCTCTCTCTAAGTAGGCTCCACGTCCAGCACGGAACCCAACTTGAGGCTTGAACTCATGACCCTGAGATCACGAGTCAGATACTTAACTGACTGAGCCACCCCGGTGCCCCCAAGACCGGGCCTTTCTTAGTCAGGGCCAAGCACCGCGTCTCCGCCATAGTAGCTGCTCAATAAACACTGGCTGAATAACTGAACGGCGGTGACCCGGCTTGCTTTCTAGCGTCCCCTCCCGTCATTCCCCGTGCACCTCATCCTCCCTCAGGCTGCTTGTCAGGATGCGGGAAGAGGGGCTGGGGACCGTCCCAGACCGGGCACCACCGCAGCCTTGCCTAGCTCCTGTCACCTCCACCTGGGGTCACGCCCTCCCGCCCCGCTAGGCCCCTCCCCCTGCTCCTAGCACGATTTCTATGCATGGCAGGTGCTCGGTTCACATTTGCAAGGACTTGGGTCTCCCAGAGAAAGGACAAGTCCTCCGAGGGCTGGGGCACAGCTGGGGCTGCGGACTCCCTCCGGAACCCAGCAGCGGGGGAGAGTGGGGGGAGCCACGGAATCTGAGTGCGGAGGCCAGGTCTCCACTCGCCCCTGGTCCCAAGCCGGCAGGTGGGTGCTTCAGGCCTCAGCCCCCCTGTGGAATGAAGCTGCTGCGGTGTCGGAGGTGTTGGGAGCCTCCAGACTCACCTCCCCAAGAGTAGGGGTCAAGGGCGTCCCACCTGCTAACTGGAATTGAGCCGCGAGGGCGGTGAGGCTGGATGAACGCTTGGAGAGCACTTGCGAAGAAAAGAGCCCCGTTAATCCTGAGATACAGGGCTTTCCGTTTCTATTTGTGCAGTCGGGGGAGGCGGTGTCTCTGGCGGGACAGGCCCCACGTCCCCCCCCCCCCCCCCCCCGTGAAGCCCCTTGGCCTGTTGCATCTTCTACCTTCCCAGCCCAGGCAGAGGGTGGGGTGCCCTGGGTGCCTGACTCCGGTTCGAGGAGGAGGCACGGCGCTCTGTGAGTGCAGGGAACCCGCCAAGCCTCCGGACCAAGTGGAGAGGCAGTCAGGACACTGCGCAGAGATGGCTTTTTACGGTATTAAAATGAGCAAGGCCGGGGCTTCGGTTTTAGGTGGGTTTGGGCTTCCCTCTCCGCTCTCTGTCCGGGGGGCTAATTGGCTTAAGGAAGCCTCAGATTCCTTATCTGTTAAATGGAGGTAATAAGAGTTCCTACCTCACAGCGTTCTTGGGAGGATAAGGACGATAACGCAGATGAAGTCTGGCAAGCAGGGAGTGCTCAATAAATACTGGTTATTACTACTACCGTGTGGTCTGTCTGGCGGTCCTATGGGAGCTGCAAGACAGGATGTTGCCTTCTCTGTCCAGAAGGGACAGCTCCCGTGATTTTGGAAGCGTGAGTCCTCGTCAGGCTTGCAAATGTCTCAGCTGGGGCTTGGGAAGACAGAAACATCAGATAACCGGGCTTTCAGAAACACTCCGGCTCCACACACCCGGCGATGAAAAGGGGCTTTCAAAACTGGCTGCTGGAATGGGAGGAATGGGTTCCCAGTGACTGGGTTTCCCCTACTTCCTCCCCAAAGTGCCATTGCCTGACACCGACCGAGGGCACGCCGGAGTGGCTCACCCACCAGGGCGAGCACGCGTGGGCGATGTGCCGTGGGGTGCACTTACATTCGGACACCCCACTCTGGCCTGGGAACTGGAGCAGCCGCAGGCAGGACCCTGGGAAGGAGCCACGCCTCCTCCCCAATCTGGCCCCTGGAGACGCGGCCCTGCCACGTGCTTCCGTTCGGTGCCCCCCAGCACGTCCTGGGCACGCCGTGTCAGGCCAGTGGGAATCACGTTCTGGTGCTGACTCCCGGGAGATCGGCGGAAGCTACTGGCTGTAAGTACAGGCCCTGGGACCCCCGCTCAAGCTTGCAGAGCGGTAAATCGTTTATACTTGTTCATAAGAGACATAGGGAACTGTTTTTCTTTACAGTTTTTGATGTCCTCCCCACACCCCCCTTTTTTAAAATTCCAATGGGCAAGTGCTGGATCTTTTTCCTTTTTCTTCTGCTCTTTCTTTTTGGTGAAAGTTTCAGGGGCACTCAGGTAATCGATTGCCTGCCAATTATAAATCAAACCAATCATGTAATTGATAAGTGCTCTGAATTTTAACACAATTTTTTTAAAACCATCAATGTCTTAAATGTCTGGAGGCGGGAGAGTCACAGAGCTGGTGCTGTTTGGGAGGAGACTGGACCAGAAAGGCATAAGGGGGACGTCGCCTTGAGCAGAACAGCAGAAATCAAGAGGTAGGTGGAGAAGGAAGGGGATTCGCCAAGTCTAGACCAAACCCAGGGTCTTTCCACCTTGTCCGCAGCCCCGAGGCTGAGCTTCAGTGGGGGTTGGGGGCTCAGCGGATGGTTCTGAGGGGTCTCAGGCCTGAGCTCCTGGTGGCAAAGTCCAGGGTCTTGGTTCTCACATGCTGCGCGTCAGAATGTTTGAGGATTCCTGCAGGAGATGGTTAGTCTGCAGAATTCTGCGACCCCAGCCCCCTCGAGAGATTCCGATCTGTGATGTGATCTGTGATTCTTATCTGGAATGTGCTGGAGCTGTCTCGTGCTGGCTCCAGCGAGCCGAGGGTTAATTTTGCAGGCATTTTGGGAGCGGGTTGTTAAACACAGCCATCATTAAAATCGAGTTATATAAACTTAAATGATCTGAAAAACAAAAGGATTTATTAATTCGGGATTATCATTTCCTGATGATTTTTAAAATGACTTTTACTATATTATGTTAGTCACCATACAGTATATCCTTAGTTTTTGATGCAATGTTCCATGATTCACTATTTGCGTTTAACACCCAGTGCACCATGCAATACGCGCCCTCCTTACTACCCATCACCGGCCTATCCCAATCCCCCACCCTCTCCTCCATTTCCTGATGATTTTAACTCAGTTATGACCTGTGCTCCCGAGGTTGGTTGTGGCTGTTATATCGATCTGGTAACACTACCATGTAGTGGGGAGCTACAGCGCCTCTCCTCCCAGCTCCACCTCCCGCGACTTCACACTGCTGGCCTGGAATTGGTCACGGCAAGAGTATCGACGCCGGAAATTGGCAAAGGCTATACACCAGGGCTCCCACGACCCAAGAGCTGCTGCTAAATATTTATGAGCACACCCCTGGGGACAGGACCCAAAAGTCAAGCTGGGATATGTGCCTCGGGTGGCTCTGAATCCCATGGCTTCCTTGGATCAACGCTGCTCAGTAGTGTAGACGCGGGGGACCCAGCCCCAGCCTACCTCTGTGCTGGGGGGGGTGGATTTTAGGCAAAGCTCTGTAAACGACCTTGTGACCGCGGGCAAGGTGCTTGCCTCTGTGTGTCTCAGTTCCGTCATCTCTAAAATGGGTGTGTTGCTAGCGGCTCCCACGCTCAGTGCTCGAAGGGATGAAATGAGCTCAGAACAGTGTCGGGAAGTAGAAGCCACTTGATGACGGTTACCTATCATTACCATCTGACAAGAGGAAAAAAGCTTAGTCCAGCAGAGGCTTTTTCCTCCCTTTTATAACATTTATTTTTCGGGGCACCTGGGTGGCTCAGTCAGTGAAGCATCTGCCTTCGGCTCAGGTCATCATCCCGGGGTCCTGGGATTGAGCCCCGCATCGGGCTCCCTGCTCAGCAGGAAGCCTGCTTCTCCCTCTCCTTCTGCTGCTCCCCCTGGTTGTGCTGTCTCTCTCTGTCAAATAAAATTAAAATATATATATAACATTTATTTTTCTTCCTTTGAGAATCCTGCAGGGGTTGTAGAATATTTAGAAAAACAAAAATAATGAAAATGAGGGAAAGAAAAAGCTTCCACCTTTAAGACCCCACCTTCAGCCCTTCTGTCATTCTCCCAAACCTAGAATATGTCCCTCTTGACGTGCTTCCGGAATAGGACCCTCTTGTTTGCTAACTCATGATGTGTGGGCAACATTTTCTACCACTGGTCATGTTCAGATACACCAGGATAGGCTGTGTCATCAGCATTGCAAAAGGTGACTGGCAGTGGGACGGGCACCTGTCACCATGCGGGGATTCCGTGTTTACCTTCATTATCACTTAGAAGGATCCGCCTCGTTCATTTATTAGATGAATATTTGTTGAACACAAGGCATTGTGCTCTGGTTGCCGGGAAGATGACAGGGTGTCTTATCTTTATTGGTGAGCTCATTGTATTAATAGTGAGAATCCCTATATAGCAGGACAGGGAATATTTAAAAAAATAAATTATAGGTTTTCTTTTGATCAAAAACATTGTGTTTGGCAGGAGGAACTCCTTTGTCTCTCCTCTTAGGTCAAAGCGACAGGGAAGCTAAGCACCTGTGAGAAGGGCTGGTTCTCCCCTTTATCAAACACCTGAGGGCTTCCTGGGGGCGGGTGCCCAGGGAGTTTGAGGTCTGTCAGTTAGCTGTTCCCAGTGCCCTCCTGTCTCACAGCAATGCTGATTCTAAGGGTCTTACGATATTTTTCCTCCAAGATGCCAAACGAAGCCAACTACTTCCTCTTGTGCTCCCCCCACATTTAATGATGGCCCGTTGCTGGGGGGGGGTCGGCACGCTGGGCCCTCTGGGAGATGGGTTTTCTCTCCAGTGCCTAAGGGGTTTTTTTAGGGTAATTTTGAGATCACAGGATTTGTGTCTCTTCACGGACTTCAGACTCTAATGCTCTCAAAAGACACGTTATGCCCACCCCCCCGCCGCCCCATCTCTCTTCGATCTCTCTTCTTGCACACTTTCCCCTGCAGCAGGCTTGCCACCCGCCAGGGGCCACCTGCTGCGGTCAGCGGCAGCCAAGCTACGGTTTGACCTCGGGTGGGCTTGTCCTTGCCGCTTCTGTCTTAGATGGTACAGAGAAGCTCACCACCGGAGCCAGCAGATAGGTTGCTAAAATGCAGGAACAATCACACCGTACTCTTGCTTAGAATCCTTCCAAGGCTCTTCATGATCCATATTCTAGAATCCAAATGATGTAGCTTGCATAACTGTGCCCCACGACCCAGCCTCGCCTTCTAGGGGCTCCCTCGCTCTGCTGCCGTGCACCACCCTCTATCTCTCAGGAGCAACCCCGAGACACCTTTGCCTGCGTCCCTCCCCAGGAACAGCCAGCCCCGCAGTAGCACCGTCTCTGTTCGCACGTTTAGCACACGGTCTTCTTCCCTGGGCTGGTCTTGCCTGAGAACAGACTTTGCACGCCGGCTGTCACGCGGGGCCGGCACGAGAAGGGACAGGAACACGTGAGGCTGAACCAGGAGCCCTCGAGGGGACTGCTTTGTCCGAAGGCGGCCCCCGGGCCAGGAGGAAAGGCTGGACAAGCGAGGCGGGCGGCAGGGGCCGGAGCTCGGGTGGGCCCATCGCAGCGCAGACGGTTCGGTTACGGCCACAGACTTCACCTTGAGCATAAAAGCATAAACCCGAGGCCAGAAAGAAAGGTCGTCTGGTCTATGCGACGCGGCCGCGCCTCTCCTGCAATCTGGATCTGCTCCACAGCTGCACGAACGGGTCAGCTGGATTGACTTCGGGGGACAGATGCGTCATCCGACAATGGCCGCAGAAGTACCCCAGTCCCAAAATTCTTCCAGAACTTTGCACTCCTCCCCGAGAGGTGGAGGAGAGATGGAGCCTCGGTTCCTGAGAGCTTTCCCCGCGTGTGTGGCTTCCGGTCAACTGGGGTTTTTGTTTTTAGATGAATGTTCCGGAGACAGAGGTAACATAGTCCTCCATACACTGAACAGTGTGGACGTATTATTTGTTTTCTGAATTTCACCCCCATCCCCACCCCCACCCTGGGAGCAACACGGGCTGAGTAGCTAATCCCCCCTCCCCCACTCGCCCTGGCCCACGGAGGTGGGAGCTGGGGCGCAGGGGCTCTGCACTTTCCAGTCCCAGGGATGCTGCACTGGGTGCACTGCCGTCTCCCCCGCCCCAACACTCACAGCCCTGCTGCCTGC
The DNA here is from genome assembly GCF_023065955.2 of Ursus arctos. NCBI lineage: Eukaryota > Metazoa > Chordata > Mammalia > Carnivora > Ursidae > Ursus > Ursus arctos. Next base: position 34,753,344 of record NW_026622952.1, on the reverse strand, counting down.
AGTTCTCTGAATGATCTTGTTTCCTGGTGGCCCTTTCCTACAGGACCGTGAGCCCCGGGGGGCAGAGGCAGGGGCAGGGCCTGCATCCATCCTGGTCTCAATCGTGTCTGTAGCACGCAGCAGTCTGGCCGGGAGGAGGTGCTCAAAAATATTGTTCTAAACGCTGAAAGAATAAATGAGTTATTTATTTGAGAGAGAGAGAGAGAGAGAGAGAGCGCGCGTGCGCGCGCGTGCGCGCGCGCGCGCACACACACACACACACACACACACACACACACACACGAGCGCGCGCGGCGCGCGCGTGCGAGTGAGGGGGAGGGGCAGCGGGAGAGGGAGAAGCAGACTCCCCGCTGAGCAGGGAGCCGAGCGGGGCTCCATCCCGGACCCTTGGATCATGACTTGAGCCGAAGGCAGACACCCAACCAACTGAGCCACCCAGGCGCCCCGAGAATTAGCCTGAAAGACCGTTGGGAAGGAGAGATCACTGCCTCATTCGGCAGCCTATTCCAATCCATTAAAAAAATTAAAAAAAGCTTCATTGTAGTATGGAGAATCATCTCCCCATGACGGTGAAGGGTTGCTCTGAAGAGCTTTCTGCATCCGGCCGCCCCGGAGGGAAAGCTCGAGTTCACCATGACCCCGGCGCCTGGTGAGGAGCCCCCGCCTGATCGCCAGCCCTTTCTGGACCCTCCGGCCTCTGTGCGAACCGGAGCCGCCTCTTACGTAGCACGCCGAGGACAGCAGTACATACCTAAGGCAGTCTGGAAGTTTGTAAAAGTTAAGAACGCCTCTTCTTTTTTAACATAAACTGCTGGAAAATGCTGAAGCAAGCACCATTCACCTCATGACTGAGGCTTACTTCAGTACATCAGGTCAGGGTTCTGTTTTTCCCCCATCTCCTGTCGGACATCATGAAAGCTCTTCTGTGATCCTGGACTAGACTCAGCCGCTGGGGTGTGATGGGCAGTGGTTCTGTTTCAGCACCTTAGAATCTTCCAGAGCAGTGGCTCCTGCATGTCCTGTCCCTCACCACCCTGTCAGATCCTGCCTTCCGGCTGCGGGCGTGGGAGGCCCAGGGCCCTGTGCAGAGTGGGGTCGGGGGTGTGGGGCCTGGCACGGCCCCGGGACTCTGAGCATGCAGCTTCTTATCCCTGTTGGGAGGCCCTGTATTGTCTGAGGGATCATGTTCTGCAGAAGCATGCTCTCACGGTGTGGCCTAAATCAAAAGAACAAACAAGATGGCACCTCAAAGGTCAGCCCTCTTGTAGCTCTTGTTTCCACACCCAAACCTTTGTCTTGGACCTGCCAGGAGTCTTCCTGCCTGGCGTTGCTTTGTCCATGTGGCTTAAATGGTGGCAAAGACAGCCCAGCTGTGAACAAAAAAAATGCCTCTCAGACACTAAGAAATCATGCTTTACCTCAAGTCCTTAACGAGGATGGAGAAAATCTTAGAATGAAATCCAGAGCCTCCCAGGATTCTCCCCTCACTTAGCACCTCTGGCCATCAGTCTTGGGTCTTTTTCATTTGAATGAACCCAGTGAACCAGCCTCCACCTTTCAAAGGAATCTGGGGAAACTTTCCTGCCAAGTCCCCACTGAGTGCCTGTGACACTCAGGAACTGGGGCCAAGCTCTTGTGTACGTTAGGGAAGTCCGAGAAGAATAAAGATTATAGGGAAACAGTCTACCTTTCTTTACAAGGTCTTGTTTTGCATCCCTGAAATCTCAGATTCAGCTACTACAATGAAGTCCTGTTGCGGAAAGAGCTGGCCTTTTATCACCACTTAAAATCTAATTAATCCATATTGCAGCACAAAGATTTCTGTTGTATTTTAGGGTGAGGGGTCATAGAGCCCTCTTTGTTCATCCTTAGACTTATAATCATCAAGCATTGGGGATATAATTTTACCAAGCAAATTGGAAGGTAACAGATCAAATCCTTATCAGAAAGCCTAACTCATCGTTTTAACAGGGTCCTTCGCCCTTTACATGAAACATTATATTCAAGAAGAACAAAAACGCATTTCAGAGTTTCCAAAGAGTTAATGGCCAACGCTTATATTCCAGGCAGCATAGGACCAAGATCGTCACACTCCTGTCAACCACGGAAGACAGTGGCTTCTATAGGGGTGGCCCAAGTTGTAAGGTCTGTTGGAATGGCTTTCGTCTTTAGAGTAGCAATGCAATTCGTTGGAATTTTATTATCTTTCCTGGGATGGGTTTTATCCATGATCACAACTTATTTACCACATTGGAAAAACCTCAATCTGGACTTAAACGAAATGGAGAACTGGACCATGGGACTCTGGCAGGCCTGTGTCATTCAAGAGGAAGTGGGGAGGCAGTGTAAGGACTTTGACTCCTTCCTGGCTTTGCCTGCCGAACTCAGGATCTCCAGGATTCTCATGTTCCTGTCGAACGGGCTGGGGCTCCTGGGCCTGCTGGTCTCCGGGGTTGGCCTGGACTGCTCGAGGATTGGAGAGACGCGGCGGGGCCTCAAAAAGGGACTGCTGATCCTGGGAGGGATTCTGTTCTGGGCAGCAGGTGTCACGGTCCTGGCTCCGGTGTCCTGGGTCGCCTACCAGACGGTGCAGGAGTTCTGGGATGAGACAGTGCCAGAGATCGTGCCCAGGTGGGAGTTTGGGGAAGCCCTCTTTCTGGGCTGGTTTGCTGGGTTTTCCCTCCTCCTGGGAGGTTGCCTGCTGACCTGTGGAGCCTGCACCCCCCAGGCTGCCCCGGCTTCGGGCCACTATGCGGTGGCAGAAACACTAACTCAGTGTCCGTACCTGGAAAATGGAACCGCAGACCCGAGAATGTAAGACTTTGACGGGACAAAAGAGACGCATCTTTCCACACCAATTGTGCTGCGGGGTCTGCCCTAGAAAGGGGTCTTTGTTACATGACTAAATCCGTGCTGCTCACATGTTCTCATTAAATAATGACTTTTCTATTCTAGATCCCCCTGCCCCCCAAAATCTGGAGAGGTAAGAAAGAGGCAAGTCTTATATCTAAAAGAAAATTATCATGGTAAGCATTACGTAGGTATTGGCAAAAATAATTTCATCAATCTGGTTATTTAAACCAAAATGTGGTGGTGGCTGTCCATTGTAGTATTAAGTTTTAATGTGCTAATTTTCTATTAGAAACTTTGTTTTTGCTGGTAGCTGGAAATTTGTAGTTTCTATTTCCTAAAGGAAAACCCAATCTGAAATCCTTTAAACATCCTGCGTTAGCCACAGCACGTGTTCAGCTTGTCCCGAAGTGTTATTTCCACAACAGTGACTTCGGTCTCCTTTGAACAGAGGTGGCCTGTGTTTAGGACATTAGTGGGCACCCGTATGATGATGGCACTGGATAAGGCTGATGGCTTTCAGTCCTTTATGATATTCTCAGACTCAAAATACCGGCCAGTCTCACCCTCTCGTCTCTTCCTTCAAAAGTTTCAATCTAAAAAAGACGAACAATTCCAAAACTGTTTTGTGCTTGATATCCAGATACTGACAGTTCCCACTTGCCCTAATAAAAACTTTCCTTTGTTCCATTAAAAATGATCAGCATGGGGATATTTACTTTAGTGGTGAACTGGCAGAGATGTTCATTCCGACCTACCAAGTCCTATTGCTTAATTGCTTAACTTTCCCACAGCATAGAAAGCACATGTCAGCAAAGAGAACAGAAAGCGTGCACGCACAGGTGCACGGATGTGACAGGAAGGCAGGGAGTACGTAGACTTGGCATTTAGGGCTCACATGGTTTCATGGGTTATGTGGTACAGGCAGCTCAAGGGTCTTCAAAAAACAGACCCGACTGAAGGTCTAGAGAGATTTCTGATAAGATCTATTTATTTGGTTGAGAAATATTTTTCTTTTAAAAAGGGGTCACAGTCAGTATTACCGCGACACACATACTGAAATCTGACAGTGATAACACATGGCAGTGTGACAGGTGCAATTAGTAAGACAGACAGACAGACAGAAAGCCTTAGAGCTGAATCCAAACTGCCGATGGACCATTTTGCATTTAGACTTCTTAATTCTTCGGCTTGTTAGAAAGATTGGGAACCACCTGGAAGCCACTTGTACGTTAACAATGGATGGAAGGTTAGGACTGCTTATTGTGATTTCAGAGACACACTGCGACCACAGTCAGCCCCGAGGACGTGAGCGTGGCACTTGGCCACACCTTGGCAGACTTGTTTCCCTGTCCTTTCCTGAGAGCCAGTCAACACAGAATCAAACAATAGCCACTCTGGCAAGAATCCTCTACACACAATGAAGAAATATTTCCGAGCTCTGAAGTGACAGCATAAGGTGTCACACTTCTCTGCACGTCCGTCGAAAGGCAGGAGTCCGCTTGGCTCAGGCTTGGTGATGGCTTTAGTATTTCGAAGTGTGGCACAAGTAGCTGGAATCTCACTGTCTTTGCTGGGATGGGTGTTAGCCTGTCTTACGAACTACCTGCCACATTGGAAAAACCTCAATCTGGACTTAAACGAAATGGAGAACTGGACCCTGGGACTCTGGCAGGCTTGTGTCATCCAAGAGGAGGTCGGGGTGCAGTGCAAGGACTTTGACTCCTTCCTGGCTTTGCCTGCCGAACTCAGGATCTCCAGGATTCTCATGTTCCTGTCGAACGGGCTGGGGCTCCTGGGCCTGCTGGTCTCCGGGGTTGGCCTGGACTGCTCGAGGATTGGAGAGACGCGGCGGGGCCTCAAGAAGGGACTGCTGATCCTGGGAGGGATTCTGTTCTGGGCAGCAGGTGTCGCGGCCCTGACTCCGGTGTCCTGGGTCGCCTACCAGACGGTGCAGGAGTTCTGGGATGAGACAGTGCCAGAGATCGTGCCCAGGTGGGAGTTTGGGGAAGCCCTCTTTCTGGGCTGGTTTGCGGGGTTTTTCCTCCTCCTGGGAGGTTGCCTGCTGACCTGTGGAGCCTGCACCTCCCAGGCTGCCCCGGCTTCGGGCCGCTATGCGGCGGCAGAAACTCAGTATCACCGTCAGCACCGGGAGATGAACAAAGCCCATCTGAAAACCTAAGCCAGAAAGCATCGGGGACGTCCACTCTTCCAGAGATGCCTACTCCTCTCTGGATTTGGTAGGATTTCCTGCTTCAGAGCCACCCATTCATTGTGCTTTAAATTTTCTGAAATGCATTTCCCCCTCCGTGGCTATTTGCTTCTTAAATTGTAATTTCCTTCTAAGACAGCAAAACACCTTTATCTTCTATTCTGAGACCAAACCACTCAAGACTTAATAGTAATCATACTCATTACTGTGAATGAGGTTTCTCAATTTTAAAATAGATTCAGTGATTGCACAGAGCTGGTAAATAAAACATTATATTAGTGCTTACATATCTCTGAAGGTGTTAATTCATAGAGATGGATTATTCTGGCAACTGGGAATATTACTGCCGATCATTTACTGCTTTCAAGTGTGTAAGATCACCTATTATATTGAACCTAAAGTCTTGCTGCATATTTACTGAGATGGACATTAGATTAGACTGAAAAATCGCTGGTTCTTTGAAAGCTTGAGAGGAGAGAGACGTGGGACACATCACCTCCTTTGTAATGAGACACCTCAGTGTCTCAATGGAGCCTTTTCCAAAAGCCAGCCACCTTCCTTCATGCCTTCCTCACCTGGGCGGGAGTGGAGGGTGGCGATCTGCTGTTTGGGGAGATTCACGGGGCAGCCACAGGGGGGCGCTGCAGTTCAAGGGCAGGTGTGGGGCAGCTCTGGGACTACTGCCCCACCAGAGCACAAGACCGGGGCTGGGTTCACCTTGGAGACCCCTTCTTTTACTTGCATGATGAAAATATGCTGTTTTTTTCTATCAGCAATACATATCGCCCAACCAAGAACCATTCCAGCGAACGGCTGGCTTGGGAAGTTCCTCATGATGCATTTGATACTGGCTCGGTACCTGGCTCAAGTGAACTCTTATTTGCACCCATCAGGGAAATTGACTGAATAGTAAACGACACCGAAATTAAGTATGAGGCAATATGCATCTTTGTTTTTAAAAAAAACAAAAATCACTGAACTTTTCTCCACCCACAAACACAGGAAACGTGCAGAAACCAAAGTTAATCTATGTGATGTATTTGCATACTTTTATAGACGAGACAATTAAAACAGAAACATATTCAGAATTTAACCTGATTAAATATTTAGTTCAGTCCTGAGCTTTTGATATTTAATACAATATAGATAAAGTAATAGCAAAAAAAAAAGATCTTAAATTTGATTTGCATGCTACAGAGATTCAGCTAAACTTTGTTCATTTGGCTAGCAATAGGTTTTTTTGTACCTGTAACTTAGAATCTGATATACAAAATTATAATAACATACTGATAATTCAAACTTGAGAACTAAATATTACATTCTTTTTACCCTGTGCAGAATAAATTCTACCTTTAAAAATAGTATTTATAATATTAAAATTCATAGTGTTCATATGGTTTTGTGATCAAGTTATTAAAATGGTTTGTCGCTGTGACTCATTTGGGTTAGTACAAATACGACAGAATTGTTAAAAGCTGCCTGTAAATACATAACACTACTGCTGAGTTTTAAAGTGTGGAAAAGGATTATATTAAAATAAGTTTGTTTCTCATATTAGAAATGAGCAAATTTTGTAAAATAAAACCAAAAGCGTCTTGGTCACAACTGTTAACTACCAGCCTGAGACAGATTTCATTCTTTTACACTTGTCTGGAACTTTTTGTATTGCAAAAAGTTAACAGTGGATCTGATGAAGATTTATAGAGGTGTAGCTATTCCAATATAGCCCCTTCTATGTCACACACTTAAAAATGGCCAGAACCGAACTATATATTAAACAGAACATAAATAAGACCGTAAATAAATAAACGAAGAAAATAAAATCGTACGGTACAACTACACATAATTCTATGAGCATTTTCGCGGTCAGACTGAGAAGCTGAAAGCAGCTGACCTTCATCTAGCTCTACATTAAATAAACCTCTGCCTTTCACTTTGACCTTGACAAGGGTGAACGGTATTCTCTTTCTAGTTCTCCTTAGTCATCTGATAGAACGAACCGCGCGGCCTTGAACGACTGTGTGCAGTCAATTCACAAGGCTGGTTTTTGTTCAAAGTCGTGTCACATCCAGTTACAGCTTCAAAGACATTTAGACATAAGTGGTGGGACAACTGAGGAAAAAATAATTAAAGTTCTAGGCTCAGAAATTGCTTCATTTGAATTCTGATTCTGATAAAATGAACTTCCCAAAATATGTATAATTACTTTCAAGAAACTAAAAATTCTTGCCGGGGATTCTATCTTAGAAATAGAACTTATCTTTTTTTTTTTAAGGGGTCCATTCCTTTAAGATGATTTTTGCATTTCTAAAAAAAAAAAAAAAGGATTTAGTTTGTTACAGAAGATGGCTAACCAGAAATTGCCTCTTCCACTATAACTGACTGAATGATAAGTAGGATTTAAATTGCATAAATACTCGATATTTTAAAAGCCTTTATGCTGTCAGAGCGACACGGCGGATTTCCTTCTTGTAAGCCGTGCCTGGGCTGGGGAGCGGGGAGGACACTTGAGTCCGTTCCTCTCTCTACATGAGTTCATCTGGAATTGTTTTCTGAAACAAATGCCTCGGCCTATACTTCGAATTGATAGTCTCCCCAGGCACACTCTTTTCTTGGTCTCCTTACCACAAATTACAGAGAGCAGCTCCGAAAAATGAGAGCTGCAAAATAATTTCTAGTGAACGTGAGAAATCTGTTTAATAAAGTGTTTTCTAAAAAAATTTTTGGCAACTTCGATTCAATCAAGATTCCTGTTTCCCCAAAGGAGCGCTCATGCGTTTCCCTCCGCAAGGCTGGCGCTGTGTCCTTAGAGGGCCGGCGGCCGCGGTCTCGTCCCGGGCTCCGTCCTCATGCCGCGGACGGCAGCTCAGCCGCACGCCCAGAAGCCCTCCTTGGAACGCGTCCGCAAATCCCGGTCGTGCTGGAGGCAGCAGGTGCTCCCTGACGAGCTGACCTGAGTGTGGCTAGGGTACCTGGCTTTCTCCCTTCCTCTCCCTACCCATTCTGTGACAAATCACAAGGTCTTCACTGTAGCTAGGAGCACCGCCCCCTGTGGCCTGAGATTCTCACTCAGCGTCCTGTTTTCTTTAGACTAAAAGAAAAGGACAAAAAGGAAGTCGTTTTAAGGAAACAAGTGCAGCAACACAGGTGACAGGGTGAGCGTGACACCTGTTCCAAGTGGACGTGGAGCTGGACTCTCATTCGCCTTCAAACTCAAAGAGCTGCCGCCTGGTACAAAGATACCACGTGGGCTGCTGCCATCCTCACGGTGTGCCCGTGAGACAACGAAGGAAAAGCCAAGATCGCCTTCCGCTAAACCGAGTTACTTCTCAACGGCTGGTTCCACGGGCGGCACACTGGGCGCTGCCTTTATCCCACCTGTAGGACACACAGCCTACTGGCGATACGTACGTACTGGACGACATCTGTGTACCAGATTATTCCGTTTTGGTTATCGGATTTTTTTCTTCTTTTTTTAAACATACAAGAATTACATTCAAGGTACTTTACAAATTAACATGTTGAAAATCTGATGTGAAATAAAAGCTCTTTAAGAGTTGACAGTTGCGTTACAAAAAGAACCCCCCCAAAAAAAACCCCAAACAAATGTTCAGTCTTGTACCCGCCCTAGGAAGCGATCAGGTGACAGAGTAGTTGCCTGAGGGGTGAAATCACACATCATCAGCTGGCAGGGGCGGGATGCTTATCCTCGCTCTGGTGAAGTAGGCGATCTTCTCCCTACAGTCGGGGGAGAAATAAACCAGCTCGAATAGGCCGCTGACAGTACTCAGGGACCACTAACAGTAGTCCCAAGAGCTCCGCGTAGTGTCCGCACGCCTGCCTAAGAGATCTTTTCCTTAGGCAGAACTCCATCAAACCGAGATCGTCTTTCCCCTTCACGGGAGGCTATAACGAGCACGGCAGCTCTGGCTTACGGCGAATCACCGACAGACCCTGGATTTCCAGTGTGAGACAGTTTTTAAACCACCAGGGGGTCAGTTATGAGTGCGCCTAAGCCAGGCAGGAGAGGGGCAAGAAGTCCAAAGTCCCGGGGAACTTCTCAGGGACTTCGTAGCAAAGTACATGATGCCCGGAAAATTCTCTAAAATCAATACCATGCTCAGGTCAGGGACACTGGCTGAGTGACCCCATGACTCCCGATGAGGGGGAAAGAAGGAACGTGACTGTACTAAAGGCAAATCTGTCCCGCATCCCGAAGCAGGCATAAGGAGGAACAGCCCGAAAGGGAGACGCTGAGAAAGACCCAGCAAAACGGTTTCAGAGGTTAGGAGAGTATCAAAAAAAAAAAAGAAATAATAATAATAATAGTAAGGTTTTAGGATTGTACAGTTTCCAAAGACAGGAGCAATATACCCACTTTTGTGCAAACTCTTCACATCATACATAGGACCCCATCAACACTCCGAGGGTGTGTGATGTTATGCAGGGCACTTGGTGGCCATAAAGAATAGAACGACAACAACAAAAAAGAATAAAGCACCGGTCTTCCTTTGAGAAACTGAGAGTCTATGTAGATGGTGGAGGAAGTGTGGGGTCAAGAAGCAAGGGCTGAGGTGGAGAAGCTCCAAAGACAAGGACAGGAGAGAGAAGAAAGGGAGAGGGGCAGAACCGGGGGGACCGGGACAAGAGTTCTCTTTGGTTTGCATCCTGACAGGCAAGGGAGGGTGCTCACGATGATACGAAGGCCTGAAGAAGAACAGGGACCGTCGCTCACTGCTAGTGGGTTTCTCTGGCTCAGGCGGGGGGTTTACATCCCTGAACCAGTGGCCACTTTTGACTCCTGATTTCGAACTTCCCTTGAGCAATCAGAGGGCCAGGGAACACGGGGCCCCTGATTCCAGGTGAAACAAGCAGGTGGTGGGGGGGTGGCCCCAGTGCTGGTGGCAGGGCGCCCCAGACGCCCCGGGGGAGGATCCCTGACCCGGCACGACTCGGGGCCTAGGAGGGGCCCAAGGAACGTCTGTTGAATGAGTGAACAACAGAAGCCTAGAAGATCTATGCCTTTCTGTACTTTCTCAGTGAGATGTACCAACTGCCTCTAAGAGCGGCGGCGGGGGGGGGGGGGCACCCCGAGTTCTTGGGAGCCAGGCTTGAATCGGGTCAGGGCCGCTGCCAGGGGAGTCTGTAACCTCGGGAAGGGCACACGGAGGCATATACGTTCACAGCGGCACAAGAGGATTTGGGCTCTCGTTTGTGAGTGCGAACTTCCAGCATTAATTCAGACGCGCGAGGACAAGCCTTAAGTGTGGCGGGCCGGGCGCTTTACCTGAAGGACTGCACCTGCCGTGGCACCTTCCGGCTCTGCTCCCGGAGCCGGCACACGTCCTTGGAGGCTTGCCTCATCAGTTTCTCCGCATTCAAACCCTGCTTCTGCTCTTCTTCTGACTGTTCAGCCTGGCAAAGGAAAAAAACCCACAAAACCCCACAGAACACTAATTAAAAAGTTCCGAAGACGTGCTGTAAGGCTTGAGAGCCTGGGCACTGAGCCGGAGCGCAGCGTGGGCAGCGATGGGGGTGGTGACGGTGTCCCCTCTCGCCAGCAGGGGGCGACACTCGCGCGCCGCGGCTGATGGGGCAAGTTTATTTCACAGCATTTCAAGGATCTTACTACATGGGTAATATGTGATCATTTTATTGCGTCTGGAAAACCTAAGACCCTCAAAAAAGAAATGAAAAACTACTTACAGCACTGTGACCAAGAAATATCTCCTAACATTTCAACCTCTTACTCATCTTTTCAAACTTTTTTCTATCTTATCCTAATTTTAAGTTTGTTGAAGTAGAATTTACATAGCAGGTTAGCTTCTTTTACTTAGTAATATGCATTTAAGATCCTTCCATGTGTTTCCATGGCTTGGTTGCTCATTTCTTTTTAGCGCTGAATAATACTCCATTGTTTACAAGTACCACAGTACAAGTACCATCACTCACTAAAGGATATCTTGGCTGCTCCCAAGTCTTGGCAATTATAAAGAAAGATGCCGTAACATCCATGTCCGTAACTTTTCAACTCCTTTGGGTCAATACCAACAAGTGGGACTCCTGGATCATATGGCAAGGGCATGTTTATTTACTTTTGTGAGAAAACATTAACCTGCACCTTACACTACATGTCAATTACATCTCAATAAAGCTGGGGGAACAAAAAGAATTGAAGAAAAAAAAAGCCATAGTGTCTCCAAAGTGGCTGTACTATTTTGCATTTCCACCAGCAATGAACAAAAGCTCCTACTGTACAGCATGTTTGTCAGCATTTGGCGTTGTCAGTGAAGCGTCAGTGTTCGAGAGTTTGGCCATTCTAACAGGTGTGTAGTGGTAGCTCCCTGTTGTTTTAATTTGCAGTTCCCTAACGACGTACGATGTGTAAAACCTTTTCATATGCTTATTTACCATCTGTGTATCTTTTTTGGTGAGGTGTCTGTTCAGGTCTTTTGTCTACTTTTCAGTTGGGTTGTTCATTGTCTTATTGTTGAGTTTTAAGAGTTCTTTGCATATTTGGATAACAGTCCTTTATCAACAGTTCTTTACAGATTTGTATTTAGGCCTACAATCCATTTTTAGTTAATTTTTGCTAAGTGTATAAAGCCTGTGCCTAGATTTTTTTTTTTTTTTTGGCATGTGGATGACCAGTTGTTCCATTTGCTGAAAAGACTCTCTTGTTCCATTATATTGCTTTCACTCCTCTGTCAAAAGTCAGTTGACTCTATCTATATTTATATGGGTCTGATTCTCGGCTATGATGCTCCATTCATCTATTTATCTGTTCTTTCATCAATACCACACTGTCTTGATTACTGTTGCTTTATAGTAAGTCCTGATGTTGGGTAGTGTCAGTCCTCCAACTCTGTCTCCTTCCATATTGTGTTGGCTACCATCTGTCTTTTGTCTCTCCATGTAAACTTCAGAACCAGTTTGTCTATATTCACAAAATAATTTGCTGGGGTTCTGACTGGGATTGCATTAAATCTACGGGTCAACTAACATTTTTTTTTTAAAGTAGGTTCTACGCCCAGTGGAGAGCTTGAACGCATGATCCTGAGATCAAGACCTGAGCTGAGATCTAGAGTTGGATGCTTAACCAACCGAGCCACCTAGGCGCCCAAGGAAGAACTAACATCTTGACAATATTAAGTCTTCCTATCCATGAGCATGGACTATCTATTAATTTAGTTCTTTGATTTCATCCAAGAGGTTTTGTATTTTTCCTCATTTAGGTCTTATACATATTTTGTTAGATCTGTAACAATTTCATTTTGGGGGGTGCTAATTATATGGTGTTTTTAATTTCAAATTCCACTTGTTCCTATAGAATGAAATATAGAAAAGCAATTGACTTTTTATATTAACTGTGTATCCTGCAACCTTGCTACTGATTTCCTGTTTTCAATGTCACTGATTTCTACTCTAATTTTTATTTCTTTTCTTCTGATTGCTTTGGATTTAATTTACTCTTCTTTTTCTAGTTTCCTAAGGCAGAAGCTTAGATTATTGGCTCTAAATCTTCTTTTTCAGTATATACATTCACCACTTAAAAATTTCCCTCTAAACATTGTTTTTGCTGCATCCCACAAAGTTGATAAATTGGCTTTTCATTTTCATTTAGTTCAAAGTATGTTTTCTCCTGAGATTCCTTTTTCTGACCCATGTGTTATTTAAAAGTGTGTTGTAAGGTCTCTAAGAACTTTGGGATTTTCCAGCTATCTCTCTGTTATTGATTTCTAGTTTTATTCCATTGTTGTCTGAAAGCAGGCACTACATGATTTGCATTCTTTTATATTTTTAAGTTGTATTTTATGGCACAAAACATGGTCTCTCTTGGTGAATGTTCCATGTGAGCTTGAGGAGAATGTGAATTCTGCTGTTGTTGGATGAAGTAGTCTATGGATGTCAATTATATCTAGTTAATTAACAGTGTGGTTGAATTCAACTGTGTCCTTGCTGATGTTCTGCCTTTGGGATCTGTCCATTTCTGACAAAGGGGTGTTCAGGTCTCCAACTGGAAGAGTGGATCTATCTATTTCTCCTTGCAGATGTATGTATCAGTTTTTGCCTCACAATTTTGATGTTGTGTTGTTAGGTGCATACACATTAAGGACTGTTATCTCTTCTTGGAAAACGGATTCCTTTATCACTATGTAGTGTCCTTCTTTATATCTGAGAACTTTTCATGTCAGCTGTCACCCCTGTATCAGATTAATATAGCTACTCCCACTTTGTTTTGATTAGTGTTAGCATGGTATATTTTTCTCTATCCCTTTACTTTTAGTCTATATTTGTTTTATATGTAAAATGGGTTTTTTGTAGACAACATATAGTCGGGTCTTGCCATTTATTCAACTCTGACAATCTCTTTGAATTGGCAAAGTCAGGTCATTAATGTTTAAAGTGATTATTGAGGGGCACCTGGCTGGCTCCGTCAGTAGAGCATGGGACTCTTGATCTTGGGGTTGTGAGTTTGAGCCCCATGTTGGGTGCAGAGATTACTTAAAGTCTTTAAAAAAAATAAAGTGGGGGCGCCTGGGTGGCACAGCGGTTAAGCATCTGCCTTCGGCTCAGGGCGTGATCCCGGTGTTATGGGATCGAGCCCCACGTCAGGCTCCTCTGCTATGAGCCTGCTTCTTCCTCTCCCACTCCCCCTGCTTGTGTTCCCTCTCTCGCTGGCTGTCTCTATCTCTGTTGAATAAATAATAAAAATCTTTTAAAAAAAATGAAGTGATTATTGATATGGCTGGATTGATATCTACCATATTTATTATTGTCTTCTTGTCATTGCCCCTGTACTTTGTTTCTGTCTTTGCCTTCTACCCTTTTGCTGCCTTCTGTGGTTTTAACTGAGCACCCTATATTACCCTTTTCTCTCCTTTCTTAGCGTATCAATTATACTTCTTTTTAAAACATTTTTAAAGTGGTTCTCCAATATTTTGCAATATGCAAAACACCACAGTACTGTCTGGGTAGTGCACAAACCATATAATAATATTACTAATATCTCTGTTGTCCCTTGTATCATTGCTGCCATTCATTTCACTTACACACAAGCATATACATGTCAAATACATTGTTGCTATTATTATTCCAAACTGTTATGTTAGATTAAGAATAAGAAAAATAAAAGTTTTAACTTTACTGTCACTAATTCCTTCTTCAACGCTCTTCTTTTCCTTATATAGATCCTAGTTCCTGGCCTATAGTATTTTCCTACTCTCTGAAGAGCTTCTGTTAACATTTCTTGCTAGGCAGGTCTACTGACAACAAATTTTCTCAATTTTCATTTGTCTGAGAAAGTACTTCTTTCAGTTCTGAAGGATAATTTTGTAGGGTATAGAATTCTCAGTTGGTGGTTTATTTTTTCTCTCAAAATAAATATTTCACTCTACTCTCCTAGCTTACATGGCTTTGGAGAAGTCAGATGTAATTCTTTTCTTTGCTCCTGTAGAAGTTACTTTGGCTTCCTTCAGGATTTTTCCTGTATCTGTGATTTTCTGCAGTTTGAATGTGATACGCCTGGGTATAGGGTGTTTTGGTTTGTTTGCTTTGCATTTATCCTGCATGGTGTTCTCTGAGCTTCCTGGACCTATAGTTTCATGTCTGACACTAATTTGGAGAACTTCTCAATCATTATTGCTTTAAATATTTCTTCTGTTTTTCTCTTTCTTGTGCAGGTGTTCCCATTATGCCTAAGTTACACCTTTTGTAGTTGTCCCACAGTTCTTAGATATTCTGTCCCCCCCCCCCCCACCGGTTTTTTTTCTCTTTTTCAGTTTTGAAAGTTTCTATGGACATTTCCTCAAGTTCAGAGATTTTTTCTTCAGTCATATCTATTCTGCTGACAAGCCCACCAAAGGTGTTCTTCACTTATTTTAGTGTTTTTGACGTCTAGTATTTCTTTTTGATTCTTAGAATTTCCTTTTTCTTTCAGCTTATAATGACCATCTATTCTTGTATCTTGTCTACTTCTCCCATTAGAGCCCTTAGTGCCTTAATCATAGTTGTTTTAAATTCCTGGTCTCCTAATTCCAACATTCCTGCTATGTCTACATCTGATTCCGACACTTTTTCTGTCTTTTCAAACTGGGTCGTTTTTTGTCTTTCAGTATGCCTGGTGATTTTACATGGAAGGCCAGACAGACATTATGTACCAGGTGAATGGAACTCTGTACGCAGGTCTTCAGTAACGAAGCGGGGGCATGGGGGACAGGAAGTCTTCTATAGTCTTATGATTAGGTCTCAGTCTTTTGGGGAGCCTGTGCCCCCAACTGAGAACTTCACAAGTGCTTCTCAGCTCCCCCACCCACCCCTTAGGTGAGACAGGGTGGCTGGAGTGGGTATTTATCTTCCCCCAAGTTGGTTAGGTTCTCACAAAACCTTTGTAGATTAGACTCTAGTAAAACAGTTGTTCCTGAGGACAGCTCTTATTAACAGAATGCTCTGGCTATTTCAGAATGGCCACTTTTTTCTTCTCCCTCCTGGAAGCACAGGAGATTTTCTTTTCTGAGGACCTAGGAGAGCTCCTAGATGGGAATTCACATAAGCGTGGGGGCGTCCCAAGGCCGGTCCCCTGGAGTTTTTAACTCTTAGGCTTGTCTACATGGAGCCTCCAGGATTTATCAATTATAGTTTAGGTTCTCCTAGTTTCCGCTCTGGTGAGTTGTCATTTTCTGTGCTGCCTGTCTCTCCAATTTTGGGGGCAATGTTTTGACCCACGATCTATTTTCCTGACAGATCTAAGAAGAGTTGTTGATTTTTCAGTTTGTTCATCTTCTGTCCTTATTGTCAGGGCAGAGTAGTGATTTCCTTATAGGCCAGACCAGGAAATGGAAGTCCCTAACTTTTTAATAGTTTAATAACATCCTTTAATAGCTATAGCATAACTATTTAATTAACCTTCTGGAATCACATATTTAAATTATTTCCACATTGCAATGTTCATTCAAGTGGGAGTCAGCATTTAAACATCTAGATAAATGTACATCTGGTTACATTAGATTTAGAGAGGATAAAAGCAGGCATGTCCTGTGTATTTTGAAAATTATCCATAATAAGAGTACATCTGCACGCGTCTGTATCTACATCCATATCCATATAGAATTCTGCATTTTTATTACCCCATGATCAGGGAGAAAATAATCACAATTTTGTTTAATTTGACTTAGAGCTTAAAAACACATCACCTAAAAGGACAATTCCTTAGTTACATAAGTAAACTGTGAAATAGGAAATGAGGCTTAGGTATAAATGTGCTACTTGTTACTCCTTGTCCCTTCATATTACGTGACTTATCCATTACAAGGAAGCCGACCTCCACAACGGCACTGACTCCCACTAGCAGGTAAAGCTAAGAGGCTGCCTGGTTGTTAATTTAGGGTTTTGGCTCACGGTTTGCCCTGGGGTCTGAGCTGTTTACACAGGTCCATAAGCTTCAGAAGGGTGGGGACTACGTGTGTTTAACATAATTTCTAGAGGTTCAAGTGCACAATAAAGATTTTCAAGCCAGTGGTTTGTTTTTGAAAAATGCCTCTATTTGCAGAAGGTGCTTGTGATGTTGTGTTATGAAATGAATTATTTTAAGTCAAGTGGCTGGAGACTTCACACTACATACACACTTAATGAAGGGAAATGTCATCTAGAAGCAGTCTTGTCAATGCGCACTTAAAAACAGTAGTTATCCTCACCTGACAGAAACAGAAATCTAATTTAAGTTACTTCGAGTTTTGGGAAAGAGTGAGATCTTATAGATATGTGAACTTGCTTCTGGCATTTGTTTGGGAAGGTTTAAGAAAAGGAATTCTAAACAGAAGTTTTGGTGGTGATACAGGGTAGCTTCTCTCTCCACTCTCCCTCCTAATCCTCTCCAGGGTGTTGGGGAAACCGAGCTAGCCACGCACGCTCTAGGAAGCTCCCTTGTGCTGGATGCAAACACACCACTGCTCTAACTCCAGCGGAAACCACTGTCCCTTTCATCCTTGACAAGATGCACCGTGACTTGGTTTATTCAAATCTGTGTCTCGGGCTCTGTTTGGCACATTTCCTAAGTATCAGCCATTTGCACAACGAGACACCCGTGGGCAGCACAGGAACCGGAGAGTCTTTTCAAGGCACCCTTACCCTGCCCCCCTTTTGGAAGTGGCTTGAGGGTGGGGCCTTGCCTGCCCTCCTCGGGGCCAGACGCCCCAGTGCCTCCACACACCTGCACACAGTGGGGGTGCAGTGGACACAGGCTGAAGGAACGAGTGTCAGTCTGTGGGAAAAACAGGTGTGTAGATGACGATCTTTTTATGATTTACATGCTTCAGTAACTCGCAAAAGATTTAGAACAGCCTTGGGTTCTCTCTGATGGTGACTGACTACCAACAAAGCTCTCCAGAAGGCCAGAAAATAAAAACTGATGGATTTAGATTCGGATTTGAGCAAACACCTGAACTTCTTTAACTTGAAAGGTGTTCAAAAGACAAATGATTGAGTGAACAAAACCACTGTAACTCAAATAACATATAGGTATAGAAAGAGGCCTTTCAAGGAGAAAAACTGGACATAACAGAAAAAGGGCACTGGGTATGAGCAGGCATTCACAGAATAAACACAAATGGCAAGTAAAAATGTCTTATCAAAGTGACACCATTCTCATCTACCAGACTCAACATTTAAGGGACTGAGAGTCCAAGGGACAGCAGGGTGTATGTCCCAATGCTTGAGCCTCCAGAGGTGAGAGGACTGTGCTAGCACTGCCCAGGAGGAAGCATCTGGAGTCACATCTGGCCCCCCCAAGGGAGGGGAGTTAGGGGCCAGGGAGACTCAGCTCATCTGGGGGGTCCCCGCCCTGAGCACTGCTCAGCCTCTCTCCCCATGGCCTCGCAAGTGTTGTGCTCCAATAACACACTATGAAATGTAGCCCTGCTTAGTGGGGGACACTCGTCACGGTGGTGGCAGCTGGAGCTGTGAAGGAAATGGTTGGGAAAATTCAGAATGTCGGTGTTTGTTGGTAGCTTAGAGCAAAGTCTTACAAGGCAGTGATCAACTCAGGCCAGAAGTCAGCACTGGCACAAAGAGAGGGAAGAAAAACCAGCTTTGCTATGAGTGCTCACCTGCCGCCTACAATCTTAATTGACTGGACAATCCCATCGTTGAGACCCTTCTGGACTTGAAAAAGCCACGTCTTTCTGTTATTCACTTAAGCAGTTATAAAACTGGAAGGAGAGAAGATGGTGCCGGCAAAAAGGGATTATAAGGATCTTGTCTTCCCACATGCACCCACTGCTTCAGACTGTCAAGGCCAGGAAGGGAAAGAACAAGGTTTCAGCCTTATTAGACATGACAGGGACAAGATCTTTGCCTGTGGTTCACAGCCAAACTGACAGGACCAGCAACTCTACTACTAGGCATTTATGCTTTGGAAACACTACTGAATCCGGAATGGTGTCCCAAAATGTACTGGAATTCTCATTTTCACACTGTCCAATAATGAAAAATTTGGGACATTGCCATTAGAATAAATAAATAATTATGATACACAGGTGTAGACAGGTGAATGACTTAAAAATAATGAATTACAGCCACATTTACTAAAATGAAAAGCTGTTCTTCATATAAGAACACAGAATTAAGTGGGGGGAGGGAAACCACGTTTCACGACAATTTGTCTTCATGATCCTATTTTTGTGTAACCCTTCCAAATAACACTCACACACACAGACAGCATAAGAAAGAGCTAGAAGGACAAATGCCAAGGGGAACGGGACTTCAAGGAGGCATCGCTGCTTTTTGCTTTACACAGTTCTGTATTATTTGGATTTGAACAATAAGCATATGTTAATTTTTTAACTAAAGAAAATCTTTTTAAATTTTAAAATATTCTCAAAGCGCCAGGGTACTATTTCATTGAAAATCTGAAAATAAAAATGCTGTGGCACTTTCGGAAAGATGAGATTTTTAAAAATTTCCTTATCCAGCCAGTACTTATGAAGATCAATCATACTCACACCACTTTATGGGAAGCTAAGTATCCTGCACAAGGGCATTCCTAGCACTTCGCTACTCAGAACCCCCTGCGTTAACTCCTGATTTTTTTCACAATGGAATCCTTTTCCAGATATTTTTTACTGCCCTACTTTCCTCTCCCTGTTTTGAAAGATTCTGTTTAGAAAATTGGCCCTTATTTGCTAAGTAATTCTCTTATTTTGCAATTGGTGAGATAGTTTAGCTGTCACTCGGAGCTTCGGATTTGACGTCATTCGAATTCAAAGGGGACAAATGGGATCTTTTAGTAACTTTGTGAAGTCTTATCCTTAGCAAACGGATACTTTTTCATTAGGTCCCAGAGAGGGAACCACTGCCTTGGTAAACAGAAACAAATGATTTCTCCCGTGACATGGTCTATCAAATGGGTGAACTGGTTAAGTACTGCTGCTATCCTAGTCCTTGGCAACACGGAACACGAATAAACCAATCTTAACGGACAGATCGGCAAAGGCCAGAGAAAGAAGGTACGAGCTGGATATACTTAGGCAAGAAAATCTGGGCCAGTTTCTCCAAGATGTATTTTATCAGATGAGAATTACAACAGGCTCCCCGGGTCCTGTCCTGTCTTCGGTCACCTTCCACGGGACTGGAACTGCGGGGGTCTGTTCCACCCTCTGTGGAGGAGCCCCGGTAAGACGGTCCCTCTAAATAAGGCTGACGGCTGTTTCCTTTCCGGCCTGTTTGCGGGCACTGCAAAATCACGTTGAAATCTGGTTTGTTCTGTGCAAAATAAGACTGGCCATGGAACATATTCCTTTCCCCAGTGAATAAGAGCGTACTTCACTGCAAACTACACTTGTCTATGTGTTTGTATCTGTACCCACACATCTGCATCTTTCTCTCAAAATCTGGGTGACAAAATACAGCATGAAATTCTCGTCAGCTGTTAATAATCAAGAGCAAGCCAACTTTCAGGCAGTTCGATCTCCATGCTGAATACTTCATTGTAATCCTTAAGGCTTATTTTGTTGAAAGAGGTGTCTTAGTATCTTTGACACATAATTTTCTTCGCAGATTCTAGCTTTAAAAATGTTAACATCCGTATTATTTTAAGCTTTAAAAAAGGCTAGCATCACAGAACTTTGGCGTTTTGACAGGGAAACGCTCTGAGGAAGAAAAAGAAATTTCTGCTTTGTAAGCACCATGAGGTTCCTTTGGAAAAATACCAATGCTTCCTCAGCACCTCTCTCCCCTTCTCACCCAACAAGGCACGATAAGCTGCCTGGTTCACAGGATCGGAAGCCACTTTTTATGCCCCAGATTCCAGAAGTACGATTAACCTTTAGTTTATGTGATGGGAGACTGACCTGCAGAAAGGTCCAGTGGTTTACTTAAGGCCATGTTGAGAAGCCTAACGGAATAAGGAACACGATCCAGCCTGAATTTACGGTCCTACGTTTCTCACTCTGCTTCCTGAGGCGTCGTACAATACACAGAGCCACTAACTCTGATTCGGTTTTTATTCTGAGCTACAAAACAGACCTTCAACCACAAAGGAGGAAGGTTAGGGAGTGCGACCCTGAGACCTGGCAGCTTTCCTGACAGGGGAGGCAAATCCAGGATCTGCTGCTGCCTTCAATTATCTGCTTTTCTGGGAGCTGTATTTTTTATGGCAATTGGCGTGGGATTGCCTCTTTGCTCACCGTTAGGCATTTAACGACGGTGCTGCTGAAAATCCCACAAATCACCACTACGTCAGGGAGATGGTGGGAATCAAAGGGCAGCGTGTGTGTCCGCGTGTGTACAAAGAAGTGGATGTGGAAATGAGGAGCAAGCAGGAGAGAGAAGTCCAGAGTGGTTACGAACGTTTGTGGCCATAATGAAAGGTACACCACTCAAATTACTGTATTTTCGCAGACGAGGCTATTCCAGACTTTAGTGGTGAGAAAGCCAAGTATACAACTCAAGTAGTCTCTATGTAGAATTGATAAACATAAAGAGGAAAAACCAGCTGTACTCGGGAATCAGATGGTTTTACGACGTATGAATGCCACTGGTTTTGAGAGCTCCATCCTGCCTGTGGCTTGAGACAATAACCGTCCTCAGGCAGAAGGACGACAGGACGCAGGGACGGCGGGCTGAGCACAGCTCCTACGGTTCAGTACGAGCGCTGCTCTAGTGACCTGTGGAAGACCCAACCGCGGCCGCCTTTAGATGAAAAAGCCTCAAGGACTCACATCTCACCTCGGACTTCAGAATTCTCGAAGCACGGCATGTGCCCTAACGGTTTGGCTGCCGGGCCACGCAGCCTTCAAGGTCCACACACTTCTCTGCGTCTTCACTTATACTGAAAGCGTATTAGATCTGATCTCAAACATCACAGATTTTGCAACGGCAAGGGATCTCGGGGGTCATCTAATCCAACCCCTTATTTTGTAGATAAAATATGTAAAATCCTATTTGAGCATGGAAAAAAAAAGCCACAAGTAGGCACATTTTTATGGCATTTTATAAGGCTGATTGGTCTTTAGTTTTGTTTGTTAGACGAGGAAGGAAGGAGCTGTGACAGGAAGGAAGGGGAATGGCAGTGAGAAAGCAGAGCTGGCCAAGAGGACGCGGCGCCCACCCCGCGCGCTCCCGGGCCTTCACTGCCAGTCACTCTCTTCCTCCACACTCAGACCCTCAACTAGGACCGCCAACGTCTACCAAAGACTTCACCAGATATCAGCAGGCTGGGTAGAGCACTGAGCCCTGCACTGTGCACACAAATATAGCATTTTGTTTATATGCACATCAACTCTAACAAAGGAGTTTGTACTGAGCTATTAACAGCGTCCCCATATGACGTTCATGGTAACAATCCAGGGAAATGATAGCAATGGTATGGAAGCCTGAATAAAATTATGAAGACAACCACCTCAGTTCTTAATTGTCCTTAGTTATTTAGATACATCTGCATGTGTAGTCATGCTGGAATTTTCTTGATGAGAACTGGAAAACCATATTCTCACGCTGAATCAGACACCCCTGACATGTCAGCCCAAACCCTCTCCTTTCCTGCTGCCCTTGTGGTCATCAGCTCTCTGTGGGTCTGGGGGGCTTCACGAAGGCACACCCAGGGCCTCCCCTCATGTCCCCTCTCTGAGCCTCCAGCCCCTGCCGTAAGTTCTCCTGTTGAGGCCACATGTGCCGTGGGATTGCCTGGCACCCACACGTGCCCCTGGTAGAGCAATTTTTCCCTCCTTCTCCCAGACGACGCCTGTGAGATGCGGTGTGCACGGCTCCCGGGGGCAGGCCCCACGGTGAGCAAGCAGCACCCAGGGGCCGTCTCCTTCCTCCCCTGCCTTGCTTATGCTCTGCTCCTGGGGCTGCACCCCCTTAGTGGCGCAGTGCCACAGGACTGTTTATCCCACGCTCTGCACAATCACAAGCGAACCCTCCTTCAGCTCTTCTTTCCCTCAGTATCTTGCTGTGCAAACTGATTATGAAACCAACCAAGTGCCAGTTCATCGGATAGACAGATCAGAAAACCTCTATTAAGACATAATTACATTTCTAAGCCTAATCATCAATGCAACTTATGTAAAGATGATTATAATCAGCCATAGTTTATGATGGGGCCAGAATCACACATAAGGAGGTACAATTTAATGACTAAACAACTGCAAATTAATATAAAAACAAACCACTATTTTACAGAAAAGAATTCTGAAGTGTCACTCTTCTTCTTCTTCTTCTTTTTTTTTTTAAAGATTCCATTTATTCATTTGACAGAGAGAGAGAGAGAGAGAGAGGGAACACAAGCAGGGGCAGAGGGAGGGGAAGAAGGCGGCTTCCCGCCAAGCAGGGAGCCCAAAGCGAGGCTCAATCCCAGGACCCCGGGATCAGGACCTGAGCCGAAAGCAGACGCTCGACTGAGCCACCCGGGCGTCCCCACAAGTGTCACTTTTCTTAAGACACTTTCCAAAGCTGTAATGAGACCTGCTCGTGTTGGGCAGTGCTCCGGAGATCTTGAATCTTTGCATTCGTGTTGCCAACAGCAAACGCCCAGGATTACTGAGTATTTCCAGGCAGCTGCAAGGCCAAGCGCCCCGCTCCAGCCTTAGCTGAATGAGCGTCGCTACAGTGGTGGCAGAAGGCCTGCGCCGTGAGCAAAATACATCCGATGCGGCGTGCAAGCGACCTCGGCTGGCGAGGCCAACAGCACGTGGCTTTGTACAGAAGCGTGTTGGCTTGTGCTGAGGTTTTAAGCACGAAAATCCTCACATACTTGCAGCAGCACTTTCAAGAAGATTCTGGTTCTGGTAGGCCCGGGAAATGAGGGCGCCCGTCAGTATTAGAGCCAGCACCCACTTTTCAGATGGTGACTCGCAATGGGGACAATCGAAATGCTGATAATTAGGAGACGAGAGGGGAAAACACCACCCACATCACACAGACGGCTGCCGGAACGACACAGCTGTAACAGTTCTCAATGAGGGCACTTACAAGGGAATTCAGGTCAACTTCGTATTATGCCTGGAAAACCTGCCTGGCGTTCCTATGATTACTTCCGCCAGGAAGAACAGTAGGATTGGCTCGTATGATAGGTATGAAAACAGAGCAGTCGGGGATCGCGGCAGTCTGGAAAGTGTGAACAGGCCACACTCTCTGTATCACTGCCGTGACTTCCCTAGATCGTGACCGTGACCATTACGTGGGATGCTGGGACCGGAATCATCTGTCAGAATTGCTGAGGCTCAGGCACAAAGCAGTGTCTTCCCTAAGCCCCGAGGTCTGACCTGACAGTATCCCTGCACCCTGAGATTTCAGGGATACTTGGTCCCAGGACCACCAAGGCACAGCCTGGAAGAAGATGACCACAGCGCGGCCATGCCTAACCTCGAGGGCAGGGCCTACGCCTCAGGTGGCCAAGCTATCCTGGGGCCATCAACCGTTTCTCATCACTCTCTCTGTGCGGTATATGACCGTCCACCAGCAAGTCAAGGGACAACTGGGCATTCTAGTGGTGGGTAAGGGGCGAGAGCACCTCGAAACAGGCTAAAATCATGGCCGGCAAGCAAGCTCAGCAGGCTTCCGCAAGGCAGAGGAGACTTTTGCCAAGGCAGAATGGAACACCCACCAGAAGGCACGGTAACACAGAAGCAGCCAGAAGGTGGCCTCGTCGCTCCCCTCGGGGTTTACATGGGAGTCTGCCCGCTAGGCCAAAGGTGCGCAGGAGAGCAAAGACTTGCGTTAAAGAGATGCTTTTCCTTTATAGGGAACACTTCCGTTCAAGTTCCCCAGAACAGTCCTCCCAGAATTTTCTGCAGCTGGGAACAGACACACATTCTTGACCAGCCCATTAAAGGACAAATCACTAAAATGAACACGTGAACCTCAAACATCAGCTTGTACTTGAGCGCAAGTTCTTAGAGACTCAGCCACGCCATCTAAGTCGGCCGTGCAGAGCTCCCGGGTTTCTGGGTGCTATACTCCTCCGTTTTCATCTACTTGTACTGAGGATTGCTTTAGTAAAGAACAAAAACAAGAGTCACCCTAAAAACTTGCAGACCTTGAGTTATTAACACCAGCAAAAGTCTTAGGGTGAAAGACTACAGTGAAAGACTAAATCAGGCCCACTGAGGAAACAGTGCATTTGTGACACTTCGATCTCTGAAAGGATGCTGCAACCCTGTGTTTTTCAATCAGGATCAGACAGCTTGGATCCTGCCCAAGCTCTCTCGCTGTAGTTTGTGGAAAACGGACAGGCCGATGTCGCCCACACATCTCTACCACAGGTTTCCCAAAGAAGCCCCCTCTTTAGAAACTTTCGGCGGCTCCCCATCACAGCATTCGAGACGCTCATCAGGTCTGCCCCAATCGACCTTATCTCCAAGTAGGGAGGACACAGAATAGGTGTCAGAGATGGAAAAATCGAAACGTGGAAAGATGCATCCCACATCTCACTATGAGTTTTTGACTTTTATTTTTGACATTTAAGTCCTTAATGTATCGGAATTGATTTTTGTAGGTAAGGCAGGAAGCCAATGTCATCTTTTCCCATATGGACGATCTTTTTTCCACAGCTTCACTGACTCAACAGTCCCTCCTTCCGTCGCTGGCCGACCCGCGACCTCGTCACGCAGCAACGCTCTACACGCACGTGCGTCTGTCTCTGGCCCTTATTTCATGCCCTTGGTTGGTTTCTTGACTCCCCCACCGAGTCCTTACTATCTATCGACTTTACCGCCTTAACAACTCCTGATTTCTTGCACGGCAAGTCCCACTCTTTGTTTTTCTTCTCCAGAAATGTCTCGGCTATTCTTTTTCTTCCATTAATTGCATCAATTTCCATGAAGATCCATGCCCGCATTCTGCTGGGAACGACATCGAATCTGCGGCACATTTTAAGGAGAATCGACTATTTCCATAATAGTAATGCTTCCTGGGTCAGGGGTGGCAAACTATGGCTTGCATCTGTTTTTGTAAAGTTTTCTTAGAACACAGCACAGCCCAATATTGAGGCATTCTTGTCTATGGCGGCTCTTGTGTTACTTGGGAGAGTTGAGAGGTAGTGAATGAGAATGCTCTGGCCGAAATATTTCTTCTCGGGCCCATTACAGGAAAAGTTTGCTGACCTCTGCTCTATATGAGTGTAGCATACACTTCTCCATGAATTTAGGTTGTTATTTTTTACTCTCCTCATAAGGTTATTAAAAGCTTTCCCTTTACCACAATACGAATTTTAAATTTATTCCTTGATACTTGCTATTCTTTGATACTGTGGTAAAACATATTTTCATAATTAAATTTTCCAGTTGTTTCTGGTTGCCGTATAAATAGCAATGCAATGGACTTTTATAAATGACTCTTCTATTTACGCATCTTGTTAAACTCTCTTATTCTTTGTAGGAACTTGCAGATTTTTAATGTACGCAATATGGTATCTGCCAGTGATGACAGCTTTATCGCCTCCTTTCCCGTCTCTCTGCTTCTACTTTTTTCTTGCCTTACATCGGTTAGAATTTCTAACACAACGCTGAACAGAAGAGTGTTGAATGCCTGTGTTGATTTTAAAGAGAACGATTCTAGTGTTTGTCTACTTAGGACCACATTCGCTTTTGATTATTCTCTGTCAAGTTAAAGACATCATCTCTTCCTAACTTACCAAGAGTTTTAAACATGAACGAGTGTGGATGTTTATCAGTAATTTCCTGCGTCTATTGAGTTGATCAAATGGTTCTTCTACCTAATCTGTTGAGGGGATTCATTGTACTAACAGATCTTTCTAGTGCTAAAAAATCCTTGTGCAATTCAACGTGGTCAAAATGTAGTATCTTTTCAATATATTGTTGAATTATATTTACTCATATTTTATTTAGGACTTTTGCATCTATACTTACAGATGAAACCGGCCTGTGCTTTTTCCTTGTGGTAACATCTTTGTCTAGTTTTGGTACTGAGGATGTTCATGATATAGAATGAGTTGTGAAGTGTTCTCTCTTTTTCTGGTGTCTGGAAGTTTATATAAAATTGAGATAATCTTTGGAAGTTTGGTGGGACTTCCCTACAGAACATCTAGACCTATGTTTTCATTGTGGACAGATTATTAATTACTGCTTTCATTTCTTTAAGACATACAGGATTTTCAACTGTTTCCCCCTTTCATCTGTTCTAATATGTTCTGTTTTCCTAGATATTTGTCCAAATTGTGGGCCTATATCTTTGATATTATTATCTCTTACATTTCAAAATTATCTGTAATTCTATCCCTCTTTACTTCTACAATTTTCTTTATGTGTATCTTTTTTTCACTGATCTTGCCAGAGCTTTGTCTATTTTTGTTTATTTTAGTTTTTTTCAAATAACCAACTTTTTTGTTTTACTGAGCTTCTCTCTACACACTGGATATTAGATAGCCATTAAAACAAACTAGAAGAACAAGCAGTTAGATGAATTTAGCAGTATAAGGTAAAAAAAAGACCCCCAAATTTTTATAATTACTAATATCCAAGGATCTGGAATTTCAGATCACGACAAATCAAAAACAAACAAACAACAAAAAAACCCAGAGATGCAACATTGTGTTTAAATCTATAGTTGTAAAACTCTAATCCAGCTTCGAAAGCCTTGGACCCGCAGGGGTCAAAAGATTGTAATACTTCTCCATCATATTAAAGTTTGTCAATGTCAACCAAGAGTTTGAAATGATTGTTAATGATGAATTCAAAGACTCAAGAGAATAAAAGCAATGGTTATTATCAAGGTGACAAACCCAGAGTTGGTGATTTCAGCTTTTAATGCAATCTCCCACTGTGCAAAGAGACTGCCACACTGTGGCACTGCTCTCCTGGGGGATTATGTCTGTGGACCCCTCACTGGCGGCAGCTACCCTGGACATTGACTATTGCAGGAAGTCTGCACCTCTCCACCCACTGTGGATGAAGTCCCACTACCTGCCCTCAAGACCACGTTGCTACTTCCTCCATGAAACATCTCCTGATCTCACTGTTAAGTGATTTCTCTTGAGGACCTGGTGTATCTTACTCATCTCCTTCGCCGATCTATAAGCTCTTAGAGGGCGCGACAGTGTCTAATTATCCCAGTAGTCTCTATAGGATCGAACACAAGGCCTACAATTCAACTCCCCGCTGAACAGAAAGATACTGATGTTCTGTTGTAGGCCAAGGTTTCTTTCTATCAGGTGGGACATAATACAGATATGTGATATGTTTTGTTGCTTAAACTTTCTCTAAAAATTATTGGGATCAGTCTGATCCCTAAAATTTATTCATTAAGTGTCTGAGTCCCATCCAGGATTAGTAGTGCTGGTCAATTAAATGACTCAGTTTCAGTATAGGACCACACACTAGTGACCAAACAATAACTATGGGCCAAAACGGGAAGTTTATATTACGGACAAGATTTTCTATTAGTTTAAGAAAGTTTATAATCTATTTCAGATTTCCATCCAAAATGGTTGAAAGAGAATAATGTTTTGGCATTTTTAATATTTCAGGTATGTGGAAAATTCTATTAGTATATTACATACGGATGTGGATATACTCTCCTATACCCAAATATGAATTCTAAACTTGAGAGAATAAACCAACTGGATAAATATGCAGGTTCTAGAAAATTTTGTTTGTAGGTAGACGGCAGAACAATAGAAATACTCCCTTAAAATTACCATATTTTTTTCAAGATTAAAAAAAAATTATTTTATTTTGAGAGAGAGTGAGTGAGTGAGCACAGAGGCAGAGGGAGAAGCAGACTCCCCACTGAGCAGGGAGCCTGATGCGGGGCTCGATCCCAGGACCCCGAGATCATGATCTGAGCTGAAGGCAGACGCTTAACCGACTGAGCCACTCAGGCGCCCCTCAAAATACCCTAGTTTTTAATCAGTGATTTTACCTTTTTTTGTATGGTAACCCGTATGGTGAAAGGCAGGGGAAATGCCAATATGTGGAGTTTGATCTTTTTTGAAGGAAGGAAAGAATGTGAAAATTTAGAAGCATTAAAATGAACAATGCATTACAATTTAGGTGGTTCATGAATCTTAAAGAGCTACTCCGAAAATTCAAATGAAATTGGTCATTTATATTAAAAGTTATATTGTATTTCTCTGCCAAGTCTTGTGTTTAGACAAAGACAACTGCTGAGCAGAAACAGACCACCACTCTCCCTTGCAGCTGTGCTCCTTCTGGCAGGTGGCCGGTGGGGTGACCTCCCATCTCTACCCTAGTGGGTGGCAGTACCACTCTCTTAGCAATAGCCTAGGTTTAAAAAAAAAAAAAAAAAAGGCCTACGACAATGGGAAAAAAGTGTTCTGAGTTCCAGGAAAAGGACCTGAAGACTTGGTCAAACCAAGGTCTAAGCTGGGGAAACCTGCACCGGGCCGGCTTTTGGATCCACTCTTTGCACTCCCTTCAGGCACCAGGGGGGACACCGAGATCTGTACCTGTTTCTCAGCTTGTTTCAGAAGCTTCTGGAATCTCTCGTCTTCCATCACACCTGGCGGTAGATCAGTCTCTCCCTGAGCTTTCAGCTCCTCCAGCTTTTGCCTCAAGCCCCTGAGGGCCTGCAGCTCGTCATTGAGGCGGCTCTGCCGGGTGAGAGATGCCTGAAGGTCCAGTTCTAGGTCTAGAGATGTGCGCACTGGGCGCTCTGGTGCTGTTCTTCTCAGGACTGGCTGGCACACCACCTGCAGCGTCAGAAAGCAACACAATAAAACGCCCTTCTTAAGTGGGTGCTCCTTGCTCTGCTCTCCCTCCTCCCTGGCACAGGACAGCAAGCATTTCTGGGCTCCCGGAAGTGAGGCACCACTGGCCAGGTGACCTGCTTTGGCCAATGAAAGGTGAGTGGCAGTGATGTGTACCACCTCCGGGCAGAAGCCTTGCCAGGCCAGTGCGGGATGTGTGGATTTCTGTCCCCCGCTAGCGGGACGGCAGAGATTCAGAGGTGGAGGCCCCATCAGTGTGGGTCTTGAGCAAAGACAAGATGAGCAGAGCATCTAAGACAACCTGCAATGAACAAGTAGCTAAGTGAGAAATAAATCTTTATTGTTTAAACGGCAGAGATGTTTTAAGTTGTGACCCTGGTATAGCCTCTGCTAGCCTGGCCAACGTACTGCACAGAGCCTGCCCTCTGTGAAACAAGACAGACGAGAAACCTACGCTTCGTCCATTTCTGGACCAGCGACTGCAGCCCCAGGGCGTGCTCCTTTAGCCATCGTTTCTGTGGGTGCCGGCCAGAATGTAGGTGCTCAGCGCGGCTAAGATTCTGAGCCCCTCCTCTCATCAATATGCTGAAATCCCAGCTCCTTCCTCAGCTTCCCAAGGTCTAATATCTACTTTCACCAGTGAATCACTGGTGCTCTTCCTGGAGCCAATCTTATCCGTTTAGCAAGAAATAATTACTGTGTATGCGTGAATGATTGTCTTCCAGGGTGGGGGCCAGGGGTGGTAAGCCAAACCCCGGGAAGAGAAGGCCCAACCCGTGAACCCTGAAGACTTGCAGCAGTGAGCTGTGCCACAGGAAGTCAGGGAAGGGAGAGATCGCTCAGGGCCGGTCACGCTTGCTTGAGGAAAGGAAGTCAAATGACGCTGGGTAAGATTGCATCAGCGGATGGGAACAGGAGGGTATTTCTTGCCCAGACTGTTGGCAGTGGGAATGGAAAATAAGAAGTTACTAATAAAAACTGGTACTATTTGATGCTAGAGGAGGGACTCGAATTTGAGAAGTACTTGGGCTTGAAGATCTGGAATGATAGTGGTGCTAATGACAGATGGCAGGGGAGGGCTTGCTGTCCCCTTCCTGTTCCAGAGCCCTCGTCCAGGGCTGAATAGCTTGTACTGGTCCAACACATACTGTTCTAACATTCTCTAACATTTTTATTAGGTTCCGTCTACTCAACCTCTGCTCTAACAAACTTATTACACAGCAGAATCACCGAGACACACACTCTTTGGCTGTATTACTTGTTATTCAAAACCAGAAATCCTTCCCAGTGGTTATGTAGATGGAGCCTTTCCAAGGACTCCAATGTGCAGCGGGGTGCTGGCCCATGTTTAATAAGTGGCTCGGGGCGGGGGCATGGGTGGAGAGAGAAGCATGGGTTGTAGGGTTTGCTGATTTCTATGGTGTACCTACTCCCGCCGTAACTGTTTCCGTGCTGTCAGTGGATGTCACTACATTGGGAAGACCACGCTGCTACCATCTGCTTTTGAAATTTTATCCAGGTGTCAAGGCCAGGGGCCTCCTGCACACTGTCTTTTAGATTCTCCCACCAGATGAGCTCCTTCCTATATTTTTTTAAAGATTTTATTTATCCATTTGAGAGAGAGAGAGAGAGCACACAAGCAGGGGGAGGGGCAGAGGGAAAGGGACAAACAGACTCTGCACTGAGCACGGAGCCCGACACAGGCTCGATTCCACGACCCTGAGATCATGACCTGAGCAGAAATCAAGAGTCGGAGGCTCAACCGATTGAGCCACCCAGGCGCCCAAGTTTCTTCCTTCCTTTCCCCCACCGCACATTCAACAGTCCTGTGTGCTCCCTGAATGCCTCCTTCAGACTGGAGCCTCCTGCGGGCGGTGCCTCCCTCCCCCACAGAGCTTGGCACACGCAGGGCTTCATGCTTATTTAAACGACACATCTCAGCTGAAGTACAACAGCTTAGTCAATTATTACTACACAAATCATTAGTAAGCAAATAACTTTCCATTAGTATGTCAGCTATAAGTAAGCAGGAATTGCTAAACTACTTGAACAGTCCAACTTTTAAATTTATTTAAATATTCTCTTAGACTCAGCCTTTAAGGCTCATTCAGAGACCGATCGCTTCCAGGAAAACTGGAGCTTTCCCCAAAATGTCTGTTTTCTAAGCAAGCTGCTAATACTGTGTACTCCTTGACCGGGTATCCACCCCTCTGAAAAGGTCCTGGGTGTTACACTCTTGCTCAAGAACCAGAGACAGTATGGGGACACATCAACCCACTCAGCAAGCCCCTTTCCATCGATACTGCTCAGTGCATTTCCTGGCGTCATGATCACAGGATCCAAACCGGCGCGGAACGGCTGCTCTCAAGCATACCCTCCCTCCGTCTCTGTAACTAACACGACATCCGCGACTCTCTGGAATCACAGTGGCTTCATTCAGCAGCCCAAGAGCACAGAGCAATGACGCTCAGCAGTTCTGGTATTTATGCCTCACCGTTTGTGATTCCGGATTGGACTGAGAAGGGAGATGTTGTTGAGGGAATACATACCCTTTTGACCCTCAAACTGCGCCGTTCAGTGGAGTTTCTCACAAACAGTGATTTTTTAGCCAAGGTTGAACTGTCACTGTCACTTCGATTCAACTGGCAACAAAGGATAAAAAAAAAAGAAAAGAAAGAAAAGAAAATCACTGCATAACGAGTGCTAGTGGGTTACAACTGAGAAGTTTATCAGGTAAATGCAGGTAGTGAGGAGTTTGTTTCTTTAAGAAAATCCTCCCCAAACAAGTTTTTTCCTGTTCTATGCTTTTCTTAAACAAGTAAGTTTTCTTCCATAATTTCAACAATTGCCTTTTGGTGGTAGTTATCAGAACTCCTGCATTAAGATAATTATACATACTTGGAAATAAAATTATCCCTTGTGTTTTTAGCTAATTTGCAATATTCATTTTTAAAAAGGAAGGCCTGGATAACATAGAGGGTTATAACCAGGTCAGAGTTCAGTCACAGTTTAGAACTACCTAGAACGCCCTTGGCCCAGACAATCGTCCTTACCCCTTCACCTGCTTCAGGTCTTGGCTGAAATGGCACCTTCTCGAGGACACCCACTCTGAACCCTACTTAAACCTGAGACCCTTGTTTTCACCATTCCCAATCCCCCTTAACTTGCTCTGTTTTCCAGAGAATCCGTCTCCACCCATGACCCTTCATGATTAGTTCATCATGTTCGCTGCTTGGCTCAACTCACAAGGATGTGAGCTCTGCAACGGCGGGGCTCTGGGGCTCTTCTGTTCACAGAGGAATTCCAACCAAGTATCTAGAAACATGCTTAGCAGTGGGTGCTTCATAAAAGTATTTGTTGAACTGAATGAATAAATTTAGAATTCCGAAAGTATTTTCTAAACCATTTTATAATTATTACTCTATATTACTGAAAGTCATAAATACTTCCAGAAGTAGAACTTGGCAAACTGATGCAAATCCCACCATATTCTCCACAGAACTGTGAATCTTATTCGGTAGCTAGAGGCATTATTAAAAGAAGATTTTTGTTCTAAAACCCAAGTCGCAATTTTGGTTCTGCGGGATTAATGCGGTTGGAAGTATGTAGGATGTACAGCGGAAATATAAAAAATATTTAAGTCTCAAGTAATTTTAAGTTTCTAAATACAGACTGAAGTACAAATACACCCAACTGCCAGGTCCTTAATTTCACCTGTTTGCCAAATAAATGGCTTAGAGTTCATGAGACCTTAAATTTAGGAAAAGGAAAAAACAACAACCCAAACTGAGAAGCCCCATACGAGTGTGATATTTCGGGTATATTCCCCAGCAGTTCTAGCCACGTGTGACTGCAGTCAGAGTCCGAAGACTGCCAGCACCCAGTCTCTGGTCCTCGGGGGGCCGCTGGCCGGCGGGAGGGCAGGGCCCCGGCCCCCTTACCCGGCAGATGTACTGGCTGCGCTCCCCCGGGGAGAAGGTCTGCGAGCGCACGATCACGCTGCTGCGCACGAAGGGCCGCTGCCGAGCGCTCAGGCCGCTGCGGTCTTTGGGGCGGACCGCCACCCCGGCATCACCTGCCTCGTCCGTGTTTGTCTCTTTATCCACCTGGAACGGAAGTCGGAAATTTGTCAGGAGCGGACGGGCGTGGATACCTGTCTGCTCCGTTCTTCTAAGTACAGAAGAAAGATCTGATCTCACAACAGAGCTGCACCCAGCACTGGGGCCACTTGGGACAGAGAGGTGTCACTCTGGATGGGAGCCCGGGGAGAGGGTTCCCCACTGAGCTAGGAAGTGACCCGCCGTGGGGAGGACAGGTCACCTCTAACACATCAGACCCACACAACGAAGGCTGAGGTTTACAGACAGTAACTGTGATATTGTGGAGAATCTTACCAGGAATACTTCATCATTAAACGCTGCTCAACATTGCGATTAGTTTTTTTTTTTTTTTTTTTTCAGAATAACGATGGAAGTAATTACATACAAGAAAATGAAAATATATTACAAAGTCAGTTGCACATAGAACAGGCAATTGCATGTATTTGAAAATAGCAATGCTGTGAAGCTGAGTTTGGATTTCTACCGTCTCTTTGTAAATGTCACGAGAAATAAAATGTAAGTAAAAACAGAAGTTTCTCAAAATACAAACTCTCTGGGCACAGGCAGATGTTTATTGTTGATCTTATGTGTATAAAAGAGTTCCGACCTGCCTCGTGCTGGTTTGCTCCTCTGTCGAAGGACGTCTTCGGTCAGGGAACGATACTATTTTGCCCAGGAAGAAAGAACTGGAATTTCCTAGACCCCATTACCAATATCACAAGTTTGAGAGCATCCTCCAAGCTGAAAATGTTTCCTCCCCGTGGGGATGCAGCCTCCACCAACACGTCTCTCGTTCGACTAGCGAAGTTACCGCTGCATAGCTTGGCTGGTGCCTGCCGGGAACCTGTCACCTGCCACCTTCCAGAGCCGACTCCTAGCAGAACCCCCTCAACCAAGAGGAACTTTAAACGTTTACTTCGGGTAAGAAATGGAAATAAACTTTGAGGAATCTTAACACAATTAAGTAGTCATCCTGGAATCTGGTTGTCATTCTGGAAATGCTTTTAATAAATATTCCGAGGACATTTATAGAGATCTAAAGAGCACTATTCATCTTCTTACATAAAATTTAAGCGAAGAATGAATATTTGGGGCCCATTTACAAATTTTACAGCATTTCCACTGCCTCTCACAGCCTACTTCCACAAACGCCTCTCAGGACCCGCTTTGGCACAAAATCAAGACGGGATCAGCACCGGAGCCAGAGTTGGCCTGTGCAGTGCCCACAGAGCCCGCGGGTCCTCACCAGCGCGCACGGCCCGGCCGGCGGCTCAGGCCCGCGGTCTTCGGCACAGCTGCTGTCTGTCCTGCCCGCGTCCTCCTCCACCTCGGGCGCGCTCGGGCACGAGCACAAGTCTCCTGCACAGCTACTGCCCTCTGGCAACTTCACGTCGGCCTCTTGTTCAGCCGCGATTTCGTCAGAGGCCTCGCGCAGCATGGTCAGCCTGCGGGGCGACAAGACAAGAGGAAACAGGTCCTAAGGCAGGCAGGTGTGCGCCCCGGCAGCGCGGTGAATGTGGCTCGCACCCGGGACCCGAACTGTGGCTCAAGTGCTCACGAAAGAGACAACCGCCATGTGAGTCTCTCGCAATATGCGGCAAAATCCCCATACTTCGGTCCTAGAAAGTTAAATGAATGAAATCTGACCTCATTCTAAGACAGTAAAACAGAAATACTCTGAAAATCACATACGAAATTTAACTTTGCCATTTAACAAACTCACTATAATGTGACTTGACATCAGTTATTTATTGTAAAATTAATCATACAACAGGATGGAGTGACTCTGCTAAAAACGAGTAAAGACATAAGCACCAGAAATCTTCATTATCCGGGTACTTGGCTGGCTCAGTCAGAATTTACAGAAAAATAAAATCTTAAAAAAAAATATGTCCATTGTCAACTGTGCTTACAGGCTAGCAGGGTAAAACCCTGTGTAAAGGGAGTTTTACTACTGATGTAACAAGAATCCTAATGCCACACGATCTTGTCTTTAACAAAAGCCACGGCAATGCACATTCGGTTTATAGTGCGTATAAACTGCCTGGAGAGGAACGCCATAGTACCCGCATGGCTTAGAATATTCATGCTTTGTCGAGTTTCATGTCCTTAGAACGGAAACACTTCTTCCACTGATAACTCAAAGTTGAGTTATAATTGTGATTGGTAACCTGACAAATTGGCACATGCCAGTAATTAAACGCCTAGTCATGCAGTGAGCACGGGGGAGCTAGCAATGAATTCTGCGAGCCATAAATTCCTTTGTCCTACAGACCAAGTGTATTTTTTGAAATGTATATGAAACGAATTGTATTTTACAAACACAAAGAAGCCTTAGTATTTAAAAATACCACGATGAACTTTATGATCACTCTATTACTTCTGCACTACTCTGATTCATAACCATTGTAAAGGATGTCTGATAAGGACGAAGTATATCTGTACTTTTTTGCATCACTGATGTAAGCTGTTCTTTCCAAATGTCCAAGAGTTTGTTATTGATGACATATCTTGTCACTGTTAGCTTGTAACAAGTTTTATAAACACACACACGTGCGCACGCATGCATGCATGCTATACATGTGTTAAGAGTAGTTCAAACATATCAGTATAAGCAACTACATATACATTAAAATCAATCCACATAATTTTACATATATACTCTAAAAACTGACGCATTCACTAAAATTTGTTTTAAAAAAACCAGGAAAGACAGTTCTTCACATGTATGTGAATCTAGACAAAAGCTAGAGTAACCTTTGTTTTTTAAAGGGTGGGGGGTGGAGAATGAGGAGGGGGCAGGAAAAGAAGATGGACGTGGAAACAAATAGAGTGACGCCTCAGACGCGGTTTTCTAGAATGTGTGTTCTGATGAGCCGGAAGCTAAATGGTACGATGGTACTTCTTGGTAGTTTAAAGAAAAAGAAAGCACGTTTTTAAATTTATGTGTGAATTAACAATACACGACCACACCTTTCAAAACAGGTATTTTAAGACTTAAAACAGCTCCGGAAAGAGTGTCAGAACTTCAGGAAGCAGGAACAAAGAACTCCCTTCCTGTGCTAACCCTGAGGCTGCCCGCAACTGCACGGCTGCCTTCTTCAATCTCTCATGACCGGAGAGGGTCTTTCCTTTAGTAGCGGCTCCCTGGCATGGCACTGCTTCCCAAATTCCAGGGTAAGATCTGAACCTATAAAGGTTCCCCCGAAAGTTTCTTATAAGAAAACTAAACACATCCTCTTTGAGCTCCCAGAGAGCAAAGGAAACAACAGCTTTACCAATCTCCATCTGGACCTCTTTGCTCTTCTTCCTGCCCTGGTGGTGGTTCTTCTTCTTCTTCTTCTTCTTCTTCTTCTTCCTGGGCTAATTCCTGTTTCACAGCCAACAGCTCGGCTGAGGTTCTTACAAGTAAGGCTGACACTGCATCCTGGGGAACAGAAGCCATATGGCAATGAACATCATCTATTTTGAGAAATGACTGATAAACTCATCAGATGGGGAGGTAAGCTTCCAGCTGTGAAAAGGAAGGTGGTACGGGGCCCAATCCTCCTGTTGAGAACAAATACGAAAGCTCAATAAAATAAAACAAAAAGCAACAAGCAAACCAACCAACCTCCAGCTGTTTTAAAGCAATCAAAGAGCAACACAGGCAATCAGCACTAGAGGCCAAGATCCCAGGGAGAAGAGAAATGCAAGGAGGTGAAGCGACATCACTGCTGCTCTTCTCCCTTGGGGACGTGTGTCAGCTCTCGCGGTGAGGCGCACAGGCTAGAACCGCGGCTGCACGGAACAGCGGCAATCTCGGTAAGATGCAAAGATGAACACTGCGCTGAAGGGCAGTCAGCGTGCGAGGGGCCAGAGAAAGGAACGGTAGCGAGCCCAGCATTCTGCACAATATTCTTGTTGTGCTGTTTGCCGTTCCTAGCAGCATATGTGAAAGCAAGAGGTGAGAAACTAAACAAAACCCAGCTGTGAGGAGGCTAAAACAGGAAACAGATGCTTCAGTTTCCTTATGGTCCCGGGTCTTTTTTTTTTTTCCTAGTGAGAGGAAAATTGGAACTCAGGTCCTCCAAGTGATCCAGGCGATCTGTAACTTGCCTTCTGGAAGAATATTAAATCCTCTCTGGAGGAAGGTATCAGCCAGAGCCTCTATCGTTCTTCATACCTAATGGCCAGCAACCACTGGAAACAGGACCCAAGGACTGAAGGTCAAGAACAGCAAGAGATAGAAAGAGGCAGCTCTACAGGTGATCCCTACACTACAGTTATTCAGAGAAGGAATTTAAGTTGTTACAGCTAAGATGTTCAAGAAAACTGACGCAATGATGGAGAATTGAACTAATGTATACAGAAAGACCACCGCATTAGCGCATCAGAGTGAGACTGCTAAAAATCAAAGAAAGAGAGAAAAATCTTATAAACAGTGAAAAAAAAAGAGGCATTACTTTCGAAGGATCAACCATTCTGCTGCAGCTCAACAGAATCAATGGAAACCAGATGACAACAACACGGTATCTTCAGTGTGTTCAGAGAATTAACTGCCTGCCCACCTGGAATTCTGAATATGCAGAAAACAAGTTCTTCACAAGTGGAAATAAAGACACTGCCAGAGCTGCACTAGAAGAAATACCAGAGGGAGTTCTTCAAGCGGAAGGAGAATGACCCAAATGGAAGCACAGGAATGCAGAAAGAAATGAACTACACCAGGAAGGGTAAAGATGTGGGGAAATCTACACGAATACTGACTGTCAATAAAACAATCCTACCTTGTGGGGTTTAGAACATACGTACCTAAAATACATGACCAATAATTTCACGGAAGGAGGAAAGGGAATTGATAAAGTCTTTTAAAATTCTTAGACTGCCTGGGAAAAAGTAAAAGCATGAATTTAAGGTAGCATCTAAAAACGCAAGGATGCACGTTGTAATCACCGGGGACACAGCAAAAAATAAAAGACTGTGTTACCAGTGATCTAATAGGAGGGAAAATGAAAATTTGAAAATGCTTGACTAATCCAAAAGAAGGAAAATAAGGAACAGAGACAGTACTTCCAGAAAACAAACAGTAAGACAATAGAGTCAAACCCAAATATATCACTAATAGCATTAAATGTAAATGAAATAAATATTTCATTAGAAGGTAAAGATTTTAAGACTGGATAATAATCCAAAACCCACTATATACTGCTTACAAGTGAAATGCTTTAAATCAGAGAATTCAGACGTGTTGAAAGTAAAAGGCTAGAAAAAGATAAAACCGTGAAAACACTAACCAAAAAGGGGCTGAGATACCTTTATGAATACCAGACAAACAGATTTTAAAACAAGAGGTATTAGAACAGATAAAGAGGGATATTTTATAACAATAAAAGGGCCAGTTGAACAGAAAGACACAACACAGTGCTAAATTTATATTTACCTAAGAATAGAGACAGAAAATTCAGAAAGCAAAGACTAACAAAATAAAAGGAGAACCAGACATCTATAATCGTAAGTTGGAGGATTTTAATATACCTCTCAACAACTGGTAAAATACGTGAACTGAAAAATTAGTAAATGTGGAAGATTTGAAGGACAAAATCAACAAACTTGACCTGCAGAATGCGTTCTTGTCAACACACAGAACTTTTACCAAAACTGACCGTGTGCTAAGCCATAAAGCAAGTCTCAATATTCTGCATGATTGAATAGTATGTACTCTGTTCTTGAAAACAGTGAAATACAGCCAGAAATCGATAATAAAAAGATAACTAGAAAACACCATTGTTTGGGAATTAAGTAAATATACTTCTAAAAAAACCTCACAGATCAAAAAAGAAGTTACAATAGAAATTATAAACTATTTTACATTCAATGATATTTTAATAATCTCATATTATCAAACTTGTGAAAAGCAGCCAAAGCTGTGCTCAAAAATAATTTTTTAGCCCTAAATGCATATATTGGAAAAGAAGGTTGCTAAACAATGATCTATCTCAAGAAGTAAAAAAAAGTACAGCAAATTAAAGCTAAAGAAAGTAGAAGAAAGGAAATAATAAAGAAAGGAGCAGAATTAACAAAATAAAAAACACATATGTAAATAGAAAAAAATCAACGAGGACAAAAGTTGTTTCTTTGAATAAAATAAAAAACCTGACGAGTTCCTAGCAAGAGTGAGAAAAAAACAGAAATGGTAAAAATTACCCATGTCAGAAACAAAACAGAGAACATAGCAAAGGCTTTGCATATATGAAAATAAGAAGGTATCATGAATAACTTTGCCAGAATTTTGGTAATATAGATAAAACAGACAAACCCTATGGAAAATACTACTTTTACTAAAGTGAATGCAAGTACAGAAAGTTGGACTAGTCCTATACCTAATAAAGAAATTGAATCTGTAATTAAAAAACAATCCACCAGCCCTTTTCAACTGGAATTCCATGAGAATTAAGCCTAATGACCTCCAACATCATTATATTAAAACAAAACAAAACGTTAACATCTAGAATGGTATAAGTTATGTGTCATCCTTGGGAGAAATAAGAAAGTAGTCATTGGAAACATTTTTTATAGTGCTTACTTCTTTTTTTGCAGAGCCTCAGTTGAGAAAGGCTGCTTTTCACAAAGAAAATTACAGGCGAGGCTGGTGAATTTTCTTGGGAATTCTTCCAAATATTTAAGGAAGATATGACACCCATCTTACAAAAACCTTCTGCAGAGAGTAAAAAAGGAATGCTTTTTAACTTATATTATGAAGCCTGTAAAACCTTGACATTACAAAAAAAGAAAACAAAGGACTAATCTCTTTCACGAACATAAATGAAAAATAACCCAAACACAAAATCAAGAAATCAAATGCAGCAACGTATATAAAAACACATATAAGATACACCATAATAAAGTCTGTCCTATTCTAGGAATCCAAGGGTGGTTTAACATTCAAAAGTCAATCAATGCATAATCCGCCACATTAAGAGAATAAAAGAGAACAACTGTGTAATCAATTTAAGAGGTAAGTAAACAGTAAAAATGTTTCATAAAATTCAATATCCATGCATAATAAAAAGTCTTAGCAAACTAGAAAGAGCAAGAAACTTCTTTAATCTGATAGCGATTATCTATAAATAGCCTCAAAAATCATTCTAAATGACGAATTATTGAAAGCCCTCACTTTGAAAAAAGTATAGTATCTACAGATATAGACAACTAAGCCAACAGAATATCCACGAACAGACTCCCACATATGCAGGCCATTGGACTCATGACAAAAATAACATTGTGATGCAACTGGGAAAGAAAATTTTTTCAACAAATGATGCTGGATCAATGAACTATCACATGGATAAAAAGGAATCTTGACTCCTACCTCACACCTTACACAAAAAATAATTTCAGATGAACTGTAGATCTAAACGTGAAAGGTAAGGCAAGAAGGCCTTTATAAGACAATACAGTAAACCATTCTCATGATCCTGGGGTAGGCAAACACTTCTTAAATAGCAAAGCAAAGCACTAAGCATACAGGGAAAAATTGATAAAGAAAACTACATTAAACCTGAGTATACTTCCAGTCACCAAAAGCCAACATTAAGAAAATGAAAAGGCAAGCCACAGAATAGGAAAAGATATTTGCAAAAAACATATTGGACAAAACACTCCAGTCTAAAATTAAGAACTGCTAACAAAAAAAGAGAATCCGATAGAAAAATGGGCAAAATCTTGAACAGACATTTCACAAAAGATGACATCCATCTGGCAATTAAAGACTATAATCAGGGAAACACAAAAAAACAGGAGAGTACTATGTATCTATTGCAACAGCTAAAATGAAAGAAGATAAAGACATGTACGAGATGCTAATAGCAGCACTACTCATCATAGCTCCCAAATTAGAAACTCAAATGTCCATCAATAGCAGAATGAACAAAGAAAGTGTGATATAATGATACAATTATCTACCACACAACACTGAGCACGGATGAACTACAATTACACGAAACAACACAGACGACTTGCACAAGCATAATGCTGAATACAAGATGCCAGGCATAAAAGAACATATACTGAATGATTCCATTATGTAAAGTTCAAAGACAGAGGTCAGAATAGAGATTGCCTTTAGGGGACAGTGGTAATGACAAGATGGGGCACAAGGGAGGACTCTGGGGTGCTGGTAATGCACTATACCCTGGGTGGTAGCTTTGTGTGTGTTGACTTTCTGAAAATTCATTGGAAAATTCACACTGCATTTGTATACTTTGCGATAAATCTCTCCATCACTCCTCTCCAGAAAAGAAACAAGTTAAAGTGAGATTAGAATAAGATAAGAAGTGCAATAAAAATGTATATATACATGTAACAACACTGTGAACCTAAGAAACACCTGTAGAATACTCACCCAGTAAGAGCAGAGAACACATTCTTCTCAAGGGCACCTGGAACATTCTCCAGGAATGGCAGCATATGCTAGGCCATAAAACAAGCCTTAGTAAACTTAAAAGGACTGAAATCATACAAAGTATGTTCTCTGACCACACTGTAATGAAATCAGTAATCAGTAACACAAGGAAATCATAAGAAGTAACAAAGATGTGAAAATTAACACATTCCTAAAAAACCAATAAGTCAAAGAAGTCACAAGGAAAATCAGAAAATACTGAAGAGATGAATGAAAATTCAAACACACCAGAGTCGGTAAGATGGTGCCCCAGCAGTGCTCAGCAAGAAATTTACAGCTAGGAGTGCCTGTGTCAAAGCAGAAGATCTCAGCTCTATAACCTAACCTTCTATCTTAAGAAAATGGAGAAAGGGGCGCCTGGGTGGCACAGTGGTTAAGCATCTGCCTTCGGCTCAGGGCGTGATCCCGGCATTCTGGGATCGAGTCCCACATCAGGCTCCTCCACTATGAGCCTGCTTCTTCCTCTCCCACTCCCCCTGCTTGTGTTCCCTCTCTCGCTGGCTGTCTCTATCTCTGTCGAATAAATAAAAAGAAAAAAAGAAAAAGAAAAAGAAAATGGAGAAAGAGTAAACCTAAAGTAATTAGAAGGAAGGAAATAAGACTACTCCCTCTCTCTCTCTCTCAAAAAAAAAAAAAAAAAAATCTCAGGGTTGTCAGATTGAGTCCTGTGTCAGGCTCCGTGCTGGGCCAGAGCCTGCTTAAGATTCTCTTTTTCCCTCTCCCTCTGCCCTCCTCCCTGTCCCTCTCTAAATAATAATAATAATAATAATAATAATAATAATAACAACAGAGTAGAAATTCATGAAATAGCAAATAGAGAAATATTAGAGAAGATCAGTGAAACCAAAAGGTGATTCTTTGAAAAGATTCAAAGAAGTAAAAACCTTTAGCTAAACGACCAAGAAAAATAGAGAAAAAGCTCAAATTACTGAAATCAGGAGCCAAAGAGGGACTACCACTCTCAACTCTACAGACATAAAATGAATTATAAGGGTTACTACAAACAACTGTTTGCCAACAAGTCAGACAACCTAGATAAAATGAACACATTCCGGAAAGACACAAACTACTCGAAGTGACATTATAACAAAATTGTGAGTAGACGTATAACAAGTAAGAGACTGAATTAGTAAACAAAAATCTCCCCACAAAGTCCAAACCCAGAAGGCTTCCCTGCCGAATTCTACCAAACATTTAAAGAAGAATTCATGCCAATTCTTCTCAAACTCTTCCAAAAGACAGATGATGAGGGAATACTTCCTAACTCATTCCCTGAGGCCAAAATTACTCTGATGTCAAAACTAGACAAAGACATCGGGAAAAAACTGTGAATACGGACAAAAAAAGTTCTCAACAAAATACTAGAAAACTGAATCTAGTAACATAAAAAGGATTATACACCATGACCAAGTGGGATTTATCCTAGGAATGCGAGGTTGGTTTGACATCTGAAAATCAATAAACCATATAAACAGAATAAAGGATAAAAACCACATGTCATCTCAATAGATGCAGAAAAGCATTGGTTAAATCCACAGCCTTTACAATAAAACACTTAACAAACTAGGAAACAGATTTCCCTCAACTTGAACAACTACAACAAACCACAGCCGAAATCATACGTAATGGTGAAAAACTGAAAATTTCCCCCTAAGATCACATCCATGACAAGGGTATCTGCTCTCATCACTTCTTGCGATATAATGGAAGTTCTAGCCAGGATGGAGGGGCAAGAAAAAGAAATAAAAAGCAATTGGAAAGAAGAAAGAAAAAAGACCAACTCTATTTGCAGAAGATACGATCTTACATATAGGAAATGCTAGGGAATCCACGAAAAAA
Organism: Ursus arctos; assembly: GCF_023065955.2. Taxonomy (NCBI): domain Eukaryota; kingdom Metazoa; phylum Chordata; class Mammalia; order Carnivora; family Ursidae; genus Ursus; species Ursus arctos. Next base: position 34,709,722 of record NW_026622952.1, on the reverse strand, counting down.
CGATTTGACGTAATAAACCTGTTCAGTAAGATTGCAGGATGTAAGACAAGTAGTCAAAAATCAATTGTGCAATGAATACTCTGAAAATGAAATTAAGAAAATAGTTCTATTTACAACAGCACCCAAAAGAATAAAATTGACAAAAGAAGTGAATTTTGGGCTCTGAAGATGGTAATACATTTTTTCAAAGAAGTTAATGAAGACCCAAATAAATGGGAAGATATCCCATATTCATGATCAGAAGACTTAAAGCTGCTAAGATGACAATACCCTCCAAATTGAACTACAGACTCAAGGAAATCTATATAAAAATCCTAGTTGCCTTTTTTTTGCAGAAATTGACAAAATAACTAAAATTCATATGGAAATGCAAGGGACCCAAATAGCGCAAACCATCTTAAAAAAGAAAAACAAAGCTGGATGACTCACATGTTCTTATTTCAAAATAACTACAAAGCTACAGTCATCACGGTAGTGTGATTTTGGCACAAATACAGACATACAGATTAATAGAACAGAATTTAGAGTTCAGAAATATAAATGATCACACTTGCGGTAAACTGACTTTAAGAAAGGGTGCCAAGATAATTCAGTGGGGAAAGACTAGAATAGCATAGTGTTTTCAACTAAGTGGTACTGGGAACAATTGCATACTCACCTACAAGAAAATGAGATTGGACCTACTCCTTATTTCACACATAAAGAACAACTCAAATGGATCGGAGATCTGAAAATAAGACTAAACTTAAAAACTCTCAGAAGAAAAGAAACACAGGAGTTAATCTTTATTATGTTCGGTTGGGCAAAGTCTTCCTAGATATGACACCAACTGCACAAGTAATGTAAGAAAGAAACAGACAATCTGGACTTTTATTAAAATTCTAAAATTTTGTACTGCAAACAAAGCCATCAAGAAAGTGAAAAGAAACTCATAGAATGAAAGAAAATATCTGCAAGTCATTTATTGGATAAGGGACTTGTATTAAGAATATATGAGGAACTCTCATAATAATATAATAATAAAGATAGAATAATCAAGTAAAATAATAAAGAGATAAGAACCCATTTAAAGGGGCGCCTGGGTGGCACAGCGGTTAAGCGTCTGCCTTCGGCTCAGGGCGTGATCCCGGCGTTACGGGATCGAGCCCCACGTCAGGCTCCTCCACTATGAGCCTGCTTCTTCCTCTCCCACTCCCCCTGCTTGTGTTCCCTCTCTGGCTGGCTGTCTCTATCCCTGTCGAATAAATAAATAAAATCTTTAAAAAAAAAAAAAAAAAAGGACCCATTTAAAACACGAAGGATGCAAATAGACAGTTCTCAAAAAAATTTAAAAATATACTCATGGCTAGTAAGTCCATGAAAACGTGCTCAATATCATTAGTTATTAGGTAATTATAAATCAAAACCACAATGAGATAGCACCTCACACCACACGGCATGGCTAAAATCAAAAAGACAGACCAATGACATGTGGCAAGAGCTGGGATGACAGGAGCCCTCGTACATTGCTGGTGAGAATGTAAAATGGTACACCCACTGTGGAAGACAGCTTGTCAGTTCCTCAGAATGCTAAACCACAGAGCTACCACACGACCCAGCAGGTCCACTCCTAGGTACAAACACCAAAGAGAAATGAAAACGTATGTCCAAACAAACCCTTATACAAATGTTCACAGCAGCAATAGTAATAATAGTCAAAAAGCAGAAACAGCCCAAATGCCTACCCACTGATGAGCAGATAAAAGGTGATATGTCCATATAATGGAGTATTATCTGGAAATATAAGGAATGGGCTACTAATACATGCTAGACTATGGATATACCCTGAAAACATGATGCTAAGTAAAAGAAGTATTATTCCATTATGTGAAATGTCCATAGTCAGCAAATTTATAGAGATAGAAAGATGAGTGGTTGCCTCGGGGGAAAGGCCTTCGGGAGAACAGGAGCCACTGCTAATGGGTACAGGGCTTCTTTCTGGGATGACCACAATGTTTGAATACTAGACGATGGTGGCCCAACTCCGCGAATACACTAAAAACCACTAACTGTGCCCTTCAGATGGGTGAACTGTAGGCTTTCAGTGGAGGAACTGTATGGTATGTGAATTACACCACACCAAGCTGTTACCGACATTTACCCACTGTGTGACCATCACATCAGCACTCTCCAGGGTCCAAGTCCTATGTCATCATCCTGCGCGCCTTATAGTGTCGGCCACAAACCGGGGCGTGTGATACAAGCTTGACCAGCACGCCTGCTTCCCTTTCACCACCTACCACGACATCCACTGTCGTTTCTGGCACACAGGAGATGATCAATAATTATCTGACTTGTGCTTGGTAAACTCCTTCCTCACGGATAACCGAAAATGAACTTGGTAACAATATTCACAGATGCCAAGTCAGTGATGAACGGCCTCCCAAAATGCCTCTCCGGAAATTTTTTGAAGTGCTGAATGTGGATGACTGTTGGTTACAACAAACTTCTTAATAGAAAATATTTATCACTTCATTGATGTAACAAATAGAAACTAAGACACTCATTAGCCTCATAATTGAACAGCTGTGAATGATGCGAGTTCCTGACGTATAACCTGACAGTGGAATCAAAGATGTGAACACAACATAGGAAAGTATAAATTTAAAGCAAAAGGTTTTCCATGGTCATCTAACCCAGCTAAGACTCCACATCAGTTTATTCCGATGGAAGGAAGTGTGAGCAGAAATGAGTGATTCTTTTATAAACTATACTCGAAAGGCAGCTGGAAATTATCTTTCTTTCTGCTTCATCATTGTTAGGAAGCTGGGAGGAAGGGGTAAGCTTGGGAAGGAAGGGTAGTGAAAGTCAGCAGGAACACGCCGGTACGCCAGCATTCCACATTATCTCCTTTAGGCATGATGCCTATTTACTCCAATCCAGACTCACCAAGTCTCTAGTATGTATTAACGGCTGATTTGGTTGGAATACGGAGTCCTCGTTTTCTTCGTCATTCTTTTTGCGAGACATTTGCTTGGAGGGAAGCAGGTTATACCACAGAGTGAAAATCTCGTTGGAAAATGGTAAATCAGCCAGACTGATCTGAGTTCCAGCCTATGTGAAATGAAGGGGGGGGGGGGGGAGAAGAGAAAATAAAATGTTTAAATTCATATTTGCTTCCTCTCACATAATTAAGATTATTGGGCAAGTCTGTTTTAGGGTTAAAAAAATGCAATACTCATGACATAAAGCATTGGTGGATTTTTTTTTTAAACCTGAGGGTGTGGCTGAGTAAGAAATAACCCCAATCTAGAAGCCAACCCTAGGATTATTTTGTGAGATGCTATTTTGCTAAAACCTAATGACTAAGCATGCAACTTTTTGTATTTTTTAACAAAAAGTCAAAAAATTAATTAAAAAATTAACGACTAAGCATAAATCATAATACCTCTTACAATACGCTGTAAGAGTCATTTGATTATTACTCACAAAAACCCATTATCCAGTGTAAGATTCAAAAACAAATAAAAACTCTACTGTGGTTCTTGAATTCGAGACCAGATAGCAAAATTTTTCTTTGGATTAGCTGAATGTCAAAAAACGTTTTTATATTCCAGCAAATGACACATATGAGTCAGAATCTAATTAAACTGTGCCATTTTTTAAAAGGCTATTAATTAACATATTTACTAACTTTAAGGAGCTTTTGACACACATATCTATTGTAGTAATCTGAGAGCCTAATGAGTCTGCTATCTTTGCTTCTTTTTTTATTGTCAGGTAATATTATCAAATATTTTTTTCATATAAAGAAAAGGAAATACTCATAAGAAATCTATCACCCTGGGGTGCCTGGGTGGCTCAGTTGGTTAAGCGACTGCCTTCGGCTCAGGTCATGATCCCAGGGTCCTGGGATTGAGCCCTGTGTCAGGCTCCTTGCTCAGCAGAGAGCCTGCTTCTCCCTCTGCCTGCTACTCTGCCTGCTTGTGTGTGTGCTCTCTCTCTCTGGGTCAAATAAATAAATAAAATCTTAAAAAAAAAAAAAAAAGAAATCTATCACCCTTGTAAACTTTGTTCATCATGAAGCATGTTTTTGGGTTTCCTATCGTACCACAGAGAAAAGTTCAACCAGAAACCCTTGCTGTTGTCTGGACACATGGGCACCCCCTCGACACCTGCATTTGAACACCTTGTGTCACTTTTCTAGTATGTAATGGTATTCTGGTTATTATGTACAATGGTGTGTTAAACTCATCATTACTTATACATGAAGTCTCTTTCGTTAGCATTTAAACATCATATTCCTCTAAATAGCAACATTTAGGTCTTCCTAGAAGCTATGATACCATGGCTGGGGAGAATATAATAAAGGGACTGTATACTCAGTCTCCTGCTTAATTTAAACTTAAAACAGTGAATTACGTGTGGGATGTCTTTTGGATATCTGGCTCCATCATTCACTAGCGGTGTGACCCTGGACACATTACCTCACTTAGCAGTCCTTTATCTGAAAATAGGGGTACTCATACCTTTTCCCTGAGACTGTCACGAGGATTCAATGAGATAATGTATACAGAACACCCAGCACAAGACTCATGTTGGGAATAATAAGCATGCTCCGGAGCGATCATCTTGACAGAGGTCAAGGGTAGAACGGGAGATAGATTTTATAGGAAATCACAATTAATAAGCAGATTTGAAAGGTCTTGAATAAGAGAATGAAAACCAGAAATCACTACTTCAGATAAAAAAATGGAACCACCGCTGGCTGTGCCCGAGGCGCTGGGCAGATGTACGGTGGGATCAGGGCTGGCGAAGTGGCAACGAGAGAGTTCTTTTCAGCAAACCCCAACCATGGGTCTTCTGTGGGGACGGGAACTCTGAAATGACCTACCAGGCATTCTTCGCTTCGGTGCTTACTAACAGAGCAAAGATCTACTCTCAGCGTCTTCTGCTGTAAGGCTGTTTGGGAAATGGCCACTCTGAACATATCATTGAATAAGATGGATTCTGTGGCTGGATGGACTTTTGTTCGAAACAGACAGCTGACATCCGTCGAGGAGGGAAGCAGAGCAACCCTAAAATATCTGCAAAGAACAAGAGTAAAATGGATTTCACAGGTACTTCAATTACACCAGATTCACAGCTGTCGTCTGAAATCATCTGCAAAAGAGAGAAACACAGGGGACCATGGAGTTCATTATCAACCCAGAGCTTTGCTGCCATGATGGGCCCGTCTGCGCTCCGCGGCACAGAGCCTCTGTTCCTCACCCACTCATGCTGATGGTGCCCCTGAGCCTGCCACTCTCCACAGGGCTGCGGCGAAGATATGACGGGGAAGAGAACGGGAGGAAAAAACCCACGGAGCAGATGAACTGAACGTCCCACCTGCCCGGGTACAGCCAATTCCAAAATACAGTTTTCTGAGCCTGGGAAGATGGGATCATGCTTAGCAAGCTTTGTCCCAAAGAATCCTCACCCTCCAGTATTCAGCAAGGGATGCTGGCGATCATTTCCCAGGAGTGGGATACACGACCCTACTAGTGAGGAACGGTTTTCCAGCATATTGTGAAGCAAACTCACAAACATTATTGTAGAGCATCACAGAAGTTTCAGGAACAACTGTTTCTAGGCTTATGCTTTGTAAAATTCAGAGGAAGAGTTACAGAAGAACAGAACTTCTAATATTACTTGCAGGTGATTTTTCTAAGCACACGTTCTATAAGGATTTGCAATTCTTAGAAATGGCACGAGGTTTTCTTTTAAATCCCAGAAAGAGGGGCGCCTGGGTAGCGCAGTCGTTAGGCGTCTGCCTTCGGCTCAGGGCGTGATCCCGGCGTTCCGGGATCGAGTCCCACATCAGGCTCCTCCGCTGGGAGCCTGCTTCTTCCTCTCCCACGCCCCCTGCTTGTGTTCCCTCTCTCGCTGGTTGTCTATCTCTGTCACATAAATAAATAAATAAATAAATAAATAAATAAATAAATAAATAATCTTAACAACAAAAAAATCCCAGAAAGAGAACGCCCATTAAATCCCTCCCCCCTAATTCGGGCTGATCTAATTCCGATTCTAAAAGACGTCTTTCTCCAATTAGGAAAACTGTAAATTCACAGGCAGGATGGAGGGACATCCTATTATTTCTGTATTTTATATCATAACATAAAATTGGTGATGGATTATGGATAATTACAGAATTATTAGAACATAAAAACTGATGATGGAGATCAGCCTTAGGGGACTAGGGGGCCTTGGGCTGCTGCTGGTAAGGCTGGAGATTCGGCAGAGGAAATCTGTTTTCGAAAGCCAGGAGGGGAAGTACATTGCAGAGCTGGAATGGAGGGAAGCAATTTTCTGCTTCTCCAGACCTCAGTTTTCCTCTGTACCAGTGGCTGAACCACGTCTGTGACTCCGAGATGTTTCCACCTGAAGAACAGTGTGACACGGTTAAGAGCCAACGGCACCGGGGAAAGAAGGTAGGGGTGCTTTTCCTTTCATTCTGCTGTAGGTGGGGTCTCTCCACACTGGAGTCAGCAGCCACTACAAAAACACCGTGCCTGCTGCCAGCCAGCTGGAACATGAGGTCTGCCTGGTGTAATTAATAACCAGAGAGTAAATTTTGAAGTTTGTGGGGGGGGGGGGAACTATTTTAAGATCTTTCATTTTTGGCAGGGTCATTACTTAGACCAAGGCTTTCCTGCAGGGGCTTAAGAACACAGCACTAGACATGTCAGGAAGGTGCAGACCAGTCAGACGAGTAACTGCCCACGAGCTGGGGGCAGAAGAGCCCGCTGCACGCACTGCCTGAGGACTGCCATTGGTCCTGAACTGTGCTGGTTGTCACCCTACCTCAGGGGCACCTTGTGACTTCCCAGAGGAAAGTGAGAGCGACCGTGATTGGCTTGGCAGCGACACAGTCGAGGAGGCCTGCCCTCACAGCACGAGGTTAAAGAAGGTGCGTGTTCTAGGGGACTTCTACAGTTTTCCCCTGGATTTGTGGGATGGCTCTCCTTGCTCATAGGTTCAATCCCTGATGGAACGGTCTTCCCCTAGATACGCCGCACTGAAATGAAAAGGCTGCCAGTGCTCCAACATCTCAGCCTATTTACTGGTAAGGAGAAGTCACAAATAATGTCAAGCCAGTCTTCCCTGAATACTACTGACTGGCCTTCCTAATCTCGGTCTCGGGAAACAGGCTCTCTGGGGTGACACAGACATTCCCCAGGAAGCCTTCCCTCCTTTTGGTCTCCCTATTTAATGCGGACACCCCTTGCCCCTTGATGCACACCTTGACTTCAGGAGATCTTGCAGCCCACTCCCCTCCTGGAATCCTATTCCACTCTAGCTTTGATGACCGACAATACACAGACATCCACTGGCTCTAGTCTTCTGCTGTCTACTGAATAATCCCCATGTGGCCTCTATTTTTATTTAGATGAAGTTTCTTTCCTCTGACAATAAGAGTAATCGGATGTGAACTGAAATGTAAACCCACAGGGAAAACATCCAGAACTCTTACATGTACTCTATTAAATGTCCTTCTCATTTAGAAATATACACTATCACTAAGGAAAACATCCACCTGGCTGGGTACAGAGTCTCGGGGGTCACCCCTCAACAGCTCTTTTTTATTCCAAGCCTTTACACTGGCAGACTGAACATATTATTAAGTGCGGGGCTACACACAGAGATTCTGAATTTGAAGTCAGAGGTGCTAAGTTGAAATCTGGCTTCTTTCTAGTGCTCTCTAGCCATGGACCTTTAAGAGAGGCCCCGAAAGTCTGACTCCAGAGAATGTGAATGGTGGCGAAGATCGCTGGAGATACCTGTCCAGAGAGAGTCCCCAAGCAACAGGCTACATAGCATTATGACATCACTTAAAATGAAGTAACTTTAAGAAGTTAATGGTCACAGGGAAGTCAATGCTCGACGCTAAGGAATGATACTCTTACGTACAGCATGATATGGTGTTTGGCAAAGTTGTATTGATAAATGAAATTTAATCACTATGTTTTCATGTAAAAGATCAGAAAATTACTTCAAACCAACAGCAGCCATAATTAGGCAACAATAAGTATTTTAATTAAATTAAAAGAATCAGACCCCAACATAGCATAACACAGAATTTCTGGTTGTAAAGGAAGATGAAAAAAATCTTGGTTCTTATGCTTAATAATGAATTGGTTGAATAGGGATCAAAATCTAATATGCTTTTTGCACATTCTCCTTTTCTTTTCATTTTATCCACTGTGGATTCAGATTTGATCAGCCCTGCTATGTCTTTTCCATCTTCATCCAGATGAACTGCTCAATTACGGTGTACAATTTATCATATATGAACAATGTTCAGTTCTTCGCTAATTTTACTTACACTTTTGAAGTATGAGGTATCAAGAAGGCATGAAGATTTCGGAGTTGTGCTAAAATCACCATGAAACTGGACCTTTTTGCATCATATCTGTCAAAAGAGAAGCTGATGAAACAGGGAAAGAGCACAGGCCACTCGCCCCAGCACCGAGTTCTAGAACTGTCCCCCTCCGTGTGCGCTCCCTTACCTGAGGCCGATCTGCACCTGGGCAGTCTCCACGATGGCGACATCCCCTTCACTGTAGGGAACATCTTCAACTTCACTAGGCCTAGGGACAGGGCAACAGGGGCGGAGGTGAACCATTTATAAACAGGGGTACTGACTGTTAATGGTTACTCTTTGCCAATTACTGATTCTGAATGAAAACCTGAATTAACAGGACTCCTCCAGGCCCAGGGGACCTGACCCCAGTGAAAACTCACTCTTTTAGATCTTTCTTCACCTTTTCAAGAGGAGTCTGCCCCTGAGCCATTAGTGGACAGACTTCCTGACGCCTGACTTTTCTGAGCCTCCCTGGGGTACCCCACACCCCGAGACACATTCCAGGCTTTCAGAAATACACATGAGAAGATTCATGTGCCAAACAGGTAGTGGCCAGCAACTCCAACATTCTCATCAAAATTAGGTTTTAAGTCTCCAAGCGGGTCAGATGGGATGTGTTTGTTACACTGAAATTTTCAGGCCCACCATTTCTTTAACGCCTATCGCCCTTCCACTGCAAAGACTGGACGCTCACAGGCTAGAGCCCACACGCACGGCTAGGAGGAGAGACGGTGTAACCGAAAAGCATTCCTGCGAGTCCTTACTGTTTCACGAAAGCTTCGTAGACCCCACTGTCTCCAGCCACAGACTCATCAGACACGGCAGCCGACACGCAGGCAGTCTTCTCCCCGAGCAGCTGCATCACTCGTCTTTTTGGTAATGATTTTTCCACATCTAGGGAGGGGAGAGTGATCGCACTAATTAGGATTTATTATTAGGAAAAGTTAAGTATAAAAATACACACATGGTTTGGTTATGAGAAATGCAAAGAATTTGCATCTGAGAATCGAAGATGTTACTACTGGAGTCAACAGATGGGGCCCGTTCAAGGCACCACGTTACAGAGGTCCCTGGGATGCCGGTTATATATTTGAAGGAAAGGGACACATGACATACATTCCCATCCATCTCTTGCCTCTCTCTGTTAGGGATTCACTGCAGTTATCTGCTCGGCTGCAAGGAGCGAGCTGCGTCCCTCAACTATTAAAGATATTTCTCTAAGAGACAGCATCTCGCTACTCAATGGCAAGAAAGGTTTCCGCCTCTTTTGCTCTCTCCTTCTCTCCACACGCCATATCCTACATCTCCTGTGCTACCACGCTAACAGAAGGTAAAGAAAAAGAAAAGTCTTTGACTTATAGAATTTCTCACCAGCTAATACCATTAGGAAAAAAAACAACTTTGTGCTACTGAATCTTTAGCACCACTACCACTTAACTTTTATCTCTAACTCATATTCATACACTGCATCCTGCAGTGAGCAAGGAGCATTCATTGAAACCTGCGAGCCCGAACCCGTGTAATAAGCAGCGAGCCTGCGGAGTTCTTTCATCCTCCAGCGAGTGAGCAGGGATCAGGATTGGTATGCATTTCGCCCCCCTTCTGAGTCGTGACTTTACATCTTGTTAAGATGTTTAAGTTTTAAGACTTCAGATTACAGGATTGATTGCTGCATTTTCCCTTTTATTTCTGGCAGTGGGAATGCTTTCTCCTTGATGATGAAGTGCCTCTCCCCGCCCACCCCCCTTTGTGAGGGGTGAAGGTGATGACATGATTTATTGATTACCCCCAGGAATACCCACGGCGGCTGAAATTGACTTTGACAATGACAGAGACTGACTGGAAGGACGTCATAGTCATTCCAACGTGGTCTCTGTCCTCCAGCGGGGACTGGCGCCGGAGAGCGGGATGTGCATAAAGGAAGTTGACTTTGCCTGCGGAAGACTCCAGAGTGCTGAGGGAGACCAGCGGCGTCTCGACCCTGGGCCACCCGCCCCCACGTGGAGGTCAGACACACTCGAATGGACCGAGTGCTGGTGATCTGACCTGAAGAGGATTAGTCTTTACGGTTAAATACATGCTTTTAGTTGTTTTCACACATGGCGCTCAATACTCTTTCCAAATAAAGCTCTCGGATAGCATTCCTTTAGGGTGACTTTTTAACAGCAGCTCTCTAATACAAGAAGCGTTTGAAAGGTAAAAGCTCTAGATGCAAGCTTTGGAGTCACTGGGCTCTGGGCAGACTTCCCAGGCACAGCAGCAGACCCGTGGCAGGAACAAGGCTAGAGCCAGGCAAAGAGGCCCAGGGACCCAGTGGGATCAGGCCCTGGGCGACGCTGGCGCTGGTCTCCCCATTCTCCAGCAGCCGGCCTCACTGACTGGCCCCTCCAAATTGACTGAACATTGAGAAGGGGTTGCTAGAGAACACTCCAAATACACGAAGAGTGAAAACAGCTTTGACACGTTCAAGATCCTTCAAGTCCAGAGCACAGAAGCATGGCACAGAAAACACTACACTTTCTTCTCTTGCTGCTTCTTTTGTACTTCCATAAATTTCAGTGGTCTGAGGGAGGAACCAGGCTTAGTGCAGTCTGTACTGTTGATCCGCATACATAGTGCTAATTACATGAACTCAGTACTGAGTGCCAGGCACAGTTAGAGGCTTTCGCTGTGTGCCGGCATCCATCCTCCAGTACCCTGCGAGGTAGAGACACCATCATTCCCATTTTGCAGATAAGAAACAACAAGGCTGATGGGGCGCCTGGGTGGCACAGCGGTTAAAGCGTCTGCCTTTGGCTCAGGGCGTGATCCCGGTGTTACGGGATCGAGCCCCACATCAGGCTCCTCCTCTATAAGCCTGTTTCTTCCTCTCCTACTCCCCCTGCTTGTGTTCCCTCTCTCACTGGCTGTCTCTATCTCTGTTGAATAAATAAATAAAATATTAAAAAAAAAAAAAAAGAAACAACAAGGCTGAGAGCCTGGGTAATGTGCTCGTGCTAGCTAGAACCAAGGTAAGGGTGCAGGCTTGCCTGGCTCCAGGGGCAGAGAGCACCACCCGGCCCCACACACAGCACTGCTTCCTGGGGGCAGAAGGGAGGCCCCACTGCTGGTTTCTGCTCGCCTGGAGCCACTAAGCAAATATCACCCCTCTGCTTATTTTCTCTGACGTTGATGGTTTTGTTGACACGTCACTTGTAGCTATGGCCTCTTCCGGGCAGTACCACACAGACCACACAAATGTCTCCCGTGTCCTCCAGGCCACTGGCAGGCGGGGTTTCAGGCTTCAGTACTGGAAACCACACACACACGGTAGATTTGTCTATCTCTTTAAACATCGAAATTGGCCAGTCAGTTAAGACTTAGAATTCTCCGGACCAGAGATACAAAATAAGAAGGCTTCTCAGAGCAGCAGGGAAATACTTCTGAAGAGGCCTGGCCTCTTCTGTGCTGTGGACACACAGCGACATGCGCAGATCTGAACGGGGCTCCTGGGGACCAGCCTTGGAGCTATTATCTCACATTTCGTTTCAGGCTACCCCCAAAACAGACCATCATCCTCAGACCACAGCTACAGTCAGCTGCCAGCAAGGGTACCACCTTGTTCTCTTTACAACCACATCGAATATACTGAAAGCTTCTGCCTTGCAAAGGGATACAGATATTAAGAAAAAGAGAAAACGAAACGCGCCCTCTGCTTCTGTGTCTGCGTACAAAGGCAGCAGGGAGAGCTCCACGGGCTACACGCTTTCCTGGGCTGCAACTTGTAAGGCGGCCAGAAGATGGCAGGATAACACTACTACATAGGAACCGGCTTCTCCAGACTCACTTCAGGCAGAATGGGAGAGGCTGGCATGAAACAAAAATTGTATTTATATAGAATTCCCTGAGCAATCTAAACATTGAACCCTGGTACTAATTAGCTGGTATGCTAATTGCCTTGGTTTTAATCTGTTTTAGGCCAACTTTTAAAAGAAAGCCCTCTTCTTTTGCCTTGCTATTTCAGAGCCCGAGTCTATGTGGAAGTATGAAGCATGGTCACAAGATATGTCCCCAGTCAGCTGCCACTGTACAGAGGGTTTCTGGACAACAGGACAGACACTTCATGATTAAATCTATGAAGCAGCGAAGGCGATTTTTATCTGATAAAGAAAAAAGTGTGCAGTCCAGGAACATCAATAAAAACTCCTTCTCAAATGAAGCCAAAATGAATAAGCAGTGCGGGGGGGGGGGGGGGGAAGCACAATTGGTCTCTGTGGAAAAGTAGCCCTCCTACCATTCTTCTTAAAATAATGAAGAGGGAGGAGCTGAAAACAAGGGTTTTCGCTCACCTGTAGTTCCTTCATACAGAGGCTCCGGGGCACACTCGCCGAGGTCTTTATCCTCTGAGAGAGACTGGGACACTCCTCCTGAATGAGAATCCAGCAAGATCTGACTTTCGCCGAGGCTGATGTCTGAAAAATGGCTACTCAATTCACAGTCTTCGAAGTCGGCAGTGAACCGATGGAGAGGGACGTCGTGAGCAGACATGGGGAACGTGCCTTCTAGAACCAAGGGAGAGCCGGGAGGGGACAAGGAGGAGAGGGAGGACCGTGAGGACAGGGACGTCACAGACTTGGGGGCCTCAGTCCGGGGGGGAGTGTGGCCCGTGGCTGCGGCTGCCGCCCCACAGGGACCGCTCTGGCCGGGCTGGCTGGGGGACTTGACCACTTCGTTTTCATGGATGGTGGTGATGGGTCCAGAAGGAACGTAGCCGCCTTTCTCCTGCAGAAGGAGGTCCAGTTTGCACTGATAATCCGTGTCCACCTGGTCGCTCTGACTGGTGTAATAGAGCTCTCCGGAACTGAGCGAGCTGAGCGAGCCTCTGCTGGAAGTGTTCAGAGACCCCCGGCTGGAGGCCAGGGAGCCCAGGCTGCTCCCGGACGACATGGACAGAGTGCTGGCCGAGAGGCTGAGAGGAGAAGAGCACTCGCTGTGAAAACGGGTATGATACAGAAAACCCAAGCGCTGTGCCCACTGCCTCCTCTGGACCCCGAAGGGAAGGAACCCAGGGGCGTCAAACAGCACGATGACTGGGGATGAGAGGGTGGGGCGGGACCTGCTATTACGACACCACCTATTGACTGTCATGTTGACTCGTGAACACTTTCACCTGCCTCTCTCTACACAGCAATTCTATTCTGACTAAAGATCGAGTCCCTTTTGCAAAAACAAAAACAAAAAAAGTGATGAATACCTACTGATCGATCTACCCGCACGGATACCCAGCAGCAAGTACACGATCTAATAATATGGGAGGGAAAATAGTGTGAACAGTACAGAGTGTCAGTGCGGTTACTACGGCTAAAGAACAAAGCTTGTAATTCTGAGAGAGCAAAGGCGAGCTTACGAAGACAAAGAGGTCTCACCCAGGCCCCGTCTCCCTCAGGGTGTGCGACTGAAGGAGTGGACACATAGCTAACTATTTTAAGGCAAATCTTTCCTCCTCCTCCCTTCTTAAAAGAAAGGGTGATCTGGAGAAATGTGTCATTTCCTATGTATTCATAGCTAAAGTATATAAACTATATTTTCTTCCCAAAATATCTTCTGCTGATGACCTTGGGGTTCATGAAAAAAAAAATCCATGCAATTTTAAATTCGATCATCCAAGTTTTAATTGTACGAGCATAACTATTTTATTTACTTTTAAATAGTTGAAAATAAAGAGAAAAGTAATCCAGGATGCAGCAAAACACGACTGAATGCAGTCAAGAAAAACTTCGCCCTCAAGAACCAAGCAGGCTTACCTTTTGAGTTGTGAATGCAAATAAGTAGTTAATTTAGTAGCTTCTTCAAGTTTCTGTAGGAGCTCTTTCCTTTGCTCTTCCAATTTCAATCTAGAAAAAAGAAATAAATGAATTTATTTCCACGTAATTACAATAAAGCACAGAAACTGAAGGAAAAGATTATTATACAAACATTACATACCATGAGGGGGAAACCCAAATGAATGGACAGGAGGGAAAACAGAACCACCGCCAAGCAGCAAAGTGGGCTCGACTGCATAGCCACACTAAGCGAAGAGGGACATCTATCCCAAAACAACATTACTGAGAATTTTAAAAATTTCGGTATTCTAAAATTTTTTTAAATGGGTTTAAAAAAACAAAACAAAACCCTTGTGCTCTCATGAGGTAGGGAAAGACAGCGAGCAGGAAAACAACAAACCACTGACAAAGATTACAGAATCCTTCTACAGGCCTGGGCTTTGGGCTTAAGTTACTAAAACGCCTGACAGGAGTAACAGAGAACCGTGAAAGACCATCCCAAGTGCTGGAATTGACAAGGACTCTTCCAATCTGATTTTCAGTGACAAAAATTCCAATCTTACTTTGATGAGAATTTCAGCGATTAAGAAACAAATTAGTCCATATTGCCAGTGTGAGCTCATTTGGGCTTAACGGTTTCAACAAGGAAAAAACACAAAAGTAATTTCTCTCCCTACTATATAGCACATCTCATTGCCCGCACCGATTATTGTGAAATTTCATCCACATTCAACCAAGTTTTTAAAGAAATTTTGAGTATTGGGGAACTGTGTATGTGAGTAAGTCATTAAAAAATATATCAAGCCTACGGTCTCTGTCCTCTGAAGGTCTTTAGACATCCCCGGAACGAGGCCATCCAGAGTGGTCAAGGACTGCAGAATGGGACCCAGAAAACCACCGTGGTTTCTGATGGATTTGCTGCGACTAATCGTGTGTCCTTAAACAAGTCACTCAGTCAAGGGTCCCAGCTTTCTCATCTGCAAATCGGCGATTAAAATCCTACTGTGTCTGTCTGCTAAAGCTGTTAAAGGGATCAAATGGAGTGCTGTGCGTGAGAGTGCTCTGCAGACATCAAAACAAACCTTCCCTGTTCAAAGCCTCAGCATGCCTTACAAGGTGGGGAGAGAAAAATTAGCTATTTTTCTTTGGAGAAAAATAAAATTTCCCTAATTTCTAACCTCTTTGAAATGTATGTTTTAGGCAGTAAGGAACCATGCCCGTATTTTATTTATAGCTATCTATTCTTTGATGTGTCACCAACACATTTTCATCGTATGTTAAAATAAAAAAAGCACTTCTTGTCATTTTTGTTTAGTACTTCAAAGCCTGATAAATTCTTAATTCCCAGCTTTCAAAGGTGTATTTTGACAAGGAGTACAGTCCCTATTTTTTTAATCTCTTAAATATAAACAAAAACTCAACATGGAAAAAATTAATACAATTTAGATTAACTGAATTAGAAGGCAAAGGTCTGGAGAAAGCCCCCAAATCTACTAAAATCCATGTCTTCTGAAACAGGAGAAACATTTTTGAAGTAAGTTTTAACACTAAATACTGCACAAACAAATGAAGGCTTTTCTGGTGTATTAAGGAGGCTTCGGTATGGCATTAGTGTGTTTCATGCTGACATTTAAAATCCAAAGCCTTCCCCGTCTTGGTCACAAGCGATGGGCCCCATTCTGTCCTCCTCCAGCCGACTGCTAGGGCCCTTTTATGGCTTCGAACTGCTGAGACCAGCTTCTTCCTGTTCTTGTCTGCTTGCTCCCCAATTACGTCCTAAGCGCCTGGAAGGCAAGCACCAGCTCCTTCTCCCTCTTCTGCCCAGGCTGCCTGAAAAGCCTGAAGCCCCTCCCAGCACTCCCTCGTGGCTGGTGGCCATGTCTCTAGATAGCCCCTTTACCGGGAGAAGAATAATGAAGGCACTCAGGAGCCCTACCGGTGGGGTGGCCATCTTCGGTCAAGCACCCCATTCCCATCTCTGATGGAATCACAGAAGCCAGAAGTCTTCCCCAGATTCCAGGTGTCCTTTGTATGAAGCGTCCTCCCCAACTTTCTCTGGACCAGGGATTAGAAGAAATTGCTCGGGTTATCAGCCCCTTCAAGAGGGTGCACCCCCATCTCTCCAAGCTTTTTCCACGGTGAGAAAGGATCTTCTCAACCTGGCCCCTAGAAGATTCCTCTCCTGCTGGTCCTACTGATCCACGCTATCCATTCCTCTGCTCTTTGCAAGACAAGGGCAGCGCCTTCACACTGTCCTCTCTCTGCCCTTGTGCCCTGAGAGAGAGAAGCACCTGCCTGGTTTCTCCTAATGAAGACCACCCAGAACTTTCCACCTAGGGAAAATGTCATGTCATCTATTGAAGTAAGAAGGTCCTTTTCTGTTAAAAAATAAATGACACTCATACCCCCAACCTACTGGCTTTAAAATTTTTTCAGAATCTGAGACAGAAACATTCATCTAATTAAGGATCAATTGAGACATCTTGGCAAGAAGTAAGACAAAACTCTCAAGATCTGAGAAAATAAGGAGTAATGTTAAGATCTGATTATCAGTTACAGAAAAGCACAGAGGTTTTGGAATTTCAGTAGCTGTATGGAGAGAACATGGAAGATGTGTGGAAAGTCCCACACAGCATGACATTTTTCATTTGAGAGCCATCTGTCTTTGCCGATGGTCCCCCACGGGGAGCATCTCCCTCTTCCCGAGGTGCTGTACGACCCAGGGTGGGAGCTTCGTCACTGCATTCAAGCGCTCAGCCCGGGTGCAGGGCGGTGCTGGCGGCACACGGCTGGGGACTCTGGGGTCAAGCACACTGGCTGAAATTCAGGTGAGCTTCGCTCCTTCAGAGACTGACATTCAGTACTGCCTCAGAATCCTGCCTGAGGCCACCCCTGAAATAATGAGAAACCCGCCATGTAAATGGAAACGGGACAATTTGGGCGAATGCAGAAGTGGTTTCTCCGGCAGTTGGGCAGGTGCCGAGAGGAAACTGCAGGATTTAGTACTGGTGAAGCACAATTTGTTTCATGATGAAACAAAGTTTTACACAGTGAATCTTATTTCCGAGAAGTTATCTCCTGACACGACCTGCTTGAGCACTGAGGAAGTAGCTGTTCACAGAGGTGTTCTCTTGCTTTCTAAGGCACCCTGCTTCAGTTCAATAGTAACAATAAACAGAACAGAAACACTGTATCCACACGAGGCAGGAAGAAATAATGAAGAACAAGAAAAGGTGAGAGTCAGGGGCGGGGGGGGGGGGGGCAAAGTAAAACCACTGACAGGAACACCACCACCCAAAGCCAGACCATCTGTGTCTACTCGGAAAATAAAGGACTCCGCACCCTTTGGCAGGTAGCTCTGCTCTTTTGGACACGTGGGATGCTGGGTTTGCATCCAAGGACAGCAGTGAGGAAGCTTTAAGTTGCTCAAGCAAGAAAGTATTCATCCCCTTAACCTCATACTACAACATAATGACAGAGATCTGGCTTCTGGCCACCAACATATGACAGATATAAAACACAATTATATACATGTCCCTTTTTGCTAACATCCAGTTGTGGGAGACAGGGGCATGCCGGTATCATAAGGTAGAGGGACATTCAGACTGCTTGCTTATTCCCCATCTGAGACAAACCCCATGGCTGCCTCTCACCAAGTATATAATTATTTTATATAAGTATTTCATAGCTCCTTTTCCCGATGGGTTCAAACATACTATTTCTGCTGGAACTTGGACAGTTATTACGCACAAACCAAAGTATAAAAGCCAGAGTCTAGGCACTTAGGAACAAACTCGATTTTTGACGTTACTTCATCAGTCATTTTTGAAACTCTAGCCCTGATAAAAAGACAAGACGCCAGCCTGTAAAAGCTGATTGAAACAAACACACACCTGTTTTCTCTCTCCCAGAACAACTCTCGAACCTGTTTCTAGGCCCTTCCCAGATTCGCACACTACAGAGAACAGCTGACACGCACTCAGCGCATTACACACGTATGATGAGGTAACAGTGAGTGTGACACAAGTTGCAACTGTCCTTGCTGCTTCATACATGTGGGCCACACAAAAGCTACTCATTTCGTCATAGTTACTGGTGATTGTCAAACTTTTATCCTACAAATTTAAGTTCTGTAAACACAGACATGACATCAAGGTGATTCAGGAAAACAACGGAATTCTGTCTTCTCTCCCTTACTTTTTGTTCCTTCTGGTCTGTGTTGGGTGGCTCGTCCCCCTGGCCAGCCTTGCTCACACCTGCCTTAAGAGTGAGCCTGCAGCCGGCACCGTGAGACAAAGATGTTAGAGCAGGCGGGCCAGGTGGGCGATGAGAATGCTTTCAGAGGGTAAAGGAATGTAAGCTACAGAGGCTTCCCCTTTGGACTCTTGTGCCCGCTTCGGACAGCTGCGGAGCTATGGCTATGCGTTACCTTGATCACCAGTTTCAAACTCACAAAAGTCAACTCTCCCCAGATGACTGAGCTCAGGGTAGGCAAGTCTCCCTGCTAACACCTAACCAGGAATGTCCGAGGTTTTTCTGCCTACTGCTCCCCCCACCGCACTTCAAAGATTGGATTATGGCTGGGTGTTTTAAACTTATTTCTGGTCACTTGAAATTATATGGATGGGACCTTCCTTCCTGTCATCCTGGGACAGGCACTGCACCTGGATTGCTGGCCTACAGGATGGATGGATGTGCAGGGCTCTGAGAGGGCTGCACGGGCTGTGGCTGGAACGGGAGTGGAACCATATCCGCGGGCGAGGCTGGGACCCAGGGCTCCCTCACACATGTCTCCGTCGCAAACTGACACCCAGACGTTCCCCTGCTTGACCCTGCAGCTGATCTGCTTACAGAACTGGATTTCTTAGATTAAATGATCAGTTCAAAGCTTCCCTCGGAAAGATCAGAAAACTGCGTCAGGTGTTTCCCTTTACATTTTCACCTGCTTCGAGGGAGGGGCTCAACTGACAAACAAAATCCCAGGGAACATTTTGTGACCTGTTAAGATATCAAAGAGATCAAGTTGTCTTCTCCTTGTGAAATGAAAAGCAATAAACTTTTGCATTCTTGTGAGTCATAAACCCCAGAGTAGGAAGCTGCCGGCGCTGTAACAGTGCAGATAATCTTTCTTATCAGAGTGCCATAGTTTACAGCCATTGTTATCAGACTCAGTCAGTGACGGACTGCATTCCTGGTTTTATGTCAACATTCCTTACTTATTCTATATCTGCCACAGGCATTTTTGCGTTCCTAACAAACAGAACTGACACTGCAGGCTACGAGGAGGGTGTGCTCTATTGCTCTATGGAGAGAAAGTCCCTTTGTGCCGGTTCTCCGTCCACCGAGAATAGATGCGGTGGAGATTTCCAGAGACCCGGGGGACCCGGCATTCAGGCACAGCTCAGACACACGCACCAGTCTGATGCGTCCTTGTCCCGGGGCGGGGGGGAGGGGTGCAAACGAACCTTTCGGCCAGGGCTCGGCTCAGCGGACCCCTCACGGACAGCAGCTCCTCTTCCAGCCGCTGCCTCTCGGCTTCCAGGCGCTCCAGCTCGTCTTGCGAGCGCTTCTGCGGCGTGACGAACTGAAGCTCTTTCAGGAGCTCTTCCTTCTCATTGATCAGCATCAGCTTCTCCTTCTCGATATCCAGCGCCCCGGGCCACGTCTCACTGTCCAGTTTCGACAGTTCAATTTTTAAGTTGGCCATACTAAAAATAAAGCGGTAAGAGAGGGGTGCGCATACTTAGGACTCTCAAGAAAGGAGAACACAAACCAGGCTAAGCTGGGGGGCTGGATGCCGTCCGGACTTTACTCAGGGGTGACTGGCCCCTGGAGGCAGGAGAAGAGCGGCAGCCCCGCCCTCTGGTCCCAGGGCCCAACTTGACACCTGTCTCTCGTCCGCTGCCTTTTCCCTCACCTTTCCAACACCAGCAAGCACACCGGTCTGAAAAAAGAGCGAAAGTCAAAGTACACTGAAGCTTAAAAAGCAGAGAGCTCTGGGAGCCGCGGGTGCCCGCCCCGATGTGTGACTGCCTATACAGGGTGACAGGAGGGATCCCTGGACGGCTTCTGTTTTATTTTTTTTTTCAATTTTTTAATAAAGATTTATTTATTAGAGAGAGAGAGAGAGAGAGAGAGAACAAGCAGGGGTAACAGCAGGCAGAGGGAGAGGGAGAAGCAGGCTCCCTGCTAAGCAGAGAGCCTGATGCGGGGCTTGATACCAGGACCCTGAGATCATGACCTGAGCCAGAGGCAGATGCTCAACCAACTGAGCCCCCCACATGCCCCCAGAGGGTTTCCATTAAAAAAAAACAAAGGTAAATGCTGTCTGATGGGACATTATTATAGATTTTGTTCCTCTGGGTAAAGACGCTGTCCCCCAGTAAAATGGTAGTCCCCAGGGTTGGATGGGCAGCAACTGGGATATCAGCCAGTCAGGGAAGGACGAGGGGAGAAGAGGGAGCAGTGGTTCGGCCAACCCGTATTACCACAAAGTCAATCCAGCAGGCTCCATGTTGCCAAGGAAAAGGGAGCAGTCCTGCCCTCCTGGGCCTCCTCCACCTAGCTGTGCGCTGTGAAATTGGGGTCTACACCATTTACCGAGCACTCACTGAGCCAGCCCTGTACACGTGACTGCATTTGACCTGGATGTCCGCTGTCCACAGGAGCCGTCCGGGAGCAGGCGGCACCCGGCACGCCTTCCCTGGCACGGCCGGCAGCTAACACGGCTCTGGCGGTGACAGCAGGTGCCAGAGCTTGGGGGACAGGGATGGGAAGATGGGATGAGGAAGAGGCAATGCCAGCAGAGGGGAACGTCACCGGCTGCATAATTTTGCCTGACCTCACATTCTACCATGTCTCAACCTTCCTGCTGAACAGTAAAGTTAACTTCTGATGGCATGAGAACGTTCTGACACCCCCCTCCACCCGAAATCAAACAACTTGCTCCGGGGCACAGTGAGGACTATCGGGATGGTTCACAAGGCAAACGGCACATGGCTGTTTTGGCCATCGGCAGCACATTAAGGCAAATTATGAACACAACTGATGCTGGCACAGGGAATCTATAATCCTATATAAAAAAAAATTGGATGATTCCTGTGGATACTGTTACAGCACATACCAGAATATGAAAAATAGATAGAAAGAGGGCATTTTATTTTCCTTTTTAATGGAAAAAGTTGTAGAAGGAAAGAAAAAAAGGTAAAATAATGTTATAGGGCAAAGATGGAAGTATATCCACATTTTTGTGCCATAGTTTCTTGCTTCAGTTAAACAAAAAATTGCCCTCTCTCACTGGCACGGTGCATACAATGTGTTTCTGATTTCCACCCAGCGCCCGCACTTATGATAGATGTAATATCAGCTGTTGTTCGGGCAGAACCACAAAACCATACACAACTGTCTCGATGTGCTAGAAAATTAATCATCAAAATGCTAAATAAGCATGATATCATTAGCTTCATTAAGCACATAAAACAAAGGCTGGAGGAGAGAACAGGTTTCGGGGAAATACAATCCGCCTCTTTACTTACTCAGAATTGAGGAAGAAAAGCATTTTCAACATATTCATAAACCCTCGAGATTTACCTTCTCATCAGCATTGCTAGGAACTTTAAAATAAAACCCCAAATGAGAACAGGACAGCAATGCAACCAAATGGGAAAGAACCAGTGTCTTAGTTTTGATGTGATGGAATTAACAACTAAACTGGGAGCGACAACGTAATGCAGGAAAGTAAGGCATCTATGACTTGTGTGACCAGGCATTAGGTGAGTTTGGGATTTTATTTGGAAAGGGTACAACCAAATCTGGGGAACAAGATACGATGAAGGTTTCCAGGTACACCCAGGAAGAAAAATGCTGTGTAAGCTCCAGATGGAATAAACTGTTAGCAGCCCGAGTAAAGCAAAAGCTCAAGCTGATCCAAGGGAAGTCAAGGTGACCCCAACAAACCCAGGGGCATGAGGCCTGGTTCTCCAAAATTAATTCTGAGTTGTGGCCATTCTTCAGAATGCCAGACACAGGTCCTGGGCTTTGTTTACAGCAGGACCCAGCAGTTGTGGCTGCTATTGGGTTGGTATGCTCGTAGTCAGAGGCCCACAAACAGCATCCACCAAGGCTTCCACATCCCTGGGCCACGATACCACAAAGCAGTCCTCAATGCTTACAGTGGGCAAGGTATTAGCCTGGGCTCTGAGAAGCAGCCAAAAAAGTATACAAAATTTTTCAGAACCTCAAGAAATGTATAATCCACCCAGGAAAACTTACAGGCATTGAAATTAGCTGAGTGAAATGTTCTTCAGAGAAACTAAGTGACTTGCTCAAGCACGCATGGTTAGTAATTTGTAGAACAAAGCTTACGGTTTTTTTTTTTTTTTAGGCATCAAAGAACCAAGTGATATTAGTAACAGAGGCTACAAAGAGGCAAATATTGTATTTAGGCAAATCAAATAATTGCTTTGTTAAAGCCAGATAACCTCCAAGAACTTAAGCTAATTACTTTTTAAATAATCTGCATCACCAATAACAATGGGTGTACTTCATTATCTATCTGATGGTCTTATGATAGCAAACTATGACATTCTAGCAGGTTCTCAGCTGAGTTTTCCATGTTCTCGAGGAGGAACATGATAAATTTCTCTGTCGCCTATAGGGTGGTATTGCAGGTTTTTCCCCCAGTGTCTTCCTAAGTAATAAAGCAATCTCATTTTTAAACTCTAAAAAAGGAAAATAATGAAATCAAATAGATCAGGATGACCCTCCCCCTCAAAATGAAGAAGGTGTCCGTATTATGAAATCAAGTTAAGCCTGTTTACTGGATGAGGGGGGAGAAGTCTCCTGAGCCTTCCCCAAGCAGAGTCACAAGGTGAGGAAAAGAAAGCACAGGGTTCTAAGGGTCTAGAGGATAAAGGAGGGAAATAAGAATCTCTCCTCCTTTGCCCTGAAGTCAGCTGCCAGAACAGATACCTCAGCATCTTCAAGGACATT
Organism: Ursus arctos; assembly: GCF_023065955.2. Lineage (NCBI taxonomy): Eukaryota > Metazoa > Chordata > Mammalia > Carnivora > Ursidae > Ursus > Ursus arctos. The sequence goes on along the minus strand of NW_026622952.1, from coordinate 34,686,541 downwards.
GGCGGGAAGTCTTCCCCTCAAAGCAAAGGAATTACAGCTATTTACCTTAGAGGTCCTCGGCCACTATCAAGTCCTGTACCCGAGCCACTGTGTCATGATTCTACCTGAGAACCCAATCTTCCAACTTCTACTTGTAAGTGCTGGACAAGCTCAAAGCTGCTTTCTTCCAGAAGGGAAGGGGGCAATTTCATGCCTACACTTCTCATTAATTCTCCCTGTCCTTCAGCTGTGCGGGGAAACAACGAGCTGAGAGTTGGGGGGGGGGGGGGGTCTGCAACTCTTACATCTAAAAACCCTCAAGAGTAGCCTTGGTTAGAGGCGTTGGGGAGCACCCAGCAGATGTCACTATAGGAGTAAAGATTAATTCTGGGAAAGAAGATACTGCTTGAGCCCGCTGACCACCGAACACGCAATAGCTCCCCGTTCTTACCTTCTTTTGGCTTCTTCATACTGTAGGCTCAGCCGGACCTTTTCAGCTAAATTTGATCTACTTCTCACTCCAATCTGGTAAAAAACAAAAGGGAAAAAAGTCAATTAACTCTGCTAATGAATGAAGGTAAACTGCTTTTGTTTCTAGGAAGCCCAAGTAATTGGAAAACTAAAGAAGATGGTCTTGAAATTGGGAACACTAGTTTAAAAAGGCACTTACTTTCTAGTCTCAGTAGGGGCAAAGCATTTCCTTTTAATTCAAGCTTGTCTGTTTTTCAAAGACTTTAACATCATTTTCTTCACACATTAAATTCAAGATAAAGAGTATTATGTCAATGTCTCTGGTATCTCAGAGTTTACGAAGGGTGTACAGGTCAATAAAATTTATGAACTGAAACTAATTTCCTCATCTCCATGAGCCCAAATTTCCATCATTTAGCTTCCAAATGCAAAAAACATAAACTAAATTAACTTCAAAAACTAACTTTTCAAACAGGTAAGTCCTACTGTTGATCTGTACCCGTTTCATTTTCATAGCACAGAATTCAAAGAAGCAAAAGAGAATATGAAAACAACTGGGAATGGACTAGAAAAGTTAAGTATCTGCTAAATGGCATCCCAAAAAGGAGAATGCAAAGCCACATTAAATATTTTTAAATGCTGGGCACAAACCACAAATTAAACATTTTAATAGAAACAACCTTTGATCTACAAACAAATTTTTGTTAGTTTTTAAAGGCATAATTTTTTGTTTCTCATTAGCCTCAATGTTTAATTGAAAAGATCTAAATTTCAAAGACCTTAAATATAATAGGAAAAACTTAAGTTCTCATGCATCTCTACCCTTTCCATAACGTCTCCGAATAAATATGGTCTGAGAAAGTTTGAACCAAGCTGTTCATATGGACAGATCCTGATAAGCCTGGCACGTAGACAGAAAAGATAAGGCTCCGATTTTTTAAAAACCAGTCTCAGAGCAAGAAATATTGAACCCACATAGCTGCAATGCAAACCACGTCGCTAGCTCCTGTCCCACTTGCCGCCCATCCATAATTCGGGGCCACTGAGGATGGTGCTAGGGCCAAGCCTGCCACTCGGGTAACTTACATCTGCAGAAGTGCTTGTCTGTGACCCGGCGTCAAGGGTCTGTGTGGAGAGCGATAAACGGGAGTTTATAGAACCGGATGTCAAGTCTGGCTCGGAGGTGCCAATGTTCCGACCCGAATGGAACCGCTCCTGCAACTTAGCAAGACTCTGTTTGGGAGACAGAAAGTCCTGCATAGAGCTTAACACATAAGACACAAAGCTTCCGCGGCACAGAAATTGGAACTGAAAGATGCGATCTTCACAGGAAAAAAACGACTTTATGTTGACAGGTACTTACCGCTTTAAATTACTGAAAAAAGAAGACCAGGATATAACTTTGCACACACACACACGTGACCCTGGAAGTATGTGAGATCATAACAAATGGGTTCTCTTACCTTCCCCAAGACAGCCTGGGAATGATTCACGCTGTGCATAATGGTATCTTTATATGTAACACATGCATTTCTTGCTTTTTAAAAATTTCATTGAAAAGAGCTCTATTTTAAAAAGGCTCATTTTAAGTACTCACTTCATGCAGCAGACATTATGGAAATATGGAATATACCTACAATGCAAACTCACTACAGATCTAGCAAGAAAACTTCCTACTTAGCAGACTTCTGTAATTATGCCCCTCTCACTTCTGGATGGAACCCAAGGGATTATGTGCTCCCACTAACGTCAAAGATGAGGAGACCGAGGGCCAGGAGTCACAGTCCTGGCGGCTGATCCGAGCCCGTCGTTACGCCGACTGCATGGTACTGCCAGAGGGATAACGTCTGGTTTTCTAAAGTGAATGGGCCTGCTGTCGGCACCCACACTTAATAAACTGAGCTTACTTTGTTGTATTGAATTTTTTGAAGATTTTATTTATTTATTTGACAGAGAGAGAGGGAGCACAAGCAGAGGGATTAGCAGGCAAAGGGGGAGCGAGAAGCGGGCTCCCTGATGAGCAGGAGCCCGACATGGGGCTCGATCCCAGGACCCTGGGATCATGACTGGAACCAAAGGCAGCCACTTAACTGACTGAGCCACCCAGGAGTCCCGAACTGAGTTTACTTTAAAGAGAGGATGTGAGCAAGTGAAAGTATTATAAAGGAGAAAGGTCTTAGCTACACTGCTACCAACCCTCCCCCCTCAGAAAACACTAACAAAAATGGTAAGAAACTCATTATTACTAACTTTAAGGAAAGCCAGGATTTAATCCTAATAATTACAATTCTTAGGATAAAAAATGAGAACTGTCCCCCCCAAATTAGAAATATCAGAGATCTGACCTGTGCCTTTTACCTAACCTTTACTTTCTTTCAAAGGAATATTCATGCAAAATGTATATAACAAGAGGGATAAAACTCAAGCAGTCACATCAATAACAGACTACAGAAAAGAACAAAGAAAACTGTTAGTGACTTCGGGCAAGTCCTTTCTATTTTTTCATCAATACAGTGAAAAGATTAGTATTTTTCAAATCCGTCTGTGATGACCGTGCACCTCATCAGTTTAGTAGGTCATGACTAGCATGTTTTTCGATGAAAAAGAACAGACTAGAAAATCAATTCAGATCACGTTGCTAGTATTAAGAGTATTAAGAAATAAGTATTAAGAAATATGGTGTGTGTGTGTCCAAACATAAAGACATTTGTATGTGCCTGGGTTCTCATTAGAATAGATCTCCTACACAGGTCATGGTCAAAGAGCTCTGAAGGTCACAGAAGCTCTACTGCTGATTGCCGTATCTACTAATTAATTGTTTTATATATACTTTAGTAATTGAAAAGGAATCTAATCTTTTAATTTAATCTGGCCTGTGTATAAATCCAAATTTCTTCTTTACGGAAACAATCAAAGATAACCTAAAATTGCTGAATTATAAAGTTCCAACGTAAATTTGCTCAATTTCTATTAACTTTTCCCAAAGGACCCATGATGTGCATTTTAGGAATTACTGATTTAATCATCAGGATCATGGTGGAACAAAATAAAAATACATCCAAATAGAGTTTTCTACGTTTCACATATATATTTAAAAACATATTCTGGAGCAAGACTGCCTAGATTTGAACCAAAGCCCTACCACTTCTGAGCTATGTGACTTTAAGGATTAAATTACTAATTTTTGTGTACTGCAATTTCCTGTAAGTGACGATAATATGTGCCCATCTCCAGGGTTGTTGTCAGAATTAAATGGACTACAAGGCAAGGAGAAGATGGCCCAGCACACGGTCAATGCTTATAAGGATTTATTCTTAATAATATTATCTTTTCTATTTGATCTCTTCTTGCAAGTTATTTCAAAATTCCCTAAATGCAAAATTATAGGTGTTTAAGAATATGTACCTATATTCAATTGACATTTTGAAAACAGACACGAAGTCGCTGAATATAGTATTTAAAGGTAGAGTTTCTACCAAGAATGCAAACACTGCCACTGGCTCTAACATTTTCCCAAAGACACAGGCTAAATCCTTACTCAGAGGGCCAAATATCTGAAATACAAAGAATTCTCAGACCTTGTGATAAATATGGAATGGAGGGAAGGTAAGAGGGGGAAGAGACATACTCTTCAAAAAAAAAAAAATAAATAAAAACAACACGAATGTACCTACTGAATATAGATATTTAAAAAGCAGGATATTGATCACTGAATGTTTTTTTTTTTTTTTTTTTAACACATAAGGCTGAATCACTGGGAGCTAAGGCCCCTGGGCTGAGAACCGTACAGGTGTAACAAGGGGATCTTCTCCCATTAGCAGTTTTCCTAGGATGACTAGAGGGGTATCCTGCAGCTGGGTCAACACTCCGTCTCTAGACACCACCTCAGAATCATGTGGGGTGGCCAAAAGCTCTTCTAAGCTCCTCATGTACCCTCCGCGACCTCCTCGAGGCATATATCCTCGATGACAGGTAACACGCCCTTTACGCACCCTGGGCTGAGGATCGCCGTTTAGACAACCCTGCTTATCCGAGCTCCACACGAAGTTTCGGTGAGTTGCAGGGTGCACCAAAATGCTAATCTCATATGGGCTCCAGGACCCACCACCTCCTGTCTCAAAGACCACCCAAGGCCTGCCTTCAAATAAGCATATCAGAGCCCTGGAACCCACCTGTTTACCTCCAACGCAGCCTGTGGCCTCAGTGCCTAAAACAAAGTCTGTCTGAATGAGGCAGTATGAGAAAGGGCCATCTAGACTCTGACGGAGAGCTTCTGCCTCAAGGAGAGTTTCTGGGGCCCCAGAGGGTAGGCAGCTGACTTAACAAAATGTTTCACAACATACCTGCATCAGATCTTGCTTTTCTTTTTCTCCTGAGCTAATAGCCTTTCTGATAGATTTCAGTTCAGTTAGAATGGCTTTGGCTTCACTAAGTTCATAGCCACTCTGGCCTCCAGACATTTTTTTATCTATTCTGTTAGAAAAAAAAGAAAAGAGAAAAAAAGTCAAAGAGTGTTGACAGAGTACAAGTTAAGCAAACAGTCTAGAAACTGGGTTTTGGATTGTCGGAGCTGCCTGATGAGCCTGCTACTTGCCTCCCACGTACTGGTATGACCCTTTCAAGCGGACTGTTCCTCCCTGCTTTCTCTTCCAGCCACATCTAGCTCACACTCCCCTCACCCACCTCCAGCCCTGCCCGTTTCTCATCATTTTCAGGCTCAGCCATTTCGTCTTCAGTTGGTTTGGTGACCCCACCATGGGCCGAATTCAAAACTCCTCCTGCTGAGCCCGACCTCCACCGTGAGAAAGGTTAAGGCCACGGGGAAAGGATTTAGCAGGTCAGAAGCACCAATAAACCGGACAACTACAGGAAGTACGGATTCCTCACTGTTGCCTGATGTTGCATAGGCCCTAATGTCTGTGTTAAACCAAGCCCAGTGCCTGCGGGCTGACGGGCCTTTCGGAAATGCAAGTGATTATTATTCATGCTAGTGAGTAGCCTACAATATTTGGATTGTGTGGTTAGTTTCTTGTTTCTTTTAAAACATATGAAAAGTACTTGTTCTGTTTTTAGGACAGTTAGGAGTCAAGATTAGAACTGCTTGCCTCGCTGTCAAGTTCAAATCTAGGAATAAGGCAGAAGGGCGGATGTGTTCATCTGTCAACTAACACTGAATAAAAAGCTCTTCAAGGAGCTCATTTATCGCGCCCCCCAGATCTGCTCACCAAATGTTACAGTTCACACGGTCATCCTATGTCTGAGGATTTCAAGTGACCTAATGCTTTCTGCTTAGAAGGACCCAACCAAATTTCCTAATTCTTAAAAAACAAAACAAAACAAAACAAAAAAAGTGGTGTAACAGTGTCCTCACTCCCACTCTCTTGGTTCTCTCCAACCACAGACGCTGCCCAGGACTCATTCTGAATACAACTGGGTTCCCTTGAAGAACATACGGCTACGCCTCTGCCCCATCAGCCAACAACTCTCATTCCTGGACATATTCTTAGTCTTATCCACAGAGAAATGGCACCTATGAAGCCACGGAGAACTGGCTCTGAGCTCATTTGGTTTAAAACATTTAATGATTTATATTTATTTCAATGTGAGGGGCATAATCTGGAAACAAAAACAAAAACAAAAAACAACCCACCAACCCAAACAAAGTTTACTCAAGCAAGAACAGTTGGCAGATAACATATTTCCCCAAGTACTATTTTAGCAAACATTTTATTGCTACTGAACAACGTTTTAACGTAAGAAAATAAAAGGAATTTCATCATAAGGTTATTTGATAATAAAAGTACAACTAACGAAGTCACTGAAAAAGCAGGTATGAGCGCACGAACACACGGTGTTTAGGGCGGGAGGGACCCTAGGAATCTGCTCGTCACACTTCCTCTAAGTGAAAAAGCAAGACCAGAAGGTTTACGCAACTTTAGCCCCTAAACTGCATAAACACTTCACTAGTAGAGGGACAATCCTCAAAATGACAGATTCGGGCTCAGGGCTCTTATGACTCTTACACTTGGAATATTTGATAAAAAACACAGGCAGTACTTTGAATATTGGTTAATCCCATTTATTTGGAAAGGAATTTAACAGTGGAATTGTTGGCTCCCTTAAGTATTATATCTACCAACCTAGTTGAGGCAAAAGGCTTATTTTAATTAAAAAAAAAAATCTGTGCGATTTCAGGAAATAGCTATGAACACAGGACTCTCAAACTATGGCAAAGTGAATTTCTAAAGCCCAAGTGATTTCTTCCTATTTGTGGAAAACCTTCAGAATCTAACAGTTAAAACAAATCTTTAAGTCAGAAATCAGCTTTAACATCTGAAAACAAAAAAAGTAGGTAAGCTGTTCTCAGAAATCAACTTTAACGCTTAAAAATAAAGACTGCTCATTTACATTTCAGAGAGCTTTAGAACTAGATAATAACGTCCTGGCTGCCCACTGCTCAGTCGGGTGCTAAAGAGTGACAAGGTCAACACAGTGCCCACCCCCCCCCACCCCACCCCACCCCCACTGGGGAGCCCTTCTGGTCTTTCTCTCAGACTTCCGTCTCCTCTGAGCACCTGTTTTCCTCTAACTATTGCTTTTCCCTTTATCTCCATGTTTCTCCTTTCCTCCTCAACTCTTCATCTCCCACCTTTTCTCTCTTTTTTGACCCTAACTGACCATAAGATAAAGTCAAACAAAATCAAACAAAATATCAGCACTATTTGCTGATTTTTAAATCAAAGTACTGTGCTTTTTATTCTTAATTTGAGAAATAAAATTTTATATTTTTCCTCAAAAACATTTTTTTTAAGTTTGTTTTGGGGCGGTGGGTTCTGAGTACCGTATTATTAATTTCCCCTATATCTTGGTCTCCTCTGAAAGAGAAGAGATTCCCATTTGCATGCTTTCCCTCGAGAATATGTGCCCCCCCCCCCGCCCCGCCCCGGCCGAGCCAAATTTCACAGGCTAGGTATACATTTTTGGCTGGCTGAGTGTTTCACTTCTCATTTTCCACTTCTGAATGAACGCCGAAAGTGGCAAAGTAGAAATGTCTTCCTGGTGATATCTGTCTACACATAAGCTACGCGACGGCCCAGGCCAAAGTCAACTATGGGACCACAGACGGAAATGAATAATGCAGAGAGTAAAACTGCATTCATTCATCCAGCATAAACTCTTGTACTCAGTAAAATGAAAGCCTGAGTTCAAATTACATTATAGCTCCAGATTTGGCAAAAAGAGTCCATTCTACCTCAAATAAATGAAAAGTTACAAAAGCCTGCAGTAGGATTCTATTTAAATCTTTTCCTGAAATATATTTTCTGTCAAAACCCCAAGGAAAAGTCCCTTTACAGTATCAGGAATGCGGTTTCCTGAAAAGTATGGTCTCTGGGTTCAATTATTATTCAATGTTCTAGTAGAATGGTGGTTAACACTTGAATGGAAACAGCTTTATTTTGTCTATAGTCAGGATCAACAAGAGAGGTCTCTCTGATGTTAGATATCCTATCTTTTCTGCTCTCGGTTCAAGGGATTAGAATCATTGCAAGAGAATGCCTGAATTTCTACAACAAATGTCTATTGTTTTCTTGTGGAATGTTATTGACAGATTCTTAAACATGCCTTGGATTCCTATAAAAATTGCTTGCAAGCAAACTGCTTTAAAACAATACAGCACTGTTATATCAATATAACAAAAACAGCGAGTTTGGCTAACCTTTAATCCCGGGTGGTGACATGAGTTACAATTTCATGTGCCTTAAAAATGTTTAACGTGTAGCTAAACATGTTGCAGGGCTCTTCAAAGTTTGTCTTCTCTCTCAGCTCCCACCACAGAGCCTCCTTTATGCTGATGGGCAATTACTAAGTATCACACTGATGTCGTTCTAGGTCTGCTCAGTTCTTCAGGGGAGCTCTGCAGCCGGCTGAGGTGCTTAGAACACAGCCCTACTTGAGAACTACCTGGAGATCGCACAAAATGTGCCTAGATGGAGACTAAAACAGGTATTTTTTTAAAAAAGTTCCTCAGATTATTCCAATATGCAGTCAGGTTTGAGAACCACTAGGACGGGAGCATCCGAAAGAATAAAATGGTTATGATTACACGAGGTGAGTGGGAAAAAAGAAGATTGAGCCATAAGACCCAGATCTGAAATCAGTCATATGACGGATGGTCAAGAGTCGTGACTGGTGTCCCGAGCTGTTAATTCGTCGCGCAAACACACAGAAGCACCAGCTTACGTTTGTCTGGCCAACACACACACAGATCTTTAAAAAGGGGTAATGCCTTGCTGCCTTGGATTGCTACAGAGGGAGACTGGGGGAAGAACACGCAGGCGATCGGGAACTCTCTATAAACACTGCACCGCAGCTGGCACAGAGCTCCGCACACACAGTTGAATTCCTTTTGAGGGATAATGCAAAGGCATAATGCCTTCAATCCTCTCTGTGGTCATGTGGTTATGAAAACCATCAACTTCTTGCCTCACACCAGAGACCTTGCGGTAGGGATCGTGAGGGTTGAAAAGTCCGGTGTGCCTGTCAGGGTTTAGCTGGGCAGAGCCTCATCAGCTGGGAGAACGGTGGCTTCCAGGGGCTGGGAACCGGACAGGAGATTCCAGAATCTGCTCCCCTCAGTTGTCTACATCTTCCTTAGCCTGGCCCAGTCTAGAGTTAGGCCAGTGGCCCATCAGACTTGACTACAGAACTGGAAAGGACAGAAGGAACTCGGGAAATGAGGAACCCACTCAAGCTTCTCTGCTGACCTGACTCGCTCCCTGAGATCGGCCCCAGTTAGGTGGTGCCTGGGGCTGACAAAGGGGTGGTGAGATGCCTCCACCCCAGGGCTCGGGGCAGCTCACACTGTCCAGCGCGAGAGCTGAACATGGAGATGCTCCCTCCCTGCGTCTATTCCCTTAGCGCGTACCTCAAGCTTAGAGCAGGCAGGCAGGTGCCCCAGGACACAAAGAGAAGGTTCTCACTGGTTTCTCTGACTCTCCGATGATTCATAAAACTTCAGACCTTTTCAAAGTATATAGATTTTCCCAAGTGTTTTTGTTTGTTGGTTGACTGTTTTCTTGGTTCTTGGTTTTGGTTTCAGAGCTTTTTACTTTATGTTTCTTTGAGAAATCTCTTATGTATAATGTGTACTTCTATTTTCTTTGTATTAGGGGGCTTTCAATTATTCTCAATTTCAGTATTTTTATACTCACTGTTGCAACGTTTCAAAGCCTTGTTCTTTATACAGCAATTCTTGCTTCATTTGTGAGAGTTCTCTCTTCAGCTTTTTAACCTTTGTGAGAAATCAATGCAAATAAGAATGTTTGTAAATACTTAGCAACACTGTTTTAAGAGATAGTCCATCAGTAAACCATCAAACACACAGACACAGCCATTAGTTTAACATTTACTCTACTGGTTTCCCCCTGACATAAATTCTGTGGAAGGCAGGTTAATTATGTTTAAATTATCAGTGATGTTCATTATCACCTATACTTACCCTCATCATCATATTTAGCAACATTAACGCAAGCTGGCATCATGACTGTCTCCATTTTGTGATAAACAGCCAGGAAGGAGGGGGAGTCAGACCTTGAAACCCCGGTTTCTATAACTCCAATACTGCATGCTCCTCCTTCCCTCCTTCACTGCGCTCCAGGACCGCCGGCCACCCCTCTGTTTCTCGAATGTATCAGGCAATACCTGCTCTGCTTCTGCAACATGCTGTTCCCCCATGGCCGGAAGATTCCCCCTCAGAATCTTCCAGAGGGGACTCCTGTCACTCAGGTCTCAGCTCACACGTCCCCTTTTGGAACAGGACTTCTCTAACCACCCCGACCCATGCCATTACTGTTTTATTTAGTTCCTAGTATTTCTCAAGAGCTGAAATTTTCTGTGTGTTTGTTTACTGTCTGCCCCCCATGGGAAAGTAGGCTGCATCACACCAGCCGTATCCCAAACTTATAGAAGACTACCGGGCACTGTGAGGAATAAAAATGACAAGGACAAGGACTGCCGATCAATAAACATCTGCTGTCATTCTGATAAAAAAAAAAAATGTATATATATATATATATATATATATATATATACACATACACACACACACACACATATTTTTTTCCTGCTGCCAAATACATTCTTGGTGATGACAATGCTAAAATGTGATAGGTCAAAAAACCAGCAGAGGCCTGCTTTAGTCACAAACTAAAGGTCTTCACACGGGTGTCAGAAATTTACTTCTATATTATAGCCATAAGTTGGAAGCACATTCTGTTATACAGTATTTCAACATGCTTTTGAACTTTTATTTCCTATTTAGTCTATCCCTTCCACAAATATTTACTGACTTTCCACCACGCGTCTGTCAGTTCCTGGGTCTGAAGTGTGAGTAAAGCAGACAAGATCTTTGGCCTCATGGATCCTACAGAACAATGGGGGAGCCAGATGTTGAGCAAATAATCATCCAACGAAATAAATCTTACCAATTACCATGGGGGATATAAAGGAAAGGTTCGGGACACTTTAGGATAAAAAAGGGGACGGGACCTGATTTAGTGTGAGGAGCTGGATAAAGCGTGTCTGTGGAAATGATGCTTAAGCAGAGCGGGTCAGTGGGGCTTCATTTGGTAAAGGGGGTCCTCAAAAGGCAGAGCCTGTGGACAAAGCCTAAACCACGGGAGGAGGAAACTCGTCAAATCTCTGGGATTTGGGGGTGCGTGGTGGCTCAGTTGGTTGAGCATCTGCCTTCGGCTCAGGTCATGATCTCGGGGTCCTGGGATGGAGTCCAGTGTGGGGCTCCCTCCTCAGCGGGGAGTCTGCTTTTCCCTCTCCCTCTGCCCCCTACTCGTACTCTCTCTCTCTTTCAAATAGATAAACAAAATCCTAAAAAAAAAAAAAAAATCTCTAGGCTTTGGAGCATGCTGCCATTTGCTGGATTTACAGAGGTGGCGTGCAGCAGGAGATGAGACTGGAAAAAGGCCTTATATAGAGTTTTGAAGCCATGAGGAAGATTTCTAAATCTTATCTTAAGAACAAGGACAACTGGGGAGGAATTTTAAGGCATGATCTGCTTTATGATTTTTAAAAACCACTGTGATGACTCTGTTGATTGGACCAGAGGGGCCAAAAGGGGCCATTCCACCTGCACTGTGGGCTGGCCTACAGGCAATGGATGGAGAGTGGAGCCCAGAGGAAGAATATATTTGGGAGGCAGAATCAACAGGATTTGGTGAGGGCTCAAGGCACAGGGTGAGGGAGAAGATGTGTCAAAGATCACTGCCAGGATTTTGCCAGGTGGGGGCCAGGTGGGGCCGGAAAGGTGCCTCCCTGGAGAGTGGGACCAGATTTGGGGGTAAGATCGAGGGTGTTCTTTGTGACATTTAACTTTCTGATGCTTAGGAAACTTCAAAGGCCATTGGAATATGGAGGCTTGACGTTCAGAAGTGTCTGGACCAGAGATACGAAAATGAGAGTCACTGACGTAAAGATAATATTTTAAATGCATGAGAATAAATGAGATCACCTAGAGAGAGTGTATACTGAAAACAGAAGAGAGTCCAGGAACATGCCTCGGGCACCTTCATCATTCAGAAGTCTACCAGAGGAAGGGACAAAACACACTGCAAAGCAGCGGCAAGAGAAGTCGGAGGGAAAACAGGGCATCTTGGAAAATGACAGAAAAAAAGTCGAGAGGGCGAGTAGGCACTATGTAGAATACAGTGACAAGGACAAGAGCTGTGGAATGCTCATGCTCGCATACCTAAGCACAGTACTTTGGGTAGTATAGCTATTCAATCACTTATCTGTTGATAAATTATCTGTTGAGCTTATCTCAATGTTTAACAGTTTGTGTCCTAAGGCACTTATATTTGATGAGGGAAAAGAAAACACAAATACTGATGTTGCAAGGCCCTGTCTGTAACTACAAAGACAGGTATAAACGATGCTACTGGAATCTAAAGGGGGACAGGAGCGCTTCTGGCTGGCCTCACGGAGGAGGAGCTATGTGAGCTGGACTGTGAAAGTGCTTTAATATTCACGAAGAGCAGTGAGCTCCTTCACAGTGGATCATAAAGACATTTCAGTGGTAGCATTCGATTATTATCATGTCAAAGGAGCCATCAGTAATCAATAGCTCATTCCACACATACTTCTGCTGACAGCACCTCTAAAGAGCTGTTTACCAAAGACTGTTAACATTTTTATTTTAAAACAACAACCACCACAGTTAATCCAAAAATCAATAGCAACTCAAACAGCTGGCCTGAAGACTGTCTTTACCTCTGAAAACACAGTTGATAGAAACAATGGCGATACTGAACCCACTTAGAACCACCAAATTAATACAATTAGCATATCTCACTGACATAAAATAGCATTCTACTTAAAAATCATTTGGACTATGATGACACATGGATTTAGATTTTTTTCAAAAATTATCATTTAAAATCTAAAATTAACTTTCGAACTTTCAGTCTCTTGTCTGTTGAAGTGATGGGAGTGAGATTTTATTGTGCATTGAGTGACAATGATGAAGGAGGCTAACCTGCGCTGGCTTTCATTCCACATTATTTATTTAACCTAGCACTGGCCGTAAGCTACTGTTCCCATCTTGGGGAGTCTTCCTAGTGGATTACCTGAATGATCCTTAGCTCCAACTATCAATGTTGCACTTTACATTGCTAACCATGAAAAAGTCTGATTTCTAATAGAATGACGAGTGAAAACAGGTATTATTTCCAATCAAACATCATTTCTGATCATATTCGGCTTCAAGAATATGGTCTGAACTAGTTCCACAACCTTTCTTCCCGGAGAACCACGTGACATCGTTACCTAGTAGAGGATCACTGTTTCTACTCTTCCATTCTCCACCCCAGCCTCAGATGTAGCACACAGAACATAAAAACCAACATCCTTAGATCACAGCTAAAGGATTATGCTAACGCGGACTTGCAAATTTCGCACAATGTAGACTCGACCAGGAAGCAATAATGACAGCGAAAATTCACGAGGACTTTATGTATTCCTGGCATTGTGCTAAATATAAATGCCTTATTTTCAATCCTCGCAACTACCCTATAGATAGTTTTCATTCTTATTTTATAGGTGAGGCATCTCAACCCGAAAAAGAATAAGAAAGTAATGTGCTGAAGCTTACACTGCTACCAAGCAGTGGGGAACAATCCAGAAACCAGGAGAAGCTTTTTAAAACTATAATGATAAAAGTTTTAGTTATTAATGGCATGATAGTACAAACACGTGAGATCAGAGACAAACCAGAATTTTGGAAAATGACCCAAATAAAATCTATGGCCCTTATTTACCTTAGAAACTTCATTATTCTTCTAGCCCACCCAAAGTGAACACATGAATAGCCCCACAAGCCCTAGAGTCTATGCTTTTTGTCTCTTACATACTCAACTTTCCGCCAGAGCCAACCATCTAATTCTATAGACTTACATCTAAGGAATCAAATCTCACAACCCAGAGTATCAAATTGGAGGCAAGAGACCCATGGCTTTTGCACATTTCCCACTTTCTGTACTGACTACACCAAAGCAACTGACATTTTAAATTGATTTTAAAGTTATTTCTGAAAACCAGGAAGATGTTGTGATTAAATGTGATGAGTATGACTGGAAATCACGGAGCTTCTTCCCGTTTCCAACAATCCTATCGTAATGCTTCATTTTAAAAGAAGGAGAAAGAAGACGACAATAAAAGAAAAGTAAATTCCAGAAATCTGTAGACCGTGGAAGGATCACAAGACAGGCAGGTTTCAGAAGCTTGCCCTAAAAGTGAACTGTGCAACAGTAAAGCTATAATGAGCAAAATGGCATTTTACTAATGACTACCTTCCCTTTTCACCATTTTCTCTACTGTCTTCCCCAGAGCTCCTTCAGCAAGCCAATGAAGGGCAACTGTCAGCTTGCTTCTTCTAGGAATCTTTCCTTTCACCACCACTTCCACCTCCCTGAAAATCCTTCACCACCCTGCCTCATCTCAAAAGTCACCTTTAAAGAAATTGAGAAATCAGCTCCAGATAGATAAGGGATCAATAACAAAACATTTTTTTTTTGACTTTACTAAAGAATAGAGGAAAACAGAACCCCACATGCTGTTGGAACCATTTGTGATGACTAATAAATGGATTCTGTCATCAGAAACAAGATGACTGAATACAATGTATATATATATTTTTAAAACTCAAACTTTAACAACAATAAGAAGAAAATTAAGCAAAAGCCACCGGAAAAAAATTATAAGAAATATTCATGAAATATACTAGCTGAAGATACACATAATAAAAATACAGAAGGTCAATGCTAGATCCCCACAAGTAATTAAAAAATAAGCCAATAAGTTGCCATATGACCCAGCAATTCCACTTACCCAAGAAAAATGAAAACATATGTCCACATAATCACTTGTGCAGGAATGTTCATATTATTCACAGTAGCCAAGAAGCAGAAGTAATCCAAATAAACACCAAACACTAATGAGTGAAGAGATGAACTGTGGTATGTCTGTACAATGTAACATCATTCCACAGTAAAAAGGAAGTCCTGATACCTGCTACCATATGGATGAACCTTGAAAACACTGTGCTAAGTGTAAGAAGCCAATCACAAAGACCACATATTATAGGATTCCATTTATACAAAATGTCCACAATGGTCAAATCTAGAGACTGAAAATAAATTAGTTTTTGCTTGGGGCTTGTGGGCTGAGAGACGTGTGGGGAATGGGTAGGAACTGCTAATGAGTACAGAGTTTCTTTTGGGGGAGACAAAAATATTCTAAAATTAGATCGTGATCACGAGTATACAACTATGAGTACACTGAAACCCAGTGATTGTACATTTTAAATATAGGTAAATTGTATGGTATAGGAATTATTTCTCAATAAAGCTGTTAAATAAAAAGAAATAAATAAACCAGCAAATGGAAATAGAAAAGGTAGACCATCACATATGTACATGCATACACAGAGAAAAGAAATCACCTCCTAACAAAGATAACACTGAAAACCCTGGTACCATTATATATCGATTAAACTAGCAGAAAATAAATACAAATCATTAGAACTTGGTCAAGTGGCTGCCTCTTTCAGATTAACATCCCCAGTCTTTCCCGTGGTCTACAAGGCTCGCATGTTCCGTCTTCACGCCATTGCCTGGATCAATACTCTCACCTCTTCTCCCACCAGTGAAGATCCCAGACCTTCTCTGACATCAGGATCTTCACATCGACCCACCTAACTTAACTTCTTCACCACCTCTGCCAGCTGTTCCTTTTCAAGACTTTCCTTGAACAACGCCAGGGTTAGGGGAACCGAACCCCTGCACAGTCGAAAGTCAGCATTTAACTTCTGACTCCCCCCCAAATAGCCTACTGTTGACTGGAGGCCTTCCAAATACCGTGAACAGTCAATCAGCAGCTGTTCTGTATAGGTATTCTACAGCTGTGTTTTTACAGTAAAGTAAGCTAGAGAAAAGAAACTGTTACTTAGAAAATCATAAGGTAGAGAAAATACATTTACGGTACTGTACTATATTTATCAAAAACACCCCCCAAAACAACCAATGTATACGTGAACCTGGGTAGTTCAAGCCCGTGGTGCTCAAGGGTCAACTGTAAATGGAGGCATACAATCAGTAGACTTTCAAGGCTAGCTTCTTTTCCTTACCATATTGCTCTTAAAATTGATCCATTTCGTGAGTATCAGTAGCTTGTTTTCATGGATAAACCACAATTTATTGATCCATGCATTCACAGATAGACATTTAGGTGATTTCCAGGCTTGGGCTAGTAAGCATAAGGATCCTGTGAGTATCTCCACTCAAGTCTTTTTTTTTCCCCAAAGATTTTATTTATTTGAGAGAAAAAGAGAAAGAGCACAAGCAGGGGGAGTGGCAGAGGGAGAAAGAGACTCCCCACTGAGCCGGGAGCCAGATGTGGGGCTTGATCCCAGGATCCCAGGATCATGACTCGAGCTGAAGGCAGATACCCAACTGACTGAGCCACCCAGGCTCCCCCTACACTCAAGTCTTTATGTGGGGGTATATATATATGCTTTCATTTCTTTGGGTACATACCTACAAGTAGGACTGCTGGGTAGCAGTTTAAGTGTATGTTTAACTTGATAAGAAACCACTAAGCGGTTTTCCAAAGTGGTTGTACTACTTGGCATTCTGCAGGAATGTGTGAGGGTTCCATCTTCCAATGACCCCACCCCCCCCAGCACTGTTTTAGCAGCATCTCATAAATTTTTACCTATTTCCATTTTCATTTAGTTCAAAATGTTAAAAAATATTATCTGCTTACTTCTCTGACCAATGAATTATTAGGAAATAGACTAATAACTTCCAAGTATTTGGAAGTTTTTCCAGATAGGTCTGTTTTTGAGGTTTTGTTAAATTCCACTATAATCACGCTCCATTTGATTTCAGTCCCCTTAAAGGTACTGAGACTTCTGTTCATTGCTTCGAGTAAGTTCTCCTTGGGGAAACATGCCTACATTTGGAAATAATATTATTTTGCTGTTTTTAGATGGTGTGTTCTACAAATGTTCATTAGATCAGGTTCGTTGATGATATTGTTCAAAACTTCAACAACTGTGCTGATTTTCTGTCTGAATATTCCATTAATTATTGAGAGGACTCGTGATCTATCCAACTCTGTGACTCTGTCATTGTCCTTTCAGTTTTATTGGTCTCTCTTCAGGTATGAGGAGCTCTGGTTCTGTGTGTATACACCATCAGGGTTATGTGCATACATCTTTATGTTCTGTGATGAACTGACTTATTCGTTAGTATAAAACCCCTGGTAAAAATATCCTTGTTCTAAAGTTCACTTTGATATTACTACGGCAACTGCAACTTTCTTTGCATTTGTATTTTCATGGTAGACCTTCTGGATCTTCACATTTCAAATAGCTCTGTGGCAGCCATCATAAAGTTGGGTCTTAGTTCAACCATTCTGATAATTTCTGCCTTTTAACTGGAGCATGTACACGATTTATATTTGGTGTAATTATTGGTATAGTTGGGTTTAAATTTACTGTCTTTATATTTGTCTTCCTCACATATATTCGTTTTCTGTCTCCCTCTCGTCCTGCCTCCTTTTGGATTAGCTACATTTTTTATGATTCCATTTTATCTCCATTATTTAGTAATACCTCTAATATCTCTATATTTTCTCAGCGGTTTCTCAGGGCAGAGATCAGTAAATGACAGCTTGTGGGTCAAAGACACCTTGCGGCCAAATTTTTTATGGCTCATGAGTTAAGAGTGGTTTTCATGTTTTTAATAATTTTCAAAAAAACTGAAAAGAAAAATCTATGGCACAGACTGTTTTCCACAGTGGTTGCACCATTTTCCATCCCCACCAGCAATGCATAAGAGTTCCAATTTCTCCATAACCTCACCAATACTTGTTATTTTCCCCTTTAAAAACAAAAACAAAAACTTCCTAATGGGTATGAGGTGATATCTCATTGTGGCTTTGATTTGCATTTCCCTAATGACTAGTGATGTCTGTCATCTCTTCATAAGCTTATGGGACATGTGCATATCTTCTTTGGAGAAATGTCTGTTAAAGTGCCTTGCGCATTTTTGAAGTGGGTTGTTTTTTGCCTTCAATTTTGAAAGATATTTTCACTAGGTATAGCCATCTAGGTTGACATTTTTTTGTTCGGTACTCTTAAGATCTCAGTCCACTGCCTTGTAGATTGCAGTTTCTGATGAGAAGTCTGTTGTAACAATCTTTGTTCCACTGTATGTAATTGTCTAATTTCTATGGCTGCTTTAAGATTTTTTTTTTAATCACTGATTTTCAGCAATTTAATTATGATATGCCTTGGTGTGATCTCTGCTTTTAGTCTGCTCTGGAGTGTCCTGTCCTCCTGCACCTATGGATTTAGAGTTTTAATTTCTTCAAATACTTTTTGTGATGTCTTCCTCCTTGCTCTTTTGTGGGGACTCTACCATATATATTAGATCATTTAATACTTTGCTAGAGGACACTGATGCACTATTAAATTTTTCTCGGGCTTTCTTCATCTGTGTAATTCATTTTGGACAGTTTCTATTCCTATGTCTTCAAATTCACTGATCTTCTTATTCAGCATATAGGTTGTTCTCAACCAGTGTATTTTAAATTTCTGATATTATATATTTAATCTGTAAAACTTCCATTTTGATCTTTTTTATATCTTTCTCTCCTCATCATGTTTGTCTGCTAATTAAATAATAGCTGTCACTTCTTGTTTTTGTTACCAGTCGTATTTTCTTGCTTCTTTGAATGCTTGGCAATTTTTAACAGCTTTATTGATGTATAGCTGGTATATAATAAAATGAGTATGCTTTAACTATACAATTTGATAAGTGCTGACATATGTATATACCCACAAAACCACCAACATAATCAAGATAAAGAATATACCCATCATTCCCCTGAAAGCTTCCTCATGCCCGTTGGAGATCCCTTCCTTCTGCCTCTCCTCCCTACTCTCTTTCCTGAACACGCATGGAAATTTTTTACTAGATGTTGGCCATTGTGAATTTTACATCGTTGGTGCTGAATTTTGATGCATTCTTTTAAAGAGTGCTGGACCTTCCTCTAGCCCACAGTTAAATTGTTTTAAATAAATGTGATCCATTCAAGCTTTGTTCATAATTTTGCTTACAGCAGTTCCAGAGCAGCCTTTAGCCTTAGACTAACATGGTCCCACTACTGAGGTCTCTCTACTGCCCCATAACTTATGAGGTCTCTCCATTCTGGCTCGTAGATGGAAATGATTCCTAGTCCTATGAGCTCTGAGAATTGTTTATCCTACTGCTTTCTTTCCTCTTCCTTGTCATATTTTATACCATGTTTACTCAGCCAAAAATTTGAGGAGATTGCATTAGTAATCTCCAGAGCTTTCTCTTGTTCCCTCTCTTTCTGTAGCTCCCTCCTCTCCAGGATTCCCACAAATTACAGACACTTCCACTTCACTGAACTTTATTCTTCTGACTCTTCAGTTCAGGCACACAAGTAGACTATGTTCGAGTCCTTCTCCCTGCACTGGAGATGGTGTGATCTCGCAGCTTAACTCCTCTGCTTCCCTTTGGTAAGAGATTACAGTGTTCAACTGCCTGTTACCCAATGTCTGAAAGCAGTTGTTTTATAGATTTTGTCCTATTCTTTAATTGTCTGCTGTTGGAAGACAATTCCTATAGCAGATAACCCTTCCTGGACTGCAACAAGCCATTTCAAGCTTTTAAAAAGATATTTGTGTGATTCCGATAGCCTGCATTTTAGGCAAAATCTCTCCTTGTTGGACCTATTTCAACAGTCTGCCTATTTTTTTCTCTAAAGGCACAACATCTAAATCTGGGATCCAACTGGGGACTTCGTCGATGGCAGTTTCTACAGCGCCGAAACGTTCCTCCTGCTGCTGGCACTTAAGGTTCGCTATCCAGACTGCATCACCCTGATCTGGAGCAACCATGAAAGCCGCCGGATCACCCAGGTCTATGGCTTCTACGACGAGTGTCTGAGTAAATATGGCTCAGTAACCATGTGGCGCTACTGCACTGAGATCTTTGATTACCTCAGCCTGTCGGCCATCATTGATGGCAAGATCTTCTGCATGCATGGGGGTCTCTCCCCATCTATCTACACCTTGCATCAGATCCGGACGATTGATGGAAAGCAAGAGGTGCCCCATGATGGGCCCATGTGTGACGTGCTCTGGTCTTACCATGAAGACACAACAGGCTGGGGCGTGAGCCCCCATGAAGCTGGCTACCTGTTCAGCAGTGACACAGTGGCCCAGTTCAATGCGGCCAACGACAGTGATATGATCTGCCGTGCCCACCAACTGGTGATGGAACGTTACCAGTGGCACTTCAATGAGACTGCTCACTGTGTGGTCGGCACCCAACTATTGCTACCGCTGTGGGAATATGGCAACCATCTTGGAGCTGGATGAGCATCTCCAGAAAGATTTCATCATCTTCGAGGCTGCTCCCTAAGAGACCCAGGGCATCCCCTCTAAGAAGCCGATTACTTCCTGTGATCCCTCCAGCTCCTGCCCCATCCGGGCTTTCTGGCCCTTGGACCACTGTGACTCTGCCCTCTCCTCCAGACGGTGGCTGGGCATCGGGGGACTGTCTCAGCTCTGCTCTCCCCTCCAGAGAGGGCACTACAAGGGTAAGGACTTTCTCTGGAGAGGCTCAGAGCCTCAGCTCCATACTCCTCTCCTTTCTCCCTACTTGTACCATAGAGTTTCCAATAATTTTTTGGATTTCTTTTTTCCTTTTTTTTTTTTTTTGTTTGTTTTTAGATAAAAAATTTTGAGAGGAAAAAAAGAAAAATCCCAATAAAAGGAGAAAAATGGGGGGAAAAAACGGATATGCCATTCCAGATCTTGAAGGAGCTCTCTCAGATTCTGGTTCTCTGACAAAGTAGAAGCTGATAGTACTGTGTTTACCACCCTCAACTCTAGAAATGAATGTGCACACGAAAATGCTGAAGATTACAAAATACATACAATATAGCTATTTTTTTTCACTACTTCATTGTTATGGCCTCACAAGACCGATTCTTTCAAAATTTAATGCGAACACTATAAGTCAATGAATTTGTTGTGTATGTATCAAGGAAAAGTATCAGAATATAAGTATTGGTTTGAATGTACTCATTATAATATCTTTATCACATATAGTTCCACAAAGCTTAATTCCCATGGCCTTTCAAAAATGAGAGAAAGAGTTTTTTACACTTTACAGAATCATTTAAAATTGATCATTTGAGGGACGCCTGGGTGGCTCAGTTGGTTAAGTATCTGCCTTCAGCTCAGGTCATGATCCCAGGGTCCTGGGACTGAGTCCTGCATTGGGCTCCTTGCTCAGCGGGAAGCCTGCTTCTCCCTCTGCCTCTGCCGGCTGCTCCCCCTAATTGTGCTCTCTCTGTCTCTTTCTCTCTGACAAATAAATAAAATCTTTAAAAAATAAAATAAAATTGATCATTTGTGAATTCCTATTTTCCTGTCTGCTTTAGACTGTATATTTTCCCAAAAGAAGTTAATTGCATTTAATTTTATAAATTGCCATCAGCATTATGGATATAAGGACATTTATGAATGAAGATGGAGAAGACTGAAAATCATGGCCAGAGAAACTGATATGGTAATTTATCTAGGCAAGGAGAAACTAAACATCTCCTCCCCGACAACACAGTGTCAATGAAGGATTTCTTTTCAAGTACATATTATTTAGCTTGCAGGATGGTCCCCTTCGAAATTAGAAAAGGAGACCAAAATCATTAGAGAGAAAGAAAGAAAGAAAATATTATGAAATCAAAATAAATGTGATTAAGTGTTACAGAGTCACTTTACTCGGGGTCTGAATATGGTTTTTAAAAAAAGCACTTCTGTACCATGAATTTTAATTATTTCAAGTTACTAGCACATCATAATGGAGACAACCCTAGTTCTTGCACTAAATAGAGTCCTTCTCTCCTTTTCTCTTTCAGTCTTGCTCTCTCTCTCTCTTTTTAAGCGAGTATGAATCAAGTCAAACCATTCTTCATTTCACTCAAGATTCAGGAAGACCGGTGTACTACTTCATAACCCAATACCAACTACAATAGAAATTCATTTCTGAACATCCTAAAGGAATAAGAGCTTATCTAATACACAGTTTGGTGCTGCGGGTTAGTACTGCTCTATCTCCTTCGGCATGCCGAAATCAGGTAAGTCACAGATGGACGAACTTAGGACATATGCTAAGTTTCAAATGTAGTGTGAGTATAAGGACACCTCTCATGTCAAGTCAAGAGACAAGCCTTCATGGCAGCCATTTACATTCTCAGAAGGCACAGTTCTTTTCATTTGAAGCACACTGCTAGGATTTTTGTGTTAGTTACATCATTGGTTAAAGTGTCATAATTTGATGTGCACATAAGTTAACTCTATTCACTGTGACAAACTAAACCATAATTGAACCGCCATTCCTTTAAATCTATGCACAGGACTGCAAATAGGTGAGATTACAGTTGACTTTTCCAAGTCTCTCACCATTGCTAAAAATAATTCAAAGTAAATTCATATTAACAATGTGTGAGTAAATATATTTGAGAACAAAGATAGTACATTGTTATTAATAGCAGTGCTCACCAACCAGCCATGTACTTGGAGTAGAGTACAAATAATTTAACCAAAGGGGCCTTATTATTTTTCTTTTTCTTTTTTTTTTTTTTTACAAAATTAAAAGTTGGATCACAGCATAGGTTATGGTGCTCAATAAATTTCTCAAATGCATTTGTATTTCTAAGGATTTTCTTTTATACTTTCAACATTTTATTTCACTTTTGTAAACAATAGTAATAATTTAAAATTCACCAACTATTTTCTCCACCAAATCTCACCTGTATGTAATTTGGAGTGTAAATTTTTTTTTAAATTTTTATGTTTAAATTTTATTTTATAATTATTATTACGTTGAGTTCCACGTAGTTAACATACAGTGTTGTATTACTTCCAGGTGTACATATAGTGATCCAACAGTTCCATATACTACTCAGCGCTCATCAAGATAGGTGGATTCTTAATCCCCGTTCACCTATTTCACCCCTCCCCACAATGACCTCCCCTCCAGTAACCTTCAGTTTGTTCTCTGTAGTTAAGACTCAGTTTTATTGTCTCCTTTTTTTCTTTGTTTCTTTCTTAAATTCCACCTATAAGTGAAATATGGTATTTGTCTTTGTCTGAATGGCTCATTTTGCTTAGCATAATGCCTTCTAGATCCATCCATGTTGTTCAAATGGCAAGATTTGTGCATTTTAATGGCTAAATAATATTCCATTACACACACACACACACACACACACACACACATCTTCTTTTATAAGCATTTCTCTTTTTTTTTAATTTATTTATTTATGTGACAGAGAGACAGCCAGCGAGAGAGGGAACACAACAGGCGAGTGAGAGAGGAAGAAGCAGGCTCCCAGCAGAGGAGCCTGATGTGGGACTCGATCCCAGAACGCCGGGATCACACCCTGAGCTGAAGGCAGACGCTTTAACGACTGCGCTACCCAGGCGCCCCCATCTTCTTTATCCATTCATTATTGATGGCTACTTGGGCTGCTTCCATAGATTAGCTATTGTAAATAGTGCTGCAGTAAAATAGGGGTACATATATCTCTTCAAATTATTGTTTTCATACTCTTTGGCTATATACCGAGTAGTGTAATTCCTGGGTTGTAGGGTAGATATTCATTCATTCATTCATTCATTCATTCATTCATTTATAGCTTTGAGGCCTCTTTTCATAAAAAGCTGGCATGCATATACATAAACAACCTAAAATTCACCACATATTTACTTCAGTTTTTAGCTTGACCTTCTGGTAAGTCTTTAGATTCACTGATTTTGGCTGCTATGTAAGGAGACCCTCCCTTGTCTGGGTGATTTAAAGGCATAGTTCATTGATGAGCATCTCTTATTTTTCCTTTATTGGCAGTAGGGCTTACGCTTAGTATCAATGCTGCTTCTCATTTTGCCATTTTGGATTCAAACCCACCTCTGTCCTAGCCGCCGCTGAAAGCAGACTTTGGGAGACAGTGAAAAACTTACTTTACTGGAGGCTCCATATGTTTCATGGCTTGCAAAACATCACAGCCTGCAAGTCCTGCAGCGGCAAAGGTCAGTCCAACTGCTACCACTGCACTGGCCAGGGCTCTGGCTCAGCTCCCCGGCCTCCGCCGAGCGCGCGGTTCATTCCAGCCCAAGGGCCGCAGCCGCCGATTCCACACCTCTACCAGGCAGCGAGGCGGCCACCACCAGCAGGCACAGAACCTATTTTTCATCTTTTGAGGAGCCTCATACTGTCTTTCCCAGCGGCTGCTCCAGTTTGCATGCCCACCACACGGTCGCCAACATTGGTTTCTCGAGTTTTTGATTTCCGCCATTCTGACAGGTGTGAGGTGCTATCTCACTGTCGTCTGATTTGCATTTCCCTGACGATCAGTGATGCTGAGCATCTTTTCATATATCTGTTGGCCATCTGCATGTCTTTGGAGAAATGTTTGTTCATGTCTTCTGCCCATTTTTAAATTGGTTTGGTTTTTAGTGTTGAGTTGTAGAAGTTCTTTTTTTTTTTAAGATTTATTTATTTCAGAGAGAGAGAGAGATTATGCATGCATGTAAGGGAGAAGGAGAGGAGAAGCAGACTCCCCGCTAGCATGGGGCCCGACGTGGGGCTTGATCTCATGACCCCGAGGTTACGACCTGAGTCAAAATCAAGAGCGGGATGCTCAACCGAGCTACCCAGGCACCGGGAGTTGTATAAGTTCTTTATATATTTTGGACTAACTCTTTATCAGATATGTCATTTGTAAATATCTTCTCCCATTCAGTAGGTTGTCTTTTAGTTTCATTTGCTGTTTCCTTTGCTGTGCAGAAGCTTTTCATTTTGAAGAAGTCCCAATGTTCATTTTTGCTTTTGTTTCCCTTGCCCCAGGAGACATATCTAAAAAAAAGTTACTATGGCTGATGTCATAGAGGTTACTGCTTATGTTCTCTTCTAGGGTTTTTATGGTTTCAAGTCTCACATCCATATCTAATTCATTTTGAGTTTATTTTTGTGTATGCTGTAAGAAAGTGGTCCAGTTTTCCCGACATCGCTTGTTGAAGAGACTGTCTTTTTCCCTTTGCATATTCTTGCCTCGTTTGTTGTAGATTAATTGATCACATAATTGTGGGTTTATTTCTGAGCTTTCTATTCTGTTCCATTGATCCATGTGCCTATTTTTGTGCCAGTATCATACTGTTTTGATTACTACAACTTTGTAATATAACTTGAAGTCTGGAATTGTGACTGAATTGAATTAAATGTGTAGATTGCTTTGGGTAGGACAGACATTTTAACGATATTTGTTCTTCCAGTCTATGCACGTGGAATGTCTTTCCATTTCTTTGTTTCATCTTCAATTTATTTCATCAATGTTTTATAGTTTTCAGAATACAGGTCTTTCACCTATTTGGTTAAGTTTATTCCCAGGTATTTTATTTTTTTGGGTGCAATGGTAAATGGGGTTGATTCCTTAATTTCTCTTTCTACTGCTTCATTATTAGTGTACAGAAATGCAATAGATTTCTGTATATTGATTTTGTATCCTGAGACCTCATTGATTTCCCTTATGAGTTCTAGCAGTTTCTTGGTGAAGTCTTTAGGGTTTTCTATATGTAGTATTACGTGATCTGCAAATAGTGAAAGTCTGACTTCTTCCTCAGCAGTTGGATGACTTTTATTTCTGTTTGTTGTCTAATTGTTATGGCTGGGACTTCCAGTACTATGGTGAATAAAAGTGATGAGAATAGACACTCATGTCTTGTTCCTGACCTTAGGTGAAAGCTCTCAGTTTTTCACCATTAAGTATGATGTCAGGTGTGGGTTTTCCATATATAGCCTTTCTTGTGTTGAGGTATGTTTCCTCTAAACCCACTTTGTTGAGAGTTTTTATCATGAATGTTTGTATGGAGTATGAATTTTATAAATATCAGCTGAATTTAAGTTTTAGTTTGTATGAGAATTCCACTCCCTTCCCTACCCCAAGAAGGCTATGGTCTAAGTATCTATTATGAATAAATGAAATAGGTTTTTCCCCAATTTACTGAGAAATAATGGACTTCACTGTAAAAATAATAAATTTTACAGTAAAAAGTTTTTACATTCCTCTTCCTAAGAAATATTTTCTCATGCAATTAAATACCACCTCTAAAAGTTATGAGTATGTTAATAAAAAGCATTAGCATATTTATTTTACCATTTCAAAAATGAGAAATAAGCTGCCAAGAAGTACTATTATCCCATTTGACCAAGGGGGAAAAGAAAACCCAATTATCACCAATACCTATGATCACACTATAAAACAGATGTTTTAGACAGATGAATACCTAGTTCCTCAAGCTAGCTCTAACTCAGTAAAACAAATGACAGACATCTACTAATACTGTTATATCAAAATAATGAAAATGAAGTTAGATTTGGCTACGCCTGAAAAATTGTTAAAGACCAAAAACGCAGGTAGGTACTCGAGACACCAAAGCAATGAAGAGTTATTATTTCTGGGCATTAATTTATGAAAAGGACTAGACAACACAGGGATTTCAACAGGGTAGGCAAGCCAAGAAAGGCCAGATTATCAAAATCTATGAGATTCTGCCAAGTTACCCATCCACTTCCTAATGGCTGAGGCATTCTAAAAGCGTGACCTGGCCAAAATGGGCACCACCAGCACAGCAAACACACCATCTGTGCCAGTATTCAAACCATGACGACAGCAACATAGCCCACGAGGGCCAATTTGCTATGGGCGCGCTTTTAAAAAGGTTGGAGAGGATGTGAAGAAAGGGGATCCCTCCTACATTGTTGGTGGGAATGAAAGTTGGTACAGCCACTCTGGAAAACAGTGTGGAGGTCCCTTAAAAAGTTAAAAATTGAGCTACCCTATGACTCAGCCATTGCACTACTGGGTATTTACCCCAAAGATACAGACATAGTGAAGAGAAGGGCCATATGCAGCCCAATGTTCATAGCAGCATTGTCCACAATAGCTAAATCATGGAAGGAGCCGAGATGCCCTTCAACAGATGACTGGATTAAGAAGTTGTGGTCCATATATACAATGGAATATTACTCAGCTATCAAAAAGAATGATTTCTCGGGGCGCCTGGGTGGCACAGCGGTTAAGCGTCTGCCTTCGGCTCAGGGCATGATCCTGGCGTTATGGGATCGAGCCCCACGTCAGGCTCTTCCGCTATGAGCCTGCTTCTTCCTCTCCCACTCCCCCTGCTTGTGTTCCCTCTCTCACTGGCTGTCTCTATCTCTGTCGAATAAATAAAATCTTTAAAAAAAAAAAAAAAGAATGATTTCTCAACATTTGCTGCAACATGGACGGCACTGGAGGAGATAATGCTAAGTGAAATAAGTCAAGCAGAGAAAGACAATTATCATACGATTTCTCTCATCTATGGAACATAAGAACTAGGAAGATCCGTAGGGGAAGAAAGGGATAAAGAAAGGGGGGTAGTCAGAAGGGGGAATGAAGCATGAGAGACTGTGGACTATGAGAAACAAACTGAGGGCTTCAGAGGGGAGGGGGGTGGGGGAATGGGATAGACCGGTGATGGGTAGTAAGGAGGGCATGTATTGCATGGTGCACTGGGTGTTGTACGCAACTAATGAATCATCGAACTTTACATCAAAAAAAAAAAAAAAAAAGGCATTTACCCTGATGGGAAGTGCTAAATAAGCACCTACTCACTAGTGAAAGAGATGAAGAGAGTGTCACTTCTGATCTTCCGTGACAGCTAGCTCTGAATGTCTTATAACCTCCTCTGGAAGGAAGCACCTTCTTGCGGTCTCACAGTGATGAAATATATAGATGAAATACAGGCTTCTGATAGTAAGAGTACATCAAACCTGGTGTAAAACAAGCTTTATCTAAGAGATTCTGCTGCATTAGGAGACAGGTCCAGGGAATGTGACCACTGGGATCTCCTGGGATCCCCCAACTGGAACGGGGCTTCATTTCCTTCTAAATGTTTATCTGCAGGAGATACCTTATATGCTTCTGTTTTTAAATCTCTTCTTTAGTTTTCATCTTTCCTAGAAGGAAAAATAGAAGGCTCTTCCTATTGTGGTTATTCCATTTACAACGTGTTTTACAAAGATAAGAACTGTGAAAAACTGTTAAAATTTCAAAGGGCAATAATAATACGGAATAATGTCCCGAGAAGTGCATAGTTCCAGTTAGTACTAAAGTTTACGAAGAGTTAAGTTTTAACAAAATATCCTCATTTCCTTTTTTTAAATCACAGATATATACAGACTGAGGTACAACAACAAGGCATCCGACAAGCTGTCCCATGATATTCTCAAGAAGTGTACAGAGAAATGCGGGTGGACTGACAGAGTAATTGTATCAGTGATACACTGGAAGGATATTCCCGGTAGAATGACGCAGAACATTTCTAATAATGTTTTCACAAATTAAACCAAGAAATCCAAACTGAAGAGAGGTTTAGCTTCCAAAAGTACAAACTTTTCTCATGCTCTTCCTCTGAGAACAAACAGAGAAGTTGGGAGAAAGAAAACAAAACAAAACGTCTATAGGAAGACACTGGAGAACTACTACGGCAGCAAGAACTTGTGTTAAAAACCCAAAAGGTAAGGAAAGCCCATAGTCAGGATCCAGACTTGGTGTTGTTTTTCCTTTGGAGGCATTTGAGGGTACAACAGAGAAGCTGACAAGTTGGGAGAACACAGTGACTGAAGCCAGAGGTACAGGGAGAGAGCTAGCTACTGGCAGTCCCACAGAGCTGAGAGGTTCAGGGGAGAGATTTGGAGTTTGGCTTCCATCGAGCAGGAAGAGCTCTCATAAAATATCCCCAAAGTTCAGGTGGGATTTTGAAGACCTCTGCCCTAAGAGAAAGGGTGAAGTGGAAAGAGACCTACTCTTTGAAAAGGAATGAAGCCCAGATTTCAGATAGCTTGAACCATGACCAAATTACAATTACCTGCCCCTGGCCTTACTGCCCATAAGAAGCAACACTAAATCCTCTCTGAAGGATGACAAGATCATCCCACACTTCAAATTATCCTTATACTTCTTCATACATAATGTGTGGCTCTTAATAAAAAGTAAGCAGCTATAAGAAGCTTGACCAAATAGTGACCAAAAGTCACGAGGAAAAAAAAACCAGACCAAATCAAAGAATCCAACAAGTAGGAAGTCTAGACACTGCATTAGTAAAGACATGGAATTTAAAAGTGACTGATTATTTTGTTCAAAAAATTACATATCCATGTGCAGAATTTGGGCAAGTAAGTAGAGATAAAAAATAATCCAATAGAAATTTTAGAACTGAGAAATACACAGTGGGGAACTGAGCTGAAATCAGTTAAAAAAAAAAAAAGAAAATTCTCTACTGTTTAAAAATTAATACCCTTACATGAGAAATCATGAAGAGTTAGAAAATATTTTGAACTAATAGTAAAAATACAAAATTCAAAACCCGTGGGATGAAGGCTAAAGCTGTGTAGAAAGTCGTGTAGGCTTTAAGGGCAGTTATCAGGAAGTCAGAGCCCCGAAGCTCTCTGTCAGCCTCTGCTAACATTGAAGTGTGTCTGTTCTCTGACACGGCGATTCTATTCCTGGTTTCATAACAAACAAAAATGTGTGCCAATGGGCACCAAAAGATATGTACCACAGAAATGTATATTAAGACATATACTTTAATGACTAGAAATTGGAAGAACCTCTAATGTACATCAACAGTAGAAGAGAGAAAGAATTGATGGTACACACACAAAAGTGGAATGCTTGCTGCAGTAAAGGCTAACGTGGATGAATCTCGAAGTGTGGTTCAAAAGAAGCCATGAAATAATACATACGGCAGCATTCCAGTTTTACAAAATTCAAAGGAGTAGGAAATTCACCCACAGTGTTGCTGAGGCCAGTGTTACCTTTAGGGAAAAGGGCTGTGACGATGCAGGGTCTCAGTGGGGGCCTCTGGAGTCACGGTAAGAATCTATTTCATGATCGAGATACTGGCTGCACGAATGTAGTTGCTTGACAAACAGTCTTTACAACTCCAAGAATCAAGGATAAGGAAGCTCTAGTCTTAGCAGCAGTGTGGTCCAAAAGAGTTAGGGTAAAGATCAGGAAACTATCCATGAGGAAGTGTGAAGAACTAGTAAAGTTTCACCCTAGAGACGGAGTGACTTGGGAACACGATTTGTGGGCGCCTGTTAAGTACCAGGCTGTCCAGTGGGAAAGCAACGACACCGAACCCTAGAAGACACATTTTAGCATGATATGGAAGTTCCCGAGATTCGAACTTTGATTTAATACACTAAATATATTGGGAATATTGTAAAGGTCATATTAGTATTATATTAAATAAGCATATTGAACATACAAGGCATATATAATACACTTGACCTACTGCAGATAATACAAGTGCTGGGACATGGAACACGTGCCTCTATAATGAGGACACTGTCGGTCACTGAACATGTGGTCACAAAGGTAGGACGGCCACCCTCTGTGGGAAAAAGTGGAGGAGGTTCCTGCACCGAATGGAGAGGACAGGTGATCACAGAAGCCCCTTCCATCACCTTCAGATCCTATGCACATGTTAAACGGAGAACCACAATTAAAAAAAAAAAAAAAAATCTTACCCTTAATCGTGTAGTGGAGATCTCCGCTTTTAAAATATCGGGATCATATTTAGTACTGGATGAAGATCCTGAGAATACTTTTCGGAGAGAAAAAAGGAAAAAAAAGGTAACTTTTACAAGTTGCATAACTAGTTCTCGGCTTGGAATTTACAAACTCTAAAAACAAGATTTACATGCTTCTGTGGATACTTACTTTAGAATTCCTTTATTGTCATTCATCAGACACCTAAATATAAAAAGTAATCTTCAAACCTTTATCATTTTTTTAATAAAAACTCAAGAAAGAGGAATGTCATAAAGACCGTGGAGCTTACTCTTCTCTGGATTTCATGCCTACGTATAAACTCTTGGAGGATCTGACAGCACACGCAGCTTGGCAGGGCTGTGCTGCCCAGAAACTTATAACTTAAGTGGAACTTCTGAGCCCATCCAAACTGCTTCTTTACTCCAGGTGATCAGTTTCTGAGACGTGAGAGGGTGATCAACAGAAACTTCACTCCAGCCAACAGCTCCAGCTCCTCCCGCTAAGATATTGTACAAGAGTAGCAAAGGGGGCCAAAGTATTTGCCTTGATCTGAACGGGTAGAAATTAACTCATAAATAAATAAAAGGCAATCAGGCAGAGGAAGGAGCAAAAACCAGAAGGGATTCATCATCCACAAATGAGGGGGGTGGGGACTTCTGCCTGGAATGGAGTCGGAGGGTTTTGCTGAGAAGTCTGTGGGGTGCCCTCACCCCTCTCATGGCTTCAGGGGACTCTTTCTGCCTAGGAAGGAGCAGGATTCAAGATGAAACTCCACCGAAACCCAAGTGGCCTTCTCTGAGCTACACTTCGGTCCCCATTTCCAGAGTCTGAGCAGTCACGCTGTACTTACAGCTCGTGTGCGAACTTGACTTTTCCTTGTAGGCATCGCTTAATCGTACGTATTCATCGAGGGCCAGAGCCAGTCTTTGCTCCTTCACGTGGTACAGCTCCTTCTGCGTCCTGAGAGCCTCCTGAGCCACCGAGAGATAGTCCTGGAGCATCTTCTCCTGCTCTCCCCTCCACTGTTTTCGTGGGTCTTCAATCTGTGTGGTTTCTGAAAATACATTAGGTGGCTTCATTTTTAGAATTTATTGATTTTTGGGGGATGATTAAAACTTAAAAAAAAAAAGTTGCTAGCTTTAATTCTTATCTCCTCTAAACAGTTCATTAGTATTTATGAAGTGACCTCTCCAGAAATGTTACAGCTTTTGCTTGATTTTACCTCGTGGTTCACCACACCATCCGCCCCCTTTCAGATCCTTGTTAACACCTATCCTCACTGTGAAGCCATCGTACACAAAGTTGCCAAAGGAAGCTTCCTTAGCTGGGATCTGGCCATTCATCTCAAGAATTCTCTGGCTCCCTAATACCTACAGAATAAAAGCCAAACGATTTATGGAGCATCCAAGGTCTTGTGTGATCTGAACCCAATCTACTTCCCACGGCACATGTTTCCCTTTACGTAACACAGGACACTCTTGCCACGTTGCCCTCGACATCGGTGCTACTCAGAGTCTCTGCTGGCCGACCACACGGGTCCCGAACTCTGTTATATGTCCACCACAATCAGTATAGAAATCACAAGTGAGGGGCGCCTGGGTGGCTTAGTCTTTAAGCGTCTGCCTTCGGCTCAGGGCGTGATCCCGGGGTCCTGGGATCGAGCCCCACATCGGCTCCTCCACTGGGAGCCTGCTTCTTCCTCTCCCACTCCCCCTGCTTGTGTTCCCTCTCTTGCTGGCTATCTCTCTCTGTCAAATAAATAAATCTTAAAAAAAAAAAAAAAATCACGAGTGAACACTTTGAAATGCTTATGGCAATTTTATACAGTTATTGTATATTGTTGACTCTACTAATATTTGGGTTCGCATTTTATCCTTTTTTCCTATTTTTCAAATAATTCATTTTTATTGAATTTTCCAAAAATATCAATCAGTCCAGAGTGGATTTGAAATTTAAAATCAAACCAAAAACAAACAAAAAAACCCCCCAAAAAACAAGAAACAACAAACCAAACCCTAGGCCTGGTTGGAGAATACTCTAAGGCACAGTTCTTGGTTCTGCTGTTTTGCATACTAGAATCACCCAGAGAACTCTTGAAAAAAAAAAAAAAAAAAAAAGTCCAAGCTCAATGAGAGTTTCTATGGGAAGAACCGGTGCACTGGTAGGTTTAAAAGTTGCACAGGGGATTGCAATGAGCCCTCCTCTGCAATGGCTCACATGCTGCCTTCTCCATGAAATTACTCCAAATATCCAATCCTGAGCTTGCCCAAACTTGCCTCAAACACTCCTCCAGCAAAGGCTCTGGCCTCCGCTCTCTCCTTCACTCCTGCCTCCTGACCGACCCAGCTGCTTCCCACTGTGGCCCCGCAAGGGTGGTGCGCCCCTTCCCTTGGGAACTGTGAGTAATACAACTTCCTTTGATGGCACTGACCACTTTGTGCCGTCCTTCGGTCACGTCTATAAATTAAATCACTTACTATCAAAACAGCTGGGTCCTATGGGTGGGCCACCGAGAACCTGCTCCTGATAAATTAGGACAGGAAAATTAATTTACCAATTTGCTGGCATGTCCAGTGACATGTACTGTGTTTAGAATGTTTTTGCATGTAAATCTCAGTCTTAACGTACCCCAACTTGGTGTTTCTGGTTGGCCCCAAAGGCTGCACTAAGTCAAAACCCAGACAATGATGTGAGGTGATCCGATGTGGACACAAGAATCTCTAGGAGTCAGGCTGGTTCTGGAAATGTCTAACTAAGCTGGTCTCTAAGGATAAGGGATAACACTAAACTGAAGTAGTTCGGGCTGGGAAGCCTGGGTCCCCTTAAGGCTTAGAGAGGTCCTGAGAGATCAACAAAATGGCCTGGGTCGGCCAGATACACCGCAACCACTGCCTCAGGCCTGGAACCTTCACTTCACAGCCAACGATAACAAAAGTCGAGCTTCCTCCACCGTAGTAATTTGAGCGTTCATTTTTAAAGATGTAAGTATTTCAACATGCAAAAGAGGCATATCTCATGTAATTATGAGAAAAAAATACACTTGGAGTCAATGCCTAAAGCAATGCAGGAGGGAATAAGCCTGATCGGACAGCCCCTCCAGCCTTGATGGACATCATAACGGTGGGGCAGCCTCACCAGCTGGAGAATAAGGAGAATGGGCAGATATCAGCCAATAAGAGCCTAAACTTCTCCATTTGAGATATTCATTATAACCCAGGTTTCTGGCTATCCAAACATGTAATATTTATATTGTTTCCAACATATAACTGCAAGCTGACTCAGAGTACAGAACTCATCCACTACCAGATGGACACTTATGGTCTTAGAAAAGTTTTCCTACCTGTGGCTGACCTGCAATAATCCTCACCTCCTCATATTCTTGCCCCTTGAATGCGGGTTAGACCTAGTGATCTGTTTCTAATGAATACGAGAGAGGACGTGATGGGTAGGACCTGGGACTAGATTACAAAGGGCTGTCGTTGCCACCTTGTGCGTGCCCTCCCTCCTTGGCGCGTCTTGGCTTCCTTGCTGTAATGAAGCCCAACTGCCACGCTGTGAGCTGTCCTATGGAGAGGCCCACGTAGCAAGGAGTGAGGGGACCACTGGCCCCAGCCAACAGGGAACTGAATCCTGCCAACAATTATGTGAGTGAGCGTGAAAGTGGATCCTTCTCCAGTGGTGTCTGGCTACCACCTTGAGGGCAGCCAGCCTATGAGACCGTGAGCTGGAAGATTCCACTGAGCCTTGCCTGGATTCATGACACATAGGAACCATGAGATAATAAATGTATTTTGAGCCACTAAGTTTTGAGATAATATGTTATAGTGAGATATATAACTAATAAACTGGACAGCCAAAAGGATAATACAAACTCAAAATGCATATGAAAAATGTGACAAATGTATAAGTTGCAATAGTTAGAGTAAGATATGTACTCCTAGCTCTCTCTCAATATCGTCAGAGGTTTCATCCAGTCATCTTCTCCCTACATATTGGGGAACTGGCATACTTTCCACAAGACACCTGTTCAACAGTTAAATTGCCACAAAACACTGAAAGTTAAACGGACTGACACTGAGATGAATAAAGTACAACAATGATAATAATAAACGATCAGCACTGGGGCGCCTGGGTGGTTCAGTAGGTTAAGCGTCTGCCTTCGGCTCGGGTCATCATCAAGCCCCATGTCGGGCTCCCAGTTCAGTGGAGAGTCTACTTCTCTCTCTGCCTCTCCTCCTTGCTCGTGCTCTCTCTCTCAAATAAATAAAATTTTAAAAAATCTTAAAAAAAAAACGATCAGCATTTACTTGGCGAGATCAGCAGGAACACTCCGGGAGGCGGGTAAATACCATACGCTCCACGAGCTGCAGCAGGAGCGCTGACATTTCTGAAACGCTGTGCAATGCCAATGTGAGCTCCAAAAGAGGGCTCCCGGAGGCAGCGCAGAAGAAGGCTTCATAAAGCAGGATGGTGCTTCACTTTGATCGGCTGTGTTTGTTGAATGTATTTGTAAAGAATATTTATTAAATGTAAATACTTTTAAAAAAAGTATTATAAAAATGTGGTATTTTTGCATTAAGACCTGGTGACCTTGGGAAATCATTGTATTAGAATGCAGTATGATTTGCATGATGTCTGCGGAAACGTCCCATAGCTGAAGGGAGTTCACACTCCATCAGTTGTGGATGTGCAACTTCAAAGACAGAGAACGGGTTGTGAGCTACGAGAGCTTATCATGGAAGACGACATTAGATTCTGTCATGCCTATTTCTGTTCCTTCTGCTGTGCTCAGGAAGAATGGGTCACACAAGTATGAGCCCTTCTCTTTCTTCTTAGGAACTACCCGCTGAGCTTATCACCTGTCGTGCTTCTGCAGACAAGTACCGATCATCTACCACATGCAATGTAGGGGAAACGAGATGTTCGGGTGTGAGGCCCTCCTTTCAAGGAACTTACAAAATATAGAAGAAATTG
The DNA here is from genome assembly GCF_023065955.2 of Ursus arctos. Lineage (NCBI taxonomy): Eukaryota > Metazoa > Chordata > Mammalia > Carnivora > Ursidae > Ursus > Ursus arctos. The sequence goes on along the minus strand of NW_026622952.1, from coordinate 34,650,847 downwards.
TGACACACGAGTTAGAAAAAACACAATGAGTTTGTCCAGTAAAAACTGATAGAGGCCTTGAGAGGAGGAAGGCTAAAAGCCATGGCAGTTCAGACACAGGGTTTGCTCTGGCTGAAAAAGCAAGGTTCCACGGAAAGGCACTGATGGAACAGGGCTCTGAAAGGTTCCGGACAATGGCCCCTCAGGACGTAGCCCTTTACTTTTCCAGGCCCCCCTCAAGGCCCCCACAAACCCACATACCAGCCTTCGGTGGCACTGAATTTCTTCCTTTCATCACGCTCTGCGCTCTGTGGCCTCTCTAGACCTTTGGCTTTAACTTGTGATTTCTCTTCTTCCGGGAAGGTATCCTTCTCCCAAACCCCAAACCGAACCCCAGCCCCTTTTTCTCCAGGCCTGGTTAACTCGGTCATTCTTTGGGTATCATCTCAAAGCACCATCTCTAGCGGCCATGGCTACACCCTAAAAAATGGAGAGGACTCTTCTACTTGTTCTCGATCGCTCTGCCAGCCCAACGGTGGTTCTTCCCACACTCTGCCATGTTGTCTCATTTCTTCCCCACTACTCCAAGAGGGACTGGTCTGTGGTTTCTTGAACACCAGGTTAATAAACATGAAACTCATTTTGAAAGCGATGGTGCGCCACGAAGGTTCTAGGCAAGGCCAGGAAAGGATCTTAGCTGTATTTGAGGAATATTATCTGACAGAAACGTGAGGTTCTACTGTGTCCACAGAACTCTACTAACTACTATAAGAGTCAATATGATTGTGCAGAAAGTTTTTTGATAAAAGATTACATGTTAAGAGAAAAAAGTTTATAAAACCATACATATAATCCGGCAGGTATAAAAAAACGTATTTAAAATTCTGTGTGTGTGTGTGTGTGTGTGTCTTTGTGTGTGTGTGTGTGTGTGTGTCTTTGTGTGTGTTATTAATATGAAGAAGTCTGGAAGAATCCCATTTTGTACTTGCTTGTTTTGAAGTCTTGAGGGCAAAACAGGTAGCAGTGCCCTAGAAATGAAATGTCTGACAAAATACTAGGACAATCCAGAGCCACGAACAGAGGCAGAAGAGTCGTTTGTATGGTAACGGCGAAGAACAGTGCTGTAGGTAAAGGACAGCGTAGCGTGCTGGGGGGTGAGGGCAAGGTCACATGTTTGAGAAAGAAGATGTGGGGACTCTCAGTACAGCAAATGAGGGGAGAGAGAAGGAATGGTCTGCAGGAAGGAAGGTTCCAGGCGCGGGAAGAAAGGCACCGTCATCTTTATCCCCCTCCATCTACGTGGAAGGAAGGGACAATTGGGACTGGGAATAGACCCCCAAAATGACAACTATATGAAACATGCAGATTATTACACAGATTACTAACAACTATTAGTTGCACTCACTAAAAATATGGATCACCACAGCCATCATACGTTTCTCTCGGATATTTAAAGTATCTAAAAATTTTCTTTATAAAATAGCTTAATAGTTTATCCTCCTAGGAAAATATAAAGGATGAAATACAACAGAGATGAACTAGGAGGGCCCCAAATTTATTCCCCTTCTTCTAAAGGAAACAGCTCCATATAAAATATTACACACACTTGAGGAACTGTCATCAAATTTCAACACAACATGGGACGCTTCAAAACCGACACAGAGGAGGTCGGTGCAGGTAATAATATGGAGTAAGCGCGCGCCATCCAATCTCTCCCACGGACTCCAACCAAAAACCAAGGACAGCAAAGCGGAACAAACCGACAACCACGACCACCACCACCACCAAGGATCACACACATAAAACAATCCAAGGAAGACGCTACACAGTAAGTAAGAGCAAGGAGGACTGTGGAAGGAAGTTGGGCCTCACAGAACAATCATGCAGGAACAAGTCCTGTTTTGTTGTTGTTTTATACGCCCCTCATCCCTTGTATTTCCCATATCCACAGGTACTGCAAATGGGTGCAGACAAAAAAAGCTCCAAGACAAAACCCACTCTATCTTGTCAGAGGCCCGAGGGGGTGCCCACGACCATCCCCGAGAAGCCCGGGAATGAGCTGCATGGCGGCTGGCGACAGGGGTTGGCGGTTGGTGGTGTGGTGGCAGCCCACCGCAGGCTCATTTGCTCCCCGCTCCGTCCTGAGACCCAGGCAGTCCTGGGGAGCATTCGACAGTGTGTGGCGAGGCTAAAGCCGATTCGTACTTGCTAGAATACCAGGAAAAGAGGCTCCATGGGAGCCAGAGATCAGGGGGCAAGATGACGGAGGAGGGAGTTGAGAAAGTGTCTAAGTCGGGTTATTTGTCTTCTTCATGTTGATTTTTAGGAGTCCTTTATATGGTCCGGCTGTGGGTTCTTGGTCAGATAAAGGTACTATGAATATTCATCCACGACACAGTATCAGCAGTCTGTTCCTTTAAAAGCATGTTGAGTGAAAGATTCCATCCACAGGACTGAATGTACTCAGTTCACATGGTGTTCTAGAACAGGTGAAACCAAGCAGCTGCGACAGAAATCTGAACAATCGATAGCACTGGGGAAGGGGCGGCTGGAAGGGACAGGAAAGAACTTACTGGGTGATGAGATTATTCCGCATCTTGACTGGAGAGGCAGTTACAAAAGATTTACACACCTGCCACAATTCACTGAAATGCACACTTAAAAGCTGTGCATTTTCTTTTATGGAAATAGATCTCCATTACCAAAAGAAAGACAAAAAAATTAAGGTACAACTCTAGAGCTACCCAAAAAGTGACTTATTTCTGCTTATGGTGATAATATCAAAGCCTTATAAACAGCACTTCACAATTGCCTTTTAGTTACAAATATCCCCCACCAATATCTATACCCTTGCTCCACACAAACCCACTAAAGAATTCCATCACAAAACACCTAAGGCCTAAGATACTCATTGTCAAGGTCAAATCTTTTACATCGAGATATTTAACAGTGTTACACAGAAATAGTATTAAACAGCCAAACAGCTTTTATTTCTTTTTTTTTTTTGTAAATAAAGAGAAAATAATGCTGAAACTATACAATGTCAAGACACAACATATGTGTGGACCAGCTGTTATGAGAAGATAATACCATTTGTTCCCTAAACTACTTCACAGGAATGTCTTTAAGATTAATGAGATAATGGACCAGATCCTTTTTAGTGGGAAAACTACTTGATGTGGGTAATTGGGGCACTTTAGGGCATAGTAAATCCATCAGGCCACTGGGATACCATTATTGCACTAACGCAAAATGGGGGACTTAAAAACCTGTATTCTAATAATTAAGTTTTTAAATATTCAGAAGGGCACTCTCTGAAGCATAATTTATACTTGAACTTTACTTTCTTCAAAAACAAACAGCAAGCTTTCAACGTGTGAGTTAAACAATAAAGCTCTTCCGTCCTTCTAAAGAGTTCATCACAATACGAGGTACCAAAGATAAAGAAATGTAGAGTCACTGTCCGCAAGAAGCTCACAATATAGTGAGGAAAACATACAAATAAATAATTCAAATGCAATGTGACAAATGCTTTTTAAAAATCCCTAAGTGCCTGGCACTGCAGAAATCCCTGGACAGGGCACCTCACTCGGAACGGGGGCGGGGGCCCGCACGATGGAGGGTGGACGCCAGAGAAGGCCTGTGGGAAGCAGCAAGGCCTGGGCAGAGGGGCCCTCGATGGACGTGGCCACAAGGGAGGGCCCAGGCACTGGGCAGAGAGCGTTCGGGGCTGGAACCAACCATCGCAAAGGGAGGCAGAAAGCCAAGGAAGCACACGCACAGGGACAACGTCGTCCGGCACCGCAGCAGGCCGGAGGAGGGCACACTCGTGGGGGCCTGTGGGGGCAGACTGGAAAGAGCCACCTTGTGAGAATCAACTGCGTGCATCTGGAACCCCGGACAAGACTTAAGAGACACATCTGGCAGCCATCGGCTTTAGGGAGTAACGGAGGTCATCACCCAAGGGGATCTGCAGGCTGCAGAGGGCGGCGACTACAGAAATCTGGACACTGGGGACAGGCGAAAGGAAAGAGGGCAAGAGCAGCTGGGTACGTTAAAAAAAAAAATTCCAATAGAAGGCATCATGAAATCCAAAGGAGTAAAGAAGAAGAGGAAATAACCCACGGTGACAAGGGACTCTGTCGGATGAAGGAAGAGGAGACCCCGGTGTTGTCTGGATGTGACCATTTGTGGGGTCTCAGGTGAGCCCAGTCGCAGTGACAAGATGGAGAACAGTGTCCACAGTGCAGTTCACGCAGGCTTCCCGGGGGAGGGGGAAAGAGAGGGTCACAGCTGGTTGGGGTTCGGGCTGAACGACGGTTTTTAAGCACGAATGGGATTGGGGGAGAGAGCTATTATTCGTTTCTTTTGGTAGTTTTGGTTTGGTTTCATTTTGAGAGTTTCTAGTGTTTAAATATGAAGACAAAAGAACGACTAGATAAAGAAATGGTGGGAGAAATTCTTAAAACCAGAAAACGATGGGCAAAGAAACAACAGAGAAGGAATGGGATATAAAAGTTATTAAGAGGGGCGCCTGGTGGCTCAATTGGTTAAGCATCTGAAAAGGTCATGATCCAGGGGTCCTGGGATAGAGTCCCACATCGGGCTCCGTGCTCAGCCGAGAGCCTGCTTCTCCCTCTCCTCCCCATTCGTGGTCTCTCTCGCCATCACTCTCTCTCTTTCTCTCAAATAAATAAAAATCTTTAAAAATTAAAAAAAAAAAGTTATTCAGAGGGCTCTCGGGGATGAGGGTCCAGGAGAACCCTTCTTCCACTGAGATAGGAGGGAAAGCCCAAAAGGTGGCTTTAGGAACCTGAGAGTCCACAGGTAGCCAGAGGGAAGCTGAGGGAATTAAGCTTCTCATTTCAGTGCCATGAGAGCTTAGTTCTGTCAAACCAGGACAGGGAGGTTTGTTTCTGCTTCTGTAAATATTTAAGGAAAAAAAGCTAAACTTACATGAAAGTGAGATTTAAATAGTTATACATTCCAGATATTCCAGATAAATAATTATCGGCAATGACATCAGGAATCACAACTGTTCAAGACGAACTGCAATTCTACCAAAGTAGTCCCTTCCATTATAACATTACAGTATTTGGATGTCGGTCACTGATAAGCAATAAGACCCGCATATAATAATAGAGAAAGGTCTACTAAAAAACACAAAAACGAAAGCTAACTTTAAAACCCACAATGATGAATTCTTCATAGAATTTGTACAAGCTTTTGGGGAGAGATGTCTCTACACAGAAGTCACATTTCCTCTAATCACATTTTACAAACCAGTAAAGCTTACAGAAACTATTTTTTTTTTAAAGATTTTATTTATTCATTTGACAGAGAGAGAGACAGCCAGGGAGAGAGGGAACACAAGCAGGAGGAGCGGGAGAGAAAGAAGCAGGCTCCCAGTGGAAGAGCCTGACGTGGGGCTCGATCCCAGAACTCCAGGATCACGCCCTGAGCCGAAGGCAGACGCTTAACGACTGAGCCACCCAGGAGCCCCAGCTTACAGAAACTATTACTTGTAGTTACGTTGAGCTAATGAGTGCATAAACGCTGGTTCCCAAGCTCTATGCACCAGATGTTCTCCTACAACAGATTACGAGCTCTCTCTTCCAAGTCCCTGCTCCTTCGATCCCTCCGTCCCCTGTACACGTGAGAATGGGACGATTCTACAGCCCTCCAGCGCACAGTGACTCACTACTCTGCCTGCGCGCCCACCGCGCTGTAACAGCATCCCCCACACCAGACAGCCTAGCTGTCCTCTTGTCTGGCTCGCTGGCTGCCGCTGGGTTGGGGGGCATTTTATATCCACTCTCGGTGGTCTCCCAGGCAGAGCCCCTCCTCACAGCACGAACTGCTGGAAGCGAGTCCTGCATCCCAACCGCACTGGGACTGGAGCCTCCCAGCAGATCGCTCGGGGGCACAAAGCCTTCTCCCCCCACCTCAGCACACACCCCACGCCTTCAGCTCTGCAAATCTCAGGCATGAGTGGAGCAGTTCCATCCGTTCTGGGACCCTTCCCAAGCACCCTGGGAAGCGAGTATTTGCACAGATAAAAAAAAAGACAGAGAATCAGTGGGGTATATTTTCTCAAATTTGATGTAAGTACTGTGAGCAGATTCAAAAATTTAACATTCTTAGGTTTCTAAGAGATCACTGTTATTAATATGGGCTTTTTGTGCCTCTCAAAAACTCCATCATATACCTACGCGAGGGCGGCTGCAAGCCACCACTAACAACCACAAATCAAATAAGATACTGTTCTACAACCATAGTATTCCTAAAGATATTAAAGAGTATTATATATATATTTTAAAGGTTGTATTTATTTATCTGAGAGAGAGCATGAGCAGGGGGAAGGGGCAGGGTCAGAGGGAAAAGCAGAATCCTTGCTGAGCCCAACGTGGGGCAAGACCTTGGGATCATGACCTGAGCCGAAGGCAGACGCTTAACTGAATGAGCCACCCAGGTGCCCCTAAAGAGTACTTATATTAGATAAACTTTTAATGTAATAGACCTATGAGAAAGAAGATAATGGAGTATAAATCATTATGTATTACTGAAACACCTTACTTTTTACAAAGATTTTATTTATTCACTTGAGAGAGAGAGCGAGAGAGAACACAAGCTGGGAAGAAAGGGAGAAGCAGGCTCCCCACTGAGCAGGGAGCCCCATTTGGGGCTCAATCCCAGGACCCTGAGATCATGCCCTGAGCTGAAGGCTGACACTTAACCAACTGAGCCATCCCGGCGCCTCTCAAAATCCTCATTTTTAAGTGAAATAAGCAAAATGAGTATCAGTGAATTCATGCATTCATCTGAATAAATTTTTTAAAGGGGTGAGCAGGGAGCCAAACATAAATATAAACACACACACACAGAGACATATAAATAATACTTTGAGTATGTGTTTTGAAAAGTTATTCATGGCCACAGCAATCTGCCCTAGACCTACCACGCCAGCGATCCGACAGATTAAAAAGCTGTTAAAGTGAGAGGTGCTCCCCTTGCAACCACAAAGAAATCAGGAAACAAAACGAAACAAGGGTTTAGGTCTTTTCTGAGGTACAGCGGCATCTTCTAGAGGTGCTGATGTCAAACCTTCCCCTCCCCACCACAGCACCCACGCAGCCACGGGACCTGGCTGCACGCATGCCCAGCATGCCTGACTCTGCCCGTGGCAAGGACAAGAAAAGGAGCAACCTCACTCTGAAGGGCAGTGGTCACGGGATGAGGAGCCTCACGGTTCACAGTCTCCACTGGCCCCCACACCTGCGCTCGAGAACACTCCCCTCCCACCAGGCAGACAGACACACACACAGATTCATTTCTCCGTCTCTGCCCTCCTAAGCCCAACGTACATACATGCCCCAGATTCCAAAACAGGCATTTCAGGTAATATTAGTCACTGAGAAAGTGGAGTTTAAAATAAAGAAATTCACTTTGTAGAGGGTTTACGCTTTTAACGATTCTAGATTGGGGGGGGGAGTGTTACTTTTACAAAAAAGAAAAACTTACTGTTGACGTGATCGATGTAGTAGACGCCAATCTGCGGGTCAAACCCTGCTTCCCATCCCCACGGCAGTTCATCCCCAACACAGTCCGCAAACGACAAGGGCTTCGTTAACCTGCAACACACCAGAATAACGCACAGGTGATTCTTTCATTGAAACATACAGGCCAACATTCAGCACCCAAACCACAAGCAGAGATGTGTCTAGGGGGCATTTCCCTTTTGTTCTTGATTGTGTCTTGAGTTGGCACTGCTGTGTTTGAAATCTTAAAGGAAAAAAATACAAGGATAAAACAGATGAAAATCCAAAAAAGTAACAATAAGTCATAATACCTTTTGCAAATTTCACAGCTTAGGACTGGGAGATGAATCCATACAATAAATAAAGAAGGCCCTTCTAAATCAGGAGGAAGTCCAAGCTGACAGTAAGGAGGCCTGGGACCCAGCTCTAGCTGTCCAGCTAAATGGCTCTCCCATGGCAAAGAAAAATTTGTCCCAGGACAATTCCTGGCATCACGGAAATCATCACAGCAGTAACTAAGACAAGATACGTATCAGGCTACACTAACTCCAGATCGAGATGCTCTTGTATAAATTAACTGAATACTTACTTGATGTGAGGTCCACTATGGATTCTCCTTGACAGGGGGGACAAGTATATTTTATTTTTATAAGTCTGTTACACATACCAGTCACTCAACACAATTTTTAACGGAAGCAAACACACAAAGTATTTATGTATCAACGTGATGTTAACTTCTGAAGCTGCCTTATGCTTTAAGCTTTAAAATGAACAGGGGAAAACTACAGTTTCCTAAGCAGAGTACGGGTTTCAGACTTAATTTTGGGTTGATTTTTCTCTCTCACTTCCTTCATTTTTGATTCTGAGATTTTCCTTGGCTGTTAGAGCAGCCACGGGCAGGCTAACACGACAGATTAGTGAATGCCCTGTTGCTGGGTGGCCAACATCCGCTGACACACCTTCTGATTTAGTGCAAAGGCACCACTGACACAGCTCCTACAGAATCACCTGGAATCCCGTTTATCCATGCTAATGAATATCAACAATGTCATAGTTCAACTGAAATACAGCCCGCTTCCAGAATCTCACCATTCATCAGAATGACAGTGTCACCTACCCTTCAGAATGCTGGGAGAACTATATGAAAAGGAAGGAAACCCTTTCTTCCCAGGCCTCACCAGCAACAGCACCCTCCAAAGACATAAAACACCACTGGATGAAACCAAGGGAGTGTCTCTCCTTTTCACTCAGTGTTCCCAGAGCCTGAAATCTGGTTCTGGCCATAGCTCCGGGGACACTGGGCTTTGAAACCAGTTCAGCTGACGGAAGTAATAATGAGAAGCAGCAGCAATGCCCCTGAGGCGCTAGGAGACCACCTTACTGGGAGGCTCCATCCACCCCAGGTTCCCTCTCTTTTAAGTGGTGATCACATTCCCTTATCCTCTCCCTACAAATTTAACTGCCTCCTAAGATTAATGTGAGATTAAAATGGAGTTAACTTATAACAGTGTCTAGGACATGGTAAATAGTCTGAGAATTCTTAAATTCTTCAAATGAGCCATATTAGGAGAACTGCCAGACAGGGACGGCCCTGAGCCCAGTACACCGGGTCAAGGAGGAGCCTGGGGCGCCATGATCTAAATGGCTCACGCAACGTTTCATAGCTGCTGAGGAGCATGACTGGGGAGCCCAACCAGGCCTGTTTCTCCAGACTGAGTTCATGTCATCTTTGTACCTGCTTGGGCTCTGGGACAGTTCTTTTCTGCGGTGACCCGAGGTCTGGTCTCCCTCTAACTTTTACCCACTGGTGCTAGTTTTTTCCCTTCGTGCCAGAGAGAGCTAGTGTGATCTTAATTCCACGTGATAGGCTTTCAAATATCTGAACAAATGTCAGAGATTATCAGTACAGGCACAACGCATAAATTCTCTTATTTGTTCTTCAGCGGAATGGAGACAGGCAGTAATTCTCCAGGTCCGGTCCTCACGGCCCGCAGCATCAACATCTAGGCACCAGTTAGAAATAACAAATTCTTGGGCCCTAGCAGAGGCCTGCAGAATCGGAAACTCAAGGGCCCAGCAATGCATGTTTAATCAAGTTTTCCAGGTAATTATGGAAAATTTGGGAACCAGTGGCTCAGAAGTTAAGAGCTTGAAATTTGGCATCAGAGACCCGCTGGGTTCAATTCCTTGTCCTCCACCTGCCTGCTGCACAACCTAGAGCAGGTTCCTAACCTTAAAAACCCGTTTCCCAATCTTAAGGGGGGGGGGGGCGGCGGATTGTGAAGCTTAAAAGAGAATTGAACAGCATAATGCTCGACGAATGGGGCGCTCCAGTATATATTAGATGAGTGAAAGGAGCCCCAGACATGGTAGGCAACGCATCCAATAACATGGCAACTCGTCCGATTTACTTTTGCAAACCTGGAGTCAATCTGAACGCAATCCGAGTCAAAGAACTTTGCTCTTGGTTGTGCTTAAATTCCATCTTATATCGTAAACTGCCCAGGAAAATTGACAAAGGAATTAGACACTGTATCAAAAAATCCCCTTACCACAGGAAGTGGCCTTGTCTTCATACACTGTCTATAAGACTGACCTCTGACTCCGTTGATGAAGCTGATTATTAGACAAAGCCCCTGTGCCAGGTTACCTTGCATATTATTGTTCTCTTTCCCTCACTCCTTTATCAGTGCTGCCTAAAACGCACATGCATCCTGAAGAAATGAATAAAACACGGATACGTAAGTTTAAATGACAAGAGTGGTATTACAGAAGTGCTATCCTGGTACCAAATCAACATGTTTCAGCGTATGACATGAATATATTTATCACTCCAAGAATGAGAAGTCACAAAAGCTTCAGAACATGGGTTATGATTACAAATTATGGTAATTTGACTACACTTGGAAACAATCCAGTTTTTCCTATTAATTGCTCAACAGATAATAACCATTTTATTAACCGTCACTGTTCTAAGACTAGAATTACATCTATAAGTATACGTGTAATTATGAACTCAGTTAAAAAATTCAGACGTTTCCATTCCTGGAAATTTTAACATAAAAATTTCTTTGCAGTGTTACTTCAAAAATCAATTAGATGCTTTATTTTCTGTACCTGGATAAGTATCTATCTTTTCTCCGCACTCTATCCATAAGTAAAACCATTAAACACATATGTATAAATTTCAAAATCTTGGAATTTAATTCTTATCCAAATTACAAGATATAAATAGAATAACAGTCCCAGATATCAAACAAAATTAAGCACTCAATTCTGCTGCTATCTTGAAAATGGGAACATACTATGACATACTAAGAAGTAACACAAAAGAAAAAGAAGTTAACAGATACTTTCCAAAATTAGAAACAATATGACTTAGAACAAATACAGTAAGCAGAAATGTTGATTAGTTTCTAAATTTCTTCCTCTTGTTTTGCACAAGGAATCTCTGAAACATTCCATTTTCCTTTGATATTAAGGAAGTAAAAATGGATGGAGTTTGCTTTTTGTTGGTTCCCCACAAAGGAGCAACATCATGCAAAAAGCCTGAAACTAACAAGAGTCTTTATGCGAAATTCCAGAGATTACTCTTTGCTTTAAAAACTGCCTTCTTTTGCACCGCGACTAATGTGAAGAAAATGCCAGTTTACTGCAGCGCTTTGCCAATGCTCACATACAAAATCTGAACTTTGCACGGTATTTCCTCTCTTTGTGGACACTGTATCATCCTTCCACATGATCTGGCATTTAGGGTTTACTGTCAATCATGGGTACCTGTCCTTGGGCATGAGACGCCTGCCACACACAGACAGATTTACTCTTCCCAATTCCGTGATGGTGAGCGCCGTGTGCGCGCAGGCACAAATCCCGAAGCACTGAGTTTGTATGAACTGCACTGAAAGAAAAGGCACTCGACGGACAAAGCCATTCTCGGGTTAATAAAACTCATGGCACAATTCAAGTCCCCCGAATGTATGGTTTAGCGTGAATGCGGAAGGTCTTCCCGGTTAGTTTTGCTTTGTGGCATCTGCCGCTGTCACTGTTGAGCTAAGTCAAGCAGAGTTCCTGTTGTGAGCCGTCCAGCATTGCTATGGGACCGGCCCACACGGACACCCCGAACTGCCCCACAACAACAGGGAGGAAGTAAGGATGTGCTTCACGAGCTGCGTTTTAAAAGGAGGGTAAAACACCAGAAGTCCTTCTAGAGGCCTGACAGAATATTAATTTATAATGATGTTAATTAGGCCCCTCAACATGTCTATCTGTTTCTATCGTGATACTAGCAGGGGAAGCAGCAAAGGGACAGAAAGGGGGGAATCACTGGAAAGGGTGAACACTGGCACCAAGAAGAAAATGGCTCTTTAGAGAAATTATACAAACCACTTCAGAGGAGGGTGACAAGGTTAACTTTGTACCTTTGAGGAAAGTAGCTTAAATTCTTCAAAATGAGCCATATTAGGAGAACTGCCAGACAGGGACAGCCCTGAGCCCAGTACACCGGGTCAAGGAGGAGCCTGGGGCGCCATGATCTAAATGGCTCACACAACGTTTCATAGCTGCTGAGGAGCATGACTGGGGAGCCCAACCAGGCCTGTTTCTCCAGACTGAGTTCATGTCATCTTTGTACCTGCTTGGGCTCTGGGACAGTTCTTTTCTGCGGTGACCCGAGGTCTGGTCTCCCTCTAACTTTTACCCACTGGTGCTAGTTTTTTCCCTTCGTGCCAAAGAGAGCTAGTGTGATCTTAATTCCACGTGATAGGCTTTCAAATATTTGAACACAACGGTCTTGTTTCCCAAACCTGCTCTCCTAGAACCCAAATGCCTGGTTCCCTCACCATTGCTCATATCCCTTCTCTACTCAAAAGCCTGCCAATCTCCTGTCCATAATCCCACCCGATTCTCCCTGCTCTGCAATACATCCCATCAATTAGTATCAAGTAAGAATCTCTTCTCGAATAGTTCATTTTCTTCTCCCTCAGCCTACAAATATACTCAATCCCTCCACCCTAAAAAAAAAGCCAAACCTTCCCTCAAATCTTTTGCCTCCACTTTAATGTTCACTTCTTAACCATTTATTCATTCTAACCTAGAGATCTTAAATCTGGAGGGCTTTAGGAGACCCGGTCAAAATCTCCCTATGCCACCTAACCCATTCTACAGCTACTTCATGGATATATGACTGAAAGGCAATTATTTGTGGGTGACTCACCTCTGAAAGAGCACAACGCTTATGCTGTTGAGTTGGGGATTCAACTGTATTATTTGCAAAAACGTCAATGTTTACACTATTCTATGTAAAAAGAAATCAACTTTTACATGTCGTAATTATACTAAAAATATAAAACATTGACTGTTTACCATGTACCACACATGCTTTAAAACATAGAAATCCTCCTAAAACCCTGCGAAGTACATATAAGTGTCATTTGAATAGCCTATGCAGGAAAAAAAAACTCTAATCCAATAAGCACATGACTGGGTAACACACACCTCTTTCTAGTCAACATTTGTAGTTTCCAGCCACTGGGCTGATGATGTGGTGTGTGGCTGTCATTGTTCTCTAAAGCGTGAGTTCAGCTACTGATAGGGATTTGACTCTCCACCAGTTTCTGGAAGAAGCAGCAAGAAAGGGGCCCCTTTCAAAAGTTCTGGAGAGAGAGGGGAGGGGCCTGGACGCTGAAGCAGCATCGCTGGGCAGAGGGGTACACTGTGGGCGTCCGCACGGCCCGAAGGGCTCCTGCAAGGCCGCAAAGGCTACGTGCCCCACTACGCAGGCTTCCACACTGTCCACCTTCACAACAGAGGCTCTGAAGGAGTGGGAGGTCAAGTACAATCACAGACAGGAGGAAAGACACGTATCAGGGACACACAACTCCTACGTTCTTTAAAGATTGGACTGACGATCAAAAGTAACTTTTTAAAAATACTTATCTTTTTGATAGGATTTGTAGACTGAATTGCAATTTCTAAATAATACTGTATTTATACACACAATTCTGAAACAGGAGGTTATAAAATGATTCGACTTAATTGTTTATATTTTCTGCCTATTAAAAAAAAAAAAGTTGGCAGGATGCCTGGGTGGCTCAGTTGGTTGGACAACTGCCTTCGGCTCAGGTCATGATCCCAGGGTCCTGAGATCGAGCTCCACATCAGGCTCCCTGCTCAGCAGACAGTCTGCTTCTCCCTCTGCCTGTTCTGCCTGCTTTGCCTGCTGCTCCCCCTGCTTGTACTCTCTCCTTCTCTCTGACAAATAAATAAATAAGATCTTAAAAAAAAAAAAGTTGGTACCTATAAGGCCAAAATTGTGGATTACATTTCGCACAGGAGCTCTTTAATGTAAGATCAGTCTAGAAATGTTGGTTTCGAGCAGTCGCTCTCAAACCTAAGTGTACATCCAACTCACCCGGAAGGCTTATTAACCAGCTTGCTTGGGCCCATCCACCCCACAGTCTCCGCCTCAGTAGATCGAGGTGGGGTTCCTAACAAGTTCCCAAGTGATGTGGACGCTGTGGCCCCTGGGCCATACTTTGAGAACCACTGGTTAAACCACAAATCACAGCCCTAATCCACTCAGGTGATGGAGAAAGGAAAACACACCCAACTTAAAAACGAAACTGTAGGCAGAAGCCTCTGCTTCAGAAATACCTAAACGATGAAAACTATGTTTATGAAATGTTTAAACAAAATTAATGGCTTTATTAATTCTCAGACTGGAGTCACTTCATTTGATTTTAAGTAAACATTTTTTTCTGAAAAAACATTTAAAATTTTCAAAAATAAGTTCCTGACTTTTTCTTCCATTTTCTCACCTACATACGAAATAGTCAACAGGAAATTGCAAATTAGTCAACAGGAAAATGCAAATAAAAAACAAAAGAGGTACCAGTTCATACCCATCAGGATGGCTATAATTAGAACATCCCCCAAACTGAAAGTAACAAGTGTTGACACGGGCGTGGAGAAAAGGGGAGCCCTGTACGTTGTTGGCGGGAAGGTAAAATGGTGCAGCCTCTGTAGAAAACAGTTGGCAGTTCTTCAACAGTTATACACAGAATTACTATATGACCCCACATTTGTGCTCCTGGGTATATCCCCAAAAGAACTGAAAAGAGGTACTGAAGCCACCGTGTGCCAATTCATGTTCACAGCAGCAACTGTCTACAGTAGCAAAGAGTGAGACACCTCAAATGTCCATCCATGGATGAATGGATAAACTGCGTGCGGTAGATACATGCAACGCAGTATTATCCAGCCACGGAAAGGAATGAAGTGCCTACACGTGCTATGTGAGGAGGGCGTCCAAAACATTAGGCCAAGTAAAGCCAGCCCCAAAAGGTCACACAGGGTATGATTCCATGCACATGAAATATCCAGTATAAATAAATCCAAAAAGATAGAGAGGAGATAAGTGGTTTGTCAGGAGCTCAGGAGAGGGGCAAATGGGGAGAAGCTGCTGGATGAATATTCTAGAAGGAGAGAAATGTTTCAGAACCAGAAAAGGCACTCACACAACAGTGTGAAAGTAGTAAGTGCCACTTTAAAGTGGTTCCTTCTGTGGTATGTGAATTTCACCTCAATAAACTATTTTTAAAAAACAGTAATAAGTCAAACAATGCCAAGACTCTAAGTGAAGAAGATCCCTTCACAAGAGGAAGTGAAATAATAAAAATATGTGAAAATGTGCAACTTCACTAATAAAAAGAAATGCCAAATAAAACAACAGTGAGGCTTAATTTTATGCCTGTTAGGGTACTGAGTTTTTGTTTTGTTTTGCTTTGTCTTCATAATGAAGTTCAGTTCTGGTGAGGATGTGACGAATCAGTTACTTTCATTTGTTGCTGCTAATTTTGTAACTTGACACAATCCTTTTAAGAAACAATTTGGCAGTATTAGAAAACCGTTAAAAAGTTGATTCCATTCAACCTAGGAATGCTGTTCTTATGCAGTATTCCCTGAATCCTGTCCCACAGGACCACCCCTCCAAAGACTCAGTGGCCACCTAAGGCGTCTTAGTAGCCACGGTCTCTGCCACCAGCCTCCGAGCTTCTCCAAGGCAGGGCCCCAGTCTGTTCTCTGCACCCCCAGCACAATGCCTACCTCGTCAGGTTAGAAGCCATGTTGACTGAATGGATGCAGATGAGAAAGACAGGAATGAAAACAATTATGGAAGGACTGTTATCGTTTTTTTTAATTTTCAATTTACATAAATGTAATAGTAAATGCATTTATTAAAAGAATAATATGAAGGTTAATATTTAGGTGATCATTGATAAATATATTAATGAATAGTTGATAATAAGATGATACTTAACTATGGGACAAGAAAGGAGAAAAATCTCTCAATATTGCATCAAAATATCTGGTCCTATAACTTATTTTGGCTTATTATAATTATATTATATATCATAAATGAATAGCTAAACAGAAAACAAGATTCTTAGTTACAGAGAGGTAAAAGAACTTAATCACAGGTGTTACAATAATTCAGCTAAAAATATTTTACCCTACAGAAGAAAACAGAGTGGTCAGCAAACACTTGAACCTGAACCTCTTTTCTCTCCTAAGTACCAAGAAATGTTTGCCCATTGGATTATATGGTTTTGGAAAAGAGTTTGAGAATTTAAGTAGATATGCCAGTGAAGAAGGTAGGAATGCTGGCGAGAGGAAGAGGGCTTAACAGATTATTATCCAAACAAACAAACCCACCAAGACCACCTCAACCTCCTACCTCAAAGAGCAAAACTATTATGGACTCCATCGCAGATAATTCAAGGACCAGGACTGGAAGATGCTGGAGGATTCCCTCAGGAGAATGTGCTCCAGCCAGGACAACAATGAACTGACCTACAGCACACCGGTCTGGATGGCTAGACCCTTGCTGTATTCAACCTCTTTCTTAAAGATGCTAACTCAATGATTAAAACGGTCCTGCATTACTTTTATCAAAATCTAAGGAAGATCTAAGGAAGATGTTTTTTAACCCCTACAACCTTATTACATAGAGATAACCCCAGGTAACAGTGCGTTTCGTTCCAGGCTATGTTTTTCTTAAATAAACGTATACACCCATATACTGAAGCACATATTATGCACATTTTTACAAGACTGATATTAAACTAAATAAACTATACACTATGCTTTTGAGCCTTGCCTAAAAAACACATATAATACATTCTCATCATGAAAAATACATAAGATAAAATAAACTATTAGTAAAGTTCTGCCTTCATTTCCTGATAGAATGACATACATTCCCATATTTGGTATCTTTTCAGTTCATCTATAAATTCACATGCTATTACAAAACGTGTGAACACACTCATCCCATGTGCATTTCCTATGTCTTTATTTAGTTTGCAATACAAGTTAGAAATTTTTCAATGAGCGTAACTATACGTTTACCTCAATATTTTAATATCTACATATATGGAACGGATTACAGCCCATTATTTGACTAATCACCAATTAACAGACACTGGTTTCAACTTCCTTCAAGAGAAATTAATGCTTCCATGTACATGCTTGTAAATATTTTCAGCCGTGCAAGTATTTTTTAGAATGAATTCCTGGCAGTGAGTCGAAGAATATACATACTTTTAAAATTTAAAAATGTCAATAGGCATTAGAGAGATCTTAAAGACATATTAGCATTTAAATGTTTTCCTCCTGATAAATACTCTCCTCCACATGGGCATTACCAATTTGCACTCATCCACAATGGTAGCGAGCAGCCGTGACCACCTTCCACCATGCCTGATACGGTCCTGGGGGGAAGAGAAATCTAATAATTACTACGTAAGGTTTGTAACTTTTCTGTATGTTTGCTTTCTTTTGTCCTTTTTTAAAGTGTGTTGTCTGCCCCTCAGATTGATTTGTAGTAATACAAGTTGGCATTAATCCTTTGTCAAGTTGCAAATATTTTTTTTCTGAGGATATTGGTCCATGAAGCTTGTTTATAAGTAAAAGACTGATTATTTAAAAGTACTGGGGGGCACCTGGGTGGCTCAGCCAGTTAAGCAGCCGACTCTTGATTTTGGCGCAGATCACGATCTCAGGGTTGTGAGATCAAGCCCCTAGACGGGCTCCGTGCTCAGTGGAGAGTGTGCTTGAGGTTCTCTGTCACCTTCGTCCTCTGCCCCTTCCCCAGCTCTAAAAATAATAATAATAATAGTAGTAGTAGTAGTAGTCTTGGGAAAACTGGATTGCCAGTTAGGGGAAAAAAGCTAGATCCTGCATCTTCCTTCCAACCAAACTAATTCTAGATAAGTCAAAAGAATCTCACATGATAGATGAAGCTAAGATGAACCCACTAGAAGATACACAAGAATTCTTCATGACTTCTGAGTTCCATTCCTATATCCAGTGTTTCAAATTGTAGTTCTTGAACACTTGCCATTGAAAAATAAATACAATGAAAACAAGATCATGCAATAAATTTCAGAGAATTACTGACAGAGGCATTAAGCTTACAGCTTGCTCTGTTAAAAAGGCAATTAATAAGCATTAGAAAGGTGTTAAAGACATACTAGCACCAGACTGACCTTTTCCTTACAACAGAAAAATAATATGACTAAAATTTACTTAATGCGATGTCCCCATTCTCCTACACCCACCTTGGGAAATACGGTATCCTAGTCCAGTGAAGACCCCAGCAAGGAGTACCATAATTGGGACAAATTTTAGTTTAGGAAGGTGAACCTAACAGCAGTGCACCGAACAGACTAAACCAGCAGCGTCAGCATCATCTGGTAACTCACTAGAAATGCAAGTTACCAACTTCCTCCCCTCAAACCACTAAATCAGAGTTTGAGGGTCCTCCGCACGCCTCCCTGACTGCAAGGGGAGAGCCACTGGACTGGAGAGGGGCTGAAACAGCTCAATTTTCCATTTTACCATCAGGTAGTAAGCAACTGCGATGGCCAGGGAGAAAGGAAAGCAACGTGGCGGCGGACAGGAGTGCTGCAGTGAGGAAAATAAGAGCATCTGAGGCTGCAAGGGAAGAGAAAAGGCTCCTGTAAATGTGGGGTTCCAGGCATGGGTACTTGAAAGTAGGAGCTGGGTACTGAAAAGCTGGGGGGTGTTCTCGAAACAATGCACTCCCTAAACAAGAAAGACGTAATTGAGAAAGTCTACAATGCTGTGGTTTGAGTACGGTAACAACAGCATGGGTAAGCAAAATTGTCAGGAATTAATTAACTTTAAAAGATGTTGCATGTGAGGTGCCAGGGGGACACGCAGGTAAAATACAGACTAAAATTACTACAGGGAGATCAGGTAACGGATGACATGAGGGAGCCAGGCAAGGCCTTGGTGTGCCCACATTTAACGGGACAAAAGCAGGGAACAGAAAGAAGGCTTAGACAACAGACTTCAAATAGAAGGTGGGAACCCCACTTCACTCTCTCGTCTTTTCACTCCAGCCTATAGGAAGTAATAATAAAACTACCAGCAAAGGCACACTCCATTCATGCATTCATCAGGCCACCAGATTTTAGCAGTGAGTGCCTCTGTCACGCACTGGGATTCGCAGGATGTGGGAAGCATGGTTCCCCAGCAGTTCTTTCACAGATAACCAGTGACCATGACCATCTGTCTGTCCTCTGGATGTAAGTGTTCCCCAGTGAGAGCGAAAACCAACGAACTCAGAGTGTGTCTGCTTGTTGTACCATCGGAAAATTACGGACTTACCACCAGGGAGGTAGTTCTGGTGAACACTAAGTACTCCTGACTACACTACATGAGACTCTCCATGGACCACCGGGAAACCCACCTGGCACAGTCAACGCAGGTGCAGCCTCTTCTCCACGACACTAAATGCCCTGTCACTACGGTCGCTCTCCCACCATCCTGACCATGGGAAGCAGTCACAGCTCATGCTGGAATTTTATAACCCCAAGCCCAGTTGTTGTTGAGTTTAACTTGTATACCATAAAATCTGCCCATGGTTTAAGTGTGCAAATCAGAAATTTTTAGTGAACGTATAGAGTGAAAACCACCACGCAATCGAAGCTTGGCACATTCCTACAACCCAAAACGACCCCTTGTGCCCCGGCGCAGTCACCACCCCCCACCCCTACCTCCTGCCCCAGGCAACCACTCATTTACGTTCTGTCTCTATAGATTTGCCTTTTCCGGAATTCAGATCAATGGAGTCGAACAACTTGTGGTTTCTGATGGCTGGCTTTTTACTTAGCATGTTCTTTTGAGGGACATCCATATTGTTGTGTGTCAAGAGTTTGCTCCTTTTATTGCAAAATAGTGTCCTACTGTATGCATATAACACATTTCGTTTATCCATTCACCGCTTTATAGACATTGGGATTGTTTCCGCTAGTATGAATAAGGCTGCTATAAGCATCTGCAAACAAATATAGCTTTTCAGAGAGAAACAATGATCCGACTTCAAGCTCAGTGTGAAGGGCCAACTTTCATGACGTGGTTGGCACAAGTTACTGGCACAGTGGTCTACAAACACTGAACATCAGAGAAGAGAGAAAAACCAGCTCACACCAACAAGGTATTAGCTTATTAACCTCATTAACACCAGAAAATCGTAATGTTTGTCAGCTGGCAAAGGGTGGCAATCCTACACGACTTCACTGCCCAGAAGCGGGACATCTGCGCTTCAGATGCCGACTCGACCAACTGCTGAAAACCTAAAGGAGTCCGTGCGAAGTAAGGGAAAAACCAGTCAGCCTGATGCACAGGCAGCAGAAACAGGCCTTTTATCTGTGTGGGCTCTCTCTACCAAGACACCCTCCTTCCCTCCACTTTTCCACCACTCTGTCCTGGCTCAGTTTCACCTTATGGTCGTCCTTTGAGATTCAGCTTCCTTAAAAGAGCCTTCAGAATGCACTGTCTTCCCAGGCAAGCCATCCTGCTCCCTAAGCGACACTATTCAATAGCATGGTAGGAGCTCTGGTTTGGGAAATATTTTTCCCATTCAAATTGGTCATATTTCATACAGTTCACATTTTTTCAGTTTACTTGTCTATTCTGTTCACTAAGTCCCTCCCGGTTTTTCTCTAAGCACGTAGCATGGCCCTTGGTGCTCAACAGATGTTAGAGAAAACAATGAGTGAGTGATTGCTGGGCCACATCTCTGCGTGGAGAGCCTGTGTACGTCAAGCCAACATCTGATTATCAGTTATCAACATCAATTATCAGGTAGATAATTCTGTAGGCGGGTGGTTTCATAGCCACACTGAATGTTAAACTCACATGAAATATAACCCCTGACCCCTGTTTCCCCCCTTCCCCCAACCCCACTCCTTCCCCAGATTACGCATCTTGGAAGACGCCATGATCCTCAACGCAGAGGCTTGAGTCACAACCCTTGATGCCTCCCTCTCCTTCACCTCCCAACTCCCCTACTCAACCCATCATAAATCCTGCAGGCTCAACCCCCAGACATCACCTCAACCCACACAGCTCGCGTTCTCCACCTCCCTTTGATGGCCAGCTCGCATCCCAATCCCACACCCCTCTCCTCAGGAGTCCCCGTGATTACCAGTGCAGCGTGTACCCTTCCAGACCTGTCTCTGCATATAGCTAGAAAACTGTCTGCAGCGTTCACATACATAATACACTGCATGTGCCATTCTGCACTTTACGTTATTTATCCAACGATATGACTTGGGACCTTTCGTGCTGCTATCTCATTTCTTATAGCAGGTTTAGACCACAGTTAATTTAGCCTTTCCAGTACAGTCCGGTACCGATGGACAGCTGAACTGTATCTAAAAACAACGCCGTACTGAGCATTCCTGAATGAGCCCCGGGGCAGATACTGACAAGTATTCTGCTCAGGCACAGGTGCACAGAGCTCGCCTCCGAAGGTGCATTTGCTGCACAGCTACACGCGCTCACAGGACGGCCGCTCCCGAGGGGATGGGGACTCCAGGCCGGGGTGCCTGACGTGGCCAGTTTCCAGGTCTGCAGCCCTGCAGTGGGGGCCGAGGAACGGAGTGCTCAGTTACACGGGTTTGGGTTCTAACTACCATGCAGCGGGCCGCAAAGTTTCACGGCTGGAGAAGTTTAAGAAGTAAGCTTGGGTGACTTGTGGGGAAGTATCTGGGCTTCACTTCTATCCTCTGGTTTTTACTTTTTTCTGGTCTACATCTACAGATTTTGCTACATTTAGAGACAAAGCAAATGAACGTCACACTGTTCATCATGTGAAGCTTGTGTTGTTTCTGTGGATCCCTGGTAAGCCTGCCTGGATAAATGCGTGTTGGTTTGGCCATGTGAGCACTGCAGTCCTGACGGACTGCACTGAACAAATTTCTGATGCTGTGGAGATGCTACTGGCAGAGCCTGGCCTGGCATTAAGACGTCTCATTACGACTGGGGCGCCTGGGTGGCACAGCAGTTAAGCATTTGCCTTCGGCTCGGCGTGATCCCGGCGTTATGGGATCGAGCCCCACATCAGGCTCCTCCACTATGAGCCTGCTTCTTCCTCTCCCACTCCCCCTGCTTGTGTTCCCTCTCTCGCTGGCTGTCTCTGTTGAATAAATAAATAAAATCTTAAAAAAAAAAAAAAAAAAAAAGACGTCTCATTACGACTGACCCAAACGGAGTAGCTAGCACTGGACTGTTGAGGGTCTTCCAGGAGCCTCGAGTGCAGAAGGGATTCTCAGGTTAAGTACAGGTCTTCAAGAATGGGAAGACCCTGGGGACATCTGACCTGATGCCCACAAATGGAACCATGCCTGACCGCTTCCAAAGAAAGCTTTGACGTCCAGGAGCCAATCATCGTCTGTGTTCCTGCAGTTTCTCATACCAGAGAAAAAGCACATGCTGGAAAGCGTGCTTAATGTTCCAGAGATGACTGTTTATACACCTGCAAAAGATCGATGCCTGCACCCATATATGTTACTTGGAAATTTGAGGGGTAACATTGGCTAGTCAGTTTCTATACAGTATCTATACACATATATCTTGTTCACATATCTTATATACAATGTTTCCATTAAGAGGAGGAAACATCCATTCACATGTTTTATGTATAATGTCTTCATTACAAAAAGGAAACATCTTTCTATTATTTAGCCTTTCTTGAACCTTGACGTACACCAAAGGAGTATAACAAACATTTAAAGCTTCTGACAAAGATTCTACAACTTACTTCTTCAATTTCTTTGTGTTAAACCGTTTCCTATTAAAGGTTATAATTTTAAATTATTGACATCAGGATCCAATTAGACTCTTCCGCGATATGTGTATATTGGACTGAGACAAATTTGCATTTTTTTAAAAACACATGTTTTTAGTGACCAATTTAATAGATCATGCATGGGGACATCCCTTGGAATTTTAGTTTAGGTGACTATTTTACTTCTTCCTTTATTGTTTAGTTGACTTGATATAATATGAACAAGAAGCAGACATTTGTATAAAAGTCACTGAGGTTTGCAGGCTCTTGTTAACTAGGCAGAGCTAATACACAAGTTTATCTAAAATAATCACTACCCATCGTATGACTCAGTTGATTTCCTCAAAGTTGCTATCATGTCTCATTTGTCTTGTTTATTGCTACAGTCTTTCTTCCTACCTCCCCACAACCTGCCTTGTCCACCACTGCAGTCCTTGGTGCCGACAGCAATGGCGGGTGTTCATTCAACACGCGTTCAATAAATTTTCTTTCTGCCAATCCTACTTACATCTGTGCTGATGACCCCGTCAACCACACACTGAATCGCTCTCAGGAAACAAGACTTCTGCATTGAAAACCACCTCATCTTGGCCCCAAGTACAGCTGACACACAAACCAAAAGAATCACAGAATTTTTTAAGGCTCCAGGTTGGAATTTCAAGAATCAAATATTGGAAAACTAAGAAATGTTCCTAAGCAGCCTAAGAAATGGCACTAACATGCTACAAATCAATTCCATACCTGGCATTTGCTTTGTGAGTTTAACATAAGATTGAATTTTTATAACTCATTCGAAGAGTTTCTCTGGGGCTATCTCCTTGGGCTCTCACCCTTTACTTTCCTATGGCGTAGCACCAGGTCCTCGAAGCACTAAAAATTAGACATATGGAATGTCAGGAATGCCTGATAACTACACTACCTTCAGAGATCAGCCCTCAGTCATAAACAAAAATGCACGGCCTTTGAGGTTCGACTCAGTTTGAAGCACACAGAAGTCATGAGGCAGAATGGCAAAGTGGACAAGGTGAAGCAGGGGTGCGCTGGGCAGGGCTCTAAATATAGTTCTTCATCACTGCAAAGACAACTATTGCTTCTTTATCTACAATGGTAATGAACTGAATGTGCAAAGCACACTGCTTGGTAAATTTTTAGATTAGTAACCCCTGATTTAGAAAAACAAGCCATTAAAATTGCTTTATAAAATAAAATTCAGCCAATTCCCAGACACTTTCCCTTACATCTCCTTATCGGGGCCTCACCTTAGCTATTTGTCCAGTTCTACCAGTGCTGGTACTGTTCAGGATTAATTAAAAGAAAAAAGGCAAAACGCAAAGTTTGAAGAATTGGCTTTTAGTCCAAAAGAGAAATAACAACTAATGTAGCATGTTTATCTCAATTAGGTCCCAATTTTTAAGGGGGGAAAAGAGGTTATAAAAGAGTTCTTGGAACAACTAACGTAATTTAAATATATTAGATGTCAGGTGATATTATAGAAACTTTTTTAAATTTCCATAGTTGTAATCATTGGTATTATGGTGTGTAAGAGCATATTCTCATTCTGGGAAGATGTATACTAACTTAGTAGTGAAGGGTCATAATATCTTACCTTCCAATGTTTCAGCAAAAAAGGTAAGTACAGATATAAATATAACATATACATATATGTAAAGAGAGGAAGGAAAGATAAAGCAAATATGGCAATAAGTTACTTGTCAGATCTAAGCAGAAAATATACATGCGTTCATTCTACTGTTTTCACTTTTTTGTATGTTTGAAATTTTTTATAATAAAATGTTGGGGGGAAATCCCTCATTAAGGAACTTCCAGTAAACACAATAGACTCAATGCGTGTGTTTACCTACACACCCTCTAGGACATAGCAGACAGGGGACGAAAAAAAGGCATACACACAAAAGACAAAGGGTGGGTCAATGGACAAATAGTGCAACAAAATTTGAGGTGGTGGAAGGCAAATGGCAGAGTAGTAACTGGCTTAGCAGACGTGAAAAATAAGAAACCTAAATCAGCAAGAAAGCAAGCTCAGAAGCTGATCCATTCATACTGCAAACCCTTACGCGGCTCTGGAATTCCAGCGTCAAGGACTCAGACATTAGGCTATGGCCGGGGAAGAGTAGTTGGAAGTTCGTTAAGTAGCAGTCAGAGCTCCAGCCTGCTTGTGCCCACCCTGGTCAGAACCATGGTTTCTTCTTTAGACAGACTCACAGAGAGGGACTGTGGGCTTCCGGGCAGCTGGTACAGCTGAAAGAAGGAAGACACCATTGACAACAGGAGGATTAAAGGACAGTCTACATACTGTCCAGGGAGCCTGCCAAGCCCCCTTTCCCTACTCAGCTTGCAGAATCTTGGTAACTAGGCTTATATTAACCAGGCAGGAGATGGTGGGGGTCTTCCCGGGAAAACTAAAAAGAACAGGAGAAGAGATCTGTTGACATCAATGTCTGGGAGTTCCATAATAGAGAGGCTGAGCTAGATCACTACACATCACCCCCACCACATACAGAAGCCCCACCCATCACATACAGAGCTTCCAAAGAGCTTTTTATGACTCGTTCTTAAGTATGACTGAGGGCTGTATCAGTCAGCACAAGCCAGGTGGTGCTGCAACAAAAAACAATGCCAGTCTCAGTGGCTAAACACACAATCACCCATTTGCCACTGAAGGCAAGTTTGAAGTGAGTCTGGATGACTCCCGCAGGCAGCTGGCCTCTAAAGCATGGCTCAGCCCTCCCGAACACACGTCGGGAAACTGTGGCACCTCCATCCCAAGATTACATGTATCTTGTGGGCAGGGAAGACATGCGCATGACTTCTGTTCACAATCCACTGGCCAAAATAAGTCACATTAAAGCAGGGAAGTTAATCCTCTCACGTGCCTGGAGGGAGTTAATGACGGGCATTAGTTACGTCTAACACAGAAGTTAAGAACACTAGGCTGTAAAATAAGAGCAGAATCTAAAACAAACACACTGAGACAATGAAACAGGCAATGTAATAAATAGGAGAAAATTTCAATTTTGTTTAGAGAAGTTTCAATTAGCACTTTGAAAGAGTTAGAACAGAACATCATAAAGGAAATATTTGGAGAAAGAATTTTAAAACTCTTGGAAATAAACAATATGAGAACAGAAATGAACCCATCTATTGAAGAGTTAGATCAAGAAAATGTCCCAGACAGTAAGACAAATAGAAGGGAAAGACAGGAAAATTGGAGGACCAGTCCAGAAGGTCTAATATCTGACAAGCAGGAGTTTCAGAGAGAGAAAACAAGGTACATGTGAAGGGGAAAGACATTATCAAAGATGTAGTGCAAGAAAATTTCTCTGAACGAAATGACATAGGTTTCCAGATTGTTTACGGCCCACTCAAAACAATGGTCAAAAAAGTCCTAAATCAAAGCAGAACATTGTAAAATTTTAGAACACGGAGGCAACGAGAAGATTATAAAAGTTTCAAAGAGGGACCAGGTCACCAAAACACACCCCCCCCAGACAAATCAAGAATCAGAAAGGCTATCCACTAACGATAGAATTTCTGAAAAGAAATATAAAAAATGGATCCCATTTATAGTAGCATCAAAAACAATAAAATACTTAGGAATAAATTTAACCAGGAGGTGAAAGAGCTCTACTGTGAAAATTATAAGACACTGATAAAAGAAATCAAAGAAGGCACAGATAAATAGAAAGGTATCTCATGTTGACAGAACTGGAAGAATTACTTGTTAAAATGTCAATACTGCCAAAAGCCATCTATAGATTCTATGCAATTCCTGTCGAGATTCCAATGGCATTTTATTATACAAGTAGAAAAAATACTCCCAAAATTTATATGGAACCACAAGAGTCCCTGAAGAGCCAAAGAAATCCTGAAAAAGAAGAAAAAGCAGGAAGCATCACACTCCCTGATTTCAGGCTCTATCATCAAAACACTATCTACTGCCATAAAAACAAACCAACCTGTGGAACAGAATTGAGAGCCCAGAGATAAACCCAAGCACGTAAGTCCAACTAATATTTGACAAAGAAGCCAAAATACCCAATGGAGAAAAGACAGTCTCTTCTATAAATGGTGCTGAAATAACTGGATACTCACATGCACAGAATGAAACTGGACCCTGTCTCAAACCACTCACAAAAATTAACTTGAAATGTATTACAGACTTAACTGTAAGCCCTGAAGCCATGAGACTCCTAGAAGAAAACATAGGAACAAAGCTCCTTGACATGGGTCTTGGTGATGCATTTTCGGATACAACACCTAAAATAAGCAACAAAATAAAAAATAAACAAGTAGGATTTCATCAAACTAGGAAGCTTCTGCATAGCAAAAGAAACAATCAACAAAGTAAAAAGACAACCTACAGAATGAGAAAAAAATTTGTAAACCATATACCTGAAAAGGAGTTAATATCCAAAATATATGGAGAACTCATACAAATAGCAAAAACAAACAAACCACAATTAGCCCAATTAAAAAATGGGTAGAGAACCTGGACAGACATTTTTCCAAAGAAGATACATGAAAGGCCAACAGGTACATGAGAAAAATATTCAGCATCACTCAATATCACTGGAGAAATGCAAATCAAGACCACAATGAGATATTACCTCACACCTGTTAGAATGGCCATCATGAAAAAGACAACAGGTAACAAATACTGAAGACGCGGAGAAAGAAAAACGCTTGTGCACTGCTGGTGGTAATATAAATTGGTACAGCCATTATGGAGGAACCTCAAAAAATTAAAATTAAAGCTACCATATGACCCAGCAATTCCACTTCTGGGAATATATACACAGGAAATAAAAACACTAACTCCAAAAGATATTTGCACACCCATGTTCATAGCAGCATTCTTTACAACAGCCAAGACACGGAAACAACCTAAGTGTCCATCGACAGATGAATGGATAAAGAAGCTGTGGTATACACACACAAAGGAATATTATTCAGCCTTAAAAATTGAGGAAACCCAACCATTTGCAACAACATGGATGGAACTTGAAGATATAATACTAAATGAAATAAGTCAGACAGAGAACAAAT
Organism: Ursus arctos; assembly: GCF_023065955.2. NCBI lineage: Eukaryota > Metazoa > Chordata > Mammalia > Carnivora > Ursidae > Ursus > Ursus arctos. Next base: position 34,623,103 of record NW_026622952.1, on the reverse strand, counting down.
ATTGTATGATTTCACTTACATGTGGAATCTTATAAAACAAACAAATTCACAGAAAAAGATCAGATCGTGGTTGCAAAGGCCAAAGGCATGGGGGAATTGGAGGAAGGGGGTCAAAAGGTACAAACTCTCAGTTATAAGATAAATAAGTACAAGGGATGGAACGTACAATATGGTGACTACTTCTGTATGATATATGGGAAAGTTGTTAAGAGAGTAAATACAAAGAATTCTCATCAAAGGGGAACTATTTTTCTTTTTTTAATTGTATCTCTATCAGATAATGGATGTTAGTTGAACCTTCTATAATAATTTCACGAATACGTAAATCAAACCATCATGCTGTATACCTTAAGCGTATACAATGATGTATGTCAATTATTTCTTAATAAAACTGGAAAAAAAGAATCAGAAAGTCATCAGATTTCTCAAACACAAGACTGAAAGCTACAAGTCAACAGAGCAATATTATCAGATTTTTGAGAGCAAATTATTTCTAACCTGGAATTATATCCCCAGCTAAAATATCAATCAGGTATGAGAGTAGAAAACTGTGGCATTTTCTGAGATGAAAAGTCTCAACAAATTCATCTCCTATGTCCCCATTCTAATGCAACTCTTCCAAAATGACAGAGGAAATGAAGAAAAGTGGATGACTGGGATCCCAAAATTAAGGGATTCAACACAGGTAAAAGACAAATGAAATCTACAAGATGGCAGTACATGGAGATCCCATAAACATATGCCATGTGTAGCAGTTACAGTGAATAACCAGTCTGAAGTGGAGACCAAGAACAGAAGGAATAGGAGGTCTGAAACCAACAGAACACCCGCTGTGTTTAAATGCACTGAAAGGAGATTTATAATTCTGGCAGCAAATAGGCAACAGAGACATAGAAAAATTAAATGACTGAAAAACAAGAGATAATTATTAACCACAGAAAAAACAAAGGAAATTCAATTATAGTACACTAGATTGGTCATCCAGAAACAATATTTACATAGTCATAAAAATGTAAACATTGAATACTGATTTCTTCACAAGGTGACAGAATACCCTGAGATGATGATGAGGGGAAAGGAAGTGGGGGGGGGGGGAGTGGGGGGAGGTGGGAAGGTCACCCGTAAGAGAGCCGAATCCTCATCCAGAGCAGGAAGTCGATTCTCAAAATCTACAACTGAAAAATTAAGACATGTAAATATGTTATTTAAAAACACAGAGGAAGGGGCGCCTGGGTGGCTCAGTCGTTAAGTGTCTGCCTTCGGCCTAGGGCATGATCCCAGGATCCTGGGATCCAGCCCCACATCGGCCTCTCTGCTCCGCTGGGAGCCTGCTTCTTCCTCTCCCACTCCCCCTGCTTGTGTTCCCTCTCTCGCTGGCTGTCTCTCTCTCTCTGTGAAATAAATAAATAAAATCTTTAAAAAAAAAAAAAAGGAAAAAGGAAAAATAGAAAATAAAAATACCAAAAGAATAAATAGATTAATAAATTATAGATTAAGAAATAGAAAATAAATAAAAATACCAAAAATTAAATACGTAGGTAATGGTTAACTCTGGGGAGAGAAAATCAGGTGTGACTAAGAGAAAGTGGGTTAGAAGACCAGTGCTTTGCCTTGGGAACTTATTTTGTGTTTATTAATCACTTACAGATTAACTTTGAAACAAAGTTGTAAAATCTCCCATAAGTTTCCAACTTTAATCTCAAAAGTCTGAAACCTTTCTCTAGTGTCTCTATGTACCGATTTTAAATTTATTCCTAAATAAATTTCATATAAATTGTTAACATTACATTTGCTCGGAGCTTATGTAAAGTAGATTTTTCTGGTACCCTAAAGCGCATAACCTAAACATCTGAAAATCCTGCCAATGTTGTCTTTTAGTATAAACCACCTTTTAGTGAATCTTAAAACAGAAAATAAACATATTATATCTTGTTCTTCTAGCTTTTAATTAGAAGCCTCTGTTACATTCAGTAACTGTTAAGAGATACCAAATAATATACATGAAAAGTATTCCACAAAGTGTTAAACCACAACATTAATGCCTTTATTTTCATTTTTGAACCCTGACTCTGCTCTCAAAGAGGCTACAATCTAACTGGCAAGACAAAGCACATGCAGAGATAATCTAACATAAGGCAGTCTGTACCATGTGACTGGTACAAAATGAAGACACTTGATTAGAACCAGTTTCCATCCAGATGCATCTGAAAGAGTGATGGTCATGCTAAGCTCTCATCAGCTACCTACTCTTCTCATTTTATAAAGCAGAAAATTAATTTGAAGAAATTCCTTTACGTAAATGTCATAATTCGATGACCATTTCTCTGCCTATTATTTCCATGGCACTCTCAAAAAATAATATAGAAAGTCAATATAAATGAAAAACTATGTCCAGAAAGAACATTTCAACATCCAAGGCTCCAGCGGTCCCCAAGCAGGACTCTGAGCTCTCCCTGTATCCACTCCTTCGCGGCACCGCCCCCCCCCCAGGTTCCCAAACCTGGCGAACACGCTGTCGTCCTCCGCCTTCTCCCCCACCCACACATTCTTCCAAATGACAACAACTCCAGGACCTCAGAGCTGAAAAGTGTGCCCGTGGAAGCCCTGCAGCTGTTGTCAGATATCTGAAGATCACACTCAGGGAAGGGTTTTGAATGTTTTATTCCTATATCTTCTGAGCCTCAGGCTGGCCTGGTGAGCTCGTCCCCCCTTGTGACTCCAAGTGTCTGCCTCCTGAATCTGATGTTTGAAGACAGATGATAGATCAAAGAAGACTCACTATTTTCTAGAGTGGAAATCATTCCCTGGCCAAGGGCATAGCAACTGTTAATCTAATGTTTTTGTCTTTTTTGAGTTTATAATAAGCATCTGGAATATGCATCTGGAATAAACCTCTCACCATTATTTCTGCTGCAGCGTTATGTTCATTTTGTCCAGCAAACCTACTGTTCTCTAAGTAACATGAAAACCTAGTTCCCAAAGAAAATAAAGTCATCATTTTGAAGTGTGCTGTTCTTTTGAAGGTCAAATTGGGGTCCATGAGAAACTGGTTTTACAGCAACTTCTCTACTTAGGTAAAATATCTACCTGACTGTTTTTTTTTTTTTTTAAGATTTTATTTATTTATTTGACAGCGAGAGAGGGAACACAAGGAGGGGGAGCGGGAAAGGGAGAAGCAGGCTTCCCGCTGAGCACGGAGCCCGATGCGGGGCTCGATCCCAGGACCCTGGGATCATGACCTGAGCCAAAGGCAGACGCTTCACGACTGAGCCACCCAGGCACCCCCACCTGATTGTTTATATTAAGTAAGCTAGAATCAGGTTTCAAACGTGTTCCTGGGATGAAAACATTATTTTACATGATGTGTTTGATGATACAACTTATAAGATAAATGGCTTATGAGAGAAAGTTGTAGCCCTTCATTTAATACCTCCTTTCTTTATACCAGGTCTTGAATCTCCAAAATTACTTCTTTGTCATAAATACTATGTGATATAAACAACTGGATTTTTATGCATGAAAATATTCACCCCACAGCTTGGGTATACCATGGTCATTCCAAAACTATATTTTCTCAGGATTTCTCTGATGGACATCCAAAAACATAATTAAAAAAACATTAAGTTAACTTGGCATAAAGTATAAAAAATACACAAAACATGCTTTCAGTCCTTTCTCAGACTTTACCAGCTTTATCGTAACACATTTCATTTCAATGAGTATCAACAATGATTAGGTATAATTAGAGCAAAATAATATGTAAAAATGATATGTAAGCCTATACTTATTTGATCAATTTTTCTAATTTTAATATTTCCAAACGTTTTTAAAAGTACAAAGATCTAGACTTTATAAAAACATGACATTTCATAATTAAAGACTTTTTTCCTGCATCTCTACACAAACCATAATTTATTATTTTTTTAAGATTTATTTATTTTAGAGACAGAGAGTGAGCAGGGGGCCCGTCTCAGGGCTCAATCTCACGACCCTGAAATCACGACCTGAGCCAAAACCAAAAGTCAGACACTTAACTTACTGAGCCACCCAGGTGCCCCGTACACAAGCCCTAATTTAAAATCCTATTTCAGTGTGAAAATGGTATCTACTGTCCTTGCTTTTAATTTTTGTTCTTAATGATTTCTACCATAGTTAGCATGCACTCTGACACTCAGGGACAGACAGGGAGTGAACAACTGGTTTAACAATCTCCCTTCTTACTGTTTGCTTTCTTTAAAGAATTTCTAGGCACTAGACATTTTAAAAAGTAAGCTTCAACATCCTTGAAGTAGAATAGACGTCTTTACCTTATCACAACTAAGCCAAGACACAGGGACACTGATGTCACTGGGCCAGAAGTAATCATAGAGTCCCAAAAGTAGAGCTCTGGGTAAAGTGAGATACCCACTACACAAGAAATCAGGGCACCTAGGGTCAATCTCTGCCAACAGCTTGCTGGGAGAGCTTAAACAGTTAACAATCTCTTTGATTGTTAGTTTTCTTCATCTATAAAACCACAGGGTTTGATTCAAAGTCTATGCATGCTCTAAAGCTTAATGATTTTTTAGATTCTGCAATACTTCACTGTAGATTGTAGGAATTCATATCTTATTTTCCCACTGACTTAGATAGAAATCTCAATGACTCTTAACTGGCAGGGGCCCCTGTGTCCCCAGAAAGAGCCCTTTACTATATCTGGAAGGAAATACAAAGATCTTTATAAATCTTTTTTTAAAAAATTGTTTGCTGACTTCCATTGCCAACTACATAAAATCCAAGGTATGTATGTGGTTTGGCATTCGGGATACCCCAAAATCTGACCTGAACTGTCCTTCCCAACTTTTATCTCCAATGATTCCCTTTCCTGTTCCCAAAGCTACAAACTTTTTTTTTTAAAGAAGAGATGAATTTATTTATTTTTTTTTAAAAGATTTTATTTATTTTTTTAAAGATTTTATTTATTTATTTGACAGAGAGAGAGAGACAGCCAGCGAGAGAGGGAACACAAGCAGGGGGAGTGGGAGAGGAAGAAGCAGGCTCCCGCGGAGGAGCCTGATGCGGGGCTCGATCCCAGAACGCTGGGATCACGCCCTGAGCCAAAGGCAGACGCTTAATGACTGCGCCACCCAGGCACCCCAACTGCGCCACCCAGGCACCCCCCAAAGCTACAAACTTTCTGAACACATTTTCCCTAAGTACACCAAAGCCTTCCCGTCACTCGTGTTTTTGTTCATGGTACTGTCCTTACCTACACCGTTTTCTATCTCTACAAAGTCAAGTTTTACCCAATCCTCAAAGCTGGAGGGACTATACAACTTACCATCCAAACTGGGATGATTTGAAAGTGAAGAGGGATGTTAGCTGAGTGGGACACCACGCCGCCAGGTGTAAACTGGGGCTCACACAAGCAGATTGAGTCATGGGATCACCCTACACAAAGCCCAACTCAAGTGCACATCTACTAGAAATAATCTCTCCCTCCCCTAAAACTCCACTGCACTTTAAATTAGTATCTCTTTTCAATGATCATTTCTGCCTATATCTGAGCTACATGTGTAACAAGTTTTATCCCCCTTACCAGTTCTGAGTCATGAAATGATTCAGCATTATGTTCCCCACGATGCCTAGCATATACAGTGAGTGTTCGGTAAATATTTGATGAATGAATGAGCTCCTAGGTATGTCTAACTGTGATATATTACATTAGGTTGTTTCAAGGTGGTTACATACCTTTAAAATCAACACTGCAGTCCACTGAAAAGAACCACACTCCTTGGCCACGCGGAAGAGCCATCTCCCTCAGAGATGGGCCATGTTCACACACTACGATGGCTTGTCCGAGTACGAACCTTCCCTGACACATCCACCAAATTCACACGATGCCGTATCTGTTGGAACAGAAACCCTATCACCCACTACTTGGTGCGTCAGTAACAGCTGCGTGTCTAAGCCCCGATACAAGATCTACAGAACTCTGCTTCCAATCTGTGAGATGTTTCATGAAGAGCACCGTTCTCCCTTGGCAGAGCCTTGGATCTCGGGATAGAGAGCTGAGATGCAACTTACCCTCCAATAGGCTTCTGACTGCCCTGAATCCCAAAGTATTTTATCTATTCCTTTCTTAGGTTATTGACTACTTTCTAGTTACACATTCTAGGCACCTTGGGGTCCAGATCTGCACTCACTGATCTTTGTATCCCCTGGAGTGCACAGAAAAACACACATAGTACACGCTCAATGAATACTGGCTGAATTAATCTTAAATCGATGAGTAAGTGACTTGAGGTTGAGTGGCCTTCCTTACTTATGTGGAAAGGAAGAATTTCCATGGCCCTGCTGAAACACAAGATATACACTGAGGCCCGCTCTGTCCATGTATCCCAACTCCTTAATGTACAAATGTCCCATGAGACAGATATGATGAGTCTTCATTCTACAAAACCTTATATGGTTCAGAGAAACGGAGAGCACTGTTCAGAAGGAGCTAAGTGATGGAGAGGGGTCTTAAATCCAGACATTCTGACCACAGGACTCTCTTGGTTCACCCAGGCATACTGCAATGAACTTGACAGATACGGCATTTATATAACAGGAAGTATTACAGGTCGATGGCTACTCTCATCCCTGAGTGTCATAGGCTACACCAGACAACTGCCCACAATGTTTCCTGCAGTTCTATTAATTTTCTGAAACAAAGGGGGAAAAGCTCTCATGTGCTTCCAGACGCAGGTAGATCTGACTATGTCAGCGTGGGGGAAGAGGAGAGAGAGAAAGCATAAATGAGAGAAATACAGGGGTCAGAAGGGGAAGTGTGGAGTGTCACAGTGCAGTGCAGTGCTGTGCCCGGGCAAGCGCACATTACAATATGCTGCACAAACGCATCAACTTATTCAGTGGACACAATAAATGAGGCACTTCATCATGTGGCATGTCCACCTGGTGATGGGCTCTTTTACTAAAACAGAACGCCTTACAGATTAAACAAAAGCACTTCTAAAAACTCAAACACACTTACTTTGTGTCCAAGTATATTTCACCGCACCATATTTAAATGCCTCACTCAGGGTTTGGATGAAAAATCAAAACTCATAATTTGTGCCAGTTTTTAGAGTTCCTTCATTACCTATACAGTCTCTACATTCTTTCTTTGTAAGACTAATTAAATTTAAGCCTCAATGGGCTTCATTCCCATTTGCTATGAGGCTGAAGGCATGACAAGTATGTAGCATTTATATAACAGGAAATATCTAAAAGCATTCTGCTGAGATTTCCTTCCCCCACACCCCCTTCCACACCCATTCCTTAAACTGCCTTCGAAAGGCTTGCTGTGTTCTTCAGAACTTAAACAGGAGTCACTAACAGGAATAATGCACCTACCCCTTAGTTTGTTTAGACACCACATCGCCACTAAAGTCGTATTTAGCCTGGCTTCAACAGCCCCTCCAGCCTAGCACCTGACCCTTAATGCTCAAATATTTTAATGCCATGTAGGTCAAATATGCTTTTCTGTTGTTATCAGGGTGGAATTTAGGAGGAAAAGAAGAAAGCTTACCAACTCGGCTTTCCATTCTCCACATACCAAACCCTAATCAAGAGGCCCTTCCAACGTCTGACGTGTTTGTGGCTCCGACTCTCCAAGTCAGGAGAGGCCCTTCCACCCCCTTCCACCTCTCTAACCCTTGCTCCCTCACCCACCTCCTATCAGCTTTGCCCAGCCTTGGTTTGAGTTCCCATGGGCGTTTACCCAGTGCAAGTAAGACTCGGCGACAAATGGAATGTGAGGTGCCCGGCTCAGGAATGTCTGTTTATGGGACACTCGAGGTAAGGATTGTCAGGACAGTGTTTAAAGGATTCTAACATTTATCAGCGATCAGTACCCTCTGTCACAGCACCTCGTAACAGCCAGTAGTACTTCTGGTTTATTAAACGTCTCAAGTGTGCCTTTTCGACAGGATACCACTGGTCAAGAAAAAATCCTTAAGGTAATGAGAATGCGGATGTTGCCACACTGGAGGCTGTCACACACCACTGGCACGCTGCCAGCCATAGTCGGCCTGACTTTTGAACAGTCTATCTGTGACCCCAGAAGCCAATGAATGTCAAAGAATAGCCAGAGGTCTGGCTCCACTGAGGGACATCTTCATAATAGTTGGGTCAAGCTGGTCTAAACCCGATCTATTCCAGCACCCATACCCACAAGAAAGGACTTCTCTGCCTGCTCCAAAGCCACACAAAACTTCTCTCCAACCATGTAGACTGGTTTCAGGGTTTCCCAAAATATCCCTGATTTTTAAAAAAGCAAGCATCTCTAAGTTAGTTCTAAGCTTCTCTATTTTTGAAAGACCAAGTCCCAATCTCTTCTGTTTCCACTTCTTTCTGACCTGTTAAAAAAGGTCAAATCACACAACGCAGAGGACACTGAACTGCATTAAGTCCTAACATTTTCCAAGCAAAGTAACAGGCAGTTTAAGGTACTAAATGAAATTTAGAGCAGAAAGTGAATTTCTCATATGGATCTTCTTCATTGCTGCTCACAGAAGTTATTTTGTCCGAACTGCAAAAGAGAATTTTAATTTCTGTTCCATTTTCTCATTACCCTCAAAAACTCTAAAAGTACCATTTTGTTAAATTGAGTCAGTCCCAAATGAACAGAGTAATTCGGTAACTTGGCTCAATTGTCCACAGAACACTAATTTCATTTTATCTAAAATTAATACAACCTGCAACATTAAAGCAAACCACTCCCTCTAATCTCGCCACCTTATTTTATGATTCAATTCTATGTATAATTACGTTATAAGATTATAAGGCACCTAATAACTCGATCACTAATCACTTTGGCATTATGGCCTAGGAAATATCCCAGGTCTCCTGACAAAACTGAAAACATCTAGAATACAACCTTGCTTAGACTGGAGTTAGGCTCCAAGAGCTCCCTTGTGAGTCAGCTGGTTAGTGCCCAGGTTACTTACTTGGTTAGGCCCCCAAACCAGATGGCAGAAGTCTTACCCTCACAGTTTACCTATATAAAGGTCTCTGTGTCCCCTGTACCATCTGCCAAGCTTTTCCACTGCAAGAAGGTCTGTCATTCTGCTCTCATTACCCTCTCATCGGTGGACTCTGGACCTCTCTTCCAGCTGCAGCCCAGGGCCAGCAGGAATGCAGGTGCGGACCAGACTGGGGGCTCTACTGGCCAGCAGGGTAACCCTCTGCACATTTCCCAAGAAATTACTTTCTCATGTTTCGGTGGCCACATGGAGGGGTCTGCCTGCTACCACTTTTCTTTACCATCCAGAGTGGCTGTCCTTTACAGCTCACCGGGAAAACAGTTTAACAAGCTTCACCTCTATCTTCTTTTGTGCCTGATGCAAATCGCTGGGCTATCCTATGGCTTTTCACTGCTGGTCACTCAAGGAAGCGGGCTGCTTTTCCTTGAAGTCATGTCATCTCACCAAGGGGCCACAGAGAAGAACAAAAATTGAACAGTGGGAATAATGAGGCTTCTTGGAGCACAGATGAAAGATGAACATGTTTGAAAAGGCAAAGGCCTTGATGAGACCCTGGGACTGTGGCTGAGACTCCAAGCACAGGCTGTAGAAAGCAAAGATAACCACTGAACTACATGGACTAGACAAGGGGAGGACAGCAATGCTACTGGGGAAGGTGGGGATGGGGCCTGTGTGGAGCAGGGGGTGGGCAGCGAAAGGAAGAGTTGACACAGGAGTAGAGCACGTTCTCATGAGTCAGACAACCTACAAGTCCCACAGAAAACAACTCTGCCAACTCTGCGGACTAGAACAAGGACAGGGAAGAGGGGGCAATCTCAAACCAGGGCAGTAATGGCTTGTTAACAGGAAACACCCTTCAGACCCTAACAAATAGCTAGATACAGACAATAAAACTGCTGACAATGGCTGCCGAAGGCAAAGGAAGGCAAAGAACTTCCATCTCGAGTACGAGCAATCCTTGCATTGGCCGGTAGTGCTGCGCTGTAAAAATGAAGGGTGCCAACAGAACCATGCAGATTGATCTTCCTAATCAACGGGGAAAAGCTTACAACTGTTCCATGACCTTTGAAAATTTTATTCAAAATATTAAAGGCTCTCTATGATGTAAAGAAATGAAAAAATGGTGTTCACTTAGTATACTGCAATTTGAAACATCAGAAACTGGGAATTAAAGTGTGTATTTCTTTGTAAAAAAAAAAAGTATATATATAGATATAGATATCTATATATATATCCAAAAAAAAGAAAAGAAAAACATTATCAAGAGTAGTTTGAACAGGGCTTGCCTTCTTCAGGTTGCATAACTTAAGATATGAAGGGAGACTCTTTTCTATACCTTAACGAACTGCCACACTCTTTCTAAGTTTGGATTGGCTGCCAACATCTTACTCTTTGTGCTTTCACAAATGATCCCTGAGAGCTCCTTTAATGTGAAGGTATATGGTGGCATCACTTCCTCTGGGACATCTTCATCCTTTCCGTCAGCCACTTGCCTCATTTATGCCGAAAAACTTGCCTTCACCAAATTCCTAGAGCTACATATCTCCTCCAGTCTCTCCAGTGGTGGCAATGTCAACACTCCCTTGGTCAACTATCTCTTCTGTAACTCTATTTATGTTCGACTCCAATCCTGCAAGGTTATTTGTACAGTGTGGTAAAAGTTCCTGCCATTCTGCACCTGTTCCTCACCATTACTTCCTGCTGCGATGCTTGGACATTTTCTAATGCATGCTGTATGTCGTATTTCTTCCAAAATTCAGCTACATAAAATGCATGCTCTCCAGTTGTAGCACCAATAACCCATCTAACAGTCCATTTAAGATAATAAGCTTTAAAAGCTGAAAAAACTCCTTGGTTCATTGGCTCCATTAATGAAGTTGTGTTAGCTAGTAAAAGTTTTCCCATTCATTCAAGTCCCCAAGAGAATCAGGGTGACCTGGAGCATTATCTAACAGTAGCAATTCTGCTTTAAAAATTAAATTATTTTGCCTAGCTCTGAACAAAACCACAATCGAAACAAGTTTTGAAACAATGATACCGTAACCCCCGATCTTTTATTTGTGTGCCAAGTGACAGGTCCAAAATGTCCAAAAGATGCTTTTTTGTGATTTTTGAATGCTCTGCGATTCTCAGACTGATAGATAAACAGGGGTTTTAATTTAAAGTCCTAATAGAAAAGCCACTCTGTGTTGAACTCCTTCACAGCCACTTTGAGATCTGACATCTTTTGTGGCCCAAGCTCCCGACAGGGTTGCCTTCCAACATGTCTCACGGACACTAAATAGTTGACAATGACGATCTTCAACCGCCCTTACCTAATCCCTGGAATCTGGATGCAAAATTCTCAGCTGACCCACTCTACAGCTTCACCTGATGGTTCGACATTAATCCATCCACGCTGACTTCTGAATGATGAAGCCAGTCTTTCCTCTTTAATATCCATGCAGTTACTATTTTCTCTCCATGTGGCAACTAACTTCAATGAGAAGTTGAACTGATTAAGCCTGAGTGAGACCTAAACTGATTGCGACTTTTTAAAAGACAGTCTTCAAACCAAAAGAGAAGTAAACATTTCATTTTAACCATAAGCCACTTTCTGTTCCCGGTACAGTTTAAACTAAAAGATGCTGAGGTGACTTTACCTGGTTTTCACATTCACAGGACATTTTCATTACTTTTTCATTTCATCCCATAGCTTCACACAAGCTGCGATCTCAGCTCATCTTGGCTTTGCTGTCAATGTTTTCAAATCTTCAGATCCTTCCAATTTCACTTCTAACATGATTGCTTTTCATTTCTTTGCTGCATTTTCATTTTTGTTGGCCAGGTCCCCTTTTCAATTATTCATCCTTGTACAATGCTGTGTGGGTTTATCACTGAGCGACAAAGAGGCAATACAACTACACGCTTTGCTGTCTGTGAACAGAGTAACAGACACACAGCGACTTGCCATTGAGAGCTGAAAAGGCACTGTGCTTTGTCACTGATCATGGTGCATGGCTGTTATTTATACCACAATCTGTGGACTGAGCAAAGTCTGTACTGTATGCAGGCCCAGCCAACGTACTGGGGTGCAGTACGTGACAGGTGAAGCATGATAACTTATGTATGTGCACATCAGAATCATGCAGAGTGAAGATTGCCTCATTTCATCCCAATCCCTGCGTAACAATTACTTAGCCCAATGAGGCTAAAGATTTAAAAATGTGACTGAAACAATGAAACTTAGGGAAAGTAAAAAGAACCCTAAGCTTTGACCAAACAGGTCATAGAAGTCATATGGAAACAGAAGAGAAGAAAGGGTTATAATAAAATTTCACTATGAAGTACATTAATTGACTTATTGTGATTGAAGTATTTTAGAAAAAGGGAAAAAGGAATTCTGCACGGAAGGACCTGAGCGGCAGTGATGGAGGGGAAGCTGTGTAATGCCAAATCTCCCGACAATCCTCCAAAATACAAAAAGATAATTGTAGGGGCGCCTGGGTGGCACAGCGGTTGAGCGTCTGCCTTTGGCTCAAGGCGTGATCCCGGCGTTATGGGATCGGGCCCCACATCAGGCCCCACATCAGGCTCCTCTGCTATGAGCCTGCTTCTTCCTCTCCCACTCCCCCGGCTTGTGTTCCCTCTCTCGCTGGCTGTCTCTATATCTGTCAAATAAATAAATAAAATCTTAAAAAAAAAAAAAAAAAAGAAAGAAAAGGACATTAGGACAGAGACACACAGAGGGAAGACCGTGAGACAAGTGTCAGAAGAAACCAACCCCGCTGACCTTGCTTCCTCCTCTCTGACTTCCGGCCTCCCAAAGTGTGAGAAGATACATTTCTGTTGTTCAAGTCATCCAGCCTGTGGTACTTCGTTACGTCAGCCCTAGCAAACAAACGAGGCCCCCAAACCCATTTTCCCCACAAGTCCTGTGGTTTTTATTGTGCGATCTGGCACAGCATGATGATTTTTTAGGAATGCCTACGTTGCATTATAGCAGAACTGACTGTATCCCTCTGTCCCTGCTGTAAGCGGTCACAGGAACAAGGAGATTCCAGAAAGAACAGGGTGGAAGAAAGAAGGGAGTGGTGGCTGTGGCCTTCAAGACTGATCTAAGGTCACTGCCTCTGAGAGAAAGTCCACCCTAAACTGAGGGGTTAGAGAGACAACTACAAGAAAGAGGCGAACTTAAAAGTACATCCCAGACACCAGGAGGCAGTCTTGCAAAGGCAACTATTTGGGGGAAAATAAAGTAAAAAGGAGAGTTACGCTTAGGAAGTGCATGGTAACGTTTTAAAAAAGGGAGAGAGGGGAATTTAGAAACCTGCAAGAGAAAATAACTTATCCACCACTGGGGGACACATAAATCCTCCCTGTCTCCCTCCAGCCATCCAGTGAAGCAGCCACACCCGAGGACACTGTCAGAACCCTGACAGAGTCCCCCTCACACGAGGGCCCGAAGTTAACCTCACCGGCAACAGGGAGAGACAGCACACATACCCTCGGACACGATGCACTGGAGAAGGACACAAGGTCACTTCTGGAATATTTGTAGCAAAAATGCATAATCTGATTCTGATCACAATTAAATATGGGACAAACACAAATTGAGGGACATTCGTTATAGCAAATGATCTGTACTCTTCAAAAATGTTAAATTCAGGAAAGACAAATACTGAGAAACTATTCCAGATTAAGGAAGAATAAAGAGACATTACAATTAAATAAAACAGGTGAGCCTGAATTGTAAGAGTGGACTGGGGGGTTGGGGTGGGGGGGTGTCCTATAAAGGACAGTAAGTGGGGGCAATTCAGCACAATTTGAATAAAGTACATGAAATAGATCATTGTGCTGTGACTATGTAAGAGAATGCCCTTCTCTAGGAAATGCAGACTGAAGTGTTGAGGGCTGAAGGGTATCATGTCTGCAACTTAGTCTCAAATGCTTCAGAGCAATAATTAGTGAGGCAGGGAGGAAAAGGGGAGGAGAGAGGGAACGATGAAACGAACATGGTGAAATGTTAACATTTGAGGAATCTCAGTGAAGGGTGCACCGGAATTCTCTGTACTCTTTTTGCAACTGTTCAGGGAGTATGAAATGACTTCAAAATAAGAAGTTAGAGAAAAAGATAAATTTTGCCCAGCCTTCCAATGTGTACTTTCTGGCCAAGTCCTTAATTCATCCACTGGGAACAAAAAGCCCATGGCAGTGTAGACAGGAGTATAATTAAAGAACAAAGAACAAAAGAGAATTGGAAATTCACAAATAACACTAGCACATCCTCTTAAAATCTGAATTCAGAAATCAAAAAAATAAAATAAACAACCTTTTAAAGTAATCAGGCTCTACACTACAGGTTGGAAAGTTCTGATTTAAATCACCAACCTTGCCAGGTGGCACAGGAGTAAATTACTTCAGCCTCTCCTTGGGGGTTCTTATGACGACGACTGTAGGTAGATTCTGTGCAGCAGGCACTCATATGGAGAAGAACAAAGCAAAAAGTTTCTATTCTATGACATATTTCTAAAGTACATGTTATTACTTGCAAGTGCGTATGATGCAACAGACTGCCGACGGAAGAAAGCACAATGGCGTAACTCTTACGTAACTCCACTCCAATACCAGCACGAGACCCAGGCACCCGTATCAGCCCTCGCTCACTCTAACATTATCTCCACTAGTCTCCCTCCTGCCAATCACTCTCCCTTTCAATCTCTCTAGCTACCTCGTCCAGATTTCACATTCTAAAATACACCTTCCATGCCGCCACTCTTTGATCAAAACACTTCAAAAGACATTTATAAATAACCAGGTTCAAATATCTTACCCCAAATACCCAGAGTCTCCTACTCTCTAGTCTTCAGCTTCTTCTCCAGCCTTGTTCTCCAATCTCCTTTCACCCAAGACAAGCCCCCCTGTCTATGCTGACCCCCTAACACTTGCCTGGACGATCCTCAAAGCCCATCTGGGGGCCCACCACCTCCATGAAGGAAGGGAGAAAGTTCTGATTTTTTTAATTACCAGTTATCTAATTCCTGCCCATCAGTCCCCCTTCTTTCAGTCTTTAATCGCTCCAGCTTTGCAAGTAACTTTGGCACGTGCTGATTCTATAATACGATGGCGCTACAGCAGCTGTGAGAACACAGAGGTATCGAAGGGATGTCAGTTCTCAAAGAAGCATAAAAACCAAAAGTGGCCCGGGGAAGAAGTGGTGTTTACAGTCTGAGAGAAGGGGCCAGAGTGTAGGTAAGGCAGCACTGGGGGGCATGGTGTTCCCGGCACACCGCCACTGGCTGTATAACATAGCCCACCCAGGGAGGGTCTCGTGGTGAGTCAGCAGCTATTGCCATCACAGAGAGAAGGGTGAACCCCATCTAATCCAGTTCAAATGACAAAAAATTGTTTAATTCAATAAATCTAAATTAATAAAACATTGCTACATTTTTGAGAGTACAGCAGTAACAAAGGGTACATCCCTATTGAAGACGTATCCGTTTGTTACAGAAATGGAGATCCTGCTGCTGAGTCCAGAAATCCAGCACTGGGGAAAACTCAAAGGCTGTACGTGACCTCTCTCTCCTCTTCAATCAGGACAAGGGCTTCAAGAACATTTCAAGATATTCCCTAGGGGCGAGTAGACAGTGATGGATGTTAACTAGACTTCTTATGGTGATCATTTCACAATACACATAAATATTAAATACACACAAATATTGAATCATTATGTTGTATGCCTGAAACTAACATCATGATGCAGGTCAATCACATCTAAATTTTAAAGGTTAATTTTTTTAAAAAAAGAAATTCTTCAATTTATTTGTTTATTTTAAGTAGGTGACACACCCAGAGTGGAGCCCAACACAGGGCTTGAACTCACAACCCTGAGATGAAGACGTGAGCTGACATCAAGAGTTGGATGCTTAAGTGACTGAGCCACCCAGGCATCCCAAAAAAAGAAATTGTCATTGCAGTCCAGTTCCACAAAACCAAGAGCCCAGCTCAAATGAGAAAAATTTTAAATGTGTTCCCCTCTTTTATTTTCCTCTAAAATAAAAAGAGAGAAAAAGTAATTGAAAAGATGACATCTACAACCCTCCAAGCATCTCCAAGGATAAAATTCATCCTAAGCCAAGACAACTACTCCCTTTATTCCCTATAACCTGTTTCCACATGTGAAAATCATTCATTCTCTCCCCACAGTGGACTGAGCTCTTTGCCAGCAAACTGTTATTTATCACTATATCAGCAGCTCCCAGCCCAATTCACAGGCTCAATATATGCTTATAAGAATATTTAGCCAGGATGGTAGAATACAGCAAAAGTAGGTGACCATTTCAATGTAAAATGTTTCATTAAAAAAAAAAAAGAAAAAAGATATTCCCTGGGGACCAAAATCTTCAGGAATGGCATGTGAGCCAGTCTTCCCAATTCAAGGTAATCAAAGTCACAGTTAACACATGCAGGTATCTGATCACAGAATCCTACCGACAAACCTTTGAGTTAGGTCCTCCTGTAACTTCACAGAGGAAGAAACTGAGGCCCAAGAGAAGTTAAGTAACTTGCTCCAAATCACATAGCCGGGGAGGGGTAGAGCCAGAATTGGAACAGATGGATCTCCAAAACCCACACTTTCAATTGTTATGCAAATGAAAATGCAGCAAAAAGATCACATGAATGAGGACTAAAGAATTAACCACAAAGTGTAATATTTTAATTGCATACCTTATGGTCAATACTTACAATGCAGTCTAATTTAAACAGTATTAAATGATGATTTGGATTTTTAAAATTTATTATTTTGCGTTTAAAAGCTACCTTAAGTCGTCGTTAAATAGCGAGCCCATTAATCATGATTACTTGTAGGACAATAATAATTACTAAAAACTGACTTTTCAATTATAAGTTTAATCAAAATAACATTAATATAGGATGGATATTTTCCTTTAATAACAACAATCATTTTTAAGTAGGCACACAGTTTAAATGTTTAATTATTTTAGTTATAAATGGAATTATAGTGTCTCTTAACACCAAAAGGAAATAAACACACACAAATAGAACATTTTAGCTGGGCTACCAGGAAAAAGTATCTGGTATACTCAGTCTTCATATTCCTTTTCCTGAGAGGTGGTGAAGCACAGAGGGCTCCGTCCAGGCCTTGAGGCAGGGCTTGGATCCCAGCCAGTCCATTCTCCACCCCTGTGACCTCAGGCAAGGTACTTAACCTCTCTGAGCTTTGCAAATAACACCAAAAGTCTAAAGTTATTTTGAAGATAAAAAATATATAATATACACAAAACAGCAGACCTAAAGGAAATAAATGTTAAATTCTTTTCTTTCTTAGAAGAGAAACAAAAAGGGATAACTTTGATCTCCGTGTATCAGTAAGTCCAAACTACATTGATACTTTCCAGAGTCCAAGAGAGAAACAATGTTTCTCCATCCCCACTGTCATTTGTGGAACTTTGAGGAAAGTAACTGCATTAATATATCCCAATTCTAGATTCCAGTTTATATGGATGGCTTATATACAAATATTTACTTTAAGATTTAATTTTTGAGATTATTGTTTTAAAAATCTTTTTTTTTTTAATTGACAACTTTGGCCTCCGTGATGACTTTAAACTCCGTAAGACGGAGCTCTCTTCACCTAACCCACTAAAGCAAGAGATAGGACCAGATGATATTTAATGGTTTCATACAGCAAAATAAGGCTTTAGTTCTGCCAACAAACAGGAATAGATTAAAAAAAAAAAAAAAAAAAAGGAAAAGAAAAAGAAAAAGAAAAAAAAAAAAAAACCTGCATGGTGACTTAAATGAAAAGACAACATCCAGTCTTCCGAAAAAAGGATCCATCAGTAACAACAGGGTAACAACTAACAACTTGTAGGCCAGGGCCACTGGCTCTTTGTCCAAAGCAAGAACCAAGACATGTGTCTATCAAATGGCTCTCACCAGACGGCCGGGAAAATCCTCTAGCAAATAATAGCTCTTAGCACTCCAGAAGCCTGCCATGATCTCTGTACTACTACATAACCAAGGAGCAGGGGAAGGGAAATTTTTCTTTATAGAAATAGTCCAGCTAACAAATAAACTAGAAGGACTGAATGAGATCATCATTTTTAAAAACCCAATTCACAGATCTAGACACTGAGCATCAATGGCTCAAATACTGAGCCCTTTCTCAATCTCACTGAGAAACATCTCAAATGTCGTGTGCTTTCCAAACCAAAATATCTATGTATTTATATGGGGGGAGCATACATACACACACACACACTCATATACACACACACATATATATCCTGAATTTGAATAAATCTCTATCAATTTACAAGAAATATGGAATTGTACAATGAGGATGCTATCAGAAAAAAAAGGATGAAGAGAAAAGCTGTGGATTAAAAAGGGCATTTTTTCAAAAAAGCATCAGTCCATGTGTGTTTATAGCTTCATCACGATAACTGGTTTTTGGGAAAGGGCTATAGAAGGTTTCTGGGGTGGCTGGCAAAGTTCTAGTGTCCTGGGTGGTGTCAGAAGGGTTCTCTCTACAACAATTCATTAAGATACGTTTGTTTTATGTGGTGTGTGTATTTTTTTAACAATAAAAATGTTTAAAAATAGAAGAGTGAGATTTTTTTTTTTTTTTAAGATTTCATTTATTTGCTTGAGAGAGAGCACAAGCAGGAGGAGGGGCAGAGGGAGGAGAAGCAGGCTCCCTGCTGAGCAGGGAGCCCAACGTGGGGCTCAATCCCAGGACCCCACAATCATGACATGAGGCAGATGCTTAATCAACTGAGCCACCCAGGTGCCCTGAGGAGTGAGATTCTAAAGGTAATTTCGGATTAGCCGTGAGGCAGACTAAGCGTGTGCCGAGGTGCACAGAACATCAGTAACATAGTCCTTTCCTCCGGCCTCTATCCCAAATGAATCCTCGGGGTAGGCTGGTTTGTTTGTCTTGTTAAATATTCTTCAGTAGAACTTTATGTTAAAACAACAACAGCAACACACTGTTTGGCCCAGACAAGTAGTTTTACCCGACGGGGGAGATGTGCACCCTTAAAGCGCCGTGGGACAGCCACAGTCTCACACACTCCATGTATCTTTTGTACTCCGCGAGGTAAACCGGAGTTTAAGGGCGGTTTTAGTAAGATCAACTAACTGCAGAGCTATAATTTCACAGAGTTCTAAAATTTCTTATAACCTACTTTTATTTTTTTGAACTACTCAAAACAAAAGGATTATTCAGTACAACCGTTCTAAGTATTCATTTTACAAAGGCTGTTCCCATTCATATTGAACAATGAAACAGAATGAGATTCATTAGCATGTGCAAATACATATTTCACCACTGAAAAAGTATGTTTCACCCTATTGTTCTTATACTTGCCTTGATATGCTTTTATGTTCCTCTTTACAAAGTTTCAGAAAACAGAACTTAAAAAGAAATAATTTGGACTCTTTAACATCACCCCAAATCTCTCAGAGTAAGATTTAACTGAAATCCTAAGTAAAGCATGCCAGAAATTTCTGTACCATTTTCAGCTTGACCCTAAACTTTTAAAATTTCATTATTTTTAAATATCATCCTTTTACAACGTGTTTAAGCAAAAAGTTGAGCGGGTTTTACCAATTACAAATCTCTGAAATTCACTTGGTGCCTGCCATATTTTAGGTCTTGTGAATGGAGAATCTGTAACATCAGAGTAACTGAGTGTTCCTTATCACAGATGTGAAGGCTCCCTCCACGGCCCCAAATTCTATCCTGTTGTGCAGTTACTTACAAGGTAAATAGTATGAGTTACAATAGGCTTTGGCATTAACTCAGAAAACCAGTCATAACACGGACTAGCTGTGCGGCTCTGGGCAAATTACTTGGTCTCTCTGAGCCTCCACGGCCTCACAGAAAATAGAGATTATACAACTTCATGTTTGTGAAAATTAAGTGATGCTATATGTATATCTAAGCATCTGGGACAGAATAAGAACTCAGAAGTTCCTTTGTCTTTCTCTTCTCTTCAGAAACACTGAGACTGGAGGGATAAGAAAAGCTTGCCTATGGTACCCGGTAGATGGAGAAGAGTGGTTCTTCCAGTGTGGTCCAAGGACCAGCAGCACTGATATTAACAGGGAGCCTGCTGGAAATGCAAATTAACGGTGTGAGCCCCAGATCACCTTAACAAATCAGAATCTCTGGGACAAGCCCAGGAAGCTATGTTTTAATAGGCTTTCCAGGTGTTTCTTAAGAATGTTAAGTTTGAGAACTACAGATCTAGAAATAGGACGTGTTACACGCAGCATCCTCTTGTGATTCCTTATCCCGTTTTCTGACCTTGCTCACCTCTCCTTCCCTGTTTGTCGCTCCAGCTCCTTCCACTGCCCAGCTGTGTAGATTCAACATTTGGCTTTACTGGCTCACTTCCCAGACCACAGCTGGTTGCTACCCGTCCCGGCAGTCCTCTCCGGCTGACAACGTACTAACTGTCACATCACCACCCCCAGCACCACCCTGCTACAAGACAGACACCTAGAAGGTCCTGGTATCCACGCAGGCTGTACGATGCCCTCCTGGGCAGGCTGGCCGATGCACACTCAGATGCAAAGTGAGCCTTCCCCATTCTGTCCCAGAGAGAGCATCATTCCGCCAAATCCATGGTACCCGGGGCATGGAAGAACGCCCGAGGGCTCTGGATTTCCTGTATCTCACTTTTAAGGCTTTTCTTGGAATTGCCAAGTCAACTGAAGGAGGTTTGACAAAACTCGCCGCTCTGTTTACCATACCTGAGTCCACACCGCGTGTCCCTGCCCCAGCTACAAAAGTGGGCAGATTGCCAGCGCACTGGAGGCAGCTCATTACACCTGATATCTTTACAACCAGTCTGTCTCAAACCAAGACAACGGAAGTAAGAGTCCTGCAAGGAAATATGGTGGACATTTGACGGAGGTGTTCAAACTAGTGGTTACTGGCCTGGACTGAGAGCATTTAGCCAGTTAGGGAAGACACTCCATCATCTATGATTTCCAGGTCCTTGTAATCCATATCCTGCTTCCTCTTGTTCTCTGCAATGGTGTCCTCTCCAAGTCCAGTTCTACCAAAACCCCACGCTGACAATTAGAATGGAATTATGGCCCAATTTGTTACGGGTACAAGAGACCAGCCCTCTACCAGCATACACTCACCAGTTTCATCAGAACCCACTCTGTGCGAGACCCCAGATAGAGGGGGAACAGAAAGAAGATAGAGACCATCATCCTGCCAGTGAGTCGTTTCAAGGGCCTCTAAAAGATAAGCCACTTCAACTTCTGCCTTGGCCCAGTCTGGAGTAGCCACGAGCCACAGCAGATACCAAGACCTTCCTGCAATCAATGAAATACCCAACTCTAAGGAGTTTAACCCTATGTGTATCATAAAATCCTCAAACCAAAACTTCAAAACCTGAGGAACTCTGTGTATCCCTAACAGTGAAGTCAGAGATATGCACTCAACAGTGATAAGAGATGAAGGCGGGCATGACAATCCGAGGCCACACACACACACACACACACGAATTGGTGGCAGTTTACTGCCTTAAACAAATTTGAGGTTATATTTTTAATTAAGTTCAGATCATAAAATTCTTTTTCCACACCATTTGTTCCAGAAATAATCTACAGTCTCACTACTGCCATGTGCTTGTATCTCCCTGCATTATGTCCAGCACTGAGTGTAATGATGTCTTTAAGCGTTTATCAATTTCAAGAGGGGAAAATTGGTTTTATTCCTCATTTATTTTTGATTGCTAAAAGAGTTACACATTTTTTCACTTTTTAAAAAAGTGGACACATGCATTTCTTCCTTTTAGAGATCATTTCTTTAAGCAAACTGCTACAGGGCAAGTTTGATAAACGTACTTTTTACTTGTTCTGTTCACGCTGTTAAAAACTATATAGGATGGGGAGAGAACACAGCAAAACTCACAATATCCTGATATCCCATCTTAAATAAGCATTATGTCAAAACAAAAATATCAAAAAGCAGTTCTATAGCTTAGAGCAGGATAAATTTAGGGGTGGAAAAAAGAACACCAACCGATTGGAAACCTTATTTTTACCCAGACCTAGAAAACTTGTCCAAGGCCATTCAGCTCAGACCAGTGGACAAGACTGCATTTCCTTCAGCCCTTCAGTCTAACACTCTTACTAACACATCACTATCTCAGCTCAAATCCCTGAAGGAGATGGAATCTTTGCAGTACTGGGTAAATGGCTGTCACTGCCACTGTGACTCTGTTTAGGAAACATACTTCTACACAAGAAAGACCACTCACTGAGTAGGAGAAAGCCCATTGTTCATCACAGTGCACTTCTGTTTCTTCAGCTGCTTAGCACCCCATGCCCCCTTCCACGTGGCTATGTTGCAAACACTATGCCCAATCCACTCCTGAGGAAGCACGTGACCAGGGCAGGCCAACCATATTCAGTTGCCTTTGGTGATTACTATATATATTATAATTTCAATAATATAAAATATGAATACAAATAAATACTAATTAGAAGATAATATGCAAACACTATTTTTAAAAACTGGTTATATGGATAATTATTTTTTACTGATTTTTAAAAATTTAGTTAAATTCAATTAATTAACATATAGTGTATTATTAGTTTCAGAGGTAGAGGTCAAAGATTCATTAGTTTTATATAACACCCGGTGCTCATTACATCACTTGTCCTCCTTAATGACCATCACCCAGTTACCCCATCCTCTTAGACCCCTCCCCTCCAGCAACTCTCAGTTTGTTTCCTATGATTAAGAGTCTCTCTCTCTCTCTTTTAAGATTTTATTTATTTGTCAGAGAGAGAGAGAGAGAATGGGAGAGCATAAGCAGGGGGTGTGACAGGCAGAGGGAGAAGCAGTGTGCAAGGAGCCTGATTCGGGACTCAGTCCCAGGACCCTGGGATCATGATCTGAGCTGAGGGCAGACATTTAACCGACTGAGCCACCCAGGCATCCCCGATTAAGAGTCTTTTATGGTTTGTCTCCCTCTCTGATTTTGTCTTGTTTTATTTTTCCCTCCTTTCCCCTATGCTCCTCTGCTTTGTTTCTTAAATTCCACATATGAATGAAATCATATGAATGAAATCACACGATAACTGTCTTTCTCTGATTGACTTATTTTGCTTAGCATAACATCCTCCAGTTCCATCCATGCTGTTGCAAATGGAAAGATTTCATTTTTTGACGGCTGAGTAATATTCCATTGGATATATATACCACATCTTCTTTACCTGGATAATCATTTTTAAATTCTTCTTTAATATTGCTGATCCATCATATTTTCAACAACAATGAAAGAAAAATATTTGCCCGGGGCGCCTGGGTGGTGCAGTCGTTAAGTGTCTGCCTTCAGCTCAGGGCGTGATCCCGGTGTTCTGGGATCGAGCCCCACATCGGGCTTCTCCGCTAGGAGCCTGCTTCTTCCTCTCCCACTCCTCTCCCACTCCCCCTGCTTGTGTTCCCTCTCTTGCTGGCTGTCTCTCTCTGTCAAATAAATAAATAAAATCTTAAAAAAAAAAAAAAAGAAAAAGAAAAATATTTGCCAGGTTTACTTTCAAAAAAGCTTAAAAATAAATATTGCCTGGGGGTGCCTGGATGACTCGATTGAGCCTCCGATTCTTGGTTTTGGCTCAGCTCACGATCTCAGAGTCGTGTGATTGCCCGAAGTAGGGTTCTTGAGTTCTCTCTCCTTCTCTCTCTGCTCCTCCCCACCATGCTTGCTCTCTCTATATACATATCAAATAAATCTTAAAAAAATAAAGATAAATAAATATTGCCTGGAATTTATTTATTTAAAAGTCATTTATATTCACGGACTATGAGGCAAAGGAGATCCTAAACGTTTTATTAACAACATACATTTAATCCCTGAAACAAGGCTATGAGGGAACAGGCAGAGAAACCTGCCACTGAGTGAGTTAATAACCCACAGCTCCAGGATTAGAACCGTACTCAACTACCACCAGGGCTCTACTTCTCGACTATGGGGCTAAATTCATTAAAACTTCTCTCCAGTGATGGAGTCCAAATTCTAAAGAAGCACAAAAAATTCTATGAGATAACTATCCTGTCTACGGCTATACTTCCTTGGGTTGGGACTTTTCTGTCTGATTTCATCAGCTAAATAAACTAAATCTAACCAGTACTTAGATATACAAGAAAAGTACAGTGGCTTTAAGAATGCCCCAGATGTTAGTGAGGTGACACTTTTTCCAATTCAAAAATAATAATGTTTGTTTGTAATTATCTTCTAATTACAACGCAATATGTATATACAATGAATAGCATTTCATGTACAATAAACATCATTAAACAAATCTTGTCCTGTTATAAACAGTATGAAAACAACTGAAACCAGAATTATCTCTTATTAATAAGACATATCATGAATGAGTAATGACATCTGGGATCATACGCTTTCTCTCTACAAAAATTTCAATTAGTCCTGGCAGCCATGGGCTTAATTATTACTTTCAAATATTAATTTTAACCTTCAAAGAATGATTTAGCAATGCTCTAAAATTATGAAATTACTGCCAGGCACTTTTCTTTGCCCAAGTACATTTCAGTACTAATCTCCAAATAAAATCCTCCCTAAATTCATAAATTTTTTCCAATTTGCAATTGAAATGCAAAAATAGGAGACTAAATTAAAAACAGAAGTTACACAGGAAATAATTATTACTCTTTCAAGTCAAAATGGTCACATTTCCTCAGACTGGTACTCACATTATTATCTCTGCAACCACTTCAACACACACGCACATCAGAGGAAAAGGTCCCTGATTCAGACTAATGAAATATGTAAAACCTAAAGGAATAAATGAATTGACCAACTATTTAAAAGAAACTTAACTTTGTTACTTTCAAATATTATGTAACTCAAACTAGGGAAACAAATTATTCAGAATTTCTGATGATGTGCCCATCAACCATTCCCATTTACACAGCTTCTGAAATACAAGTGCCTCGAGAAGACACTTGAGAACAGTTTATTAGAATTCCCTTCTTTATGTCTCTGCATCCGATATCTTAATTTCATAATCACTAGTAGTTCGGCCTTCCTGTTAAGAAAGAGCTCATGCTGGGGGCGCCTGGGTGGCTCAGACATTAAGCGTCTGCCTTCCACCCAGGGCATGATCCCAGGGTCCTGGGATGGAGCCCCGCATCGGGCTCCTCCCGCTGGGAGCCTGCTTCTTCCTCTCCCACTCCCCCTGCTTGTGTTCCCTCTTGCTGGCTGCCTCTCTCTCTGTCAAATAAATAAAATAAAATAAAATAAAATAAAATAAAATAAAATAAAAAGAAAGAAAGAAAGAGTTCATGCTGGGGTGCCTGGGTGGCTCAGTGCATTAGGCGTCGGGTTCTTGGTTTCGGCTCAGGTCACAATCTCAGGGTCTTGGGATCAAGCCCCACGTCAGACTCTGTGCTCAGTGAAGGGGGGGATCTGCTTCAGGATTCTCACTCTTTGCCCTTCCCCCTGCTCACTCTCACTCTCTAAAATAAATAAATAAATCTTTAAAAAAAAAAAAAGTTCATGCTAAGAACATCCACCCCATTCAAAATCGTGACTTAACTCAAAATACATACCATTTATTAAAAACTTTCAATATATTTCATTTAGTATTCTAGAAATAGAACATAATTCTTGCCTAAAAATGGTTTTATATTATTAAAAGTATATACAACTAGAAGAATGATAATCAGAATCCACTATTTTAGAGCTGGTTCCCAATTATCCAAAGAAGTTCATGTACACTTAACAGAGTTAGCAAATGAGTTTCAGCTCTAGGGCAACTCTAATTAATTAGTAATGACTTCCTGGAGCGTGGTGTTGAGGACTCTGAGCAGCAGAGAGCCAGGACCAGGATGCAGGGGAAGGGTCTAGCCGCACCCGGGCCATGCCGGAGTCACCTACACCCACTTTCAATCAACAGTCAATGGCGGCCAAGTTAATTTTAATATTAATCCAATAAGACATAATTCCAAAAGAACATGTGACTGTCAAAGTGAGTGTCACATTATGAATTCCAAAATCAAATAAAAGTGATTTGGGGAAAAGGTTTGTTGCTACACCTTCTACCTGGTGATTCAATTCTGGTAGTGACGGGATGTGCTTCCCTGTTCGTTCGTGACAGCAGATTGGACTTTGTAATGCTTTGCTTTATATTGCTCATTCTGGAAAAAAAAAAACCTGCATTTTCTTGGTTTCTACTTTATATATAATTTATGGAAGGAAGTTGAACATTCTTGTGTTTTGCTTTACAGGATACTGAACAGTAAAACCACCCAGCCCACACCCTAATACCCTGGGGTAACATTAGCCTCCTGCTGAACCTGAGCCAGAATATACACCACATGGCTCTACTCCAGCGCCTTTCTTACTGGTGCCGGCCAGGCAATGTACCTGGGGGCAAGGGTATTCAAAGCCACAAAACAGACATGACATTTAAGACATTATTTAAATATTAAAATAAGCACAAATATATTATTTAGAACATAAAACTGGCATGAATCTTTAGAAAAAAACAAGATTACAAAAAAAATGTTCCCTTTATGGAAAGGTCAGAACACACACACACACACACACACACACTCATGCACACACACCCTTTGGGTTCAATCTTCTTTGCAGTTAAGAATACTTTGGTGGAAAACGTAGAGAAACACAGGATTACTCTATTAGTGTGCATGAACTAAGGGGTGACTCGGAAAAAGGAAGGTCTCCCGATTTTCAGAGGAGACATGGGAAACAAGCTGATCCCTGTAACAATTTAGCTTCCGACAAGAGTATATTTGGGCAAAAAAAAGTTTTGTTTATTGCAGTTAATCTGGACCATAATGACTACAGTAACAGCAATATTTAACATTTATTGAGCATTTCCAGGCAGAACCCGTGGGTATCACCCTTACACTACTTGCCAAGAATATTCTAACTAGTGGGCCTTTGTATTTTGTATTTCACCCCCTCTGTCCAAAACATTTGTCTCTGAGATCATTCCCTGGCTCACACTCCTTCTTTCCTAACACTCTTCTAAAATTTTCTCCAAGACTGCTAACCTCAGTCACCTTACCTTTCTGTATGCTTTCTTCACAGCGCACAGACATTTGCTGTTACTTCTTTGTTTTCTTCTTAAGCACGTGTCCCTCCTACTACAGTATATACTCCATAAAGTAAAGGCAGGATTTAGGGCACCTGGGTGGCTCAGTCCTTAAGCGTCTGCCTTCGGCTCAGGGCGTGATCCCGGCGTTATGGGATCGAGCCCCACATCAGGCTCCTCCGCTGGGAGCCTGCTTCTTCCTCTCCCACTCCCCCTGCTTGTGTTCCCTCTCTCGCTGGCTGTCTCTATCTCTGTCAAATAAATAAATAAAATCTTTAAAAAAATAAAGGCAGGACCTTGCTCTATTATGCTTCTCGCTATATTATCAAAGCCTAGCTACAGATCCTGGCATACAGCAGGATAATTACAGATTTGTTAAATGCATGACTACTAGACTTCATTTATTCCAAAATGTAGACTGAGACACAAAGATATCAGATTTGTACTTCTGCATAATTGCACATACCTCCCCGTACACAGAAAGACACACTCTGAGGGTCTCCACAACAGTGCCACAGCCTGCCTTATTTCAGCAAAACAACACCACCTCGCTGCCTACAGAAATGCCGGATACTCTGGAATAAGCCTGTTGCTGACGTAAATGTGAACCTAACCACTCTGGTGGTAACTTTAAAAACAAAAACAAACACAAGCCTGACACTCACTAGAAGGCAGTAGAGAACATATTTAGTCTTAGAAGATGCTGTATTTGCTCCTTGGGGGGGAATGCTACAGACTGCATTGTGTTCCCCCAAAATTCATATGTGAAAGCCCTATACCTCAGTGCGGCTATATTTGGAGAGGGGATCTTTAGGAGTTGATTAAGGTGGAATGAGGTCATCAGGATGAGGCCCTAATCTCATACAGCTTGTGGCCTTATAAGAAAGAGGAAGAAATCTCTCTCCATGCGCACTCACAGAGAAAGGCCGTGTGAGGACACCGTGAGAAGGTGGCCATCCACAGCCAGGAAGAGAGCCCTCGCCAGAAACCAAACTGGCCGTCACCTTGATCTTGGGCTCCCAGCCCCCAGACCTGTGAGAAAGTAAATGTCTGTTACTTAAGACACCTAGTCTATGACATTTTGTTACAGCAGTCCAAGCTGACTAATATGTAAAGGATGGAAATCAAATGATCTTTTAAGACTTTACTTATTAAATTTTTCAGAGAGAGACAGAGAGAGCACAAGCAGGGGGAGCGGTAGGCAGAGGGAGAGGGAAAAGCGGGCTCCCGGCTGAGCAGGGAGCCTGATGCAAAACTAGAACCCAGACCCTGGGATCATGACCTGAGCTGAAGGCACCGACTTCAGCCGGTGAGCCACCCAGGTGTCCCTCAAATGCTCTTTAACGGCCTTGAAATCCCTCAGAAACCCATTCCTCTTCCTCTGTTAAATGCTCCCCATTTGGTTCCCCGCAAACCTGTCATCCTCACAGAGGAACTCTCAGGGTTAGGATCCCCCCACTTCACTAACACAAGTGAGCAGTTCTGGAAAGGTTTCAGTGCTATCGTGATGCCTTTCTCTAAGCCTCCCTAAACCTAAAAACCCTCACAGGGTTGTTGTGAGGATGTAATTAACTTATGGTAAAGGTTTACAGCAGTATGTAGCAGAGTAAATGTTATATAATATCGGCCGCTATTACTAAAGGACAAGTTTTACTCCCAAAATAACACTTTGCAGTGGGTACAACCAGTATCCTCAGTCCATGAAACTGAGGCACAGAAAGGTCACAGCTATTAAGTAGAGGAGGCCACGACTGGAAATCAGGCAGTCTGACTCTGGGTGCTGGCTCTTAATTCAATGACTGGTCCACAATGAAAGCTAGGCTGTTGCTTTTATTGCTGAGGTCATACTATAATATTAGTAAAACAAACAAACGTGGACACAAATTAAGAAAGCAATTTATTTTTTCTTTCCAGTGCTTTTCCTATGAGGGCTCCTCATTCATTTTATCTGATAGTAAAACTATAATTCTGCTTATTAAAGAAGAATGTTTCTATATGCACACTAAAAATAGTGGTCATCTCAATATATTCTTGAAAGCACCAAAAAGTTCCAAGTTCATAGTTCATATTTATGGCCCAGTGTGAATCAGTATCTTCCCACTAATAATGAAGCAAATCAGCCTTCGTCTTTCTCTATCGGCAGCACCTGAGCACGGTCCCTCTGAAACAGGGGTCTCAAATCTTGTGTATGAAAGAATCACGGCAGTAACTGCCTGCAGGATACACAGTATTTTCAAGCTTACATGTAATGTTCAATAAAATGGTAATATAACATGCCATAAACCGAGTTTCAACAAAGTCAAAAGACTGGCACTATACATACACATTCTCTGACCCCGATTCAATTACATCAGAAATCAAAATCAGTAACAAATCTTAGTTGTTTGAAAATTCAAAATGATACTTCTCAATAGTTACGGGTAAAAGAAAAAACAGCTAAAAATTACAAAATTCATAGACAATAATAAAGAAAACCCTGCATGTAAAAATACACAAGATTCAAGTAAAGCACCATGTAGTCAGGTTTATTATCTAGCAAGTGCAATTTTTAAGGAGAAAATACCAAAATTTAGTATGTTAAACATACCTTTTAAGAAATATTAGTCAGTAAAATCAACCCAAAGGAGAAGTATGGAAATAATTGGTGTAGAAAGCAATAGGGAGCAAGTGATAAAGAGAATGAACAATGTTGGGATCAAAACTCATTTCTTTGAAATGAATATTGAAACTGACTCTAACAAAGACAGATAAAAAAAGAATGAACTACAACAGCACACACACAACAGCACAAATGAAGAGGACACAACTGTAGACGCTACACAGATGAAACACACACGCACCACGAATTTATCATGGATTACTGATGCTAACAAATTTGGACATGTGGATGAAGTGAACCAATTTCTAAAAAGCAAACTCAAAAGAACCGGATCAAAAATAAATAGAGGGGTAGCTGGCTGGCTCAGTCAGAAGAACATGTGACTCTTAATCTTAGGGTCATGAGTTTGAGTCCATATTGGGTATAGACATTACTTAAATAAACTTCAAAATTTAAAAAAAAAAAGAAAAGAAAAGAAACCCTGGATCATTTCATAAGCATTAAAGAAACTATATCAAGCAGTTAGATGCTGCACCTGTATGATTTTGTAGGTTTGTTCAACCAAGAAGTCAAGAATAAAATAAAGACAACATTACCTCAAATATTCAAGATAGAAAAAGTAAGCACATTACTCATTTTATCATGGTGCACAGCCTTAATACCTAAGTTTGACAAGAAAAGAATGAGGAAGGACAATTGTAGGTCAAGTCCACTTAAGAACACAAATATAAAACACAAAACAATAGAACATTTAATTGACATCAAGATATAACTTTTCAAATATTTTAACATCTCTGAAACCACAATACATTTTACAACCTATAAGCATCATTAGCCATTAAAAAATATATATATAACATCCCTGAAATAGGAATGCATCTTACATAAACAGCATTTTAAATTTGAAAAAAAAAAAAGTATTAGCAAACTAAACTGAATAATAATTCATAACCTTGGATTTTATCCCAGGAATGCAAGGTTGGCTTAACATTAAAATATCAACTAATGCATTTAATGAAATTTGTGCCATTCACAGAAAAAAAATCACTTGATTGTCTCAAAAAGAACAGAAAACCTTTTGATAAAATTCAACATCATTAAAAAAAAAACAACACTCTCAGCTTGCTAGGAATAGAAGGGAACTTCCTTAACCTGATAAAGGTGTCTCCAAAACACCTATTTACATTGAAAGCATTTCCTGTAGGATTTAGAGCAAAACAAAGATGCCCATTATTACTACTTCAATTCAACAGTGTATTGCAAGTCCAAGCTGGTACTGTATGGCAGGAAAAAGGGGAAAAAAGGATTAAGGATAAAGCAAGGAAGAACAAAAGTGTCATTATTTGCAATGTAATCACTGTCTTCATATAAATAATCAAGGAGACCTTCCCTACCAAATACGGAAATTTGTTCTAAAACTGTATTTAAGACAAT
The DNA here is from genome assembly GCF_023065955.2 of Ursus arctos. NCBI lineage: Eukaryota > Metazoa > Chordata > Mammalia > Carnivora > Ursidae > Ursus > Ursus arctos. Next base: position 34,591,942 of record NW_026622952.1, on the reverse strand, counting down.
GTGAGAATGGCAAAAGGACTGAATAAACAGCCAAAAGGAACTGAACAGCAGCACAAAACTAGACCCACACACAGACCAACACGATGTATGGAAGCTGACAGGCAAGAGGCATCACGACTCCTCGGTGGGAAAAGTGAGATGTCTGGATATATATAGTACTGTGGTGACAAGTTGACCCGTAGGGGAAAAAGTGAAACTGGCCTCATCCCACACCCCATACTCAAAAACCAAGTCCTAGGGATTTGGAGACCCAAATGCAAAAGGCAAACCTCTAATGCTTTGCAAAGATCATACAGTAGAATAATTTATGACTTCAGGATACAAGATACAGGTTTCTTGAACGAGAAACAAATGCACAATCGTGAAGAAGATGGATAGATCTGACTATATTAAGAATCACCATTCACCAGAAACTCTGTAAAGAGAGTAAAATAAGCCACAAACTAGAAGATACTTGCAACACATGTAACTCACAAGGATCTGTTTCTAAAATACATAAGGAACTCTTAAGAATCAATAAAAAAAACTCACAAACCAATAGGAAGGTGAGCAACAAAAACAAAAAACAAAACATCCAGAAATTTCTAAGGGAAACAAATGGCCTCTAAACACAAATTATGTTCCATCACAATGAGATCCCAGTTCAAACCCACCCAAATGAAAAAACTTTAGAAGTCAGACATAGTCAAGTATTGCCAAGAACGTATACAACTGGGAAACCTCATGGACTGCTAAGAGAGTATAAACCGCTTTACAAAAAAATTTTTCATTTGAAAAGTTGGCTTTACCTAGGAAAGCTGCACGTGCAACTGTACGACCCAACAAATCCACTCCTAGATCGATACTCTGGGGAAACTCCCCTTGCCCGTGTGCCTGAAGAATCATATACAAGATGCCTAGAGCGGCGCTGTTCCTAGTGGAGAGAAACTGGATACAGACCAACATGCCCACTGGCTGTATCTACACAACGTTGAGACTACAGAGCGATAATTGTACAGGAGTAACAGTCACCAACATGGATACATACACGATTTTAATTGTGTGTTGACCTTAATGTGTTCTTTTTATTATGAGCTTTTAATTGGCATAGAATAAAACTGGTATTTTGGAGAGCATGCAGTCTGTGCATTTCAACAAATGTATTGAGTAGACCACTGCCACCACCACAATCAGAATGAAGAACAATTCCATCGCAACCAAAGACCTCCCTCATCTGACCTCTTCATAGGTATGGGGTCCTCTTCCCACCCCTGCAAACCCTGGCAAACACCACTTTGCGCTCCATCGTTATGAATTTATCTTTCTGAGAGCATCACATAAATGGAATCATACAGTCCATAGTAACCTTTTGAGCCAGAAGTCTTGACTCAGTGAGATGCCTGTGGGATTCAGCCAACCTGCTGCCTTCGTTTTTACTGCTGAGCAGAGTTAACTGTGTATATGTGCCACCGTCTGTTTATTTATGCACCCACTGAAGGACCTGTGGGTTGTTCTAGGTAGGCGGCAGTGTGACCAGAGCTGCCATAAACATTCACGTATCGGGTCTGGGATGAATATAGGTTTTCACTTTCTTAGAAAACATACCGAGAACTGGGAGTGTTGGGTCCTATGTTAAGTCTGTACATAACTTCATAACAAAGTGGCCAACTTTTTTGCCAGAATAGCTGCAGCGTATCCCATTCCATCAGCAGCCGTGAGAGTCCGGGTTACTCCACACCCTCATCAGCACTTGCTGCTGTCACCATTTTCTCAGGTTAGCCTTTTTAATAGGCAGGCAGTGGTACCTCCCTGTGGTTTCGATGCATTTCCCTAGAAGCGGGTGATCCTGCACACCCTTCCCTTTGCTTATTTACCATCTGTATATCCTCTTGAGTGGCACATCTATTCAAATCTTTTGGGCATTTTTAAAAAGTTTTTATGTAAATTCCAGTTAGTTAACACACAGTGTAATATTAGTTTCAGGAGTTCAATATAGTAATTCAACACTTCCAGACAAAACCTGGAGCTCACCACAAGTGCACTCCTTAATCCCCATCACCTAGTTCACCCACCCCCCACACCCACCTCCCCAGTAACCATCAGTTCATTCTCTACAGTTAAGAGTCTGTTACTTGGTTTGCCCCTCTTTTTTTTCCCCTTTGCTCATTTTTTTGTTTCTCAAATTCCACGTATGAGTGAAATCATATGGTACTTGTCTTTCTCTGACTGACTTAATTCGCTTACCGTAATACTCTCTAGCTCCAGCCATGTCACTGCAAATGGTAAGATTTCATTCTTTTTTATGGTTGAATAATATTCCATTTTACACACACACACACCTTCTTTATCCATTCACCAGTCAATGGACTCTTAGACTCTTTCCATAATTTGGATACTGTAGATAATGCTGCTATAAACAGCAGGGTGCATGTATCCCTTCAAATTAGTGTTTTTGTATCCTTTGGGCAAACACCTAGTAGTGCAATTGCTGGATCATAGGGTAGTTCTATTTTTGACTTTGTTTTTTTAAGTAGGCTCCACAACCAGCGTGGAGCCCAGTGTAGGACTTGACCTCATGACCGTGAGATCAAGACCTGAGCTGAGGTTATTTTTAACTTTTTGGGGACCCTCCATACTTTTTCCAGAGTGGCTGCACCAGTTTGCATTCCCACCAACAATATAAGAGGGTTCCCCAGTCTCCACATTCTCACCAGCACCTGTTGTTTCTTGTTGTTGATTTTAGCCATACTGACAGATGTGAGGTGGTATCTCACTGTGGTTTTGATTTGCATTTCCTAGGTGATCAGTGATGTTGAGTATCTGTCCACGTGTCTGTTAGCCATCTGTATGTCTTCTTTGGAAAAATGTCTATTCATGTCTTCTGCCCATTTTTAGTTAGATTATTTGGTTTTGGGGTGTTAAGTTTTATTTATTTTGGGGGATGTTAAGTTTTATAAGTTCTTTATCTATTTTGGATACTAACCCTTTATCTGATACGTCATTTGCAAATATCTTCTCCCATTCCATAACTGACTTTCAGTTTTGTTAACTCTTTCCTTCGTTATTCAGAAGCTTTGTATTTTGATGAAGTCCCAATAGTTTATTTTTGCTTTTATTTCCCTTGCCTCAAGAGACATAGAAAGAAGTTGCTATGGCCAATGATGAAGAAATTACTGCCTGTGTTCCCCTCTAGGATTTTTATGGTTTCAGGTCTTAATTTAGGGCTTTCATCCATTGTGGATTTATTTTTGTGTATGGTGTAAGAAAGTGGTCCAGTTTCATTCTTTTGCATATTGCTGTCCAACTTTCCCAACACCATTTGTGAAAAGAGACTGTCTTTTTCCCATTGGCTATTCTTTCCTGCTTTGATGAAGATTAATGCACCATATAGTTGTAAGTTCATATCTGGGTTTTCTCTTCTGTTCCATTCATCTATGTGTCAATTTTTTGTGCCAGTACCATACTGTCTTGATCACTACAACTTTGTAATATAATCTGAGGTCCAGAATTGTGATGCCTCCAGCTTTGCTTTTCTATTTCAAGGTTGCACTGGCTATTTGGGGTCTTTCGTGGTTCCATATAAACTTTAGGATTGCTTGTTCTAGTTCTGTGAAAAATGCTATTGGTATTTTGATAGGTTGCTTGGAGTAGTATAGACATTTTAACAGTATTTGTTCTTCCAATCCATGACCATGGAATGTCTTTCCATTTCTTTGCGTCATTTTCAGTTTCGTTCATCAGTGTTTAATAGTTTTCAGAGTACAGGTCTTTCACCTCTGGTTAGGTTTATCACCAGGTATCTTGCTGGTTTTGGTGTAATTGTAAATGGGATTGAGTCCTTAATTTCTCTTTCTGCTGCTTCATTATTGGTAAATAGAAATGCAACAGATTTCTGTACATTGACTTTGTATCCTGAGACTTTACTGAAGTTGTTTATCAGTTACAGCAGCTTTTTGGTGGAGTCCTTAGGGTCTTCTGTATAGAGTATCACGTCACCTGCAAATAGTGAAAGTTCTACTTGTTCCTTGCCAATTTGGATGCCTTTTATTTCTTTTGTTTTGTTTCGTTTTGTTTTGGTTTGGTTTGGTTTGTTTAAGTAGGCTCCATGCAGTGTGGAGCCCAGCACGGGGCTTCAACGGACAACCCAGAGATCAAGACATGAGATGAGATCAAGAGTCAGATGCTTAACTGACTGAGCCACTTAGGCTCCTTGCCTTTTATTTCTTTTTGTTGTCTGATTGCTGTGCCTAAGGACTTCCAGTACTACGTTAAATAACAGTTGTAAGGGTGAACATCCCTGTCTTGTTCCCGACCAGAAAGGAAAAGCTCTCAGTTTTTGGGCATTGAGGATGTTATTACCTGTGGGTTTTCATCTATGGCCCTCTTTTGTGCATTTCTTAATTGGATTTTATGCTTCCAAATGTTGAATTTCGAAAATAATTTATATAGAATATAATCAGATACATGATTTGCAAATATTTTCTCCCAATCTGCAGGTTGGGTTTTCTTTTTTCTTTTTTTCTTTTAAAGACTTTAAGTAATCTCAACACCCAATATGGGGCTTGAACCTACAACCCTGAGATTAAGAGTCACATGCTCCACCAACTGAGCCAGCCAAGTGCTCCTGAAGCTTGGTTTTTCAGTGTTTGAACAACAGCTTTCACAAAAGTGTTTAATTTTGATGAAGTCTAGGGGCACCTGAGTGGCTCAGTCAGTTAAGCATCTGCCTTCGGCTCAGGTCATAATTCCAGAGTCCTGGGATGGAGCCCCACAGGGAGCCTGCTTCTCCCTCTGTCCCTCCCTTTGCTCATGCTCTCTATCTCTCTCAAATAAATAAATAAAATCTTTAAAAAAAAATTTTTATGAAGTCGAAGCAATCATTCTTTTCTGTGACTCATGCATTTGGTGTCATGTCTAAGAATTCTTTGCCTAACTAACAGAAGGTCGTGAAAATTCTCTCTGATGTTTTCTCTAAAATTTTTATAATTTTATATTTTACATTTACATCTAGGATCCATTTTGAGTTTATTTCTGTATAGAATGTTAAGTTTACACAGAGGTTTCTTTTGTTACACAGATGTTCAATTGGTTTTGTTTTCTTTTTATCTTTTTTTTTTTCCTAGGGAGAGAGCAAGCAAGCACAGGGTGGGGGGGGGCAGGGGGGGCAAAGGGAGAGGGTGAGAGAGAATCTTAAGTAGGCTCCATGCCCAGGGCAGAGCCGGACAGCAGGGCTCAATCTCACAACCCTGAGATCACGACCTGAGCAAAAACCAAGAGTCAGACCCTTAACTGACTGAGCCACCCAGGCACCCCGATATTCAATTATTTTAATACCATTTGTTGAAAAAAAGTATCCTTTCTCCATTAAACTGCTTTTGAGCCATTTTCAAAACTCAATTGCTCATATTTGTGTAAGCTTATCTCTGGATTCTCTATTATGTCCCACTGATCTGCATGTCTACCTTTCACAAATACCACACTGTCTTAACTACTGGTGGTTAATTTTATGTGTCAACTTGACTAGGCCACAGTACCCAGAAATTTGGTAATACCGGAGTCGAGATGTCACTATGGAGCTACTTTCTGGAAGAAATTAACATTAAATGTTAAGGCCTTATGAGAAAAAAAAAAAAAAACAAGACAAAACGCTGATCCCAAAGGAGAAAGGAATTCCGTCTATAAACCCCCCCCCCAGACTCAAGCTCCACCATCGACTCTCCCGCGGGCCTGCAGCCCCCTGGCCTACCCTATCTTTGGACTGACCAGTTTCTGCAACCGTGTGGGCCCATTCCTTAAACATATCTCCTATCAGCTGTTTCTCTGGTGAGCACTGCCTAATCAAGCTACTAAAGCTTCACAGTAAGCCTTATAATTGGATAGTGTGATTACTCCGAACTTACTCTTCTTTCACAAAATTCTGTTCTCTTTTCTAACTCCTTTATCTCGTCATATAAATTTTAGAATCAGCTTGTATATATCCAGAAAACAAAGAAAATCCTGTAGAGAGTTTTACTGGAATTGAGTTTAATCAATTTGAGAAGAACTGACATCCTTACTGTTTCGTATTCCAATTCAAGAATATGTCTCCCCATTCATTTCGGTGACCCCTGATTTCTTCCACTGGCATTTTAGGAGCTTTAAAGATGATAGTTTCGTGTACATTAGGTTTTGTAATGATACCGTTTTAATTTTGGTTTCAAATTTTCTATTGCCAGCTTATAAAAGCACTGTTTTAATTTATGTACATACCGCACATTCAAGGAGGGAGAGCATAACCCCCCACTCCGTAAGTGGGGGCTACGCACAGTGCTTTCGTTCCCAACAGGCCAGCGTGGGCCCGGGCAAAGAAAAGGTAACTTTACAGTAAAAAGACCCGACAGACACGACCTCAGCCAAATCGAGCTCAACATCAACAGTGATACATCTTGCGGAAGCCCCCACGGTAATGGCGGCAGCCACAGGTTAGGGCCCAACGATCCATGAGGCCAGGTGAAAGCATGATCTAAGAGGAAGACTGCATATCTTCAGTTTCATTTGTATTCCCTGTGTTCCTAGAAAAAGCGCTCTCCAACCCCAGAAGGCATGGTGTAAATAGCAACTAACAGGTATTGACAAGATGCCTGTCTCTCTGTGATCAATGAAGTCAGTAATATCGTCTTCATGACTTTCAGGTACCCTAAGCTACAGCCCATAAGGTGATGTCCTTAATGTCCGCGGTCACTAACAACCTTCGCTACAACCTCTACACCTATACTGCAGTAGGAAGAGCACAAGGAGCAGGATTTCCTTTACACCACTATCTGGGAAACTTCCCCAAATAGGTGACAGTTCAGTAAGGGCTCTCAAAAGAAGAAAAAAAAAAGCTCATTTATCACCAGAGCATTTAAAAATATAAAATTTTGGCTCAGAATCAGATGCATACAATGATTACAAATTAGAACCTGAATGGAAGAGGAAACTCCATTTCTTGGTAACACGTGCGAATTCAAATGCCTTTGTTAAAGGTACTCCAAAAGCGAGACCTGTATTTCCACCACCCCTGCTTCTCTAGGCTCCTCCTGATACCCGGTGGTAACATATACCTCAGCTGGAGACTGCAGAAAGGGAAAAAAGTCTCCGATTTAACTACAAAAAAAGCAAATGTAGGAGTGCCTGGCTGGCTTAATCCATAGAGTAGGTGACTCTTAATCTCAGGGTCATGAGTTCACGCATTGGACAGAGAGCTTACTTTAAAAAAAAAAAAAAGTATATTAAAAAAAAGCAAATGTAGCGTAAAAACTTTTCCCTCATTGGATGCCATAGGAACTGGGGAACTCTTACCCAAAGTCAGACTGACAAGCAATAAGACAGCTTCCACTAAGAAACAGAAGGCAGCTTTCCTTCTGTTCTCTTTTTGCAAATTAAATCTCGACTTGGTTTTAGCAATTCTCAAGGAAAAACTAGGACTTTGATTTATCTAGATTAGCCTCTGTCCTCAGGAGACTGGGTCAAGCCCTCAGTGACCCCCTAGACAACCTCCACTTACACTATTCTTTCAATGCCCCTTGGATTTCCTATTATGCGTGAGTGTGTGAGTATGTGTGTATGTGTACGTGCACACATCTGTGTGTTTCCAGAAAGTTTTATGGGTTATTTATGATTTCATATGTGAATCTCTCAGCATACAGACCACACTTTGTGATGGAAGATTCCAAAACAATTGGCCTTTGATGCTTCCAATCTTCTTACTTCCCAAAACCCTTCCAGGTTTAACCCTGGACACTATGTTTGGGAAAGGCAGGCTTATTAAGGTTGTAAATGCCATAATATTCACCCTTTGGGGGTAAAACCTAGTAATTCTGACAAATGCATACTACAGTACAACCATCACCATGATCAAGAAACGGAACATGTCCATCACGTCCCAAGGTTCCCTCATATTCCTATGTGACACCTCCTTCCCTGGTAACCACAAACCTTTCCTGGGATTTGGTAGTGTTTCCTTTTTGAGAATGGCATATAAATCCATGAATTTGGCTTCCTTCACTTCGCCCGTGAATTCTCAACGGGGAAGTGAGGGTGATACTGTCCTCCAAGAGGTAAAAATTGGTTCTTGGCAGGTGCAAAATATTCCCTATGCTGTACTTCTCATCTCTGTGACTTCTTTATTTTATAACTGGAACTCTGTACCTCTTAAGTTCCCTCACCTATTTCCCCCTTATCCCCACCTTCCTCCCCTCCGGTGACCATCAACTTGTTCTCTGTATTTGTTTTTTCAGTTTTTTATATTTGCATCTCTTTTGTTTTTTAGATTCCACATATAAGTGAAATTATATGGTATTTGTCCCTCTACCTGACTTATGTCTCTTAATACCCTCTAGGTCCATCTATGTTGTCACAAAGGGCAAGATTTCATTCTCTTTTATGGCTGAATAACATTCCACACACACACATCTTTATCCACATCTTCTTGGGCTGCTTTCACATCTTGGCTACTGTAAATCATGCTGCAATAAACACAGCACTGTATGTATCTTTTTGAATTTGTGTTTTCATTTTCTTTGGGTAAATACCCAGCAGTGAGAGGTGCCTGGGTGGCTCAGTAGGTTAAGTTGGTTCAGTTCAGGTCATGATCTCAGGGTCCTGGAATTGAGCCCCGGAGTCGGGCTCCCTGCTCAGCAGGAAGCCTTTTCTCCCTCTCCTCCCCACTCATGCTCTCTCTTGCTTTCTCTGCCTCTGTCTCAAATAAATAAAACATCTTTAAAAAAAAAAAAAATACCCAGCAGTGAAATTACTGGATCCTATGGTAGTTCTAGTTTTAATTTTTTGAGGAAACTCCATACTGTTTTCTAGAGTGGTTGCACCAATTTACTTCCCTCCAACTGTGCACAAGGATTCCTTTTTCTGCACATCCTTGCCAACACTTGTTATTTCTTGTCTTTTAGATACTAGTCAGTCTGACAGGTGTGAGGTGATGTCTCATTGTGGTCTTGATTTGCATTTCCCTGATGATGAGTGATATTGAGCATCCTTACATGTGTGTGTTGGCCATCTATGTGTCTTCTTTGGGAAAATGTCTATTCGGGTCCTCTCCCCATTTTTTAATTGAATTGTTTGGGATTTTTGGTGTTGAGTATAAGCTCTTTATATATTTTGGATATTGACCCATCATATCTTCTCCCATTCAGTAGGTTGTCTTTTGCTTGTTGATGGTTTCCTTTGCTGTATAAAAGCTTTTTATTTTGGTTTAGTCCCAATAATTTATTTTTGCTTTTGTTTCCCTTGCCTACAAAGACATATCCATAAGTATGTCTTAGTATAGCTGATGTCCAAGTGATTACTAACTATGTATTTTAGAAGTTTTATGGTATCAGGTCTCACATTTAGGTCTTCAATCCATTTTGAGTTTATTTTTATCTATTTGTAAGATAGTGGCCCAGTTTCATTCTTTTGCATGGAGCTGTCCAGTTTTCCCAGAACTATTTATTGAAAAGACTGTTTTGTCCCCATTGTGTATTCTTGCCTCCTTTGTTGTACGTAGATCGATTGATCACATAAGCTCCACCCCCACTACCTGAATCCAAGGCAACACCACCTCCTGCCTGAAATACTAATGGCTTACTAGTTGTTTTTCACCTCTGCAATACCACCCTTCCCCACCCATTTTCTACTTCTCATAGACTGGTTAGATATATTGGAGTATATATTTGCAATGGACTACCATGCAGCCATACAAAAGAATGAACTATGTGGAGAGAGGTCATCAAAAGACAACCTGCCAAGTGACCCCTGAACTGGACCTGGGCCATCAGAGGTTCCTCACCCCCTCCCCTGTCCTTAAAAGCAGGTTCCACTTGCTTTTCTTGCTCCCAGAGGCTGTTCTAAGGACAGAGCCTTGCAATAGTGATGTGGGTGTTGAGAACACCTGCATGGTACACACGACTGAACCCAGGTAAAGCCTCTATGTAAACTTGTAAGGTTGGCGGGCGGGTGCAGGAATCCATCCATCTTGCTGCTGCCCAAGTAAGCCTTATGTAGCAGTTCCCTTTGCTTATGAAAATTGCCACCTACCAGCCTACCTCTTTCTTGGGTCTCTCCTTGCCTTCCACAAACGGAGGTCAGTTTCAGATTACACCAGGGAAGCTCCTGAGAAGGCTACAACCCAACAAAGTAGCTCTTTCTTTACTGCCAGGAAAATCTGTTAACTGAAGAAAGTAACATATGTAGAACAGTCTATATAATACTTTGCTGTTTGTGTAAAAAAAAAAAAAAAGGGTGAGGAAAAACAAACTGCTATGTATTTGCCTGTACATGCACAGAGCATCTCTGGAAGGACACACACAGAGTGAAACTATGGTGTCTCCAGGGAAAGGAACCGGAGGAGGGAAGATAAGAGGTGGGAAGGAGGGGCGCCTGGGTGGCTTAGTCCTTAAGTGTCTGCCTTCAGCTCAGGGCGTGATCCTGGCGTTCTGGAATCGAGCCCCACATCAGGCTCCTCTGCTGGGTGCCTGCTTCTTCCTCTCCCACTCCCCCTGCTTGTGTTCCCTCTCTCGCTGGCTGTCTCTCTCTCTGTCAAATAAATAAATAAAATCTTAAAAAGAAAAAAAAAAGAGGTGGGAAGGAGACGACACTGCCGTACCCTCCGCTGTCCTTTGAAAATCCAATTATGTAATTGTTTTACCTATTCGAAAAACACATGCAATTAAAAAATACCTTGCTCTCAGGATAAACTACCAAGACCTTGATCTAACCCCTCCCTAACTCCCCAATCTCCTATCAAGCCACCTTCTCTCTTTCCCTCTCTCTCAGGCACGCACACATGTGTACACACACACACACACACACACACACACACACACACAGATTCTTTCTGAACCTCCAAGGCATCAAATTTCTCCCTGCCCAGAGACTCTGCACATGCACTTTTCTCTGTCCCCCAAAACAGTCTCATTCCACTTCTTTCTAGCTAACTCCTATTATCCTTCAGGTTTTCATGTAAACGCCCCTTCCTCAGCTACCCTGGAAAGCTTCCCTGGCTCCCAGAGTAAGTCAAGGGCCACCCAGCACACTGCCATTACACTCTGTACTTCTCTTCTTAATATCACGATATTTAAAAGAAAACTCCTATTCTATACCTGGCTACTCAACTGGACTCCAAACAACATGGGGACAGTGGCTAGGTCTGTCTTACTGACCAAGCAGGAGGAAATCTGGTACCCCGAAGATACAGAAAAGTGCCCCCAAGTGTGTGGTTATGGGGAGAAGGGGAGGAAACTTGCTATGAATCTGGGGAAGAAGGCTGGCACAATGCAGGCACTCCCATGTTGGTCGAATAAATAAATAAATAAATACGTGGACAAAGGAAGAGACCTGGGCTTGAATCCAGCTTGCGCGCCTACTGGCTGGGTCACCTCCAGCAGAGATTAACCTTTCTAAACCTCACATATACAATGGAAACACTCGGGGCGCCTGGCTGGCTCAGTCAGAAGAGTATGTGACTCTTGAAGTTTGGGTCGTGAGTTCAAGCACCATGTGGTGTATAGAGATTACTTAAATAAAATCTTTTTAAAAAAAATGAAATGAAATGGAAAGAGTGGCATCTGCCTCTTAGAATTGCTCTGAAGGACCACACAAGGTAGCAGAGAATCAAGCACATCCTCAGTGCCCTGCGGAACCCAAGGAATGACCACAGCACCCACAAGAAGAAATGAACAGATTCAGAGTTTGTGCACCTTAAAGTTTAAGAGATGGCTCTGCCACGAGGAAGAAAAGGTACATCTTTTATTTAGCATAAAAACCAAGACTCACAGAAATAAAAACATTTAAAAGAAAGGTATTTAGGAACCGAGATGAACAAGATAACAGCAGTAGGGGCGGCGGCAGCATTTACTCAGACCTGCCCCCCACCCAGGTAACAGAAGAGCTGAAAGTGGGGGGAAAGGCCAGAGACAAAAGGCATGACAAGGGAATGGGCAGGAAGGGTTACGCCCTACTACAGAATGGCCAGATTCTGCAGTAGAAGAGATGCCATGACTGCAGAGCGAGGTCTACCGTAACAGCCATCAGAGACAGGGATTCCAATCTTCTCCAGTGAAAGGCACAGGGCCACCAGTATAGAGATGGTTAAGCTAAGCGTAATGAGAAAATGGACATCTGCACAGTACCTGGAAGGAATACGTACACAAATATTTGACGGGTTGGTACAAACTGATTCATCTCAGCTGTGTATTAGCAAGACTTAGAAAGGGCAGCTATACAAATTCTTGGCATTCGCAGTGATGAGAAACATACCAACTTGTAAAGCAGCCTGTCCCATTCCCCAGCAAAGAATCATTAGATTGTGACTCATTACAAGGAGAAAGACACATGTCTTCTTGGAGTTGTGTGCGCTGGCCCACTCTCTCCCACAGATGAGGTCTAATCTTTCTTTCACATAAGAGACCTTCAAATATTTGAAGATTATTATAAGTAGGTGACCAGATGTTTCCACTTGCCCCAGATGGTTTATGCCCATCATCTCAACATAATTAATACTGACATCTTTCACTCTCAAAAAGTCCTGCTTTGGACGGTAAATCATATGATCACCCAGTTATGAGACAATTCCCTGCCCCCTGAAATATTCTCTTCTTTGGGCTAAGCATTCGCCTTCTCACCAACCATTCCCCCCATGATATAATTCCCAGTCACCATCCCTTATGCCCTTAGCTCTGAATGAGCTCCAGGGGACTGGCATTCCTAGGCCAGATATAATATTCTAAATATAATTTCTCACAGGAAAAATCAGACCATACTTCTCTGATCATCTAAGGGCACTTAAACATTTTCAGAAATAAGATCACACTCTTATGTTAAACTCAAATTATCAATTAAAACTTTTAAGCCACTTCCCCTTACATTTCCACCAGGCAATACTGTACTTACACGATAAGTTTTTAGATCCTTCTACGAGGCCTTACACGATTGCATTAGATTTCATTTAGTTCACTACTTCACCCAGACGCACAGCACACTGTAATCTGCCACATACTTGATCTTTCCCCACTATCTGCTAATCCGATAAACATTCCTCTAAGGTACTAATAAAAAAGACTGAACTCAGATTTGACAAAATCCTAGAACAAGCCCAAAGAAACCTCCTCCAAGCTCCACCGATCCCCCCTTCCTCCCTCACAGACACCTCTTGGGGACAGTCACTCAATTACTAATATGCCTAACAAAAAGGTTAGTCCATATTTCACAGTCATCTTCAGAGATCATGTTATAAAATATCTTGTTTGTTATAAGACAAATGCTATAAAATAATGTTATAAAAAAGGCTGTTATAAAATATCTTGTTTAAATATCCTACGTTTACTGCATGAGACTACTCCGGGACGTTTTTTGGAGGGAGTATCTGAACGTCAGTGTGGAAGTACGGTGAAAACAGTTGGAGAACAAGGGAAGAAGTACATTCACCCACTGACACCTAGTCGTTCAATAAATTCAACTTCTCTACATGCCAAACATTGTGGCTGGCCCAAATGACACATTGGTAACAAGGTACATGGCCCCTACTTACACACAGAATTTTGAAAAACACTCATATTTAAAGAGTTAAAAGGGGGCGCCTGGGTGGCACAGCGGTTAAGCGTCTGCCTTCGGCTCAGGGCGTGATCCCAGCGTTATGGGATCGAGCCCCACATCAGGCTCCTCCGCTATGAGCCTGCTTCTTCCTCTCCCACTCCCCCTGCTTGTGTTCCCTCTCTCGCTGGCTGTCTCTATCTCTGCCGAATAAATAAAAAAAGTCTTTAAAAAAAAAAAAAAAAGAGTTAAAAGAAGACCCAATCAAAAAACCAGAGTGGGGGGGGTCAAATATTAAGGTGAAGAACAAGGGCAAGAGCCCTTTTGGCAAGAGCCAAGGAAAGAGGCTTTTGATGGGAGAAGAGTCAAAGGAGACCTTGCACCTGCACGGTGTTAATTAGAATGGTACAAATATCACTGGAAGGTACAATTGGTTTGCAAAGGAAAGGGGAGGAGTTTGGCCTTGAACATGTGAAATAATAATGGGAAAATATATTCCTGATGACTTAAAGGTTAAATGTATAAAATAATTTCTTTTAAAAAAGACTAGGTGGCTGGGTGGCTCAGTCGGTTAAGCGTCTGCCTTCAGCTCCGGTCATGATCCCAGGGTCCTGGGATGGAGCCCCATGTCAGGCTCCCTGCTCAGCAAGGAGCCTGCTTCTCCCTCTCCCTCTGCTCATGCTCTCTCTCTCTAATAAGCAAATAAAATCTTTAAAAAATAAAAAAGACTAGAAAAAAATAGGAAGCTATTTTCATAATCTTCGCACAGAGAAGACCTTGCTGGGCGTTTGACAAAACCCAGAAGCATTAGAGAAAAGACTGGGAAACTTCATTAAATAAAAGTTCAAAACATTAAACACCATTAAAACTCCATAAAATCTATATGGAAAAAAAATATGTATATATAGTACATTAGCAAATGACTAACTCCTCTAATTATTTAAATAAGAGTTTTTACAGGTTGTAAGAAAAGAGACAACCCGATTTAAATATGAGAAAAACATTTTCCAAGGAAGCTATTGAAAGAATCCAATTTAACAGTTCAAGAAATATGCATGAAAACAATGTGGCTCTCCACCCACCCCAACTAGTGTCAGATTAGGAAGGACAGGAAGACTGCAGACCCCAGGATCAGCAGAGCTGCGAGGAAAGAAGCATTCTCAAACACTGCTGGTAGGAATGAACGACCTTTGTGAGGGCAAAACTGCAAATATCTATGAAAAGTGTATATGTACCCAGACAGCAATTTCACATCTAGAAATTTATTCTGCAAAAAAAAATCCTGCACACTGAAGGGGTCAGAACTTAAGTACCCACAGGACAGTAATAGCTTACCAGCCACAGTGTTAATAAACGGATACATAAAAAGAGGTGACGGTGGCAGGCTTGTCCTTGCACCACGATGAGGAATAAAAGTAAGGAGAACGGGAAAGACAGAAAATCACATTCTGCAATCCACACAGCAAAGATGAGAGCAGGCAAAAGTGCAGGCGTAAGGGGAAATCTGATAGGGAACAGGGCTTTTTTATGTTCTCCAAGTGTTTCCCCACAGACTGCTTGTTAGCGGCAAGGTAAAAAGGAGTAAATCTTTTCTCAGCACCCCTTTGTCTGGATGGTTCCCGGTGAGCCGGCGACTCGAGGAGCTCACACGAGATTTAGAAGACACAAGGGACAAAACACGTGGAGAAACAAGTCGACACCTCGGCTGAGCGATCAAACACAGCATGAGCAAGCAGGAAGAGGACACAAGGCACCTCTGCTGCGACACAGGAAAAGGGCACAATGCAACACAGCGTAAGTGTGATTCTCTGCTGGGGATGTAGAGCCAAGAGTCCAATCTCGGCATAGCATCCAACAAGCCCAAACCAGACGAACACGTTACACAACAGTTGACCTGTACTCTTCAGAAATGTCAGGGTCATAAAAGATCCATGTTCCAGATTAAAGGAAACGAAAGAGACCAGACAACTAAAGGCAATACTTAGCTCCGAACCTCCACGGGAGGAAGGAAAGGACATCACGGGGGCACCCGACAGAAGTGCCCCACTGACAGCAGATTAAAGTGCTGCATCAGTTCTGCGTATCTGGAAACCGTGCTGCGGTTGGAGAAGAAGACAACTTTGTTCTCAAATATGCACGCTGAAGTAACGTGGGGTGAAGGGACAGAAGATATGCAACTCTCACGTGGTTCAGAAAACAAAGTTACAGATAAATTTTCGAAAGAGAACAAAGGAGAAAATGATAAAGCAAATGCAGCAAAAATGTTCAAAATGCTTGGTGAGCCTGGATAAAGGGTAAGCCAGAGTTCTCTGTACTATTTTTGCAATTTTTCTGTAAGATTAAAATAATTTTAAAATCAAAGATTTAAATTTAAAAAGTGCACGAAGTTGTACATATAAGGACGGTCACTGGGGGATCATTTACAAGAGCAAAAAACTAGAAACAACCCCAATGCCTAGCAAGAGAAACACAAATACTACAAGTAAATAATATAAGAAACTTCTATCCAATGCTATTAATTAAAAGCATGCATTAAAGCCACGTGAACTAACACGGAAATGTATCTAAGATATTAAGTGAAAAGCTCGAGCTATAAACTATGTCTAACATTATCCCGTTTGGTTTACAAAAAATAAGTATGTCACTGTGTGCATTTTATTTTTAAAGGGGACAGATCCGTAACATCCAGTGAACAACACAATCTCTTTTGAGTTGAAACTGCAAGAGACTTTGACCGTCTACCTCATAGATTTAGTACGGGAGGAAGCTGCTACAAGAATGACTGGAATCGGGAGGGACCTGGCGGTCTATATGACATATTTCGCACAGGGAGGCGTGTTAACCCGAAGGCATGCACCGATATGAGGGCAGCCAGAGCCCCAAAAGGAGAGAACACGGAGAAGAACGAAGACACCAGGACAAAGCTCTTCCAACGTGTGGCACAAAGCTTTAGGGCACAGGTGGGATGGGAGGAGGGCCACAAATGAAGGGGAAGGAGACAAAATCCAAGAGAGAAACTCTAATGCAAGGCAAGGCAGACAAGCTCCAAGCCAGTGAAAGCAGCCACGGGGTCACACTCGGAAGCAAGACTGGGGAGGGCCTCCTGTGCTGGGCCAGGGGCTGTCACGGCGCCTGCTCCACAGGGTGGCCGAGGCCACAAATCCTATCTCAGCGCCCCTTCGCCTGGATGGCTCCCGGGGGGTCTGCAAGGAGGGGAGCTCACTCATGTGCGGTTTAGAAGACACGAGTGACGGCAGAGGGCGGACCCCCCACCCCCCAGGGGCTGAGGGCAGCTGTCCTCCCTGCCATCTGGGGAACTACCCACAGCACCACCGCAGCCTGGAGCAACTGCGGCCACTTCCAGGCCAACTCTGAGGGGAGCAGCCGCAGCCTCGCTCAGGCCTCCACCTCCCCACCCGCTTCTCCACGCTGCCCAAGGAGCAGCTCGCTGGGCGGTAAGCCCCTATGCCTTAGAAACCAGAATAGCTTCTGTCTTCCTGAATCAACTACCCTCACTGGTACGCCACTAGATTTAAGAAGGCCACTGTGTGCTTTTGAAAAGTCAGATTATGGGCAGGAAAATGAGATAAGGGTTTGTCGGGTTTTGTTTATTTTTTTAAGCAGTCGGGCCTCAGTCACATCATTTACTGAGCGTATGCCCAATAAATATTTGTCCAATGTTGAATGTGGAAGAATTCTTTCAAGAAGATGAGCAATTAAAAGAAAGAAAAGAAATATCAAGGTGTTTCAAAGGCTTCTGGGTCTTTTTTAGCCATGGACCCTAAGACCAAAAAGACCCATGACTTTCTTGAGTACCTGCTTGATGGTGTTGCACTAAGTCTTCAATATACTTAGAAATAAAAGGCAATTGTATATTACAGCCCTACATCGTTATTAGCAAATCAGATTTCATTCTCACCAAAAACGGCTTATCCATTCTTCAAAAAACACCTAAAAAAGAAAGAGAAAACCAGGCTCCAAAAGCATTTAACTTACTTAAGCATACAGAGAAAAGGAGTTTACTGGGCTGTTCCAACCACATTTATGGTAAACTACCCCTACAAGGTCTGACTGCACCTGTGCCATGACCTTCTTATGTAGAGGGCAGCCAGAATGGAATGTCCATTGTTCTCATGTGCTGTCTGAAGAAGGACTACAGATTTATAGTTCCTGAGAGAAAGTTATCACGTAGTGCATAAGAATAAGCTAGAAGTCAGAAATTCAGACTCAAATTCAGATTCGGTTGTTCTCAGGAAGCAAAAAGTTATTAACAAACTCATGAGATGGGGGCACTATAATTCTTTTCATGTCTCACTGAGAATCTGACGAGTAAAAATGTTTACAGGGCGCCTGGGTGGCTCAGACGGTTAAGCCTCTGCCTTGGGCTCAGGTCATGATCCCAGGGTCCTGCGATCAAGTCCCACATCGGGCTCTTTGCTCAGCGGGAAGCCTGCTTCTCCCTCTGCCTCTGCTGCTCGCTCTATCGTTCATGAATAAATAAATAAAATCTTAAAAAAAAAAAGAAAAGAAATGTTTACAAAGAATTTTTTTAGTTCCTCTGATATAAAGCACTATATAAGGCAAATCGGAATTTCAGAAGTGATCCATAAAATAAATTCTCTTCAATCTACTAATCTGGCCAAAAAAACTGGTAACAATGGGATACTTTACAAAACTTTCAATTCCTATGAAAATGTTGAGAGTCAATGAAAGTGGTCAACTGTTCCAAACAAAGTTCTTGAAAAAGACTTCTTAATATGGAAAGTATTTAATTTTTAATAAACTTCAAATGCCTACCACTGAACCAGGTAGTAAAGAGAACTGAAAAGGGTAAGATTTGCTCCCTACTGTCAAGGAACATGAAAGTCAACGTCCCTGGGTAGACCAGAAACCTTAGCGAAGCAGTTAAACAGCATGCATGATGAGGGACTCTATGCCTAAGCACTATAATGAACAGAACCAGAGAAATTAGCCATTGAATCATTCATAAGTCAGCAAATACTTATGAAGAGCCTAAAACAAGCCAGACACCACAGTAAAGTGGTGAGCACAGAATAGGGGTAATAATAGCAACAGGAATGATAAAACAGTAGCAGCTCCTTACTGACAGTGTCTGTGTAACAGGCCCGGTGCTGAAGTGCTCTAAATTATCTCATTTAATCCCCGAACAACCCTAGGTGGTTGGCATTATAGGGTAGCCCCACGTCTCACATTAAACAATGTTCTGAGAAGCTGGGTCAAACAAATCTGGTTTTATTTCAGGCCCTACTCACAAGCTCAGTTAACTCTGAACCTCAGTTTCCTTAATCTACGAAATGATTCTATTAGAAGGAAGGATTAAATGATATAATTACATGGGCACCAAAACAAAGTTAAGAGTCCATCAGATTCCAAATCCTACATTCTCGAACTGTGATACTATGCAGATTCTATGCTACAAATGAAAGCTTTGGGTCTGAAGCTGGTTCAAATACAGAAATCATTTATTCCACCTAATGCCAGGATAGTGGAGACTCCAGAGCTGATTGCTTCAGTGGCTTAACAATGTCAAGGACCTCGCCTCTGTCCGTCTTCCTCTGCCAGCCGCCAGCACTAAGAGGCAGCCCACAGTTCCAGGCCAAACAACATCGGGAAGAACAAGACAAACTGTCTTCTCTTCCAGCTTTTCCCCCGGACTCAGGCAGACTTCCCCTGACCTCTCACTGGCCAGAACAGGCCACGTGCCCATTCGTGACCCAGTCCTCAACAACAGGGGTGTCATTTCCACAACCGGCATACACTAAATGTCTGAGATGGAATGAAGAATGAAGAGACGTATTTAAAGACACTGAAAACTTACAGCACCTCCTAATGAATCCACAGGACATGGGTCACAACAAAGAGGAAGAGAAGAATTCCTAGTGGGGAGAGTAGAGAGCCTAAACCACAGAAGTGTCCACCGGACAGCGAGAATTCCACTCAGACTAGAGAAATGGGGCTCACGCTCTGAAGGAAGTCCAATGTGAAGCGAGCATGGGCGGCACGTGACTATTTCTGCCACTCGAGGCAGCACCCACTCGGCCACTAAATTTAGACTTCGCTTGTTACACGGCAATAAAGAACTGATAACTGAGTACATACACACATTCACCCCTGCACCTAGTTCAAAATGCAACTAGTCTCAAGGGTGGTAAATAATAGAGTCTGGGTACAGCATACTGCTCCCTTTTTAAAATGCTTTCCCCATTCTCACAGGTAAGTAAAAATAAACTAGCGTGAGCATTCACAGGCCTTAGAGACTATCCAAATTATTCTTCATATTCACGCAACCAGGTTTGATGTAAAAGCTAACCTAACCTTTGACCTGAGAATACAGTAGTATATAAGTCCTGGGAAGTTCTAAGGAAACTGCTTTCATTTCATCGACAACAGCTCCTCTGCTACACCCAAGAAACCTCTAGTTTTAGTTGTCCTAAAAATGACAAGAGTGGGCAGAAAGACCATCACATGTCTACCACCAAGTCTTATTTTGAGGAGCACCATGATCCTGCTGGGGAATGAGGGTCACCGCACCTGCCAGCCGTCTCTGCCCTAATGGGATCGTGGAGGACTAAATTTAGAAGCAAGTGACCAGGGACGCCTGGATGGCTCAGTCGGTTAAGCATCTGCCTTCGGCTCAGGTCATGATCCCAGGGTCCTGGGATCGAGTCCCGCATTGGGCTCCTTGCTTGGTGGGGAGCCTGCCTCTCCCTCTGCCTGCTTCTTCTTCTGCCTGCTGCTCCCCCTGCTCATGTTCTCTCTCTGACAAACAAATAAATAAAATCTTTAAAAGAGGGAGGGGAAGAGGGAAGGGAAGGGAAGGGAAGGGAAGGGAAGGGAAGGGAAGGGAAGGGAAGGGGGAAGGGAAGGGGGAAGGGAAGGGGGAAGGGAAGGGGGAAGGGAAGGGGGAAGGGAAGGGGGAAGGGAAGGGGGAAGGGAAGGGGGAAGGGAAGGGGGAAGGGAAGGGGGAAGGGAAGGGGGAAGGGAAGGGAAGGGAAGGGGCGACCAGGAGCAGATCCTCACTACAGAGTACATAACCCTGAAGGGCAGCCATGGCATCATCTCTCAGACAAGCCCGAACAATAACTGGTCAGCAGTGAGCAAAGTTATCTGGACACTGGAATGGACAAGTGGGTGGCTTCTCAGTTACCTTGAGGACAAACAAGCTCACAGAGACAGTCTCTCCAGAAGTAGGAAACACGGACAGGTAAAGGAACTGGATAGGGCTGGGACCAGGGTGAGGCAAGCCAAGGTCCCAGGGCACAAAATTTGAGGGGGCGCCACCTCTCAGGGTCATGCCATGCTGTCGCCAACCCCGAACCTGCACAAGGGCAAGAGCGAGCCCTGTATCCGAGACCTCATCTTGTGAGGAGCTGGCCCCACCTTGGCCGAGCCCTGGAAGTGAACGGTGACAGCACATCGCCTCTCACCAACTGTAAGCCTTCATTACACCATCTTAAAAGCCTTCTGATTCCGTAGGGCTGGGAACGTGGGAGGTTACTCCTCTCCTCTAGTTTGGAGGGAAGAACTTGAGAATGAGCACGAATTCTGCTGGAACACTGAAGACACCTACAGACTGGAGTAAATTCAAACAGGAAGTGTACAGAATCTTCTACTCTGAAACTAAAAAAATTCCTGAAAAAGCATACTAAGTTGAGTATGAAGAGTTGTCCATAGGCCTAATATGATGTGGGGGCAGGAAGGAGCGAGGAAGTAGACAATATTATACGATGCAATACCAACATAAATACCTTTAATTTTAATTTTCTTTCACAGCTGAACACGTAGACAACTCCCTTCAATCAAATGCTTTTTTGATCAAATGTGTATTTGCTTGAAGGGAAGGAGTCATCCCATTTTTCATCAGTATTAGTATTTTCAATTTTTTTAGCATTCATTTTTATAACAACAAATTTATTTAAAATATTTTGTAATTATGAAAATAATATAATAATCATGAAAATAATATGAATAACAGAACAGTAGTCAGGGAGCATGCATATATAGCTAAAATGATCCATCAGATAATTTGAATTCAGCATCCAAAGGCAGATCCCATGAGGCAGATCCCACGGTGCCCTTGAATGTGAGTCACCTGAAAAGAGAACTGGCAAAATTGAGCGTGTCCCAGCACCTTCATTCCAAGGAAAATACCTTGTTTTATGTAAGAGCTTCCAGCCCTGGGCTATCAGGGCAATGAAGGCAACTGAAAGGAAAGACTGTAATTCTAGACCCGCCTCGCCCCCTCCCTGATGCCCCACACACATTAAAAGCAGCCCTAATAGCCCCATGTCATCTCCAAATACTGTGACAGGGGTGCTGC
This sequence comes from Ursus arctos, assembly GCF_023065955.2. NCBI lineage: Eukaryota > Metazoa > Chordata > Mammalia > Carnivora > Ursidae > Ursus > Ursus arctos. Next base: position 34,570,080 of record NW_026622952.1, on the reverse strand, counting down.
ACTGGGGACATTTCCTGCACTTGGGATAATTGCTTTGGCTACACAATATATCAGAAAAATTTACTGTGTAATTTCTATGCTTTTCTAGAGAAAGCCTGAATTACCAGAGGTTCTAAATTCTGATATAAAGAGGAATTCAAAATATTGAATTGAATATTGATAAAGAAGTGCAAAATAATGATGAAATCTTAACCTATCAGAAGCTCTGATCCAGCTAAAGCAGGAAAAAGTGTTCCTTGACTCTCCTAAGATCCCTGGCTGGGTCTAAAAATTAAACTGACAACGATTAACAGAAGACAAGCTTACAAATTTATTTAATAAGTTTTACGTGACATGGAAGACTTCATAAGGAAACGCAAGACCCAAAGAAGAAATCAGACCTGTGTATGTTTATGCTGGGTTTGATGGAGAGTGGGCAATGGTTGAGGAATATGACAGATTAAGGTGTGTGCCATATTTTGGGGTAGTATGTCCTGAACCCCATCAGATCCAAGGAATAGTCATAGCTTTCACATAGCTGCTACTAATAAGTAATAATGAAAATAAAGTAAGCAATCTCAAGAAGTTACAAAAAAATGAAAAACAAAGCATGAGGAAGGATGAATAAAGATAAAAGCAAAAAGTACTGAATTAGAAAAAGGGTAGTTAATAAAAATAAATTCAACAGCTGGTTACTTTAAGATGAAATACCCAAATAACTGAGCAACTAGCTGACCTGAACTAGGAAAAAAACATGAAAAAGCACAAATACACTATAAGTAATGAATGAGAACAGGAAAGTCACCACAGGTGTAATAGAAAAAAAAGAACATTAAGGTATTATCTTGTCCAATAAATTTGAAACACTGGTGATTTTCCAGGAAAATAGAAACACCAAACTCAGGGCGCCTGGGTGGCTCAGTCGTTAAGTGTCTGCCTTTGGCTAGGGTCATGGTCCCGGGATCCTGGGATCAAGCCCCACATCGGGCTCCCTGGGGAGCCTGCTTCTCCCTCTCCTGTTCCCCCTGCTCGTGTTCCCTCTCTCACTGTTTCTCTGTCAAATAAATAAATAAAATCTGAAAGAAAGAAAAAGAAAGAAAGAAAGAAAGAAAGAAAGAAAGAAAGAAAGAAAGAAAGAAAGAAAGAAAGAAAGAAAGATAGATCAAACTGATCCCTGAAGACAGGGACAAAAATCCAATCAGCCATATAAATACCAAAACAGTTATTCAAGAACTAACCCTTCAGGTAAAGTATGAGGTCAAATACATACAGTAAGTTATAAACATGAACTCTACCAACTGCAAGGAACACACAATTCTGATGATACTTGAACTGCTCCAAATTCTTCTTAGGAAGTCAGTGTTAACACTGAAACCAAAATCTAATAAAGGGAGCATCAAGAGAGGGAGGAAAAAATGAGACAACTCTTATGAATATTAATGTAAAAATCCTAAATAAAGATTAGAAAACAGAATCCAGCAATACAACTTTTAAATGACTCAGTAGGCTTCATACCAAAGTTCAAACTAATAAAATTCACTAAATTATGAATAAAGTTCATTAAAGCACAAACTATCTCTACATAGTGAAAAGGCATGTGGAAAAATTCAAAATGTGCACTTAAAGTATATCAAAAAACACAGAAACAAATGAAGATCCATGTGTACAACACCAAGATTTAAAGAATTGCCATTCTTGCCTTCAAATTTAAAAATATAAAGAATATGGATATCTTTGAGGACAGACCCCCCTGATGCGCTGCCTCAGGGGCGATTATCATCCTGATGTCAGCGGGGATCATTCCTGTTTAATCTTGACCACATACATATGTATCCACAAAGGCTATATACTCCAGTTCTGTGGGTTTGTAAAGAAATGCACATGAGTGATGTATTATATATAGACTTCTGACACTTGCTTTGTTTCTCTAAACACTGCCATCAAGATTTATCTATGTTGATATATGTAAGAAGATTCTGGCTCATTTATTTTAACTGCTGTATAGCATTCTATTATACAACTAAGCCATAAAAGTTGTTTATTACGATCCCCTACTGATGGACATTTGGTTTGTTGCCAATTTTCTGCTTTTTCAGATTATGCTATAATGAACTTGCTTGTACATATGTGCAAGGGTTCCTCTAGGGCATACACATGGAACCCTGGACTCACAGGAACGCAAATGTTTAAACTGACATACATTGCCAACTGCTTTCCTTAGTGATATTATCGGCCCACGTTTCTATCAGCAGTGATAGAAGCTCCCACACCCCACATCCTCTCCACCCTTGATGTTATCGGGCTTATTAATTTTAGTAAATCTGATGAAAATGAGATGGTATTTTGTTGGAGTCTTACTCTGCACTTCCCTTTTCGCTTACTAGTGAAATCAAGATCTCCCCATACATTCACCGATGAGCCAGTTTCCTTTTTCTGAGAACTGGCTGTTACTTTTTACCGCATTTTCTTCTGGGTTCTCATTTATTTACTGAATAATAGATCTTTATTCAATCAGGATACTAACTTTTTATGGTTATATGCAACATTGCCCCCATTTCTTTTGTCTTTTAACTTTATTTGTGCCTTTTGCCATAACAAATATTTTCTGTTGTCAAACATATGAACCTTTTCCTAAACAGTCTGGACTTCTTAGTCCACACTACTGGTCACACAGATACCTACCTACCTATAATTTTCTAGTAGCTTAAAATCTGTTTTTCCACGTTGATTTTCCACCATAATCAGTGTACAAATTTTTGTGCATGGGAAAGCACAGGAATCTGAATCATATTTTTAATACAGATGGCCTACTGAGCCAGCACCATTTCTTGAATAATCCATTTTTACCACACTGATTTTACACTTTGCCTAATATAAAGTTTGCAAATCAGTAATTAAAATAACAATGACCCAACAAAAAATAAAGAAAGAATATGAAGACTTAGGGCACCTGGCTGTCTCGGTTGGTGGAGCGTGTGACTCTTAATCTCAAGGTTATAAATTCAAGCCCCACGCTGGGTGGAGAGGTTACTTAAAAATAAAATCTTTAAAAAAATATATGAAGACTTGATTCACAGAAGAGGAAAAATAAATGGCTTTTAAATAAGTGAAAAAATGTTTGCTCTCACTCGTAATAGGTGGAAAATGCCACTTCACTGTCATTTTAATTTGCATCTCTCTTATCAGTAAAAAATACCGAATGTTTTGAAACATAATGCTTGGCAAAGGTGCGGGCGAAAGGCACTAATTCGAAAGTTGCCAGGAGTAGAAACAGGTACAACCTTCACGGACAGCAGGCTGGACCACCCTATCAAAACTAAACGCACATCAATGAGCCAGCCTTTTCACTTCCAGGAATTCGCTTGTACTTAAGAAACTTACACACATTAGTGTCAGCGAAGCACTGTTGTAACAGAAAAATAAAAATGCGGAGGAACTTATACGTTCATCAAGGAAGAAATGGTTCAAAAAGATTCAGTACACTCACAGAACAGAATATTAAGAGGCAGGTTATATGCAACATAATGGAACAATCTCTAACACATACTAAGAGGAAAACAATCAAGGTGTAAAACGGTTCTACGATTGTATCAAAAAATACAAAGCTAAGAGATATGTAGAACCATACATGTGCATAGACAGTCTTGCTTATGTAAAAAGTGTCTGGAACAATACAGAAGAGACTGATGATAGATATCTTCCTTTGGGGAGAGAAATGAGGCACCAAGAGGCATGGGAAGGTTTACTTTTTACTATCTTTTTGTTCTTCAATTTTGTAACATGTAATTACCTAGCCAAAAACTGAGAAATTTTTAAAAATAAAGGGAAAAAATTGCTAACTAATCCTGACTTGCTAAAATAATGGGGCACCTTCCACCTCTTCCCAGGATGGGGAAAGAGGACTTCATTTAGCCCCTAAAGGCAGAAGACCACAATAACAGTGGGGTTGCAGAGTCCAGGAAAGAGAGCAAAGAGAGGGCAGGTGGGAGAATTTTTGAAGTTAGGTGGCTAACACTACAGAATATGAACATATCTACCTCAGAACTGAATAAAATAAGACACGTGAACAACCTAGAAGAGCACCTGGCTCACAGTAAACACTCTATAAATGTAAGATCATTATTATATAATCTAGGTCACACTCCTATAGGTGTGTGCCAACCACTAGTTACCCATCAGGTGATATATGCACTGCTGGGAAACATACCGAAAAATTTTCATTCCAACTTTCAGTGAGTTTATAATTTAGCAGGAGAGACAGGAAACATGCATATATACTTCTATACACACACAGTCATTCATAAAAGCGAAACACATCCCATCTTCAGATATTTCTTGTTTTGGATAAGTACTAATGACCTTTTGATTTCTGAAGAGTGACAAACTAGATTAGCGTACTCTATAAATTGAAAGCCTGTGGCTATATTCTGGCTCCCTACCTCTGGTTAAATCTCAGTTTCTTGGGGCACCTGGGTGGCTAAGTCAGTTAGGTGTCTGCCTTCGGCTCAGGTCATAAACTGGGGGTCCTGAGATCAAGCCCCACGTCAAGCTCCATGCTCAACGGGGAGTCTGCTTGTCCCTCTCCTTTTTCTTCTGTGCTCTTTTTCTCTCTCAAATAAATAAAATCTTAAAAAAAAAAAAAAAAAACCTGTTTTCTTATCTACAGGGAAAATATTACCTATCCTGCTAAAATTGCTATGATATAAAGACAGACATATAGACCAAAGGAACAGAAGAGAAAGCCCAGAAATAAACCCTTGTGTATACGGTCAAAGGCTCCTCAACAAGGGTGCCAAGGCTGTACAATGGGAAAAGGGTAGTATCTTTAATAAATGATGGCAAAACTGGACATCCACACGCATAAGAATGAAGCTGGACCCTTACCTTACACCATATACAAAGATTAACTCAAAATGGATTCAAGATATAAATATAAGACCTGACACTAAAACTCCTATAAGAAAAGGTAGGGGGAAAGATTCCTATCGGATTTGACAATGACTTACTGGTTATGAAACTAAAAGCAGAGGCAACAGCAAAAATAGACACATATGATTCCATCAAACTTAAAAACTACGCACAACAAAGGAAACAATCAACAGAGTGAAAAGACAATCTATGAACTGGAAGAAAATATTTACAAACTATCTATGTGATAAGGGATTAATATCTGGAATATATAAAGAACTTATTCAACACAAAAACAACACAAAAAAGACCCAATTTTAAAATGGGCAAAGACTTGAATAGACACTTCTCCAAAGAAGATATACAACTGGTCTATAAGCATGTGAAAAGATGCTCACCATCAGTAATCATCACAGACATGCACACCAAAACCACAATGAGGTACCACCTCACACCCATGAGGACGGCTACTATAAAAAAAAAATTGAAACAAACAAGGAAACCGAAAATAACAAGTACTGGTAAGGATGTGAATAAATTAGAACGCTTCTGTACTACTGGCGAGAATGTACGATGGTGAAGCCTCCACGCAACACACTATGGAAGTTCTTCAAAAAAATAAAAATAGAATTACCATTGGATTCAGCAGTCCCATTTCTGGGTATATACCCCAAAAAAACTAAAAACAGGGTCTCAAAGAATTATGTGCACAGCTATGCTCATAGCAACATTATTCACAATAGCCAAGAAATGGAAGCAACTTCAATGTCCCTCAATGGATGAATGGATAAAGAAAATACAGTATATACATATAACAGAATATTATTCAGCCTTAAAAAAAGAAAGAAATCCTGTCACATGCAACAACATGAATGCATGAACCTCGAGGACATTGTGCTAAGTGAACTACACGAGTCACAAATAGATAAGGACTCCATGATTCCACTTTGATGAGGTATCTAAGTCCAACTCCTCGAAACTGACACAAGAGTGGGCTTGTCAGCCGTGGGGGAGAGGAACAGAAGAGCTATTCAATGGATATAACTTCAGTTTTGCAAGACGAAAAAGTTCGAGATCTGTGACACAACAACAATGTACATGTGGTTAATACTAGTGTACTGTACACTAAAAAATGGTTTAGATGGTAAATTTTATGTGTTTCTGACCACAACTTTTTTTTAAAAAGCTATGATAATTAACTGAGAGAATACACTTAGCACACCTACCATGCTTCTAGCACATAAAAGGCCCTCAGTAAATAATTGGGATAGTATTACGATTACCAATTCTAAGAACTCAGTTGATGGTGGCTTACAAAAATGCAACACAGCAAAATGAAATTTAAGTCAAGTAAGCAAAAGAGAAGAAAAGGAGGTGAGTTGGTTTACACACACACACACACACACACACACACACACACAGGCACACACAGGCACAGATCCAGTACAGATGCTACAGTCAGGCCTAATTATTGAGTTAAATGATTTATCAAGAAGACTCAACGCAGGGCGCCTGGGTGGCTCAGTCGTGAAGCGTCTGCCTTCAGCTCGGGGCATGATCCCGAGGTCCTGGGATCGAGCCCCACATCAGGCTCCTCCACGGGAAGCCTGCTTCTTCCTCTCCCACTCCCCCTGCTAGTGTTCCCTCTCTCACTGGCTGTCTCTTTCTGTCAAATAAATAAATAAATAAAATCTTAAAAAAAAGAAAAAAGAAGACTCAATGTAATCAACAGTTTTCTACAAAGAAATGCATCCCTACTTTCTCTTGTTATCATCATATTTGAGGGCTGAGCCAACTTTTTGTAAAAAAGCTCAGGTAATAAATGTTTTAGCCTTTGGGAACACAGAGTCCCCATCTCCCTTCTCAACTCTGCCTTTACAGTCTGAAGGTAGACAGTATGTCCACTGATGAGTGTGGCTGTGTTCCAATGAAACTGAACTACGGACACAAAAGTTTCAATTTTATATAATTTTCATGTCACGAAATAGTCTTCTTTTGATTTTGTTTCAACCATTTAAAAATGTAAAATCCTTGATTAGGTCACAGGTCATTAAAAAACCAGGTGTGGGCAGAATCTGGCCTCCAGGCCACAGTTTGCCAACTGCCTTTGAATAGTCCTCACTGAAACAGAAGAAAGATACCTCATGTTTAGATGATGTTAACTGCATAAAATGTTGTGCCTTTTTTTATTTTTAATAAGATTTTTATTTATTTATTTGAGAGAGAGAAAGAGAGAAAATACAAGTCGCAGGAGAGGAGCAGAGGGAGAAGAAGGCTCCCGGCTGAGCAGGGAGCCCAACGCTGGGCTTGATCCTGCTGGGACTCCAGGATTACGACCTGAGCCAAAGGCAGACATTTAACTGACAGAGTCACCCAGGCACCCCAACAATGTAACTTTTTAAACTTAATTTTCTAACTAAATCAGATAACTGGATAATACTTAAACTATTTTACCTGGCAAAACTAAAAATGTGGATATTAGAAATGTTCTCTCCATTGACAACCAACAGATTATAGACTTTTTTCTACCTCTGTATTTGGGAAACAATCATCAGCAAAAATTATACATATCAACAATTAAACTGTTTTCCTCCACAATGTTAGTTTTAATGACATTAATAAATAACACTAATAAATTAATAAATGTGTTTTATTTATTCCATCCATCTTTTTTTTTTTAAAGATATTATTTATTTGACAGAGACAGCCAGCGAGAGAGGCACACAGCAGGGGAGTGGGAGAGGAAGAAGCAGGCTCCTAACGGAGAAGCCCGATGTGGGGCTTGATCCCAGAACGCCAGGATCACGCCCTGAGCCGAAGGCAGACGCTTAACGACTGCGCCACCCAGGTGCCCCTATTCCATCCATCTTATACCAGAGGAATTTAAGAGAATTTCCTTCAAAATTCAGACAAGGTAAAAATTATACAATATTAAATATGAATGGAAATTTAGGGATATTATGATTTTAACAAATACTCTTTAGTTACAAATATAAAATATTTGAACTTTTTCTTCTCTGTAAAGAGCTTTATTTCACTAAGTAGTAAGTTATGTACATAATATTAAAAGTGGCCTGGAAGTAATTGCAGAAAATATAAGTCTTTTCCCCAACCACAGTCTTATTCCCCAGAAGTAACTGCCAATAGAGGTTCCTTGCTCAAAACCACTCCAGTGGACGAGTATCAGAATGTAGGTGTGTATAGGAGCGTGTGTGTGCTTTAACTCAAATGGGACCACAGTAGAGATTTTTGTATCTCAGCACCCTCATGTCTTTATCAAACCACAGTAATTCATTTCTATGTACCATGATTAGTCAATATGAATAAGGTATTTTTCAATAAAATGTAGACACACACCCTTTCAGGCAGCTGACCTTATAACCTTGAAAATTCTAAAATAACTGGTTTTCCAACTGATTCTTCATTTTCCTCTACAAGGCCAGAAAAGGAAAACCAGCTTACCTGTTTTCTTTTAGTCCTGAAATTATTAATTAACTTAGAAGGAGTTAATCTTAAAGTAGTAAAAACATTCTTTCTATACTTGCAAAGGGAACTATTCATCTCCACAAATAGGACATCACCGCCAATATTTTGATGAAATCAGATGTTTGGATGATTTCCATTTCCATTGTGACTTTCTTCAAAAACCCACCAACAAATAAATTCAAGTTCTTTGGATAGATTGTTTAAGAACTATATAATTATCACTGTGGATGAATATCAGAAGAAAGAATCCAGGAATTAAAGACAGATCTTGGAACAAGAATTGACAACAGTGGAAAGGAAATGAACTTCTCATACAAGAGGCATGGGTTAAATGAACATCCTTCTCAAACACTTACATGCTCATTTTCAATTCCAACTCTTATCCCAGAACATAGTATAAAATTAGCATTCTAACACTCTGTGCTTGAAAAACTGGTACCTTAACCAAAAATAAAAATAATAAAATTTAAAAAATATCCAATTTAATCTTCAGAATTAAAAAATAATACTTTGGTTTAAAAAAGAAACCACTTTTCCAACAGACGAAGTGCACAGCTACAAAGACGCTAGCGTGAAGAGGGGTCAGACACCCTCTCCTAAAGGCGGAGAGCTCCGCAGGAGGTGCTGAAATCTTGAAGGAGAAAGTTATGTTTTCTTCCTGCAAACCGTGTAAAGGATTGGCGCTCCGGGGTTCGTTCTCAGGAGCGGAATGGGGCAGAGGCAAGAAAGTAGGAGGAGGACAAAGGGCGTCTCTTCCCTGAGTCCTGGATTCTCCAAGAGAGAGAATTAATTACATTATCACTATAAATCCCTAACCCGGCCATTCCCAGCCCTCCTGCCTCTAACCGGGGACCTGGCTTCCCAGTCCGGCCAAATTCCTAGCGCCCTTCTGGAGCGTGAGCTCAGGGAAATGGATTTATTCAGCAGGCTCTCCTCGGGGCCAGGGCAACGCTCCTGATTTTCATTCAAATGGGCCAACCTGAGTCCTTTGCTCCCACCACTAATTTAGGTAAACACTGCTAGTTTAAACAGCACAAAGGAGTATAATCAAAAATCACACAACGGAATCAAATAGCAAGTCCAAGCAATCACCAGGAGTCAGTAAAGTTTAGGCTGAAGTAGGGTGGTGAGCAATGAAACAAAAACTATCAGGACAAAAGAAGTCTTTAAGAATGAGATAAAGTGTGGTGTGGGGAGATGAGAGGCAAGATTTAAAAGAAAGAAAGAAGAAAGTTGGGAAATTTCAGATAAGTCATGGTTTTTCTATGCAAACCACTACACACTGCTTCTTTTCAGCCACAACAGTAAACGCAGTCAGATGGCCACCGACTAAAAGGCCTCAACGCTTGGCTACTCGGCTGCAGCCCCGTAAAGTCTTTCCTCATTTGAATAGTATTTTAGGAATGTTTTGTCCATGTGTCGGATGATTATTCACTTCTACTGCATTCTTCCCTTCTCCGTGATAATCATGGTCATAGTAACAATTTAGTTTATAAGCAGACCATTCTCAACACTACATGATGACCTTTCTTTAACCTGTTAAAATTCATGTATTTATTTGTCCACATTTCTTTAAAAAGGGGAAGGTTAACTTTAACAACTGTTGCTCATAGCAACACAGGAACAAACCATGCATAATCTAAGCATTTAATTAAAATTCACAAACTTGGACCTCAAACCAAGTCAAAAGTAGAAATGTAAGAATACTGGATTTCCAGACAAAAGCAGATACACAATATACTGTTTAGCTCTCACAAAGACAAAAGTGCAGCAACTTGTGACAGGGCGAAAGACTATACGCGTTGCGTGGGTCCTCTCCAACCACCGTTTTAGTGACAGCTGGTATGCCTCCAGGTAAGTGTCATGGCATAAGTAAAGCAAAAACACACCACACTCCCTCTTAGTTTCTATCACTTCCCACCTAGAAAGCCTAGCGCTTGAATCCAAATCTAAGCAGTGTACAGCAGAATGTAACATGGCAACTTACAGAAGGAGATGACTGTGCCCCCAAGACTTACACTCAACTACAAGAGTCGAAGTAAAAAATAATTCCAATCAAGGTCTGTAATTTACACACTTGTGGTAAAGCCACGGTATTTTCAGACAATGGATCACCCATCGGGGTTTAAATCCATGAAGAAGAGAGAGCTCTAGGAAAGAATCTGGAAGCGCTGGGACTCAGCTTTATGCTGAAAATTCTCCACTCTTAATGATCAGTTCACCTGGAGGGGTGCAGGTGTGCAGGGCACATTTGGGAAGGTGACAGTCCCACAGAAGACTGCATTGCGAGTAGACTGTGGTACAAGGTCAAAGGGTTTTTAGAACCAGAAGACAAGGATAAAGAGGATTTACAGCATATGGGATCTCAGCCTCTGAAAGACCTTAAAGCACTGGAGTAAGGCAGAAGCGACAGAATCAACTCAGCTGTACTTGAGAACCATTCACGCACAAGACACTGTGCTGGGTGTCCTCTGAGGGACACCAGTAACAGCATACGGGACTTAACCAAACAGAGCCTACCACCTTGTCCGGGAAAATAAAACATAAATTCTGAAAATGCAGTAGTTCAATTTGAAGAGTGAAAAGACAGTACACATACAGGATTAAGGATTAAGGCACTGGCAGCTTACATGTGGCTAAGTTGTTACGGGAAGCTCCAACTGTTACAACTTCGCTATGTACCGGCTATGCCTTCCAACCCCAAATAGGAGGCCCCGGGCTCTTCCTAGCAGTTGTTAGAGGCAGTACGTAGTTAAATGCACAGTTCTGAAGTCAGAGAGACGTGGTCGAGTTCTGCCACCACTGCTTCCCTCCCAGCTTTGTGCCTGAGACAAGTCACTTAATGCGTTAGGCCTCAGTTTCCTAAAATGGGGGCAATAATGGTACCTTATCAAAGGTTTCACTGATCCAATAAATACTCATTAAGAGCTCCCACAGAACCAGACACAGAAATACAACACACCGCGATCTTTGTCGCCATCACCTCTAGCACACTGCAAAGTTTAAGGAATGTTCCAACGAGAATAAGTAAACTATCTTCTCTGGAACGAGGTTTCACAAACCAAAAAAATAAGTGTATTGAGCCTCAGGCCTGTACTTCATCCTGGGACCTCTTCTTTTCCTTCTCTCCCAGGGATCTTATCCCATCCCACCACTTCAACATACTACCTACATATACCCAAATTTACTATCTCAAGCTCTGAGTTGTCTTCCAAACTGCAGATTCTATATCTGGCCACCATGGGCTATCTCCACGTGTATGTCACAGTAGGCATCTCAGACCTCAACTCTGGATGACTGATCCAGCTGCACACCAACCAACCATATTTCTCCCTTGGTCTTTCCCCAATTGTATACCAGCAAATCCTTGTTCCTCTCTTCTTCATTACTCACATAGTCAGAGCACAAGCAAGTTCTTTCCCTTTTACCTAAAAAACATCCCAATCCATTCACTGCTCTCCATTGCCAAAGCCATCATTCTAGTTCAAGATCTAATGGTTTCTGGGGCGCCTGGGTGGCTCAGTCGTTAAGCGTCTGCCTTTGGCTCAGGGCGTGATCCTGGCGTTCTGGGATCGAGCCCCACATCAGGCTCCTCCGCTATGAGCCTGCTTCTTCCTCTCCCACTCCCCCTGCTTGTGTTCCCTCTCTCGCTGGCTGTCTCTCTCTCTGTCACATAAATAAATAAAATTTAAAAAAAAAAAAAGATCTAATGGTTTCTCACCTAGATTATCTCATTGCAATGGCTTCTACCACTCCTTCTCCACAGATCAGTGATGGCTCGTTAAAAATGGATAAGGTCTTACAAAGAAATGTTCCCTTTATGGAAAGATAGTGGGAACACACACACACACACACACACACACACACACACACCCCTCTATTCCTCCATTCAACTTAAAACTTGTCCAGTGGTTCCCAAATGCCCTTAAAATGTTGATGTCTACAAGGCATACCTGGTCAGACCCTTTTGACGTCTCTGCCTCATCTCACAAGACACTTGTCCCACTGTGTCTCTACACTGTGGTCACGCAGCCTGCCATTCAGCTCCTTGAACATTACCAACCTCCTTAGTGCTTTAGGACAGCGTGGTCCCGGAGAACTTTCTGCACTGATGGAAATGTTCTATACCTGCACATGTGGCTCCTGGGCACTCAGCTTGTGGCTAACAAGACTGACAAAGGAGATTTTTAACTTTATTTAATTTTGATCAATTTAAATAGCCACATACTCCTAGCAGCTTTCACATCGGACAGAGCAGGACTAGGGCTCCCACCTCGCCTTTTCCTCTGCCTGGACTATCCCAGGGCTTCACATGGATGGCTCTTTCTTATCCTGATGTCTCAGTTAAAAGTCAGCTCCTCAAGAAAGGGGATCCTTCCTACATTGTTGGTGGGAATGCAAGTTGGTACAGCCACTCTGGAAAACAGTGTGGAGGTCCCTTAAAAAGTTAAAAATTGAGCTACCCTATGATCCAGCCATTGCACTACTGGGTATTTACCGCAAAGATACAGACATAGTGAAGAGAAGGGCCATATGCACCCCAATGTTCATAGCAGCTCTGTCCACAATAGCTAAATCGTGGAAGGAGCCGAGGTGCCCTTCAACAGATGACTGGATTAAGAAGTTGTGGTCCATATATACAATGGAATATTACTCAGCTATCAAAAAGAATGATTTCTCAACATTTGCTGCAACATGGACGGCACTGGAGGAGATAATGCTAAGTGAAATAAGTCAAGCAGAGAAAGACGATTATCATATGATTTCTCTCATCTATGGAACATAAGAACTAGGAAGATCAGTAGGAGAAGAAAGGGATAAAGAAAGGAGGGGTAATCAGAAGGGGGAATGAAGCATGAGAGACTATGGACTCTGAGAAACAAACTGAGGGCTTCAGAGGGGAGGGGGTGGGGGAATGGGATAGACTGGTGATGGGTAGTAAGGAGGGCACGTATTGCATGGTGCACTGGGTGTTATATGCAACTAATGAATCATCGAACTTTACATCAAAAACCAGGGATGTACTGTATGGTGACTAACATATAATAAAAAAAATTAAAAAAATAAATAAAAATAAAAATAAAAGTCAGCTCCTCAGAAAGGCCTTTCCTTACCACCACACCCAAACTAGCTTCCACTGACACCATTTATTACATCACTTTGTTTATTTTCATCAAAACACACTTCACTACTGCCTTTGTAATCCGTCATCCCTAAACAAGAATAGAAAAATCCATGGACGTAAGGACCTTGCCTATTCCATTCAATGCCATGTCCCCAAGATATATGTTAGGCATATAGTATCTTCAGCACATCTTTGATGAAGGGTTGAACAAATGAATGAGTGAGTGGCTAGGGGGTCAAGTCAGTAAGAATAGGCTGGGGACACATTATGGAGGCTTCTGGAAGAAGGCAAAGGTCCTTTAAATACTTACATTTCATTTATATGGGTATGGGGCTCTGCAGTGTTCTTAAGTGCCCCATGGGGACAGGCAGTCTAAGCAGACAGCACAAAGGAATGGTGCGCATGCAAAGCAGGTCTCCCTCCTCAACTGACTTGGAATCAATTTTATGAGCACATTAGGGATGCAGACACACAGATGCTCCTACATATGAGACATTAGGAAATCTCTCAAGAATGCATCTATACACATCTAAAGGCGTACCTTTGCGGGGAATCTGAAAGGGCTATCAGACAATCAAGTCAGCCCTATAGCCTTTGGATCTGCAACAGCAAACCAGGGCATTAATGTTCAGCCAAGTTAAATACCAGTTTATAGTTATACGTCCTAAGAGAAATGTCATGAGCCACGCCACTTAGCAGAGAGGGGGGAAGGGAGACAATCAGGGGAGAAAGTAAACCCCTAACAAGTTCACACACCCTGATAATCAGCAAAAAGTGAAAGAACACAACGCACAGACAGAACTACTGACCAGCCAGAAATGAACACACCTAGACCTGTAAGTGGACAAAACTGACAACCCAGGGATATCATGTACATTATGGATTCCACACATGCATTCACTGTCACAATTTCAAAGGGGAAAAAAAAAGAAGACTGGCATTTCAACGTATCTCTATGAAAAACCATAACACTAAGGAAAACCGCAGAATGAAGTTTTGCGCTGCGTGAAACTGTGTGCTCTTGCCATCTTTTGCAGTAAACGTTGTGTCTCCCATGCTTTAAACTTTACTGAGTATCAGTGCCACTTAATAAAATTACCTTCTCGTAAAATGGAGCAATGTCAGTAAAGTACACAACGCATTCCACAGTCTAGCACGGAGACAGAAGCTTAATCAGGAGTGCAGGGCACAAATCGCTGTCCGTCAGTGTTTCCTACTGCTGTCGGCACTCACATTCATGGTCAGAGCTAGTGACCACAACGGCCACGGCCACGCTGGAAACGCAGCACGGGCAGAAGCACCAACAGTCACGCCAAAGGAAAGCCCCTCTGCCTGCCGGGTCCCGACACACTCCTTTTTACGGAAACAGCAGGGACCCTCTTTAGCTAAAAGTCAGTCGCTATTTTGATAATCGAGATAATGTCTACATCCTTTCAATTCCCTACCCCACCGCCAAAGTAGGTTAAATGTACACCTCTGGTCCAATTCTCTGTTGGGACCACCTCGACTCCTCCAGTGTCACACAGGTGAAAGCAGGGTCCCCAAAGCTGAGCTCTGTTACCCCACCATGCCCCACTTTCCAGGGGCCCCACTTTCAGTGCTGCTCGCCACTGGCCCCTGGGAACCAGGAGTTCTTTCCTTCTTCTTTTCGTTTTTTTAAAGTTGTATCCATTTATCTTGAGAGAGAGCGTGCGCACAAGCGGAGGGGCAGAGGCAGAGAGAGAACCTCAAGCGGACTCCCAGCTGAGTGTGGACCCTGACAAAGGCCTCCGTCCCAGGACCCTGAGGCCAGGATCTGAGCTGAAACCAACAGTTCACTGCTCAACCGACTGAGCCACCCAGGGGCCCCACAACTATGATTTCTTTACTGGCATTGGGGCTAACAATAGAGGAGAAATTCTTCACAGAGTAGTACAGTCTTAGCCTTTCACAGCATCCTTGGAACACCCGTGGCTGTGACAGGCACCTTATAAAGAGACTACGTGGACTCATTTTCAACTTGATGACCATCACCGACTTGGTGATTTTATAGACACCGTCATCTACCGCAGGAAAATCAGCGTTTCCAGCCATCAAAACCGATCACTGTATTTACACCTCCAATAGTCAACTGTAAACGACTGTGATCTCTCGGCAAGTTCATTATTGCCTGTTTTGCTCAGTCCCTACCTACAATGCCAGCTACCCCTGGGAAGAATGGGTGTGGAACACTTCATGCGGCATGCTGCATTTCATTAGAAGAGAACAGTGAGCTCAGCACAGCAGCTCCTCAAACTCAGCATCCATGTCTGACCATCGTGACACTACGTGCTGCCTAGAGCCCACGTTACTTGTGAAAGAAATGACCAGCGATGACGGATAAACATACCATTTTAGCACAGAAGATCAATATTTCTTCTAAATGTTTATTTTATATAAAATAAATATATATATATTTTATATATAAAAGACTTTGTCATCTCACTTTATATCAGAGGTTGGCAAAATGTTTCTGTAAAGGGTCAGAGTAAATATTGTAAGCTTTGTGGGCTTATAATATATAATCTGTCGCATGTTTTTCTTTGTTTTTATTTGTTTGTTTACAACCCCTAATGATGTAAAAGCCATTCTTAGCTGGAGGGTTATATAGAAACAAGGCTGCAGGCTGGGATTTGGCCCCTGGGCCACAGTTTGCTCACCCTTGCTTTTCAAGTATACCAAAAAAGCCGGAATTACATAGCACAGTCACATTCTGACTAAAGAAAAACACTTCCAACTGTTTTGTGTGTTGCTGGTTTTTTGGGGTTTCTTTGTAATCTTTTTAAAATCAACTATTTTGGGGGAAGAGTTTCAGATTTACAGAAAAAATGTACTTAGTACAGAGTTTCCATATATATATATCCCACACTCCGCTTTCCCTATCAGGATATTATGTTTATTAGAATGAATGAACCAGGAACGATATATTATGTTAACTACAATCCATACTTTTTTCAGATTTCCTTAGCTTGTACCTAATGTCCTTCTTCTGTCCAGGATCCTTTCCAGGATACCATATCACATTTAGTCCTCATGTCTCCCTGGGCTCCTCTTGGCTATGACTGTTTCTCAGACTTCCTTGTTTCTGAGGATCATGACAGTTTTAAAGAGTACGGGTCAGATATTTTGTACAATGTCCCTCTACCGAGATTTGGTGGATGTTTTTCTCATGATTAGATTGGGGTCATAATAGTTTGGGGGGAGGAAGACGACAGAAAAAGTGTCACTGTCATCACATTACATCAAGGGGACATCCACGTGCGTTATCACTGTTGCTGTTTACCTTGATCACCTGACCAAGGCAGTGTCTGCCAGCTTTCTTCCAACTGTCTTTTTTTTTAAACAATTAATAAAAATGAACTTGATCCTTACCATCTATTACTAAACTAAAAACTTTCAAACATCAAATCATATTTAATGAGCTGGTTATATACATATACATATACATATACATTATAATTCATTATTTCCATGATTTACATCTAGGCCTCTTAAAATATATCGTATTTGGGATGAAGACAAAAATTAGTATGTTTTTTGGCACCACTGTCTTCTACTTTTAATTCCTCTCACTGCTGAATTAACACGACATCTAAAGAAAATGTAATGGACAATGGACGATACCGAAATTTTCTTCCACTTTTTAAGTGGTGATTATGCAAACTAAACCATAAGCAACCTGAGCTGGGGTGGAATCCTGTTCTTCCTTGTGCCTCCCAGAGCCCAGGGCACTTGGCGAGGGCTGGCACAGTAAAAACTGGGAAGAGCCTATATCCTCAACTTCAGTGTTACACTGATTTAAAGCGGTGAGACAGCAGAGAAAGGGAAGAGCGATATGAGACTAAAAAGAACCGATGTCTCTTAGCTAACTTTTTCCTGGTCCCGTAATAAGCTAGAGGACACAAAAAAGGTAGGGAGAGCGGGAAGGGCTAAAAGGCTAGACAGAGTAAAGGCGGGAAGCTTGGGTCACCATAAGGCTAGCAAAACACTCTGCAGAGGGAAACACAAATCCAAACCGCAGTCAGATACCACCTCGTGCCCAGGAGAAATGCTTAAAACAAAACAAACAGAAAACAAGTGTCAGTGAGAATGTGGAGAAACTAGAACCCTTGGACACTGCTGGTGGGAATGGAAAATGGCTTGGCAGAGCCTCAAAAACTTAAACACAGAATTCCCATATGATGTAGCAGTTCCACTTTTAGGGATCTACCCAAGAGAACTGAAAACATATATTCATACAAAAATTATACATGAATGCTCATAGCAGCATTATTCGTAACAGCCAAAAGGTGGAAGCAACCCAAATGCCCATCAACCGATGAATGGATAAACGAAATGTATACGGTATATCCATACAACAGAATACTATTCAAAGGCATAAAAAGGAATGACGTCCTGTCACCTGCTACAACATGGGTGAAACCTGAAAACACTGTGCGAAATAAAAGAAGCCAGACGCAAAGGACACATATTGTATGATTCCATTTATATGAAACGTCCAGAAAAGGGACACCCATGAAGACAGAAAGTAGATTAGTGGTTGCCAAAGGCAGCAGGGGTGGGGAAAGAATGGAAGGTGAGCTCTCTCAGTGGGCACAGCGTTTCTTTCTGAGGTCATAAAAATGTTCAAGCATTACTTAATGGTTACGGTTGCACGACATTGCGAATATACTAAAAACCACTAAATGGTACTTTAAAACGGTTAAAATGATGAATTTTATGTGATTTTTTTATCTCAATAAAAATAAAATAATAACTGAAAAAAAGGCCACTGAAGAGAGTGGGTCTATATATCAGGTAAATCATTTTTAATCCATAACTTACATACACACGGTTGTCTTCAAAAACCCCTTTCCTAGTCTCTATACTTTCGTGACAATTTTTCCAATAACGGGAGCTTCAGAAATGAAGACGTTAGTCCAAAATTCTACCAAGAAAACAGGTCAACCAATTTTCATCAAGTTCATAGGGCCAGAGCCTCGACAGGCGCAGGCTCTGTCTCAGGGAACGTACACTGTATTAGACTCGCCCTGTTTCCTCTCACTCCCAACAACGCCCACAGCAGCAAAACCAAGCTGGCCGTGCCCCCCTTGCATGGCGGCATCCTTCTCCTACGGACTCTACTCCAGAGAAGCAAGCCCGTGCCGTCGCCGAGGCAACATCTCCAAGTCCCAGGGCGGGCGGGGCAGGCTCTTGCCAGGCTGCGCCCGGCTTCCCTACAGGAGACCTCGGTACCGGCGTGCTGAGGGGCCGCGCCACAGGTTTCTTTGGTAAGACTAGGTAACTCGCCGACTAGGTAACTCACAATTCAGTGATGTGCAGCTAAAAGAAAAACAAATGTACTTATTTATAAACAATAGTCTTTCCTAAAAAAGCAAGTGCTGCCCCAAGTCTTCCAACAAAACTACACTGCCAGCCACGGGCTGTGTAAAGTCACGGAGGAAATCTTCGTCCTGTACTAGGCAACTCCCGCTTCCTCCTGCAAGCGTTATAGCAACTGTGTTGGAAACATGAAATACTTCCTTGGGAATTTTTGGAATACAGCACAGCTGAGTTTAAATTAGTGCTTCCCAGAGTAATTAACAACAACAACCACCACCACCTTCTTTAACAACGTCTCCACACTTCAAAAGCCATAATCACTCAAATAAGTCACAGTAACCACTTGGCACCCAAACCTCAGCGGGCCGGAGAGGAATATTTCCAGCAATCTATGACAATGGCAGTTGTGATTAAGACCATAAGGGCTTATTTTGTGTTTTCTTTGCTCTTATAATTCCCATATTTATATTATTAGTCAAAATGGAGCAGATTAATTCTCTCATTATTTTTAATCTAACTGGAAAATCAATTGTCTCTGGTTGGTGGTGGTTATGGATATATTTTTCGAAAGTGTTAACAATAAGGAACTGGAGGGGCGCCTGGGTGGCTCAGTCGTTAGGCGTCTGCCTTTGGCTCAGGGCGTGATCACAGCGTTATGGGATCGAGCCCCACATCAGGCTCTTCTGCTATGAGCCTGCTTCTTCCTCTCCCACTCCCCCTGCTGTGTTCCCTCTCTCGCTGGCTGTCTCTCTCTGTCAAATAAATAAATAAAATGTTTAAAAAAAAAAATGTTGGGGTTTAAAAAAAAAACAATAAGGAACTGGAAAAGAGTAGCTCAACTAGCATTCTTTCATTAACTTAACAACTTTCTTCATTAATTGACCTAACCAACATTCATTTAACACCTACCATCCACAAAGGACACGGAAAGCAGTGATAACCAATTCGGTCTCTTGAGGAATTTACACTCTAGCAGTAGGCTTAGCAAAATTACTTGCTTTGACTTTGAAAGAAAGACAATACAGAGTTCCTCAGATCCTAATCACATGCCATAAACTGGGTGTAAAGAGCCAAGAGTTAGCTCAGCCATCAAGGATACGCAGCTGACATCCTCTTCCTCCTGTCACCCTTCCCACCCCACCCCCAGAACTTCTGCCCTTCAATTAGAAAGCACACAGTTCACTCAATATCTGATGCTAGCCATAAACCAAAGATTATGTCTATCAGCAAGTTTTTGTGTGGTGGTAAATCTTTTACATTCAACTAGACAAAACTATCATATCTCAGGGTAACATTCAATCCAAGGACAGAAAATGAGCAGAATTCTACTGAGAGTTTGTATAACCACTCACCCAGATTCTGAGGCCTGCCCACCTTAGCCCCCTATTCCTCTCAGAGGCAATGAATCCATCCCACCTTCTTCTCTTATGTTTAATGTAGGGGGTGTTTTTTAAGCACCACACCATTTGGCCACGACCTATGGGCCGCCATAAACGCCAACTGCTGTGGTCAAAGGGTGTCCATGGTGGGCAAAATAAGAGGTGAGGGAGGGAGCAGACCTGCAAAGTAACAGTTAACCCGCTGCGGGGTGGGAGCGGGAGGCAAGGAATCGTGGACAGGGAGATTTCCTCAGGATTGGTGAGGGGGGAGGAGGACGGCAAAGTCAAGCCCATTACAGTAAAACTGTAATCTATTCAGGAACAAGACAGAGTCCTTAACTCTTCCCCAAGTAGAATTTCTTTTTTTTTTTATTATTTTTTATTTTTTTAATGATTTTTTATTATATCCAAGTAGAATTTCTAACGTGCCCAAGAGTACACTGAATTTCCAAGTTCCACCTGGCCCTGCGCTGTTGTTCAACGGGGTCAATCTCGTGGGCCTCCAACGCTACTCCCAAGGCATTCATGAACCATGAACCATGTGGCTAACTCGGGGATCTAAGAATCAGAGAAAGTGAACAGGAACCTTTGGAGACCAATAAAGTCCGGTCAATCAGCCTGAAAAATCAACACTAGACAAAGAGATTCTCCTCCACCCAAATGCCCCTGAGCATGTCCAGGTGTTCCAGCGGTCTAAAGGAATGACACAGGACACAGGCTCTAGAGTCAAACGATCTGACTTCAAATCTTGGCCACTTTTAACAGCAATGGCAATGTCTCTGTGACTCCATTTCCTCACCTGTAACTGGAAGATAATAACAGCACTACCTCATCGGACTACTGGAAGAACAGAATGAGAGCACAGTGAAAAAGCTTAGCACAGTGACTGTCACGCAATAAACACTGAATAAATAGGTGCCAGTATACCCACTGTTTCCAGGGGTAACCCGAACTACTACACAGTTCCTAAAGGAGAATGACACCACCACCACGACTACTATTTGGCTGGGCCCTAATTATGGACCCCTAACCAGCCCTGTGAAGTACATGGTATGATCTTCATTTCAGAGTTGAAAATGAAGGTTTAGAGGGCCTCACAAACTCAGCTAAGCTTACTCAGTTAGTAAGTGGTAGGGCAATAAAAGCTTGAATCATGTCCCAGCAAAGTTTGCATTATGTCATCTACCTCCAAAAGCTTAAAAGTATTTTAATACTTCAGTATTTTAAAATCACTACTTCTTGAACAAAATTATGTTCTTGTAAAAGCCTCCAGCCTTCCCCCCCACCCCGCCACTAAATCTGCATATGTATCTATACAATCAGAAATACTTCACCAATTCTGATAGACTGTCAGAATTTTTCTTAACATAAATATAACTGGGTAAGTCATCATGACCATCTTAATTAACTGACTTTAAAAGTTCAAAAGTACTGCATACCCACAGTTTATCAAGACAGTTTTCTTCCAGGATTTGTAATTTGATCCTGCAGAAGCATAGGCACACTCCAATTGGCCTGTGTAACATCTCTCTTTCCATATGTTTGCTAAGTGTCTAACAAAATTGACTAGAGTTCATAGTTGTTCCAAATATCCTCTCACACAATTTAGCAAGACTTACAGTCACTTCATTGCCCTAGAAGAAAACACAATCAAATTTAAACTAAGTCAGCAATGACCCTGATCTCAGAATTTTTTAAAAATCATAGTGAGATCCAGAAATGTTTATAACCAAATTTCTATTTCCAAATACTTAAAGATCTAACTGCTTCAAAGAAAACTGGAAAAGTAACAAGTCATCTTAGTCAAAACTGTTTATCCACATCAAATGAATTGGTTACCCAGTTTCCTGAAAACAGAGTTCATAATAATTGTTAATCCATTAACAGTTTAAAATAAAAGTCATGCTTAACTTGTTTAAGTAGTGATATGGATAAGCCAAGTCATATCTTACTTCACTTTCTATTTACTTTACCCAGGCATTACATATTCTTATAATCTTTGTTGGTAAATACAAATGAGACGATATAATTGAACATGCAAAATGAAGATAATCTGTAATGGCTAAAAATTTCAAGAATTCACTGCAATTTCAAGAACCTGAAACTCCAAACATGAGAAAGCAGAAATACTACATAACTGTAAAAGTCAAATATTTATACAGGTGCCTGAGAAGTCACTGCTGGGTGCACACCACCATCACTGACATTTACTATCTGTTAAACAGTTTCAAGTGCAAGGGCATAAGTCAAATAACTGACCTGGAGCGTGAAGTTTATGACAACAACTAATATGTCTGGAGAAACTGTGAAGGTGTGATGCTTGTCATAACTTTCATCAGGCCAGCAACAGGCAGCCAGGCTGTAGCAAGAGAGAACCTCAGCACAGGTGCCTTTTCTCATTTCAGAAGGGAAACCTAAACTGATACCTTCATGGATAATTTAATAAGGATTGTTCCATAAATTTATAATGTCATTTATGACTTTCTTATAATTACTCTTTAATAACTTTCAAAAGCAATATTAAGATAAAAGTTAACCGAGAACATAAAGTACGAAACTATTTCAACATCAAATTTAGAAAAGGGGTAATGGAAGCACCTAAAAGGTTATAAACCCCTAACTTACAAGTAGGAACACCTCCTTAACAGCCAATTTACAAATTTACAATTAGGAATATCTTCTATTATTCTTATAATACGTCTAATTTTCAGAAAAATTTCCTTTTAAAGGTAACAAGACAGATGGGATAGAGGACCAACATTTGTGAACATTCAGAGAAACTTCAGCTCCTCAACTTCTGAGATGATGATTTGGTTATACTTCTCCACTTTACCTCCGAGCAGGACTAAAAAGTGTGTGCTAAAAACTACAAGAAATCATGCTAACCTCAAGTCTTTTTTCTATGTTCTTTCTTCAAAACAGAATTTGCCTTTTCAAGATCTAGGACTCAGTTCAAGTTTTCAGGTGAAGACTTAACAGTAAGCAGTAGATCAACCCCCCCCCCCAAAAAAAAAATAGAGTTTCTAAACTCTGAGGGGCAAAGCTAATAACACCCACAGCCAGGGCCGGGCGAGGAAGGGTGCCTGGAACCCCCTCCCCTCCATGCCCAGGACCTCCCGCCTAACCGGTGGCGCGCCCCGTCAAGACCTTGCAGTCAAGGCTGGCAGCCAAGGACGGCCAGAGAGCTGCCACAGGTGGCTTGGTCGGCTGGTTCCCCACCCTGCACTTAGGCCTTCTCCGGGAGGTTCCCGGCCCGTCCCCGCCTCCCAAAGGCCAAGCTACCCTCCAGCTCCTATCTGGCCCACTTTAGGCAGAGGCGAGCTCGCAGCAAGGCTCAGGTGGCACCTCGGGGTCCCTTAACGGGACACCAAGTGCCAGCCCGGGGCGCCAATTCCACCCTTCCCTCCCGGCCGCGAGCGTCTAAAGGTCCCAGGGGACGTCGGGAAGGGAGCGGGCAAAGAGGCCCTGGAAGGGGCGGCTCCAACCGACCCCTCCCGGGCTCCTCACCAGCTGACGGTCCCGAACCTCCTTCCCGAGACCCCTCCCGGCACCCCGGGGCCGGCGACGCCCGACGCCCCACGCCCCCAGCGCCGCGGGCGCCGCCGATCGGCCGGATCTCCCGGACAACAGCAGCCGCCGCGCTTCTGAGGCGGGTCCCCGCGCCCACCCGCTGCCCGGCCGCCCACCTGTCCCGGGGGTCGATCCAGCTGGTCCTCCTGGTGTTGTGGTCGATGTAGAAGACCTTGCCGTCGTAGTCCCTGGCTTCCTCCCAGCCCCGGGGTAGCGGCAGCTGCCCGCTCCCGGCCCTCCTAGGCATGGTCGGCGGCCTCGCCGGCGAGCGGCGCCTCCATAGGGACCGGGCGCGGGACGCGGCGGAAACGCGACTGCCCGGCCCGGCCGCCGCACCCGACGCGGGCGCCGGCTAGGGGCTGCGGAGCGCGGGGCGCGGAGGGGCCACGCGCGGGGGGCGCCTCAGGAAACCCTGCTCTCCGAGCCGCCGGGGATCAGTCCACCATGTCTGCGTCGGAGCTGGCGAGCGAACCCTCCTCCTCCTCCTCCTCGCGGCTGTAGCTGCTGCCTCCGCCTCTTCCTCCTCCTCCTCCCCGTCCCCCTGTGGCCGCCGAGGGTCGCGGCGCCCAGGCTGCCCGAGCCGCCGCCGTCTGGGCTCGGATCCGGGAAGCTCGGTGGAGCGGCGGCCGCGGTGGCGACGGGCCTCCTCATTTGCGTGCGATTAGCATGCGCCCCGCCCCCGCCCACCCCTCCCCTCGCAGGGCTCATCTGCATGCACATTCCTCGCCGCCACATTCCAGAGCTTAACCCTGCAGCTCCCGGGGCGGGCTGCAAAAGCCGGGGCGCAGGGCCGAGCCCGGGGCGGGGGCGGAGGAGAGTTGCTGAGGGACCAGGTGGGAGGAAGGAGGGCGAAAAAAATGCACCCTTCGCTCCCTCCCCTTGACCCCAGATATCTCCCCGCGGCCGAACGCCTCGGGTTTTTAGAGTTTCAGGACAGGAAAGAGCTAGAGAGAGCTCCTCAACCTTCTCAACTTCTTGCCGACTTCTAGGGAAACCACAAGACTTGCGAGAGGAAAGGGGTGGGGGAAGCTCTCTTCGGAAGAAAAAGTCCCAGCAAACAGCGAGGGCACAAAAGGCTCCCTCACGCCGCGCCCTGAGCTACTTGGGAACCCGAGGGCGGTTCGGGGCGGTGGGAAAGTGTGAAAAGCCCTGCAAACGCTTAGAAGCGTGTCCGTGGCGTGTCCGGGGCGGTGTCGCCCCCGGGGCCTCTGCAGGGCGCCTGGCCCTCCATGACCTCAGCCCAGAGGCCACGGGCCTCGGGGCGGAAAGCGAAGGCGGGTCCAGCGGTCCCAGAGCGCCGAGACGCGCCTGCCCCAGTGGCCTGCGGGGGAAACTCCAGCCTGAGCCTGGGAAGCGACTACCCGCCCCCCCCCACCTCCGCCCGCCGCGTGGGCCACCGACTAGAAGGCACCCGAGCCTCCCGCCGGGTCGAGTCGCTCCACCCGGGGGGGTTGGGGCGCCGGGCCAGCCACCGGGGACCCTCTGCCGCCGCCGGCCTCGGTTGTGGGGGTTTAGGACAGCTGGACGTGCACTAATCCTGAAACCAGTCCCTTCCGCCCAGCCCCCGCCGCGGGAAGTCCCCCACTCCGAGCCCTGCTGTGGCCAAGAAGGTGTGGGCGACCACGCTGGAGGGACCCCACGGCGGCCCAGAGGCCAGGCTTTCCTAGGCCCTGGATTGCGTCTTAAATTGAATGTGGATCTCTCCTTAGTCCACAAGCATTTCTTTATTCATCCGCTACTGCTTCCTGGTGGACACTGAGAAGGGGCTGGACCTTGGGCTCCGGGTAGCACAGTGCCTGAGCAATAGGACTGGCAGGGCCCAGGCACAGGGCATTCAGTGGAGGGAGCCTCCCAGTTCCAAAACTCCTCTCCAGCCTGGTCTACACCGTCCCCTATTCATATTCCTCCGGGTTACAAAAAGCTTTTAAAGTAAAATGCCCGCACAAGGCCCGGAGCGCATTCACCTTTTGGTGTGAATTCGCTTAATCCTGCCGGCTAATGCATAATGACTTTCCCACCTTGTGCGCTGGACAGGGACTTTCAGAGGGTTTGGAACAAAGTCGTCTCTCCCCCTGGATTCACAGACCCTTAAGGGAGTCAGGTGACTTGGGATTCACTACTGTGCAGCGCAGCGCGGTTTTGGGTAGCTGCTGCCCCGGAGGGGGGGTGGGGCGCGGACGATTTGGATCCCCAGGCCATCGGGGCATCTGTGGTTAATCTCAAAGGTGGAGGAGGAAGGGAGGTTCTGAAGAGTAAGGGCGGAGGGCCGAGCTTGGAACAGCTTCATGGCCGGGACTGGACTTGCCTTCTTGGGCGAGAGTCTTAGAAGCTCTATGTGCACTTGGAGTAGTCGGTTTCTTGGAACAGAAACTTCAAAGCACCAGAAACTCTGGGGAGTTCAGTCCTCAGGAGGAACAAACCAGAGGGAGCAGGAGGTGGGGAAGGGAGTCACCCCACGAAGTCAGTCCCTTTGTCCTTCTAGGTCTTCCTTTTTTACACCCTGGAAACTAAGCTTGCCCTTAGCAAAGAGCAGCCCCCACCTCCTGGTCCCTTGTTCTACCCGGCTCCATTCCTCAAGACATGATCACACAAGGTAAGCTTCTCTAGTTCCCAATGAGATGGGACATGTGACCTCCTGGTGGGTAATCTTAAGGCTGGACTTCTGAATGATATGGAAAAAAATGAGACCTGTCTAAAACTAATCTCACACACTATTAAAGTGAGGTGCTTCGTTTCGGACTGCTCTAAGCTGGCTCACTTGCATGGCCAAAATTTGTGTTAGAGTAAACTAATAACATCATTCAGCGGCACCTGGGTGGCTCAGTTGGTTAAGCGGCTGCCTGTGGCTCAGGTCATGATCCCATGGTTCTGGGATCCAGCCCTGCTTAGTGGGGAGTCTGCTTGTCCCTCTCCCTCTGCCCCTCCCCCCCCCCCCCCGCTTGTGTCATCTCTCTCTCTCTCTCACTCACTCTCTCTCTTTAAAATGAATAAATAAAACTAAAAAAAAAAACAAACCATCATTTAGCAACCCAACCAAATCATTCTTGTTTTGACCTTCCTCCCAGGCTCCCCACCCACCCATTAGGAAACATATATGAAAATGTCTGCATCCTCCTATTAAAAAAAACTTCACTGTTGCCACAATTTAATTTGTTTCACTGGGATGAATTACTGTAAAATACTTCTTGCTACAATTTCAAATTTGATAAGCTTTCAGATAAATATTTTTACCCAGACTCCTAAAACTGATGGGGATTCCAAAATAGCACACAGCAGTAAATGGCATTTATTGTTCCATAAATCCTGGGACTTCAAAAAGGGGTGCTAAATAGATAAACAAAAACTCTAAAGCAATTAAGAGACAAGCTCACTTCTTCTCTCCCGCTGGTTGGCACAGGAAACATTTGGTCACACAAAAGCAGTTAAGATCAAGCAAGTCACTGTGCTACCTCTTTTGTGTCTTTGATCGGGTTTGAACTCTGCGGTTCTGAGTTCCCGTACTTACCCTACAGTACCACCTTTCCAGAGAATTCCTAATAGTTAAGACAATGAAATTTTATCTTATTGATAGTCACATCCATAACAAGGAAATAAGTATAAAGATTATCCCTCTTTTATAAATGGATACATTTAGATTTCATTTAGCTCCAGTTGGTCATTGGCAAAGAAAGATGGTGCAGTCTGCTGTCCTGGATGGCTGATTTCCCCAGTCGAAGGAACTCTACGCCAGCCACACAAGAGTCTGTTCTCTGGACTTCCTTTCCCTTTTCTCCTGGCTTTGCATTCTCCCTGGTCCTAATAGTCTGAGGGGATGAGTCACTATTAAAACAAAACCCCCACTGTCAATGTCTGAATCCTAGGTGGCAGGAAAATTGGTGATATCGGAAATGGAAGTATAGAGGGTGCCGATTATTTCAAAAGATAATTAGTTATATCAATCCAAATTTAAAATATATATGCTTGTAATCCAGCAATCCCAGGGCTGCAATTTTACCTGTGGCTCTGAAAGCTCCTCAGGATACACAAGGATGTTCATGGCAGCATGTCTGATGATAACAAAACCGGAGAAGCCACCAGTGTCCAGAGCAGGGGACTGATTAAATGAGTTATCGAACTCCCATACTCAGCAGGCATTTAAAGAGGTGACTCAGGACGTAGAGCATGGACACTCAGTCTCAAGGTCGTGAGTTCAAGCCCCAAGTTGGGCATGGAGCCTACCTAAAAATAAAGTAAAGAGCATTAGATAAACATATATGTGCTGATTAAAAAAAAAAAAAAAGATGTCCAAGATACATTAAGTGAAAAAAGCAAGGTGCAAAAAGATGCTTGCTAACTTCGCGGGAGGTGGGGCCAATCATAAAACGTAAAGAACAACACAGTATCCTGTATGCTTTCTTAGTGTCAGAGGAAGAACTCTCTTGAGTTCTCAGTAAAGTAAGGGAGTTTTTATAGAGAGTGGGGGCTGGGGGGGGGGGGTCCCATCAAAGAAGTATGCATGAGGAAAATGATCATTAAAGAAAGGGGATGGGGTAGGAATGAGCACAGACATGACCCCAGAATGGCCTGGCTGGGCAGGGCGTGCTTGTGCAAGGAAACGGATGTGCAAAGCTCAAAGACGAATCTGGCCCGAAAGAGCCCAAGACTGGCTGGAGCCATGGAGTTAGGAGGCTGGCGTGATAGTATAGGTATGAGAGAGATAAAGGTCTGCATTAGAAATAAGGCAGGGGGGATGAAAAGAAATGATCTAGCAAGAATTTGCTGCTGATTAGATTAAGAAGGGCACAGTGAGTAGACCAGAAGGAGGAGTCTGGTATGAGTCCAAGATTTTAGGCCTTCAAGAGAGACTCAAGTAGTGAAATAAATGAGGAAGTCCAAAGGGGGATCTGATATGGAGGTTGTTTCTAGAAATTAGAGATACTCAACAACAGAAAGTGAAAGGTCAGGATTCAAGCGCAAACAAGAGGCCAGGACTGCAAATGTATATGATGGGGTGTCATCCATCTGAAAGTCTGTGGAGAGCTGAGGATTCAGGACTGAATATTGGAGAGGAAATGTCAGTACTCGTCAATAAGATTTAAGCCATCCACCTCTAATCCTATTTTTGGCCTCTAAGTCCTCAGTAATTTGATGTGATTTAGTTTATCTCTTTGTAAAACATGGTCTCCATTTTCAGGATGTGTGTAAGAATTAGTTACTAGTGTGTAAATCATCTCTGAATAAATTCTTGTCATAACCTTTATCATTATGCTAATCAATCGACTCATGTATAGGACAAGATGAACAGGTTTTCGATATTTTAATATCCCCTGTTTCCTCAAGGAGATCAGGGATTATATAAACTGGAACTTTTTAATAAAGAGAATGTTCTTTTTTTCTGAATCAAACTAGTGGGGTTTTTTTTATTTGTTTCTGCTTTTCTGCCACCGAACTGATTGAAATAAATAACATCTCTATTACCGTGACTAGGTAACCTAATCCACAATTCCTAAAATTTATTGTCTAGACAGTCCTTAAGAAGACAGGCATGTGATCTTTAAGAATTCCTAGCGCTGGGCCAAACCAGAAACCTTGATTACCGTAACCACTTCCTCTCCAGTTAGTTATGACAACAACACCTTAGTTCAACAACCATCACTCCAATTCAATAGTAAGCAACATCAGACAGATTCAGTTTTACCTTATTCACGGCAGATAGAGGCTCACACTGAGCAAATTCTATGGTTGAAAAAGATATTGAACATTTAGAAACTCCATCTTACAATGGAAAGGAACAAAAGCTTAAATGCCACATTTATATGAATGAGGCCCTCAGAGGGTACCTCTTGTATGTTCTGTGGGGTAGACTCCTAGACTGGGTATTCATTTGCATTCTTTCTTATATAATAAAACAATACGAGGTTCTATTTCCCTTTTATCATCTTTAATTTGCTTTTTTTTCCCCATCCAACTTTACAGTCTATAAAAAACAGCTTCTTTAAAAGGATGGATTGTATGTATTCTCTCATATGGAGAGAATTTTACGTCTCCCTTCCGACCCCTCTGAATTTTGCATTAAAATTTTTATTTCTATACAAATCAAAACCACAATGAGATACCACTTCACACTGGTCAGAATGGCTAAAATTAACAAGTCAGGAAATGACAGATGTTGGTGAGGATGCGGAGAAAGGGGAGCCCTCTTACACTGTTGGTGGAGCCACTCTGGAAAACAGTATGGAGATTCCTTAAGAGGTTGAAAATAGAACCAGCAATTGCACTACTAGGTATTTACCCCAAAGATACAAATGTAGTGATCCGAAGGGACACCTGTACCCCAGTGTTTATAGCAGCATTGTCCACAATAGCTCAACCATGGAAAGAGCCCAGATTTCCATCAAAGGATGAATGGATAGAGAAGATGTGGCTCATATATACAATGGAATATTACGCAGCCATCAAAAATGAAATCTTGCCATTTGCAAGGACATGGATGGAACTAGAGGGTATTATGCTAAGTGAAATAAGTCAATCCAAAAAAGACAGTTATCATGTGATCTCACTGATGTGTGGAATTTAAGAAACAAAACAGAGGATCATAAGGGAAGAGAGGAAAAAATGAAACAAGACAAAACCAGAGAAGGAGACAAACCACAAGAGACTCTTAACCATAGGAAACAAACTGAGGGTTGCTGGGGGATGGGGGTAACCAGGTGATGGACACTAAGGAGGCACATGATGGAATGAGCACTGGGTGTTATATGTAACTGATGAATCACTAACCTCTACCTCTGAAACTAATAATACAGTATATGTTAATTAATTGCATTTAAATTAAAAAAGAAAAAATTTTTATTTCTAGTTATTATTTATCGGCCTGTCTCTCTCTTCATTCATCCTCTCTCTTCTAATGTTGATCTCAATGCCGTGAATTTGATTTTAAGAAATTTAACTACAGTTGGGGTGCCTGCTGGCTCAGTTGGGAGACTATGTGACTCTTGATCTCAGGGTCACGAGTTTGAGCCCTACATTGAGTGTGGAGCCTACTTTTTAAAAAATGGGGAAAAAAAGAAATTTAGCTATGGGGGTACCTGGGTAGCTCAGTCAATTAAGCATCGGACTACTGGTTTTGGCTCAGGTGGTGGTCTCGGGGTCATGGAATCCAGCCCCGGTGTGGGACTCGGCACTCAGCATGAAGTCTGCTTGTCCCTCTCCCTCTGTTCCTACCCCCTGCTCACACATGCACACATTTTCTCTCTCTCCAAAATAAATAATATTAAAAAAAAAAGAAATTTGGCTACAATATAATCTCCTAAATGTATCTTATTTGGGAATATTCAAATTGATTAGAGGAAAAAAAGGTGTATGGAATATAACATGTTCAAGGAAATCTACTTTGCCAATAAACCATTGACAGAAAGGTGCTCAACATCATTAGTAACCAATGAAATGAAAATTCAAACCACGATGAGATACTTATACAACTACTAGATTGGCAAAAATTTTAAAGTTTTAATAATATCAAGTGTTGGCAAGAACGTGGAGAAAGAGGAATTCTCATCAATGACAGATGGGAATACAAATGGGTATAACACAATTTGGCTTTATCTAGGAAAATTGAGCATATCCACACCTTATGACCTCATGATTCCACTCAGGGGTATCCACCTGGGTGGCTCAGTTGGTTAAGCATTTGACTCTGATCTCAGCTCAGGTCTTGATCTCAGGGTTGTGAGATTGAGCCCCAAGTTGGGCTCCATGCCGGGTGTGGAACCTACTTAAAAGAGAGAGAAAAAGAGAAATGCATATATACGCATCAGATCCGTGTACAAGAATGCTTATGGGGTGCTTGGGTGGCTCAGCTGGTTAAGCATCTGCCTTCGGCTCAGGTCATGATCTTAGGGCTCTGGAATCAAGCCCTGCATTGAGACCCGTGTGGGGCTCCATACTCAGCAGAGAGTGTGCTTGTCCCTCTCCTTCTGCCCCTCCCCCCACTTGGGTTCTCTCTCCCTTTCTCTTTCTTTCTCTGTCTCTGTCTCTGTCTCTCTCTCTCTCTCACACACACACAAATACCATAGTTTGAAGTGTGAGGAATACCCAACATCTACCCCAACAGCTAGGAAACATGCTTTAATGAACAGGTGAAAAATTTACTTATAATTAGCACATTTAGTGTGTGACTGCAAATGCCACCGAAAAGTTTATTCTTTCTAAAATAGACTAAGATTTTTCTTGTTTATTTATTCACAGATTTTGGGGACATATATACAAATAAGGTCCAATTACCGTAATTCCATAAAACAAAGCTACATCCTTCATATTACCATCCTATACCGGAATTTCTTAAAAGCGTAACAAATGATGCACAACGGTCACTCTACACAAGGAACGCTCTATCCACTCACCAAACACTTGCGTTTTAAAGCAGCATCAGTCAGTTAAGGGTCTGCCTTCAGCTCAGGTCATGATCTCAGGGTCGTGGAATCGAGTCCCCGAGTCAGGCTCCCTGCTCATCAGGGGGTCTGCTTCTCCCTCTCCCTCTGCCTGTTGCTCCCCCTGCTTGTGTTCCCTCTCTCGCTGGCTGTCTCTCTCTCTGTGTCAAATAAATAAATAAAATCTTTAAAAAAATAAATAAAAAAAATAAAACAGCATCCTGTGGTGGTCAGGTGGGGATGGCAAGGCCAGTGGGGGCCAGCCCCCTCCCCCCCAGCAGCATTGTGGACACCAGTTTTGGTGATCTTACCCTTCAGCTCACCTCCCCTCTTTCTGCATAAAACATCCAAATCCCCTTTTCAAGGAGTTGCCTAAAACTTCCAGTCACAAAAGACAACAAATGCCTCACTATACCATTCAGCGTTTATCAAACTATGAACTAACTATGAACCACGCTCTGAAGACTAAAAGATGAGTAAGTACCAAGTCCCTGCTAGACTGCAATCCTGGCTTTCCGTTTGGGTATGCCCATAGAGTGCGCCATGTGTATGTCTTTCAATATCGATCATTCTGGTGGCGTACAGTTATTTTAGTTTATTTAGTTTAGTTTATTTAGTTTATTTAGTTTATTCTTATTCTTAAAATAAGAAATCCCAAGCCATTTATTTCTTGAGACCTACCTGAGAGAGTTAGACTTTACTTTGAATTTTGAAATATGTAAAAACTGCAGAAAAATAGAAAGAATAATGAGTATTTATGTATCTGTCTTCCATATTCGGTGGGAAATGTGAACATTTTGCCACATCGCTTTTATTTGTCGATAAATGGAGATACAGACTTTTTTACTCAAACTTTTGAAAGTAAATTACAAATACGACATTTGATTCCTAGATATTTCAATATGTATCTCCTAAAGAAAAAGATGTTGGCCCATATGACCACAGTATTATTATCAAACCTAAAATATAAAAATTGATATAATCAATTTTATCTAATATACAGTCAGTATTCAAATTTCCCCTGTTCCCCTAAGACATCCTCTCTAGCTATTTATTATTGGCTTCTTTGTCTAAAACAGGACGTGGTCAAGGACATCATATTGTGCTTAAATGTCCCGTCTGCTTAGTCCCGTTTAATCTCAAACGTCCCCTTGCTTCATTTTTGCTAATCTTTCATGACAAGGACGTAGAGTCTAAGCCAGCAGTTTTGCAAAGCATCTCACAATCTGGTTTTAGCTGAGCTCCTCAGGATTAGTTTCAGATTAAAATTCGTGTGGCGAGAGCTTCACGGTTGGGTTCCATACTTCCCAGTTCATCACGTGAGGAGGCACGTGTCCCGTTGCGCGCCAGCATTGGTCATACCCAGTGTGCGGGCTTAAAGCGGTAACTGACAGGTGCATCTGACGCCATTTGAAAGGTATCTTTTCTCCTCTGTAGTTAACAGTTATCTGTGGAGTGATTCTTTGAGATTGCGTGAATATCCATTTCCCAAACAAATCTTTCATCCACTGGATTTGGCATTTTACCGAAGATCCGTGCTTACATACAACCATAATTAAAAACATTGATGGTTTTCCAAAAGGATGGGGTTTTCCCCCCACATTTAGCAGCTAGCATTTTTTTTTGTGAAGAGCTTTCCTTATCTCTTTTTGCCATTATTATTATTATTACTATCAACAGCACCATTATTATTATCAATCATTAGGAACCCATGGGATTTTTTTTTAAAGATTTTATTTATTTATTCGACAGGATAGAGACAGCCAGCGAGCGAGGGAACACAAGCAGGGGGAGTGGGAGAGGAAGAAGCAGGCTCATAGCAGAGGAGCCTGATGTGGGGCTCGATCCCATAACGCCGGGATCACGCCCTGAGCCGAAGGCAGATGCTTAACCGCTGTGCCACCCAGGCGCCCCCATGGGATTATTTTTTATTCAGTGTGTTATAATACATTGTCATCATTTTTTATTGTGGTAAAATTTACATTGCATAAAATTTGTTACATTAACCGTTTTTAACAATACGGTTCAGCGGCATGAAGCGCATTCACATTGCTGCACAACCATCACCAACATCCATCTCCAGAACTTCCTCATTTTCCCCAAATGAACTATATACCCATTAGACATTAACTCCCCATTCTCTCCTCCCCTTAATTTCTGGTCAATGGTCATTCCTTCAATCTGGCTCCCGTGTCCTCTCATATATCTCCGTTATTCTTCCAAAACCTGTTTTCTTTTTCTTTTCTCTTTCTTTTTCTTTCTTTTCTTTCCTTCTTTCCTTCTTTCCTTCTTTCTTTCTTTCTTTCTTTCTTTCTTTCTTTCTTTCTTTCTTTCTTTCTTTTCTTTCAAGAGATCCTTCAAATGAGTGAAGGAGGAGAGGCAGAGGGAGAGAGAGAATCTTAATCAGGCTCCCTGCCCAGCACAGAGCCCCCCCTCCCCCCAGGGCTCAATCTGAGGACCCTGAGATCATGACCTGAGCTAAAACCAAGAGTCAGATGCTTTTTTTTTTTAAGACTTTTATTTATTTATTTGACAGAGAGACACAGCCAGCGAGAGAGGGAACACAAGCAGGGGGAGTGGGAGAGGAAGAAGCAGGCTCCCAGGGGAGCAGGGAGCCCAATGCTGGGCTCAATTCCAGGACCCTGGGATCATGCCGTGAGCCGAAGGCAGACGCTTAAACACTGAGCCACCCAGGCGCCCCCAAGAGTCAGATGCTTAACCGACTGTACCGCCCAGGCATCCCTGAACACTTGTTTTCTGACACAAGAAGATAATCTAGGCTTCTTTTAGGCTTTCCCTATCACAGATCCAGAATCAGCTTTTTTTCTGCAAGGACTCCAGTTGATTTTAACCAGGAGGTATTTAGAAACTAACACATGGGGGAAGTCACTGCAATTGGAGCACCCCCAGGCCCTCTTAGCAGACACGTGCACACGCATATCAAGAACTATAAGTTTATGCAAATTCCTTCCATTCTCATGCAACACTACAGGATCCATTCGTATTTTTGTTTCCTTTCTCTATTTGTAACTCCCTTCTTCAACAGGGAGAAAGCGGACTCTCCTTATCCTTCATGTATTTATATATTCAATCAATACCTCTGACTCTAACCTCAAAGGCTGACACTGCTCCTTCCTCAGTGAGATGCACACCTCACACTTGGCTCACCCCCTCACAGAGCCTTCCTTAGCTACTGTGGGCTCCCACACCCCACACCGAGGCACCCTGCTCCCTTGAAAGGTGATCCTCTCATCTGCCTGGGTTCTGACACCCTGTGCTGGGCAGCCCCTCCATGGGGACGCCGTTTTCACCCTGTTTGTTTCACTCCCCACCCATGCACATACTGTTCTTACCCTCCTTGGGCCCCAATATCCCACACCATGCTGCCCTCTCTGTGGATGCCCTCCTCACACTGCTAAGGCTCTGGGTGGCATTTCTTAAGCATAAGAATTTCTTTTTTTTTTTTTTTAAAGATTTTATTTATTTATTCGACAGAGATTGAGACAGCCAGCGAGAGAGGGAACACAAGCAGGGGGAGTGGGAGAGGAAGAAGCAGGCTCATAGCGGAGGAGCCTGATGTGGGGCTCGATCCCATAACGCCAGGATCACGCCCTGAGCCAAAGGCAGACGCTTAACCGCTGTGCCACCCAGGCGCCCCAAGCATAAGAATTTCTTGATGACCTTGTTAAAAATGCAGATTACCAGCTTCCACTCCCAAAGACTCTGATTCGACCTGTTGAAATGAGACTGAAATCCACACCCTCTACAGGAAACCCCTCAGTTTCCTACTATAAAATCAGGGTCTTGGATTGAATCAGTGTTTCCAAACGTGCCCGATGGTGAGTGTCACCTGGAACCCTTGATAAGCATTTGGATTTGCAGGGTCAGCACTAGGCATCAGACTCTCCAGGGGAAGAAGGGAGTGCAACCTTTGTGTTTAACAAGAACCTGAGCTTCTCTTGAATAAGTTCCGCATTACTTCTTTGATTAAGTGAGTTTTGTAGATATTGCTTAACGATCTCTCTGGTTCTGTAATATTTTGATTCTGCCTAACTGTACAAGACCTTATCTAATTAGCAATCGATAGCCTTGAACTTTGAAGGAAAAAGTGCAGCCTGTAGACAGAGCAGCGGTAATGCTCCGATGAGATATATATGAATGATAGATTCAGAACTTACCTTTTAGGGGCGCCTGGGTGGCACAGCGGTTAAGCGGCTGCCTTCGGCTCAGGGCGTGATCCCGGCGTTATGGGATCGAGCCCCACATCAGGCTCCTCCGCTTTGAGCCTGCTTCTTCCTCTCCCACTCCCCCCTGCTTGTGTTCCCTCTCTCGCTGGCTGTCTCTATCTCTGTCAAAATAAATAAATAAAATCTTTAAAAAAAAAAAAAAAAAAAAAAAAGAACTTACCTTTTATATCTTTGTCAAGGCTAAATATTTCAGATATTTTTACATTTTTAAAGAAACTGCCACTGCAAAGATTTAAAATATTCCTTAAATGTCAAGGTTGCATGCTAATATGTCTGTGCTGCTTTCTCGCTGGGGATATTAAAGTGATGGAATGCTACATAATAAAATAAAAACACCAGACCCAAAGGAAGATCAGCCTTCATGTAAAAAAAAAAAAAAAAAAAAAAGTCAACTTTCTCAGCAAAAAAGGAAATAAGTCCAGTTGAAAACAATAATAATGACAAAAGGGGACTGAAAGTAGATCTTAGAGCCCCGCACTAACGGAGTGATGTGTAATTTGGAGAAGTTATGGGTAAAGGGTCTGCCACGGAGGAAGGCATTGACTCATACAGAGCGAATGTTAAACCACCGAAGCTCTTCCATACTGAAATGATTTTTCTCTATGTATTGCGTTGATGTATGAACCCTATTTGTGGACATCTGTAAAATTTAAAATCATCGGGTCACTGTTGGCTTTTGGATATTTTGGTCAAATCAATCTTCTGCTATAGACTTTCTGAAGAAGTTAACAATCACTGAGCACTTCTGTGGGGCAGGCTCTGCCCCGAGTGCTTTACCCACACAGGCTCATCTCATCCTTCCATCGGCCCCATGGAGTATGTACCAGCAGCACCCCGCTTCGAGAGGTGAGGAAACTGAGCACAGGTCATTTCATTGGCACAAAATCGTACACCTCTGTGAGGAAGTCAGGATTCGGACGCAAGGAAACTGTCTCCAGTGCCTCTGCTCCTGGCGGGATCCCTGCAGAGTAGGGCTTGGTGAGTGTGGACAGCGTTGAGGAGCACACTGCCTCTTTACTTTCTGTCCTTATTCAAAACGGAGTCATTATTGGGGCGCCCAGGTGGCTCAGTCGGTGGAGCGGCTGCTTCAGCTCAGGTCATGACCCCAGGGTCCTGGGATCCAGCCCCGCGTGGGGCTTCCTGCTCAGCGGGAGCCTGCTTCTCCCTCCCCCTCTGCTGCTCCCCCTGCTGGTGCTCTCTCTCCCTCTCTGACAAATAAATAAATAAATAAAATACTTTTAAAAAATTGAGTCGTTATTATTAGCAAAGGTTTAGGTAGACCTGAGCCAGGTTTCTCACTGTCAAAAACAAAACAAAACAAAACAACAAATAAACAAGGGGAAGTCTAGAATGAACCCTAGATTACTGTTGGAAACATCAGTATGAACTCGTACGAGGTTTAATACAGGCAGATAGGCACATAGATAAATACAACAGAACTACGGATGTATCCACGGGTTTGTATGCACACATGTATTTCCTCACTTGTTTCAGCAGAGCGTCTAGAAACAACGACACCTCAGCCACAAGGACTAGACACAGCCACAGCTCTTGGTTTCAAATACCATTCTCCGGTAAAAGAACCAGGAGTCCTTGGAGAAATGGCCGGTTCCAGGGCAAGGGCAGGAAAAGGACAGGATGAGCCTGGAGCATCTCGTAGTGCCAACAAGTAATGAAATAATCTAAGAACAAAACAATGGGGCTATAAATAGACAAGAGCCTATTGTTGTAACTGTGTTTCTTAGATCCTGTATTTGTCTACTTGGCATCACGGGGCCCCACGAATGGCCAGAATTGTTAATGGCTCCCCTGTGATCCAGCTTTTGTGTGTGTGTCAAAATCATATTACAAACCCTCCAAGCACTTCCCAATCCATATCCCCAACCACCTCCTTCACTGATTCACTCACACTAAGAAGTCAGAATTTCCCCTGCTCTGTACCAACCCAGGGCCAGGTCCCAGACAACGAGGGGCAGCCCCTACGGCTCACAGCTCACCTGCATTATTCAAACGAATCCTCAGGTGTTTGCCTTGCTCTGTCTTGCCTTCCCCTCACTCCTGAGTCCACCTCCTGACCAAACCTGGTGCCTCCCCCTGCGGCCCTGTGTGGTGTGGTGTGGTGTGCCCCCGTCTCTCAGGAACTGTAAGTAACAGATTCTTCTTTCCATGTCATTAGCCTCTCTGCGTTGTCACTCGGTTGCCCCCCGAAATGACAGTCTTACCGGTACATTTTTTTTTAAGATTTTATATTTATTCGACAGAGATAGAGACAGCCAGCGAGAGAGGGAACACAAGCAGGGGGAGTGGGAGAGGAAGAAGCAGGCTCATAGCAGAGGAGCCTGATGTGGGGCTCGATCCCATAACACCGGGATCACGCCCTGAGCCGAAGGCAGACGCTCAACCGCTGTGCCACCCACGCGCCCCTTACCGGTACATTTTAACACACCGACCTGAAGTAGTCCACAATGACCAAAGCTGGAATAATTTGAGCAACAAAATCTATAACATGGCTTCGGATTACAACCCCAAATAAAATAAATATACATGAGTCCAATAATCAGTAAATGATCGAATGAATAAATATGGAAAAGGAACACATTTTCCTCATAGAAGAATTCCAAATAATTTATGCAGATACTTCTTCCAGGAGATGAAGCCCATTCTCCTCACCCTTGAGAATGAGCTGGAGTCAGTGACTCATTTAAAAAAACAGAGGAGAGAAAAATAGTAACTTTATAGTGGAGAAAGCTGGCAACACGAAGTGTTCGAGGTTCATCTATTGCTAGTGATGTTGTACTGATAACATGTGCCCTGCTATGATGTCATAAGAAGGGCATTTCACCCTGCATTACGCTCCCCCCAAACCCCTGACCCCAAGCTAATCATGGGTAAGACATCAGACAAGCCAAGGTTGGAAGACATTCTCTAAAACAGGTCATGAAAGACAAGAAAAGATTGAAAAACAATCATGGACCAGAGTAGACTAAGGAGATACGATGACTAAAAGGTATCTCGTTGGATACTGGGACAGAAAAGACATTGATGAAATCTGAACAAAGGCAGGAGTTTAGTGAATAATAATGCTGCAGTGTTAATATCTTAGCTTGACAAATGGACCACAGTTCTGTAAGATTTCCGCCTTAGGGGAGGTTGGGCAAAGTGCGTATGTGAAGATTCTGTACTACAACTTTTCTATGTGGAAACCCAAAGTCATGCCAAAGTCGAGAGCTGACTGAAAGAAAATTAGCTCAGGTAAACCTAAGACAGCTTTTCCGTGAGATCAAATACTGTCCTGGGACAGGAAATCAGGTATTCCTCCTTTTATGGATATACATATATTTTAAATTTTTGTGTGTTTTGTCTTTTGTGGGTTTTTTTGGTTTTTGTTTTTTTGTGTTTTTTTTAGTAATCTCTATACCCAACTCGAACTCACAGCCCTGAGATCAAGAGTCGCATGCTCTTCTGACTGAGCCAGCAAGGAGCCCTGGGATATCTTTAAATGTGCAGACAATCACTGCCTTTTACAGCCCGTAGTTTGACCTACCTGCATGAGAAGAGGGTGCGCTATTTGTATCTTGAAATTTCTTCCAGATCTATGATTCTAGCTTGATGAGAATATAATTTAATTCGATTCATGCAATGTTGGCTCGTAATCTATGAATGCCAAGAAATATGTCTTATGTCTATTTTGAAACATTGTATATTTTGTGTATAACACCTTTTATTGTACTGCACAATCAAGCCTCATGAAATAACATTTTGGGGGACAAATAAGAATAACTAGAATTTTTTTAAAAATTCACAGACAAAAATCTTTAAATGGTATTAATTCTAAATAATTTTTCTCCAGAAAGATTCCAGTTTCTGTGGACGAATAATGCCTTTCCAAAATCCAGTATTCTTGAATGGCTGTTTTGTGTAAGACACCATTCAGTGTACTTGGTGAGCTGGTGACAATCACAGGTTAAAGGCTCAAAAAATATAATTCTAAAACATCATACACTATATTATGTAAAGTATAAAAGTGAGTCGCATATAAAAACCTATTTAAATATGTAATGCTACACGTCTGTGCACAGTCCTGAGCTATAAATTTTTGTTTGTTCTTAGAAGTCAGTATAATATCGAGGAAATAAAATCCAACCATTCAGACAGCCAAGTAGCAGATGGAACAGATGGACTCTGAAACTGCCGTAAAGGCCAGAAAATTCTCCTATGTTGGCGCGTCCATTGTAACTGGCGTGAAAAGGCCATTCTTCTGCCATGGTGGTTGTACGTTGCATAGCCTTACGCTTTCTCATTCTTACATATTGGCCCATCAACATTTATGTCATGAAAAATAGAATAATAATTTATGAAGCATTCAGTTAAAAATAAATATGGGAGATTGGGCACCATAAAACTAATTTGGGCTCAATGCCAGAGAAATCGCATATTGAGATGTTCTTGACTTAAACACATTCACTAGAGCCACATATTAGCTAAACCTCTGGGTGGATTTCTGTTTCACTCTGTAAAGGCAGAGAAATGCATCATAGGGCCAGTATTGATTTACATCGAACTGTAGAAAAGTCCATACTCACAATTCTTTTGCACACAAATACATACCAGGCAATATACACGTTGTGTTTGCAAACAAACAGGGAAAAGTCATGGCCAATCAGATCACTGTTGGCTTGTGAACCATCTGGCTGGTCTTTGTTTTTTGAGTGAAATAGCTACAAAGTTCACTCCTATGTTTCGGTTTGGTTTCTCAATGCAAAAAAAAAAAAAGGTTTGGACAACAGGGTCTTTTCTTTTTAGCAAAGAGCACTATTGGCCCCCTTTTGAAAAGTCCAAGGTGCAAGCTGGGAGACTGTCCCTACAAAGGGGTGAAGCAACCTCCCATCGATTGGCCAAGTCCAGCAATTGGCTCCATTGGACGGTTCCTGGAGGTGTGAATGCCTTTACTACCCTGGCTTCACTGAGAATCAGTACCTCCCTGGCCGTAAGGGTCTGCGAGGGTCCAGGACCAAGAGCAGGACCATACAGGAGCAGGTCTAAAGAGCTGCCGAGGAACTGTGAAGAACAGACCAGTCACGAGGAGGAGGGCCGCTCAGAAATCCCACCACGCTGGCACATGAAAAGATCCACCTGCAGAGGCGGACTACTGTTCCAGAACGTGCTAAGTTTCTCCCCTTCCTCCTTCTTTCCCTTTCAGGAAATGTGGGACAGACATGTGCATGAATGTGGGGACATGTGCGTGCATTCCTTCTCCTCATTCCTTTGTGGACTGTATTCTCTTTGCGTAGGTATGTCCAGCAACTTTCCTTAGGAGCTCGAGATGGAGCTGTAGTAGCCCAGGGGGAAGGCCTAGACTTTGGGAGCCAGAAAGATCTTTGCTGGATTGCTGGCTGCACCACAGACTAGCCAGGTGACCCTAAAATCTCTTTACTTTGAGCTCCAACGTCCGTATCCCTGCCATGGCAACAGGAGCACCTTCCTCAGGCAATTGTCGTGAGCACTGAGACACTGTATCTAAATGTGTCTAACACAGGATTGCACCCCAAAAATTGGCTCACCTTCCCTTCTCTTCCTTTCTTTTCCAGCCTCTACCAGTCTTGTCTGTCTTTGCCCTCCTTGCCTCTGTTTAGCTCCCTACCCCAACAGGGAATTCGTATTATCTTGGAAGTATATTTTAAAATATTATGTTCTTACTGAATAAGTTTAATTTTTTTGTTTCTAATTTAGAAATCTCATGATTTCAAGCATTGCCCTGTCTCTGACAATAGCTGTTTAAAAATTGTAATGGACTTTCTTTCTTCCCAACATCTAAATCCTCTTCCTAAATTTGGGTATGCCCAAGTGTGGGAGCTTTGATGGAAGGCAGGGAATTCCTCCCGCTGGACGAACCAGGATGGGAATACTGGCCATACGTCAACTTAGCCGAGCCAATCAGATGCTCCCGCTGTGGTACTGGATTGGGCTCCGCCAATCTGATGCTCCCAGTGAGATGTGACCATGATGAATGCGTCAAAGAAGCAAGAGAGCGCAGGCGATGGTCTGCGGATCCTGCAGACGTCCGGTGCCGAGGGTCTCTTGTGCCTGTGGTGGGCCAGGCGTTTAACAGTGGCCACAGGTCACCTCTCAGTTTTCACAGAAGAGGCCCCTTTCACCCTCAGGCAGTTAATGTCATCCAGTTTCTTGTGGCTTCCGGTCCCAGACTGCTCT
Organism: Ursus arctos; assembly: GCF_023065955.2. Lineage (NCBI taxonomy): Eukaryota > Metazoa > Chordata > Mammalia > Carnivora > Ursidae > Ursus > Ursus arctos. The sequence continues at coordinate 34,527,428 of NW_026622952.1, read as the reverse complement.
TCTGGAGAGAGATCTACAAAGTGAAGCATTCCGAGACCTTTCCAGAGCCATTCTCTGGTCTTTGGTGCCATTGCTTTGGGAATCTCTCTCCTACATACAAGTGACAGGCTACCACGCTTCTCTTAGGAACCCTCACTGACCGCTGCTGCTTGAAATATCCTTTTAGTCACCTGACTTTATTTCCTTTCCTCTCACATTTTTATTTCCGAGTGTATTTGTTGAGTGTGTGCGTGTGCGTGCATGTCTCCCGTGTGCCTATCTTACTGCTTCTATCTCTTCAGTCTTCTCATGGTAAAGTCTGGCTTGGAGCCAAAGGTCGCAGAGTTATCTCTGATTAAAAAACCAATGAAGCTAAAATCAATAGAAAAGACAGGATTAAAAGATGCTTGTACATCCTACAAATTTTTAAAAATCTTAAACCATATAAATGCAGTGTTGAATATTTCCTCACTGCATTTTCTTGAACTTTCTGGGACTACAATTCCAAAGGTAAGAAGCACAACTTAAACCAATGTGCTATCACAGTAGATGTAATAAGTTTGAAGTCATAATAGGGCCGCTTCCTTTGCGTTTTTCAATCCGAGGCATTTTAACCATCTATTCGTTACTGTTTCTCTTCCTTTCTCCTCAGATGGCCGCTCCTGAATTCACCTCGCGCTCCAGGGAAAGCCTGCCGTCAGTGCCAGCGCAGAGGAAAACGCTCCTGCTCCACGTAGGAGTCAGCGACAACTCTGCTTCTTTAGGTCTCTGCGGCTGCTGAGAGCAAACAAAGACATACACTGACCAAAATTCGTGGAATCTGACAAGCTGTGTGACCTTGGGCAAGTTGTCTCTTGACACGTCTGTTTCTTTCTCTGGAAAAAGAAGTGGTTGTAATAGTACCTACTTCACAGGGTTGTTGAGAGGATAAACTGAGTTAAAACCTGTGAAGGGGTCAGACTTGGTCCAGCGTATAGGACGTGCTCAGTAAGGATTAGCTATGGTCATGATAACGCGCGTCCCTTAGTCCACCGGTGAGGAATTTTCAGATCCCACAGTCTGCTGTGCCCTGAATTGGGTCCCCCTCAAATTCATATGTGGAAGTCCTAACCCCCAGTACCTCAACATGTGACCGTATTTGGAGAAAGAGCCTTAAAAGAGATAATTAAGGTAAAATGAGGTCATGTGGACAGGCCCTAATTCAGTGTGATGGGTGTCCTGAAGGGAAGAGGAGATCAGGACACACACACACACACACACACACACACACACACACACAGGAAAGGCCATGTGAAGAAGACACAGGGAGAAGATGGCCATCTACAAGCCAAGGAAAAGGGCCTTCAGGAGAAACCAATACTGGCAACACCACGATCTTGGACTTGAAGCTCTTAGAAAATAAATTTCTGTCATTTAAGCCATGTGGTCTGTGGGACTAACGTTCTGGTGCTTTCTTATGACGTCCCTACCAAATGAATACATCCTGCCATTTCAAACTCTAGCCTTGAAACTGGCTCCCACTCTGGATCCCCCGCCCTTGAACCTTGCTGATTGTCCCCTGTCTCTGGTGTTCAGGCCTTTCCCCTGGTTCCTTGGCCAATCCTGTCCCAGAACATAAATGCTCTCTAGATTCTATCTCAGCACTCTTGTCCTTCCTTCTATGTTTTCTTCATGATTTCCCTTCTATTACCCATGTTCGTGGCCCCAACTGTGGCTTTTGTGCTGAAGAATTCTAAATCTAGAGCCCTAGTTTCACCCCCCACCCCCTGAGGTCTACACAGACTTTCGAAATGCCAGGTACACATCTTCATAGCTATATCTTGCTAGCAACTCCCTCAACCAGTCCATTGTCTTTTCATCCATACTTTTTCCTTCTATTTCCCTTCCGTCCCTTAATGGCTTCATTATCTTAGTGACCTGAGCTGTGAAGTCACTCAGCCGTCGTGAATTTCCTTCCCTCCTCATGCTTTGCCCCCAAGCCCCAAAACCCATTGCCCAAGTAAGTTTCACTTACTTTTCACTTCTCCCCTTTCCCAGTCACTATGTAAAGTCGGGACTCATCATCCCCTGTCCAATATTTTGCATTACTTCCAAACTATTTCCCTATCTTCAGCTTCAGATATTCAGCCTTCAAGGAATTATTTTCCTAAAACACAAATGATATAATTTTTCTCTCAAAATATCTTAACAGGTCTCTGTTGCCTAATGTAACAGATAAAGCCAAAATTACTTCCCATGGCATTCATGATTTCCTATGATCTATTAAACACAATTTTTAACTTTAAGGGATATTTTTTTAAATGTCCACAAAAGGACCCAATGCACTGTACACTGTGTGCATGTCAGACTATTTTGGAATCAGTGCAAATAGCCATCATTTAAATTCTGCAAACACACCACCCTTATCTTCTGCATATTATATACCTTCCCTTCAAAATAGGTTCCATATAGTAAATAAAACAAAGGAGAATTCTGGTATTTTTTATAAATGCTGTTTTCAGCTTCATGGACACTCATCCCATTTCGCCGCAGTGTTACGGGGATATAATCGACATACAGCGTATAGCGCTGTGTAAGTTTCCGGTGTAGCATCATGGTTTGATGTATGTATTGTGAAGTGATTGGCACAATAAGATTGGTGGGCATCCATCATCTCATAGATACAAAAAAAAGGGGGGAAAGAAAAAAATTTTTCTTCTTGTGATGAGAACTCTTAGGATTTACTCTATCTTAACAGTCTTCCGGAATATCACGCAGTGGCGTTAACTGCAGTCATCATGTTGTACATTCATCCCTAATACTTCTTTGTCTGATATCTGGAAGTTTGTACCTTTTTTTTAAAAAAAGGATTTTATTTATTTGTTGAGAGAGAGCGAGAGTGAGAACAAGAGAGAGAGAACACAAGTGGGGGTCAGGGGCACAGGGAGAGGGAGAAGCAGGCTCCCCACGGAGCAGGGAGCACGATGCGAACTCGATCCCAGGACCCCGGGATCATGACCTGAGCTAGAGGCAGACGCTTAACTGACTCAGCCACCCAGGTGCCCCGGTTTGTACCTTTTTACCCACTTTGCCAATACCCCCTCCTTCTCATCCCTGGTAACCACAAATCTGATCTCTTCTTCTGTTAGTTTTTGTTGCTTGGATTCCATCTAAAGTGAGATCATATGTAGACGTCTGCCTCTTTTTCCATGTATTCTTTGGTGAATACTTAGGTTGTTCTCATGTTTTGGCCATTGCAAATGTTCGTTGAGGGTGCAGATATCTCTCTGACATAGTGTTTTTGTTACCTTCGGATATATCCCCAGAAGTGGGATTGTTGGACCATGTGGTAGTTCTATTTTTAATTTTTTGAAAAACCTCCATACTGTTTTCCGCAGTGGCTGCACCAATTGACATTTCCACCAACAGTGCACGAGAGTTCTCTTTTCTCCACCCTCGCGCCACACTTGTGTATCTCTTGTCTTTTTGATGACGGCCATTCTCACAGGAGTGAGGTGATATCTCATTGTGGTTTTGACCCCATATTATCCACATTAATTTGTAGAACTGAGGATAATAATCGGGGTGCTTGCATCCCTCATTCATCTTAAGCATATTTATAAAACTTCAAGAATACCATGGTCCTGCACTCACTATTGCAATGGCCAATCCCTAGTGTCACTCCTCAGAAAGTGTCAGGAGTACAGGACTCAAGTCCATTGCAATCAAATGCATTTCCGGGGTGTGACATCGCCAGAGGCAAGGGAAACAAAGGCAATAATGAACTATCGGGACCTCATCAAGATAAAAAGCTTCTGCGCAGCAAAGGAAACAGTCAACAAAATGAGAAGACAACCAGAGGATGGGAGAAGATATTTGCAAATGACATATCAGATAAAGGGCTAGTATCCAAAATCTATAAAGAACTTATCAAACTCAACACCCAAGGAACAAATAATTCTAAAAAAACAATCAAGAAATGGGCAGAAGACACGAACAAACATTTCTGCAAAGAAGATATCCAAATGGCCAACAAACACATGAAAAACTCCACATCACTCAGCATCAGGGAAATTCAAATCAAAACCACAATGAGATCCCACCTCACACCAGTCAGAATGGCTACAATTAACCAGTCAGGAAAAAACAGATGTTGGCGAGGATGTGGAGAAAGGGGAACCTCTCACACTGTTGGTGGGAATGCAAGCTGGTGCAGCCCCTCTGGGAAACAGTATGCAGGTTCCTCAAAAAGTTGACAATAGAGCTACCCTATGACCCAGCAATTGCACTACTGGGTATTTACCCCAGAGATACAAATGTGGTGATCTGCTGTGTGTCGTGTAAGACTGATGAATCGCAGACCTGTACCCCTGAAACAAGTAATACATTATATGTTAATAAAAAGAAAAAAAAAAGAATTATTGTGTGAAATCCCACACAGCAATGAAAAGGAAACCGCACTTCTATCCTGTTCTTGGACACTCTGACATCCACAGTTTCCCGATGGCAGGTGTTCAGCAGACAGAGAACCAATTCTTGGTGGAGAAGCACAGATCTGTGTGAAGAGGGAAATTTTGGAGTTTTCCACACCCGGAGATAAACAGCTGTGCTGACGGATGGACGGTCAGCCACGGAGCACAGAAGAGGAAGGCCTGAATCTTCAGTGCGCAGACAGCCGAAGGAGAGTCGCCAAAGTGATCCCGATCGAGCAATCAGCACTTAGATAAACGAAAGATTACAGACCAAAAAAAAGCCTGTCTTTCAGTTCGTCAACATATTCTAAGAACACTTTGCTTTACTTTCTACTTTACTTGCTTTAAACTTTCAGACTCTTCTATCATTCTCTAGCATGGGCAGAGAGAAGGGTTTTTTTGTTTTTTTTTTAAAGGGTTTCTTTGGGGAGCATTAAATATAGTTTTTTAATCTCTTTCACTTGATTTTTATTTTAGTCAAACCCACAGGAATATTCATCTATGAATCAGCCTGAAATAATGAAGCTTGAATAATTGTATTTTTTGGAAATAGGTCAGTTCACAGCTACCACTAGAAAGGTAACATCTTGAAGCAATCGTTCTCTCTGAATGTCGGTTATCAAAACTGTTGCTGTTACCCAGTCTGTGGGTGTACGTGCATGTGTGTGTTTTAAGATTTTATTCTTTTTAAGGAATCTCTACACCCAACGCGGGACTTGAACTCACAACCCGGAGATCAAAAGTCACACACTCCACCGACTGAGCCAGCCAGGCGCCCCAGTCCATGTGTTTTTAACCTGACACTAGTGTTTAGAAATGTAGAAATGTAGTTTTGGGGGGACAATTTTTGAAGAACAATGACTTCAGGGTAAAATATTTGGGGAGTTTGGGATCAAAATTCCATCTAAAAGATTACTCCAGCTGTACTTCGCTTGATTTGAGAGAGTCCATACAGGTTCTTCCCCAATTATGAACACTTGTCTACCGAACATCTGTATACACCAATTCTGTATTTGTACACTGGCTCTTCCTGCCTGCGGGGGTGGGGGGTGGGGGGAGTGGGGGCGGGTTTAACCTGGGACACCTGAGGGGTCATGAGATGCTGCTGCCACCTGGTGGTCAATCGGGGTAATTAATATTTACCCCCAAACTTTTCTCCAGGGCATCCTATACCTAGTTCGTTCAGTTTTGCTCTGTTCCATAAACATTTATTGAGCTTCCATGAGAACCAGGCATTGTGATAATTAATCAGGTGCAAACCTGGCCCTATTTCCTTGATTTTGCTTTTTACCTTTTGCAATTCAGTTTATTTAATCTCATGCAATTGCTTTCTCGGGTATAGACTAATTTTCACCCTCTGCCCTCTTTCCTCCCTCAGTTCTTGAGTGGTTAGCTGAGAAAGGGTTATTTCCCTTCTTCTTTCTTAGGTTCCATGTGTGTACCAACAAAGCGCTAATCATGACTTAAAGCAAAAATGTTATGCTGTTAGACATTGCTGCAGGAAAAAAGGAAATGACAAATTTTACAATTTTTCCATAAAATTCTCAAGCCCTCAAAGGGGTCCAGAGTTCCACAAAAGTCTCTTTTTGCCTTCTCACCTAATCATGTCTGCACCACTTTAACCCACTTTAACTGTCCCTGAGGTGCCAACATTGGGGGAAAAGAAAGATTTATAATTCTTCTCGTCCATTCTCAATTTTCTAGCAATAGCAAATGCTGCTTTTCACTATTTTTCAGCATAAGCATGGACCATTTCAGCTTGTTGTGGGTTAAGTCCATTTTCTTGAAATTATTGCAAAGCATAATCATCATTAATAAAACTATTTTTAGGGAAAATTCATTTTGAATTCAAAGAAGTCACTAAACTTTTAAAAAGGTAGAGCACTTCAACACGAGAATTCTGCAATTAAAAAGCAAAAATTATGGACTATTTTGTTTATGACATAAAACATTTGTTATTTCATAGATTAATGTCTCACGGAATGTCTAAATGACACGATTTCCCGGATGCATTTAAATCATGATTCAATTGTAAAACATTTAGAAATAGAAGTAGTTATAAATCCAGTGAGGGTAAACACAAAGTCAGTAAGGATCGAAGAATTTAGTGAGAATTACACAATTTCAGAATTCGAAGAATTCTGTTAGTTCCACTAAGTGTGCCTATGTCTGAAATATCCTTATTTGCAGTCAAAACAATGGGGAAGACTAATTATAAGAAATACGAAACCTTCAGATATATTCTTAGAATTCCCAGTGGAATTGCTTAATCAAAGAGTACGTACATTTGTAATTTTGATAGGTATTGCCAAATTTCCCTCTACAGAGATTATACCAGTTAAGTTTCTATCATTTTAAAAAAGATTTAATTTGCTTATTTATTTGAGAGAGAGAGAGAGAGAGAGAAAGAGCATAAGTGGGGGGTGGGGGCAGAGGGAGAGGGGAAGCAGACTCCCCACTAAGCAGGGAGCCCAACTCAAGGTTCCATCCCAGGACCCTGAGATCATGACCTGAGCTAGAGGCAGATGCTTAACTGACTGAGCCACCCAGGCGCCCCTCTATCATTTTTTTAATTCCCAAAGACATCATTATCGTTGGTTAATACAGTCAGAGTTTATTAGACTCATCCAAACATTTATTTTATAACATCCTTTGTTCTTCCTTTCTTCTTCCTTTCTGGCCCTCAGAATGGGAATTTGCCTTTTTAAAAATATATCCTTTAGCATTTCCTTTAGTGAGAGTCTGCTGGGAGTAACCTCTCCGTTTTGTTCGTCTGAAAATGTCCTTATTTGCCCTCCTCCCTGAAATAATTCTAGGCTGACAATTACTTTCTCTCAGCACACTGCAGCCCTTCCTTTGTTGCGGTTAGAAAGGCAGCTGCCCATCCGACTGTAACTCCCTCCAACGTAATTCCTTTTATTTCTCTGGTTACTTAAAAAATTTTTTTTTCCTCTTTGGATTTAAAAAAATAGTGTTGTTGTGTTAAGCTTTTAAAAAATGTGTTTGCTCTGTTTTGTTTTAGTTTCACTTGATGTGTCAGGGTGTGGATTTTATTTTATTTTTTCCTGCTTAGGATTTGATGAGCTTCTTTAATCTGTGGATTTGTGTCTTCTATCAGTTATTATTTATTAACCTTTCAAATGTTGTCTTTCACTTATTTGTTTTTTTTTTTTTAAGATTTTATTTATTTATTTGACACAGAGAGAGAGAGCAAAAGTGGGGGGCAGAGGCAGAGGGAGAAGCAGACTCCCCACCGATCAGGAAGCCTGATGCAGGGCTCAATCCCAGGACTCTGGCATCATGACCTGAGCCGAAGGCAGAGGCTTAACCCACTGACCCACCTAGACACCTTTTACTTATTTGTTTTATCCTCCTTTTCTAGACTCTCACTGAATATATGGTTGACCTTATTCTGCCTTTTGTATCTTTTATTCTTTTTCTGTATCTTATTTCTTCAGACTAACATCCAGTTCAGAAATTTTCTCTTTAGATCTGTCAAGCCTGCTATCACACTATATATGAGTAATTAATTTCAGCTATGGAATTTTTCAATTTTGAAAGTTCTATTGGTTTCTTTGTTAATGTAGTGTTTATAGTTTCTGGTTCCCTGGAGATATTTTCAAGCTCGTGGTTTTTTTGTTTTTTGTTTTTGTTTTTGTTTTTGTTTTTACTTCTGAATACCTAAAAGTACTTGTTTCATAGTCTGTGCTTGAGAATTCTAATATCTGCCCTGTCCACCACGAAAATGCGTCTCAGATCTCTGGGCGGGGACAAGAAATGGTTGATGGTGCCAGCCACTGTGCCCTGATATTCATCACTACATTCACGCAGAAGACCCGCCTTCCACAGGCTGCTCCCAGCTCATGACTGAGCACAGCAAGAACCCTGAGGGAAGCCTGTTTCTGGGAGACACAGGACTCCTGGGACAGGTGACTCTGGCTTAAACATTTCCCCTCCCCTCAACAGCCTTACTGAGCTTCCTTAGAACTTCATTGTGGTTTAAGACTCTCCCACTTGACCTTCTTTTTTCCCTCTTCCTCCTTCCTGGGGGCCAGAACCGCATCGTAGTATAACCCCTAACTCCCATTCCTGTTCCTTCACAGGCATTTCCCCTAATACATTCTTGTCTTGGGGTCTGCTTTCTGGAGGACCCAGACTAACACAAGTGGTACCAGGAATAATCCAAGACAATAGATGATGAATGGGGATTTAAGATTGCTGCACACCCAGTCGATCGGGCCAGGAAGACGTGATGACACTATCCCCATGGGTAGGTGGGGCCCGAGTAGTCCATGGCACAAAGTGAAGGCATAATTGCTGAAGATTTCACCAGTGGTGATCTGAAAAACTGTCCCTGTGAAGGGCTGCTGCCGGGATGCAGGCATTCAAGCAATATGGCGGGAGCCATGCCTACAAAGACAGTTGGCTGGTTACTGCTAAATTGTACTGGTGTCCCACAGAGGGATGGTGAGAAACTAAGGGCCATTAACAAGCAGTTAATGGCTAAGTGTGAGAGCCTCAGTGGCAGCTTACAAAGAGGCTCTTCTCTCCTGCAGTGGGAGAACAGGCAGTGATGTATCGGACTGAAGACAGAGCTGTTAGAGACGTTCGCATACGAAGCCAAGGCAGATTTGTTACACAAAGGTTAAGGCCCTGTTGGGGAAAACCTGGGATTCTGAAACATGAGATGGAGACTTCTGAATGGATGCCCTACAGATGTTGGCTCTGTAACCGCTCGTTCTCCAGGCTTGCAGAGGAGGCCCACCCTCCTCTAGGAAGAGTTAGCATTTCTGCTACATTGGAAGACACTGCAGAGGCCTTTTCTCCACAAGGCAACAGCTGTCCCACCTGGGGAGCGTCCTGCCTCCTCTCCTGGCTGCCAGGATAAGAGCTAGGATTAAACCTCAGGGTAACTCAGCTGAAGAAACACTGGGTATGATATGGGAGGAAAGAGACCATATGACACAAGGATGACAAGAATTAGCCAGCACGGAGCCCTGGAAGTGAATTCTAAGGGTGCTCAATCAAGACTAGTGCAATGTTGGGGTGCCCGGGTGGCTCAGGCGGTTAAGCATCCAACTCCTGGGGTGCCTGGGTGGCACAGTCGTTAAGCATCTGCCTTTGGCTCAGGGCGTGATCCCAGCGTTCTGGGATCGAGCCCTGTATCGGGCTCCCTGCTCTTCTGGGAGGCTGCTTCTTCCTCTCCCACTCCCCCTGCTTGTGCTCCCTCTCTCGCTGGCTCTCTCTCTCTCTCTGTCAAATAAATAAATGAAATCTTTAAAAAAAAAAGCATCCAACTCCTGATCTCAGCTCAGGTCTTGATCTCAGGGTTGGGAATTCAAGCCCCACATCGGGCACCACCCTGGGCATGGGGTCTACTTAAAAAAAAAAAAAGACAGTGCCCTGTCACCCTGGATAAACATTTTCTTTGGAGATAAGATTTAATATCCTGGCAAGGACCCCAGGCAATGGAGGCTAACTCCTTGCTGGGATGGCTCTTGGAAGCCTGGAGAAAGGGATGACCAAAATATAGCTGAGTGGAAATGCCTGAGTCACCCTGGCAAATGGCAGAGTCTGAGACATGTAAGCACGCTGGGATGGCCAGGTTATGTGAGGCCAGAAACCACTAGCAGGTTATGTTCTGTAAGAGGGCCTTCACCAAGGCCATTCGAGATATACTCCAGAAAGGGGTTGGTGGGAGATTCAGCGGTGGCTCTCCTCTGCAGGCCAGCGCCGATGGGAGGAGCTGGGCTCATGAACAGCCATGGAATGATAAGGATCCACAGTAATGGAGGCTAGGTGGCAGCCCTTACACACCAGACGCCGGAGGGCTACAATCACAGTGACCACTGAAGGTTAGAGAGGAGAACCAAGGAACAGCTCCCTCCACATGAAGATGGCAAGATGGCCAGTAAACTACCCTGTCCCTGGAGCAAAACAGATGGGCAGACAATACATGGGAGGAAGGGCAATAATCAGACATTTCTAGGATTATTGGACGTAGGGTCTGAGTTGACACCGATAACCCAAAGACCCAAAGGGTCATCATGCTCTTCTCTGACTGTTAGAAGGAGGGTTGATAGGGGCCAGGTGATAAATGGAGTCCCGGCCAAGGTCCAGCCCACAGTGATCTCGGGTCCACGGACCCATCCAATAGTCATTTCCCCAGTCCCTGAATGTATAATTGGAATCAACATACTTGGCAGTTGAAGCAACTTCCACTTTGGGTCCCTGGCTTGTGGGGTAGCAGCTATCAGAGTGGAGAAGGCTAAGTGGAAACCTCTGGAATGACCCCTCTCCCTGATCAAGGCAGAGAATAAAGACATCTCATATAATATCACAATGATGCTTTGTACTCATCACATAGTTTCAGCGGGATTGGACGAGTAAGAGGTCTTGGTAAGATACGTGTGATCTAGAGGGTGGGAAATAAACCCTATCTGTGCCCAAATGTTTCCTTTTATAACAATACCAGTCATATTGGATAACAGCCCATCCTACATACTTCATTTTACTTTACTTATCTCTTTAAAGACCCCATCCCCAAAACAGGGTGTTACTGGCATTAAGACAGACATTGAGAACAACGGCATAGAATAGGAAACCCAGAAATAAGCCCTTACATATATAGTCAAATGATTTTTTGACAAGGGTGCCAAGATCATTCCATAAGAAAAAGAGTCTTTTCAACAAATGGTGTTGGAAAAACTGGATATCCACATGCAACAACATGAAGAGGGACCCTTACCTCGCACTGTATACACAAATTAACTCAAAATGGACCAAAGACCAACGAAACTTGAGACCTGAAACTATGAAACTCTTAAAAGAAGACAGGGAAAAACTTCTTGACATTGGCGTTGGCAATGATTTCTTGGATATGACAGCAAAAATACAGACCAAAAAAGGAAAAGTTAGATTAACTAGATTACATCAACATCAAAAGCTTCTGTGCATCAACAGACACAGTTAACAGAATGAAAGCAACGTAAAGAATGGGAGAAATATTTGCATGTCATGTATCTGGTTGAGGTGTTGATATCCAGAATATTTGAAGAACTCCTACAACACAACAACAAAAAACAAACAAGCCAATTAGGACATAGGGGAAGAACTTGAAGAGATATTTCTCCAAAGAAGACATTCGAATGGCCAATAAGCACATGAACAGATGCTCAACATCACTGATCATTAGGGAATGCAGATCAAAGCACAGTGAGATCCTACTGCACGCCCACCAAGGTGGCTACTCTAAGAAAAGAAAAAACAGATATTAACAAGTCTTAGAAAGGATGGGGAAAGCTTGGAATGTTTGTCACATAGTGCAGCTGCTGTGGAAAACAATATGGCAGGGCCTCAATGCTTAGAACTACATATGATCCAGCAACTCTGCTTTTGGGTCTGTACCCAGAAGCGGTGAAAGCAGAGACTCAAAGAGATACTCATACATCCACGTTCACAGCGGTATTATTCACAATTGCCAAAAGGTGGAAGCAACACAAGTGTCCATCAGGGGACAAATGGGTAAACAAACTGTGGTCTATCCATACAAGGGGATATTATTCTGCCTTAAAAAGTAATGACATTGACACCTGTTGTGCCATGAGTGAACCCTGTGGACGTTATGCTCAGTGAAATGAGCCCATCACTAAAGGACAAATACTGTGTGATTCCACTTATTTGTGGTACCTCGAATAGTCAAATTCATAGAGATGGAAGTCAAATGGTGGTTGTCAGGAACTTGGAGGAGAGGGGAATGAAGAATTACTATGTAATAGGTACAGAGTTTCAGTTTTATAAGACACAAAGAGTTCTGTAGGTGGGTGGTGGTGATGCTGGCATAATAATGGGACCGTACTTGATGCCATTGAACTGTACACTTAAAAATAGTCAAGATGGTAAATTTCATGTTACATGTTTTGTTCCACAATTAAAAAGAAAGAAGCAGATCACAAAATAATAGTTACAGTAAAATTCCACTTACATAAAATTAAAAAACACAAAACTATGCTTTTGTAGATGGTATAACTGCAAAGAAAAGTAAGGAAATGATTCTATTTTTTTTACATTTATTTATTTATTTGAGAGAATAAGCGTGCAAGCGAGCAAGTGGGGAGAAGGGCAAAGGGAGAGGGAGAGAATCCCAAGCAGACTCTGCACTGAGCGTAGAGCCCCATGCCGGCTAAATCCCATGACCCCAAGATCACAATCTGAGCCAAAACCAAGAGTCGGACCCCCAACTGACTGAGCCATCTAGGTGCCCAGGAAATGATTCTTTAAAAAGTCAAGATAAATAGTTGTTGCTTCTCCTGGGGATGAGATGTGATGAAGGAGGAACTTTTGGGGGTGCTGCCTGTGTTTATTTCTTGGTTCAGGTTGTTACATGGATATTTTCTTTATTACTGTCTTTAACAGCACATAAAGCATTTTACTGCTATAGATTATTCAATCAGGCAATACTGTGGAAAAAGAAACTGATGGTTTGCTGGAAACCTCACAGCCTTCCACCAAAACAGCTTTAGGATTTCTCCTTTCCACTCTCTCAGAAGGGTTTGGAATCCGCAGCTCCCCAGCAAGAAGCATCACTCAAGCTTGGCCAGCCAGGCCCTGTCTGAGGAGGTGGGACCTCCAACATGGTCGTCTTCGAACTCATTTGGGACTTGATTTCTATTTCATACCTTTTCATGACACTACCACATTTACAATTTTTCAGTTTTGTTAAAACATCAGGTGAATTTTGTAGCCTTAATTCAGTTCAGGGTGGAAAAGAAAGATGTGCTTTAAAAATACCTAACTCAAAACTCTGCTCTCCAAAGTTTCTGGTGACTCACCGGACATCATCAGTATTACCAGTCACAAGAATTTGATGACCACTCATTATGTGCCTTATCTAAGATGAGCACAGTGACTGTAGGTGAAAAGCATGACATGATTCATTAGTAACCAAACAACTCTTGCATTCCAAGAACTTCAAGTAGAAATGACTTCCGATTCTCTTGAGTGTGAAAGACAAAAATAATATACAGTGTGTCCAAAGTATTTCAGAGCTAGATGTTCACCCCTGAGTGAGAAGTTGGGAGCCACTCAAGAGAATTGAGGTAAGTATCGAAGAGTTGGAGGAAGTCATTGTCATAAAATATGGCGGAGCAACAACAGAATAAGCCAATAAGTCATGTTATACTTGCTGGGTGATTACTAGAGAATGAATTATAGCTACACAGATTTTTAACACATCACTGTGTAATTGAGATCAAGGAAATAAAAAGTAGGAAAAGAGATATAAGGTTTTAAGAACATAACTGGCATGACCTAGTGGCTGTATAAAAACCCATCAAAATCCTTGAGGAGAACAAGGGAGTAACTTCCTTGACATCAGCTGCAGCAACTTTTTCTCAGATACGTCTCCTGAGGCAAGGGAAACAAAAGCAAAAATAAACTATCGGGACTACATCAAGATAAAAAGCTTCTGCACAGCAAAGGAAACAATCAACAAAACTAAAGGGCAACCTTTGGAATGGGAAAAGATATTTGCAAGTGTCATATCTGATAAAGAGTTAGTATCCAAAATATATAAAGAACTTCTAAAACTCAACACCCAAAGAACAAATAATCCAGTTAAAAAATGGGCAGAAGACATGAATAGATATTTTTCCAAAGAAGGCATACAGATGGCCAACAGACCAATGAAAAGATACTCAACATCACTCATCATCAGGGAAATACAAATCCAAACCATAATGAGATATTACCTCATACCTGTCAGAATAGCTAAAATTAACAACACAGGAAACAACAGATGTTGGCAAGGATGTGGAGGAACGGGAACCCTCTTACACTGATGGTGGGAATGCAAGCTGGTGCAGTCACTGTGGAAAACAGTATGGAAGTTCCTCAAAAAGTTAAAAATAGATTTACCCTATGATCCAGCAATTGCACTACTAGGTATTTCTTACAGGGTACAAAAATACAGATTTGAAGGGGTACATATACCCTGATGTTTATAGCAATATTACCAATAGCCAAATTATGGAGAGAGCCCAAATGTCCATCAACGGATGAATAGATAAAAAAGATGTGAGATATATATATATATAATGATACACACACAGACATACACAAACAAACACACACAGACACACACAACAGAATATTACTTTGCCATAAAAAAATTGAAATGTTACCATTTCCAAAGACATAGATGGAGCTAGAGTATATTATGCTAAGTGAAATAAGTCAGTTGGAGAAAGACAAATACCATTTGATTTCACTCATATGTGGTATTTAAGAAACAAAACAGATGAACATAGGGGAAATAAAAAAAAGGGGCAAACCAGAAAACAGACTTTTAACTCTAGAGAGCAAACCGAGGGTTGCTGGAGGGAGGTGGGTGGGGGATGGGCTAAATGGGGGATGGGTGTTAAGTAGGGCACAGGTGATGAGCGTTGGGTGTGGTACGCAAGTGATGAATCACTAATTGAAAGCATAAACTGGGGGCGCCTGGATGGCACAGCGGTTAAGCGTCTGCCTTCGGCTCAGGGTGTGATCCTAGGGTCCTGGGATCGAGCCCCACATCGCGCTCCTCCGCTGAGAGCCTGCTTCTTCCTCTCCCACTCCCCCTGCTGTGTTCCCACTCTCGCTGGCTGTCTCTCTCTCTGTCAAATAAATAAATAAAATCTTAAAAGAACGGAAAAAAGCGTAAACTGATGAAATAGAAAACAAACAAACAGGGGGCGCCTGGGTGGCACAGCGGTTAATCGTCTGCCTTCGGCTCAGGGCGTGATCCCGGCGTTAGGGGATCGAGTCCCACATCAGGCTCTTCCGCTATGAGCCTGCTTCTTCCTCTCCCACTCCCCCTGCTTGTGTTCCCTCTCTCGCTGGCTGACTCTCTCTGTCGAATAAATAAATCTTAAAAAAAAAAAAAAAGAAAAGAAAACAAACAAACAACTGAGGAGATTGTAAAACCCAAAGCTGATTCAGGGCAAAGGCTAATGAAAGAGTAAGGTGGGCGCGCAAAACTGAGCTGGAAAAAACGAGATGAGGCGCCCACGTAACACGCAGGGACTAAAATGGAGACACTAGGTAAGAGGAAGAAAGAAGAGATTCTGAAAACCAGAAGAGAATGCGTGTCACAATTTGATGTCATAAATAGGAAAACCAATAAAATGATTTCGCAAAGTAAGTGTAACTTACCAAAAGGAACCTGAAAAGCAACAGAAAACCTGAATATATCAATAATCATGGAAGAATTTTATCAGTGGTTAAAGAAAATCAACCAGTCAACCCCCCCAGAAGTGCTAAGTGTATAACAAAGGATTCCCTAGATGATATAAAAACTCTTTTATTTTCTTATTTTATTTTTAAAATTTATTTATTTGAGAAAGGGAGTGAGCAAGAGAGAGCACAAGCTGAGCAAGGAGCCTGCTGTGGGACTCGATCCCAAGACCCTGGGATCATGACCTGGGCCAAAGGCAGACGCTTAACCAGCTGAGCCACCCAGGGTGCCCCTAAAAACTCTTTTAAATAGAAAAAGAAGAAATTCTCCCAGTGAATACAATCTTGACCAGAACAGCGCGAGAAAGGACAGTTGTAAAGACCCTCATAAGGGAACGCAGTCACAAAAACCCTAAATAAATTTTGGCAAACTGAGCATCGGCAATATATAAATAAAAGAATATATCATGAGCAAATTGGATTTATTGCAGAGCGCAAAGATAGCTTAAAATTAGAAAATCGTGTTTCTGTTATTTGTCACGTTGACAGATTTAAAGGG
Source organism: Ursus arctos (assembly GCF_023065955.2). Classification (NCBI taxonomy): domain Eukaryota; kingdom Metazoa; phylum Chordata; class Mammalia; order Carnivora; family Ursidae; genus Ursus; species Ursus arctos. The sequence continues at coordinate 34,511,228 of NW_026622952.1, read as the reverse complement.
AAAAGAATGAGAGCATCTTGGAAAACACCGAAATAGCACTTGATAAAATTCAGTGTCAATTCATGATAACATCTTGTTTTTACTAAAATAAGAATGGAAAAGAACTTCCTTAAGCTGTTTTTCATTTTCCAAGGAAATAAAAAGTCTGAAGTAAATTTGGTGAAATGTCACGTAGGGTGGAGCGGCGGCCACAGCGACAGCGCTGTAGTTCCCTCGATTTGGGTTCTTATTTGTTTTGGTTGGGGTCATTTGGCTGTTAAGTGGAAAAACAATTGAAATAATAATGTAAAAATGCATAAAATTGGGACACTGATAAAAGAACAGGTGATGAATAATCCCTAAGAAAATTTAAATAAATGAGAGAGAATAAGACAACCATTTGAAAAAAAAAGATTTTATTATTTATTTGAGAGAGAGAGGGATTGAGAGAACGAGTGGAGGGGCAGAAAAAGAAGCAGACTCCCCGCAGAGCAGGGAGCCTGATGCGGGACTCGATCCCAGGACCCTGGGATCATAACCTGAGCTGAATGGCAGATGCTTCACCGACTGAGCCACCCAGGTGCCCCAAGACAACCATTTTTGATACCACACTTTAGATGGTGTCTTGGTCTGTTTGGGCCTCTGTAACAAAATATCATAGACTGGGGGGCTTACAGACAACAGAAGTTTATTGCTCACAGTTCTGGAGGCTGGAAGCCAAGGTCCAGACGCCGGCAGATTCAGTGTCTGATAAAAACCTGCTTTTTGATTCATAGCCGCCATCTTTTTCCTGGGCCCTCACTGGGTGGAAGGGGGCAAGGGACGTTTGTGGGGTCTCTTTTTTAAAATTTTTAAAAATATTTTATTTATTTATTTAAGAGAGAGAGCACGCAATCGTGACAGAGAGCACAAGCGCGGAGGAGAGAGAGAAGCAGACCCCCGCGGAGCAGGGAGCCAGATGTGGGACTCGATCCCAGGACCCTGGGATCATGACCTGCGCCAAAAGCAGACGCTTAACCAGCAACTGAGCCACCCAGACACCCCTGTGGGGTCTCTTTTATAAGGGCACTAATCCCATTCGAGAGGGGTTCAGCACTTCCCACAGGCCCCACCTCCCTGGTACCATTATATCAGATAGGAGTTTACCTTTACACTGAGAATTGGGTTTGAATATGAATTTCGGGGGGACATAAGCAGTCAGTCCATTGCAAACACTAGACAAGAAATACACAAAGGGTTCAAAGAATTGGCGAATAGAGAAGACGAGGTGAAACCCTACAAGAAATAGGGGAAAAAAGAAATAGAACAAAATAAGACCATCTAGAGAAAAATTAGAATAAAACAGACTAGCAATTTGAGTCTAGTAAAATAGATTTGGGGGAACAAGGAGTGTTACTTTTAAAAAGAATAAGAGTGGGGGAAACCCATCAAGCCTGATAATAGATTGAGAACACACTCCCCCCTTCTCCTCAGCTGTAGCAGAGGATTAACTGCTGTGCTCACACCACGAGTCCCTGGCTGTGACCTTCTGGTGGAGCCCAGAGCTATGAACCAGGCAACTTTGCCAACTGGGGCGCAGGCAGCCACCCGCTGGCTGTAATTCGGGGGCAAAAGAGCAGAGGCTCTGATCCCACAGTATCACGTGCATGACACAGCATTGGAAATTAGTAGTTTTAAAAACGGTTCATAAAAGGCACTTACTACAATGATTTCTACATTTTAACATGCTATCCCAGAGGCACTACCATTATCCAAGGTAAGGTGACACATATTATAAGAACAAGCCAAGTGTCCTTTTTGCAATAACACTTTAGCAGGCATTAGTCCCTACTAATGCCTGTATTTATCCCTTCATCCCCAAATCTGCCTCGAGTGCCTGCTGGAAATGAAGGAGACACAGTCTCTGCCCTCCTGGGGCTTGCAGTGTTTTAGGGGAGACTGGGCACTCGTCTACACTACCAGGCAGACGGGGGTGGGCACCGTGAGAAGTAACTGCATTCTATGGGGTGGAGCTCAGTCAGCTGCGGGCACCCAGGAAGGCTCTGAGGACGAGGTGACATCCCCCTGGGACCTTGAAGGACAGGGAACACTTGAATATGAAAAGATGGAGAGAGGATTCAGACAAAAAAAAATATCCAAATGTTTTTTTCACGTCACAGTTGGATAATTTGCTGGTCATGCATCCCTGCCTTGAAGAAAACGGACATGGGTCAGGTGCACTGGGTGAGGAAAGAGGAGGCGAACGTCTGACCGGAGAACCCCTTAAGGATCCCTGGACACTTAGGATGAGCTGGAGAATCAAGCAGTCGGTAGGCAGGTTACCAGGGAAGCACCTGAGCCGGCCGGGGGCGCTCCTGGAGTTCCAGGTGCCAGACCCCACAATCCTCCCTTCTCACCTGGCCACTGGCAACGTGTGAGCGGTAAACAAGAAGGGTGCCTGTCCAGCCCCTGCCCTCCAGGCACAGGGGAAAGGAGCGTGCCGTTTCCTCTGTTCCGAGGAACTTATCTAATAATACAGACTATCTCCATAGTCAAAGCCAGTTCACTTATTTATGACTAATTTGAAAGGGCAAGTAGAAATGTTTCCCCGGACAACTTCAGAATCTTTCACAATACAGAGCCTTCTGTATTCATAATACAGCGTTCATAATACCCTTCCCTGTTCACACTAATCAATGACCATTTTGAGCAGTGCTCTTCCCTAGCCAGCGGGACTTGCAAGCTCTCCCAATCGGTGCTCCATGGTCTGTGATAGGCAGGTGTTTGCCCTGCGCCTGGGCTCATGGAGATTTCCATTGAGAAGTTCGACCTTCGAGAACCAATGTCCCTAAAGCAATCAGGGCTAAAGGACTGACAATAAATTATGAACGTGTCTTTAAAGATGCTCGTGAAATTTTTGACAAGTCAAGCTAGAGGAAGATGTTGGTAATTGTAAGGCACTTTCAAGGTCTTTGGTGGCTGATGATCCAGATCTTGTTACTCAAAATCCTTGGGAGGGCAGCATAACGTCTCTCTGCAGAAGCGCAGACTCGGGCCCCACCCTAGGCCCAGATCCCCAGGCGATTTGTACGCTCCTTCAACTCTGAGGAGCCCTGGTTTAGATCATCTTGAGAGGGGGCCATAAATCACTCTGCCCAAACCCCCAGTAAGGTTCCTCAGTAGAAGGAAAGCCAAATATTCCTCTTTTGTTGACTCTAATATTAATGTTGATACCAAACAGGTCAAGCAATAGCCTAATTATTTTCCATCAATATGCAAGTTTCTACTGGATCCACTGTTCTTCAGTCCTCAGAAAAAATATTGAGGAAATTGAGTCTGCGTAGATTCAAATTAAGCTCTGGTTTGCCGTATCCATGCTATGAAAGTGTATTAGAAGTCAACACAGGGGCGCCTGGGTAGCGCAGTCGTTAGGCGGCTGCCTTCGGCTCAGGGCGTGATCCTGGCGTTCCGGGATCGAGCCCCACATCAGGCTCCTCCGCTGGGAGCCTGCTTCTTCCTCTCCCACTCCCCCTGCTTGTGTTCCCTCTCTCGCTGGCTGTCTCTCTCTCTGTCACATAAATAAATAAAATCTTTAAAAAAAAAAAAAAAGAAGTCAACACAATACTTCTGACTGTATGATTATTAAAAGTAAAGTAGTACCCTGTAAAGGCCTTAGCTTGCCACGGCTTCTTTTCCCCATTAAATGACTGGATGTTTGTGAATAAGTATCGTTCTTACTTTTATGATCCAAAGACAGATAATTAATGAACTATACTGATAATTATGGAATTTTAATATTTATAGACATCTGTCACTTTACATTTTAAGACGGTCTTACCATATGTGCTGCTTTCTTTTAATTCCAGTAATTAAAGTTTGTGAACATATACTGTGAAAATGTAGCTGTGACATTGTCAAGTTGATTATCAGGAAGCTTTCCTACTGATAAACTGTTTTTTTAACAGGGGAACTTTTACAAAGATTAAGCTTATCCTAGAATCTCATTCCTTTTTTGTTAAAAAATTTGGTGTGCACGTTTCAAGTCCCTTCCGCCTAAAAATATACACTATGGCCCTGGGTAGGTGCACTTAGGTTGTATCTACTTGGTATATTATTTACTGTGTGAATTGTATCAGTAATTCTCCAGAACTTCTGCCTAATAAGGAAAACTTGTCATTCCTAATCTTCAGTAACTTTTCAGCTTCTACTGAGGCCATTCCAAAGACCCCTACATGGGCTGAGAAATGCCCTTCTCGCTCATTTTGTTGACCACGAGGCTCAGCATCCAATCCATTACTGTCTGGTTTGTGTGGGTTGAGTTGTTTTTCTCTTTTTGAGGTTGTCTTAAATATCACCACAGATTGAATTTGATTCTCCAAATCCAGACTGGATTTGAATCAACCCTTAAGCATTGAAAATAGTAGACACATTTCTATTTAAGTTTTAGCAATAAAGACAACAATTTCCAACTATTTTTTTTAAACAATTAACAACTATTCCTGAAAAGTCGGTCTTTTGATGTAGGTGACGGAAAGGATTCAATCGATAGACTAAATGTACAAACTGACAATGGCCAGACCACAGGGGAAAATAAAACGGACTCACAGCCTGCAGCAATTAGCCCGGAAGCCAGCCCTGCCGTCAATCAGACTCACAGGAAGTCAGACTACTATCTCGAGTAGCAGTGCAGGAAAGCAAACAGTAACTGTACCCATCGGTCCCAAATGGCCAAGACTTACTAACTGACGGCTTCCCAATTCCTGTTCCTGCTTCCAGCTTAAGACCAACCAGAGAAAGACCAACCAAATATGACCCCTAACCAATCACACCAAATGCCCTGCTTCCGGTCAGCCCGCCTCCAGCGGCCCCAGGCCACGTGTCCAATCAGGGCACACCTGAACCCTCCCCTTCCTTCTGCTGTGAGGCTTTCCCATTCCTCTGCCTGCCGGTGAGTCTGCCAAAACTCAAGTGACGATAGCTGCGTCTCTTGCTGTGGCAAGTTCCGAATAAATCACCTTTGCTTCTTCTCATCTGGTCTTCACTTATTTCTGCACGATCAGTATGGCAAGTTGAGTGTCCTCCATAAGAGCACATTCGGTTGGAGAAGATCTAAGATCTAGACCCAACAGAGCAGACAATCTCGTCGGGAAGCTAATACAACCAAATAATAAGATGTAAAACTGAACAGTTTTTTAAAAAACATTTTTTAATTTAAATTCAATTAATTAACATATAATGTATTTTTAGTTTCAGAGGTAGAGGTCTGTGATGCATCAGTCTTATATATACCCAGTGCTCGTTCCATCACGTGCCCATCCCCCCACCCCCCTCCAGTCCAGCAACCCTCAGTTTGTTTCTTATGATTAAGAATCTCTTATGATTTGTCTCCCTCTCTGGTTTCATCTTGTTTCATTTTTTCCTCTCTTCCCCTATGATCCTCTGTTTTGTTTCTTAAATTCCACATATCAGTGAGATCATAGGATAATTATTTTTCTGATTGACTTATTTCACCTAGCATAATACCCTCTGGTTCCATTCACGTCATTGCAAATGGCCATATTTCATTTTTTGATGGCTGTGTAATATTACACTGTGTAATATTACATATATATATATATATATATATATAACCAAACTATGGAAAGAGTCCAGACGTCCATCAACAGATGAATGGTTAAAGAAGATGTGTATATATATCTGTATATATATACACACATATATATATATGTCCATATATATATATGGACATCAGGCTTTTTTCCATAGTTTTGTTAGTTTGGTTATTGTGGACATTGCTGCTATGAACATTGGGGTGCAGGTGCCCCTTCAGATCACTACATTTGTATCTTTGGGGAAAATACCCAGTAGTGCAATTGCTGGGTCGTAGTACAGCTCTATTTTCAACTTTTTGAGGAACCTCCATACTGTTTTCCAGAGGGCTGCACCAGTTTGCATTCCCACAAACAGTGTGAGAGTGTTCCCCTTTCTCTGTCATTTCCTGACTTGTTAATTGTAGCCATTCTGACCCGTGTGAGGTGGTAATGCACTGTGGTACAAAACTGAGCAGTTTTGAGACAGTAGTATAAAACCATGAGGCTGATTATCCAAACTGTGAGTGATTTTTGCTACACCATGAACTTCTTTAGGGAGGACACCATGAGTATATCATTTAACAAAGTTCCCAGACTGGCTTAAGCAGAAATGGGAAGTTACTATTTTCCACAACTGAGATGCCCAGTAAGGTATGGCTTCCAATTGGCCTGACTGATGGAAGGAACGGTGTGGCAGGCTTCTCCTCTCTGAAGTTCTCCCCCTAGGTTGGCTTCTTTCTCAGGCGTTTATAGTGGCAACTCCTGTCTCTAATTCCCAAAAGCTCTGGTTTCCCCACCCCAAGCTTGCAAGATGCTGTAAGCCTCCCGTCTTTGGGGCCCAAATTCAATAAAGAGTACAAGCCTCTCTTTCCAGAAGCCTCAGCCAAGTGTCTTTCTGTCCTCTTGGATCCTCTAGGGTTAAATCCCCAACCCTGAAGCAATCATGGGGCACAAGGGGCAGGGGGGTGGAAAATGGTGATTGGCTTGATCCTATGTAAATTCACTCTCGTGGGATCAGTCTCCTGCAAAGCTGTCAGAGGTGGGATCAGCCTCCTGCAGAGCTCATAAACAGACTGCAGCAGAAGTGGTTTTCCGAAGGACGCTGAAGTCATGCTTCCAGAATCAAGAGAACATGGAGACAGGAAAACAAAGACTCGCATTCATTTACTCAACAAAAATTCTGAGTTGTACATACTTGTGCTGTTCAGACAGTGTGCTGTGCTTTGGGGATTCAGAGATAATGCTGTTCCCACCACTGAGGAACCCATAATAATAGGGTGGAGGCAGAAGGATAAGTATACAGATACAATAGTGTTGTGAGCTCTGAAAAGAGGCATGCAGGGGGCTCTCTGGGAACACGGTGACGTCACCCCTTCCAGGGCAGCCGTGAGAAGGAAAAGAAGGAGAAAGATGGAGGTGGAAAGGGGTGAGAGATGAAGAAAAGCCCTCAAAATGAGGTGTACCTGAGTTGAGTGTTGTCTACCTGGAGTCAGCCTGGCGTGTGTGGAGCAAAGGCATTCTAAGAGGAGAGAGCGTCCTCAAATGCACAGAAATCTGAGGAATCATGGCCCATTTGGGGAATGTAAGTAGGTCAACATGACTGTAGAGCATGGCGAAGGAGGGGGGGACTTTGAAACCTGAATGAGAGAGCAGGGTCCTAGCCATGGAAAGCCTTATGTAGCCACGGAGAAAGAGTGGATTTTATTCTGATGGCAGAGTGAAGCCATGGAAGGCTTTCTAGCAGATTTATGTTCTAGAAAAATTACTCTGAAAAATAGATTGGGGGTATGCCTTTGGGAAGTGGGGGGGGGGGGGAAGAAAGGAAGCAAAAGACGGGAAACTAGGTAGACTCCGTTGCAGTCAGACATGATGAGCGCCTGAAGTGAGTGAGTAGCAAGACGGATGGTGAGGAGGGGACAAACATAAGAAATAATGAAGGAGAAGGAACAACAGGACAGTTCAGGCTATCTATTGCTGTGTATAAAACCATCCCAAAATGTACCTGAAATCAACAAATCGATTTATCTGTTCAGTTTTGGTAGTTTGGGCAGTGCCTGGAGGGCACAGATCATGTCTTGTCTACTTGGCCTTGGCTGCAGTTCCTTGACCGAAGGCGGGAGAATCCACTTCCAAGATGGCTCACACTCATGGCTGATGGGTTGGTATGGGCTGTCACGTGGGTTGAGAGGTTGAATGTAAGACCAAGCTACCAACATTGCTAGCTTGAGATGAACCCGGGACGACACAGCCTTTGGTTCTTTTCTTTATGTGTCGGCACTCATGCTATTTCATCCTACTTTAAGCTCTGCCATGTTCCGGTGCATACTTTGACCCTACGGCATGGAGCAGCTCCACAGTGGGGGCCACTTTGTCCTTGGAACGTCCAGAATCTGGAACCAATCAGATTCCCGGCAGGTAAGAATTTAAGGAGCTCTAGCCTGGTATGTAGATGGTCTGGTGTCTTCAATTCTTTTTATTCATCCATCCATCCATTCAGGAAAATACTTCTACTTGTCTTCGTTTTGCCTAGTAATACATTTGGTAAGATCTTGCCAGGCTGACTGTTTATTTGATTCAGTTACTGATTCTTTCCTTATACCCTAGGAACAAGGTTAACCTTGAACACTACTTGTACCCAGATTTCTAGTTTCAAAGTTCCTTTTTCTTCTTCTGCCCAGTATCCCAGTTCCTCTGAAAACTAGGCCCTACTTGTTTTTATTACTTGGGAATGGAGAGGAGTCCTATTCCTTAAGCTCACAGGGTCTCAATTATGTCATATGACCTTTAAGGTCCTCACGGTCTCTAAGCATCTGTGAATCACTGACCACATGCTTTTTTCAAACTTTTGGCTTCTGCCCAGTTCTCCTGATATTTGGTTGTCCCGGCTGCTTCCTATATCTGTCTTCTCTGGCAAGATTTACTTCAGTTCTCAGCAGCTTGTGGTTTGGCCCACTTCCTTGGCTTATCCTGGATTCACATATGTTGGAGCTCTGGACACCTCTAGCCAGAAATGCTTCCTGCCTTTCTACATAAGGAGGATATTTCCCATCCAGTCCCCAAGTGGGGCCAAGTGGATGTGGGGAGATGCATCATAAAGACAGTTTCTGCTCTTGAGTCATGTTTGACATAGGGAAAGAAACAGATAGCACATCCCTAGTTATGTGCTGGGTAGAAAGAGCTGGGACAGCCATGTCTCAGGGGCAAGGGGGAGGGATTCATGGGGCATCAAGGAGGGCCAGCTAAAGTGATGGGGGGCTTCTTTACCTCGTGTTGGGAACAGACAGCTTTGTTTCAGTGACTTGTCTTCCTGGAGTTTGTTTTCATCTTTCTTCACTCTTGCTTTTTCGAATGTCTATCCTGGGATGTGTTTCCCGTTCCTAGCTTATTGGTCAAACATGGACAAAGGTGCTCTGAGCTCAGAAATGAACAGTCCCCAGTTTTTCCACAACACTGGTGTGTCCCTGAGTTCATAGGCTCACACAGTTCAGCCGGGAAGCCACGATTTAAGCTGGGACAGCCTCAGAGGGACAGTTTCAACCAGACAGAGTCTTCCTGGAGGCAGCCAAGGCAGTTCCATGCTAAGTGAGCTTAAGTGAGTGTGACAAATCTAAGGGGTAAGGAGAGGACAGAAATGACCAAGAAATGTGAAGCTAGGTTTGGGCAAGGGAGGAGTGCTAGCTCTCAACAGCACAGTGAGTGGAGACTATGTCCTAGACCCTCATTTTATGCTGGCTCACTGGGGAGAGAGCTTCCCTCGCAGAGTGATTCATGGACACTTCTATGTGTGTGTCAGGGACTGGGACAGTGACTTCAAGAGATATGGCTTAAAGAGTGATCCCTCTGTATTTATGTTTTTGATGTACATTTTCTGCTTTCCATCATACTCTTAAAGCCCATGGAGGAAGGCACCAGTCCTTTCTCTCTTTGTTCCAACATTTAACCCAATGCTCTCAACAGATGCTTCTTTTCTGTGATGTGAAAGAAAAGAGCCAAGAAGAGTTGATTTGGTGGGAAGATAAATTCAGGGCTTTGCTAGGGAAGGAATAGGACCTTAAGGCTTACAGTGGGCTATCTAGGTAGATGTACTCGAAAATTTTAAACAGCGATATTCCCCTGAAAGCTGCAGGACAGCAGAAGTGGCCCCCACTGCCTGCTTGGAAGACAGTGCCTTCTCTGAAAGAGAGCTTGTCTGCCTCAGGATTGCCTGCACCTCTGCTCCTGACCACAAGATCCATTATTAGGGCCCCAAATTCGTGTGACTTGGGGAGAGCTAAACCTGCCAAGGGGAGACAGGGATTCTATAGCAAGGCAGCTGCAGATCCGGGCTGACGCATCCCGGCAGGACCCTGTGAGTCTGCCTGGGAGTGAACTGTGAAGGGCTGGGATCACAGTGGAGGGGCGGGGATAGGAAGCTGGCTAATGGGGAGTTTGTCAGTGTGGGAGCACTCTCCCATCACTCAGGATCTAACTCCTTGGCAAGAGCCCTGGGAGTCGGGTCTACTATCCCACTTGGATGACTTTTAGCAACTTGGAGAAAGTGTTGGCCTACGTAACACAAACAAAGATGGCAGGACTGCCCGGGCCGACTCTGGAGGAAAGAATCAAAGACTGAGAGAAGTGGGTGTGCTAGAGAAGGCCTCTTATACAAGATCAGCTGACTGTGTTTCTTGGGAGGACACTTCATTTCCGAAGGTGGCAAGGAATGCAGCGGTGAGGGGCGCCAGCAGCACCATCACTAACAGACTCAGTGCTGGCACCTTCTGCGGGCCAGGGCTGACAGTAGGAGATGCAGTTATGCAGCTGCTCTCTCTGGTCACAATAAGGGTGATGGAATCTCCACGGTGGCAGAGGCAGAACTTAATTATCAGGAGCTAGATGGCGTGATTGCTGTAAGGACAGTATGTGTGTAATGACAGCTGGAGTGGAGGGTTCCCCAGAGGGTAGTCTGAAATGGGGTCTGTAGCAGAGTCTGTGGGGGAGTCTATAGTGGCTAATAGAACGTGGTGTTTCCAGGGTCAAGATAAATGGGTCTTGCTTAATATACTCAAAGTCTTGGTACAGTTTTAAGCTTTAAAAAGAGATCAAATTTGGATGATGAGGAAGCCAAAGTCAGGGATCTCCAATGGAAAGTTACAACCTCTTGCCCAATTTCAAGATCTAAGCTGGTTCTCCACCCAGAGCTCACTTCCCTGCAGGAACGCCCCTGTATATACAGTATATCCTGCACGGGCTATATGGTACTGAGTCCCCGCATGCTTCCCAAAGGAAACTAGGGCCATCTATGTACGTAGGCACCGTATACTAGAAAGAGGGGGATATCCGTTTTTTTTCAGGGCTCTTAAGAACAGCATTGGAGTTGACACTGATAGCCAGGGAGCCAAATGTCACTGTGACTTCCCTGTCCGAGTCGAGAAATGTGGGTGTCAGAAAATAAAGTCCTTGATAAAGTCTGTCTCACACTGAGTCCATGTGTCCTGCCCACCTGCTTGCCTCCACCTCCCACTGTGCAATGGTTATTTCCTTGGTTCCAGGGTCCAGAATCAGGTTGATCACACTTGGCAGCTGGCAGAATCCTCACGACAGTTCCTTGACTGTGGAACAGGAAACATCATAGAAGGAAAGACCAAGCAGAAGCTCTTAAAACAACTCCTTCCGACTACGATAGTAAATATATCCTTTCAGAAGAATAGCAGAGGTTAGTGCCACCCTCAAGGATTCACATAATTCAAAGTCTGACCAAACAATTCAAAATGGTGTCATTAGAACCCCATTTTACTCATCAGTCTGACCCCTGCGGAATCTGGATGGATCATGGCAGGTGATAGTGGACTATCGCAAACTTAACATGTAATACCCCAATTTTAGCTGCTGTTCTGGATATGGTATCTTATGAGAGCAGATTAACTCAGACTGGGAATACGGTGTGCAGCTCCTGATCTGGAATGTATATTCTTTCGCTCCTCATCAGGAAGGAGGGCCACTTCTTATTCCATGTGACTAGAGTATGCTTTCACTGTCTTGCCCCAAAACTATGCGATGCTCCCACTCTAGTTTATTCTGATTAAATTTCAGGTTTTCAGGAAAGGCAACAAGTATTTGAAGGTTTGTCAGCTAGTACCGCATATTAAGATAGAGTCAAGACCTCAAAAATATGACGAGGTTTTTAGCAGGTCTATGTTCTCTATTCCATGGGGTGCTAACTCAAGAGTCTATCAGAGTCAAAGCCATAAGACTGAGATTTTCAGCTTGCGAGGTGGTAGTAAATATATTTCCATGAAGGGGAAGCCCTCCCCCGGAAATCACGTCTCTTTCCAGATCCTGCTCCCGGAAGTACTGCTGTCTGTAGTGGGCGTGATGTCTTCAAGGCTACTTTGCGGAGCTGGAGCGGTGGCCACGCAGGCTCTCAGTGCCCGGGGTCCCAACAGAGTCGCCGCGGTGCACTCCATGGCATCTGGAGGTGGTGTCCCTACTGATGATGACCAGGCGACTGGGCTGGAGAGGGAGGTCATGAAGGCTGCACGGAAAGGACCGGACCCATACAATATACTAGCCCCAAAGGCAGCTGCAGGCACCAAGGAAGACCCTAATTTAGTCCCATCTATCACCAAGAAGCAAATAGCAGGCTGCATCTGTAAAGGGGACGATAGTATCGTCATCTTGTTCTGGCTGCACAAAGGCGAGCCCCAGCGATGCCCTAGCTGTGGAACCCATTACAAGCTGGTGCTGCACCAGTTGGCCCACTGAGCCTTTGCACTAACTTACTAAAAATGTGCCGTGAAGCTTCTTCTTTCCAATAAGGACTGCCCATTTCATTGGCTCCTTCTCCCATAAATATATATATTTCTATGAAATTGCTGGTAAAAGGTCACTGGAAATTATAAAATGGTTGTTCAAGGTATTAGTGACGTTGTCTAAAGACTTTGAAATCTTGTGTGATCTTTTTCCCTTAAATCATCGCGTTCCCAGCGTGGAAAGGCGGCGTAACTCACTGTCATTTTATTCACGCAGTGTATGCTTCGTGCTGGCAATCTGAGGACATTTACATATTTCACTATTTCCTTCAACACTTAACTAAGGTCAAAATGCTTCTGTTGGTCCAGCAGCTGTTCCCCGTAAATAAGCAGTGGACAAACTGGCTAAATTGTCATTTAATTGGTTAAATCAACATCAATGAAACAAGAAAATACCAGTTCATGTCGTGTGGATTTTCAGAGATAAACAGAATCAAAAGCCACAAAGAGTATGTTTCCCGTGGTTGGACCGTGCGTATACCAGGAGCAGAGTCATGCTCTGTTCCTCAGAGCTCTTGTTCAGCTGGAAGGAGAGAAATGCCTGCCAGCAGACAGACCTGGTGGCAGTAACTCTCTCACTTTGTCTGCCATCGATTTGGTATGATGTCCACCAGCGGCCTCTGAGAGAGGCATTTTGCCAAGAATTGTTCCCCTTCCCCTTTAAGCATAACATCGGCTATTAACTTGGGGGCTGGTTTTACTTTTCTTAAGGGTTGTGTCCCTGACACCTGGTACTGTCACTGCCTCTTCTTTGCCTTTAGGGATAAGACTAATCAGCTCCATACTTAGAAAGCAATACTTTGCTTTTCTTCCAGAAAACCTTGTATGGATGCTCGAAAGGTCACTGGCTTGTTTGAAAATGATACACAAGATTTGATGGCTTTGTGTCATCGTGTGACAAAATTTCAATGTAGACAGCGCACTAGGGACAAAGAGCGAATGGATTACTAGTGAAAAGACAGTTCAATTTTCAGATCTCATAATCCTAAGTATCATTCACACCTTTCTTTTTTCAAAGCTTGTGCGAAATCATCACCTTCACAGATTCACCTGTCCCAAACGCACAAATTCGCATTCTATGTTCGCCCCGGAATCTCGTGCACTCCATATGTGGACAATGTGGTTCTGAGTCCTTGTTTGTGTGTTATTATTTCATTACGGTTTTTATACTTCACTAAACCATTCTGAGTCACTAATCCACTTTTGTGAAATGGAGCTAAAATGCAACATGTGGGTAGAAATACAAAGGCTTGTCTAATTAAGCGAGCGGGACCAGGTCAATGATTTGCAAGCACATAAACCAGGAGGCAGTAGATCCCCTTTACTGGACGGTGCTCCCTCCAAAATCATCAACACAGTTCGTAGCTTATGTGCAACCTCTAAACCCATAATATTTTTAGAACTTTACTGGCATTTCTGTGAAAATCCTGGTTTAGCTTACATTTAAAATTTATGACATGTATATGAACAAAATTGGTTCATAGCTTTCCCTCTGCAGACGCCTGTGGGCTGCCGGACAGACTGCTAGGGACGATCTGTGGTCGGTGAACCACACTGCTCTGGGGTTTCTACCTTTTCCATCCCAGCGATTATATCAATATCTGCCTATGGTTTAAAAAGATCTTTTTCATAGTCGCATTTTTTACATATAATTCTTAGTTCTTGGACTTTATTTTGGCATATGAATAGATATGAGGATACCCCCACCCCCAAAATGTTACTTTATTAGTGTTATTGGTTAAATACTTTTAATTTTCTCCACTGATTTCAAATGCCATGCTTATCATATAGACTTTATCTTAGGCACAATTTCACGGGCTCCATTCAGAAGAGCCCTAGACGTGGAGATTTCTTTACTTTCTGTTGTGTTCATTGAGCATTCTGTCCTCACTCCTGCAGCATACAGCTGTAGGGAGGCTTAATATACTTTCATACTTGGTAGTGAAGGATCCACCTAACGTCTCTCCCAAAAATTGCATTGGCAAATTTTATTCTTTCCCAAGGGGATGCGTGCATGACTTCGTGGTTTTTTGTTTGTTTGTTTGTTTTTTGTTTTTGCTTTTTTTTTGTTTATTTTTAAAAGATTTTATTTATTTATTTGACAGAGACAGCCAGCGAGAGAGGGAACACAAGCAGGGGGAGTGGGAGAGGAAGAAGCAGGCTCCCAGTGGAGAAGCCTGATGTGGGGCTCGATCCCAGAACTCCAGGATCACACCCTGAGCCAAAGGCAGACGCTTAACGACTGAGCCACCCAGGCGCCCCTGGTTTTTGTTTTGATTTGCACAACTTTTCTTTTCTTTTCTTTTTTTTTTAAAGATTTTATTTATTTATTTGACAGAGATAGAGACAGCCAGCGAGAGAGGGAACACAAGCAGGGGGAGTGGGAGAGGAAGAAGCAGGCTCATAGTGGAGGAGCCTGATGTGGGGCTCGATCCCGGAAAGCCGGGATCACGCCCTGAGCCGAAGGCAGGCGCTTAACCGCTGTGCCACCCAGGCGCCCCTTTGCACAACTTTTCAATATGTGGGGAACATTCTACAGATATAAGGTATTTTTATTCTTATAGTCTTTTTTGTTTGTTTTTTAAAGGATTTTACTTATTTATTTGACAGAGAGAGAACGAGGGAGCACAAGCAGGGGAAGCAGCAGCAGAGGGAGAAGCAGACTCCCCACTGAGCAGGGAGCCCAATGGGAATCAATCCCAGGATCAATCCCAGGGCTCTGGGATCATGACCTGAGCTGAAGGCAGATGCTTAACTGACTGAGCCACCCAGGAGCCCCTCTTGTAGTCTTTTTATTACTATTCACAGGCGTTCTATTAAGTGAAATAAAAAGCATTATCTCATTTTTGACATCTCAGGTGCTGTCTGGTAGTTCTACCAATAGGAGACATTTTATAAGAACCCTTTCATACTGAGATTCTATATTTTCCAATCTGGGATGATGACCATAATGGACTCATGGGGATATCACCAATCATTGTAATAGGGTAATATTTTTCCCCCAGTGGACTGTGGAAATACAGCCACAATATGCAAATTAAAGCAATTATGATTCAGATTACATTTCTGGGATGCTAAAACTGCCAATTGGAAGGTAAAAATTCAGTCAGCCAATCAGTTTCTTTGTCTCTGTGATTCTAAGCAATTTTTCACACACACCCCCACCCCCGGCTAAATTAGAGAATCAGCAAGTTCAGTTTGGGCACAACTTCCAAATAGCACCTTATTAAATCACACATCTAAAATAAGCCGTGGGTCTTCCTAAGCACTTAGACTCTGTACGCTGGAGTGCCAGAGCAAATGGCTTCTGGATCCAGATGGTCCACGAAGCATCTTGTGATTAAGTGATCTGAAGCAAAGGACCCGTTGGTGGCTTTGTATTGTTAGTAGTTAAATATGATTTGGCTTCTGTTATCAGAATTTGTAAAAAGAAAACAGAGCGGGTACTATGGTTCATACTTGTGCCAAGTTAGGTTTCTCTGTGGACTTCAAGAGGTTTTCTAAATGTTGTTTTATTATATTTGTAATTAGCCCTTGTGAAGAAAGACTCTTAGATTCTGCCGTGATGCATTGCAGATTTCATTATAACAAATACCCATGACCCCTGGTGCCTAACTGTAAACAACGATAGTTACTAGCCTCATTAGGAGACTAGCAGATGGCTTATAAAGTCCTCACTGGAGTTTAAATCCATTGGTGGCTTGCAGTGCGCAAATGTTTATCTTTAAACAGTATAAAATATGTCAGAAGGGGTCTGTGTTCTGTTTTCATTAGTATTAATGTATTCTGATCCTAGCAAGAAAAATTTCTTTGATTACATTTTTGTTCGGTTGTTTGCTTGTTTACTCTATGTGAAGTGATTCTCAGAATTTTTTTTCCTGGTTTCTTACCTTTTAGAAGAACGAAAGTTTTGTCAACTTCTCACTTTTATCTTTTACTCATTTTACAAATCTTTATCGCATTCCTACCAGGAGCCGAGCTAAGACATTAGCGATGCGATAATGACTACAGCATTAGCAGACGCTCAATAAATACCCAAAGAACTGAAGTTAGAAGTTAGTTTTTATTTTGGGGCGCCTGCGTGGCTCAGTTGGCTAAATGTCTGCCTTCAGCTCAGGTCATGTTCCCAAGATCCTGGGATCGAGCCCCGCATCGGGCTCCCTGCTCAGCGAGAGTCTGCTTCTCCCTCTCCCTCTGCCCCTCCCCCTGCTTGTGCTCTCTCACTTTCTCTCTCTCTCTGTCAAATAAATAAACAACAAAATTTTTTTTAAAAGAAGTTAGTTTTATTTTATATAATAATACTTTCCAGCTAAATAGAACTTCAACACTATTTTCTAGACATGGAGCATATTATTTTTGTCTATAACCATTTCTTTTAAACTACAAAATGTTAGAAATTGGAGAAGGTACTCCATGCTGAAGACTGTTCTTAATCCAACAGATATGAAATTCTCAGTGATAAAAGCTACCTAGATAAGATAATAATAATGGTGAACATTAATTAAGCATTTACTATGTGTCAGCACTTACCTGTAATATGAACTTCAGTACCTCAATTCTGTAAAGTATAATCAATTCATGGGGACAGTACTACTTTCCCATTTTACAGATAAGACTAAAGCTTAAAAATAATAATCAAGTTGCCCAAGTTCTCCCAAGTGGCAGAGCCCAGATTCAAATGGAGACAATCTGACACTAGACCCCATACAAATATTAATCATTACGCATTAATTGCAACAACTTTCACATCCAGACATCCATATGCCTACAACAGTCCATTCCTGGCCAGCATCTTCTGGGAGACTACCTTTATTAGGACTTCCCTGTTCAGACTTTGGAGCCTGCCTGCTTGGTTCAAATCTCGCCTCTGCCATTTAAAGCTGTGTGACTTTGGACACGTTACTTGACCTCACTGGGCCTTGTTTTCCTCATTTAGAAATTGGAGATAATTATAGTACCCACTCCTAGTGTTGATGTGTGGATTCAATGACAATATATGCCAGGCACTTAAGATAGCATATGGCGCATAAGACATGCTGTTGTGATGCAATTAGCTATCACCGCTATTACCATTACCAGTGTTGTTAAAAGGTCAGTCACTCCTATTTGAGCTCACTGTGACTGTACAGTGTTGCCACTTTGATTTTTAAAGAGAATATGGAACTCTAGATTTTTTTAAAAAATGTGAGGTCTTCCTGTTTTAAAAATGTCAGCACCTAAGGCAAATTTTCAATACTACTGAATGAGCCAAAGAAATTATGTCTGTGGGCCATAGTCAGCCCACCATAGCCGGGCTGTGATCTTCGGTGGAGGAACTGTGGTGGAGACCCACAGAATGCAGGCCAAAGAGCGCAGACATGGGGGTGGGGAGGGTCTGAGCCACTTGGAACAGCCCAGCCGCTAAGCAGGTCTTTGGGAGACTCGGTCACTCAGCTGTTGGGCTTAACCTGGTCTGACTGGCTTGATCCGCTGCCCTGTGTTTCTGGCCGATAAGACTTCAATGTGGTACCATTATTCTTTACTTATCCTTCTTCTCTTAAAGATGATCAATTTGAGTCAATTACTTAAAACCAAAGAAAAATGAATCAAATGATGAAAGAAAGTTTTAAGATTTCCATTTCCAGAAACAAAACTCCTTAAATTGTCCACAGAGAAGGTTTCGCTTGGTGTGAATAAACCAGTGTTCTAAATATCCTTGGAAATCAGAGGACCATATGCTGATTCCCGTTTCTATGATGGTTATCCCAGAGTGCCTAGGCTCTGTCACAATATACTGTCATCCATAGGACCCCACTATTTTAAAAATATTATCTGAATTGAATTTCGTTTATCTGCCAGGTATCCCAGCACCTGCGTCCTTCACCACCTGGCTGTCAGCAGTCACAGCAGAAGTCACTCTGGCCTGAACTCTGGTCCCCAGAGCTGCTCCCTACACCTATTGCAGCTATTCTAGCAGCTTCCCAGGGATACATTCCAGCCGATACAAATATCCTGAGATAGATGTGTGGTTTGAAAAAACTCTGTCATGGTTAATGACTATTCGTGTCGACTTAAAGAATGCATAAATACAGGGATTCGCAGGATTAAGTAAAGAACACTGTGTGGTCAGAGATGCCATGAAAGGAGACAGAATGACCTATATGTGCCAACCACAGCTTTCCTCCACGGTGTGGTGTCCAGGAGGGCCAAATACACTTACCACTCAGCAGGGACAAACCATACACAGCGGGCTCCAGTCTCTCTCTTCTGTGTTGAAGAATATCACGCCCAGCTTTGTGTTTTTATGTGAAATAACTTGTTCTTTTCATTCATTCGTTAATTGATTTAATTGTTAATCTCCTACCCTGTTCCAGGCACCATGGGGGTGGGTGGGCGGCACTGAGAATATAACAGTGAGCAAGACAGACTCCCCGGGAGGAGAGGCAGACAAGTGAAAGCACGATGCAGTGGGATGAGGGCTAAGAGAGGGGGAAATCAGGGGAGGCTTCACAGAGGAAGAGGCATCCATCTCCTTTATCTTATTGTGAAATCAGTATCTTCCAATGCAACTAGCTGGGTCAGTCCGATGAGAAGGCAGAATGACCAGCCCCGAGGTCTCCTGCCGTTGGGAGTCACAACCCGAAGGAGGGATTTCCTGGGAGGCATTGTTCAGTGGTGCGGCCTTCTTTATCAGTAGGTACCCTCCCCCTCCCCAGGCCAGGTCCCACCTCGGCAGCGCCGTGATGCGGCCCCGTGGGTCCTGCGTGCCCAGGGGCGGGCACCGCGCTTGCTTTCTGCCAATGCCCCCCTTGGCTTCCATCAGTCTCACTTAGCTTCGTTCTCACGGCGGGCTCTTGCCCTGGACTCTCTTCTCTTGCCCCTTTTGCCTCCCTCTCCACCTGGCACACACTTGACTTCCTCGGATGGGGCGTTTCCTTCAATTTCAGGGTCCGGCGGTGGGCGAGGTGTTGGCGGGACCCCGGGTTGCGCGGCGGCCGCGCGTAGCTGCTGGCACTCTGCCACCTGCAGGCGAGGGGCGGCCTTGCACGGGGCGATGCAACGTGTGCCTTGTCGCCTGCGGGAGGATGAAGACCCAGCAGCGTCTCGGAACCGAGCCCAGCTGCGCGGCCGTCGACGCCCTTGGAAGAGGAAGGTCCTGCCTCTTAGCTATCTGTCCCGCTTGTCTCGTCTCTGGATGTGGAAGCGAACGGTCAGAAATAACAGGCGCGTCGAGGCAGCCCAGCGTCAAGCAATGCCACTGTTAAGAGGGGAAAGGCTCAGTGTGTGTGCGTCAGACTCAGAAGACGACTGGGCTGCCTGGCACTCGGAGAACGGAGTGGCTATTTTGGACTAAGCCTCTTCTAAAATAGGGAGGCCCACTGGCTGGGATTTGGAGATCTGAAGAAAGACCACGGGTTCACTCGAAGGTACAGCGTTTTGGCTTGCCAGCAAAATACTGTGAGTGGGTGAGGATGAGGGGGACGAGTCCTCGGGAGCTAACGACTTGAGTTGGAGTGAAAACAAGAATAAAAGACTTTGTATTCAATTTCCATTCCCTTGAAACACACCGCCCTGTGGGAGCCCTCCATAATTAATGATATTACCATGCAACAGTAGGACTACAGAGATACACTAATATCGATGAGTACTCTTTCATTTTTATTGCACTTTTCAAGTATGCCAAAAAACATTAAAAGTTCATAAAAGAAAACAGCTTGGCTTAATCATGACTGATCTCATACCTGAAAATGGTCCATGGTACCACAGGCTTCCCAGCCATCTGCGATAATTGGGACAGTCCCATTTTTCACTATCTGACTTCCCAGATGTCTGGACGTTCCAGATAAACCCTTGGGTTTGGGTATTGGCTTTTACCAGAAGCAACACAGTCTTGGGAGACTAAATCCTATTTGATTCCAGAAGTACTCGGAGGAAGGAAATGGACAGTGGTAAATAAGATGCTGAATTTGTCGGCTAATGAGTATTCATTATATCAAGCAATACCAACTGACCTCTTATCCTTAAAATTTCTCCAATCGTGGCTTGCATGGAGTGGACTACACAGCAGTTGAACTCATAGCTCCTACTGCTCGAGCCAACTGTGCCGAAGATTTGCTGCTTGAAAGCAGGCAGGGTGCAAACCTCTCTATGCTTACACATTCGAGAGGGAAATAGGTTTCTAGTCCTTTATATATTTTTAAAAGATTTTATTTATTTATTTATTTATTTGAGAGAGAGCATAAGCAGGGGAGAGGTAGAGGGAGAAGCAGGTTGCCTCCTGAGCAGGGAGCCCAATTCAGGACTTGATTCCAGGACCCTGAGATCATGACCTGAGCCAAAAGCAGACACTTAACCGACTGAGCCACCCAGGCGCCCCAGTTTCTAGTCCTTTAATAAATAATCCTAGTTAGCCTCTCTCCCCGTTAAAAAAAAATCAATAGGAAGGATAATGAGGAGGAAGCCATCACCTGACCGGGTTGAAAGGTAGATTTGATGAAGTCTTGTGTGTGGCAGGTAGCGTTTGCTCACCCAGCACTCCCTGTGAGCCCCTGCACACTCAGCCCTGTACTTAGGTGGTGACCAGTTCCAGGCAGAAGTGAAGTGGACGAGTGTCCCTTCTGGATGAGGCTTTTAAGAGTGAATGCTTCTCCCTCTCCCTCTGCCTGCAGCTCCCCCTGCTTGTGCTCTCTCTCTCTCTCAAATAAATAAATAAAATCTTAAAAATATATTAAAGAGTGAATGGGAGTTTTCTACGCTTTACCTCGGTGTTCCTGGAAGCCCCATGTGGACTGAGGGAAGCCAGCAAGTTTTAGCGACCTGACTCAATGATAAGGAAGAGTCACCAGGCCCATAGTGGACTTCATGTGAGCTGGAAATGAACCTTAATTAAACCCTAAGTCACTGAGATTTCAGGATTTATCTGTTACCTCGGCATATCATCACCTACATATACCGTAGACTGCTTATCTGTTTTCTAAAGCATAAATGAGAGCACAAACCAATAAGTATTTGTTGTGCCCCTATTACATGCAGGGGGACATAATGGTGAATTCTCTCCCTGGGCAGGGTTTTCTCCTTGGGAAACTCTGACTCACCAGTCACCATTCCCAGGGATGCCCGTAGTGACGGCTGGTGTTAATCCATTTCGGGACTATTTGTCACTCACCACCCACTCCTGTGGAGGAAGCATTGACTCTGGTGCCAGAAACTCAAGTTAGCTTTTGATATTTCACGTCCGTTAATTTTATCTATTTACTTATTTAAAACAACTGTGACTTTCTTAGTTTTAAGCACGCATTAAAGTACATTTTGTACTTGCTGGTGGATTAGTATCTCTTGAAACACATCATTTGAAGTCATTCTAGATGCCTCATTGTCTTCCCAAATGAGGCTGCCATTAAGCCCTACCGCTGCCGTCACGGAACATTCAAAGCACCCCCATCCTTGATGTAATCCCCACCAATGGGCTCAATTTAAAAACTCTGACTTTTGGATAGTACAGGATAAGTGGGGCAGACCAGAGAAAGCCCACCGTCTTTGAAAATTTCATCGGAGAGTCTTGCTTGTCGTAAAATTCTTGAGCGGTGTCCGCAGTGGAGCCTACCCTCAGAAAGAAGGAACTCCATTTTGTTTGGCCTCCTCACTGAGAAACCTTAAGTAAAGACTAGTGAAACCTGACTGGGGGAGGAGAGATTAACGTGTACTCCACTTCTCAAGTGCAAAGAAATTTCAGGGAGCTGTAAAGTGTGAGTATGTGTATAACTTTTTATTTTCCCTTGATGTGTGATTAGGCTTACTGGCTCCGAGTAGTTAACACTTCCACACAAGCTGTGGCAGCCAACACATTGTATGTTCATTTGTAGATTAGTTTTCAATCCAGCGTATCTGCAGAAAAGAGAATAAAATCTTACGAAAGAACACAAAATAGCCCCCATAAGCCAGAATATGATATTTTTGACAGAAACTAAAGAGAAGGGGGTGCTCATTGCTATAACACACAGCTCGCCATTTAATTCTTCCTGTAACCCTGAAGGTGGCAATTATCCCTGTTTTTTATAGATGAGGATACTGAGCCTTGAGAGAATATGGGGGCTTCCTAAATTCTGTCAGCTGGTGCCACTAGGAAAGGGTGGAGCTGGCGGGCAGGTCCTGGTGTGTCTCACACGGGCGTCAGCTTCTTTGCCACTCTGTCAGGCAGGCCATGGCGTGATGCCCCACAGCACATTCTGTCTTCAGGCCACTCTACAGCAACTGGCTCTCTAAAGGAGTGAGGGCATGCATTTTCAAGGCTGGTGATCTTACCCCCAAGGGGACAAAAGTTGGTTCTTGGGAAGGGGCAGAAACCTTATTCTCGTCATAAATCACAAATGTGCGTACAGTACAGACACAGAGATATCCAGTATACCTGTGCTTTTAAAATTTCAGGCAAGGGGGGCAATTAGGAAAAAATTCTCTAAAAAGGCACCTTCTGGGGGCAATAATGATAAAAAAAAAAAAGGTGAGGACACTGAGCAAGGGGAGGAGGCCTGAGAGGCACAGGCGGCTGTGGGCCCCGCCATTGTTGTGCTTGGTGATCTGGGGCCATGATGCTGGAATGACCTGGAGCCCCGGCTCCTCCAGCTCTTTCTCACCCTTTCTGAACATGAAGTCCAGAAAGGCACAGGCCAAAGCCATGACAAGAGTCTGTTGCTAGACCCCAACCCCGACCTTTCCCTCTTCAGCTCCTCCTCGGGAATTCACTGGTGGATTAATTTCCACACGGCAAGGGCAACGGGCTTCAAGGAGACGAACGTACCTCCTTTCCATAAGCAGTTTGGGGACACCCGAAGTGGGAACACTCCCCATGGCAGAGATTCAAACCCTCACATCGATCCAGTTCACGGAGCCTCCAGGTCAGGGCCCGTGTGGAGCCCTCCGACTGCTCTGGGGTGACTGGCACCAAGGGTGGGGTAGCTGGAAAGCTTGTCACAAGATGAAAGTCATCTTCAGGTCTACCTAAAGATTCCTCCACCAAAGTGGGATTTGAAGCTTTACTCCTGAGAGCTCAGGGGTCTCCCTTGTCACTCCTCCAGGAGACTGTGGAAGTGGTTTTAATGGCTGAATTCTTTTGGGTCACTTCCTTGGCAGAGCAGAACTTAAGGCGGGCCTGCTCAGATCACGGTCCTGCTCAGTTGTCACTTAAAAAATGATACCAGCTATAGTCCTAGGAACAATTAAAAAAAAAAAAGTCAAAAAATCGAAATGTCAAGATCAGGGCTCCACAATCTGTGCCTTCTTTGCCTCGTGAGAGGGCACAACTGTTTTCTACTAACTTTTGTCTTTATCTTGAAGAAGGGAAAGGACTATTTAAGATTTTTTAAATGCGAGATAAGGGAAGCGCTCTGTTAACGGTTGAAGGAAAACCATACATTTAGGTCACTCACTAACACGCTTAAAAGAAAATGTCTCCAGTGACCATAAATAATTGGATTTCTTACAGGGGGCACACAATGCTTCAGATAACTTCTTTCCCCTTTATCTGGATTTTTGATACCTGGTAGGAGGGAGGGGGGAGAGCCACTTCACAGTGGATGGAGGTAGATAAGAGGGAAAGATCTAGCAGTTGTTTTTATTACCGGGCCTTATCATTCACCTCCGCCAGGAGTCACTAACACGCCAGGTCACCCCCGAGGTCGAGGGCAAGACGAGAAGTTTACACAGCCACGCAGGGAGTTTGCTGCCTGGGGGCACACATCAAAGTGTGACAACAAACATGAGAAGAAGATTTGTTCAGGTACAGAGATCAAGATAACAGTGCTTTCCTCGCAATATTCCAGCACTTTGGTGGAAGGGACGCTTTACGCTTCAACATCAATTCTCTCCGAGCTTTTGAGCGGGAGCAGAACACAATTAAGGGTTTGGTGAGCTCTCCTGTTTCTTTAGAAGTGAGTTCTTCCTCATAATTTATTGTTTCACTAATGTCTTCCTCTGTACCAACTTCAAATTTGAAACAGAAATCTGCCCCTTTTTCATTGTGATAGAATATACATAACGCAAAGTTTATCATTTTAACCGTTTTTAAAGATACAGGTAAGTCCTTTCTCGTTCTTCTGCAAGCATTGCCACCATCCATCACCAGAACTTTCTCGTCTTTCTTCACTGAAACCCGTACCCATTAAGCGGAACTCCCCCTTTCTTTCATAATCCTATCACCCCCCCATTGCCTGGTAACCACTGTTCTCCCGTCTATAAACCTGACGGATCTGGGTGCCATCCAGGGCCTCTGATTCTGCAATGGGTTCATTTGTTCAAAATGGTAGACGTGGATATCTGTGTTTTGTTTCTGATGTTGCTTCACTTTATATGGTGAGCTGTATGACTTCAAGCAGTCTCAAGTTTCTGCAACGATTAAGAAAACCAGCAAATTAATGTGTCACAGCATTAGGGAGGTAATGGTATGATAAATAAAAAAACTCTTGCACAACCACTGTTAAGGGGGCATTTAATTGTGTTACACTGAATCGTAAAATACAACAAAGTGTATAAGACACATGTGTATGATTTAAAGACTAATGTTCCGGGGCGCCTGGGTGGCACAGCGGTTAAGCGTCTGCCTTCGGCTCAGGGCGTGATCCTGGAGTTATGGGATCGAGCCCCACATCAGGCTCCTCCGCTATGAGCCTGCTTCTTCCTCTCCCACTCCCCCTGCTTGTGTTCCCTCTCTCACTGGCTGTCTCTATCTCTGTCAAATAAATAAATAAAAAAATCTTTAAAAAAAAATAAAATAAAGACTAATGTTCCAATGAATTTGTCACCCAAATGAAAAAATAGAACATTCCTAGTACCTCGGAAGTCCCGTGTGCCCTTCCTCTAGCCCATGTTACTCTCCTCGGGAGTAATGGTTTGTAACCCTGGCTACACATTAGAATCACCTGATGCCATTACACATTACACATTAGAATGGGGAGTTTTAATATAATTAATAATAATATAATATAATATAATATAATATAATATAATATATCAGGTTTGATTCTAATATATATACATAGCAGGCAGCTGAGGGTAAAACCCACTGTACTAAAGAGTTCTTAAGCTTCAAATTTTAACCTAAAGATCTTTTAAAATGTAGCCTCTAAAGGGCTTGCACATCCCTTGTTAGATTTCTCCTCAGGTACGTTATATTTTTGTTACTATTGTGAATGGTATCTTAACTGATTGTCACCAGTGTATATTGGCTTTTGTAGATCAAGGGTATCCAGCAAATATGCTACGTACTTTAATTAATTATGACGATTTATCTTCAGATCGCTTGGAGTTTTCTATGTGGAGAGTTGTATCATCTCGCAAGTGATGACCATTTTCTTTCTTTCTGACCAGTTCTTCTATATTTTCCTGTTTTTTGCTTTTCTTACTGCATGGCTAGGCCTTTAAAATAATCTTAAAGAGAAAGAATGCTATTTCTGATCTTCCAGAGAATATTTTCAGCGTTTCATAATAACATATGATGTTTTCTTTTTCTTTCTTTCTTTCTTTCTTTCTTTCTTTCTTTCTTTCTTTCTTTCTTTCTTTCTTTCCTTCCTTCTTTTAAGATTTTATTTATTTGACAGAGATAGAGACAGCCAGCGAGAGAGGGAACACAAGCAGGGGGAGTGGGAGAGGAAGAAGCAGGCTCCCAGAAGAGCAGAGAGGCCAATGTGGGGCTCGATCCCAGGACTCTGGGATCACGCCCTGAGTGGAAGGCAGATGCTTAATGACTGAGCCACCCAGGTGTCCCCAACATATGATGTTTTCTAAGATTTTTGTCTGGAGATTGTCTTTTATAGAGGTTAAGAAAGTTGTTCTTTATTTTTGACTCCCTGAATTTTTATTATGAATGGACACTGAATGTCATCAAATGATTTTTCTGCATTATTTTAATTTTCTCCTTTGAAGATTTATTATTACGGATGAATTACATCAATTGGCCTTGAATTCTTAGGATCAGCCCAACAAGGATTTAATACATGGCTGCATTTGATTTGCTTATATTTTGTTCAAAATTTTCATATCTCTGCAGGCTCTACTCACACTCTCTTTTTCTGTTCTCTGGAAGAGATGGAAATCATCTATTCCATGACTATTTTGGTAGAACTGGAACTAGTCATTTGAGCCTGTTTATTTGTGATGAGACTTCAGTGATTGAGATTTTTTTTAGGGATATTTATTCGTTTGCTAGAACTGCCGTAGCAAAGCACTACAGACTGAGGGGCTTAAATAACAGAAATCTACGTTCTCACCGTTGTGGAGGCCTGAAGGCCAAGAGCCAGGTGTCGGCCTGGTTGGTTCCTCCTGAGGCCTCTGTCCTTGGCCTGCAGATGGTCTTCTCCTCCCCGCGTACTCACATCATCTTTTCTGTGTGTCTGTGTCCTAACCTCTTCTTCTTCTTTCAGAATTGTAGGGTTTTTCCTGCCAGTTCCCATTTAATTTATTTATTTGAATAGATTGTAAAGTTTATTTTCCATAATCCCATATTAAATGAAATTTAGGCAGTTTCTAATTTTAATATAATACATTTCATGGTAATTAACATATTTGGGGGCACGTATGGATATATTTTTTTAAGTTTTTATTATTGAAGTGTAGTTGACTAGTCCTACCTTCTCATGAAAAGACCAGTCATGGGGCGCCTGGGTGGCTCAGTCAGTTAAGGGTCCGACTCTTGGTTTCGGCTCAGGTCCTGATCTCAGGGTCGTGGGTTGGGGCCCTGTGTCAGGCTCTGTGCTCAGTGAGGAGTCTGCTTGAAGATTCTCTCTCCCTCTGCCCCTCACCCCCAACTCGCACGCGTGCTCGCTCTCAAATAAATAAATAAATCCTAAAAAAAAAAACAAACCCCACCAGTCATATTGAGATAAGACCTACCCTAATGATCTCATTTCTATTTCATTATTTCTTTAAAGATCCTACCTGCAAATACAGTCACATTTGAAAGTATTGAGCGTTAAACCTTCAGCACGTGATTTTGGTGGTGGTGGGGAGTATAATAACAGGAATTTGTGTGTGTGGCATGAGGTAAAGGTCGAGTTTATTTTGGTTTCCATATAGATAATTGGTTGTCCCAACACCATTTGTTATAAAGATAATCCTTTCCCTTATCGAATTACTTTGGCACCTTTATCAAAACCTTGTTGATCATAAATACATGTGGCTCTAATTTTGGACTCCATGTCTGTACCGTTGATCTAAACGTCTACCCTTGTACCGAAATCACATTGTCTTAATTACAGCAGCTTTACAGGAAACCTCGCGAGCAGGTAGCTAAGTTGTCCAAATTTGTTCTTCTCTTTCACAATAGTTTTGGCTCTTCCGGGTCTTTTCGTTTCCATATACATCTAGAATCAGTTTTCCAGTTTCTACAGAAGAAGATTCTGCTGGGATTTTTACTAGCGTTATGTTTGATCTAGAGATCAATTTGGGGAGAATTAGCACCTTAGCAGTATCCAATCCAGTAACAAAGTATATCGCTCCATTTATTAAGGTGCCTAATTTTTATCAGTGGTCTTTTACAGGTTTTTTAATATGTATAAGGTATGTCTTGGATATATCTTGTTAAATTTATTCCTAAGTCCTTCGTGTCTCTATGCTATCATAAGTAGTATTATCTTAACATTTCATTTCCAGTTGTTTATTGTGGTATAGAGATATACTTGCTTTTGACGTGTGGAGCTATCTCGTGACCGGGATACATTCACCAGTTACTTGCATAGCATTTTTGTAAATTTCTTAGTATGTGATTACATTACCTGTAAATAAAGGCAGTTTTATTTTCCCATTTCGATCTATATGTGTTTCTTTTTTAATGCTTGCCTTATTGCACTGGTAAGGACATCCAGAAGACTGTTGAATAGAAATGGTGAGACAGGACATCTGAGAGAGGGCATTTTTGCCGTTCCTGATAAGGGGGAAAGCCTTCAGTCTTTCACTGTTAGGTATATTAGTGGAAAGGGGGCGCCTGGGTGGCTCAGTCGTTAAGCGTCTGCTTTCGGCTCAGGGCGTGGTCCCGGCGTTATGGGATCGAGCCCCACATCAGGCTCCTCTGCTGGGAGCCTGCTTCTTCCTCTCCCACTCCCCCTGCTTGTGTTCCCTCTCTCGCTGGCTGTCTTTCTGTCAAACAAATAAATAAAATCTTTAAAAAAAAATATTAGTGGAAAGGCTTTCGTAGATACTGGGCCAAATAAATAGAATGGTGCATTTCACCATTTTCAGTGCGGACGATTTTACCGGGCCTTCTTCATGGTTGTACATAATGATGCGGATTAATAGTAAGTGTACAAAATTCTCACTTCAGGGTGAGACTATGACATTTTTTTTTTTTTGGTTTATTTTATTGTTTAAAGTAAGCTCTCCACCCAACATGGGGCTCAAATTCACAACCCTGAGTTCAAGAGTCACGTGCTCCACTGACTTAGCCACCCAGACGCCCCGAGGTTATGACGTCCTTATAGAATATTTTCATAAACCTCATCGGGTCTTAGGTTATAGAACTACGCTGATAACCTGTTATGTAAAAACCTCTGGGCTGAAAGGATCCTCGATGAACACCGCGGTAAAGATTCTGATGTTTAAAGTGGGCAAAGCTGGTGCATAGCACCAGGACAAAATTATTCAGTCTCGGTCTGTCGTACTTTGGTCTACATATTTACTCAGTTTTTAGTTTTCTCTTCTCAGGGTTAATTATTCATTTAATAATGGGTTTCTGGTGTGACTAACTACCAGTTAAAGAGAACGATCTTTGCAGTTCATGAATTTTCATGGACCTACCTTTCACATTATTCCATTCCAGACCAGATCAAGGTTTTAACAATTTTTAGTGTTGATTAAACCTTATAAAAATGGTTTCTTTTTTTTTTTTTTTTAAAGATTTTATTTATTCATTGGACAGAGAGAGAGACAGCCAGTGAGAGAGGGAACACAAGCAGGGGGAGTGGGAGAGAAAGAAGCAGGCTCCCAGTGGAAGAGCCTGACATGGGGCTCGATCCCAGAACTCCAGGATCACGCCCTGAGCCGAAGGCAGACGCTTAACGACTGAGCCACCCAGGAGCCCCATAAAAATGGTTTCTTATACAAATTTCCCTTTAATCCTTAAAAGAAAAAACCAATAAGGCTTTAAGATGCATGACTTTTCCAATTATTCTTCATTTATTGTGGAAATTAGATTGAGTTTGGTATTTAGCCAGAATATATATAAAATACGTCCAGTGGATGTAGTATCATTTACCTTTAAGGTGCTTGTATCTCAGTTAGAGAAAATAACTGGACTTACTGAGTGTTACACAGAAGAGAAAATTATTAAATTATTGCTTGCCAGGGTCCTTCTTTCATACCTTTTCTGGAGGAAAATTGTCAATTCAGAATTTCTCTTATGGGTCTCAGAGGCTAGTAAGTTATTGAATGCAGAAAATGTCTTGTTTTAAACTTATATGCATGTGAAAAATCACCTCTTAAAAAGTCTCTAGTGTGATATAATGCGCAGCTTATGCAATCACTGTAGGTAGATTTTACCATATTTATAGGGATGCACAGATATACATTCTTGAGCTTCTCCGCATGTCTTCAAGAATTTTCTTCTGAGGCCCATTCCTGGGGCTTTCTGTTTAGATGAAAGGAAGGATGTCTATGTGCCTTTCACTGACAGCCCGAATTATTTGAGTTTTGGTTTAAAATTTAGTCTAAAAAGCAAAATGTGCCTTCTTCTCACCCGAGCGTTAGAAAAGACCTGAAGGCACGGAGTAGGTATCAGTTTTGGGGGAACCGAGGAACTGTATTTGTAGATCATTGCCTGAAGCAGGGACACTGAAAATTTGGTTTTACCTTGAAAATTGTGACATCGTTAGCGTGACAGATATTTGGTGGAATTCCACTGTCTCTGATAGTGAAATCATAATTCGAGGTTACTGTTTGTTTATTTTTTAAATTACTTTTTAATATTATGTTCTTTTTTTAAAAGATCTTATTTTTAGGTAATCTCTGCATGCAATGTGGGGCTGCAACTCACGACCCCGAGATCGAGAGCCACATGCCCCACTGACTGAGCCAACCCAGCGCCCGAGGTTACTGTTTGTTTAGGTCAGACAGGAAGTGGAGGCAAGATGAGTCTTTCCTGTGTTTTTGATTTGCAGCCGTAAAGCTCTGCGGGGGAAATGTACAATCAGGCATTCATTTATGGAAAAACGTGCATCTAGCAGAAACCAATCCCTCTGTAATGTCACTTTTTTCCCCCCATAGAATATGAATATTAGGAAATATGGTTGCATGTGGCTTTATATTGGATTCTGTCTAAGCCTTTTCTGATCCATAAACAAATAAAAAGGATTTTAGGGCTGTAATGCAATTTTAGCAATGCTGGACACCTTCTAGTAATAAGAACACACATTTGAAAGCACCCAGCCTTCTTGTCTATGCTCAGATATTTTTAAATCAGTCCTTCCTGAAAATCTCAGATGGTTTCAAAATGCCTCTGGGCCGATGCCAAATGCTAGTGGGAACACAGGAGGTTCCTTCACTCTCATATGATAGGAAAACCCCCCAAGTATTAGGACTTCTTGTCAAGGGAAACTTGCCAAGTGTGCAGGTGTCGGAGAAATGAGCTCAGTCAGCTTTGCGCACATAGACTGAGTCCGCCCACGGACACACAGAATTAAATAAAACAGTAAAAGAAGAAATACTGAGAACTAGGATCAATATTTACTTAACAAAGTAGATATGCTCGGAAAAATTAACTTTGGCCTTGCTGTCACGGTAGGAGTGCCAGCTGCCAGCTCCGGGTTCTGTGGGGGAACAGCCAACAGGGTCGCAAATGTGCAGGGAGTGTTCTTCCCTGAGAGGTGTCTGCATGCGAGGGTGGAAGGTTGGAAGGGAACAGAGGGTGGCCGGCCAGGTCCTTCTTCTCGTGGGGCAGCTGCCACAAATCCTCCTAGCTTCCGAGGTGAATTTTCCTGCTGATTCATTTCAATTTTGAAAATGTTCAAAATAAAAATCGAGGAGTTGTCATTCATCAAGTTGTAAGAATAAATCAATTAAGAGATGCCAAAAAGAATTTGATAAAAGTCAGGATCCATTTTACGACTTAAAAAATTCAGTAGTAAGTGATGCTTGGGTGGCTGAGTCGGTTAAGCGTCTGCCTTCGACTCAGGTCATGATCCCAGGGTCCTGGGATTAAGTCCCGCATCGGGCTCCCTGCTCAGTGGGTAGGCTGCTTCTCCCTCTTCTCCCTGCTTGTGCTCTTTCTCACTCTCTCTGTCAAATAAATAAATAAAATCTTTAAAAAAATTTAGCAGTAAGTCATAAGATTGATAAATCAGAGAACTAATAATAAGAATTTCTGTTCATCAAAATATCTTATTAGAAGAGTTTAAAATGCTAGAGATATACGGAAAAGTTACAGAATATATACGCAATGCATATAACAAACTAAGGAATTGTGTGTCTGGAATTTACACAGAAATCCTATAAATCAATAAGAAAAAGGTAGATGAAGCACTAGAAAAGTGAATAATAGTTTTGATCAGGTGGAAGTGATCAATAGTTTTGAATAATAGTTTTATTCAGAAAAGGGGATATTTAAGGGGCCAATAAACATAAGGAAAGGTACTCAACCTCATTAGTTGTCAGCGAAATGCAATTTGGAACCACGGTGGGACACAATTAAAAACCAACAAAATGGTCAAATGCGTGGGATGGGGAGGGATGTCTGGTGGTGGTGTGAATTGGTACAACCACGTTGGAAGACAGGCATTCCACATAAAGTTGAATATATCTATATGTATTGTATGACTGTATGACTGAACAATTTCACTCTGATGTATGTTCAATAACAAAAATTAAACCGAGGACATTTAAAAGATCTAATTGGCTTTATTACCTGATTCATGAATCAGGCAGCGCCCTGTCTAGCCAGTAGAGGGGAGCTCCAAAGGGCTACAGAAAAGAAAAGGTTTTTAAAGGTAGCAGGGGAACAGAAAAAAAAGAAATTATTAGCAAAGAATCCATTGTTTTAGGCAAGGTTGCCTTCCTAAGGGGAACAGAAGGGTCTATTAGTAAATTTCCTAATGCTGACCAGGCAGGTCCCATGGTGACTGGTTAAAGGTCGCATTTTTGGTGGGGTTGACGGGGGCGGGGGTGAAACTACAGTTTGGTTGGGTAGTAAGTCTTGGTTTACCGACTTGGGGCTTTAATGGATGCCATTTTGGGCCCGTGGTTCTCTTTTTAACAGGTATAGACCCAACAGAAAAAGCAGACCCCTATGTATCAGAATACATTCACCACAATATCATAGCATCCGTCAGCCAAACTAGAAACAACCAAAAAGCCCACCAGCAATCGCACGGGTAGATACATGGTGGCCCTGCTGTGATGGAATGCTACCAGTGATGAGAATGAACACACTGTGGTTCTAATAGCAGCGTGGACTCATCTCAGACATACTGCTGAGTGAAGGAAGCCAAGCACACACGGGTGTCTCTGTCTCCTTATGCGTCTACTGTATGCGAATAGACACGTGAGTCCATATATAAGTTCAAATGTAGACAAAACAAGTTTACGGTGTTAGAGGTCAGTGTGGTTGGTAACTCTGGGGTAGAGGGAAGGAATAGGGACTGAGTGAAGGCGAGGTAAGGGGGTTCTGGGGACCTGCTCGTCCTTCATTGGATGGAAGTTGCAGAGTTGTCTTCACTTGGTTTTCCTTCACCCAGGTGAACGCATAGGACTTGTACCCTTTTCTATTTAACGCACGTCGCTGTGCTCACGTATGCTTCCTCTGCTCTACAGCAACAGAGAGCGTGGTTTTTCTAAAGCTGGGACCAAGGAACTGAGCAGAGTTTCAGCCAAAGATGCAAATCCCTGTCACTTCCAGTGACCAAAGCCTCTCCTGATTTCATGTCATAGCTGCTTAACATTTTGCAGGTTTTTTTTTTTTTTAAATTTCCTCAGGAGTGAAGACACTTTTAAAAGGTTGAATCTGCATACCTAAAGCTCTGAGATAATGACAAGTGTCGCAAGTCCTCACTTCTGCTCTCACATGCAGACACAGTGATCACTGCGAAATATCTCAGAGGAGGCTTCTTTATCTTCCTCACTCACTTTTTTGAACTCTGGGTTACTTTTCGAATTTGCAAATGGCTGCTAAGGACACACGAGCATTAAGCACATTAACATTCCTTAGAACAAATGTCACAGTGAATACAAAACCTGTCCCCTTACCTAGAACATATGGTTTTAACAACAACAGTGGTAATTTTTCATGTACCAGAGATGAACAGTTTGGCTTGTGCCTTTTTTTATGAATTCAATCTGTTCCTGGTCCCAAGCCTGTAGTATGTCTCTTTCTTTCTGAATGGCTCTCAAAAACGAGATGACAGTCTGTAGATATTTCCCTTTACCACCAAGGGTGCTCATCTTTTGGAAGACTTGGGAACAGATGAAAGTACTCGTTTCTTGGAATGGAAATTACCAATGGGTAGAATCCTGTTACAATGAGCTTCACTGGCATTTTCTATTGAGCAATTAGCCCTTGTCTGAGTGGAAAGGTTTCCCGCCATGTCCTGAAAGGAAGAAAGCAATGTGGGTTTTTATGTACCTCAGGAAAACAAATATTTTGTATTCCCAGCTTTGTAAAATGTCAGATAAATGTATTCTTTTGCCAGAGGATGATTTTCTACTTCAAAGTCTCAGGCCATGTGTGTGTGTGTGTGTGTGTGTGTGTACACAGTACGTATCCCTTATCCCGTGACTGTAGTAGAAATGTGACCATCAATAAAGCTGTATTTGTTTCATTAATTATACAAAATATTTTAAAATCAATTAATTCAATCTAAATTTTTTAAAGATTTTATTTATTTCTATGACAGAGAGAGAGAGAAAGAAAAGGAGCACAACCAGAGGGAGCAGCAGAGGGAGAGGAAGAACCAGGCTCCCAGTTGAGCAGGGAGCCCCATGCAGGGCTCGATCCCCGGACCCTGAGATCATGATCTGAGCCAAAGGCAGACGCGTAAGGACTGAGCCAACCAGGCGTCCCAATTCAATCTAATTTTTAATATAGCAGAAGCTACATGCCGTAAGGCT
Source organism: Ursus arctos (assembly GCF_023065955.2). Lineage (NCBI taxonomy): Eukaryota > Metazoa > Chordata > Mammalia > Carnivora > Ursidae > Ursus > Ursus arctos. The sequence continues at coordinate 34,476,832 of NW_026622952.1, read as the reverse complement.
GCATGACAAAATGCTTTAAATGGCGTAATAACAAATTTAAAGCAAGATTTCATAAAGGTATCACAAGCAGGATAAAAACCACCAGGTGTCTCTTATTTTGGTAGCTGCTGTCATTAGTCAAAAGTCAGCACATATGCAAAGAAAGGTCCTAACAAAGACTTACGTTTTATAAAACTGACCAAGATATTGATGCTACCTCCTTTTTGGGGCTGCTCAGACCGTTCCGAATCAAGCATATCGAAGGAGCTTGGGAAGACTGCTGAGGAGGAGGGCGCTGAGCTCACCCCACCCCGCAGATGCCATCAGACAAGTGAATCCGCTGGAGAGCGATCTGAGGACGGGCCGAATAAAGCAGATCGAAGTAACGCTGGTTTTACTCAGTCTGCAAAAAGCTCTGTACAACTACAGAGACACGCAAGGAACACATGGCGTCTTTCTATAGCTGATATCATTTTGTTCTCACACCTTCAGGCTAGGTGTGTGGTAGGCGCGTGGGAGCGGGGAGGAAGGACTTGCCAATTCAAGCTTTCTCTTCCGGTTTAAATACTTTCTTCCAGGTAAGTGCTCCGTGTTCAGAGTTTTCACCCTTTGCCTTCTCCTCCCCTCCCCGAGACGGGGGTTGGCTTCAGGGACCTCGTGGTGGCCAGGAGAGGAGGCTTCAGGTCCTTGGGCTCAGCTTCCTGCGCTGCCCTCTGTGCCCTTCGGACACATGTGCCCGAAGAACTTGGGGTCTAGTCTTGTGGTGTGGGAGGGGCCCCATGCATGTCCCTGTTGCATCAGTCCTGCAGCAGCTCTGGCTGTCACTACGGACTGTGGTCACTCTCAATTGTTTCCGCCCTCTGTTCTTCCTTCCTCCCTCCTCTCCCCCACCCTCCATTTCTCTCTCCTTCCCTTCTGTCTTCTCCTTCACTATTGAGTATCTACCATGTGTGAGGCACTGTATTAGGCTCATGGAATCCATGAATAATGCTAAGATCCCTGCCTCCTTGCCATCTGCATTTTAACGAGGGGAGTCAGACAATAAGCCACAAGCAGAAGTAAATTATATAGAGTATGTTCGGAGGGGATGAGTGCTGTGGGAAAAAGAAAAGGAAAGGAAAAATTAAAGCAGGGCCAGTGAGATGAGGAGTGCTAAGATGGGGGGAAGGGCGGGTATGGGGTTAAGCAGAGGAGCTGGAAAAGGCAGGGGCAAACAGCTGTGGTGGGACCCAAAGCTTGTACAAGTTGGGGGGTCTTCCTCCTCAAGAAACACAAATGAAATTGTGAATAAAATCTAAGTCTTTCCTCCTCAAGAAACACATACAAAATTGTGAATAAAACCTTAGTCCTCCAGGGGAATATTTATGTAGAAAAAGAAAAGATTACAGGAAAAGATTTTTGTTCCTAACTCTGACTCAGCACTTTACCAGAAGTGTTTACATAGAAATGCTTCCTAATCATAAACCGCTGTCCCCTTCTCCACCCTGTACGACTTCCAGCAGCTCCCAGCGCACACAGGGGCTGGTGCGAGGCATGGGTCCAGTAACGTAAGCTCACTGGCTTCATACATAAACCTGCCTCTGTGGGTGTGCCTCGCGACAGAGAGATTGTCCAGGACTAGAAAGAGGGGAGAGAAGTAGCCAAGGATGTAAGAGCTACGGAAAGAGTGTTCCAGGGAGAGGAAACAGCTAGAGCGAATTCCATCATCATCCCCCATCTGTGCCCCGATGATGACGACTTGGCTCCTGAGCTCTGGAGGGGCAAGGCTGGCTAACATCAACCGGACCATCTGCCTGGTTGTTGAATGCCTCTTCCGTGTCAGAAGCTCTCTGATAAGCATCACCGTACAATGGAAAGATCTTCACACCGCATGTCCACTTCCATAGGTGCATTTCTGTGCCTCCTCCCGAGCCCTCCCTGTCCCCTTCCACACATATTCCTTCCATGCCTTTCACCAGTGAGCCCAAACCATTCACCACCGTCTGCTAGTCCATTTAAATACTTACCTGGAACCACTTCTCTCTCAATACAAAGGGATCACAAGGTACAGTGCCCAAGGGGAGGATTTCTTTCTCATCACGTCTCTCAGGGCCACCTCGGATGGGATCTGTGGTGCAGCTCATAGCTCACGTCAATGTAGTGCGTTGACTCATCTTTGAACCAGGCCATTTCTTCTTCTCGGTCAGCTAGCTGTAGGTGTGAGATGAGGGCAGGGCGAAGGTGCATGCATGAGTTTCGTAGGTCTGCTGGAACAAAATACGGCGGACTGACGGGCTTAAAACAACAGAAATTGTGCACTGTATGAGCTGGTCTGGCCAATGGTCAGAATGGAGCATGAAATGCAGACAGTGGTGTCAGGGGCTGTCTTTATACAAAGGAAGGACCCTTTTCCATTTGCACAAAGGCCAGCAGAGGTTGTCTAGGAGACATGTAAGGTACACTGTTGTCATGTATTTTAAACCCTACTTTACTGCGGGTGGAGCCTAGGTTAAGGTGATTTGAAGGTCACCCAAAGATTTTATAGATTTTATTTATTTGTTGGAGAGAAAGTGAGAGGGAGCACAGGCAGGAAGAGCAGCAGTCAGAGCAGACAGAGGGAAAAGCAGGCTCCCCGCTGAGTAAGGAGCCTGATGCAGAACTCAATCCCAGGACCCTGGGATCATGACCTGAGCTGAAGGCAGACACGTATCCGACTGAGCCACCCAGGCATCCCCATCCAAAGATTTTTATATCTTCAACATTCAAATTACTTTGAATGTCAGGGAGATTCAGGAAGCAGGAAGCAACATATTCAAGTTAAAAATCAGAAAGAAATTTAGAGGATAAGACACAACAGCAACAAAACAGTTTTGGTATTATGCCATTTTATTGACAAAAAATAAAAACAAATTTCAAAGCACATCTTGAAAACAGGAGAGGAAGGACCTGAAAAATTCCCGGTGTATTGTAGCTGGGAAGTGGAAATTAATTTATTGTAATTATTATTACCAACTATGTAAGTGTACACTTTATTGATATTTCCTTAACTTGTTGCTATTTCTTATCTAGTATTTATTACTTATTTTGAGGATATGAGACTACCGGGGCGCCTGGGTGGCTCAGTCAGTTAAGCATCCAATTCTTGATTTCGGCTCTGGTCATGATCTCAGGATTGTGAGATTGAGCCCCACCTTGGGCTCCACACTGGGCATGGAGCCTGCTTAAGATTCTCTATCTCCCTCTCCCTTGGCCCCTCTCTGCCTCTTAAAAAAAGTACTTAGAGGGGCCTGAGTATTTATTGTTTTTTTTTAACATAAAAATTCATAAGGTGTTCACAAGTTTGAGTGCAATCCTTGCTCTACAATCTTATTTTTCCCTATAAGATTTTGTCTTATTCAATTACATTTCGCCTACTATAAGGATTTCCAGGAAAAAATACCACAGATTCTACATTATTTATGTGGGTTTTTTTGTCAGTGGCAATTACAGTGTGCTTGGAGTCCCATAACTGATGCCCCCCCCCTTTTTTTTCCAGCCAACCTAGCTTGAAATTTCCACATATTCGTAGAGATTTTTTTCATTCCTGACATTTAAGAGACTTCTCTTACAACATCTTTTGCAATGACATCCTGTTTCCCCAATGCCACCAGCGTAGCTGATATTTAGATTCTTGCAATAATGTCCTAACCAGTTTTCCTAAGTTCAACGTCTACTTTTTCTAATATCTGACCTTGTATTGCTCTTGGGTGGTTTTTCCTAAAATTCCCCTTTCATCATGCCTTTACTGTGGCCAAAATTTTCAGTGGTGTTCCATCATCTCTAGAAGCAATCTCAAAACTCATTTGATTATGTACATATCAGTTAAAGTATTTTGAGCATCCAACTTTAATATATATGTATTCATTTTAAAAATTATACACGTGTGCTCCTGTCTATCCATATATTTAGGATTTTTAAAAAATGATTTTATTTATTTATTTGAGAGAGAGTGCAAGTCGGGGGAGAGACAGAGGGAGAGAGAGAGGAAGGAGGGAGCCTGATGTGGGACTCGATCCCAGGACGCTGGGATCATGACCTGACCTGAAGGGAGACGCTTAACCAACTGAACCACCCAGGTGCCCCTCCGTCCGTATATTTAATACTTAATACTAATGAAACTTAACTTTTAAATTTTTAAGAAAAAATAATAAATAAGAGTTCTAATATTTTTCTTCTGGCATCCCAAAAGATCATTTAACATGATTCATTTTGGGTGATGGTGTGTAGGGGGAATTGAAAAAATCAGAGATAGGGCAGTGGAGTGCTGTCCTACTGTCTGTGGTGCTGAACTAGCATCGCATGCTACCACATAATTGTATCTCCAGACCTTTGGATACTGGAGTTCCTTGTCTAACCTTTCCTCACATTTACAAAACAAAAGGGAGAGCACTGGTGTTATATGTAAATGATGAATCACTAAATTCAACACCTGAAACCAATTTTATCATATGTGTTAACTAACTAGAATTTAAAGAAACACTTGAAATAAAAAAAAAGGTGGGGGCGGGGGATGTTACAGACTATAATCTCAACAGGATTCTGACTCCTAAAATGGAGTTCTAGAGGACCTGGAATTCTCTGTCCTACATGCTGAAGGAGCAAAGTATCTCCTTCCCTGAAAGAAGCAGACCGACAATGAAAAGAAATGGAGGGCTTAAGTAAGTCTCCACGTTAGCTGAATGATTTCATTTTTCCATTAAAGAACATAGTCAAGGAAAATGTTAAAAGAAGATCCTAATCCTCACATTTTCATAATTTTATAGTTTCATAACCCAAAATAATTGGGAATAAGAGAAAGTATTGCTGTTGAAGGCTGTTCAGTACAATGAAGTTGTACAGTGAGGTTCAGGAACATGAAATTTAGCAGGTACATGAATACTTTTGCGACTGTTGGCTATTAGAAGCAAGACTAAATTTCTTCCTTGAGGAAGATTCTGATGATCTATAAAATGTCAACTGATCTTGTCACAAATTAGTGGTTCATATGAACTTCATAAAGATGATAGAAGCTGCAGCACTTGTATAAATGATGAAAGAGTATTTCCTCTCAAAATCTCCAGCTAGCTGCACTTCAGCTGGATGCAAATTAGAAACTGTAGGTGAGACCTAGAGTGTCAGAAAATAGTTAGGTTTCTCATGTAAGTAAAAATGAGTTGAGAATTCAGAACATCTGTTATTAATGGCTCTACCACAATGCCACTAGAGAATTTACGATCATTAGGGCAACTTTCAGTAGACCATTTGAAAATTTACTTTTTCCTTTCCATGGCAACAAATCTGTAGTCACTTGATGCTGAGAAAAATGGATGTTTAATTGTGGGTATCACCACCAATGTTCAATTTCAATATCAACCATAATACTTGAATGATCCAATGCACTGAAACTCTTTGATACAAGTTGTTAACACAGACTTCCATTTAATAAATGTTTGTTTGCAAATATTACTTGCTGGGCCATGTGGATATAGAGATTGAAAAGACAGAGCTTGATGCTTGGGAATTTCACAAGGACACAGACAAGAAGATAAATGAGTATCACTGTATCATATTGCCTGATAGCTGCATTAACAGAATAGTGTGCCAGCACATAGGGAGATACCTAAGCAGACTAGGACAGTCTTCTTAGATGAGATGTTGCTTGAGCTCACTGTCTCAGGGGCAGTAGGAGTCAGCTAGGTAAGCAAATGGAAGAAGGTCACTCCAGGGAAAGAGGCAAAGAGGTGTGAGGCAGCAGAGCAAGACTTGGAAATCAAATGCCTAGTTCACAATTGATCATGGTGCAATGGGTATGAATGGGCAAAAGGTAAGACCAGAAAACACCTTGTGTATTATTCATATTCAGGAATATGAATGTTCTCCTGAGAGTAAAGGGGAAGTATGTGGAATTTAAGGACAAAAACAAGTGAACAAAGAAAAAAGAGACAAAGAAAGAAACAGACTCTTAATTATAGAGAACTGATGGTTACTAGAGAGGAGATGGGTGGGAGGATGGGTGAAATAGGTGATGGGTTTCAAGGAGTACGCTTGTGATGAACGCTCGGTGTTGTATGGAAGTGTTGAATCACTATATTAGACACCTGAAACTAATATATAACACTGTATGTTAACTGGAATTAAAATAAAAAACTTAAAAAAATAAAGAAAGAAGAGGTATTCAAGGAATTTGAGCAGTGAAAGGACATGATGTTACGTGCATATTAAGAAAATCCTTCTGACAATGATGTAAGGAGTAGGGACCACAAATGGTCCCTAAAAGAGGGATAAAATTTTGGAATACTACAGAAATATTGAGTCATCAATCAAGTCATCGAAGTGAAGATGGAGACTATAGAGAAACACTTAAAAGGTATTTAGACTACAGTTTCAACAGGAGATATTAAACAATTAATTTTAGAGCAAGGGAGAGAAAGAAGTCTCAGATAACCCTCAATGTTTCATGTTGGGAGAAGGATATCATCTGCTGAGCAAGGGAATGCAGAAGAAGCAACATATTTGGGAGAAGGGTTGTATGAGTCTTGGACTCACACATGCTTTAGGTACCCACGAATCACGCCAGTAAAGATTCACAGCAGAAAAGATATCCTTGATTCGGAAGTTCTAAAGAACAACGTGGGCTCAAAGAAGATATATGGAAGCCATCTGTAGTGGGTGAAAAGGCACAAGTAGGATCCCCAGAGAGAGTGTAGAGTGAGGAGACAACGAGGGTAAAGTCTCCAGGGAAAGGTAGTTTTTAAGCAGGGACTGGAGGAACAGGAACCATCAAAGGAGAATAAACTCGAGTAGACAGAGAGGTCAGAAGAAAAGAAAGAGTTGGATATCATGGAAGCCAGTGGAAGAGGATTCTTCAAAAGGGGAGAGAACCAAGAATGAGGAGGAAGACCAAAGAAATCAGTACCAGACTTTCATTATCGTTTTTGGACAAATTTAAATTTGCTTATTTATATGTTTATAAACATAAATATTTGCTTTTTTAGATTTTATTTGTATTAGCTACTAAATATAAAAATGCATAAGATTAAATAAATTCCACAAAATACACATAGTCATATTTTGTAGATATTACAGCTAACAGTTATGGCCAGCGGTATCAAGATACACCTTCCCTTTTGTATTCTTCTGGAAATGCCAGGGGCATTTTTTCCTGTTGTGCTTGAAGCAAAGCCTAGAACCATATAAAGCAACTATTCCTGAGATTCCCTAGTGTGAAATTTTATGTTACAGAAATGGACTCTAATATATGACTGAATGGGTTTTTTTGAGAGCTACTTTATAATGCTATAATATAACTACTTGTACTCAAAGGTTCAGTCATTCAGGTTTTTATATTTGTCATAATGTCGGAAATTACCCTGAGGTGTCCAGAGAGCAGAAATACTTTGAATATGATGGAAACATATTCAGAGTTCTCAACACTGTCACATAAACATTGAAACTAAATAATTGAGTGAGAAAAATAAATTTTAAAAGGTTTATTCCATAAGTTAAGGTCACCACGGTTTACAATAACCTCAAAAAGAATGCTGAGTCTAAGTCTGGGATATGGGTCTTTCAGGGCAAAAAGACAAGTTAATTGAAACCCAGAAAATTACTTGTTAGGCGTTGTGTTCACATATGTGTGAGTGTGTTGGTTTTATGGGATGTCAGCCCAATGACATAACTAGAGTCCTAACCTTTGGCCTTGCTTAGCATAGGCTGAAATGCTAAAAGATGGAAGATTCTGTGTTATTATGACATAGGAAATGGGCTAAAGAAAAATTGTTATTGCAAATCTGATGGTGGGAGGGTAAGAAAGTAATCACCTGATAGCTCCTACTTTCTCAACCAAGTATAAGGTAAGGTGGTGAAAGATTTGAGCAAGCAACTGGGAAAGGTAGAAGGTTTAAGAGGAGAGAAAAAATGGCTCTCCTGAAAACACCGATAGTAATCTTATTAGCAAAAAACATTGAGGTGGTGGGTTTCAATGAGGGGCCATCTGGGGTGTGGGATCACAAATTCTAAAGTAAAGCCAATTTGCCCACTTGTGTGTATCTGGCAAAGTTCAACTGCTGGATGCAGACTTAGGGCTGGTGGGCACCTGGGTCTGTTCAGACAAGTGTGGTGGAGGGAGAGAGAGGCTCGGTGACTACAACGATGGGCCCTGGAACGTAATCAGGAGAAGAAATGTGAAGAAAGGAAAGGGCAGATGGAGATGGAGAAGTCAATGGATTTTATGTCATGATCAATGTGAAATATGGTGGAACTTCCTGGTTAAGTGTCATAGAAGGCCGGGGTTAGTGTGTGTAATGATTTGAAGGTGATACAAGTTTTGGTAATGTGTATACAATCATGCAAGAGGATGACAGTGGAGGAAAAGGTCATTCTTTGGTCATAGGAAGCCAAGGAAGTGATGGGCCAGGGCGTTAGACGGGTCATCCATGTAGATATTGAAACTGTCAAGAAAGATGATGAGGGTCAAGGGAGACGGACACATAAGGGAGAGAGACCAGCTTTGTTAATGACAGCATTCAGCGGAGGAGAGAGTGGTGACGACAGCTGCTATGAGTCTCAAGGGAGAGGGAGTGATGTTCTGGAGTGGCAATAGTCCCCTTGTACATAGGAATTCAAGGTCAGCTCAAGGTTTCAGTGACAGGCAGGAAGTGGGGTGAGCCTGTAAGAAGAGGCTTAACAAGGGGGGAGATGGGGAGAGAGAGAGTTTTGCTTCCAGAGAGCTGAGTGCATCATACACAAGTAATACATTTGTTTTATATTAATAATGTTTTCACTAATTAAAATGAAATAAATTCTCATTAAAAAAATTTAAAATCTATAAAAGTATAAAAAAGACAATAAAAATCATCAATAATCTGACTCTAAGTGATAATCACTTCTAAATATTTTGCGTATATCCTTCCAGTCTTCTCTTCTTCCTACACACGTGCACACATACGTGTGTGTGTGCATTCATTACCCTAACTGACATCACATAGTGTGTATGATTTTGTGTCCTAAATCAGTATAGTGGAGTGCTAAAATATGTGCGCTCTGGAGTCAGTTGACCTAAGTTCAAATGCAGGCTCTGCCATTTATTAGCTGTGTGATCTTAGCCAAGATTCTTAAATCTATGACTCAGGCTCCACACTCTTAAGTGGAGATAATAGTAAATTAAATATACCACCAGTTCATATGAGGATTAAATGAGATCCTGTATATATAACAACTTACCACAATGTCAGACACAGTGTGAACACTCAAGAAATTTTCTCTCTTCTTTAAGATATGATGAAAATTTCTCATTCTATTAAATATTTTTCAAACACAGGATTTTTTCCCATTAGTGTCCCATTATGTTTATGTATTCTATGTCCATTCTTTTTCGATCACAGTATAGTGTAGAAACTAAGGGAGCATAGCATTCTGGCAGGCTCCAAAGTCAAAACCTTGGGTTTAACTTCTTTCTCCACTACTTACTATCCCTATGACTTCGGGTGAGTTACTCAGCTTCTATAATCTCAATTTTCTAAACTGTGAAATGGATGTATTTCTCCTGAGTTGTTAGGATATTTAACTGATACCATCCATGTGAAGTAGTCAGTAAATCTTAGCGATGATGGTGGTGGTGGTGATGGTGTGGTGGCGTTTCCAAATATTTAAGATGTTTCCGATGTATGCCAATTGCATTACTCATTTTATAATTTCTAGAGAGTAAGGTTAACTGAAAGTGTAGAGCTTACAATTGGCCAATGGGGCAGCAGAGAGAGGGTTCTGGTTGGCCAACAGACAAAATATATTTCAGATTCCAAATGGTGCAAATAAAGTAAAACTTGTATGGTAACAACTAATATGTCATTTCTTTTTATTAAGTAAGACTGTCGAATCAAAGGAAAAGGGCAACCACTTCAAGAGAACATGTAATTTGATTACAAAGTAATGAGACAGACTCCACAACAATCCATCTTATTACTTTTGAGTCACACCTAGAGTGTTTACTCTCTTCTGGAAGCTTTGGTGAGCCCACTGATTATGTCACTTTATGATGAATAAAAGCACACACACATCTATTAATATTCTCTTTGCCTTCGAGCCTTGATGCTAAAAATATGACCCAGCATATGTCACACTGGTTTTCATGTGATCACTAAACTCATTATTTTCGCCCGCATAATCTTCTATCTGACGACTCGAGTGCTACCAAATTCAATACAATATCTGTTACTGTAGAGAAAAATCCTGGTAGAATCTTCGTTAGTATCTCAGTTGACGATGCAGGTCTGAATTCAAAAATGTAATTCAAATTCTTTTGAAGCTGCTTGAGAACCATTGGCTTCACCTTCTGTTCCATGCACGAAGCAATTAGCTTTGGCTCTATTAATATAATACTTTCCTATAACAGCATATGAAAATTTGAGAAGAAAAAATATTCCAACGTTTTCAAACAAACTTTCAAAAATATTAGAATCATAGACCCAGGAGCATCGAAAATAGTGGAAGGCAGAATGTGGCCAAGAACAATGTAACAGAGATATTTAAAATTGCTACCTGTCAGCCAGCTGTTAGTGCTAATTGGGGGGCGGGGGAGTACATTACGCTCTATCCGTTGATGAAAAGGATTGGTGCCTAATGATGAAGGCTGTGTCTACACAAGGTGAACAACTGGAATGGATTTTTCACATTATGTGGACCGCGGTTTATAATAATCTAGATTAGTAAACACATCATTGGTAATGATAGATTACAAAGTAACCCTACAACAGCTAAAGTGAGATCCGTTGCATTAACTGAAATAAAATTATGTTTCCAGGTGGTGCGAGTAGCAAACAGAGAGACAGGAGAGTGAGCATGAATGCACAGCAGTTGGGCACAGGCTGGAGCCCGAAGGGATCAGGGCCCCCAGAGCATTCCTCGTGGAGGGGGCTGCTGACAGAGCTCTTCTCTGCAGAGCTCCCCTTGGAGAGTTTAAATGCCCTCACAACAGTGGTCGCTGTACATTTTGTTGACCCTCAGGGTTATGATTTTTATCTGTGAGGTTTTGTCCTGTTTCTCCCTTTAAAAAAAAATCTCGATCATTCTGTATTTTTTGGTTTCACCTATTTCTTCTACTGTCACAATAGAAGAGGCAGGTTACACCCCTTGTATGTAGACTATGGATAATGGTTTGTATTTGTATAAATATTTGACGACTGTTTACACACAGAATCCATGTCAGGTGTTCCGTAAGCGTATGAGATGCTTACGCTCTTCGAAGCACATATGCTTTTCCACATCTTGTCTGAGCCTCAGAACAGCCCTGTGAAGAAAGCAGGGCAAATATTTATGCCATTTTTCAAGAGAAGGAATTGGAACGGAAATCGAGCCATGGGAACAGGTTCCCAGAGTTAGGAGTGGTACCACGTGCATCTCCACTTAATCCCGCACTATTTATACCCACCCCCCTGCTGCTCTGCAGTGGCTAACTTAGTAATTTATCAAGCCTCTATTTATCAGTGAGCCTGTTTATGGATTCTCTATTCTGTTCCATTAGCCCATTTATCTCCCCCTATGCTGATAAGTAGCACATGATCTTAATTATCATACTTAAATATGTGTTGACAACCGGTAAAGCAACTCCTCTCGACTTGTTCTTCAGCAATGTCTTGGCTATTTCCGAACTTTCACATTTCCACGCATACTTTTATTTGATCTTTTTTAATTTAAAATAATCTTAAACTCACAGAAAAGTTTCAAGCACAGAACAATCATTCTTTTCCAAACCACTTGAGAGTAAGTTGCCCCATCACCCCTGAACACTTCAGTGTATTTCTACAAAGACACCCCCCTGTAAAATCAACCCTCAAAACCAGGAAACTGACACCGACAGAGTTTTACCATTTAAACCTCAGACCCCATTCAAGTTGTCCCAAGGATTTAGTCTAGAGCCACATACTGCATTCAGGGTATGTCTCTTTAGTCCTTATCAATCTAGAACATTTCTCAGTCTTCCCTTGAATCAGTTGTGCTCTTGACACTTTCCGAAGATGAGAGGCCATTCACTTTGTAGAGTGTTCCCCTGTCTGGGTTTGTTCGTGTTCGATCATGATTAGACCCAGGTCGTATGTCTTTGGCAGAACCATCACAGTGGTGATGCTGTGTTCTCCTTGCATCTTCTAAAGCAGTACATGAATTTGATTTGTGCTATGATTGGTCCCATTAACTTTGAACACTTGAGTAAGGTGGTGTCTGCCAGGTTTCTCCACGGTAAAGTTAACTTTCTCTCTCTTGGATTAAATATTCTTGGGCAGGGTACTTTGAAGTTATGTGAGTATCTTCTATCTCTATAAGCTTTCAATGAATGAATGAATGAATGAATGAATGAATGAATTTATATCAGTACGAACTGATAGTTTCCTGTTGTGCTCAATGGGCTGGATTGCGTTACTATCATTACTTATTTTGATGCTCAAATTATCGCTGACTTGATTGGCTATAGGAATTAATACAGATGTAAACGTGAATGTTGTCTGTCTGTGTGTGCATGTATTCTCAAGCTTTGTCATCTGGGAGGTTCCGGGAGCAGGGACCCCAACAGTAATAAGCACCAAACTCTAGGCTCCAGTTACGATAAATTTTTTTTTTTAGATTTTATTATTTATTTATTTGTCAGAGAGAGAGAGGGAGAGTGAGCTCAAGCAGGGGGAGCGGCAGGCAGAGGAAGAAGCAGGCTCCCTGCAGAGCAAGGAGCCTGATGTGGGACTTGATCCCAGGACCCTGGGATCATGATGTAGACCGAAGACAGCCACTTAACCGACTGAGCCACTCAGGCGTCCTTCCAGTTGTGATAATTTCTATATCTGTTTACGTATTTAAAATAACGAATCACGGTGATATCTTTAATAGCTGTTCAGGGCCCATCTAGTTTCCCCTTTGCATATTTGTCATTCCTTTCTCTAACAGTGAGAAACCGGTCTCCTAGTATTTTTTTTTTGAAGATTTTATTTATTTATTTGAGAGAGACAGAGAGATCATGAGCAGAGAGAGGGAGAAGCAGGCCCCCCCACTGAGCAGAGAGCCCGATGTGGGGCTCGATCCCAGGACCCTGAGATCATGACCTGAGCTGAAGGCAGACGCTCCATGACTGAGCCAACCCAGACACCCCTATATTTTTAACATATTTACTTTTTTTGATCAATCATTCAGTAAATAACAAATCCGTTGTCACCGTCAGTCCCCTTTCCCCTCCTCATGGGCACATTCCTTACCCCACCTGGGTTTCAACACCTGTGCTGGGCCACGCACACACCTGTCCTCCCTTCGGCTGACGCTCAGTGTCGGGTGCTCTTCTTCTCCACAGGTGGTGGCTCTCCTTACCTCCCTTGAGACCTGGCACCCTGCACTGAGGCCACCCTTCCTCCCAGCCTGCACCCCCTGCACGGCCACGCTCCTCATCCTGCTTGGACTTTGGCCCCATACAGGGCCCGTCCCTCGACGTGGATGCCCTCCTCACCCCATGCTTGTCAGAAATGCTCTTGGTAGAATGTCCCATCATTTGTAAGTTCTTCCTCTACTTACTTGCTTATCTATCATGCTGTTTCAAAAGCAATCATTCTCTAAGCAAAGCATATTGGTGGAGCCATCCCTTTCCACTCGGCATTTCCCTCCCCTTGTGGTTACCTTATTCACCCATCGTCTTCTGGTTTGTTCAAAGTGTACCCATGATTGTTCAGGGCCCTGAGGTTTCTGCCACCCCTACTGTGGCAGGTGCCGGATAGAGGCGTTGGGAAGCATGGGGCAGGGGGAGAGTGCTGACTTGGGGTCTCCTTACATGGCTTAGTGGCATCTCAAACACAATGCTCCCCAAACCTTCTGTTGACCACCCCCCCCTCATGCCTCATCCATTTTCCCTGTCCCAGAAGGTGACATCTTCGTCCCCCTCAGTTGCCCAAGACAGAAATCAGAGAGTCATTCTTAATTCCTCACTCCCCCTAACTTCTCTACCCAATTCTTCAGTTTTCCCTACAAAGTCTACCTAAGATCTGTCCCTTTACCTCCACATCTTGTTGGACTCCAGTGACAGCCACCTGACCAGTATCCTTCCACTCCGTTCTCTGTAGAGCCGCTAAGTTCTCTTTCAAATACGTACAGCAGATCATCCGTTCTCAGGTTTCAATTCTTTTTTGGGGGGGTTCCTACCACATTCAGAATAATCGAATCTCATTACCGTGGTCTGAGTACTGTCCCTACTGTCCCTAGTTTCCAATGTCATTGCCTTCATTGTATTTCTCCCCATGTCACCCAGGGTTCAGCCACTCCGGATACGCTTTGGTTTCATCCCGGGTATAGAACAAGCTCTCTCCAGTCTCTGGGTTTATAGAAGGTGTTCCCCCAGTGGATGGGGACACTCTTCTCCTCCACTTCACAGCTCTTCTCATGGGTCATAATGATATGTGAACTGACTTTCTTGTCCATCGTGTCTCACCACACTCCCACCTGGATGGATCTCCATACGGGCAGAGAGCTGTCCGTTTTCCTCACCAGCGTATGCCAGATGCTGTGCACATGATAGATACTTAGTACATACTTTTAGAAGGTGTGGTGAAATGATACCGTGAAATATTGATTTGTGCCTTTTCCTGTAATTCCCTCCCCTTCCCCACACAAACAAATCTTTTATTTTATTTATTTTTAATTCTTTAAATTTAAATTCAATTAATTAACATATAATGTATTATTAGTTTCAGAGGTAGAGGTCAGTGATGCATCGGTTACATATAACACCCAGGGCTCATTCCATCACGTGTCCTCCTTAATGCCCATCACCCAGTTACCCCATCCCCCACAGCCTCTCCTCCAGCAACCCTCAGTTTGTTTCCTATGATTAAGAGACTCTTATGGTTTGTCTTCCTTTCTGATTTCGTCTTGCTTTATTTTTTCCTCTCTTTCCCTATGATCCCCTGTTTTGTTTCTTAAAGTCCACCTATGAGTGAGATCATATGCTAATTGCCTTTCTCTGATTGACTTACTTCGCTTAGCATAACACCCTCTAGTTCCATCCACGACATTGCAAATGGCAGCATTTCATTTTTTTGATGGCTGAGCAGTATTCCATTGTGTGTGTACACACCACATCTTCCTTATCCATTCATCTGTCAATGGACGGCTCTTTCCAGATGGCTATTGAGGACATTGCTGCTATAAACATTGGGTTGCAGGTGCCCGTTCAGATCACCATGTTTGTATCTATGGGGTAAATACCCAGTAGTGCCATTGCTGGGTTGTAGGGTAGCTCTGTTTTCAACTTCTCAAGGAACCTCCATACTGTTTTCCAGAGTGGCTCCACCAGCTTGCATTCCCACCAACAGTGTAAGAGGGTTCCCCTTTGCATCCTTGCCAACACCTGTCATTTCCTGCTTGTTAATTTTAGCCATTCTGACTGGTGGGAAGTGGTATCTCATTGTGGTTTTGATTTATATTTCATATGGCCCATGAGCTAAGAATGGTTTTTGCATTTTTAAATGGCTGAAATGAAACAAAAAGAAAACACGATGTTTTGAGACTTGTGAGAGTTACATGAAATTCACATCTCAGTGCCCATAAATACAGTTCGATTGCAATACAGTCACTCTCATTGGTTTGCATATTGCCCATGACCTGCTTCCACGTTGTAATAGTGGATTGTAGGATTTACTCTCCAGCCCTTTATAAAAACGTTTGTCAACCTCTGCCTTATCTGGAAAAAAAAAAAATGGATAATGATTCCTACATCAGAGGGTTATTTGTGTGTGTGAGGATTAAATGGATACTAGAAATAATATATGGGGCTGCACCTGGAATCCGCAGGTGCTTGAGAAATGATTGCCTTCCTCCAAGCCTGATACTCGAACTTTACCACATTCCATAAAACAGTGACTTTTGCATTCAAAACGGTTTTGAAGCACCGTATGGAGCATTTGCATAGCCAGATAGACGGACAAACGAAATGCACTTTGTATTCTGTGTAGAAATATCTTTCATTAAGGAGCCTCCCAGAAGTGCACAAGGATTAATTTAAACCTAAACGCTTCCCCATTAATTTGATAAGCCTCTAACACACGGTATACAAATCACACAGCGGAGTTTAATAATTTATAAGTGTCGTATGGGTTGCAACACCATAGTTGGAAAAGGCAGGTTTGCTTGTAAAACGTTCCCGCGGGTCCAGGAGATGCCGACTGCAGTAGAAAGGGTCTCCACCTTGCCTTCCCAAGACAACCGTGGATTTCTGAATCCTCTCCCCACGCACCTCCCGTGCGTCAGAAATTTTGTGTTCATCTGGCCACTAGAGAGCACTTTGAGACTAACAAAGCTGGGGCCGGGCACCCAGGCCTCCGTTTGAAGCCGGGTCTCCGGTGGCCGAGGGGTGTGCGCTCGCTCGCTCGCTGCGCCATCTAGCTACCGCGATGACTTACAAAGGGCCATCAAGGCTGATGGATGCATTCTGTGAAGCTTAGTGACCTGTGGTAGTGATAATGAAGTATTCTGCAGCCCAGATAACATTTTATTCTGTCACTATGGTTTTCTGCCTCCAGTGACATCACCTAATTTGTACTGCTTTACGGCGTATTGCTAAGGCGAGCGTTTTAGCCAGGGTCCCAGCTCCCTTATTGCTCGGTCTCTTTTCTGTCACATTGAATTTCTCTCAAAGAGAAAATATGGCTTGATATTGATTCCAGCGCACGAGATAATTTCAGGTTCTCACTCTGCAGTTCATCCGAAGCCCCGTTTAAAATCTCGAAGAGGTTTTCCAAGGCTAAGAGGCGCAGTTCAAAGGAACAGTTCTTAAATGCGTTTAAAAGACCCTTGGCTACGTTTTCTGATGTCTCATCAGCAGTTTGCACTGATACACTTTCCATTGTTATTACAACTGAACCATATCACGGGGAGTTGTACCAGCAAGACCATCAAGTTTTCTAAAAAGCTATAAAGCTTTGATGTTTTCTGGCCTATTTCTTACTGTGCTCTTAAAAATGTTTGGCTTCTGCTGAGCCAAATGTGTACTTCTAAAGGCGTGTGCGGTGAAAAACTCTTCTAGCATCTCAGTGACCGCCGCAATGTCTGTCTCGGGAGCAGGAGGAGGAGTTCTGTTTGCTGAAGCAAGGGGGCTTCTCTGTGGCGTGCCTTGGGAATGAATGCCGCGACCTTCAGCTGTGCTCCGGCCCATGAGCAGCGCTGGGCTCTGGCAGTGGAGCTAGAAGAAGAATCTCCTCTCCTGGCCACTGCTTCCGAGCATTTCGCAAAGCCATTCCATTCTGGTATTATTGTTTGCATCAAAGAGAAATCAAAGACCTCCGTTCTAGCCCCGTTTCCTAAACCCCTTGAGGTGTTTATAAGGATAGGTTTGCAGGGGACTTCTTTGATGTTTTCAAAATTCTAAATAATTTCTCCCTCTTTTGAATGACACTTGACTTTCAAGCAAAGAATATTTCTGCATGTGAAATGTTGGTTCTAATAATAACTTGCTTCATGCGCCACTGAAATCACTAATAGAATTTGCTGCTGTTTTTACAAAAAGAAGTTTCTTTGCTCTATCCGGGTGCCTGGCCTCCGGACGCCGGCCAGCACAGCGGCAGACCGCTGCAAACGGACGGCTTCATGAGGAAATTACCCTCTAAAATGTAAACTCGCTATCTCCCCTTTTGCCAACACCTAGCATTTGCGACGTGACAAGAGAAGAGCAAGGGAGTGAATAGGCTATTACCAAAGACGTTCAAGAGATAGATTCCTCTGGGTTTCACGGGGAGCCGTGCATATGACAACGTAAAGGCCCGGAAGGCAACGATAAGGAGTTCGCGTGGGGGTAGAAGCATTATTGCGTAGATACTGTCGCTTCTCAGCAGCCAGACTTCGTGTGAGCTATCAGGGTCTTTGCCAGATCCAGGCACCTGGCCCGGCAATCCTAGAGGGTTTCCTTCTGCACGTGCTGATTTATTTCGTGCGATGCTTTCTGTGTGGGTGAAAGATAGTAGAACTCTCTTGAAAAGGTAATGTTATCCCTGGGATTTCACCAAGGATTGCATTGAGTAGTACAAAGCAGAAAGATTGTATAGTTCTGCGTATGTATCTATTTTCGTTTGCCTGAAACTCCTTGGTCATCGGGGGCTCCGGGTCTGTGGGGGACATACTCCCATTGCCTAATTAGTGAATGCAGAGAGGTGACACTCACTCTTCCTTGTCTGGGCTTCCCCAGCTCTAGAAAGAAATTCGGATTTCTTCAGATGGGATCTTTCCCCCCTGTTGTATGGGTCTGTAGTTAGGGCCATCTCTTCTACCCCAGGGTGAGATGCTGGTGCTTCTCTGTGTCTGTGCAGACTCTTAATTTGTGTGTGTGTGTGCGCGCGCGCGTGTGTGTGTGTGCACGTGCGTGTGCGCGCGCGTGTGTGTGTGTGTGCATCTTGTGGATCTTGTATGTCGTCCAAAAAAACAAAAACAAAAACAAAAACAAAAACCACATCCCCAAACTGGGTTATAAACAGAATATTGCACTAAGTGGAAGTAATACTGAAGGGAGCGAGGGTATCCCTGTGTCTGCAAGCTACATCTCGAGTGGGCAGAAAGGGTTTTTTCTGAGGTAGAAGACACGCACGACAAATCATGTCCTACTCCGGGACAGCTCTCTTATTGTGGTCTTACACGCTGCTTCACCCGCGAATGCTGGTGAACCTGTTGCGTAGTTTTATCTCGTCTCTGGCTAAGACTCAGAGAAAGCTGGTTCAGCCTTTTATTTTTTTTGTAGAGCGTCTTCCACAGAGGATCTCAATAAACACTCGCGGTTTGATTCATAGGCTCCACGACTGGGGACAAACAGTGTGGCGCGGAGGAAATCGCAGCAGCTCAGCTGTGTGAACGGGAGCATGCCAAGCAGTCCTTCTGGGCCACTATTTCCTTATCTGTAAAAAGAAGGGGCTGGACTCAGTGATGGCTAAGGTCACTTCCAGCTCTGTCAATTCTATGTTTTTAAAAAATACTTGGATCCTGAAAGAAGAACATCTTCTCGGGTTTCCGGACAAAAGAGCCCAGGGTGTGTTTGTGCTTGACCTCCTACCACATCCTGACTTTCTACTTTAATGAACCTGGGTTTATTCTTCAGCGAAATGGCTCGGCTCCAGGAGCTCTCGGTGTGATTCTAACACCGCGTGGGTATTGATTTTTCTTGCAGGATAGTGGTTGCTGTAACCACCGAACTATTAAATCTCTCTCCTTCTCATAAGGATGACTTCACGCGTGCCGTTCTACTCCCTTTGTTTGATATTTAACTCAGTCCAGGGCTAATTTGAAGACAGCATTACCATCAAACTATCTCCAAATACTTCGTGGCTGACAGCTCTCTACCTTTCCTCTCTTCTGGGTCGTCGATCAAACACTCGAGCTGACAGAGGTTGATAAAAAATGGGACTTTGGGAGGACTCTGACCTTGTTCCTGCCATGTTCTCCATCACCTCCTGCACCAAAGCTTAGAATTTTTTACTGGGAACAGTGTCAGTACTTATTCAGACATCTTCCTTCCTTGTTTTGTTTGCTCATTTGTGCAGAAGATAATGTTTTGCCTCCTGGCCGGACCCCAGATGTTACCTTCCGTATACATGTACACAGGGAGCTGCAGTACTGAAATATTAATTTAATTCTTGCTTTCTCATTTTAGAAATTTACCCTCCACGAGCTCTCCAGTTAGCTGGGGGAAGACACAACGTGCCGAGCAGGTTATGTTATGACAGCCATCAACTTCCGGTGTTACGTTCGTTAGAACATACGTTACGAAGTGAGCAGTGACTTTGATGTCAATAAAGAATTCTATATCCAGAACCATAATACCTTGCTGATTACCTTTCAGTAGATTCCATGGTGACCCCCGAGGAGAGGGACAATTTAATGAAGCTGTTAATATTTCCATAAAACAAGCAATCTGATAAATTCTCTTTTGGTAGGCACCTTTGCAGAGCTAGCCTAAGTGGCTGTCCCACATGAAGCATTATCTTTTCTTGTACAACACTGAAAGCTTACATGCTGCTTGACAAATTTGAATTTTAAAAAGTCAGAATGATTGGCACTTGGTGACTTACACAGAAATATAAAGTGGTACAAGAAAATTGCCCATTTCTTTTAGATTTACATTTTATGTATTTTTTTTTCTTTTAAGAAGCGATAAGACATGTAATTTCCATCACCTTCCACCAGTTATGTATGAAAGAGGCTACAAGTTCAGCTCTGTAGGGGAAAAGCAAGTCGTGGGGAGAGCTGACATCACCACGGAAAAGCAGACAGCTTCCCCAGCTGCCTTTTACTTTGGTTCTAGAGATGGTTATTTGCAGACTAAGACCAAAATCCCAAGACAGAGGTACTGCAAGTCTTGAAAACCATTCTGCTGCCCCTCGCTTCCCGACCACCACCCCAAGACATCACTTACCCAATGTCTATCCAGGTCCATTAAATGCAAGGAGAAAAAGGAAGCAGGTATAATTAGAGTTTACATATGAAGACTTCTCTTTATGTGTTGGGTGCTCCAGAATTTTTGGCATAAAGCCATTATTGTCTATTCCTTAATTTGGTCAACTAACATTTACTGACATACAATAGCAAAGCACCCACTCTGCCCACCTGCTAAGTTAACATTTCCTCATTGAACTTCATTATAATTTTGAAGATGTGTGGCAATAAAGGTAATCGGGGCCGTCAACTCATAAAAATCTTGCTTAGAAATCTTGAATTTTTAAAAAAATTAAAAAAAATTTTTTAAAGATTTTATTTATTTATTCGACAGAGAGAGAGACAGCCAGTGAGAGAGGGAACACAAGCAGGGGGAGTGGGAGAGGAAGAAGCAGGCTCCCAGCAGAGGAGCCTGATGTGGGGCTCGATCCCAGAACGCCGGGATCACGCCCTGAGCCGAAGGCAGGTGCTTAACCGCTGTGCCACCCAGGCGCCCCTAAAATTTTTTTTAAAAGATTTTATTTATTTATTTTAGAACGAGAGAGAGCATGAGGAGGAGCAGAGGGGGAGAAAGAGGGAGTGGGAAAGAATCTCAAGCAGACTCCGTGCTCAGTGTGGAGCCTGATGGGGGGCTCGATCCCATGACCCCTGAGATCATGACCTGAGCTGAAACCAAGAGTCGGATGCCCAACCAACTGAGTCATCCAGGCGTCCCAGGAATCTTGCATTTTTTTGATATTAATATTCTGATAGATCAATCTGCAGTCTGTATCTCTTCCATTATGAACAACTGACCTCATCTTCTAACGTACATGTAAAAATATATAAATTCACAGCAACACACATGTAATTTCTTTTCTAGAATTTTCATTGACTTCTTTTCTGGTTTAGCCCGTATTCCAGTCATCATTGTACTTAAGGTTTAACCGTTCTCTCTAGTTTGGACTGCTTCATGGAAATATAAACAATTATTCCTCTGAAAAACAGAAACCATGGTACTTTGGCTCTAAGTGCAGCTGTGGAGCTGTGAAAAGCGATTTTTGACCTTGACGACTACTGGATTAAGAACCAAGATATTCTGACAGGAGACTTTTATCACAACATCTATATGTGTTCACTGAGCCAGCAATGAGGTTCATTTATTCAGCATTTGTTTGAGAGAGGGGGGTAAGCCCTGTGAGGTAAGGGCTGGCTTATCTTGTTTGATGTTGGTATTCGCAGCACTGAGCACATAGAGAATTAATACAAAATGATTGAATGTTACTGATTTTGCAGATGAGGAGACGAACACTCCAAGAATGTGAGTCCCTTCTGAAGGTCATTTGGGTAGTAAAAAATGGAACTAGAGTGCAGACTCTGGTTTGAGTCCAAGCCCTGTGCCTTTCTCCCATGACAACCCCTGATACACACACCAGCTGCTTTCTAGACTCCCTGCCTGTTTCCGGGCTGCAAGGCACATCCTTTTCTGGGCGAGAAGAGGTGGTGGGGGAAGTGGTAAGCGGTATCTTGGTAGGGCAGACATCGTGAATGCCATCAAAGCCCCATTTGAGGGAGCCCCCAAAGAATCTCACCTTGACAATGAGAATCTCTCATTGTTTTCATTGGGATCCCCCACCTTCGAGGTCCTGAAATACATCCCAGGTGATGCTACAGGTGGGGCATAGATAACCCACAGTCCTGTAAGCAGAGGAGCCAGGCCCAGCCGGGGACAATGGTCCTTACAATCGTCTGAGCGTGTTCACCTCTAGGTGAAGCCCCCTCTCCTTGCTCTTGATTTGGCTGAAAACGTAGTGAGCCTCCAGTCTGTGGTAGGTGGGGAAAGAGCCTCAATTAGAAACCAAAATACAAGGTATTAGCAAGAGAGATCTAACATTTACACTCGCACTTGGAGTTACAAGGTGTTAATGAGCAAGATAAACCAAGGAATGCATTTTTCTTCCTCCTTGGCTGCCTGGGTTGGCTGTGGGTGCAGAATAATTGAAACCTCAACTTCTGAGACTATGAATCAGGAGGGTTTCCTGTATTATGAATGATGTCATGTTGTAAGATGAGAGACTTGCTGTGAAACGCAGGAACATTCAGGGTAATGTGTTTGCAGCAAGCAGGATCCTGAATTTATTGCAGAGCGGAGTGTGTGAGCTGACCAAAATGGAGAATGATGAGGAGAAACTAAATTATGCATGACAGTCTTTACAGAGCAGAGGAAGGAAGAAAGCTTAATGATGTTGTGGTTGAAGGACCAGCAGCAATTGGTGATGTATTGGCTGGAGATTGGTAAGAAGAGAAATGGAGCTGTGAAGACTCAAAGACTATGGACGAGCGTGACAAAGACCAAGCCCTGGATGTGGGAGGGGGAGGGGAACCAAGGGCTCGTATGTAATAAGTTTTAGTGGCAACAAGCCAGCCAAGTAAAGTTAACTTGACATTAAAAATCATCATCTTAATCTATGTAGCTCTTTCAAGCTTGACTCTTATCAAAGCAAAAAAAAAAAAAATCTATGGTTAATGATGAAGTATTTTTCTCTTTGCTTTCCTGGCATCCACGAAACACAGTACATAATTTCATTATTGAATCTACAGGCTGGACCATGAGATAAAGAATGATGTGTCTGCGGTAGTGAGAAATTAGACAGAACCAACTGTTTATTCTCATCATTCTTCTCCCGTTAGGCTAAATTAATGTAGTTAACAAGCTTTTGTTTGGATTAGTGGCTCAGATCTGGGATGTGCCGATCAGAACACATGATTATTACAGTAGCTATTATTTAAGGAGTGCTGACGGTATCCTCAAGCCCTATGTGTAACACAGAACGGTTCTTTTGTTCCACCAGAATGAGGGGCTACACGTTTGAATAGAATAATGAAGTTCAAGAAAATCTGATTTACTTCCTTGGGGCCTATGGAAATCTCACGGATAGCCTTTCTTATTGACCTGTGCCCCGTTTCTCTGGTTTTTCTTTTTTGTTTGTTTGTTTGTTTTTTAAGCAACTGTAACACTGTGTGCAATTTTACACCCGGCCCAACGCAAGGTTGGGGTTAGCTTGAGAGACGTGTACAGGGTGCGGCTGGGAAGGGTTAGCAGGCTTCCGCGCGCACAGCTCTGGCCCTTCCACGCCCTTTGGGTGGAAACTGAGCGGGCCATGCAAAGCGCAAATGCAAATGTAACTTCGAGACATCTGTGCCTCGAGGCATAGCGTCCCGCCGTACCCGCCCTACCAGTCCTGCGGGGAAACTGTCAAGCTCTACCCTCCACATTCCCCACGACACAGTGACACCGCAGGCCCGTTCCAGAGGCCAAAACCAGGCCTCCTTACTTCCTGCCCTTTTCAGTTTCACGGCACTAGACTCCTTCGGGTCGTCTTTTATTTACTAATACTATTGATTTACAGCGAGAGGTTTAAGTGGACGGTAGATGCCGGGGTGGGGGTTCGGTAAAAACAAACTCACCACCACCAAGCAAAACCACCCAACCCTCAGATTCGGAGATGTGAAAAATGCGACGATTATCAAGTCAGAGCCCCGGGAGCCCCCGCGAGCAGTCCTCCGTGGGGCCCAGGCTGGGGACCACGAGCGCGGGCAGAGGCTCGGGGAGCTCGGGGCGCAGGTCGGCCGGGCCGCCACCGTTGCGGGGCGATCACTGCGGGTCCCAGCCCCGCGGCCTCGGGGCGGTTTCAAGGGCATCCAGGAGCCGGCGCCGGTCAGGGTCAAATCCCAAACCATCCGCCTCAACACAGGGAGGCCGCCAGGCCCGGAGGAGTCTTTTGTGCGCTGGTCCTAAAGGTCTCCCGCCACACCGCCGGCCGAGCGCGCTGTGGGCCCCGGACAAAGAAGCGGAGGCGACCTTGCCCAGGACTTCCCCGCCTGGCGCGCGCCCGCCGGGGCCCCCTCCCCAGAGCGCGTGGCCGCCCGTCCGCAGTCACCTTCCGGCCCCGCCGCGGCCCCGCCTCTTCTCCCGACTTCCTTTCCCTGCGCGCGCGGCGGCGGGGCGGCGGCGGCGGCCTGCGAGCGTGGACCCGCAGCGGAGGACCAGCCGGGGGCCAGCCCTGCCGTGCGGTACGCGGCCTGCGCGCCCCGCGGCGCCGCGCGAGCGCTGGGCGCGGGGGTGCGGGACGCCCGGCCGGTGGCGGGGCTCAGGGCCGGGAAGCCCGAGGTTCCCCCCCTCCCGGGGAAACCTCCCTCGGGGCCAACGATGGCGAGCCGGAGGGCCGGGTACTTGAGACTTGCTCCCTCCAGGAAACCGAGGGCGGGTGGGACTGGAGGCTGAGACTGGCAGGCACTTCCTGCGCCCACGTGGGGGCTCGGGGTGCCTGGTTTCGCCCGGCTCGGACTCCGGCAGGGGTGCGGGCGGAGGAGCGTGGGTTCTGTCCCGGCAGGGTACCAGATGTGTCCCCCTGGAGCAGCGTCCCTCTTGTTGCTGCAGCTGGGTTTCGGGTCTCCAGTGAGCGTTAAAGCGACGTTGCAGTAATACCTTCCTTTCCCTCTCTTCCCCTCCCACCTGCTGTTTCGTGGGCACTTAACTGGCACCCTGCAGCATGGATGCTAACCCTTGAGCCGGCGGTGAACCAGTGCAGTCCAGCATCGCTTGGTGTTAGGAGGGCTTATAGGCTTCTTAGAATTTGGGCAACACAGTCCGTGGATAATCATGGTTCCCAGTAGCGACTTTTTCCCTGCGTCCCCGTCTGAGGCACTGCCGCGCTGCCCGGTTTAAGCCAAGGGCTAGAGGCTGAAACCCAAGTGCTGGGAAAGTCACATCTCCCTTCCACCCAGATGCTCAAGAAGGCTCAGCGATACATACTCAGATCTTCTGTTGCCCTCCTCCGTCGTGCTGTTTAGTTTCCCTTGAAAGGACCCCAGCCCTTACTGGAAGTTTCAGGGGCTCCCCCTGTCCTAGAACAGCTCGAGCCTGCCTGTGAGAGAGTGAAGACCACGTTACTAAAACTTTGCCTCAGTAATAACAGCACTTGACACTTTTCATTGTTTCTCCTTTGATTCAGTACTCAGAGTTGATAACTTCTGTTTTCATCTGGGGAAGCTAAGGGGGAAAGGGACAGATTACCTCGTTAGTATCAGAGCTGGGACAGCTCCAGGGGAATTTGACTGGCATGGATAATAATCCGGTGTGATTTAGGGGAGTCTCTGTAAGATGGGATGTTACTACCTTTGTTAGGACTGAGGCTTGAGTGAGATGATGTGTATAACCCTTCACAGTGTCTGAAAGATAGTAGATGGTCAATGAATGTTCTCCTTTCTCCCTCCCTCCCTCTTGTGTTGGCTCTATTTCCTAAGGGAGGGAGGTGATGGACAAGACCAACTTGTGGGGCAGGCATTTGTAGGAAATTGAAAAAAATCCTATGAGCAAGCAGTACATAGATGTAGTATTTGGGAACGTGAAACTCTACGTGCCAAATCCAAACTGCTGGAATAGTAACATAAATTTAATTTTTTTCTTAAGGCCAGACACTCTCTGAGGTCCCACAATCTATGATTTCTGACAGATAAATGTAACTGAAATTGTCTGACTTTGCAGATCCAAAGTGGACATGTGGTTGCGTTGACCTGGAAAGCAGGTGTACCGAAGTGCTTTTCTCAACCACTCTTTTCCTTCTAGACCCAGCATGAGTGAAGTTCCCTGCAAAAAACGTGATGACTATTTGGAATGGCCCGAGTATTTCATGGCAGTGGCCTTCTTATCAGCACAGAGAAGCAAAGATCCAAATTCACAGGTAAGTGAGTTTCCTAGGAGAGCGTTGGACACTCACAGACACAGAGATACCTGGAAATGAACAAATCACAGCAGGAAGACCCTCAGTGGATGCTTGGCAACTTAAAGGCAGAGGAAGTCTGTCTTTTGTGCTTTATCCCTGGGGGCTTCCGTTTTTCACATGCCACTGTTCACAGCTTCTTGGACCCCCTCTGGAGTTAGGGAGTCTGCTTTCTCTGGCTTGGGAGCTGCCACAGAAAGCAGGCGAGGGGATAGAGGGCTCTTCACACACCGCCGGAAGCCGCGTGCTCTCTTTGGGGCTCTGCAAGCTTCTGGTGTCGTGTACTGCCTGTCCAGGGGCAGACCAGCCATGTGAAGTCACCAAGCCTTTGGGCCCATTTCCCTGTAGGTTGGAGCCTGCATTGTGAATGCAGAAAACAAGATTGTTGGCATCGGGTATAACGGAATGCCGAACGGGTGCAGCGATGACCTATTGCCTTGGAGGAGGACGGCGGAGAGCAAGCTGGATACCAAATACCCTTACGGTAGGGCCTGATCTGTCTTTCCTTCTGCCTTAGTGGCTGAGCCTTGGTGGTGCTTAAGTAAGATAGCTGGTCAGAAAGTATCATCTCTGGACAAAAGAAAAATCCTTTAGACCTGCCTCAGATTCCTGCCCCTGACCTTTAATGGTTCAAAGAGAGTCTGTGAATGGAAAGCATCTTAGTGGTCGCACAGCCTGGTCCTGAGGTCCAGGGGTCCGCTGCCTGTGGTGGGCCTGCCGGGCTCTACAATCCCAGCGCATGGATGGCAGACTTCTCTGCCGAGGGCCCCAGCCCCTGGTGGGGTAGCGGGGGATGTGCCCGGTGACTCCAAGGATTGTTTCTTGGTTACCTGCAAGCAAAGCCAGCTAACCAAGGACTGGCCAGGGCTTTGCTCTGATGAGAAGCAGGGTTCATTCCGCCCCTCTGCCTACAGAGGACATCTCAAGCTCATCTCTGAGAAGTAGGAAATGACTGTGGGCTGTGATGTGGGAAACAAAGGCGGAAGAATTATGAAATTTCCTTACTATTTACAGCCCATTGGCAAGTCCTTGAAACAGGCAGAGTGACATTCCTCTCGGGACTCAACTGCCTCAATGTTAATACTTTGCTAAGGGCAAAAGGCAATCTTAGCCTGAGCGCCCCCCTCCCCCCAGGATCCTGTAAGTCTACTTTAACGTATAAAAATTCCTTTGGAAACTTCCTTTATCTCTAAACCCCCCAGATACATGTTGGCAATCATCCCCCAAGCATATGGCCCACCCATATGCATCTGAAGGGTCTCACGACTAAGGGTTTTTTAGACGGTAATAAATGACATTTTCCCAACAATAGCTAGGCCGCTCAAGGTCCTGGAAACCTTGCTTCCAAAATTCCTTGGAGACTGATGCTATCCCTAACCCCTTCCCAACTTGAGGAAATATAATGGGCCACTTCTTGTGACCCCGGTGCAGCTCTTTCTGCCCACGGGTCCTGTCCCCTTTTTGCACCTTTTGGCACCAAAGACCTCTCAAGAATTCTTTCTTGGTCGTCGGCTTCGAACCCTAACACCTTTCCTAACATTAAGCTGGACATCAGAAAATGGATGGTTCGCTGTCTTCTTCCTGTTCCGGGGGCTCTGTATTCCCAGGGCAGACGGTAGTCGGACCACAAGCCAGATGTGTGGAACTGAAAACCGTTGGCCTGGCCAGCTCTGGTGTTCCTCTTTGAATTGGGAAAGGGTGCTTCTTAGAATTTGTTGACTATCTCAGCCCCAAGAAGCACCACTTTCAGAGATTGGGAGAGACAAGCCACAGCCTCGCTTTAACTTTAATTCCCTGGCGAAGATGCAGCTAACGCGATAGCGGAGGTGAATGGGG
The DNA here is from genome assembly GCF_023065955.2 of Ursus arctos. Lineage (NCBI taxonomy): Eukaryota > Metazoa > Chordata > Mammalia > Carnivora > Ursidae > Ursus > Ursus arctos. The sequence goes on along the minus strand of NW_026622952.1, from coordinate 34,448,828 downwards.
CTGCACAGGCTGGTCGCTGATTTTTCATAATGTGAGGACCTGTGTTTCTGTCTGGAAGTGAACCGTCCGCCTCTGTTGGGAGTAAACTAGATGAAGGCCATCCAAATGGGAAAGATTGGGCCTTCAGGAAACGAGAGTCAAGGAGTGATGTAAGACCTTTCTCCTTTGTTGATTCTTCCATGGTAGGCTGGCCTCTGGGGTTTTCTCAAGAAGAATTCCAAGTCTACACTTAGCCAAGAATTTCTATATTTTTACTAATGTTCCTGGACCTTAATCATGTTAAATAAGCCCCTTGAATTTCTTTTTAAATTGTTTCAGGGCATCCGTTCTGTTTTCCAGAGAAAAAGAAAGAATGTTCCCGGAGGTGGGGAAGGAACTGAGGAATGAGGGCAGGGTGGCCGTGGGGGGTTGCAAAGCACTCTGGGTTTTCCCGGAATGAAACAGAGTTCAGTGATTAGGGGAATTTAATGGTCAGTTAGTTCTTAAAACTCCCCCGCTGGCAGGAGCAGGAAGGACCAAGTCCCAGACAGGGGAAGGTGGAACGTCTTCTCAGCCTTGGCGCTGTAGCCGAGTGCGGCTCCTGAAATGAGGAACGTGCTAACGTACTTAGGAACTTTCTGTCATCCTGATTGTGATTCTGTAAGCTTTCCATGGTAAGGAGGAAGGGAAATGATCCGTTGTTCGTAGGTACCTGGCGAAGCTCATTTTTCACAGTACGGTTCAGTGTCCCACGTAGAAACCGCGAGAGTGAAAAGGCTGATGTGTTCCAGGTCCGCAGGGAGACGTAGGGCAGCCCGGTGTTATCTCACCCCGTCCACCGTGAGGCCTTCGTCCTCTTGCTGAATGGAGGAGTTTGTAGGTGTCAGTCTGTCGCGCGGAGGCTTCTCGTAAAAGATGCCAGGGGTCGGACCGGCGTAGAGGGGTCCTCCTTGGTTCCTTAGCGGCTGCCCTGGCGGGACCTGTGCCTTCCTCTTCGTCGCTGTCAGCCCCGGGCAGACCGTGGCAGTGACCGAGAGGCCAGAGGCTTTGCCGCTCATGGGCAACCCCTGACTTCTTGGGACTCCGAAACCTCTCCAGGAGCTGATCGTGTTTGTTGTTAGACACTGGCTTTGCCCAGCTTGGAGGCAATACCTTACAGAGCTCCTTTCCAAAGGAATTAAAAACAAAAAAAACCCATGTAGGCATTCGTCCAACTTCACTGAGATATATATATACATACACGGAGTAGTGCCGAGTTTCAGGACACCGGTCTGTGCATTACAGTACAAAAGTACTCTCCGTACGCTACCTCTGGGTTCTCAAAGCTCTTGCCCTTGCTTATCAATTATTCATCTTACGTGTGGCTGTGCTAGAATGTAGACCGTTTTCTTTCACAAGGGTAGGCTTGTACTTTGATGTACCGACAGTATTCAATGCTTTTTAAAAGGCATTTAGTGTTAGTACCATCATAATCCATGTAAAGATGGGCTTTAAGTCTAAATAAGGATGACTAGCTATCAACTGTACACTCAGACTTGTTTTTTCAAGGGATTTCGGGCCACAGAGAAATACATGTTTGCATAGCTTTGGATGTAATAGAAATGTTTGGTGATAATTGGCCAAAATGCAAGTTCTTTTTTTTTTTTTTTTTTTTACTTCCATTTTAAGATTAAGTTAATTAGAAAAATCAGCTATAGTGTTTGGAATTGGGTTGGCTTAATTTTAACCCTTTCTTTCCTCCCTGACATTAATGGCAGCTGAGCTGCTGAGGAAGGACGGATGATGTGTTAATCCCTCTAAAGGAGCTTTGGGGATCGTCCAGACCAGCGATTTCTTTGTTCTTCTGAATATATGAGGACCCTCTTTTAAATGTCAGCAGCACTTGCAAGTCCCCTATATGATGCTAGTTAAACTCTTCCTATCTTTCTTTGAGGCATAATTGACATGTAACATTATATTAGATTTCAGGTGTACAGTGTAATGACTTGTTATTTGTATACATGGCAAAGTGATCACCATAAGAAGTGCAGTCAACGTCTATCACCTTACATCATTACGAAAAATTTTTCCATGTGCGATGAGAACTTTGAAGATCTGCTTTCCTAGCAACTTTCAAATATGCAATACAGCGTTCTTCACTGCAGTCACTGTGCTGTTGTCACATTCCCAAGGACTTACTGATTTTATACCTGGAAGTTTGTACCTTTTGACCCTGTTCCCTCATTTCATCCACTCCTGCCCCCCACCTCTGGCAACTACCAATCTGTTCTCTGCATCAGTGAGCTTTTTTTTTTTTTTTTTTTTTTTTTTTTTTAGATTCCAGACATATGTGAGATCATTAGCATCTTTTTTCTTTCCTTTCTTTTTTCTTTTTCTTTTTTTGTTTTTGAGAGAGAGAGACCCTGTGGCGGGGAGAGGGAGAGAGAGAATCTTAAGCGGGCTCCATGCCCGGCACGGAGCCCCACTCGAGGCTCGATCTCATGACACTGAGATCATGACCTGAGCCAAAATCAAGAGTCTGAGGCCTCACCGACTGAGCCACCCCAGGTGCCCCCACTAGCATCCTTTGAGTAAGACAATCCCTAGGTGACAAAAGGTACGTGGTAACGCTTTGCATGACTCTGAGCTTTATTAAACAGCATTTGTGTGTGTTTGGAGAAGGCGTACGATTCTCCCGCAGTCTATGGACCATGACTGGACTCCTTGCAGAGCCGTAGTAGTGCCTCAGAGTCTTGTGCCCACAGGGTCTAAGCCTGCCTGTTTCTTTTATGGATGGGAAAAGAAAGGCCCAGAAACATTAAGTATCCTTTGTAATGCCACGCAGGCAGGGAGACATCTCCTAACTCTGAGGTCAGTGCCCTCCACTACCCAGCTGTCTCTCTCGTGGGGCCCGGGGATTCGGCTCTTCTGAAAGATAGCTTAGGTCACAGCACGGTGGACCACCTGTTCTCTCCTTTGCACCATGCCCTTGAGCTCACAGAGGCTTAGGCGAAGTAACAGCCCGGAGCTCAGGGGCTCGCATGGTGGTGCCCTCACCTAGCATGAGGCAGAATGCACGGGGCTTGCTTTAGCACCTCTCCGAAGCGGAGCTTGGGAGCCGTGTTAAGTTTGGGTTTACCAACACCATATACAACTTAATTCTCCTTATTAATTCTGTAAGTTTAGAGTCGTTAGTCTTGATTGACACTTTGTGGAAAGGAGGGAAGCCAGAATACTTGTAACATAATAGGAAGATGGAGCTTTTTCCAGGCTGTGTCTCTGGAGAGGCATTTTTAAAGGGTGTTTTGGTTCTTCCAACCTTAGGATCAAAACTTCATGAAACTATTTGATTATAATGTAGTATTAATATGGAAAATGAAAATTCCGCCTGCCACAGAAACTGCTTTTTATCTCATTCTTTTCCTGAAAAATCCAAAAGATAGTATGATGTCAGTAACATTAAGTGGCAGGAAGAAGTCAGTGTTAAAAGTGACACTTTTTCACATGAGTGACAATTAAAAAACCGGGAAGCAGCAGATTGATCTAATTTAACCGTATGAAAAAGCTCTGGAAGATTTTTATTTTTAGGAGGGGGTGGTTGCTAAACCTGGGATGAAGTATTCAGCTGACATATTCAGTTCCTTTCTCTTTGTGAAACTCATTAGAATGAAGCACATTTAATCAAAATACCAATTTTATAAAATGGAGGTAAAAATACTCGTGGTAATTCAGATATCACACTTTCCTTGGGTTTCCATAAGGAATTTTGATGACATAGTTTACAGACCAGAGAGCCAGAGTGAAGTCAACATCCTTCATCTTGAGAGCCGTTGTTCAAAACTTCACGTTGTTTTAATCATGTTCCCTCCGCTCATCAAGCTCACCTGTGTTTTCTTGTCGTGCTGTGTCCTGTTGGTGAGGGATGGGTGGGTGACCATGCCTTTTTGCCTGGCCTCCTCTTCCATCCCAATCAGTCCAGAAGCCAGGATTGCTTTGCCTCCTGCCTCACACTTGTTCACCATGGAAGGACCTGGGTTCTGATGTCCCGAGAGGGGTTGGTAGCCACGCTCTGGATGCACCAGGCAGAAATGGGGATGTGGGACTCCTTCCAGGGTCAGTTCCTATTTCTGCAGGAGAACTCAAAAAGCGATATAATGCTTTCCAGTGCTGGAATTCATGAAGACCTTGTGCAGCCTGGCAGCTTCCAACAGCTTTGCCAGTGTGTGGTGGTGCTGCTTTAAATTTTACATTTAAATCTAATCTTTATTTTTTAGATTTAGCATATTGTTAAGCATGCATAGATGTCATTTTAGTGATTACTTAGCCATTTACCTTACCCCCTTGAACACTGACATTTTCCTGACTGCCACGCGTGTGATATATTTCTTTGGCATCCAAAAGGTTAGTCTTGAGAAACTAATTTATCAAAAAGTTAGGCGGCTGGTCCTTCTTAAGCTGTGACTTCTTCAAAACTTGTAAGAGCATCTTCGTAATTAAGATCAAATTTGTTCCTTCAGCCAGCTGAAGTTGAACGCCCTCCGGTTTTGTTAGGCAGATCCGTGGATTTGATGACTTGCCATTTCTTTTGCTCCAGAATTCTAATTTCACTTGCAGATTCCCACCATCCCTCCCTGCTCGGCCTCCTAGCAGTGGTGGCCCTGACAGGGTGCCTAAGGAGGACCTTTTGTACGAAATAATGAATATAATCAATGGGAAACCTTTGAGCGAGTTTACCCTGGAAAGAAAGAAAGTCGATTATTTTTATGAATCAAGGGACACACTCAGGTTTCGTTGTGTTTAGACGAACGTGGAAATACAACAGCGTACGTGTGAGGCTCCCCCTGGAAATGAACCAGCTTAATTTCAGGGTATTTTGTGTTCAGATAGAACTGTTTAGAAATAGTCTTAAGAATAAATCACGATTTGGGGGGGGTTAATTTATTTGATTTTTATCTATGTATTTTATTATTTTATTTTCTTCTTCTTATTTTTTAAGTAACCTCTACGCCCAATGTGGGGCTCGAACTCAAGACCCCTAGATCAAGAGTCACATGCTCCAGCAACCTAGCCAGCCAGGCGCCCTTTTACTATGTATTTTAGTCTGTAGATTCAGGGTTAACTTTTTTTGTAGAGCTATAGAGTATTGTTTCACTAGGAATAGCTACAAAGCATCCATAGATAGTAACAAGTTCTGAGAAAAGCGTATGTAGGAAAACCCAAAATGCTCATCTGTGGGGATCCAGCCTACTCATAAAAATACACACATTTGTCTGTGTTTTAAAAAGGGCCAGTTTACTTCATGGAAATTTGTAATAAAACCTTAATTAAATAATCCAAGGGTAACAATCTCCAAATTAATGAACAGGAAGTGAGCCGAAGTGTATCTCTGTGCTATCTCTCAAAATGAAAGGTTTGTTGAGAAACTTAATAGTGTCAATAAAATTTCAGGGTCACATTCAACCCATTTTAGGTTTTAAGTATGTGAGCACGTTAATTTTCTGAGTGCAAGTGGATATTCCCTGTGGTAAATAGAACTTTAATTTTTTAATGTCGGTAAGTCTTTGGCCTAGAACTTGGGGCTGCCACGCAGTGGGGGTGCACAGAGTAGCTGACAATGATGGGCTCCCTTCGTCTTTGTTCTGTTGATCTAGTCTAGATCTGTTGTTGCTGATTTGGGCTGAGCTGGTCTGAATTCAGCCTGAATGACTAAGGTCTTTTTTGCATTTTTTTTTCAACATTCAATATTTTCAGCATTTCAACATTAACTTCGTTAATATTGATATAAAAGTAGAATAACATATATTGTTTGCTCCTAGAAATATGCAGTGAAACTGGGTTTCTAGAGATTTATGCAGATATTTATATTGCTTTTACTTTTTAGGACCTTTTTTAATATTTGGATGAAATTTTATATATGTATGTCTCTATATACATATATATATATATATATATATATATATATATATATATATGTCTCTAACAAACATATTAGCTAAGAAAGCCTCCACCGTGCTTAAACATCAGTGACCAGATTCCAGAGGCAGAACCCCAGACAGGCTTCCGGAGCCTAGGGTCCAGGTGTGGTGTGTTTATATCCAGTGATTGCGGGCTTGTTAGCACGTAACTTGACATTTCCTTCTCAATATCTTTATGAAATAAATGATCACCGAGGAGTCCTTCAGTGCTAGAATTCTAAGGAAAAATTAATCAGTATAGCTTTGGTTTTTTTCGATTAGGGTGCCATTTCTCTGCTTACGGGCTGTGAAGGGGGTTCCAAAGCCATCCTGGGCGAAAGCTGCCGAGCTGTGAACAGCTGTTGGTGGCAGTGACACGGAGAGGATATGCATCAGTGTGTGTGGATGAATGAATAAGGAGAGAAGCAGGCTTTATGAGCTCCGTCCTTCCAGCCGTCGAAACCTACTCCAGTTCTAAGATGACTCCAAGTCGGACAGAGACAGAACGCACAGGCAGAAGGGAGCGGTCGAAGAGTTCAGGTTATCCCACAAACGTGGAGATTCGAAGACATTGGGTGAAAAGAGGTCAGAGGGTAGAAAAAGACCCCACGTTGAAGTCCAAGAAAATACCTGAGTAGAGGAGGCAGGTTTAGAACTCCATGACACAAGAGAGGATCCTAAGTCCAGATGGAGAGGAAGGACTTCAAAATCCTTTTGTGAATCAGTCAGTGTGACAACGTTTATTGAGACACGGGATCGGGAAATCCGTGATGAATGGAGAATATTGGTGAGAGCAAGGGAGTTAGAACGTGAGGGCTCGCACGCTCTTCCTCTGCTCACGCTCTCTGGAGGGTCGGTCCTAGCCAATTAGCAGAGGTGTAAATTTTATCTCTGTGCTTCTTCCAAATGATAGATGCCATAGTAAATTTAAAATATTGAATATGATAACTGAGCATGAATTTTTTAATTCTGCAATTAAAAGACTTTGTTCAAAATGCCATCAATTTTGAGTTTAGGTGAAAAAGGGAAGCAGAATTCCTCACTGTCGTCTTCCTTGTGCAAGTGAGTTACAACTCTTTAGGAATTGGAACAAATACTCATGAGTCACCTCTTCTTTTATGAATAATGAGTTGCCTGTTGGTGACAGGGGAGTTCTCGAGTCACTTGCTTCCTTTTTAAAAATCATGACTGTATTTTCTATCACAATACATTTTTCAGGGGACGTTCACCTGTGGTCGTTCATCACTCAGCATGTCCCATGCCAGGCACTCTGCAGTAGTAAATAAAACGTACAGGGTCTGTGTTTTCAGGGACTTTGCAGACTCACAGTGATGGAGGGAGACGGGAATGAAATAAACAGATGTTGTTGAATATTCCTTTCTGAGGAAGTGACTTTTAGGCTGAGAGCTGAAGGATTTGATGGGTTCCCAGAGGTCAAGATGGGCTAAGTCAGTGTTTGGGGATGGGAAGGACATTCCTTGCTGAGAGAGTGCTTGGTGAAAGCCTGGGGCAGGAAGGCGCTTGGAGCATTATGTGGGAGGGAAAGAATTTGGCCTGGGCTTTGCAGTGAAGGTCAAGGTGGGTGAAGGTCAAGGTCGGAGTCACCAGATGAGGTTTGGGGCCATGGGATAAGGAGTTTGGATTTACGAGATTAAGTTGGTGTGTGGGGGACGTGGGGATGGTTCGGGGCAAGAGCGGAAACAAGGATGCCAGCCCTGAAGTGACTGTGGCACGTGTGTCTCTCCGGGGACAAGTGGGGTGTCGGAGACAGAGAGGAACAGATGAATCTGGTGTATTTTGGAGGCAGTGTCAAGAGGGCTGGGTGATGGGGGCTCCTAGAGGGAGACTGATTGCCCCAGGCAGTTCCAGCCTGAGCACCTCGGTTTGGGGGAAGATGTGGACCCTGAAGTTTGAGGTGTCTGTGAAATCTCCCTGTAGAATGTCACATAGTCAGTTGGGTATGTGCGTGGGGACGGAGGTCTAGGCTGGAGACATCAGTGTGGGCATGTCTGGCATTCGGGTGACATTATGCCGTGGAAGCGGGTGAGGGGATGTAGGGAGAGGGTGCAAGGCTGGACCCTGGGCCGATCTCTGAGATCGGCCAGGCTTAGAGGTTGGGTGGAGCAGGTCGGGAAGGAGTGTGCCCTTGGGGACCTCGGAGTGCACCCTCGGGGACCTCGGAGTGCACTCTGCGAAGGAGCAGGAGCCGGCGGCCCCAGGGAAGGCTGCCAAGAGGTTTGAGTGGAGTAACAAATGTCCTCGGTGTTTCCCGACCTGGAGGTCATTACTGACGCTACCACGAGCAGCTGCGATGGAGTGGTGGCCTTGGAAGGCCAGCGGAGAGCCAGCTGAAGGAGGAACAGCAGTGAGGGGATGGGGACAGCGTGGAGAGGTGGCTTCGGGCTGTATGTGAAGACAGCAAGAGTAGGATTTCTATGTCTGCTCGAGACTGATGAATCCAGAAAGGGGAAAAAGAGGAGGGTCTGAGGGGATGGCCTCGCAGCACGTTCATTAGTGGTAGAAGAGGGCCGCTGGGTGGAGGGTGGGGGCAGCCGGCTGGGCTGCCGATGCGGAGGTCTGCGCAGTGGGGGGGGGGGGGGGAGGGGGGCAGGGGAGCCACTGCAGCCTCTGAGTGGAGGATGAGGTCAGGTTGCAGGCGCAGGGAGGGAGGAGGAGCGCGAGCGGGCTCAGGCCCGGGGGAGACAGGGAGGAGAGGGCCGTGCCGGGTGGAGAAGGCCTGCCGGAGTCCTGTCCTAGAAAAGTAGGGCAGGGCCACTGGCTCCTGTCTCATCTCCGAAGCCTGAGTTGGGCCGGGTAAACCCCATTTTCTGCACGAGGAAACGGGATCAGTGAGTTGCCTGAGGCGGGCCTTGCAGAGCTGGAATTAATTAGAGCACACACATCCTGACTCCTCGTCCAGTGCTCACTGCTCAGTCCCAGTTTACCCTTTGAAAGCTATTAACACGAGAGGGAGCTTGGAATCTTTACTGTGTGTATTTGCATTACAAAGCTGTCAAGCCGCGATTCGTGTTCTGTTTCTTTTTTTTTTTTTTTTTTTTTTTTTTTTTTTTTGTTTGTTTTAAGATTTTATTTATTTATTTGACAGAGACAGCCAGCGAGAGAGGGAACACAAGCAGGGGGAGTGGGAGAGGGAGAAGCAGACTCCCAGTGGAGGAGCCCGACGTGGGGCTCGATCCCATCACGCTGGGATCACGCCCTGAGCCGAAGGCAGACGCCCAACCGCTGTGCCACCCAGGCGCCCCTCGTGTTCTGTTTCTATTCATGTTTCTTGAGTACATTTTAGGCATCAAACATGTATTTCACGTGAACAGTAGGAAGGGAGTTGGGCATGGCTTCCCCATCGAGGAAATGCAGCATTTCCACACCCTCCTCCCTCTGACCTGATTGTGTGCCCTTAGCACATAGGGAAGCCATGTAATTAGAGTTCTGGGGGCTTTATTGTCAATAATGGAAACACCACAGTCAGAAATCTCTTTAGCCCTAAGCACTACCACTGGGGCTAAGTGGCTCCCCTGGGTGCCATGAGTTGCTGCCAGCAGGCTTCGCAAGAGGCAGTGAGGAATGGGGCAGGGGATGGGGACCAGGGTAAGAGGGAGAGAAAAAGAAATGGCTGCTCTCCCATCTCCGAGCCCGGGGCTGCCGGGTCTCAGGTGGGCAGCCCGGGCAGGAGAGCTTGGGGATCACGAGCATTCACCAGGTTGCCACTCTGTGCCGTGCTCTTCACGGACCTTAGTCACCAAAATGGATTTTTTTCTTTCCATTTCACAGGCTGGGAGAGTGAGGCTCCACAAGGGGGAGTAAGGCCTAGAATTAGCGGGTGGAGGAGGCAGGGCCTATGAGGAGTGGCCGAGGGGACACGCAGGGAGGCAGCGAGGGCCAGGCAGAGCCATCAGCTGGCACAGGACCCGGGTGCCTTTCGCCTAGCCCCAGGGCACGTTGGAGGAGTGGAGGTGGGAGGTTCCCCCCCATCCCCCCAGGTGGGGCGCCCTGGGATTTGGTGCTTCGCCCGGAGCCTGGAGGATTTGGCTGCCTTCTGAGTCAGTGACCCATCTCCGTCTTCCCGGCCCGGCCAGAATGCCTTTCTGCTGTCATTTTCTTCTGCTAGAGACCTCCTCTCTGGGCGCGGGGCGGGAACGGAACAGATTCCAGGCATTTTCCAGGTGTGGGGCTGGCTTCCTCTGTCTTAACTCTGTTACCTGTTTTTATTTTCACTTAGCGCTGTCATAATCACATCTCTCTGCTGGAATTGTGTGTCCCTCAAAGCCAGAAGGTTGTGAGGCCCGGTTACTTCCATGTTCCAGATGGAAAGACCACTAAGTGCATGGGGTGGGCCAGGGAGCAGTGGTGTATGGTTCTGAGCACGGGGCGTGGTAGGTGAGGCAGAAGTGCACCATGGCACCTGTCACCCTTCACCTGTCAGCCCGTTTCCTGCCTCTTCCCACTACTGGCCTTCTTCGGTGCCCCTTCCCTGGTACTTGTAGGCTTTTGCTCAGAGCTCAGGCATCTCCCACCTGGTGGGGCCTGAGCTGCTCAAGGCCTGGGCTCACTTGCTCCCGCAGCCCTGGGGCCCAGCCTTGTGAGCCCGCCGCCTGCGACCAGAACTCATCACTACCCGTCTTCGGGAAATGCCTACAGTTTAGAACTGTGTCCTCTCCCTGCTGCCGCCCAGTACAGAGGGACGCTCCTCTGGCTGGGGGTGGCAGAGCTCTGTTCTAGAAGCCCCAAGAGTGAGATATGCTTTGGAGCACGCCAGGAAGGGTCAGAGAGGAAGACTACGGGCAGGGGGGCCTTGGGGTGTTGGGGAGCAGAGGCTGCGCGTGGTCGACATGGTCCACGGGCCCGTGTGGCTGGGGTTGTCTTCAGGACGCGATGCAACTGCTGTTTCCAAGTTGTTTGTCCTTCCTCCCTCCCCCACCCTTAGCTCAAATCCTTGGAAAACTCTGATCCTGAGTCTGGTTGCTGCTTTACAGGTATGGAAACTTCACCAAGGGGAGATTTGAACTTTGACCTTCCCCGGGGGCTAAATTCTAGCGATGTTTGTTTTGGATTTCGGAGTAGCCGGAACAGTGAACAGTGGTCGCATTTGGGGTGGTACTCCAGGGGTGTGGTAGGTGGGCGGGGGCGGGGGGTTAAATGTCAAGGCTACGGTGTTATTAAATTATTGACTTGAAGGATAGGTACTTTGGAGGCCGGCAGTGATGTATGAGGCCCTGTCAGGATATCTTTCAATAATTAAGAAATAAGTAGTTGAAATTCCATTTTAGCTCCAGAAGCCCCCGTTCCCTAAATGGATCTGTTAGAGGAGCAAGTACATGCCCCGCCCTCAGTGGACTTTTCAAGTCTGTGGGGCTTCGAGCACAGGAAAGCGGGTGCCTGAGCCCCGACAGAGAGACGCACTGGGGGTGCAGTGACTCTGACAGCTAGAGGACCCCTGAAATAAAAGCACTTAGATCCCTATTTCAAGAGGTAATGATAAAAAGAAGTGGAATATCTTGTAAAAATTAACACAGAGTTATTTTTAAAAATGCACAGGGTCAACTTTGAACTCGGGTACCCCATGTCATGTCAGTTATTAACTGCAGGGTGAAACCTCCCACCTTTTCATTCTGGAAGGCCATGAGCAGATGCTTCTTGGTCCTTGAGTGCTGTCCTGTCCCTCTGGCTTGTCAGTGAGTGAACTGTCTGTGCTTTTCACATGGGTGCCCACACAGCCCGAGATCCTTCGAGGTCAGGGGCCGAGGCGCATGTCCCCGGAGACTTGCTGAGGAGTCTTGACTTCCCCAGAGACAGTCCAGCCTGGAGAGTGTTGGCAGAGAGCGGTGCAGGAACTGGCCGGGGCAACAGGTGCTCTAAGTGTGACCCTCTCAGCCGCCCCTCACGGAGCTGCCACGCCAGCTGCCCCCCATTTCAGGGCCCCCTTGGCAGAACACCCCTCAGGCCTGAGAAAGTCATTTTCTTCAGGTAAAATTCTGTACCACAAAAAATGGGGGAGTTTTAACCAACCCAGAGAGTTTCTTTAACCAGAAGAGAAGCTTAGTTTTCCTGACTCCAAATTTTGTCAGGCCCGGTATTTCCCATCCCGGCCCAGCAGCACACAGGAGGTGAGGGCAGAGCCACGCCATTACCACTCGATTATTTGTGCCGCAGTTGGCCTTTGTTTAGCATTATTTGGGTTTCGTTTTTTTTTAAGAAAAGCCTGTTTAAGTAACCTTAATAATAGTACTATCTAAAATAGATGCTGTCTTAGTCTTGTATCAAATGAGACGAAAGTCAAATCCATAAATGTCGAATCTCTTAAATCTAGCCAGGATGGAATATATCCTGTTAATTTGTCAAACTTCGGGAGAACCGCCTACCTGAGACAGTAAGGATTAATCAAGCCCTAGTAAGAGGGAATTTGAAATAACAGTTTTCTAATTATACGATCTCTTCTCAATGGTCCAAGGTTAATGCAGTTCTGAATTCTGACAGTTAGTAATAGAAAAGAAAAAAAAAAAAAGACCAAAGCATATGAAGTGTCTTATAATTACCTGAAGCAGAGGTTCTCCTTCTGGCAATCAAGAACTTTATAAGCACTGATCTGATATTTTCAGCATTTGATTCTTTTCCTTTTAAACAGTGGTGAGGATAATTGAAAGGTTTGGTGTCACTCTTGGCACTTATCAAACAGAACTTGTAGTATTTGGAGATTTCTTTTGCTTATTGCTTAGTCGTAGATGCAGAATTCTGGGGAGGTGCTTGGCAGATCTGTCCTTTTGGGGGACAATTTAGCTATCTTATGAATACTTCCTGGGGACTGTATGTTTGGGATACCCGGTCCTGTTCCTACTACAAGTGTAAAAGCTGCCCACCTGTCAAGGTCAGGAACAGAACCACTCCTCGTTGGTTGGTTTTTGCTCTCACATATTGGTAGCTCTTGTAATTCTTGCCGGGCGACACCATAAAAATGCTAGCACTAGAAAAAGATACACTTATTCCTTCACGTCTTGCTGTCAGATATCTATGGAGTATTTATCATAGTGAGAAAAGTCACAGAGAAGCCTGAGACCATCCAAAGCAAAGGCCCGAGGAGAAGATAGGACACTGGGTTTTACTAAATCATTCTGCTCTCTGAGAATCTACAAATGCATGAATACTTGGTGGCTACAGGAGAAAAATGGAAGAGGAGGATGGAACCTGGGAAGATGCCCCGAAAGGCGAGAAAAAGAAAAGGACCCACAGAAAAGTAGGGGACTCCACAGGGTCTGGTGCCTGAGGGGGTTTCGGGGGAGAGCTGTCATTAATTGAGGGCCTGGCAGCAGGCGAATCCAGAGACTGCAACCAGAGAGGCACTGGGGTTGGGTGAAGGTAAGGCCATGCAGGGGGGTATGTGGGAGCTGGCTCGTACCAGCTCACCTGAGCAGACCCTGCATTTCTCTTCCCAATTCTCGGTCATGCCGGGACCCTGAAATTGGCCATGTGGGAGTAGCCACACCACTGAGATCAGCAGATTCTACAAATCAGGGCCTCTTTTTCCCCCCGGTGGTTGTAAATATTAATAACATTATTACAGAAATCAACAGGTTGCCATAGTTACATACTTTCTTAAAAAAGATTTATTTATTTATTTATTTATTTTGAGAGAGAGAGAGGGAGAGAGAGCACGCACGCAGGGAGGGGCAGAGGGAGAAGGAGAGGGTGTCTTAAGCAGACCCCATGCTGAGCGTGAGCCCAACACGGGGCTGGATCCCACGACCCTGAGATCATGACCTGAGCCAAAACCAAGAGTCGGAGGCTTAACCAACTGAGCCACCCAGGCGCCCCCATAGTTACACACTTTTTACATGGCATTTACATGGCAACCCGGCAAACATAGTTCACACCTGAAACACACACACACCTCAGACAGTGTTTAAGAACGGGACTTAACCTTTGCCATGTGGGACGCATTCCGATCTCTTCTGTTTTCATCCATTTCATTAAAAAGGGACAAAAGCTGTTTGTAACTCACTGAACTGATTTCTTGACCTGCAGTTTGAAAAGTATTGGTTTAGCGAAATCTAGAGGTTGTATCTGCGTGATGAAGTCAAGAGATGATTATTTAAAAAATAAGTTAGTCTTGCAGTTGTAGGCAGGACAATTTCATCTCGAAAGGAAGAAGAAAAGAGATCTGAAATGCTCACAAGACGGCCTCTGAGAGTGGAGACCAGGGACACGCAGAATGAAGAGAACTTGAGTCAGGAGGAGCTCGTGCCTCCAGGGGGGCTGGGCCAAGGCTGCCTCTTGCCCTTGGCCGTAGGAGAGAAGGCTCATGATTTGCTGTTAAGAGCCTGTCTTAGGGGCGCCTGGGTGGCTCAGACCTTAAGCGTCTGCCTTTGGCTTAGGGCGTGATCCCGGCGTTCTGGGATCGAGCCCCACATCAGACTCCTCTGCTGGGAGCCTGCTTCTTCCTCTCCCACTCCCCCTGCTTGTGTTCCCTCTCTCGCTGGCTGTCTCTCTCTCTGTCAAATAAATAAATAAAATATTTATTGTCTTGGAGAAGATCCACTGTTCTAGAGGAAGGAGGGAGGAAACTGGACACACAATAGGAAAAAGCTAGAAATTAGATTATTTGGTATTTCAAAACTCACTTTTATGTAGTTAGCTGGAAATGGGCTTTCTCAGAGTCTCTTCTTCCCGCCCACCCGAAGGACAGGCCTTGTTGAGGGTCACAAGGCTTCAAGCGGCAACTGGGCCTTGAATACACTATTTGTTAATTAATTGAATTTAAATAAAAAAATTAAGATCAAAAGGAAAAACTTAAAACTTAAAAAAAAGTAGAGTCTCCTGTGTGCCCGACACTCAGTTGTTCATACAGCCCAGTAGACCTCATGTTTCTAAAAAGAAGCTTTGTATTTTTCTTCTTGTGATTTTGTAGCTAAGAGAAAGGAATTCTGTTGATGACCCCAGGTATTACTTCTATCAACCACCCTTTATACAGAGATGTGGGATGCAGCCCAAGAGAATCTGTTTCACGTGGTAGTTTTCATTAATGAATCCAGACCATACAATATTCAATTTTATCCCAGACTGCCTCAGATGAATCAGAGGAAGACAGTTGCAGTCAATGTGACCGTTTTTTTGGAGATTCAAAAGAGAAGACGGTATTAACCGTGTCTCTGAACAGACTCAGGTCTGTAGTTCTGAAGATTAATGCCAACACTATCCAAAAATATTTATTAGATGAGAAAGCATCTTCTTGATATTTGAATTTAAGAGGACTTTCTGTATCCTCCGTGTCACCATCAGTAATTGGAATCTGCGTCTCCTCCTTTATTCATTCAGTAAATATTTTAACACCCATTCTGTTCATGGCACGCATTAGACTGGGGGGGGGGGGAGTTACAAAGAACCTGGAAGACCGGTCTCTGCCCTCAAGGGGGAAATAAAAGAAACAATTACATCTAATTGTTTTTAATACCAAGCTTGGGAACATCTTGGTCACTAGGGAAGTAGACAGGGCTGAAGGGGCCTCTGTGAGGCCAACATCCTCAAGGCCACTGAGCCAGGGAGCCTTTCTTCTCTCTTTCCTGTCGTCCCCGGGAGAGTGGCACAGGTCCCTCTGTGGCCTGCCAGCAGGGATTATTCTCTGATGGGCTGTGATCTTAATAAAGGGTCATTGACTAAGTGAGTACGTCAGGGCTAAAATGCCCAAGAGCTATGAGTTTAGGCTACTCTTCCTTAAGGTTTCCATGCTTCCAGAAGAAGGTGTTCAGTGCAGAAGGTTGGTGAGTTGGAGAGGGTAGGGGCGGGGGTCCCCTCGAGGGCCCCCATGTGCATAATTCCGGCAGTTTTGTATGATTTGGACCATGGCCAGATTGTCATTAATTTGTTCCACAAACATTTCCTTTAGCACTCGTGTGCTCAGTGTGTGTTAGGTCTCCTAGGAGCTACCAGAGGATTCCGCAACGCTGTGTTTCTGTGATGCATCTGCACGTTAGAAGCAGGGGGGAATCTCTTAATCCCAGGCCACACCCCAGATGAGTGCAGACAGGTTTGCAAATCACTGCCCCATGGACATGACACTAGAGTTTCAGCAGCGCGCCCAGAAACTCAAGTAACAGCATAAGAGAGCAATAGGGGGACCTCCCGGCGCAGGTAGGGGAGTCTAAACTCCATCCGAGCTGTGAGGAGTGTTTCCTTGAGAGGAGGCGCGCCCTGGTAGGTTCGGTGGTGCGACACCTGCCCAACGCCTGGGGAGACGGCTGGGCTTACAGGTTGCAGGAGAGGAGAAGAGGGTGCCCCCTTTAACTCGGAATCCAGGCAGGTCTGCGAATGACCTCGCAGCACTCTTCGGGGATCCGTGGTGGAATGGGCCGTGACAGCAAGAACTTGACTTTTCATTAAGCGGACGAAGGTTTTTCTTAACGTAAGATAACCACTGGTTACCTGCCAACAGCCTTCGCATGTGGGCCGAGAGCCGAGAGGCGAAGGAAATCCCTCGGGATGGAAGTGCCCAGCGTCACTTCTTGATTCCCTTGCTCTTCAACGGCACCCTGCCCTCTTCGCGGTCACAGCAAATATCCCTGCGTGTGCATATCAGCACACAAATGAGCCATTTTATGCGCTCGGTCCCATACCCCAGGGTCTCGTGGAGCCATGAGCTCTTACTGTGCTTAGGGTGGGTGAGGATACTTGACCTTGGCCTCTCCTGGCTGCTCGAGGTGCTTACAGACCGCAGACTGCCACAGCGAACGGTTTTGCGGCTACTCGCCAACCTGTCAGACCACATGGCCCTCGTTTGGTGTTCTCGGGACTTCCCGTTTCTCATCAGTGTTTAAGAAATCGAGTCTGTTGGGGCGCCTGGGTGGCTCAGTCGTTAAGCGTCTGCCTTCAGCTCAGGGCGTGATCCCAGCGTTCTGGGATCGAGCCCCACATCAGGCTCCTCCGCTATGAGCCTGCTTCTTCCTCTCCCACTCCCCCTGCTGTGTTCCCTCTCTCGCTGGCTGTCTCTATCTCTCTGTCAAATAAATAAATAAAATCTTAAAAAAAAAAAAAAGAAATTGAGTCTATTATGTATGTTTTTTCAGAGGGGCGAGTGCAATGCTTTAGCAGCGTTGGTAAATTCCTTGTGAGTGGCGATGTAAGTCTTTCTTTCCTTCTCTTTCGAACCCACAGTGTGCCATGCCGAGCTGAACGCCATCATGAACAAAAACTCAGCCGACGTGAAAGGCTGCACCATGTATGTCGCCTTGTTCCCGTGTAATGAATGTGCGAAGCTCATCATCCAGGCCGGTAGGAGCCGGGCCCGTTCCGTGGGTCACGTTTGCGTTGCTGCCTGCCCGTCAGCAGCTCAGCGCACAAGTGCTTGATCTGAAACTGCTGTTGTTTCCATCTACAGTAATCGCACTATCAGCTTTGCAAGATATGTCCTGTTTTGTTTTTTGAACGGTGCCAGGTATTCGAAGACTAATTGCATCCTCTGTGATTCTTAGCATGTTTTTAATTTAGTTCGCAACTTCTTAAACTGCAAGCTGCCAACAAACAGCCCAGGCATTGCATATAATTACTGCCAATTTACTGTTCTCTGACATGTCGTGCACAGATTCGGGGGAGGGAGAGAAACGAACTTCTGTCAGAAGCAAGGTCAGCTGGGAGTCTCTCTATGAAATTTTAATTTGTATTAATATATGGTAGATGTTTTAGGACCTAAACATATCTTTGCATATAAATGTCATCAGACTCAAATGGTACCGCTGTAAGTTTTCCTTACATTACAGTTACCATAAATCTGCACCATTGTATTCTGAATATTTCACCTTTTTCATACTGTCACATCTGAGATTCAGCTACACTTTGTCTCCATAAAACTCTCAGCTTGAGATTTAAAGACTTATCATGTCAGCCAGATGTGTGGTTTAAAGGGGCTGTTTATCATGAGCCCATGGGTCTCTGAGGAGAAGAGGTCCGGGGGTATCGGAATCAGAGGCCAGCCCCTGGTAAAGAATGTCGTGGGCTCCCACCCTGGCGGTGCGTGACCCCCCGGCAGGGTCAGCCATTGCGTAGCCCCTTCGGAGGCTGGTGGAGGAGCAGGGCTGTCTCAAGTGCCCCCCAGACTCTTGGCCCTCCCGTCAGCACCGCCCTGGGGGACAGGGAAAGAAAATGGATCTGCTCTCAGTGGGGTGGGCTGGAATCAGTTCTTGGGGCCGGAATCAGTTCTTGGAGCCATTTTCGGAAGCATGGTGGCACTTACGTCGGATTTTTGCCAGCGCTTTCCACTTCTCCCGCCCCCATCAGCCTCTTGTGTTAAGACCAGTTTCCTTGTGAATAAAGAAATTTGATTGCCTGCAGTAAAGAAAATTTGTTAATCGGATCAAGGCTTGACTACTTGACATGTTTTCACTTTGCATTTGTTAAAAAAAAATCCATAAAGACTGGAGGGCATATTAAATATAATCCATCGTCTGCTGTATTGGAACGCGGCAGAAATGTAATTTCAGTCCGTGGACATTGTGGGCGAGCACGCTGGGGAAAAGTGATTCATCACGGACGCCGCGGGGCTCCGTCGGGCCCTGCGCGTCTGCCGCAGTAGCTGTGCGTGTATACACTAATGGGGCTCCTTCTCTCGTTGCCTTTGAAGGGATAAAAGAAGTTATTTTCATATCTGATAAATACCACGATAGTGATGAGATGACGGCCGCGAGGCGCCTGTTTGATATGGCTGGGGTGGCCTTCAGGTAAGCGGGAAGAGCTTGGGGAGAAGGTCGTGGGAGGCTGAATGAAGACACCTGTTTGACCTTGGCTGACGTTTAATTTCTGCTTGTGATCCTGACTCCACACTTGGAAGCGTCTTTTTAAATGCGATGCACTGAGGATCTCAAGGTGATGGTGGGGGTGTGTTTTTAACAGCAGTGACAGAAGTAGCTGAAGTCAGTCTTGACCGATGATACTGCACTTAAGTGTTGGTAGCTTTCCGGGGCTTGGACTACATTACTCTGGTGGCGAGAAACGGTAAAATTCCCAAGTTTTGTAATACGGACATTAAACCTTTGTAAATTTTGCAAATATAACCACTCTGGCATCGAAAATTTAGGATGAAAGTAACCTGCTGGGTTGAAACACCAGGAATTCTTTTGACAGCAACATTTTAAATTGAGATTTGAAGTCGTTTCGACTTTTATGGTTATCTTTGCGAGGCAAAGATTGGGGGTATGTTCCACGTGCAGGTAAGTTCAAGCGTCTCGATTCATGGTGGAAACTTCTTTGGGGACTGAAAGCTTTCAAAGCAGTTCCTTTACAGCATTTGTGGTCAGCAGTGAGGTTCTGTAATTAGGAACTTACCTCCCCCTTGTGCTCCCCAGTGGGGACAGAGGTTATACGTAATGAAATGAATCTCTTGAACTGTTGAGCCTTATGAGACTTTAAATCCAGGTTATTTACATAATAATAATAATTAGATATTAACCGTTTAACGATTAGTCCCCAAATATTTTCCTTCGAACTGCTGCAGAAGGTACACTAATGAGTAAAAATATACGGTGGGTTTATTTTACATCTGCATTTTTAGAACGTGACTTTAAAAATGACTCCTCACTAAAGCTAGTTGTTTTGTTTTATTTTGTTTTTTGCTTTGTGTACAAGAGGCAAAAGAAGATTTACTCTTTTTTGCTTTCGAGCGATTCCAAGTTGGCTGCAGAAATTTCCTAGGAAGGAAGATAAATCTGTTGGGAAAACTAGTAATCGGGTGTCATGTTGTGCGGCTAACTTGTTAGAAATCCTTTGACTCCCTGATAATTCATGAACTCAGCTAGCTGGAGAACAGACAGACCGAGCCACCCCGTGCATCTTGTTTCCATCTTAGTCTTTTCTGCTTCGTGTTCCTCTCGGTGTGGTGCACTGTAATTGGCTCCTATAGAGAGACGATATCAAGCGAATCCCGGGAAATTTTTTCCTCCCCACAGAAAATGTAGGTTAAGCCAAAGTAAACAAATGGCTTTAACTACTCGCTGGATAATATCTTGATATATTTTGTTTCTTATGTTTAGGAAATTCACACCAAAGTGCAGCAAGATTGTCATTGACTTTGATTCAATTAACAGCAAACCGAGCCAGAAGCTTCAGTGAGTCACATCTCATTAAATCTCCAGAAGATTGGGATTATCCTCTTCTAAGAAGCTGCTAGCGCCTTTCATCTTGAAGTTACACATAACTTTTTAATAGCCAGGACAGCAAGAGGAGACATCTGAAGACTGGAAAGCCTCAAATCTTCCCGACTGTCTCTCTTGTCACACGGAATCTGCATCTGTTTAAACTATTGATTTAGGGTTTAAAATCGAGGAGCCTATAGATGGCCTGTCGTGCAGGGCTGGCGTGGGGGGCCTCCCCCTTTGTCTCCTGGTTTGCGGGGATGCTGGACAGCTGCTCCTCACTGCCACGGGTGCTGGAAGGCCAAATAACTAATTGTTGTTGTGTGCCTGGCAGAAGGAACAGACACACTGACTCAAACATCTGGCCCAAATGAAGCATAACGTGTAGCGCCCTTGGGGAAAGAAAAAAATAGGGCCCCCATGACAGGAGCTAATGCAGATGTACTGGCTTTAGGGCATCGAGGGAGATGGCCACCCACCCACCCCAAAATCCTAGACAGGATGGCACAGCTGTCCTGAGGAATCATGAGCACAGCTCAGCCCGGGGCACCTCCTCGGCTTCTGCTGTCCTGCTGCCCACGGGTTTGGGGCATTCTGTCTCCGGGGTGGGGACCCCTGCAGGTTCGTGTCCCATGCGGAGCTCTTATGTTACTCTCTCTGAGGAACGAGTTGTTCCCAGAGGAGACAGCCTGTCCCCTCGGCGCCCCCAAGAGCACGGCTGCCGGGGCGGCAGGGTCGTGTGGGCAGAGGTGGCCCGCGCACCTGCGTCCTCTGCCACGTGGAAGAGTCACTGCTCCTCCGCGCGCCAACACGTTCATGTCCGAGGCTGCGCTACGACCGGGGGTCCATTGATTCCCACCCTGTAAGTGAAATGTGAGGGAATTCAGCTGCCTCGGGCTGGTTTATTCCAGATCTACTGGTAACGGGAGCTCACCTTCCCAATCGCTGCGGCTCAGGGATGCGGTTGGGTGCGCCTCGTCTTTAATCTCCTTTAATTTTTATTAAACATGCTCAGTAGCTTTGTTGAGAAAATGGGTTCTTTATCCTAAAGATTATTACCGTTCTGAAGTGCTCTTATGTTTTCATGGGTTTTATTTTGTCTCTGAGGTTTTGTACTCCGTATTCTAGGGCGTTTTGTAATTTGGCTCCTCACCAATATTATTAAAATCTTATTAAAATCTACCACACGAAGTATGTTCGTTTTTGTATTTTCATCGTATGCTTAACTCTCCGTTTCTGTCATTTCTGTATTGTCTGTGAAACACATCACATATGTTTTCATGCTCAGAGAGCGGTTTGAGGGACAGGTGCCGGGTGCTTTCCCCGGGGTTGAGGGGTGACGCGTCTTTATGGACCGGGTGGAAGGTGTTAAGGATGCCTCAGGTGCGGGCCACCTGATGGGTCATCTCGGCCCTCCGGTGATCCCCAGGCTTCCCCCTCCCGTGACACTTCTGTCACCTTGTTCTCTTTCTAAATCTTTTTTCTTTCTCTCTTTTCTCCCCACAACCACTTGCCCCCAGCTCTAAAATGCATAAAACAAAAAGTATGTAGAAGAAAGAAATCCGTAAAGATACTTAAAGATAGAAAATATATTAGATTTTTATGTGGCTGCACATTATGAGTCATGAGTCCTGTTAGCAAGGAGTGTGTAATTTTTATGTCACGTTCGTAAATACGTCTAGGGGCTAATAAGCCAGTAGTGCGTCTAATTTATTTCATGTTGGTACTCTCTTACATTTTGTCCCATTGGTTACATGGAATTTTAGCGGGGAGAAAAAGGTTATTTTTTTCCCTGTTGGGAGGAGTTTAACAAGGAAGATCCTTACTAAGAAGGAAGTACATCCACGGCCAGGCTGTGGTTGGGTTGTTTATGGGGTGGTGCCCCTCTCAGTGTGCGTATATAAGGCTTCCACACACACAACGGTTGCTGAACTTGATTTCCTGGTGATGGGAGTGTAAGTAATTATGTCTCGGTGTCTGGTATCACTACAGGAGTGGTGGGATCTTCCTGTCCAGAGAATTCTGCAGATGTCCGTGTTCCAGTTAATAGAGGTTTGCTTTGACCTATTGCCTTTGGGAAAAGCATTCCAGAAAGAGGGAGTTTTGAGCAGTCTTCTGCCTTGCAGGCACTACCAGATAATTGTGGCAAAGGAAGACTATCTTAGAGAGCAGTGTTGCTACCTGTCACGGCTAATAAATGACAATAAGGAAACCATCTTTCACTGAACTGTTGGCAGGAGAACTACATTTAAAAGGCAAAATTTGTGAGTGAAATGATGGGAGCTCCATTTCCCTGACACATCTTATGCTTTCCTTCTTCTTCTTCTTTTTTTTTAAGATTTGTCCTTAAAGACTTCTGAAGCCCAACAAGACCCACGGATTAGCCATCTTTTCCTAAATTACAAATGAAGGAAATAAAGGAACAAGCGTATAAAGAAAAATTGAGAAGAGCTTGAATAAAAATGTAGGCTTGGACGACCAGTGATCTAAATTTCCCGTGGGCCAGGTGTAATTTCTCTCTTCCAATGTCCATATCTACCTGAGGATTAAAAATATTTAGGTCAGGGGTGCCTGGGTGGCACAGCGGTTAAGCGTCTGCCTTCGGCTCAGGGCGTGATCCCGGCGTTCTGGGATCGAGCCCCACATCAGGCTCCTCCGCTATGAGCCTGCTTCTTCCTCTCCCACTCCCCCTGCTTGTGTTCCCTCTCTCGCTGGCTGTCTCTATCTCTGTCAAATAAATAAATAAAATCTTAAAAAAAAAAAATTTAGGCCAAAGAATGGCTTGTTGCAGAAGGGCCCAAGGGTGCAGAGGACGTAGTTCTCCTATTTGTGACATTGGTAACAAGTTTTAATATTCATAGTTCAGTTGTTTCTGTTTTTTAAAGTACGACCACCTAAAAAATGGCGGTCTCAGCAAGTCATGGGCCAGGGAGCCTTGCCGGTGACTCAGTGGGAGGACTGGAGCTCCAGGCACCAGGCCCCCTGCTGAGTAGAATTACAGCTCACCATTGGCGGAGGCAGGCACAACATCCCTGGGCCCAGGACTTTTTGGGTGCAGGATCACATTCACAGGAAAAAGCTTGTCACGTTTAGACCAATTGCTGGGTGCCCACGAATTCTGAAAAGACCTAGAGGCAGCCCAGTTTTTCCTTCCCGACTCTTGTAGGGGTCTCAGGCCATTTCCCCACGACAGTATGTGCATCTCCGAACAGTTATTGAATGTCTCCTGCGCATCACGTGCATTCTCCGGTGGTTCCTAGGTTTTGGCTGGAGACGACCTCGATGGCTAGGTAATAGAATGGTTGTTTCATGAAGCTCAACTTGGCCAACTTTTTTTTTTTTTTGTCTGATAACCGGATTCATCATTACTTTCTGACTTAACCAAAATGGTACCTCTGGAAGAAAATAGTATTTGGGCTCATTTGTATTTTGAGTAATAAAGTAGTTCTACACCCTGACCCACGAAAGACTATTCTGATTAGAAATTAAGAGTTGATATAGGGGGTAAATCCTTAAGCAGTGATTGAAAAAAAAATCTATCTCCTAAACAAGTTTTCTCATCAACGTGTCCTTAATTACCACTGACCCTGTTACCAGATGGTAACTTCCATATTGAGAGATTTCTGATAATGAGCGTTAGAATTGACATTTTCTACACCTTGTAACCATATACATAATCTGAAGAATACAGAAATGTTTTGATTTTTTCATATAATGATGAGAAGCACAAATGCTGACTTGACATATATTCATATAAAAGTTTTTCCTCTCTCTCGTTTAACTCGACGTCTTGGTGAATCCAAAGGCACTGCTGTAATCACTTTATGGAACAATGTATTGCATTAGTATTTCCAAAGTTTGTTCCAACCCATGTTTTCTTTATAACATCTTCATTATGTTGTTTGATGAGATGGGTCTGCAAGAAGACAGAGGTGCCCAAGGTCAGTCCACCTTCCAGCCAGTTGGGTTTGCCGTGTGGTGGTCTCCAACACAGGACTTTGCCCTCACTGAGGAGCTGCTCAGGAACCTGGCCAGGCCAGCAGCCGGCCCAGGTACAGCAATGCAGACGGCGCCATCTTGCCAAGCTGGCTCTGGCTACCTCTTTGCTAAGCTAGATAAAACGCTGTCCATGTGTCTGTGCACTTTCTCTGGGGTTGAGTTGTTTACTTTTAGTGTCCACATCCTCTGAGTAAGGCCAGGGGGAAACGGACAGGGGGCAGAAATGAATGTCTGCAGGGGTCTGGCTCTTACTCCATTTCCGAGGACGGAGATTTTAAAAGATTTTAAAGGTCCTTCGTTAAATTAAATTGAGTTCAGTATTCCCAAAGAAAATTGGGAGAGGGGTTCTCTACGCCACCTGCTTACCACTCAGTCATGGAATTCCTTGGTGGAGCCCATGGAGCTCACAGGCCTGGAGCCTGGGAAAGGTGCTGCCCCTGTTTGTGGTAGCCAACTGCCAAATCTCTTCTTTCCCACCCCGCGCTCCTTGAACCCCAGTCTATACCTTCACTTGTCTGCTGCTATTCTCGCTTTCTATTTTTAAATACACTTTTTAATGTGGTGTCATGCACGTAAACGTTATCATCTTCAGTGGTTAAGTACATTCATATCTTGCAAGCATCACCACCATCCATCTCCAGAACTCTTTTCATCTTGCAACACTGAAGTTCTGTCCCCATTAAACAGCTAACCCCGCGTTCCCCATTCCTCTCAGCCCCTGGCAACCATCTGCTTTCGGTCTCTGGATTCAGCTACCTTAGGTCCTCATAAAAGTGGAATCACACAGAATTTTCTCTTTGTGACTGGCTTATTTCACTTAGCCAGTAATGCTTCCAGGGTTTATCCGTGTTGTAGCATGTGCCAGAACTTTCCTTTTGAAGGCTGAATAATATTCCACCGTGTAACATATTTTGTATGGTACACATTCTTCTGTTGGTGGACACCTGGATTGTTTCCAGCTTTTGGCCAAATTTTCTCTTGAATGTCCCAGTGTTTCTTTACAACCTGGCATCATCTGCTTGGGCCCCTGAGTGCCTCCCTTCCTACACTAGTCACCTAAACATTCTGGAGGAGTTTATGTATGTATATATATATATATATGTATATGTATATATGCGTGTATATATATGTATATATGTGTATATATGTACTTTCTTTCTTTTTTTAGCAGCTTTTCTAAGAGGCTCCTATACATCTCTCCGATTGAGCTGGGATCCTACCTTCTTTGTAAATTCTCCCCAGGCCTTTCTCAGCTCAAAATGACCTTTTTCTTTGAAATTGTGCAGGAGTTATTGTCAGCAACAATCTTTTTGGCAATGAATCGTGCACTGTTTTATGACATCTCTTCTACAGTCCGGAACTGTTATTGAAACACTTCATTTAACTTCTCACGTTGCTCTCTTCCTGCCATAGTGAGGTGATGAACTCCACCGGAGCAGGTCTCGTGTCTTGCGTGTCCTCGTGCCCCACGGCCTCCCATCCCACCCACGTGTTTGCACTGCGCCTCACACACAGGTATGGAACACACACGTTTAATATTTCTATTTAAAAACGATGAAGCTGATTGCACTTTAATTCAGTGAAGTAGCTGATCAGGAGCCAATTTCCTAAATTATTTTTTTCTCTACTGATTTCCTCGTGAATGTCTTGAAAAAATGGTCAAATAGAGTGTAAGAAATCTTCCTGTTAGCATCCAGGGTTAATGGGCGCATTTATCTTTTGAGAGAGAACGGAGATTACTATTTGAATGTCTTATTTTTAACTTCAGTGTTTCAGAGAAAGCATTCTCATACGTGGTTTTGAATTAGGAATTTGGCAATAATACTTACTCTTGGCAGAACACCCAGAGATGATGTTTCCATTTAAACCCATCTGATTAGAGGATGTCTTGACCTTTTTAGCTCTTAAATCACGACAGAATGCTTACTGTTGCAGGGGTTCTTTATTTTAACTTTTGTTAATGAAAATTGTCCCAGCTTCGGTATTGTTAAAAATGCCATTTGGCCCACGTTTTTAATGGGCATTTTGTTACGGGATTGCTTTCTCCGCACGGCGACGCATGGTATACAGCCTTTCGTATTTATTCTCCTGCCTCTTCCCCATTTTCTCCTGAATAAGCAGGCATGAGTGGTATGCGCGGCTCTAAGTAACAGACACCTGACTCTCAGTGGCTTAAACAAATAGTATATTTTTTCGTCACATAATAAGAAATACAGAGGTAAGCGTTTGGTGGAGTTGGTTCAGCCGCTCAGCAAATACCTGGGCATTTTTATTTCCACTTGGCTATCCTTAGCATTACGGCTTTCGGCTTGTTTTGTCAAGCTCCGGGCGTCTCCATGCAGTGTAAGCATGAGGAGTTGGGAGGTGGGGTGGACGGTCCGTTTATCAGGAAAGCAGAAACTTTCCCAGAAGCCTGAGCAGCGTCCTTAAGTGTTCGCTTCCGGCTCATTGGTCACGTGCAGATCACGTGACCCTCCGCGGGTCTCATTGGTCGTGCTCGGATCACATGACCACTTTCCGCTGCAGGGGAGGCTGGCCCGGTACTTGCGGTCCAAGGTCTATAGGGGAGGCTGCCAGGGAGAAGGGAGTTAGTAGCGGCTGTTACTGATGACGTTGGCCACGGTATACACGTTGCTTGGGAAATTGCATCACAGTCCAATTATGCTGTTTTTTTCACATAATAGGTGTTAAAATATTTGTTGAGTTGGAGAGTGTTATCTGCTTCATGGGAATTTTGTGGACCTTTGTGCTGATTTTCAAAGTCCTGTGTAAAAAATTCTTCATTTCTTAGTTGGGCAGAACTATAAAAAACACATGCACCCGTGTATGCACGCACGCAGGCACACACGCACCATTTGAGGGCAAGTTATATAATGGACTTTGCGCCCTAAATACTGTGCCTTTGTTAAGAATAGGGATAACTTCGTACGTATATAACCACAGCATAGCCGTAGTTATGTTCAGTAAACTTAACATTGTTACTTTACCATTCACATTCCAATTTCGTCAGTTGGCTTAAAATTTTTCTTTACAGCACGAAAGTACAGGATCCAGTCTAGAGGTTGGAACTACGTCTAGTTGTGTTGCTTTAGCTTCTTTGACCTGGAACATTCCCACGGTGCACTGCTTATCTTAAGAGAGCCCTTTTCTCCCGCTGTCTTAGACTAAGATTCCCTTGAAGCAGCAGTTTTAAAACTTTTTAGTCTCAAGGTCCCTTTCTACTCTTAAAAGGCCCCTTTCCCCTCCCTCTATTGGGCAAGATAACAAACCAAAAACAAACAAACAAAACTATTGGGCAGGATAAGTAAGTACTAGGGATGGAATGCACAGCACGATGACTCCAGGTAACACCGCTGTGTGACATACAGCAAAGTTTCTAAGACAGTGGATCCTAAGAGCTCTCATCAGAAGGGAAGAAAATTAGTATTTTCCTTGTTAAAAAAAAATTGACCCCAAAGCACTTTTGTTTATGGGGTTATAGCTATCGATATACCATGTTTGAGATTAAAGCAAGCTTTAAAAATGTTTTAATTCATTCCAAATAACAATAATAAACCCTTTGTATGTTAACACAAGTACTTCTTTGAAAAACAACTATTTTCCAAAACAATAAATGATGTTTGGTGAGAAGAGTAGCATTGTCTTTTTTAATGAGTTTAGAAAACAGATTCTCATTTCTGTGAGTGCTTGCTGTCTGGTGATATTTTAGTTGAAGTATGTGAAGAAAATCCAGCTACTCACAGATACGTAGCTGAAAAAGGGAGGAGTATTTTAATAGCCTTTTCAGAAAATTTAAATATTCTTTTTTTTTTGAAGATTTTATTATTTTTTTTAAAGATTTTATTTATTCGACAGAGAGAGGGACAGCCAGCGAGAGAGGGAACACAAGCAGGGGGAGTGAGAGAGGAAGAAGCAGGCTCATAGCAGAGGAGCCCTATGTGGGGCTCGATCCCATAACGCCGGGATCATGCCCTGAGCCGAAGGCAGACGCTTAACCACTGTGCCACCCAGGCGCCCTATTTTATTTGTTTTTTTTGACAGAGAGTGAGAGAGATCACAGTGAGAGGGAGAGGGAGAAGCAGACTTGCCACTGAGCGGAGAGCCCAACGTGGGGCTGGGTCCCAGGACCTGAGATCATGACCTGAGCCAAAGGCAGACGTTTAACTGACTGAGCCACCCAGGCGCCCCATAAATATTCTTTGATACCACACCACAACTTGATAAATGGTACTTTCTTTAAGATGGGTTGCTATGTGAAATCCGAAACCATATCAGTGAACATTATGTATTACCCTACACTAAAATCCATGGTCTCTCTTCTACAGTGAATCGATGTTTTCCCCATGCGTGATATAACGTTGGTCATTTGGAGAATGCCGGTTCGCTGAGTGAGGTAGATCTTCGAAATGTTAACACATTTCATTCTACCGTACCCCCAAATCACGTTTACATCAATATCACAGCTGATCTTGTTAGAAAAATCTTTTAGGTATTGGGAAACTGTCAAGCTCACAGTGCCAGATAACAAGTTTTTCAAAATTCTAATTTAATTTTATCTTGAAAGCTTGAGTTTATCATTTCATTTTCCTTGAAGTGAGAGGCTTACTTCGTTCATTTTCAAGAAAACGTTTGTCATATAGCCAAACCTGAGTAACCACAGTCCATCAGTCTTTCTGGTAAACATGTTCCATGTGCCAAGAAGCTAGTTTGGCTTGCAACTCAAACAACCGAGCAAGTGTTTTCCCTGGCGACAATCACTGACCACCACAGGCGCTTTGTGTCCCCTCCCCATCTCATCCAGGGAATGTTAGGAAGACTCAAGGGTTAAGATTTAGTACAAATAATACCTTTTCCAGGTGTCACCAAGGACATTCTTAAGTGAAACTGGCCTGTTTTCTTCTTCTTTTCTGCCCCCAGTGTGCAGCAGTGATCCCTAGGAGCACAAGTCGGTGCCCTGCCTTGATTCAGCAGCACTCTACCCACCACTGCTTTGTCTCATCCATGCAAATATCAACCCAGCGAAAAGGGCAAGTCACATTTCATTTCAGTAGTATAATGAAAACAGTCATGACAGTGTGGAACCCCTGAGAGTCTGCGGGACCATGCTTTGAGAACCGCTGCCCTCCATGACAGTGTGGTGCCAGCCTGACGGGCACTTGGAACTGTCTGTTCGCTGTCGGCTTGGCCCCTTTGTATTTATGCATTTCTTGGCCTCTTGACATGGCCTGGGATTTTTTTTTAAAGAGGTGATCCTTCCCCCCTCATGTGTAATTTTATCTCCTCTAATATCATAGTGAGTATGTAAGGTGTGATTAATATCTTCGCTTTAAGAGAAGAAAAAATAGGCCAGACTTTGATATATACCAGGCTTGCTTGGTTTGCTGCAGCTGAAGAAATGAAACAGTCCATTATGGTTTTGCAAATTAGAATATCACAGACTCACTTCTTATTTAATGCCCCTGTGTTCAAATGTTAATAGAAGACAGGGCATTGAATCAAGTAACAGCATTGTATTTCAAGAGGATGGAGGGTTCAGACAGAGCATATCAGCCACCCAGGCAGGCTGCTGGGAAGGTGGGCTCTGAGTTCTAACGAAATTTGGTTCCCCTACTGGGGTCTGCTTCCTTCATTGAGGGGGGACAATAGTTTTTCTCTCAAACTCACAGATGAGGCTGATTGGCCATCTTCCGCGGTAGAGGTAGAGCTTTTAATTATCTCTGGCAGCTGGAGAAGAGGCGATAAGCAACAGAGCCATCAACACTTGAACAACACATGTCGGCGCTGATCAGCGCGGCTGGTTAGAGCGAGAACTAATGAGGCCGAGGTCACGGACGCGGCCCCACAGCCCAGGTAGCACGGCCACCCTCCAAACTGCAGCCCCCGCCCAGGCAGCTGCCTCACAGATGCTCATGGCCTTCTGGAAGGGGGCCAGGGAGGCACGAGCCAGCAGTCAGCACGGGCTCCTTTTGTTTAAAACCAAGCAAAATAAAAACAGGTTCTCTAATGTACCACCCCCTGTGATCCCTCTCTAGGAATATCAGACTTAATTATTCAAATTTAATTTGTTAGCCATTTGGTGGTTAATTTTTTAAAAACCTAATGATTTATTAGCATTTTTATAACAAGCAACATTTAATATCTATTAATGAGAGTTCAAATGGATCAACCATTTAATTTCTTAATGAAATGTATCAGAAAAGTATTACTTAGAAGAAACTCCATACTGAGAGCGTGTTCTCGGCATGTTTTGTGACCTTGATTCCTTCGTCCTATTCGAGGGGTCAGAAATGGAGGGGAGCAGGGAGCGGACGGAGCGCCCCGCCCGCAGCGCTGGCTTCTGAGAGGGGTGCACGGGCTGGGGAAGGGGCACAGTGCAGCTGTCCTTTAGCCCCCAGATTTCACAGACTGCCGCCCACGACTCCGTGTCCGCTCCCCTCCCTGTACCATACGGCATGTGAGGCAGGCTGGCGCCGCGTCACACCCCCGCCAGGTGCGAGGAAGGTGCGGTCCGCCTTAGGGAGCGTGCCTGGCAGAAACACGCATGCGCACGACTCCAGCCCTGTGCTGCCAGGGGTTGCACCTCCCTCTGCCCTAGCATATTTTGATGAAGCCACTATTGTTAAAAGCGGGAAGAAGCAGGAGTTGGGGCTTGGATATGCAGCTCCAGCTTGTGGAAGAGAGGAAGGAGGTACTGAGCCGCACTGGGGCACGTGCGCCCCTCCCTCCCCAGCATAGGTAGGGTTCTTTATCAACCAGCAGCGGCGCCCTGATTTCGGAGCGGCACCGCGCATTCGTACTGAGGGCCAGGTGTGGGGCTACAGAAAGGACCCCCTGTGGAGCCTGCCTTCTCCCATCACCGAACACTCGGGTTCAGCTCGTCCGCTGCAGTGTAAGGGGGGATTGCAGAGCGCCCAGGCCAAGCAGGTGGAGGCCTGAGCCGCGAGCTCCTGCCGCCCAGGTTTGCAGCCTGGATGTGGGTCGCCAGGCCAGAGCAGATGATGAGAGTCAGTCCCTGGCCCCTCCGGGGAGGGACAACATGCTGCCTCGGAAGCCCAGTTTAATTGAGTAAAGGATTAGCTATTTCAGCCCCCGGTGGCCGTGCCAGTGAACTCAGGGCTTCCGAACACTCGAGGTGCGTTGGCCCAATTAGGAAGTCAGCTGGAACCTCCGGCGCGGGCAGCCGCGTTACCTGCTGTCTGATGTTTTGCCAACTTGCTTTAGTGCAGTCACTCCGCAGAACTGGGATGATGTTTCAATTTAGAGTCCTGCTCAGTCAGGACTCTTAAGAGGCTCATTGTCTGGGAGTGGGCTTCCTGCCTGTTTGCTCTCTCCTCCTGCCTGTCCCCTCTTGGACACGACAGTGACATTGCTCACCGGCCAAGTGAGTTGTTAGTGTCCCTACTACGGTTGGCAGGGTTCCACCCTCTCAGGGATGGCAGCGGGTGTGCAGGGAAGATCTGAGCCTCTTGAAACGCAGGCTGGGCACCCGGACAGAGCACTGTTTGCGAGTCTGTGCGGGGGCTGAGCCCCACGGCACAGTTGTTGCCAGGGGATCCGAGAGTTTACAAGCATCTGCTCTTGCACTTTTGCTTTGTGGGGAAGGGGCGTGCTGTGAAGGGGCTTCTCCGGACTTCCACAGCTTGAGAGGCAGAACCAGGAGGAGAACACAGGCTTCCCAACTCAGAGGCCAGCACCCCGGAGGGGCAACTGGGCTAAGTACCGTGCCTTGAAGCAGGACAGGCCATGAAGCTGGCTCTGCGGCTGAGGCGGGCATGAGGGACCCGCTCTGGGGCTTTGCACCGTGGCTGCACATCCAGCCTCCCCTCTGCCCTGGTCTTGATGCTCCGGCCGTGCTGTTGGGTTTCTTGAGCCTCCTTCCTAGGTCAAGGCTGCTGCATTTGCTATTTCTCCTTCCTGCCCAGAAGCTCCCTCCCCGGCCCTTCCGGTCTCCACCCTTAGCTCAGGTCCTCCTCCTCCCAGAGGACTATCCTGCCTCCCCGCCCTCCCAGCAGCTCCACCCCCCCCCCCCCAGTTTCTACTGGAGCACCCAGTTGCCTTCCAACTCATTATTCTGTCTGTTGGCTTTTTTTTGTTTTCTACTTGTCTCCCCCCAAGACTGCAGGGGCCAAGACTCTCTTCTCTGTACCAGGTGGGGAGCAGTTCTGAATAAGTAGGCATTAAATGACTAATCGAGTGACGGGATGAACTTATCTCTGGAAGTCTTGGGCAGAAATGTTCCCTGCAGTTCAGGCCGACTCTTTTTCCCACCTCCAAGGGCTGAGGGGAACTGTCGGGGGGGTGTGTGTAAATGGGTTCTGCTTGTCATACACGAGGTGCTTCCCAGAGACGCGTTTATGGTTCTGCCCTCAGTGGCTGCTTGGCATCTGCCCGGCGGGTACCACGTTGTACAGCTCCTGGGAGCACCGTCCT
Source organism: Ursus arctos (assembly GCF_023065955.2). NCBI lineage: Eukaryota > Metazoa > Chordata > Mammalia > Carnivora > Ursidae > Ursus > Ursus arctos. The sequence goes on along the minus strand of NW_026622952.1, from coordinate 34,416,361 downwards.
CTGGTTTCTCTGTGAAGGATGCCCCTGCTGTGTTCCTCAGAAGCTTTCTTACCTCAGAGTAGGGCTGATTGTGGTCAGGCCAATGACAGCAGAGGCAGACTGACGTTCTGGACCCTGGCCTCAGATCCTGCCCTGGACTGGGACAGCTGGGGGTGGGGGCAGGTCAGCTAGAGCTTTGGAGATAGGGTCAGAAGAGTCAGAATCAAGTAGTGAGCAAGGACTCCCAGTAATTGGGTCCAGGGATGATGGACGGGAGGGAGAGCCATCAACTGTCCAAGACACAGTGGGCAAGCAAGGGGACAAGCCCAGAGTGAGGATGACTGAAGGCCCAGGGGAGCCAGGGAGGGGCACCCAGGAGCAGGCCATCTAAACGGGCGGTGGGAAGAGGTTTGTCAGCAGGTGATGGGGCCCCAGGTACTAGGGCAGGGCCTAGAGAGGGGAATTGCCTGAATGAGCAAAGCTACCTGTTCTCCAGGGGCTGGGTTATCAGGCAGGTAACATATTGCCAGGACTGGGAAGGGGCAAGGTGTAACCCAAACTTATTGGGGCCTAGAGCCGGGACTGCTCCTAAGACAGCAGGGTAGAGACACCTGCCAGTGTGTCTTGGAGCCACTGCTCGGGGGAAGGAAACCAGAAGGGCCTGGACTCGGTACCCAGTCCCAGGAAGGCCTGGGGAGAACTGATCGCAACTGAGAACTGTACGAAGAAAAGTTTTATCGGGGTCAGCGAGAAAGAGCACGTGCTCCTTGCTCTCTTCGCTACTTTCCACTGTTAGGGAGGACAACGGTGAGGATGAAATGTGCTCAGGCGAGAAGGCCTCCGTGGTTTTGCAGGATGGTGGTGGCAATGGATTAGGAGTTTTCCAAGGGGGATATGTGTACGAATGTCTGAGCAAAAAAACCCCCAAATCACCAAATAAATACCGAGAGCACCAGAAATTCCATTGTGTTTGTCCCTGGGTGTGAAATAGACAAAAGTTAGACAAGTCGCCCTTTCTAGTGTATTTAGAAGAGGATCTTGTAGTTGAGAACGTTTCAAGAAAAACTGGGGAGAGGCAGGGCTAGTGAAATTCAGCAGAAGGGCTTGGTAGTGAAACAAGCTAAAGGTGGTGAGTAGTTTTAAGGTTGAGGAAGAAATGGGGGGGAAAAGGTAGTTAATTTTGAAGGCCGGAAGGAGGGGGAAAATGGGGACATTTGGAGGGATAGGAGCCGTGGAAAGTAAGAAGTCAGGACGGTGCCAATCAGAGTGTAGGGAACTTGGTGTCAAGGGCAGGAAATCTTAAGAGAAGAGAGTGGCCAGTTTTTCAGGAGGAGCCAGATGGGGCGGATGGACCCATCCGAGTGTGGCTGTAACGTCTGACTTGTGTCCTCTATAAAGAGAGCCACGTGCTAGTCACAATAGCCAAGAAATGGAAGCAACCCAAGGGTCCATCAACAAATAAAATGTAGACTATATATGTATATAGTGGAATATTATTTAGCCCCCAAAAGGAAGGAAATCCTGATATATGTTACCACGGATGAACCTTGGGAGTATTTTGCTACGTGAAGTAAGCCGGTCACTGCGGAACAAATACTGTATGATTGCCTTTATACAAGCTATCCAGGGGAGTTAAACATCACAGAGACAGAAAGTAGAAAGTGGTTACCAGGAACTGAGGGTGTGGAGAAGGAGGAACGATTCAACAGATACAGGATTTCAGTTTTGCAAGTTGAAAAGTTCTGGAGATTGGATTTGGTAACGTGAATTGCATACGCGTGAATGATTAGGACGGTAAATTTTATGTCATGTGTGTTTTAACACAATAAAGAACAAAACCAAAACCAGCCACCCCCCCCACGTGTAGTCACCAGGGGCCACGGAGAGGGTGAAATTTCTCCTCAGTTTGGGTCAAGTTCTGAGCTACCCCACCTGACTTTACCCCCATCTTCCTCCACGCTCGCTCGCTCGCTCCGGACATCCTTGCCCCCGACGCGAGAATTCAAAGAAACACACATTCAGCACCCTGCTTTATGCCTCGGTTCCTCCAGATGCCACCTCGCTGCCTGAGTGCCTTGCACTGTGTCAAGGGCACCTTTCCTGTGTCACCCAGCTTCCTAGCACCCTGCGGGGCAGACACCTGCTATGAACACCCCTCCCCGCCCCTGGGGCCTTTCCCCCAGGGCTTGACCAGATGTCTCGCTCTCGCGGCAACCGTGTGATCGTAACGGGGCTGTGCTCGGAACCCGCGCGGGCTCTGGACCCCCACGCTCCAGAGAATTCGAGGCAGAGCAGCATTTCTATTATCACTTAGTAATTGGAGTTTTGCAGGCTTGGAATTACTGCTAATGGAAAGCAAATGGGCTAAGAATCAAGAAATAAGCACTTGAACAGCTAGCACCACTCAGTAAAGCGAAGAGGCTATTATGCCACTTTGCGTGGCTAGAGATCATCATTGTAGAAAGATTTGCAAAAACCTCACCAGCCCGTAGAGGCGACGCCCCGCCAAGCTTTTCCGTGGCCGTGCCCTCCCTGCCCGGAGCAGCTAAGGGGCTGCCCAGGTAGGAAGCCTCATCCGTAGCACGATTGCTGCCCAAGGGCCAGGCCTCCTCCTTGGCAGGAGAGAGATTTAATTTTGCCTTTGCTTTCTCTCTGCTACCCAAACCGCAGAGAGGCTCTCAGAACCCATGGCACTTCCCGACGCTCCCCCATAGCCTTCCTCGGCCTTGTCGCCAGCCACGGCCCAGAGATCAGGCGGTGACAGGCCTGCGATGGGGCTGCCGGGGGCGAGAAGCCCGGGACAGTGGCTCTTGACTCAAGGAGAGCGCAGTGGCTATAAAGAGTGACGTTTCCCGGGGTTTGCTGACCCCCGGTCTCCAAGCTAATCTTGCCCTTTCTCCTCCGTGGGGGGAGTGTCAGCCGTCATACATTTATATGAGGGCCTTTTCTCCACGGATCACGCCACCCCCTTCCTGGTGGCTAAAAGGCAATTTAATATTCAGAAGCTCTGCTCCCACAGCATTAGGTTATGACACGAGGAAATGGAAAAAACCTAAGCCCAGTCTCTGCCCTTCAGGTGTCCTCCTGGGAGAGCGGGCTGCCCGAGGCCAAGGACAGAGGGCTGTGTGCTGCTTCTTGGGCTCCTCGAACAGGAGGAAAACTGAGCCAACTTCGCCGTTTGCAAAAGCCCGTCAAGCCTCACACGAGTTCTCCGGTTCAAGTTGGTCTGAGGGCTTGGGGCGGGGGCGGGGGGGTGGGCATCGGGGGTTCTCTCCCTGACACTGGGGGATGCTGGGGCATTTCCAGACAGCCTCTGGGAGGGGACACAGGAGGGAACGCCAGCTCTGCGACTTAGCCCCTCAGAAATGTGCCTCCACTCGCCGGTGACCACTCACTTAGCCACTAAATGTCACCAGCCCATTGGCACAGGGGAGAGAATCTGCATCGAGCAGTAAAAAAGGTGATGGAATGGAAGAAGTTGTGAAATGACATTTTTTCTTTTCTTTTTTTTTTTTTTTCCAGCGGGGTTGTCATATCTCCTGCATGGAGGGAAATTGCTTTCTGTAAATCTTGGTCCAACAGAACAAAACACCTATTTCTTTCCAGTTGGGGAGACAGCCATTCTCGTCGGCATAATGAAGGTATTGTAAGCTGTGACTTTTACAAAGTCTGAGGGAAACCAATCTGCAATCTTGACAGATATGATCTTTCCGGGATGCACTGTTCGTTTACGGTGGCGAGAGACCTCAATTAATTTATGAGTGAGGACAGCAGGATGTGACCCCTTGTGTGTAGTCTGGGTGGAGCTGGCCCTGTCTGAATTTATGTTCTGGTAATTTAAAAAGATTTATATTAAGCTTTTCTTTCATTTTGAGAGTAGATTAAAATTCTAATGGGAACCATTTGTATGCATTTGTTGAATTGAATAGTATTTATGGCTGTGTTAAAAAAAATGCTGCAAAATTCTGCCGATAATAAAGTCAGTGAAGCAAGAATAAGTGTAAAAACAGGAAGAAAAGACTCAGTAGAAACCATACTGTATTATACGAGTGTAATGAGGGAGAGAAGCCGAGCAGAACGGGGCCAGGATTAGGCCCCCAAATGGGATAGTTTTCCTTATTTAGTGTAAGGTTTTTATAGTCCTTTTATGACTTAAACCAAATTTAAATTTTGAAATAAGCCAGATTGGTCCTCGCAGACCCTATGGCCATTTGCCCTTTCCCATTGTTCTTGAACTCCAGCCAGGGTCCGGTACCCGTGGGCAAGAAAGAAAATCTAAGCAGTATCGCAGAGAAGATGCTGATCCCAGGCAAAGGAGACAGAGGGCAGCAAGGAAGGCACGAGTCTGAGCTCAGGTGTGTCATGCACGTGATGAGGGAGCCCCCACATGATCTGGGCAAGACCAGGGATGTCCCAGTGCGTGGAACTGTCAGTGTCCCCAGGACCCACCTTCGTTGCATGGCCACTGGACCAGTGCTGGGGTTGGAAGCCACTGAGGTCACCTCCACTGCAAAGGGCAAGGTGCGTGTGGCTCAGCGCTGTCAGTGGCCTTTCGCTGGCCTGCTGGGGAAGGAGGGCCAATGACACAATGATCTTGGAACACAACTACCCAAGAGGGCAGCATCCATGCAAAGTTAGTCAGAGAAGGCTCTCTGGTGTTATCTTTCCCCAGGGAGGGAAGCAGGAGGCACCCTGGAGCCCCTTACCCTGTGGAAGGGCAGAGAAACTCAGCATTCCATCAACATCCATCTCAGAGCCCAGAGACAGCTGCACGGGGGAAACCCATATTCTCTCACCAAGGGCAGCCCTGATAGCGTCTTGGAGTCAGGGAACCCCAAGCATGATGGTTAACAGCGCTAAGTGTGGAAAAAATGGAAATTCCCTGAGCGCCTGCGCCGCTCTCTTCCTGGCTTGTAGTTTATTCTCCCCGTTGTAAGCACGTTCTTTAATAGCGCTGCACGGATGTCATAAAACGCCTTACGATGCATTAGAACAGAATTGTGCATTAGCGAACTTCACAGATGCAAAGAGCCATGGCTGTCAACAGAAGCCTGCATGGAAAAATCCAGAGTGTCTTAAGAAAGTCCTGTCTTTTCTCAAAATTGCAACCAAAGCTGGAAATGCAGGAGTTCCGGCCAAGGCGTTTTTGGAGGCAGGTAACATCCCCATACCTCCCAGAGCCCAGGCCCTCCCAGCGGCAGTGTCCTCGGCCTCGGAGCCCCGCCCTTCTATGCTGTTTAGCGCGTGTCCTGTTGTGAGCTAGGACGTGGGTCTCTTGGGTCAACTGCGTACCCTCAGCAGGTAACACAGTTCCTGGCACACAGGCGGCCCTCACTACATGCTTGTTGGGCTGAACAGATGTGTTCTAGGCCCCGCAGGAGGTACAACATGAGACCAGGGTCCTGTGAGTAGCAGGCCAGAGGCTTAGGCCAGGGCGGGAAGTGCCCGAGTTTGGCCTCCATCCTCAGCTCGAGTTCAAGCGACTGGTCACAGGTTGTCAAATGTCCTTCTCTATGAGCTGCTCTTGGCCTCCAAGATTACAACACAGCTTTATATAATTTAATGGAACTCCTTCAAGCCAATCGCTAGAAGTTTTACGTGACTTTGTCCTCACTGGATGCCCGGCTTCGTCCCAGCAGGTGGGTGACATCGTCATCTCATTCACAGATGAGAAGAGAGCGGTGGGGAGGTGTCGGAAGTTGCCCGTGGCCGTGGACTGCTAAGGTGGGGAGGCAGAACCGGGGGTCACATTCGATCCTAAGCCTAGTTCGCTCTCATTTCTTCACCTGCTCTGCAACCATTCAGTGGACGTCTGTGCCCGGTGCTGTGCTGAATGGAGGGGGAGTGGCCGCAGTACATTGACTCTGCCCCAAAGAAGCTCATAAACTCCTAGAGAGAGCCCATTTGTACACAAAAATGGTCACCCAGGATGCCAAGCATTATGATAGTGGGATATATGGAAATATTCTTGGCCACACTAACCCACTGGGGAGGTGGTCAATGGAGCCAGGGTTTCCAGAGGAGGGATCCTTGAATGAGTTCTTGGAAAATGAATGGTTTTTTTGCCAGGACAATCACGGGCATGCCAAGAGTGGTGGGGTCTGCGCTCGAACGTCACCTGATCAGTGAGTTGTGCCTGCCTCCCTGCCTTTGAAGGGCAAGCTCATTACCTTTCCTCCACAGCCTTTTACTGTTTGTTTGTTTGTTTGTTTTCCATAGCATTCAACACATACGACACACCGCACGTGGTAGGCTGAGTCCTGGCCCCCCAAAATGTTCATGTTCTAATCCTTGGAAGCTGTGACTATTTAGCTCGTAAGGCAAAACGGACTTTGCAGTTGTGATTAAGGTAAGGATCTTGAGGGGCGCCTGGGTGGCGCAGTGGTTAAGCGTCTGCCTTCGGCTCAGGGCGTGATCCCAGCGTTCTGGGTTCGAGCCCCACATCAGGCTCGTCCACTAAGAGCCTGCTTCTTCCTCTCCCACTCCCCCTGCTTGTGTTCCCTCTCTTGCTGGCTGTCTCTCTCTGTCAAATAAATAAATAAAATCTTTAAAAAAAAAAAAAGGCAAGGATCTTGAGAAGGGTAGATGATCCCGGATTATCTGGGTGTGCCTGATGCAATCACAAGAGTCCTTATCAGAGGGACACAGATACACAGATGTTCAAAGACAAGAGAAGGTGCTTCAAGCTGGCTTTGGAAATGGAGGAAGCCACTAGAACATGGGAGGCCACCCCTCGCCACTAGATCCTAAAAAAGGCAGGGACATGGACTCCCACCTGGAGCCTCCAGAAGGAACCAGTCCTGCTGACACCTTGATTATAGTCTTCTTTTTTCTTCTGAAGATTTTATTTATTTATTTGAGAGAGAGAGAGAGGGAGAGAGAGAGCACGCTAGCAGGGGGAGGGGCAGAGGGGGAGGGAGAGAGAAAAATCTCAAGCAGGCTCCTTGCTGAGCATGGAGCCTGACCCGGGGCTCGATCTCACCACCTGGAGATCACGACCCGAGCGGAAATGACCTGAGCCGAAATCAAGAGTTGGATGCTTAACTGACTGAGCCACTCAGGTGCCCCTTCACCATTGTATTCTTAGTGCCTAGGACAGAGGCTGGCCCAGGAATGGCCCCCCGTAAGTGTTTGTTGAATGAACAAAGATACAGAGGCAGTGCAGGAAGAGGGACTGACGGGATGGGGATGTGGGGAAGGCCCCGAGGTGTGAAAGCCATGGTGTGCTCTGCAGTGGTGGGACAGGTGGGGGCCTGGAGACGTTGGGGGGCTAATTCTGTAGCACTTACTCTGCAGGGGAAGAACTGGCGATGGGTTTATATAGAATGGGAGCATGATCGTGTTTGCTTATTGCTTTTAAAGTAATTTTTGAAGGAATTTCCCCTGTTTATTGTTAATAATTGGAAACATATAGAAACATGGACAAAAAAATAAAAATCACTCATAATCTCACTTCCTAGAAATAGCTGTTGTTAACATTTTGGTGGGTATTCGTGTGTGTGTGTGTGTGTGTTCCTGTCTTCAAAACTGAGATTATACTTTATACACTATTTTGGAACTGGCTTTTTTCCATTCATGTGAATTTCCCCATGTCATTATTCTTCTAAAAATATAGTATTTAATGACGACATAGCATTCTATCATGCAACCATAACTAAATTTATTTTATTTAAATATATAAATAAATCTAAAGTTATTTAATGACTACGTAGTTTTCTATCATACAACCATAACTGATTTCCACTAACGGGGCAATTCTTTTATTTCCCCAGTATTTTGTTATTAAAAGTAATACTAGTAGTGCCTGGCGTATAGTGGGCATTCAATATTATGGTTGAATAAATGGATGAATGAATGACTCAGAGAACACTGTCGTGCATACATCTCTATCTCTCTGATGGTTTCTTTAGGAAAAAAGATTCTTGCAAGTGAAGGTGTTAGATCAGAGGATGTACTATTTTTTTTACATGACTCTCAATACATATGGCCAAATGGCCTTTCAAAAAGGTTATCCAAATTACAGCCCTGCTAGTAATGTATGAATGCATAATTTCACTGCATCAATGGTGTATTGTAATTTCTTAAACCCTTCCTTGCATGTTAGAGAAGTTTCCATGGGGACAGGAAGGTAGTGAAGGGGTCTCGTGAAGTTCAGGCAGGCAGCGGTAAGAAGCTCGGCCTCAGCCACGGAGGTCCCGTCAGCGAGGAGACAGATCTGAGCACGCTGTGGGGCACAGAACCGATAGGACTTGAATGCAGAAGGTTGAAAGGATGTTGGAATGAGCCTCAGGTTCTGCCTCAAGTAGAGTATTGGTTGGGATTCTTTGTTGCCAATGACAAGAAACAACTCTGATTTAGTTAACAAGGCTTATTATTTAAGGCTGCGGAGCAAACGACAGAGAGCGGACACGCGAGGCTCCCAAAATACCGGGACCCCAGCACCATTCAGGAATCCAAGAGGAAGAAACAAAGGCACAACACCTCCTCAGATCCCACCCTCAGCGGATGTCAGTTTTTGTACCACTTTTGCTGAAGGTTCTAATTCCATGGAGAAGGGTTATCTGGTCTGCTTTGGGTCAATGATCCATCTTGTGGCCCCAGGCGGAGGGACCCCTCCCTGGACAGTCCTACCAGCAGGCAGAGGGGTCTATGGTGCTCCCAGCAGAAGACCATTTAAATGAATGACCATTTAAATATTCATTTAAATATGGCTGACCTCTCCATATGGGGGTGCATTCAGGGCAGCTAGCCAGAGCTACGCACAACTCTGCTTCCTGTGTTTAACAATTCCTGCTCTTAGTTCAGTATCTCGTTGAACACAGGCATAACTCCCTTCTAAGAAGACGAGATGGGCAGAGAGAGAGAGAAAGAGAGAGAGAGAGAGAGAGAGAAATCCCCCAACAGACAGCCTTTACTGAAGCCCAGTGTGGCAGTCTGGCAGCTGACCACCTGTATTTCATGCTTCCTCTGTCACCCCATAAAGCTGTTTCTGAGAAACAGCAGCTACCCACCCAGAGACGTTTCTCCCAGCCCCACTTGCATTGGGACGGAGCTATGGGACTGGTTCTCGCCAATGGAAAAACCAGGAATAGTGGTTTTTAGAAGCCGATGTGCCTTCTCCATACCCCCTGACCCTTTTCTTTAGCTTGAAGCAGAGGGGATGTTTGAGCCACAAGATACAAGGAGCCTGGGACATTGCGTGACCACACGGGGAAGCTGGCTGCCGACCAGGAGCACCCACATTAAACTGTTATGTGAGTGAGAAGTAAATGTTGAGAATGTTATAACATTGAAATGTTGGGGTTTATTATTACTACTGCTAATTAATAACTTCATCAACACCTCTGGATACTTGTTTAATAAAAGGCTGAGAGGAATTAAATGACCAACGGGGCACGATTCTTAAAAGCACTGGACATAATCCAGCAATGCTGCTTCTGGGTAAGTACCCAAGAGAAAGGAAAACCTGTGTCCACACAAAAGCTTGCGCATGAATGGTCATAGCAGCATTATACATAATAGCCCCAAAGTGGAAACAACCCAATGTCCATCAACTGATGAATGGATAAATAAAATGTGGTCTCCGCATATAATACGATTCAGCAATAAAGAGAAATTAAGTATTGATCCATGCTATCATATGGATAAACTTTGAAAACACTGTGCTAAGTTACAGAAGACCACATATTGTTGGAGTCCATAGTTACGAGTGTCCAAAATAGGCAAATCTGCAGATTGAAATAGGTGAGCCGTTGCGGGGGTGGGGGTGGGGGCTGGTGGGGAGGAAACGGGGGAGTGACCGCTACTGGGTATGGAGTTCTTTCTGGAGTGATGAAACAGTGACGGAACTGTTCAAAAACTGATGGCAGGGATGCTTGCACTGCTCCGTGAGTATATTACAAGGCACGGAATTGGAACTTCATGTAAGTGCGTTGTGTAGTACGCGCCTGTATCTCACGAAAGCTCTTACTTTTGTGAAAAGAGAGAAATGTAGGGAATAACCACACAATGAGGCCACGATGAGAAGAAACAACTCATCTGACAGCTCGTCTCCTGCCCAGCAGTCCAGTGTCTCCCAGGGCAAAAGAGAGCCAAGTGCCAGTTTCCAGAAGACAGCAGAGCTGTCTCGCAGCTTCCTGTGAATAAGCCCGGGGCTCGCTGCACATAGAGGGTGAGACTCTGGTTTCCACAGGGTAGCAAAGCTTTGTTTCCAAGTGATGTATGAATATGAAGATTAAAGATGAGCTGACCAAAGGCCAACCCCAAAAGGGCTCAAGGGGACTGTGGACGTTTGCTGGCAAAAGTATTAAATATAAACGGCTCCACCAGAGACACTTGGGAAGGAGCGGCAATGTAAAGGATAAGTTGGGTCTGGCAATACCCAGGGCACTGTGGGGCCCACGGAAGTGTGTAACCGGGTTAGGGACAGTTGAGCTGAGAGCAACTCAGACGCCCGTCAGAGGCTCTGAACGCAAAACCATTCTGAAAAGCATAAAGCACTCTCTGATATAAGCCATTACCGGGGTGGGTGAATGTTATCTTCGTTTGCATGGAAAGAGGAAAATAAACAAACAAAAAGAAGCTGAAAGCCTTTCAGGTATTTTACTGTGAATTTGTACTTTGAAAGGAAAGTAAGAAAACTGAATTCATAAATGACTGATTAAAAACATATCACTGTTTGCCAACAGAGATTAAAACCTGGCAAAACTGTGGTGCCTTAATCTGGGGGTGGGGGGAGCTCTGCTGGTTTGCTGGTTACCAGTCAACAAATCAGGGACTCTTCAACCCTCCGTTGTCAAGTGCGCTTGGAGCCCTGAGCCTCAGTTTCCCTCCTGGGCAGCCTGCCCCTCCTACCCTCCAGTTTCTGAGGCCCAGGGGAGAACCCAGATGAAGACAGCCTTGCTTAATAGAATTTCTGCTCTGTGTTAGAAGTCTTCGCCTGCTCCCTCAGCTCTGACTGAGTCTGAACAAGGAGACCAGAAAGATTTCTGACGGAATAGAGAGGCATGTAGCATTGATAGGGAATTTCAAGTTTGATGAAAGGGAAGAAAGACAGGCTTTGTTCTAAAGAGAGCACGATTTTATTAATTTTGTAGTCTTTCCTCTTGAGGAAATACTTCCTGCTGCCTTTCTTGGGAAAGGATTCCTCTATTTTGTTATGAAAGAAGGAAAGAGCACAAGATTGGTGGGCCTTCCCATCCTCCTGCAACCTGGCAGGTCCACATTATTTTATAGATGAGGAGACTGGGACGTGGGAATGTGTGTTAGCTCTCCCTGGGCCCCAAGTCAAATGCAGCTCTGACCTCCAAGTTCATTCTCTTCCCATCGCTCCCCACTGCCTCCCAAGAAAAATGGCTTCCCCTTCTCCATCTTGTCTAGAAAAAAATGAGTTTCCTTGTTTCCTCTGGATGGGAAATGGTGGGAATAAAATTACTAAGTTCTAGCAGGTAATTCATGCTTCTGGCTACACTGAACTATTATTATTTTTTTAAGTTTATTTATTTTTTTAGTAATCTTTCCACCTAATGTGGGGCTCAAACTCACAACCCTGAGATCAAGAGCTGCATGTCCTTTCACTGAACTACTTTAATCCAGTTTCTCAGTGTCAGGCATTCTGACTTCCAGAGACTCTAATTTCTGACTTCTTTTCTGGTTGGAGCGAGGAGTGAGGTTGGTGTCTGTCTTCTGTGGTGATCTCAGACCCTGAACCCAGCAAAAGCTGGACGGAGGCTCTGGCGTGGGATCCCAACTCAACTTTTGCCACCCCGGGTCCTTGCTGGGATAGTATGCCAAGCAGTACTTGAGATTTTTGTGGGAAACCAGGAGCACTGAAATGACTTTTCTCCAGTGGCTTTTCCCAGACTTGAGTCACACAGGGCACTGTGTGCTTAGTTACCAGGTTTGAGCTGGTCCATATGCTAAAGACAGGAAGGGCTTCTCATGCACTGAGACCCAGAGTGTGACCAGCAGGTCCCTCAGGGTCTTTATGGTCCTTGGCCTGTCCTCACGCCATTTCTCCAGTGTGGCTGCTTCTTTGTTCCCTCCTAAGCCACTGCAGCCAGCTGTCACCATAAACACTTAACAAGTTGTTTGTTGTTGTTGTTGTTGTTGTTTTTGTTTTTGTTTTGGGGGGTTTTTTGAGTGCGGTTTTAAAGCAGGGGCTCTTCAACTTTTTGGAGGGCCAAGGCACCCCCCTGGCAGCCTATGGGACCTTTTTCAGAATAATATTTTTAAATGCATAAAATAAAATACACAGGATTACGAAGGAAACCAGTTATATGGATAGAGAGTTATCAAAATATTTTTTATAATTCTTTTGCGATAAATACTGTTTTTTAATTAATGAATTAGATAAGATCCAGCAAAGGTTTAAAAACCATTTTGAGGTCGTGCTAAGGATAAATAGTATTTCGAGTTATCTGTAGCAACTCACAACAGAATACGAACGTGTCTGCCAAGGTCCTGTGGTTCAGGGCCCAGATTTGTCGTAAAAGGAAATGGAAAGTTGCAGCTGGAGGCTAGTGACAATAAAGATGGTTTTCCTGCCCAAGTTGAGGAGTGAGGGGGCCCCCTGGATTCACGGACCTCCTTTCAGGAAAGGGAAAGCCTAGCTTTTTCCCTCAAGATTCTTTAGGGAAACAACTAATTGATTATTGTTGTTCTCAGTTGCGGGGGGGGGGGTTGGTTTGTTTGCTTTTGTTTTTTTGCCTTTTTAGTTCCTTTAATTTCCTGATCACTTTGATTTCTCTTGTTCATCCTCTGTGCAGTCTCAGAATTCCTTCCTCAGTCTTTTGAACACCTTCCTTCTTAAAACAATCTTGAATTAAGGTGTAATGAACATTGTGTTCGTTTCAGATGCACGACATCATGATTCCATACTTACATACCTTTCCTTTAAAAAAAAAAAAAAGCTTTTACTTCTCTTGGTTCTGTAAACACAATAGGAAATCCAAAGAAATGTCTTGGAAATACAGAACAGGCAAAAGATGGGAGGGAGAGGGACCCATGGTGCTTGTTCGATCATCTCTCAGGAACAGGCTGTCCTCCTGGGCTTTGGCTGCACACATTCCTCCTGGTCCCAGACACCTGGGGTGCAGGCTCCTCCTGCCCTGCGCCCCTGGTCTGGGAAATCAGACAGTGGCTTCGACTTCTTTGCCTGCAGAGCCTCTTAAAGACTTCTGAAACACTATGTAATCTCTTTTTGGGATACGCATTTTTCAGCTCCAAATTTTCATGATATCTTTAAATCGTTTTGGAAGCTTAATTTCCCTGCATCTTGGGTATTGTCTACCTGCTTAAAGACCTATTGTGTCAAAACCTTGGAGTTGCACATTTTAGCTCATCCAGTTCATGTAACGAATGACAAAGCCCGTCCTTGCTGTCCCACCAATCAGCTAAATCAGACTTACTATTATCGATGACCGTCTCAGTTCTGAATTCGAATTCTGACGAAACCAGGACTCAGAGAGAGGTGGGTGGTATAGACAGTGGGCGGAGACGGATGGCGGGTGGAAGTGTGAGGCTGTTGCCAGGGGTCCTTGCCCCGGGAGGGGGGGGAGCTGCTCCCTTCAAAGTCTGTCTAAAGCTCTCTCTGCCATGCCTCCAGGGTGTCCTCGGGAGCTGTGTATTCTACAATGGTCCCCTTTTTTGGTGTCCTGGAGGCGACTGCACTCCAGGGACTCCAGAATAAGTGAGAGGGAAGCCTTCCTTTTGCTCACAGCCAGGACAATTGTGTGAGGGGCAGGAATGGGGAAACCCCGCATAACGCGGGCACAGCTGGGGACCCACCAAGTTTAGCCAGTTGAGAACCTAGAAATGGACTCCCTTGAAGAATCCACGTCCACTGAAAGGACCCCGTGGGCTTTGGTTTCTTTGAAGACTCGTGAAATAAGGGAAGGGCTTAGTCCTGTGTTGGTTAACCTCTTTGGAGCAATCGTGATGCAAGCCCTTTGCACTTCCTCATCCCCGGGAACCTGCTACGTGCCAGCCTCATGGTGACTGTCGGGGGAAACTGAGTCACAGGTTCTGCCCTGCCTGCAGAGCCCATGAAAGGAGTCACGGTAGCATGAGCTGTGCTGTGGGAAGGACGCGGACCTCGGCAGGGCGTGCTGGGTGGGGACACTGCGGCCATGCTGAGACCTGGAGTGCAGGTCTGAGAGTGGGGAAGGGCGCCACGGCTGAAGGACCCGGCGTGGGGGAAGGATCGGCGGCTGGAGGCCAACGCTAAGGCACCGTGCCTCCGTCAGCCCCGCCAGACAAAGAGCAGGAAAGCATCAGGCGGGGTTAGTCAGCGGCCTGCATTGCAGGGAAACAGAAACATCGAGGCCACACACTAAAATTAGTGGCAAGTCTTGACCTAGGATCCAGACATCCTAGCTGGAAGGCCAGCGCTGTGACCTCTCTACTTGAGAGGTGCTATTTATTCTAGCAGTTTTTGATTTTAAGGCATTTAAACACTGTCAATTAATGAAGAATCTAAAGATGCATGAGTGCAAGGTACAAAGATCTCCAATTCAGAGAGGGGGGAAGCCGGGTCCAATAAAACCAGGTCGTCTGTCCAGATTAGCTCCAACGTGGGGGCATCAGGGAGCCCTGGATTTCTGCTTCTTGGTGGGCGACAATAGCCACACCTTTTTACCCCCTTCTCCGGTCCTGCCCCGTAGAGTGAGCAGTTGCAGCCCTGCCACCACTGAGAGTCTGTGGCCGGCCACCTGCCCCTGAGCCCAGGCCGCTGCAGCCTGGCGCTTTTGTTCCTGCATTTGCTTTTCTTTCCTGACCTTGGCACCGTAAAGCCGGTCCCAGGAGGAGAACTCTTTCCCAAGAGGAGGTTAAGCTTTTTGGCTTTAGTTTTAAATAAATGACTTGCTTTGCCTTCCCCCCACCCACCCACTTTGCAGAGGTAAGTGAAAATCCCACAGGTGGGATTAGCTCTTGGCAGAAGGACGCAAGTGCCCAGGTCTTGCAAAGAAGGCGGGGTCGGGGGGAGAGCTGACCAAGCGGCCGGTTCCACCTGGGGAGGCTGCTGAGGCCTGAGGCTCTGGTCAAGGGCACACACAGAGCCCAGGGAAGCTGGGGGTCGGTGGGAAGTGCGAGCAGGGCACCCAGAGAGTTGCTTGAACAGGGCATCCCCAGAGCACAGGCAGCTGCACGTGGCTCTTGCCATTTTGTCTCATAAAGGCTGTCAGCTGGGACGCAGCACGCGCGGGCTTTAATTCCCGGTTTGCTGGAGCGGCTGCATTTTGGATGAGGGCAAGACTGGGAACCGCCCAGCTCCCGGTGGCTGTGCTCAGCCGAGTGTGGCCGTCAGAGCCAGGCTCTGCCAGAACCCAGTAGTCAGCTTGGGGGCCTGGGGAGGAGGCCTCCTTTTCGCCAGATAGATGCATTTTTCTCCATTTGCCTTCTAAGTGGCAGGAGAGCAGGCCTGCCTCGTGGTAGCCGCCTGCCTGAGGTGGGCCACCTGCCGAGTCCTAATGGGGCTGCGGGCAACAGGCCCGCGGCAGGTGTGAGCCAGGGGTGGGGAAGGGGGATGGATGGCAGAGACGCCCGCCTCTCGCCCGCCCTCGGCTTGTCCCTGCCATGTGCTCGCAGACAGCCCTTTACCCAGTGCTGCCCTGGAGACAGCGGGTCCTGAAATAAAATATCGTATCAATCTCCTTTATATGCCATTCTCCTTGCTCATTCTTAAGACCGGACAACTATCTCAGAGCCCATAATGCAGACCACGTGCTCAATAACTATCCTCGAACAGATTAGCAAATTAAAATAAATGGCATTGTAGTATCGACACGCTGGCCTTGGACTCTGTCCCAGAAGGTAAGGGCAACGGCTTTTTAATATGCTTTGCAAGCCCCTGGCATTGATGACAATTGTTAATACCATGTCTGTATTTCCTGATCTAAGGAATAATGGGATAGTGGAGCCTGGAAGGTAAGAATGATGTGTATTCATAAGGAAAATTAGGACAGAAAATGTGGAGTCAGAGCATCCTGGAAAATACACTAGCCCAATACAATAGACCTCTGAACCTAGAAGGCCCCCAGAAGACACGCGCTTTCTCTCTCTCTGTCCCAGTTTATCCCTTTATATCAAAAAAGTGAGTGGGAATATAGATTGGTTTCCTAGGTTTGCCATAACAAAGTTCCACGACTGAGGGGCTTAAACAAATGAAATGTATCGTCTCACAGCTCTGGGGGCGAGAAATCTGAGATCGAGGTGTTGGCAGGTTTGGTTTCTTCTGAGCGCTGTGAGGGAGACACGGTTCCAGGTCTTCCCCTGGCTTCTGGGGCATTGCTGGCCATCTTTGGTGGTCCGTGGCTTGTAGAGGCATCACGGTGATCTCTGCCTTCATCTTCCCCGTGGTGTTTCCCTGCGTGTCTGGCTGGGTCCAGATGTCCCCTTTTATAAGGTCACTGGGTTCGTTAGGGGACCACCCCATCCAGTTTGGCTTTATCAGCTTAGCTGATGACATCTGCCAAGACCTGATTTGGAAATCACTGGGCAGTAGGACTCCAGCACATGAGTATGGGGTGGGGGGCACAAGTCATCCTGCAATGCAGCGTTCCCAAAGCTTTGAGAAGGGAGAGAAGAGAGGCATGTAACAGCAGCTGCACGCGAGGGGTGATGGGGTGGGGGGACAGGAGGGAAGGGGAGCAAACGGGGCAGCACGGTGGCAGGAAGAAGGGGGGCAGAGGTGACATCATCAGAGCATGGAGTTTGTCACAGGGCTGCCTGCCTCTATGTTCATTCATTCATTCATTCATCATTCATTCCCGAGTCCCTGCTGTTTGCCCGGCAATACACCAGATGGGGAGCAGGAAGTCCATTTCCTCAATGAGCTTCTAATTCAGCTCATTATTGTGGCTTTTACATTAGATGAAATTAAATAAAATTAAAAATCCAGTTCCTCAGTCTCACTGAGCATATTTCGAGTGTGGGCAGCCCAGACACAGCGCGTTTGCAGCAGAAGAGAAGGTCTTCCTGGCTGGGGAGGGTCCGGGGGGTTGACATGGGAACTGAGGGGGCACGGGGGGCGGGGTGCCAGGCAGGAAGAGGCTCACATCCCATCCACAGCCCCACTGCTCAGGGCACATGGAGGGCCAGGAATGTGAGGAAGGAATGTGGCTGGACGCAGGCTAGAAATGAGTGGGAAGGGGGAGGAAGAGGGTTCTCGGCAGGACACGGCTACCCTGGAATGCCAGGTGCAGGAGCGAGCTCCTGGGGTTTCGCGAGCAGTGAGGAAACCAGCATGGCCTGACAACGCTCGAGGTGGGGGAGGACAAGGCCACAAGGCTGGGTGGCAGGTCAGGCGACCTTGAAGAGTCTACTCTCTCATCATTACTGGTGATGCCCTGGGAATGTCCCCAGAACCTCTAGTTCGGGAGACAAAGGCCCCAAGCAGCGCAGATGGGGGGTGATGGGCACTGGCTAGAGGTTGTTCCCGTGAGGCCCTGGAGATCTGCTGTACTGGCCGGCTTCTGGAGACAGGAGCAGAAGTCAACATAACCTCGTTAAGTGAGACAGACGTTTGATGAGTAATAAGGTGTCTTTCAGTGATAACATGGATAACATGCTTTTCGGGACTGAGTACAAGCCATTTTATGCATCTCCAGGGGGGAGGCCAGCACAGCGGACGAAACCTCGGGGATCACTGGGTCTCAGAAGCAGGGTGTGATGGCCACTGCCACCCCAGTATTGACAGAGGGAGCATCCGTGCGGCCAGGATGACCCGGGGGTGACACGGGATCACCAGGAAGCAATCCGCGGGCCACGCGGACACAGCAGAGGTCAGGCTCGGTGACAGGACTTCACACGGCGCTCTGCTGTCTGAATTTTAAGAGCACGAAAGTAAAACTGCAGCAAATCAGAAGCAGAAATGAGCAAAGGTGACAAAGGAGTTGGAAGTCGTTGAACTTGTAAAAGAGGGATGTAAGAGCTGCACAACACAGGGCCTTCTTCTCCTGCTCTGGAGAAGCTGCGACAAGAAGGGAGACGCTTCGGCTCCACTGAGGACAGAAGAGGTTGAGACGAGCTCCCGTTTCTGCGTGAGGGGGTATGTGTGGGGAGGGACGTGGAAGGTGGTTAACGGTTTCATCAATAACCATCTCCTAGGGGGGGCTGGGGCTGCGGGCCTCCCAGGGGGAGGGGCTGGGACGGGCCAGCACAATGCCTGGCTTACGTATTTCCAAGTCCACAAATGATCAGAGGTTCTCTTGAGATGCTCTCTGTTTTCGCACTAACATCCTATCACTTTTCGCCCAGGAGAGCAGCATGCCTCTCCTCCAGAGCTGGTCTTTGCATGCATGTTAGGGGAGCTCAGTTAGGACGCCTCCTGGCCCCTCTCCACCCTGGACTTCCTCCGCCATGGCCTGGGCTGGCGGGGAAATTTGGGAAGCATGGAATGCACACTGTTCAACCCAGCTTTGCCCTTCTTCCTCTTGGGAGCAGCACCTGCAGGGAGCTGGTGCTCTCTGCCGATCCCCCAAGGGGCCAGCTCTTCCCCCCCATGCAGGTGGGGGGGCTGATCCATCGTGGGGATCAGTATTACGAAGCCCTCCTGCACCTATACCTGGCTTATCGACAATGAGGACAGTTTAGCGTCCAACTGCCTCTCCACTGTTTATTATCCAACGACTCAGAAGTTAGGCAAGAAACAGGAGTGCCGTTTGAGGGGCTCTTCAAGCCCCCAGGAGCCTGGCCTGCAGCACCATCACAGCGATGTCTCCACTCTTGCTCCCCCGAATCCATTCTTACCGCTTCTGGGGAGCTTTCCAAAGTACAAATCAGGTAACGCTCCTTCTTACCTAAAATCCTGCACTGGCTTCTCACTGCAGCTGGAGTAAAACTGAACTCCTGTCCGGGACCCCAGCATCTGGGCCCAGCTCACTCTCCCCCTTGCACTCAGTGCTCCTGCCACAGTCAGTACCGAGCGAGCTTGATAGGGCCCTTGAGATTTGGCAGTAGCGTTCCCACTGTCTGGAATGTTCCATGCGGCAAGCTAGCCTCCCCAGAGAGCCTCCTCTCATCTCCTGCTCCAAACTAGCTCCTGCCCCCACTCTTTTTGTTCTCTCCATAGCGCATCACGCATGACATAATCACGTGTCTTCATGGGTTTCCTCACCGTCTGTCTGTCTCCCTCACTAAGATGGGGCACCTTCCCGTTGGAGCAGGGGTCTGGTCCTCTCTATTCCCTCTGCAACCTCAGAGCCTGGCACACAGTAGTCACTCAGTAAACGCTCGAGCCGTGAATGAAAGAGGGAAGGGTCAGGGAGGAGCCGCAGGTCGCTAGGACACTCTGTGCTAGGAACCAAGAACCCTGGTCACCACTAACCAGGAGCCTGTGCCCCCCACTTGTCCCTTCCTGTCTCTAACCTGGGATCTAACTCAGGAGGCTTCCCTAGCTGCCTTGGGAGAGTCTTGGACAGGCCGAAGATCCTCTGTGAGGAGCCTCCTGCGTCTTAGGAAATGCGTGTTCCCGGCGGGGCTGGGGCCCCATTCCCCGCCGCTTTCCCCCTGCTTCTCTCCAGGACTTAGCGCTGAGTTCATGACCGGAGGGAGTGCTGGCCCCCAATTTGCAGGGCAAAGGAGATAACAAACAAAGCAGCACGGGGGGTATCATTCGTTCTTAAGGCTGCTGGAGATTCTGGAGCTTTTATTTTTCTTGGGCTCCCCGACTTTACCCACATAAAGCGTAAAACAAATCGCGTACACAAATCACAGCTCCAGCCCGGCCAGAGCCGCCGCAGCCGGACGGGAGCGACTTCAGATGGGGAGATGACAGCCGCAGCCAATGGAGCAGGAGCGAGAAACCCTTGTGCTGGGCCGGCAGCACCGAATGCCCCTTATCACCCTCGGAGAGCGTATTCTTTTAATGTTAAACACAGTAAATTGCAGGCTGGTAAAGTCACATTCAGGCGGGCCCCCCTCCGGTCGTCCGGCGACGGGCGAGCGCGTTAGTAAGTTTCTCCTCATTGTGAGTTTCCTCAGCAGCCCGACGGAGTCCTGCGTCCGTTCCGCAGCCTTTATCTCCTCCGGTACCTTTCGTCCAACCGTGCAATCAAGTCTCCTTTTTAAAGTACAATACATTTCCCCCAACCCTATTCTTCTGGGGCTTTTATGACTCACGATTGACAAAGGGCTCCCTGATGGAAATGCAACTTTCCTACCTGTCAGGGACTGAGAACGCTTTCTGAAAACACTGGCTGGCACATAGCATCTGCCTGTGACGGGAGGAGAGGAGCTGCTTCCAAGGAATCCGTGGGATGAAAATGTTTCTTCGGTGCTGGGATAGAAATCAGGTCGCAGTGTTTGGGTCCCTCCCGGGCAGACAGGACGATTCCTTGGGAATTTCAAACTTTGTTACCCCTTTGCTTTCTACATCCTCCTTATTCCGATTCAAAGAACCCAGTGCTGCTTTGATAAGGTCTTTGATCTGGGGACCAGGGGAGTGTGGTGTCCTGGATCTCCCCTGCTGCTCTGCCGGGGAGACGCCGCAGAGGTCTGGCTGATGTGTGGCTCCCGTGGGCCTGGAACCTTCTGAAGGGGAAGCGCACCTTTCTTTCTCCTGCTCATCACTGCCCGTTCTCTTTGTTAGTACTTTACTGTGCGTGTGTGTGCGTGTGTGTGCGTGTGTGTGTGTGTGTGTGTGGAGAACATCGAGTGAAACCGGTCTATGCCTGGGATTTTAGCAGGGGCAGGGGGGGGGGCTATGCATCCCGAAGCTGCTGTAACAAAGCACCCAGACCGGGGGGGGGGGGGGGGGGGCTTCAACAACAGACTATCATTGTCATTGTTCTGGAGGCTGAAAGTGAAAAACTGAGGCGTCCGTAGTGCTGATTTCTTCTGAGGGCTGTGAGGGAAGGGCCTGTTCCAGGCTTTTCTCCGGCTCATAGACAACCATCTTCTCCCTGTGTCTTCCCATCATCCTCCCTCTGTGTCTGTCTCTGTGTCCAGATTTCCTCTTCCAATAAAGACACAATCATGTCAGATCAGGGGCCGCCTGGACGACCTCATTTTCTCTTGTTTCCCGTCTCCACAGAAGGTCGCATTTTGAGGTAAGGGGGTTAGGCCTTCAACATAAGAATGTAGGGCAGTGGGGGAAACACAATACGACCCATCCCCCCTTGCCTGTCTGGAAGGGGGCGTGGGCCCCCGATCAGTCGAGCTCCGCGGGAAGGAGAGTGGGAAGAGACAGGACATCTGTGGGCCATGCCCTGCCCTTGGGCCCCTCCTCCCTGTCACTGCACCTCCCCAGAGAGCCTCCTCTCATCTCCTGCTCCAAACTAGCTCCTGCCCCCACTCTTTTTGTTCTCTCCATAGCGCGCATCACGCATGACATAATCACGTGTCTTCATGGGTTTCCTCACCGTCTGTCTGTCTCCCTCACTAAGATGGGGCGCCTTCCCGTTGGAGCAGGGGTCTGGTCCTCTCTATTCCCTCTGCAACCGCAGAGCCTGGCACACAGTAGTCACTCAGTAAACGCCCGAGCCGTGAATGAAAGAGGGAAGGGTCAGGAAGGAGCCGCAGGTCGCTAGGACGCTCTGTGCTAGGAACCAAGACAAGTGGGGCTGGCTTTACCCTGGTCACCACTAACCAGGAGCCTGTGCCCTGGAGTCATTGGAATGACTGAAGCTTTCCAAGGACCCAGTTATGGGCTTTTCCTCAGTGGTCCAGCAGAGGTCCTAATGTTCAGCACAACATTTTGATTATTTATCAAATGCACCCTCCTCACCAAGACACCGCTGTCGAGAGCCTGAGCAGAGGGCCTTTCTCTTCGCCATGGTTCCTGAATGTCATGAATCCCGAAGAAGAGCCCTCCATTCCAGAAAATGACCATGGTAGGAAGAGTGGGTAGGGGCTTAGCCAGATCTATTGATATGTGTTTTATTGGTTTTTATCTTAATAATATTTACCTTATAATATCGATTTTATTACATACAATGTATTTATTATATAACAACAACGTGTTTATCAAATGATATTATATTTCCATACTTCGAATAGAATAACAAAATAAATGCATGTCACTGAATAATGTATTTATTTTGATTGTATAATATTGTTCCCAGTGTTTTCACTATGGGGAATTTTGTTTTTTTTTTTTTTTTTAAAGATTTTATTTATTTATTCGACAGAGATAGAGACAGCCAGCGAGAGAGGGAACACAAGCAGGGGGAGTGGGAGAGGAAGAAGCAGGCTCATAGTGGAAGAGCCTGATGTGGGGCTCGATCCTAGAACGCCGGGATCACGCCCTGAGCCAAAGGCAGACGCTTAACCGCTGTGCCACCCAGGCGCCCCAACTATGGGGAATTTTGAACAAACACAGAAGGAAATGGAACCATGTGTGTTCTCAGCGCATTGTGATGGCAACAGTTCCTTTCTGCTGGCTATCTGCTCACTGGCCTCAGTTAGACTCTCTGAGCAAGGCAAGACCAAGGCCTTCCAGAACTTTCCACGTTCATGCCCATGTTAAGATGAAGTCTCCTTTTCTGGCTTGCAAGAGCCAGACACAGACACCCCTCCCTTCCTGAGCCTTAGGGTGTGGGAAGCATGATGCCCACCGCCCCCCCCCCCCAAGAGTGGGACTGTCACACCTGGCTTCACAGTCCAGACAGCATGGGTGTGGCCCGAATGCTGAATAGCCACACAATTCCTGGCTTGGCTGGCCTTTGGACCTCCAGTGAGGAGGTCTCCAAGCAAAAAGCCAGAGCTTTGGCAAAAAGGAAGCATTTTATTTGAATAATTCTCTCCTGTTTCCCCTTGACTTGAAGGTATGAGATCAGAACTTTTTCTTACTTGCTCACCTCTTCAATTCAAGCAGGTAAGAACAGGCCTAAACCAATTTGTCTATACTTTTTGGAAAACGTTGCTAGCATCCTACCATTGCAGAGCCTTGTATGTTTTCTTTCCTAATCCTCCCTACCAGGTGGTGTTTTATAATGAAAGCAAATCTCTAGCTGATTGTTGGCAAAAGAACAGTTATTAGCAGGCCCCAAACGAATACACCACCTTACCTGTGGGCTGGGCAGAGTCCCCGCTCACCGCCCTTCAGGAAGGATTTACTATGAGACACACAGAAGAATCTGACGACAGGATCAAGTAACCTTCTGGGTGAATCTGGCAATAGATTCTCTGCTAAATGTCTTTGGGGTGGAGGGTTTGTCCCCAAAGGGAAGTCCGAGGCTCCCAGACAGGCACAGCCCATTCAGGCAAGTCCAGGAGACCTGTTTCTAGGCAACCACAGAGCCTCAACGCCAGTTACCGCACAAGGGGAGGTCAGATGTAGGACTCCGGTGCCAGCGATCGAACCCTGTGGTGCAGAGTTAACCAGAACATAGAGTCTTTGCCGCTGAAGGGCGGACCCCGAGTGTAGTTGTCTGAACGCTAAGCAAGCCCCTCCAGAGAATGGACTGGAGTTAATTCGCACACATACATCGGCACCAGCTTTACTGAATGTTTTAACATAAATCCTGGGCACTCCAGCACTAGTACTCTGCCAGGAGAGTATTTGTTGCATGAATGAATCTGTTTTCCATTTTTTAAAATCAGAAGACCTCGGTCACAGGGCCACCAGACATGCAGAGAAGGAAGCACGGTGGGCCACAGGGTACCTTGGGCCGTGAGATAGGTGACGGGTGTCTGTGTGGGGAGGACAGAGCTGCTCGATCACCAGTGGTCCTCGCTGGTGGGAAGGATGCTACTTCTGACCGGGATTAGCCTCTCATGGGGCGCATTGCCGGGAAACACCTGGCACTCACTTCTCAGGTCTCCTTTGTTTCCCTTGGGAGGTCTTTCTTCAACGCCTGGGCGAGATCTTGTCACCTGCTCTTGGTACGGATGATGCCAGGTGTTGAGAAAGTAAGAAGCAGAAGGAAGGAGAAGAGTCTGGGTGGCTGGAGAGCACGGAGTGAGCGGGGAAGGACCCGATGGGAGGCTGAGCGGCGCCCGGGCTTCTTATGGAGATATGACTGGCATATAACATTGTGTAAGTTCACGGTGTACAAGGTACTGATCTGATACGTTTACGTATGCTAATATGATTACCACTGTAGCGTCAGCTAACATCTCTGTCGTGTCACATAATTATAGTTTCTTTTTTGAGGTGAGAACAATTAAGATCTAGTCTCTTAGCAACTTCGAAGTTTATAATACAGTATTGTCTAGAATCACTAATCTGTGCATTAGCTCTCCGGGGCTCATTGATCCACTGGTTGCAGGTTAATACCCTTGAACAACATCTCCCCAAATCTGCCCCCCCGCCCGCCCCAGCCCCTGGTGACCACCATTCTATTCCCTGTTTTTATGAGTTTGGCTTTTTTTTTTTTTCTGAGTCCACATATAAGTGAAATCCTACAGTATTCGTCTTCCTCTGCCTGGCTTGTCTCAGCATAATGCCGTCAAGCTGGATCCGTGTCACAGATGACAGACGCCCTTCGTCACGGCTGAGTAGTAGTCCACTATACACACACACCACACCTTCTCTATCCACCCGGGCTCTTCAAGTCCTATTTCCCCAGGACGGGAGGGGGCCCTTCGCTAAGAAGAGAGGGTCCCCGGGCTCCTAACTTCTAAAACTGAATCCCTTTCCTCCCCTCCCTCTGCATCTCCTAGCTCACTCTCCCTACCAGCAACCTCATTTCCCCTGCCCTTTGTTCTTCTCCCTGCTTCCCTCCAGCCTTTCCTCAGTTCTGGGTTTTTCCTTGATTAGAGGACTAACGAACTGGATGGGGGCGGTCACCGTGGTCAGGCGCGCAGCCTCGCCAGCAAGGACAGGTGGTCAATAAGACGGGAAGGGAGCAGGGCTTTGGTTCCTCCAATGTCTATGGTTGTGTGGATATTGACTGTATTGGTAACTGTCACTTATGACTAATGCGGCTCTGGTGATGAACACGTTTTGAAGGGGAAACAAACAGGGGACAATTGACTTGTTACTGAAAATTAATTAAAACTAGATTCCAGCAGAGGCAAAGAGAAAGATGTTGGAATAATGTAGAGGCATGGTACAGGTAAATCACAAAACACCCATTTAGCAGCACATTCAATCATCATCATAAAGGAGGGTCCACACGTCCTCGTTAGTAATTTTCAGACAGAGCTGACTTGAGCTTCTGGAACTTGGCGAGACCAGATTCTTCTGCGTCCTTAAGGTTCCCGTGAAAGGATCAGCTAGGATCTGACATACCTGCTCCAGCAGGGGGTACGACACTCCCTCTCTTTCCCAAAAGAAAAAAAAAAAAAAAGAGTGCCGCGTCTGGTTGGCACTTCAGCCGCCTGCTCGCTTGGGACGTTAACGTAGGCTGGTGCTGCCCACCTTCTCCATCCCTTAAAAAAGCCCATTCTGGGGAGAGCTGAAACGCAACGTCAGGTGAAGCAAGATGAACATTTCTCAGGTGGGCTTGTCTTCTTTAGGTGATCTTCCAGAAGTCTCCAGGGACCTTGGTAAATTCCTTCTCTAGCTCCAATTCCGGGAGCGATTGGAACGAGATCGAGAAAAACCGTCGAGAGAAGAGGAATTTGCAGAAACCGTTGCTTGTCAAGGCCAAGGCTCACCGCCTTTCCGCGCGAGGGGCCGGCTTGCTCTGCCCGTCCTCTGGGGCCGCGTTCTGGGTGGCCCGAGTGGGCACGGGCAGGGACACACCCCCTCCTTGGAAAGCAAGGGGTTTCTGGGGCTCCATCTTGCACTTTCCCACCTGTGTGGCAGCTGACTTCTCCTCTGAACCGTGGTTCCTTCCTTATAAAACGGGGATAATCATAGCGTCTGCTTCACAGGCTCGTTAAGAGGTTAAATGATAACATCCGTATAAAGCATTTAGAAAATAATCCCCTTATAACAAGTGTGAAAGTACCACTATTTCCCCTAAAGGCCCACACGGTCTTAACAGGGCTTCGCCCTTCTGCCTTCCAAGGCGGGATTATGCTTTTTATTGTTTTATTTCTCCATTCAAGTGAAAGTTTTGAGGACCCCCCTTCCCCCCACTACACGCCACACAGTTTTAGGTGTTGAGGCTGGAGTGGTGAATAGAGAGACGAGGCCCCTTCCATCAAGGTGCTGACGCGCTGTTTGGGGAACAGGGCGAAGGACAGGCTTAGTTTTTTAAAAAGCTGCCGGCGATGCTGGGCGTTCCTCGGCTTGGAGATGCGGCACCCCAGTCCCTGCTGCAACTTCCTGTGCAGTTCTCCCCTCGCGTGTGTCTGTAGCCGAACATCTCTATCCTAATGCGGGCACCAGTCGTTGGATGAGGGCCCAGCCCGGCCCGCTATGATGTCATTCTAACTGGATTACAGGTGCCAAGACCCTATTTCCAAACAGGGTCAATGACTGCTGTGGGAAGAGTAGTTACTTCTTAGGGCGAATTTATTGTTTTTAACTTCTTTGTTTTCTTTTTTACTTTACTTTTTAAAATTTTTATTTATTTTTTAAAAGATTTTATTTATTTAGTTGACAGAGAGAGACAGCTAGCGAGAGAGGGAACACAGCAGGGGAGTGGGAGAGGAAGAGGCAGGCTCCCAGCGGAGAAGCCCGATGTGGGGCTCGATCCCAGAACGCCGGGATCACGCCCTGAGCCGAAGGCAGACGCTTAACCACTGTGCCACCCAGGTGCCCCTTCTTTTTTAAAAACGAAGCTATGATTGACATAGAACATTATATTGGTTTTAGATGTACAGCATAACGAATTGATATCTCTCTATCTCAGAATGGTCACCACAATAAGCTTGGTTAATATCCACCACCACACAGGTTACACGTTTTTTTCTTGTGATGAGAGCTTGTGAGAACTATTGTCTTCGCAGCTTGCAAATACACAAGACAGTACTATCTGCTATCAGGCTCTACATTACATCCCCAGGACTTATTCACCTTATGTTTGTAGCTTTTGATCCCCTTCCCTCATTTCACTCACCCCATTAAAATTTCTTTTCAGAATTTATGATACATTTCTTTATAAATTTATTTTGTCATTCCCTCCCACCCCTCAGACAATAGGTTTTCCTTCGAAGCCAGGACATCTCCACATAGACGACACACTAAAACCAACTGGTAAGCTTCAAAACATAGATGCCAATTCCCAGAGCATTTGAAAGAATATCTCCCAACCAATTAAATAGACTCTCTGGGGTTGGGCCCCAATGGGGTGTTTTGAAAAGCTCCCTGTGGGAAGTCAGAACTGAGGGTCCTGGCTGCCCGGTGGAATCATCTAGATGCCTTGTACAGATAGTCTCATCTCGTCTCGCCTCGCATGGGTCCCCGGGGGGGGGGGGAGGGGGTTGATGTGTGGGTGAGTGCGCAGCCTGGGCATCCGGCTTTCTCCAGCTCCTCAGCTTCCTTAAGCTGTTTGGGGTGAGGCATGCAGAGTAAGGTAGAAAGTGGGTTGGAGGGCGTGAAGCGTCTGCCTTCCCCTCAGGTCGTGATCCTGGGGTCCTGGATTTGAGCCCCTGCTCAGCGGGGAGTCTGCTTCTCCCTCTCCCTCTGCTGCTCCCCCTGCTTGTGCTCTCCCTGTCTCTCTCTCAAATGAATAAATAAATTCTTAAAAAAGAAAAGAAAGTGGTTTGGAAAGGGCCCCCTTGATTCTAGGAGCTTGATGCTTTGGAGAAAGGGTCCGAAGAGCAGGTGAGGGCCGTGGAGGGCATTGGTTCAGGGTGCGGAGCCTGGAGGCCGAGGCCTGAGCTCCAAGCTCAGCATGGGGGCTCTGCGTTCCCTGCCACGTCAGGGCAAGCGGAGGAGCCTCTTCAGCCTTGGTTTTCCCGTCTGGGAGACGCAAACAGGAGCTGCGCCCTGCTCAGGGTGCTGTGAAACACAAATTCAGACATGCACAGAAACAGTTTGCACAGCGCGGGCCCGGTGTAAGCTCTCAGTGAACGGCGGCCTGGCTGATTCACTAGAGCCACTGTCCTCTTGTTGAGGCCATGGGAGCGGCAGAACCTTAGCGGGGTCTCAGGTGACCATCGGCTCACCCCCTTGGCCCGGGCTGAGGGTCCTCCGGGGTTGAGGTAAGACTAACGACGGCCTCTCTGACCTTGCCAACACCAACACAAGCCTCAAGGTCACGGTCTGGCTTTGCTGCACATCCACCACGGGGCCTCGGGGAGCCAGCAGCACCTGTCAGCACCAGGCCTGCCAGCGGGGCCACCTGCGTGGACAGTCGGCTGTGGTGAACAGACCAGTCCCGCCCTCTGAAACACGGGGTGACGGGGCTATGGAGACCTCCTTTTCTGAGCTCCATGGATTGGGGTGCTCGTGGGGCCACTGCGGGCCAGGCCTCGGGACTCTAGGCAGGAGGGCCGGGCTACGTCACAGAGCTGGTTCCAGTAATGTTAATAAAGTCCAGCTGTCTCTTCCCCCAGCACGTCCCATCTGTCTTCATTGAAGCATGCTCTCGGTAATTTCATTGTGGGGTTTTCCATTAAAAAGTTTGATTAATTCCATAAATATTAAAATAAGACAGATAATTAGAATCCAGGTACTCAGTGTTACACAAAGCAGTAAAGTCTGCACTAAATTATTATTATTAATAATAAGCACTCACGTAGCCCTGGTAATAAGTGCACAGAAAAAAAAAGGCTCACAATCAGTGTTATTAATATTGTCCCCCAGCCAGGCTGGAGGAGTGGCTGTGAGTCCCTGCGATGGGAGGGTTGGGGGGGGGGGGGACGGAGGGAGCCAGGCCAGCGCAGCCAGGTGGGGGGGACGCCTTGCGGACATAGCAGCTCCTCCAGTGACTGGGGGCTGGCAGGCCTGCTTCTGCCTGAGCTTTCGGGCTCAGAAGTCGGCTGCTTCTGGTCCCTGGAGCCCGTTTCTTGTGCTCGCTCCCGACCAACTTCCTCCCGTGCAGGGCCGGTGGCAGTGCGGGCCGAGCATCGCCCCCCTGGGGGCTTGCTGGAGAGCCCGAGCTACATAATAGGTGTCTCCGAGCCTCTCTATAAATCACGTAGACAAGTTTAAACTATGAATCATTAAGGTAGACGGGAGGGTACACCGAATCGATAAATAGCAAAGTAAGGGGAACAGTCTGGGTCCACTCGAGCAGAGCGCCCGTTTCGTGGCTCTCAGTCACGGCTGTGATGGTCCCACTAACCCCTCGATGGTGGATTCCCACAGTGGCCACCGCAGAAGATGGGGGAAAGAAAAAAAAAAGGCCTGTTCTTATTTCTAATCAGAGGAACGAGTCCACTCTCTAGAACAGCTTTTCCTTTCCCTTTTCAAGCACTTGTTAAAACCAAACAAAAAAGCTTTCTCAGCAGCTGAGGAAACAGCTTGACCTTTCATATCCGGGCTGCAGATTCTGAGCCTCAGGTGGGACCGGCTCCCTCCTGCTGGACAGGGATGGAGGGTGGCTAAGGTATAGTTGGGTTGTGCGGGGGTGGGGCGCCAGTGGAGACGAGGGGCCCCATCTGTGCTCACAGCTGCTGTGCGGTTCCTTTGGCGGAAGCAGAGGCCCTGGCCGATCTGTCCCTTCTCGGAAGGTACCAGAACACACCAGGAAACCGCTCCTCCATTTCTGACCAACACAGAGTGACATGGATGTGGCTGGAGCACTTGGGAGAAAACTCCAGGCTGCTTTGGGGGGTGGCGGTAGGCAGTGAGAAGTGTCCTGGGCGTATGAGGAAGGCAGATCGCCCCCCCCACCCCCCGCAGGGGGTCAGGGTGGTCGGTGACTGGGCTTCGGGAGGAAAGAGGGGTGAAGGCAGTGCCAGGGGGATCGTTGCACAGTTGTGTGGACGTCGTGCGCGCCACAGAACCTCACACTTAAAAATGTAAATATCATGTGATGTGTTTTTTACTACAATTTAGAAAAAGGTCATGCCAGGCCACATTGGCACCCAAGGCAAAGGGAAAAATACAAATCCTGTCTTTATTTTTATTTTTAAAAAGATCTAATTTATTTATTTATTTGAGAGAGAGTGTGTGAGAGAGAGAGATCGAGAATGAGTGGGGGGGGCAGGGGAAGAGGAAGAGGGAGAAGCAGTCTCCCCACTGAGCAGGGAGCCCGATGCAGGGTTCGATCCCAGGACCCTGAGATCACGCCCTGAGCCGAAGGCGGACGCTTACCGACTGCGCCCTTGGGCGCCCCGACCGTATCTTTATCAAAAGTTACGGTATTTTGGTTCATTTTGTTCATCGCTGGATTTTTTCCCATTAATTCAGTTTAAAAATTTTTTTGCCTTAGAATCATATTGATGTTGATTACTGAGTTTATCGGGCAGCCCCCTAAATTTGCATCCTAACCCCGGCCCTGTGCTAGAGGGATGGGAAGCTCTCAGAGGTAGGCTCCTGAGGGCCCTTCGCGCCATGATTGCAGGAGGGGGGAGGAGAAGGTGCCTAGGGAAGCCGGGACGATTGCACAAGGCACTCCGGGCTGCCCAGCAGAGGCAGGCATCAGCTCATGGGCCCAATGATAGCTGGCCTTGCACAAGCTTGTTCCAAGATATGAGCAGGTCCAAAGGTGTTAAAAGGTCACATCAAGGGCGTGAGAAGTTTAGGAAGTTGAGCCAGATGGGGACTAGGTCAAGGCCGACCCACTGCTTTGCAGGGCATGTCTGGAGTGCCGGGCCTGTCCACATCTGCTTTCTCTCTAAGAGAAGGATCTCCACAAGGGAAAAGGTGGATGGCACCTTGAGAAGAGGAAAATAAGCTCCAAGGTAGGGGACAGTGGCGAAGGAAAGCTCCCGATTGCTCCTGATTATGCTCTCCCGTCTCGGGAAGCTGGGAGGGAGCTGCGATGACATCCAGAGGCATAAGAGAGCCCCGGAGATCCTTCCACTGCTAGAAGTCTGGGTGGGACTGTGGGTGGTTCTCTCCAGGTGTAAGAAAGAGAAGAAAGTGAGACAACCTTGCGGGTCCCAATAAACTGCTAGAACATGTCACCCTGGGTCTGTGATCATCAAGAGAGGAATGAGTGTGGTAAAGGTCAGCATGAGGTCTCCAAGGACAAACCTGGCCCCACGACCCTGCATATTTCTGGGGCGATAAGCCTGGGAGATGAGAGCTTTGTGGCAGGTGTCACGCATCTGAGCCATCACGAGTGTCCTAATTCTTCTCCTGCTTCCACAGTCACCCCTCCTACAATCCAGGTCCCTTTATCTTTCTTTAAAGCACTCTCTGGCATTATCTCATTAATTTCTTTACTTGTTTGTTGACTGCTCCCTCTCCTCTCCCACCCTCCTATCAGTTTAAACTCTCCAAGAGAAGGGACATCATCCACTGTGTTCAATACAGTATCTCTAACTCTTGGGATAGTACCCAACACATATTAAGAGTTCAATAAGTATTTGATGAATGAATGAATGAATGAATGAATGAATGAATAAATAAATAAATAAATGAATGAATAAAAATGTGAATTTCAGCAAGGCTTTTGCCCAATTTTTATGTACAAGATGGAAAAAAATAAACTGGAAGATGGCACATTTATGTGGACAGTTAACTGACTGAATGAATAAGGAGTGTTGCCTAATGGATCGTGGGGTCTCTAGTGGATTGCCACAGGGCTCTTGGCACTACTCACCCAATGACTTGTGTTTGGCATCTTAGGATGCCCTCTAAGTGTGGTATTCAGAGC
This sequence comes from Ursus arctos, assembly GCF_023065955.2. NCBI lineage: Eukaryota > Metazoa > Chordata > Mammalia > Carnivora > Ursidae > Ursus > Ursus arctos. The sequence continues at coordinate 34,384,829 of NW_026622952.1, read as the reverse complement.
TGAGCTAGTCCCACCACAGTTAGGTTAGTGGGTCAAGTTTAACAGAGATTGATGACCCTTTTCAATGGGTAGGTGTCCAGAAGAGAGTGGCTGGATGAGGAGTGGGAGAAGGGCAGACTTGATGGGGATGGTGGCTGGATTGGGTGGTAGGGGGGCAGCCAGGATAATCCAGACATTTGTGGAAGGGGATTACACTTATTCTGTAGGGCCCCAGGAGCAAAGGAGGACCAGAGGTTGGAAGTTACAGGTGTTCTGGGTCAGTACAAGCCAGACGTTCGTAACCTTTGGAGCTGGCCAGCATCAGATTAGAGACCTCATGGAGTTAAGAGTGTCCTGGTCACTGGGGACATCCAGACGGGGACCACTCTGGCCAAGAAGCCATCCCTCTATGCCAGGTAGGGGGAATCCTTGCCTCCCAGAGGGGGCTTTCCAGAACCCGTGGAGGTTTTTTGCAGAAGCCTTGCAGAATTTTTCTTGCAGAATAGGTTTGGCTGGAGCTCACATCAGCTGTCACTGTCCCCAGAGGAAGTCTCCTTGAACCTTGGGCCACAGCACACCTGGTGGGCGAGGTGCCTGGGGGGAAGGGGAGGAGCTGACCTTCGCCTGACTCTTGCACAGCCTGTTTCTGATGGGAAACACAGTGCAGGGCAGAGAGGGTGTTTGCAGGCATCCTGCATGTTTTACTTTCTACTTCCTGGCAAGGTAGGCGAGTAAGATGGGGAGGCAGAAAACAGACATCTCTCCTCTTTCTCCCCCTGTCCCTCCTCCTTCCCACTCCCCTTTCTCTTCCCTCCTTCCTCTGTTTTCTTTGCTTTTCTTTTAATGAACAAAGTGTTCGAAAATCACAAATATCTGACCCAGGAAAAGGAGCCTCTTTTATGCATGGGTTTAAATCTCTCCAACCAGAGAATTTTCTAGATTAATTAAGTATTCTGAGAAAATGGCTTTTGCTGGTGGTGGGTGGGTGGGGGGGAATTTGGGGGTCCAATCGGAGTGAAGGCATTTGTAAGGGGAAAAGAAAAATTACTTTTCACGACAGTGGTTAGGGTCTTAACATAGCCTAGGAACCCAGATCCGGGCACTTGGAGCACCACAGCCTGGCGCCAGGCTGAGCTTCAACAGTGTCAATTCGTGGCCAGCAAAGCTGAAGGACGCAGGTGACGTGAGAGACGCAGGTGTGGCAGAAAGTCACTGGCTGGGCAAGTATGCTCATTCTTTCCTTAAGTCAGAAGATCAGCCTGTGCATGGTCTTTACCTAGTTTCTTTAAGACTTACTGCTTCCATCTGTAAACTGGAACTGATAAGAGCACTTCCTTTCTAGGGCTGAGGTGGAGATTAAGCGGGATAAGGCAGGTCAAGAGCGGAGTACCAGGCCTGGCAGCGTTCCGTGCGGAGTCAACGCCGACTGTGATCTCGTCTCCGGGAAGGACGGTCATTTGAGGAGTTTCGTCGGCCGCCACTAGGGGGCGCGCCGGCCCAGTTCCTGCCTCGGGTCCGGGGATAGTGCGCTGTGCGTCCGCAGAACCGGGGACAGTGGGGAGCAGCAGAAGACACAGAGCGTGGTGGGGTGCTGCGACTAAATGTAGGTGGGATGCCGGGGGCGTCCCGCGCATGTGCAGAACCAGCTGACGGCGACCGAAGGGTTCCTGGTGCAGGCGTCTCCCTGCCCTGCCCTGGCCTCTGCGCCCCCATCCCTCACAGCTCGGCGGGGACGGTGCTCCCGGAGGACATCCTAACACGACGGACTTTTGCAACCACCTCAATCTACAGATTTGACTTGAAATACATGTCTCCCGTGAAGTAGCTTTTGGTCTGACTGTATTGCTCAAGCTTCTGGCCGAAGGAAGCCCCTGGCTCCCGGGAGGTGATGCGCATCGTCGGAAGCGGGAGCCGTGGTCAAAGCAGAGGATGCTCGGGGCGTCTACCTCTCACGCCACAGCCAGGCTCCTGTTCTCAGCTCTGTGCTGCGGGCTGGGACTGCAAACCCGCACGTCTCCTTGGCAGGCTGACTCCTGCTGGTTCACCTAGCAGGGCCACTAGGAGCCAGGGCCGGGGAAGGAGGAGGGAGAGGAGACTCCCTGTTTCTTGTTTGGTGACTGTTTCTGTCACCGTTGCTCTGGCAGTGGCGTTCTGTCCCGTCCTGGG